>NC_071401.1:140168163-141493163 GCF_017976375.1 Cuculus canorus
GAAACTATGTCCAGAATTTCAAACTGGCATTGTGGGGGTTTTATTATTATTATTAATGGGAGAAAACTATGTTCTTCATATAAACAGCTTTATCCAAAATTAAGAATAGCTAATATAAATCTCTTATGTTTGTTTTGTATGTGGTGGGGAAGAACCAACAGCAAGGAAGGCCTCCTTCCCTTTATGTAATCGAAAAATTTTAGTATATCTGGTGCCTTGCTGAAATAGCTTCTGTGGGGGTCTCTCCTTTTGGGACTGTGGAAATCTGCACATAGTGGACTGTGGTGCAGTAAATCTCCATCCTTCGCAGTGCTGAATGACAATCCCAGATTGTTTCCCCACTCTGCAACATGCAAAACTGCAATTCTGGAAGTAATGGATTTCCACTTTCTCAAACACACAGACACACCCCTGCAAAGAGGACTTGGCTGAGAAAGGTGACACAGCCCGCCCCGGCACCCACTCCAGAAAGGGGCTTGAGCTGCTGCATCTCAAATATGCAGTCGTTGTATTTAAAGTGTCTGTTGAGGTGGTGTCTGATCCCTCCACACTGAGCTTGAAGGTGGTGGGACCATTCTTATGCATGTGCTTAAACGTTGCTGTTGTAGAGCCTTAAAGTCTGACTTTCCTTTTACTGTAACCACACAGAATAACAGTAGAACATAGCTGCAGCCCTTATTCGGTACCTTTTGCAGTCTGATCTGCTGTCTTGTTACAACTAAACTACCATCATCTTCTACATAGATGTGAAGGAAAACAGAGCTGGGCCTTTGGTCAAGAGGTTTAGTCTTTTTTAATGTAAAACCAAGCCAAAAACTGTGGAGTCAACTAAGTTTTGAGATGAAGAATGAAAGTCTGAGTACGATTTAGATAACCTTGGTGAAATCCATGCATGATGGAGATAGAACTGGAACAGAATATTTTGTAAAGGTGATATTTATGATTTGTTTAAATAATCTATTATTTTAGTAATTAGACTTAACAGAACTGGAGATTGACCTGAGCTGTTCTAACAAGAGATGGTCAAGATGGCCTTGTTCCAATGTTTTTCCCAGCAATCACAGTAACCAGCATCTCAGACAGAAGAAAAAGGATCTTAACGTTAAAAATAAGCAGGCGTGTGTTATGTTGGCAGCACACCTTAAGTAGAAGCAGAAGGTAAAAAGATTTGGAGTTAAGTAGGCTTGTTGGTAACCCATGAAATTCAGTAAAATGGAGGGATGTGATTAAAAATCTGCGTTCATTTTTATGTTACCAAACTGAATTTTCTACAGAGCACCTTTGAATTCATTAGTTTAGAACTGCTTTTAATTTGGTGTTTCCCTTGAGAGCCATTATATTTTTCTGCTGTCAGCCTGATGTTGAGGAAAAAAAGAAAACTGGCAGATGTGGCGTTTTCATCTAGTGTGCTTCGTAGTTAAAAACAGCATTAACTGCTATGCACAAGCAGAGCATTACTTTTAATAATCCATCACAACTAAGTAGTTTAAATAAACTTAGTTTCAAAGATTGCTGCCATGTAGAGCTAACGTATTTTTTTCTTGTTCATTATAATCCTTCTATGTTACAAAAGGATGCATATGTGTGATATTTTTTTAATACACCCACTTGAAAAGTATTGAAAAATCTTTAACAAAGAGAATTTAAAGAAAAAATTTATATGGAAGTCTGGCAAAAACAGCATTTCATATTGTTCTTACAGTATTTTATACCTCTACTCCTGATGTGACTATATATAGTTTACAGCCTCATTTACTTTAATGTGCTACCTGAATAACATAATCATAGCAATAACTATGGTATAGGGTTGTAAGGTGCATGAACTGCTAATGCTTTCTGACGATTTAAATGACTCGTTCATAAAGTGTTCTTTTAATAATAGTGGTAAAGCTTTTAGCACTAGATGTCAAAAATGCGAAGAATATTGGCTTTTTCAAGTGTTATTTTTCTAGCTAAAGTGTGTTTTAATAATAAATAGCACCAAAAGACAAGGTTATGTGGCTCTCATCTGTATGGCAGGATCCAAGTAGAGGACTCTTCCTGCATATGCTAACTGCTTGACCTCTGTCTGTGCAGTTATGTAACATCCTTAATGTGTTTACTATTTCTTTGTTTTGTTAAACAAGATGTTTCTTGTATCAAGAAAGGTCAATATAACCTGCAGAAAAAAATAACATCACAATAGGTGCAATATTATTCTGTCACTGCTCCACAAAGCTCTCTACAGCAAAAAGGACTATGCCTTTGTATTGTAAATTGGGCAGACATACCACTGAAGACCAGACTTTCCAAAGGGAGGTATACTGGGAAGTCAATCAAAGGCCAGGGAACTGCTGGGGGATTAAAAAAAAAAAAATATATTAAAAAAAGAAAGCCTTATTTTCTTTCCAGTTAAGCATCTTCAGGAATATATTTCTTTCTGTATCTCCAGGTTATTTGGCGTTACAGGAAACTGTGCTGCCTGCAGTAAGCTCATACCTGCTTTTGAGATGGTGATGAGAGCTAAGGACAACGTTTATCACCTGGACTGCTTTGCATGTCAACTTTGTAATCAGAGGTAAGAGAATTTCTTGGATCTGTTCCATGAATTAAGTCCTAATTCAGCACCAGTGTGGGCATACATTTAATTGAAAAGGAAACTTCTACGAATAGGGGAAAGCCAAGATTGAGAGTAGGACCTGGATACTTTTCCTGGGGCTGATACAGAACATCTTTTACGACCTTGGCCAGAAAACTTTTAGTGCCTCAAATTCTGCATCAATAAACAAGAATAATGTTACTTCCTCTCCTTCATAAGCCTGTCTGTCGAGTCTCATTAATTAATATTTATAGAGGACTTTGAGAACCTTTACTGCAGAAGACCATAGCAGCAACATTTGTCATTATTACATTAATTTCACTTGAATTCCTCATTTTTATCACATCTATTTCTTTTAAAGTACATGTTGTTTCTTCCTGTTGCCAGAACTGTAATCACTTTAAATTTAAAAGATATTGTTCCCACCATTTTCTCTGTAGCAGCATTGGACTTCTTATGTTATATTCTTACTTCTGAATACTAACAGTGGATTATAAAAACCCCAAGGATCCAAACCTTAAGGTACAGTTGCAGAATGACTGTCAAAAATGATAAAATTGTAACAAATGAATTTTTCAGAGGCAAATAGAGCTGAACTTATAGCAAGTGAATTCATTTAAAGTGGTGGCCAAGTCCTGTCAGAGATTTCACTGTGAGTTCCATTTCTGACCCCACAAGAGCTGCTAGCAGCTTTGCCAGTGACTTCTCTGAGGTCTAAGAAATGAGGGAACTAATTATGTCCACTCCTTAATGTACCTATTATGGTTTTTTTTCAGTTATTACATGACTCTATTTAGAGTTCTATAGCATTCATATTTTTCTTCATTTTCAGGTAGAAGGAAACAGAAGACGTACATTTCTAGGGAAGTAACAGAAAATTAGGAAGAGAATAGTCTAACACTCCAAAGTTAGATATAGCTCTAAATAAGCTTCCTAACTCACCTTGTCCCATAGTGTATTATTTTGTAACACTGTAGTCATTTAAAAATCAAACATCCCTAAAGAACCATAAAATGTAGAGCTGCTAATAAGTGTAGCACACTACAATTACACTCTCTAAAAAAGCCAAATTGACCTTTTTCATCATGTTGCATGGGAAATTAAAATACCAGGCAAGTAATAACCACTGCTTAAACTATATAATAATGCAAAGTAATTATATGTTCTAATGCTATTTAAAGCCCTATATCAATTTTGTCTTGCCACAGAACTAAGAGTCTGTGTACTGAGTAAGGCAGGCAGAGCCTCTGGTAGTACCCACTTAAGCGAGACACACTCACAGTCCTAGGTTTCGTTTCTGAAACCCTTCACATCCCTGGTTTTTTTCAAACCATGATTCTAGTATCATTATTAAAGTGCCTAATATATTTCTGTTGTTCGCTTCATTTATTACATGCCATAATGGGGCTGCATGTCTTTAGTGTTGGTTATGCACAATTAGCACTTAGTTATTGTCTTGTCACTTCAGCCCATACAAGACAAACTTCTTTAATGTAAGAAGTCAGCTAATCTTCATCAGTCAAGCAAAGCAGACAATGTTTGTTACCCTGAGTGCAAAAGATTTTCATCATGGTTAGCACTCATGGATCTGAGGAAGTGAACTTTCTTTTTCTTCCCTCCTAAAAGCAAAGCTGTTGTGATTATTTTTAATGTTCTTTTTTTTGCCATTACAAGCATGAACTAATGTACAAACTCACTTTGCAGCTAATATATATCACACTGTGCCCTAGGGCCACTGATCCTCCTGGAAAATTGCTGTTAGGTGCTTCTGAAACGGAGCTTTCCAGGGATATTTAATAATTGTTAGCCTTGTCATTCCTGAGCCTTCAATCTAGTCTCTTATTTGATTTTTACTTTGCATGTAGTTTGGGCAAAGTGTTGTGGAAATAATCTACAGGGGTCTTAGGCTAGGAACAAAAGAATTTATTTACCTGAGATACAGTCTAGTTCAAAACAAAGAGCAGTTCCAGAAGTTTCAAAGAATTTCAGAAATTCTCAAAATTGCCTCTAATCCAGATTACATTGCAGTAGCTGTCATGGAGCCTGAAAAAACAGACTGCCTGTAGGGTGCCTTTCTTTCTCACAATTTTGGGCTAGTGGCAGTCTGAAGAATTAATTTTGTTATTTTATATAATAAATTTCATTGATGCTCCAACATAGTTCTTGTGTGGTCCCTATGGCAAAACATTCCACTGACTATATTCTCCAGTTAATAAATACCTTTAAAACTTTTGTTTTGCATTACTTGTAGAACAATAAAAAATAGGAATGCTAGACACCTGACTCATCACCAGTTTCAGAGGTTTTTAATGTCTGATATGAAGCCTCTTTTTTCTTTTCTTTTAAACTGAATAATCTTATCAGTCACTATGCTATTAATAATTTCTGCTGCCCTTCTCAGGATCCTTTTTTCTTTCTCTAGTTCAGCAAAACAAAACTAAACAGCAGATCCCGAGTGAGTATGGGTTTATAAGATAGCAGCTTAATTTTCTTTCTTTATTCCACACTGCCTCTTCATGTGCAAAACAATATTCTTGAGCTTTTTTAGGTCTACTCTTCCCTTTCACTCCAGTCACTATCCCTAAGGTGGAATTTATTTATTAAAGATATATATATATATATATTATTTTTATTTACAAACTCATCAGAGGTATCAAAAAATCCCCAATGGAGGTAGCAGGGCTTACCATAAATTGCAACACATGTGTGTCCAACCTTACTCCCCACCATCATGCTCTCTTTCCCCATTACATTTTAAATCATTTGGATCTTTCTTCATACTAATACAAGTACAACATAGTTGGAGTACTACCAGAAAGTATGTAACGCACCCTGTTCAGTTCCATATTACAGATTTTCAGTTATCATCTGCCATTTAGGCTTTTTCCTAACAGAATATTTGCAACACTCATGAGGAGACTAAATTGTTTCTTCAGTTTGCATTACTTTGTCTTTGGGAACACTGAATTTCTTTGGACTTTTTGTGCCTAGTTGCCTTTTCCAATGCCTTCCACCTTCCAAGCTAGCTAATAGTCATATTAATTCGCATCAGACCAATCCTTCAGGCAGTCCATTCTTCAGGATTGCTGTTGCATGGTCTTCTTATTCCTGCCCTTTAAATGGTTGATCCTGGCCAAGGTAAGAGGACCCTACCCGTTTTTTTGCCTAGTGCTTTTTGTGAAAGATTCAGTGACTTTTCTGCTTTTATGTACAACTTCACTCTTTGCTTTCTTATTTTTCTGTATCTATAACTCACCATCCAGCTCAAGTCTCAGTGTGGATGGTAGTTAGACACCCTTGATTTCAGAGGACTTCTGTTCAGGCCATAAACTCCATCTCTGAGCTAACTCATAATGTGCCTGTCCACTTTTACTGGCCTCCTGAAAGCGGCATTTTCAGACTGAGAAGAAAACCATGCTTTCTCACATACAGTATTCTAGGAAGATAGGCTGTATTCAGGCCTATAGACATAGACAGGGCTGTAAGGGATCTCCTGAGCCTCTGAGCCTAGTCCTCTCATATCAAATAGGCACTATCTTGTATTTTCCCTTTCATAAAGCCATTTCTCTCTAGGATCTAATTGCTCCAACCAGCGAGTTTTTGACATATATTTGCCATTTTTTCTTGTTAATGATGCTTAAAGCTGTAGGCATTTTGTGAATGTTAAGCTGTGCTCCTAACCAAAAGTTTTTAGCATTTCCTCATCTTTCATGTCTCTGTCCGGCTTACTTTTAATTTGAAGGTTTTCCATCTCCTAAATACCCATAGAGCTTAATAACAGTCATCTTAATGGTGCAAGTGCTCCCCTTCCTCCTCTGTAAACATGTTAAACTTCTCAGAAGTACTCCCCCTCACATAGGCAGTAGCCCCGATATAGCTAATTTCTGCAGAAAATCTAAAGGAATAAAAAAGAGAACCACGGGGAAAATAAACTTGTAAACAGACTCTATCTTTCACACTTTGTCAGACTGTATGTATGTGACTAGTAAAATGGAGTGGAAAATCTTGCGGGTGGGCTCAGCTGTATCTTTGCTCGACACTTTTAACTACAGCAATGATCTCACTCTGCCTTCGGCTTTCCCACTTTCTGGAGTTTCCGTGTCCTTCCTTTCACTCTTTTTCGGCTGCTTTAACAGCTTGTTGCATAATTCTGTGATATTTTCTCTCTACTGTCTGAAGTCAGCTTGGAGTATGGTTTAAAACCCCCATCTGGTGTCACAGAGGTGTGTTTAAATCCACAGTTCTATCCTCCTATCCAAAGCAGCCTTTATTTTAATGTGAACTAGACTGAAAATTATTACATACTCATTCAGATCACTGTCCTGATGTAGCTGTAAACACTTACCTCTTATACAAACTGTAAAATGCCCACACAATGCTGCCTTTGTTCTCTGTCAAGTGGCAGAGAGGGAATTCACTGCCAGGGAAATCCTTATTTCAAACATCAACATTAGATTTTTGCATGAGTGGCCATTTTATAAATTCTGAAAACCTGAATACTGCTTTTTTTCCTTGAGTAACTCTAAATTTACAACAAAAAATAATACATTTTCCATACCTGCTTCTTAGAAAAAAAAAACAAACAAACAAACAACAGTAAATGAAAAGCACACCAAGCTGAGGTTGTTGTCATTTGTTTGTATATATAGTACATCATACTGGTAAAAATGTACTAAGCCAGGCACAGCTCCCACTATCCAGCTTTTGACAGTAAATGGATTTCTTGACAGAACCCTACACTTTACTACAACCCAACCCAACCCTTTACTATAATTAGTAAACCATAGGTGTGGACTGATGAAATGTGATGTAAAAGAGTGGCTTTGTTCTCTTAGCGATGCATTAACATTAATTTGAATTGTACTGGAAAATGAATGGAGATTTAAAAAAAAAAAAAAGAGGAAAGGAGGAAAAGCAGAAGAGAAGTTACATCACTGAGTGAACAAAGCAGAGGTGAAAGGTGTTGGTGTGGTTAAGTCTGAGCTTTCTTTATCCTAGAGGAAATAATTAAATGTTTCCAGATGTTGTTTCTTTCTACCACAACAAAGATGTGACATTACCAGAGGAGGCACTTCACACACTGCCATCTTTGTTCACAGCAATATTTCTCTCAATTTCTTAGGAAGTCTTCAGTACTTTGACACACATCCTGTGCATCAGAAAAGATGACAGACAGCAGTGAGATCTCCTTAAATATCTGTTCTGTACAATGAAATAGCTATTTCTCAAAATGGAAGTTTTATACTTATTGTGATTAGTGTAGGCACAAGTTCCCCTTCCAAACAAGGTGGTAACAGAGGTCATTTTGTAATATAAATGGCCTTCCTTTTGCCATTGTAAAATATGACAGGAATTCTAGGATGTAGGTTAATTATAATGGCCATTCTACTAATGTCACAGTAGTGTCAAAAGTAGTAGTATCAATTTATGGTGGTAAGTCCAATCTGGCATGTTAATGTAGCCTATTGTATATTTATCCCTGTTCATCTTGCGTGCCTATTACATAAATTGGGTGAGAGTTTTAGAGAAGGCTGAAGACTACCATCTGTCTGCTAGAAGAGTAATAGTCCTGCCTCATTATATACTACTAGCCTACTGGCATCTCAATATGTTCCTTGACTCCATTTGATATACGTGCCCAAATTGTGCCCTGATTTACTTCCTATGCCAATTCCATTAAAAAAACCCTCCTGCCAGAGCAGGAAGGCTAGGCTTGAATTTACCCTTCCATTTTAAACCTGTGGCAGGTTTAGATCCCATAGTGTGCAAAACCAATCTGAAGTAATTGCAAGATTCAGCTCTTTGACTTCAAAAAAGGCTAAATCTGCTTTTAAGAGTCAAGTAAAGTTGAAAGTGTGGACGGGCAGAATTTTTTATATTTCAGCCATCTAATTACCTGGTCTAATTGTACTTACGAGCTAGCAGGCCAGCTTTAAATGTTTTTCACATGCTGCTTGCCTCTTGTCACCTAATAAGTGCATAATTCACACATTTAATACCCAGGGGCACATGCAAACCTCACCATCAGTCTTTGCCAATGTGTTTCAGTCATTGAACTTGCACGATATGAAAACAGTTGCAGAATTTGGACCAGAAATATCATAAGTAACAGGTTTCCCCCAAAGCACAGAGGATCACCCCCAGGGGGCAAACGCAGCCCCAGATGAACACAGAAGGTGTCTGCACCATGCAGACAGACTCCGAGCTTACAGGTTATCGCACAGCCAAGCATGTCTAGACAGGCCACTGGCAGCCTCTCTGTGAGACAGCTGTACACTTGGAAGGTAAATGATTTGTGGAACTGTGTATGTTTAAAGCCACTCATGCATAAACCTGTCAAATGCCATGTAGACATAGGTAGAGCATTTCTGGCTCGACATATTAACATAGCAAAAGCAAAAGGCATTGACACTTTTTATTGGGAAAGGCATCCTGACTCCCTTGTGTAGCTGGTGCCGTTTAATTCAAACCATGGCATTTCTCTGAGGGCTGAGAAACAAAATCCTTCAGCCAGGATTTTGAGGCAAACAATGTTGCAAGAAGTCACAGGTATTGCTGTGCGAGTGAATTGCAATTTAGGAGGGTATTTTTCATTTACTATATATTTTAAACAAATTAGTCTGCTAAGGTCTGTATTACACTGGAACACAAAGGAACATGTAGCTGAATAACATTCACGGCTCAGTTAGTGCTTTCTGTTGGGCAAGCAGAGGTGGTTGTGTCTCCCATCAACGCCTGACCCATAGGGAGAGCCAGCTGGCTTTAAAATAGCCCTCTGATGTGGTGGGCACTGCTGGCCAGATACTCATCAGTAATCCTTGGGCAAACTGTGAAGGAGTGACTGATTTGTCACAATACACAACTTTCCCTGCTTTGGTCCATATTAATCTACATGTTCATTTAAGGGAAACTAAGAAGGACAATTATTATTTTTAAATGATTTCTTTGGGAAAAACACTTTTACATCTTAGTTAAGACACTTTTACCTAATCTGGTGAACTGCACAAAAGAAATTTTTCAGCATTGCTGTCAATGGACAAAAATATAAAAGATGGAAACTAGAGAAACTGTGAAAGAACTTCTTTGCTTCAAGAATTCTGCATTTCAACATACCTACTGAAAATCCTTCTGTATTGTTAGTAGCCTAATATACCAAGATTGGATTGGGAAGGATAGAAGGAATCTGTAAATTCTTTAAAAGAATCTTGACCATAAATAACTTAAAGATTTCGGGATCATTCCATAATCTCTATTTTCAGTCATCATAGGCACCAGGCAGTAATCCTACAGAAAAAAAGTTCACAAATAAACAAACCAATTTTCCTTTAAGAGCAGAGCTAATTCTTTTCAATCCACTTTTTTATTACACTATTTTCTCTCTATCTATTTAGCTAGCATAAGGATAAATTTCCAAAGCTACCCAGTTGGAAAATAAATGGGTTCACTGTTTGTCTAGCATTCCAATCTTCACAAATGTAAATCAGTCCAACTGCTACTCATTTAAACCTCCAACTTCACAAAACATTAAAGGACTGCTTTCAATACACAATTTAATCTGTGACAATTCACCAAGATTTCTGCTTGAACATCATTAGAAATTGACTATCTGATAAAGAGAGACCGCTATCAAAGGTCAGGCAGGTCAACCTGTGTAATTTATGTAGTTTTACTGGGTCAACTACAGCAGGCACCACTACTTGAAGGTTAAATTGTTACAATTAAATACATATACAGCTATTCCCATAGCTACTCTGCTGTTAAATCTACCGTAAACAACACAGCATTTATATCTGACCCTAATTGTGTCCAAGATGTCACCATTTGGAAATTATACAAAAAAGGACATTATAATCTGTTACACATTAAACAATACTTTATGTAGTGAGATCCATAATTAGCTGGTAGAAACTGGTTTCATTTATTCACATCACTGTTAAGGGGTTCATTTAGGTTACTTTCTTTCATTCTAATTGGAATAATGGGAGCAGTGCCTCCTAACGTATTTTATAGCTGGAGAGTTCAGTGTAAACAAAGACACGTAACCCTGCCAAGGCACTCACTAGGGAAACTCTTTTTCTATGCATTGGCCCTATTCACTTTCTCCCTAAGTATCTTCAAGAGGACTGGCTTCGTCGGGCTTGGGGAGTTGAGGGAGGTGTTGGTGAAAAGCCTTCTTATATTCAAGCATACTCTTAGCTGGGAAATTCTACTTTACTGAAAGTTTGAAGCCACCTAGCCAGAAAAAGTGTTAACATTATGTGATTTTCCTACTCATCAGAGAAAATCAAATGAAATATCTCTGCAGCGTTTTCCTGCAATCAGATGTACATAATAGTATAACAAGGGAAGTATACTGATACCACAAGAGAGAGAGTAGTTAGATGAGTAACTAAATTTATAATCAACTCCTACGTGAAAAAAGAAAAAGGTTGCTCTGCATACCTGCCTGTGTGCCTCTAGTCTGTACCACAATATACGTGAAGTTGTTTGTATGCCAGAAATGGTTCTCAGAACCACTGGTTTAAATCAGTTCTAGTAACTGAAATATATCAAGAAATTCTTACCGGTACAGCTGCACAAGACAAATGTAATATACCTCAGACGAGCTTCCTACTGCATGCAATCACTTTGTTTTCCCTCTAGTTTG
Organism: Cuculus canorus; assembly: GCF_017976375.1. Lineage (NCBI taxonomy): Eukaryota > Metazoa > Chordata > Aves > Cuculiformes > Cuculidae > Cuculus > Cuculus canorus. The sequence continues at coordinate 140,179,389 of NC_071401.1, forward strand.
TGTGAAAGTAGGGCACTTACTTTTCACTCAACTCCATAGCCTGTATTTATTCTGTTTTATCTGTGTGCTAGTGACCTGATCCAAGACTCCCACAGTTTTCGGTGGGCTTTGAATGAAGCCTTTGGCTGGGGAAGGAAAAGGGCTTGAATGCACTAGGTTTTGTTGAAAGTGCAGGATTAATTCTGATGCCAGAGAAATTCCTCCGCTGGGGTTTCACATACTTGCACATGTGTTTGCCTGTGTTGTGACAGGCAGCAGAGCTGCAAGCCACGCGGTCAGTATAAGAGTGTGAACACTTGTACAACCCTTACATGTAAGATCATATCATGTCATTCATCCTGAATCTACCTTTTTTTCCCCTTTATTATTATTATTTCAGATTTTGCGTTGGAGACAAATTTTTCCTGAAGAACAACATGATTCTGTGCCAGACGGACTATGAGGAGGGTTTAATGAAAGAAGGTTATGCACCCCAGGTTCGCTGATCTGATGCCACATCATTAAGAATACAAAGCACTATGTTCTTTTATCTTTTTTGCTCAACATGTATATAAGAAATGACACAGGAACCTACTGAATAGCATAGATATAGGGAGACAGAATGGTTGCGTGAAATAAAAGGCGGACTGCATCTGTATGTAGTGAAAATTTCTCCAGTTCAGAGTTGAATGTTAATTAAAAAGGTACTGTACATACAGCCGGATTCTTTTTGCTTGCTCTTGGGGTTTTTGGTTTGTTTGGGGTTTTGTTTCTTTTTGTGTCAGTTGGCATGAGATGTTTATTTTGGACTATTGTATATAATGTATTGTAATATTTGAAGCACAAATGTAATACAGTTTTATTGTGTTACCATTTGTGTTCCTGTTTGCTTCTTTGTATTGTTGCATTTAGTACAATCAGTGTCTAAATTTACTGTATATTTATGCTTCCTGTATCTACCAGCTATTTTAAATGAGCTGTATCTTTCTAGTAAAAAGAATTAAAGAGCAAATCCCAACCATTATGCTACACTTAGAGCTTAAGAATACTGTTTACATTAAAACTATTTAGAAAACTAATAACTCTAGCAGCACCTGCTGCTAATGATGCTATGGTTAAGGGTCTATCAGCACTTCTGTTATAAGCCTCTATTTTTCAGGGGTTAAGCATCTGCTATTTAATTGCATAGATTTTCCTCAAAGAGCACTTTTATTTTACTACAAAATTTTGAAAAAGAAATCTGATCGGTTTGGGATATATTACAAAAGGTGCAAAAGTTAATGATTTTGGGTGCTGCTTTTGTGCCCCTTAGGCATTCAAAATGCCTGGATTTGATTTTTAATTTAGCTGGAAATTAAGCCCTAATGCAAACCAGTGCCTCTGGGTATCTTATTTTATATATATATATATAAAAAATATATGTTATTTTTCTGAAGTCATTTAATTTTTTGAAGGGTGAAAGGGAGACGACTTCAGTTTATATACATTTTTAAAATTTCATAAAATTTGAGGGTCTCTCTCTCTTTCTTCCCTTTTTATTTGTTTTAATCAGGGCTTAACCCTAAAGTTTTCTGGGTCTGTGTACTCAACAAACCCTGGAAAAAAGTGAAACTAGAAGGCACTGTAAATAGCCCCCTCTGAAGGTCTGTTTACATTAAGGAAATGACCCTGAGCTGACACTAGGAGAGTGACTGGTTACTAATTACCCACCTCAGTGAATGCTGAAGGTAATTTAAGTGCTGATGTAGATGGGACAAAACTTTGAAATACCACTACAGAAAGCGAGAGCTACCACACTTATCTAGGCAGGTACTTTGCTGTCTGTGACAATAACCTACAGGTTGTTCCCATCAGTACTGGCAATTAAAATCCTTTTGACAGAGGTGGAGTCACTGCTGACAGCTACAGTTGGTAATCAGTCCACTTTCTAGGATGGGTGGACTTCTGTTTTTAAAGCCATGAAGCTATTGCATCAGCAGGATGTCCCCAAGTGCTCATACCCCTGACAGAGCTTACAGGTGTTTGGCAAAGGAAAACAGGATGAATGTTTAAAAAGTTGTTAAATTCATATTTAATTCATTTCTCTTTGCCACTGTAATCTATCTAAATGGGAAAACAGCCTGCATTAAAAAAAAAAAAAAAAAAAAAAAAACAAAAACCAAACAACCCACAACATTAAGGAAAAAAAAATTAAAACAAAAAAGAAAGAAAAGAAACCTACTATACCTTATGTCACTATGAAGCAGAGCTCTTGGTTTTATCTAGACTAAGAACCCCCACCTTTGCTCAAGTTGACTGCTGTCCTTCCCTGCTCTTCCTGTCCCCTTGTGCAGTTTCAACATGTTTTTCCTGGGGATGAGAAAGCAACTTTGTAATGCAGTGAGGTAATTCCTCTAGTGTATGGTTTGGAGTACACTGCACAGTGGTTTGATTTAGAAATGGATATTTAGTTCTAATGACTATTGTTACAGTGTGGTTTTGTTTCTGGCTGTGAACCCTTTTAAAAATAAGCATGGCTCAGAAAACTTGACTTTGACTCATACAGGAACAGTAAGAAATGCAACAACTCCTCAGGCTGTTCTTGCTGATTAGAAGAAATCGCTCCACATAGGTTTTCAGGTTTTTACTCCTGTTTTGTGGACCATCTTCCTTCCTAACCTTGAGCACAAGTCCCTTTCCACTCCCTTAATGTCTTTGAGATAACTAAGCAGTTAATGTCTGAGGTACTACTAGGCTCTTCCAGATCTACTTCACGTGCACTAAACTAGTTGTCCTTTTCATGAAAGTGGAGATGGCCAGAAAGGGAAGAATCATATCTTATTTTGATTAATTTCAGTCATCTTCTCCAGCCTTTTTTCTATCTTTCAGTTAGAAGCCAGAAAGATGTCTTTTATGTTTTCCATTAGTAGACTACAGACTGGATAGAAATCCCAGGTTCAGAAATAGGGCTGTGGAACAGAAAAGAGAGGGCTGGTTCTGTCTTTGACTTGCTACAAGCTTGGGCAAGTCATTCAACTTCTTTGTGCCTCAGTTGCCCCTGACTGCCAAGTGGGGCTAATGCATATGCTGCTTTTGTAAAGCATTTTTGGCTCTTCAGAAAACCAAGAGCTTTGCATGCAAATGTCTCTAGTAGCATTAGGATATTCTGGGAGAAGCAGAGCATTTGTATGTGCCAATATGTGACCACGGATCTGAGGCTGGAGAGCACGAAAATCAACTAAGCTTGTGGAAGGTTTTGTTGGGAATGAAGGCAGCACTAATAGTGCTGTAAATGCTAAATCACTCATTACCACAAAATGTCACGGCTCAGCTCTCTATGGGGTGAATGAGGGGAGTGCAATTGGAAAAGTGGCTTATTGTTACATCCCATGTTACTCATATGTGCATGTCTGTGTTTTATTACGTATGCTCAAAATGGGGAAGAGATTTTTCTCCTGCTAAGGAGAAAAAAAGTAGTTTTTCCATTCTATCAACCTTAAGTGATATACGGATAAAGAAATGTTGGTATGCTTGCTTGAAGTGCTGCAATGGTATAGCATTGCTTTGAGCAGTTTGAGCTCATGTATCTCATTCACATACATATCTAAAATTTGTACATAGACGATACAGTATAAACTTAGATTTGAATCAGGTCAAAGATCAATTGCACATTTTTCTGAATTTCAAACTTCCATCTTGCCTGGCTGTTAAAATAATAACTGGGAGTTGAAATATTTAATGGAAACATTTACAACTCCAATAGGGCATAATATGATAAGACAATATTGAGGAGAGATTATCTGCCAGGCTGTTATATTGATCTTTTTTGACAGAGGCCTAGACCATTCCTTTGGGTTGCTTTTAGTTATCTACCCTAGGTTTTCTTCTTCATCACTGTGTGTGTCGACATGCTCTGCATACAGCAAAATGTTCTGCTATTGACCGTTGTTCAGTGTAGGTTCATTTGCCAGGCAGGAATGCTTCCACTTGTATCTCCTATCTTTAGGAGATTGTATCTCCATCTGTACAGATCTCTAAGTTTAGCTAGAGAAAAATAATAACAATAATTTTAAAAAAATCTATTATTCTTGGGTTTCTATTTTTAAAAACACACGGGAAAGTACAGAGTATTAAACCTTGATTTTCAACTGTAGAAAATTTCTCTGCCAACCATAACCTGCTGTGTCTGTTATCTGCAATGACTGGAGATCAATCAAGACAGCCTGGATTCTGCAGAAGCAGTGACCAGGCCTGAAAGTTGATCTGTTTCATAATTGTATTTTTATCTTGCTTAACATACTTTCTGGGTTGTATTTTCTTTTTTTTTTTTTTTTTTGAAGAACACCTTCTTGCCTCTTCCCACCCTCCCAAAAAGCTCAAATTTATGCGCATGTGATGTAAATAAAGAAAAATAATCCTGCAACCCCTCAAATGTTCCTAATTGCCTACATATAAAACTACTTGTGGAAAACATTAAAAAGTGGTCAGTGAGACTGTGGGGAAAAGAAACAAATAAACAAGGACTGTGGCAAGGTTTTCCCTGTACAGACAAAGTACTTTAAAGGCTTTTTTCAACGTAATATGCAGCAGCTTCTTATAATTTTCTCAGCAGTAGGTAGTTTACAGTCATCTGTACCTAGAACAAATCTTGTCAAAAATGAAGGTCTGTAGTGATTGCTGGGTATAATTTTATACATTTAGCTGATTCTTCTGAAAGCTTCCACTGTGCTGCTGTTGTCAGACTAAATTATCAATTTAGCCATTTGTTGTTTAATGAATAAAAAACTCCTATGGCATTGGAGATGTTGTGGTTTCAATAAAGCAAAAGCTTTAACAACTCAAACTACAGAAAGCAAAGTGTGTACTGTATATAAGAAGAGTGTTTTTATTCTTCTAAATACCACTTTAGATAAAAAAGCCAATTATATATTCACTTAATACATTTCTTCTACTTCAGTCCAAGGATGCAGACCAAACCTGTTTACTGTACTTCAGTACCTTGCAAAAGGAAACCAAAATGCAATATGTGCAAGGTAATAGGCCATTAGCAGAAACATGCTCCCAGTAAAAATCTTTTGTGTATGCGCCCTTTCTAGAAGCTGCCAATTGTGGGTGATAGAGGTATTATAAAAGAAGTGATTTTAATACTATTTAAGGCATTAAAAGCTGAAGAGTATCTGTTTAAAGCCTTAAAGTAAGGGTTTCTTGTATCTAATACCTTTTAAAATGCCCTTCTGTTGATTTATATTCATCCTGAATCTGCTAATAATGAGTATACATAAGCAAATACCATCTTCCACCTATTCAGCATGTCATTGGTATGAAAGCCCCAGAAAATATCTCACGTAATCAGTGTGTTCAGAGAGTTATCTAGCACAAATTACTCATTAACTCAATAGCACATAATAAAAAAGAACATCAATTAATTAATGAGTCACCCTCAGATCACTTTGATTACAACACAGCTCTGTTGAAACAGCAGTTATAAATGGAGCTGCCTCTCTTTATTCATTGTTTGCAATTGGCCCATTATTTTGCAGAGACCAGTGTCATATTTAACACATGCCTGCAGGTAATTGTGTGATTAGTTTCATAAATGAAGATGCAGAGGCAGAACAAGGAGTGTCTTGTTCTGCAGTCGAGTCTGAAGATGCAGGAATCCACTGCACCTCCTGCAAGCTGCAGTGCTGGCAGCAGCACGCCTGAGGCCAGCCTACCTCCAGACTACAAGGTCTTAGTGATGGGACAGTCATACTCACCTCTGCTTTAATCTGAAGATCTCAAAGCCCTCAGCAAACATTTTTTACTTAGGCCTTCCAACAGGCCAGGTTTCTGGTATTTCACAGAGAAGAATACAGAAGCAGAGAGATTACGTGGGCAAGTCTGTTTTCCTCAAACCCCACGATTGGCATGACTTTGTGAGACTTCACAAAACCACCCCATCCTGGGCCTTGCCAAGAGAGGCTCCAGTGCTACGCTTGGAGCAACACATGCAAACTCTTCCTCAATGCTCAAGAATGGGCCAAGGAGCAAGGAGAGGTTGAACATCCAAAGCTTCATTGTGGTGAACTGTGTTTGATGAATATGAGCTGGGCAAGCAAGTGAGGAGAGCTGGTTGATTATAGTTTTTTGAAGTCTTTTAGAGGAAAGATTAATAAAAGAACACAAAGTCATCGCCTAAACTTCCTGAACTATCTTGGTTAAATGCCATTCCAATAAGCTTATAGTGTAATTATAACAGTTCCCTTAGGTAAGTAAGAAACATCTGTTAGTAACACATAGCAGGTGTTAGCAATTACACATACTGATTTTTTTAAAAGTGTTTTTAATTAAAAAGAATTCTGTTTTCTGAAAAGGAAAGCACGGTAAGTCCAAACAAGCTTTTGTTTGTGTGGCTCTACATCATGTAATATGCAAAACGATAAAGGTAAAATCAACTTAAATTAGCAAGGGTTTGCACATTTGACTCCAGATTATTGCAATCAAAACCAAATTGGGATTCACTGCATTATTGTAAAGCATGTAACATTAGTATTCTAAGCAAAGTCTCATCTAATGTATGAAATCCATACAGGTCATGTAATCACTGAATAAATCTAAGCAGTGCATTTGAACCCAGGAAGATTGCTGTGGTTAAGCAAAATATGATACGTGGTGTAAGAAAGGAGCATATTGCAAGGAAATCTATGTAATAGTTTCTACACATTCCCTTTGTCCCACTACAGGGAAACAGCTTCTAGATTATGTTAGAGCAAAATCAAACTACGTTGTCAAATTACTTTGAAAAACTAGCCAAGAGCAATTTACATTTAGCAATGTGATATACTGTGCCATTGAGAAATAACAAGGAAGAGCCACATTGGAAGGCCAACTATTATGAGGTGTTTTTAATCCAAATTAAAAGATAATGAGATGACAAATTTGTTTCCCTGTCCTGATGCTGTCTCTCCATAGATGCCAAGACGAGGATATCAGGCATATCAGGATTTAAATCCCTCCATAAATTTTGGCTTTTCTTTTATGTAAAATACATAAGCAAATGGGTTGGCAGGGAAAAGAGAAAGAAACACCAACAATAGTACAATGTATAGATTTGTCTTTGTATCCAGCTGGGATCCAGGTTGTGCTTGTTGTCATGTACAAGTCTCTGGTTCCTTTAACAGAAGTGTCTCTAAACTCCAATGCAGAACACTAGTCTTTCTACCCACAGCAATATAAAGGAGACTTTTTTTTTTTTTACATTTTTCCCAACAGTAGTTTTTATAAGGAGACACTTATATAAAATAATGGCTGTGAAAAACCCTACCAGTAGACTGTTACACCAAACGAAAAAAGGCATACATGTTTTATTCATCTAACTGAATGCACAGTGATGGAAAGAAAGACCCGATTTTTAATATTTTTGTGCTTTCAGGAAACTTGGTTTTTATCCATAAGTATTTCTAACTATCTTTATCTCTTGCTCAAAATACATAACATTTGATTAAGCCTTTCTTTATATCAAAGTCATTAAAACTTTTATCAGTTGCATCCAACCAATACACTGCCGGCAATGTAACAAGATTTCTGGATGAACAGAATAAGAAAAAATAATGCATACCTTTTAACTCTTACAATTACATTAATAAGCGCTTTTAGATACTTACTACATAGCTTTATTAGCCATTCATGATTGCAGTATAATATCCAGGTATCCAAACCAGATGACACACAGTTAACAGTTATATGAACTGTGAACCATAATCATGTAGCAATAGCTATGAAAGTATTATGATTTTTTTTGTTGAAGTTAAAGCAGAGCATTTCAGTATTCATTGTACAAAATGCCCTGGTGGAGTACAGTAGTCTTGTGACAATGAGTGCAGATTAATTAAAAAAAAAAAAAAAAAGATAAAGCAAGATAAATGCCAAAAAATGTCTTTAATTTATAATGACAGCCTTACGTTTGTTCCTACAGTCTCTCAATCATCGCATAAGTGATAAAATTACTGTAGCAGTGAGGAAAACTTCTGCTTTGGCCTCTCATCCCAGTTTAATTTGGGAGCATTATAATAGACTTTTTCACTCTTTTCCTCTCAAATGCCTCTTAATAAAAGGGAATCACCTTTGCTGTGTTTTGTGCGGCCAGCTGGAAGATCTACCTGAAGGTAAGGTTCCCAGGCTATGAAGAAATACATCCCTGGAAACAGAGATGTAGACTTGTGAAATGAGCAGGATACAAGATACCTCTTTCTTCAAAGTCAAGCTTACTACCATCTACTCACTAAGGACACGCATTAACCCTTAAGCTAAGTGCTTGAAGGTATTTCTAGATATGGTAGCAGCAGCATCACACACCTGGATCCACCAGTGTGGACTTTACTTTCTACATAGAATCATAGGATCATAGATTTTTTAATGTTGGAAAGATCAAGTCCAACCACAAACCTAACACTGCCAATTTCACCTCTAAACCATGTCCCTAAGCACCACATCTACCTGTATTTTAAATACTTTCAGGGACAGCCTGTTCCAATTCTTCACAACACTGTCAATTAAATAATTTTTCCTAATATCCAGACTAAACCTCCCCTGGTGCAACTTCAGGCCATTTCCTCTCTTCCTGTTGCTTGTTACTTGGGAGAAAAGACAAACACTCGTCCCACTACAACCTCCTTTCAGGCATGGAGAGCGACAAGATGTCCCTTCAGCCTCCTTTTCTCCAGGCTGAACAACCTCAGTTCCCTCAGCGGCTCCTCATAAGACTTGTGCTCCAGACCCTCCACCTGCTTTGTTGCCCTTCTTTGCACACACTCCAGCTGCTCAGTGCCTGTCTTGTAGTGAGAGCCCAAAACTGGACGCAGTATTTGAGGTACAGCCTTGCCAGTGCTGAGTACATGTTTCTGAAGATTTAGAAATTAGTGCTTATGCTCTTGCTGTATCTTGGAAGTAGTATAAAGATAAACACAAAAGCAATTTTGAGATGCTAAAATAATATTGAAAGAGAGGGTCACAAGTTAACTAAGCTGCACAGAGCCCTGAAAATTTCCCATAGAGAGTAGCAGGACTGTGCCAATACAAGAGAGCCCGAGTGATAAAAGAGACTTCCTGCATAAGACCTACCATCAATTTAGACGTTCAAGCATATATTCCCCCATCTATCCCAAGTCCTTCTAGTTTACAAGGTACTTATTTTCGTAGAATGATGTCACAGTGTCATGAACTATTGATATTTTCAACAAATCCCTTTAAACAATCTGTAAATTTCTGATGCATATCCCACATGTCCATACCCCTTTCTTTCTTTAACTAGAGATATCCAGTCTTGGAGTCTTAAAGTCATCTGGAAGCAACTCTATGTAATTGAAGTCATACTATATAGGATCGTGTTGCTGGCATTTACTGGGAAAGTGAAGCAACACAGAACTATCATAAAATTTCAGGGTTGCAGTCACCCTTGTCTCATCATGTAGTGTTCTAATAGGAAGTTTATAGAGAGGTTGGAATTTTAAGGACAGGCTGGGTATCAATTTGTTCCAAAGTTTTTATTGCGCTAATGAAGTGTAACAGCTCTAATCTATTTTTAGATGGTGGCATTTCAAGTCTCTCTGCTCCTTAGTTCAAAATCCATAATGTGGAGATAATATACCACTTTTCCACCTCACAGGATCCACTAGGGTAGTAATTGTGGGATTTTGCAACAGTGCCAGCTAAGCATATAAAATACCTAGGCAGGAGAACAGCAATATATATAAATTCTAGCTTAGACATTTTCAAAAAACACTAATTGCTGGATACTAGAGAAGTACTGGGAAAAGGATTGCTCTGCCTTTACTTCTTATCATAGTTCCAAACCACTTTTTAACAGTTCCTGTCAAAGACAGACACTTGGCTAGATGAGAACTTTGATCTGATCCAGAGTGACCGTCTTATATTATATTCTTCCCTGAGGTACTATAAGGACTAACATGGCACAAAAGAATGAGAAGCAAGGAAAACTATTACAATCTACACAATTTATTTTCACATTCACAATTATTCTTCTACTAAGTGTGTGCCAATTATCCCTGCCTGCTTCTCAAGCCGTTAGTAATTGGTTGATTACACAAAGCATAAGCACATGAGATGTGATCTGAAAGATCTGAAAAAGAGAGTGAATAAGGTCCTTGAGGCTAAACTCACAGAAGAAGAAAATGTTGCAGCTGTAATTTTAAAAGATGGTACCTTCAGACCTGCTAAAATGTGTTCCCTTGTGGTCCCTAACAAAAAGAAAAACAAACAGAATTAAGCCTGTGCCACATCCTCGGTGGGTCCTCTGTGTCCAGCCTACTACAGACGAAGAGTACTGGGAACAAACATGCTTTGGCTCTGTTGGAGTATATAAGAGTAGCCAGTATAGCAAATTTTTCTCTTTCACCTGCTCTCTCACCCAGGTGTATCATCCCCAAAGAGATGACTTAGTCCTATTAGAACAGTATTGCCCACTATGTAGCATCACCCACAGAAGCAATTTCTTCTGCTGTCTCCCTGAAAAAAATAATACCCGTTTAAATTCAACTTTTTTCTCCCATATCCACAGCTTATTCTCACCAAAAATCAGAACTTTGACATTTGCTCTTTCTCTTGTTATTGTTCACAATTAGTTAACTAAATCAGATAGACAAAAAATCAGTTACCGAGACTTGATTTGGACAAATCTCTGATCATACACAAGGCTCGTATAAATCAGATCCATTCTTGCAAAAATCAAAAGAAGTGCTGTTGGTGACAGCAGCAGAGATAGGATTTTACCTCTGGGAAGACTAACGGATAGCAGGAAGCAGCCCTCTGCCATTCTACATCAATTGCTTGCCACAGCCCTGTCTAATCTTTTTTAGCTAGTCAAACCATACAGCCTGTTACAGGAGGTCTCTGAATAACTCAATTGGAAGCCAGCTCAAGCCGTGGCAAACTGACTTTCACCCAACACCTTCGCCAAAACTTGAATGTAGATTTTTAGAGTTGAAAACTTACTCTGATAGGTTATCATGCCCCCTGATCTCTCTTAAAGACACTGAAAAATGGTCTTCCTTGAGGCTTCTCTCCTGTACGCACATATCTCTCTCTCCAATTAGATTTCAGTCTATTAGGTATTACTAATCCATACACATCTGTGAACTACAAAATAATCTGTTTCTACGAGCAGCAAAGCAACCCAGCAAGAACTCTCATACAAAAACTGAGCACAATCAGATTATGCAGAAATAGGAAAATTGACTTTCAGTACTCTTAGAGCATCTTACCCTTTCAGCAAACAAGTCAGTGAAAATAAGTTTTAAAACCAACCTCTGCCAGACTTTGTTGTATCTGTTCAAGAATTTCTCTGTTCCTAGCAATGTCCTCTGCCTTTATTCTGCAGTCCTTTAACCCCCAGGACACCACAGATAGCCCATTAATTTAAACCACCAGTGAAAGTGGGTTGATAGTAAACACTGCAGCATGGATGGGGCTACTGAGGCACAGGCACGTATTTGTCCACTGCTGTGATAGTTGGCCTTTGTGGTAACATGAGGCACAGACAAGGGGCAGGCTGCAGGGGAGGAAGGGGTAAAATCATAGAATCATAGAATGGTTTGGGTTGGAAAAGACCTTAAAGACCACCCATTTCCAACCCCGCTGCCATTGGCAGGGACACATTCCACTAGATCAGTTTGCTCGAGGCCCCATCCAATCTGGCCTTGAACATCACCAGGGATGGAGCATATGTTCAGCCTTGCTCATCTGTCAGGGCACACTTACATGCTTCATGGGTTCTCAAGTAGGGGTTTGACCCTTTCAAGCCAGAGAGGCATACCATCATAAGTACATCTAATGATTTCTTCCACAAGAATGGAAAATGCTAGGAGATGGATATTTGTTACTGATGCAAACTCAGAGACTCATAGTTATTCTAGTTTTGACCTCTGGATATTAGTTTGGAACCTTTCTCCTGAAAAAGTATGTTTGCAACTCTGCTTCCTTCTACTCTTTATCACCCTTCCTGATGTCTCTTCCTGGCAAGCCCACAATTCTGCCAGCATGCAGTTAAAATGCTTAGGCAATGCCAGGGGTTGTTTAAAATGTAAAGGGACAGAAATTATTAGCTTTATCAAAAAATTTATTTCAATGTAAGTTAGACAAGCTCCAGGCATATTTGCACCTGCAATTACTTGCTCCTTCCACTGTTGTGCCCCATGTATCTTCTTGTTTCAATTGACCCTAAGGCAGTAATACTCAGAATGTATCCATATCATTCTCTGCTCTCTGCTGACGTGTTTTCAAATCACAGATTTAATGGTTATAATCTTCATATGTAAAAACTTGGACTGTGCAATCCATTCTTGTGCTTATTTGCAGACAGAAAAACAAAGTCTTGTATTATCCAAATTACCTAAGCTGCAGCTAAAGTAGCTAAAGGGGTGTGTGGGGCTGTTTGGTTCCCCCTCCTCCCTCCCAACTTTAATATTTCCACTGTACAAAACATATGCAGAGGACCCACATAAAACTGGGTAATTGTGTTATTCAGTCACCAGTAAAAAGTCTGAGGCACAAAGAATTAAAAGAAGAAAGGAAAGGTGAGGGAAGAATCATCATCATCATCATCATCATCATCATCATCATCATCAGGGATCTGAAATGCTTTCCCCCAAATCATGTAAGTCAATAGCCATGAATATCTAACCCATGGGAATACTTTATCACAGACTATGGTAAAGGTTCTGCTTCTCCTAGCGTCAGATTGTACAGAATTGTCCTCAAATATACAGGATTATCCCCAAATCTATCATTAAAGAAACAAATTCCCCAGCAGTAGGATCACATACAATAATTATTTGCAGAGTAAATCTTTAGACTAGTACTGAAAACAGTTCTACTCTGTCAAAAATACAGGTCACGTGACAGTTCCTGGCTGATTGGTTTATGTCTGCCTCGAAGGGGTCTGCTGTACAGATGTTTCAACCTTGAAACCCCCTTTCCATTCCCTTTTTTCTGGCTTTGCTTCAATGCCATATGTGAAACCTCACCTCTTGGTCAGAATTTCTTCAACTGAAGAGGACTAGGGATGACTGCCCCTTCGGAGCAAATTAAGAGGTATTTTAACTGGAGCATCTTGCAACGTGCTTTTGTTTCAATTTTTTTTAACAGAGCCTCTGCGTTATTGATTTTGGTGTTTATATGTTACACTATTGAAAGGAAGAAAGGATATTTTTTTAAATGCCAAAAAAAATCATTATGGTTTTTTAGTTTGTTTTAACTTTGCCAGAGGGACTAAGTGCGTATTCACTTCTTCAGTTCTTCATGTTACAATCTGTTGTGTTGTTATTGAAGGCTCAGAAGAAGCTCTTGTTTGCATTTCCTTAATTAGCCTTTAACTTTTTGTGAAGGCAGAGAGAAAAGATTTCAATGAATTTTAAAGATTGTCACTTCTGTGATAACATTCATGAATGGGGATTACATAGGTGACAGTAAACCCTCTGAACAGATGTGTCTTTTGGGAAAATAAGGAATGGTTATAGTGCCAAAAAACAGTTACTTCAGATTTAGAGAAGAGTGTCTTTCTACTACAGAACAAAAAATCTTTCTGCTGCAGCTCCTTTGCCCTTTACCTATATCTTCAAAGGAGATTGCATTTGAATGCAATTGATTAACAGATAAGCATTTTATGGAAAGTTCACATCTTTCTTTTTCAGAAAATGCAGTCTCAGAGCCTAATGATGGAAACATGCTAATTTGCTTCGTAATCAAATAAGTGTTTCTTATTTTCGATGCCATGAATATGTTCGTTTAGACCATCAAGCAGCAGAGTATAAGGTCATAATTTACTTTAATATCCGAAAAGTAATATTAGCTATAGTTTCACAGGTTTGATAACATCAAAGTAATGTATGGATTGATATGACTGGCACAAATCGAAATGTAGAAAGTCATCATAATGGGTCACATTTCCTGTCTACTCAGTATTCTCCCCTTTCCAGCTACTATTGGGTCCTTTACAGCCGTCTTTCTCATACTGTCGGTCACAAATCCAAAGAAGGTCAAGAAGGATTAGAAAAATCTCACAAAAAAACCCCTCCAATCTAAATAATTATAAAACTGAATTCTATAAAGAAAAGAAAAGGATAAAATTTAAGAAAGTTTGTCGCTGGCAGTAGGTCAGTCCTCACGGTGGTAGAATGAAAAGTAGTTGTAATTATCAGCTCCGCATGTTTGTAGTCATCAGGGATTGCTAACTACCTTTAATCATGGCTATGGTTCAGTTCCCTCAGGGCAAGGGAGCAAGCATTTACACCTGCAGCAAGTAATTACAGCTACTTTCACTCCCCTGCCACGAAGGGATGGAGCTGCTGCTGACAGCCAGCGGTTGGGAAAGGTGGCATTGGAGAGGCTGCACATACAGCCAGGCCCAAGGGATGGATGCACTACTTTGAAATATGGGAGTAAAGTGAGTATTCAAAAGTGAGAAGAAGCATGCTTCATCTTAAGTCTTGTCTAGACCTCTAAAAGTTAAAGTTTAGCTAAAACCGTGAAGTTTGATATCATTTGAAATCTTAATTTTTTTGTACATTGAGGTAAGGAAAAGTCAGTTAGTTGTAAAACATGAAAGTATCCTGAAAACTTTTTTCACATAAATTGGACAAATTGTTCTCTGCTCAAACTTCAGGTGGTGTCAGCTGAGTTTTTTGCCTTTCAAAGGTTAAATGGGGAGTCTTCTTACCAAAAGATAAAAATTCTCAGAAGTGATAAGAATCAAAATATCTAGAACAAACAGGACAGAAGTTCTTATTTAAGGTACAGAGACCATTATGAATACGTATAATTAGTATGTGTATACTATATATGTCTAACCCTATAGTTTTGGAACCAAGAGTGAAAGGGGAGAGACAAAGAGATGGTTATAGAGCATGTTCTAACCTGTCACAGTGAGACAAGGCTCAACTCAATCACTTCACTTGTATGCATGGACACATGTTCAAATATAGATATTTTCTTACCTTTGGTCAGAAAATATCAGTGTGCAAGAGTGAACAGCAAGTTAACATCAAGACAATGCACCAACCCACAATGCTTTGTGAAGCAGCTTTTAGCTAATAATATCACTGTGCTTGAGCACCCATCCTATTCACCAGAGCTGACTCCCTGTGATTTCTGCCTCTTCCCAAAGATCGTCAGTGCTCAAAGGAATCCACTTTATGTCAGCAGAAGCTGTGAAAGCAAAAATGATGGAGATCCTCAACAGCCTTTCAGAAAGTGATCTGCAGAATGGCTTTGAATGTTGGCAGCATCGTAGGGAGCTGTGTGTCAACTCAGAAGGAGATCATAGTTGATTTTCTTAATTTGTTAAAAAAAAAAAGAGTTGCAGGCACAGTCTTGTTTCTTTCTGTCGGACCACATATATACACATGTGTACACACTGCCATGCCTGCAAATACATACCAATAGTCCCTATGGGGTCCTTTGCCCATGAAACAAGCATCACGACTCCATTTGGTCGCTGGTGTCCGGGCTGTGTGCTGAGAGGTAGTTACACTCCTCTGTCTGCCAGAGATGGACTCCTGCTGCTTTGGTGGAGCCACTGCTATGAAGGACTATAGGACCAGAATGGGCCAAAGGGAAGAATCAAAAGGCAAAATGGAGATGCTGAGCACTACTCCCCCTCACTTTTTACAGGCAAAGGAATTGGTGAGGCAGCAGGAAATCAGTGTCACATCTAGGAATTAAATTCCTCCTCTATTGCCAGTTGTCGGTTAGATTAGCAGAGCTATGAACAAAATTAGGCATACATGACAGCCAGTATGTTTCTTCAAGAGCTAAGTCATCCATAGAGGAGCTCTGAATTGCAACACCCATCACTGAGACAGCACTCATACCCCTACAGTATATTTACAACTCGTGGTCAAACACCACAAGAGAAGGTTGTAACGGTGTGTTGCTTTAGCAGAACCTTGCAGTCACACTGCAAGCTGGAGCGTTATGTCATCTCCCTGGTGGTTTGGGCAGAAATAAGAACTGTCATGACTCAACTCTTTGCTTCCTATGGAATTCATAGGAGTGCTGTGACTGTGATAGAAACTCCATGCATGCAAGAAAAGAATGAAATTACTAATCATATTGTGGTTCCGAACACGAGGAACAGACTTCTCATATTTTCTCTCTGAACCATCGTATAGTACCAAAGCTAGCTTTTTCTGGCCTTGAGTCTAAGGCAATGGCAATGTAAAATGAAAATATTTCTGATTATTATAAAAGGGTTATTTGAAGTCAGAGTGTTGTACAATAGTTTAGCAACTTCCCATGAAAAGATAACATTGCTCCTAGACACCTTTTACTGGTCATCACAATATATGAATATTGATAAATTATATATATGTGTGTTGAGTCAGAAAAAAATAGTAACTACAAGAACATTTCATAGGCCATTCACAGCCAGGCCAGGGGCGAAAGATTCCCCATGAAATGTATAGCTATTTAGCAAAGGTTAAGTAAAGCCAATTTTCATTTGAGTGTAAGATTTTTATTTATAATTAGCAATGTAATTGTCAGAATGTTCACTTTGCTATTAAAACTAAAACAAGGGGGGAAAAACATCAGCCTACCCAAGAAAAAAGCTTTACAAGCAAGTCCAGACTGCTGCTATTATGAGCTTCTCCAAAAGCTAAACTCACAGATCCCAAATTATTGAAGAAGGGAACAAAAAATGAACCAGCCTGAGCAATGAAGGGGTTAATTATTAGACCTGAGTTAAAGGTGTCCTCACAAGTAGGCACTTCATCAAGCAATGGAGTCAGGAAACAAGGGAGAATAGATGAAGGTGCTAGGGATAATAATGCTGGCAAGTAATGATTTCCCTAGAGATGATCTGATCTATGGCCACAAGCAAAGAAAAAAGGCTAGAAAGTACTATAACATTACCTTGGAGTACTTAACAGACTCAAAAGCAGTAACCTGGTGTCAAAAAAGGCCCATCACCCTGCTCATTTTAGGTAAAAGAGTTACACCAAAGTACAAGAGGGGAATGCAAAATTCACATCTGAAATTAAACAGCTGAAAGGTATGATTTAACAATGCTCGAAACTCAATAAGCCAAAGATAAACAGCAAATTAGATGACTCAATGTCAGGAGGAAAAAACATCTTCCATCGATCCCATCGTCAAAAATTAATCTGCCTGAGAATGCCCTCTGCTCCAATCCCAGAACTGATGAACAGTGGAGGAATAGAGTAAAACCTATGTACTAGTGCTTCACCTTCAGGCTAGACCCTGATTACAATCTCCTGTGAGACATTTCAGCATGAAGCGCCTCTCATGTTGGGACTGCAAAATTAAATTGCGATCAATACTTTACAAAAATAATTGGGGAAAAATGTTCAGAAGTCAGAGCTGTGCTGTGTGGCCAAAAAACATATGAAAGTTGTAGGGGTTTTTTTTGCTGTTTTTTTTTTCTTTTCCTTCCCTTCCTCCTCACCTTATCTTTCTGGGGGTTATTCTTCAGGATAGATCAGTTCAAAGGTGTCTCTTGATAACAGTGTTCTTAGAATAGTTTCACTCACCTTGTTAGGGAATTTCAGAAGCAGCAAAGCATTTACAGTGCACTAAGAGCATTATACTAACACCATGTTTTGAATCTCTCCCCTTGCTTTTCATTTCTTCATTGTTGTTTCAATCTAAATATGTATGCTTTTAATTACTTTTTTAAATGATTGACTGTATTTTTCTGGCAAACCGTTTCTTATTTTTAACTGACAGCGTTAAAAATAATTAAATTCATGCAGAAGCAGGAATGCCTTAGAAAACACTGAACGCACCTCGTGTTTCAGTAAAATATTTCTGGAGATGTTAACACTTTCATAGACCTAAATGTCAAGATCTAGAGTTAAATTTAGAGTAAAATATGTGTAAAATATATGTATTACAAGTCCTCAGCAGTTTCTGCTACAGATTCTGCTACTTTTCCTGTTTTGAAATGTCTCTGCCTTTGGTTATAGCAAGCCCTAAAATCCACATACACATACAAACTGGAAGAAAACAGTCATTTTTAATTTCTGACTCTCACAATTAATAGAAACGGAGAGCAAATACAAGCAGAATATGATGCTGTTCAAATTATTGCAGGATATTGTGCGTATGCACAGTTGGCAACAGATATTCTAGAGCTTATTGGCAGGTTTAGAAGTGTACTGAGGATAAGCCAAGCAATTGAAGTGTTAAGATGTGGTACAGGATGTATCAAAAAAGGAAGTGTTCATAATTTGTTTCTATAATTTTACTGTACAGCAGGGAAGGGAAGGGAAGGGAAGGGAAGGGAAGGGAAGGGAAGGGAAGGGAAGGGAAGGGAAGGGAAGGGAAGGGAAGGGAAGGGAAGGGAAGGGAAGGGAAGGGAAGGGAAGGGAAGGGAAGGGAAGGGAAGGGAAGGGAAGGGAAGGGAAGGGAAGGGAAGGGAAGGGAAGGGAAGGGAAGGGAAGGGAAGGGAAGGGAAGGGAAGGGAAGGGAAGGGAAGGGAAGGGAAGGTCAGTATGCCTCATTAATTCATGAAGAGGTGCGGCCTGGGGTGGATGCTCAGGAAATATTTTGGAGTCATCAGCCATTTGTTTGGGTTTGGCAGTAATAAGTTCTTAAAAAATGAAAGTAAAACTTCTCTTTTTATTTTTTTTCAAAAGCACAATGCAATGAAACAAAATAACTCAATATAAATAATATCTGTACATTACAATCACAAAAAACGCATTTTTCAAGTAATAAAACACAGCAAGAGGTGTGGTTATCTTAAGGTGGAGGGAAAGGGGAAATCAGTCCTGAGGGATTTTCTGAATTGTAGCCAGATGCCTATAATCCCCCAGAGGTGTGATTAACTCATGACAACCACTTTCATTGGAGTTGTCTTATTTCAGCCACCAAAAAGAAAGGAAGGAAAAAAACCCCAACACTCTTTATTTTAAGGGAGAAGATAAATTTCCTGCTAGAGTGTCAGGGAGGAGAAAACAGAAAAAAAAAAGGCAGATTTGAATGATGAGCATCTTCTTCAATCCGGTTTCTGAGCTACTCAAATAATGATTTCTCTCTTTTTTATCTTTGACTACGATAATCAAAATTTTCCCTAAATCTAGCTGTTTTTCCTTTTTCCTAAGACAAAAATATAAGTAAGTAAAAGTGTTACAATCACCCTGGGTGTGATTCTCAGCCAATTTCTTGTGTTGGATTAACTGATACTCATCAACTCCTGTAGTTTCATATAGCAGAGATGACAACTGAAATAAACTTTGGTAGCACTAGTGTCTTGTGGACACAGTTCATAAACTAAGTTGGGTGATGATTTCACATGAAATGTAAACCCAAAGAATTTTGCCAGTTTTGTTAGAAGCTCATATTTTGTTAGAAGGGTTAAAAATCTTTTGAGAGTAACTGAATCTGGATTTTTCTTGACTTTTCTGCTTTCGTAGGACACTACAAGACAGAAAGATCTTTATAGTCCTAGGCTAACCAATGACAAAAAATACTGTGTTCAAGAAATTATATTTACCCAGAATCTGGATACATGTTTGGAAAGAATATTACTAGTTATCCCAGCAGGGCTCAATTATTTATATATTTAAATGTATAAAATATTGTAAATTATATACATTTAAGTGCAGTTACATATAGGCATCAAACTAAATGTACTGCCTTTCTTCTGTTCTTATTTCGGGTCAAATTTGTCGAGTAGAATCAGATATCCAGAGATTTTGCAGACAGGATTCTCAGAGGAGTAACATCTGTGGGGAGAATCTGGATGTTTTAGATCTATGCACTAATTTTGCAACAAAATGACTAAAGAACATGCAAAACAATAATTATTTATCGATTTGTTTACCCATAGGATTCATTTTCATAGGATCAGAAACACACCACCACCATCAACCCGACGCTCAACAATGCTCCAGAAGCAATCCTGCCTTAAGAATCTATTCTAGTCAAAACCAAAGCTGACTGTAAAGCTTCCTGGTACCCAGTAAGGTCTGTTTCCACTGTTGCACATACAGCCCTTTGCACAAAAGTAAAAACTTTGCAGATCATAGAATCATAGAATGGTCCAAGTTGGAAGGGACCTTAAAGATCATCTAATTCCAACCCCCCTGCCATGGGAAAAGACAGTTCCCAATATGATGTCTGAGACTGGATATCTTTTGTACATGAAGAAGAATTTTTAGAAGTCTAAGGAGACAAGAACACTTGGTAACCCTCGTCACTACGTGATTTTTTTAATGGCTTTTTTACAGCAGTACATAGAGTCTCCAAATGATATCCAAAGATCTCTGAGGTAGGTTTTATCCACACTAAGAGATGATCACTAACCCCAAGAAGTTTGTAAACTAAATAAGTAAACTTTCTTTAATAAAAATAAAATATTTATTTTGTAAACTAGATCTATAGGGAAAAGATCAAGCCAAGAGGAGCATTATTATCTTTCTTTTACATATGGAGAACTGAAACACAGAGAGTTAAAAATCTGGAATTCCCACAGTGAGCCTGTGGCATAGTGAAAATCCTAATCCATTGCTAGCTCCTTCCTTTCAGCCACATCTTTTGCAAAACAAGGAGCTGCTTGAATTGTACATGCAAAGTAAAGCTTCAGCAGTGAGTGACAGAAACAGCAATTTATAACTGACATATGTCCTTTTAAACCACAGATCTTAAAGAGCATTACAGAGACAGGTAATTCTCTCTTTTTTTTTTTTTAAAGAGTGGATTGCTCAGGCAGAGGAAATAATCTGAAACTTCACAGGAGAGTTTGAAAGCATAATATGGTTGAAGTCTACTGTCCTCTGAACCTGACTGGATAGTCATGATTTTCTTCATCTTGCAGACTCTCATAACAATGAAATAGGTTAGCCATGGTGACTCCTGTAGTGCTTTCTGTTGTCACAAGATGCAGCCCAGGACTAAGGAAGAAGGAGCAGAGAAGTAATTTTTTACACCTCCTGGATGCTGGATCCGTTTCTGTCTCCTTTCCAACATAAATTAACACATCTCAGAAAGGCTTCTCTAATTTACTGTGGCTTTGAATGCCTTGTGATCATCCAGAATAGTCGAGTGCTCTGCCCTCTCCCTCTGTCCCAGTCAAGTGAATAGCGTGGGGTCATCATGCCAAACATACGCTACATCCTTCTTGTGAGGTGTATTCCACATGGGGGTGATCAATCTAACCCTGTATCTCCTTTCCAGCAGCTGAGCCAGCACAAAGAGAACCACACCACAGCCCCAAATTGAATACATTTTCTCTCATTGCAGCCAACGTTCTTTTGAAGGGACATGATAAACTTCTAGATTTTCTGTCTCTGTTACACAAGGACCTGATCTCACCTGTTTTGAACTGTCTCTGTCTTTCAAATTCATCATATTCTTGATATCGCTAGAGGCAGAAATGGTATCACACATTTTATTTACTAGAATTGGGACAAATCAGAAAAAATTCTACAACTTTGTATTTAGGATGCTGGGTATAATTGCATGTGGGTCGCCATTTTTTGAAGAAGTCGCTGCTATGTTTATATATGTTTCAGGTACAGTTACCTGGCTGGAGATGTCACCTCTTGGTTTATTTCCTTTTCTGTTTATATTCCTAGTAAAGAACTTCAATGTTCTGCATAAGGTGAGATCAGAAAAAAATGAGAATGAGAAAAAAATCAGGAAATAATAGCAGCATCACTCCATATTCTTTCCTTGAAATTAGCTGTAAGTCACAAATTAGTCATTAACTCCTTTGACCTATTCCTCTTTGAAAAATAAGTTCCACATTAGGTTCCAACCTAAGACTTCAGAATCTTCAGCACTGACATAATCTTAATTGTTTTCTATATTTCTAAAAGGACATAAATGGGAATTAGAAAGTAAGTTATACAAAAAATAAATTTTCAAGGTGAGCCAAATGATCATAAAAGCAGCTCTTGAAAAACCCCAGAAATAAAACAGCACTCAGTAGCTGCAGTAGTAATGATCTGAGACATTTAAATTAAGTATGTGCATTCAAGACATCACTGTATCCTGTGCTTAACATGTTGGGTTCAAATGCTAATTGGAGTATCTGATGAGAAATCCAAACACAAATCAATTTTGATATGACCGTGAATGCATTTATCAAAAAGATTTCAAAATGTTGATGTTCAGCCTCCTGGGATTGTTATGGATACAGAGAAGATATAAACATAAAACCATAATTCATTTGTTCAAATTCTAATACCATTCAGTTTATTTCTAGATGCAACAAATTTCTGCTTTTTCCCTTTTTTTCATTCTTTTCAATGATAAGCAGCATCCACTTTTTAACTTGCCCACAGAGACGTTGCCTCAGTGAAATATGGTAAAGACGAGTCAAGTAAATGTCTGAGAAATAGAAGATCACTTCTCTGATTGAAAGGTTATGGAAACAAAACATACCTAGACTGCTGTCACTATGAGTATTGTAATCACAGAGTGGGTAAAGTTTGGTCACCTCCCAAGTTCTTGCCTCCAGGAGAGGTGGCAGCTCACAGCTCTTGATGGGCTTCAGCCTGTTTGTCGTCCTCATCTGTGCCACTCAGACCACTGACCACACCAGTGGACGTGCCAAAGCTTCAGTATCAGTGGCAGCATCCTACGGTAACATGGGCTCGAGTAAAGAGCTTGCATTGACTTTTATGCTCTCAGTATCAGGACTGTAACTGTACATAAGCAGAGTAGTCATGCCCAAATAAAATTGTTCCTGAGACAAAGATTTCTACAGGGCCCTACAGCCAGCCTTCTAAACAGAGCTGCCTAAAAATAGATCTTCTCAGAACAGGATGAAGTATCAAAGTGGCTAAACTTTTCACTGAACAAAGGAGATTTCAGATTATTTAAGGTGTGGACACTAACTAACGTGGTGCATCATGAAGATCACCTCTAGCTGAAGATGTCAGCAAACAACGGTGCATCCTGAATCTATATGGTAGTTGTACAAAGGCAGAGAACTTTTACCTCAGTTGAAATGAGAAGAATAACTCCGGGCTTCCTAGTGGGAAATTCAATTGAAAGACTTTTTGGGTTTTTCTGTAGTAAAAATGATGTGATTAGTATTTTCAAGAAAAAAAATTGGTTTTAAATGAAAAAATGTTTTGGACCTTTTTAAACCAGTCCTTCTGGTAAAGGAACACTGTTTGGTACCTCTGTTTTCTTTCCATCAATAAAGCAGAAAAGTTGGGCCCAGACCTTAAGTGCATCATAGTAACTGATGTAGTTCCTGGAAATACATGCAGCCTCCAACTCCTCTAAAGGATATCAGATACAGACACTAAGCAATCCAGAACTACCTCCCCATAGAATAAAAGAGGAGATGGTATATAAAACGCATCTTTAGGATGTGGATCAATGCCTTCATACAAATATTCTACTCATTCAACGACTACCATACATCTTCTCCAGTGAATGAAGCAGAGCTTCCACAGAAAAACTGGTGTGATCAAGCTGATAAAGACTATAACTTCATCATATCCATCTATTAGAGACATTTTGGCCACACGAATTTTCAGAGCCCAAATGCAGAGCACTTGATCTTGTGGCTTTAAAGTTCTTTTATGTAAAGCTGTTTTGTTTGTTTTTTTCATTTTCTTCATCAGTGAATATGTATACATAGTTTTCACAGGGGATACAGGATATAAGGGACAGTAAGCGTGCTTCAGCATATGGTGAAACCATATGGTTGACTGCTTTCCTGCCTATACCACTTTTATTTATTTATTTTAAATTATGCGATTCACATTATTAGTTGAGACCTCTTTAATTTACATAGCTATAAATATGATATATCAATTATGCTTAATTCTTAAAATATTATTTATTACTACTTCGGGTTAAGGAGTGTGCACAGAACAGGGAAAAAAATGGTCTGAATTTCCTACCGATTTAAATGAACAAAGCAATATCAATGCTTCAGATAAAAGAACTATAATTTCTATCATGCAGGAATTTTTGATTTGTTATGCAGATTCTGAATTTGTATTCCTCTAAGCATATTCCACAGGAGTTAAAAAACAGGAAGTAATCAATGTAGAGGTGTTGGAAATCTTGGCTTCTCGGTTTCTTGTCCAAGAAGTCACCAAAGAGTGCAGAAGCCCATAAACCCTGTCCATGTACTGCTGAGGAGCCTAGAGAGCGAGGCAGGAGAAAAAGGTAAAATGATAATTCCAATAGGACCAACTTGTTGCTATTTAACTGGCATATTTTGATCTAAAATATTCCCATCATAAGCTGTAAGAGCAGTGATGCAGCAGAATTTACTCCCTGATTTTCAAGCTATTTTAAAATCAATTAGAAATACTCTCCAAAATAACGCAAAGAGTTACAAAAAAAGTATTATGCTGTGTGTCTTTATTTGCTATTCTATAACAGATAATCTTGTTAGATCACAGTCCAGTTCCCAACACAATCATGTCAGCCACCTCAAACTACTCCCTCTGTCTTGATTCTGTTTTTTAATTGTTTCTCTCCTGAAGGGTCAGGCACTTGATCAAGCTGGGAAATCTCCCACGCTTTTTGATCAGAGGCTTTCTGGCTGTCATTGCCTTTTCTGTAGGAGAGAGAGGTGACAGTTCCCATTTGGATTGCTACCTAAGGAGATCAGATGCCTGGTCTGAAATCCCTACTTCAGCACAGACTTATAATGTGAGCTTAAATATGTCACTTTGCTTTTTCGCACCTCAGTTCCTTAACAGCAGCAAAAGAATCAGAGCATCTCCCCACCCCTGAGGGATAGACTGTGGGGTGCTCCAAGGCTATGGGGACGTGTAAGTAGCTCAGCCAGGTGTAAGACTTTGATCTCCAGAGTTATCAATCCAGCATTTCAAAAGCACTTAGTTCACAATGAGAGATTTAATATTTTCAAGAAACAGTTCACTTTTTTTTAATAGAAGTTTTATCATTGATTCTTTAAACAGCTTACATAATCCCACATAAAAGTTTCAGGACTTGCTCTTATTATCTGTTTTTTACTATAAACTCTGTTTTGGTGCAACATGAAGTTTGACCAAGAGGCATTACATCTACGCTGGCAGCAAGTCTGCAGATGTTGATATGCCAGGTAGGAGGGAGGTGATTTTTCTGGAGACATAGTTCACTTTCTCTAAGGGAAAATATGAAATAAAAAAGTACAGAATGACCTTGCACTAATAAGCCTCTGCCTCGAGACAATGATTAAGCCTGGTAGTGCAAGGGTTGGTTTATGAGTAATATCAGCTGAGGCACTAATGAAAGTATCCCATTAAAAAAATGTATAACTTAGGGACTTGTGTGCACAGAGAAATTTGGTTACTGCTGTTGCTGTGTTAATGTGGTCTGAAGAACAAACACAGAGGTATATCCAGATATTGCAGCTGGCTCCTATTTCTAGCAAAACTAATCAGCCAGAAGTCCCGTGTACTTTACTAGGAGTGAAATCTGGATCTGAAATCTGCACTTCGAACCCAGTTCTAGCTCAAGGACTTTATTGTCCAAAGGTTTCTCATCAGCAATGTAGCTGCAATACTGCTGCCAAGTACTGGCACTTGTATGCTCTGACTTGAACTCTTTTTCCTGCACAAATGTCAATGCATTCATTCAAAGTGTTATTCCTATACTCAGGAATAGCTTAGGAAAATATCCATTTGAAAACATGTGCACCAGCCTTGGGTCAGAAATTAAGTTTTTTCTTTGTTTTTCTCATTAAGGTTGCTCTGAATGCAAATTATTTTTCCCCATTTAATTTGAAAATTTCCATAGAAAAATAGATTTGGCTACTTGGTAATGATTAATACATGCCCACAGATCTGTTGTGCATGCAAATGCAAGTGTGATGTGTCCAGACCCTGCCAGGGTTCTTGCACAATGTGCAAATCATCAGCTGTGCACACTTACAGTAGCTTTAACACCTCCAGTTGCACCTCCTACCTTTAACACCTCCTACCTCTAAAATGGGAAATTCTATCACCTTGTGGACAACCAGCAGGACAACAGAAAATTAGTCAGGCTGCAGATAAACTACTTGAACGGCAACATACTCATGTGAGAAGACGACCTCAAGTTATGAAAAGTACAGTTCCTTTGAGGTTCAGTGATACCATTTTGAATCATAATATTTCAGTTTCTAAGATTTCATTTCACTAAAATCTTTCAGTTCGTGATTAAAAAAAAAACCCAAGAAAATTATAAATCTATTTTCATACGTCCAGAAAATTAATACTGTTTTACCTGGAGGACTACTTTTTTTTTTTTTTTGATTTTAACTTTCTTGAGAATCATTTTTTTAATCAGAAAAAAATCTGTGGGAAATTCCAAGCAACTGCAACACAGCCCCTGTCTAGAATAGAGCTTGACCACTGGCTCTAAAAATTGCTACACATAAAGCAAAAAAAAAGAAATAAAATAAAACCAATAAAAGTAGCAGTGACTGTGATGTAATGTAGGTCATGTATGTTGTATTGTGTTTCTTCACCATTGCAAATGTTTGAAAGGATTGCTATAACCATCAAATACCTTTTTATTTTACAAGCTATACTAACAATTGAACACCAATGAAGGAAGATTACTGAGGCGTTATTTCCTATTCCTCAAAGATTTAATTATAAGCATGTTAAAATTATGTTGGTGGGAGGAGGGTAGGAAAACAAACATTATCTGCAGGGAAAAAAAGATACTTTAAGCTAATTTTTAAGAAACTTGATTTTCTATAGAGTAGACTTCATATATTAATTCCTTTTATAAGGGAAAAATTGATGTTATCTATCCTTTGCCACAAATATTAAAGCCATTTTTAAAGTGACCTGAGACACAGCGGAGTGGAAAGGCATCTATTTAAAAAAGTAAATTAAAAGCAAAGCAGAGGTTTTTGTATAATTCTGACTCTTACCAATGACTTGGACATACCTTTTCAAACAGTAAAATGTGAAAGAATCTACAGTTTCCGAGATTTTCTGCATTCAATTGCAGTACCTGAAAAAATTGCTAAAGTACAAGAGTATTTAAAAGGAAAGAAGATCAAATTTATTTTCTGACACAAGGACTGGTTTTGCTACTGGCCATAAAAGTTACAGCAAAGCATCAACAAAATATCAGGAGGAGATACAAACAGCCATTATATTTCAGTTCGATCTTACAAACTCAAATCAGCTATTTTCCTACAACCACGTAAAACAAACTCCAGAATGTGGATTCTCTGTGTTCAGATTTGATTTGCAGACACTTTCTTATGCTATTCTCTTTGCACAGGGAAGAAACTTTAACTCCCCATTTTTTAACTCAATCCTCCAAAAGGTATGATTTTATGTTTTTATTTCAAGAAATTTAAAGAGAAATTATCAGATCAATGCATTAGTCAGCACTCTGTACATATACCCCTAGGGCAATATGAAATGTATTTTTCTACCATGAAATACTTATTCATTTACCAGTCACTGTGAACACATCAGATCAACCTCTTAGGGTCACTGAATTTATGAGATCTGTACTTCGAAGGATAAGGAGATTATTTGGGTTTGTGTCATAGTTTCCCCTTTACCTTCTACTCAGCCCAAGTGCTGACTGGCAAAGATTTTATTAGTATGACTAAAGTGGGTAATACTAATAAAAACAGAGCAAAACATTCTGGAGGCTCAGCACCGAAGCAGAGGTCCAGATTTCCAAACAAAAATCAAATACCACTGCTCCTGGCTCCTTGTGGACGGCTCTGGGGGCATCCATATCTCTCCACAGAACTTGGCTTTCACACATAGCCCTAAGCTCTATGAGAAAAGGAGTTTCACAGCCCAGCATGGGGTATCTCGTTAGAAATTCAGGCTAGATAATTTGGAAGAACAGGAAGAACAAAATTTTGCCTACATCCCACTGACAGGTGCAGACAGACAAGGAAGGGAGCATTGGTGACACAGACCTAGGTATGGCATTGCAGGGAAGAAAAGTTGTGGCAGTTGTTCACTATAGCTCTGTTGCCCTCATGACCTGATGCAGGGAGCAGTCCCTTCCTCTGGCCAGACAGCACAGTGTGGCACACGTTCTGTTCATGGCTAGAGCCATTTACAGTGCTCTGCCCACTTTAACATTTGAAGGGATCTGTGGTCAAATACACAAAGATCTTTGCACCTATTCACTTTCAAGTTTGTGTAGGGGACTATTTCTGCTGTGCTCAAGAGCTGTCTATACATTATTTGCCCTTTACTCGTGGCCTTCATATTCCTACCGTGGACGTTTATCTAGGCTGCTTTCATTTATTTTCATTTCCAGCAGCATACAAGACTGTGTTCCAATGTCTTTGCATGCAGAAGGATATCCCTACAGATGATAAGGGAAATCTCTGCAGCTGTAGGTACTCTCTTCCCCTGTCTTCACACTGTCACAATGGCACAACTCTTCTGGCTCCATGTGGCCCCCCTTTTGGCCTAGGACCCTTAAGAAAAAAAATCTCCATAGAAAATGACCAAGACAACGAAAGAGCACTTTTGCAATTCAACATCCTTGTGCTTGGACAGCATAGGGCATGAGATGGTGTTAGGGGTGTTAGGACACTACTGAAACACTAGTGGGTAAAGAGAATTAAGACTTCTTGCCACTGCATCCATACCGAGTGTTGGCTCAGTCTCTAAATTACTGCAACTGCAAATCCATTCCCAGATTTTCTCTGCAGAGAAATCCAGTTGATCCAGAAGGGATCTCAGGAGCAATCAAACGTGTACATAGTGTGGAAAATCAGGAGAACAGATTTAGAGTGAAATGTTGTTTCTTAAAGTGGCAACAGAAACATACTCTTCTGCTGTGATGAAGACCTGAATAGTAGTCAGCTAATAATGCAAAAATAATAATTGGCAGAATGCTACTGGAAAGAGGAATTATGTATTTCCTCCTTCCTAAATCTTTTAACTGCATCAGCACATAGCTGTTTTGCTTGAACATAGTGGGTCTTGTTTCCATAACTCCATGAAAATCAGGGAGAACTAAATCACAGCAACTACAACTGGGAAAGTATATATGCATTGTGCAAAAATCTCACTGATGGCATATGCTATGCTTCAACAGACCTGCACTGCATTGCAGAAGTTAATTTGAAACCCTCAAAAATATAACTGTTGATACGGCAACTGATAACAAAAATACCAATCAGCAATTTTCAACATGTGATTGAGACCCTGGAAATCTGTGTACTAATAAAACACGCCTAATCCCAGTAGGTTATCAGTCTTTGTACAAGAATTCACAGCTCCATCATATAATACCTATGGATACACAAATTATCAATATTTGAAAACCAATGACTAAATATGATTTTTTGAGAAGATTTTGAAACTCTTCCATCTACACTACAATTAAATACGACAAATTTTAAAACTTTAAAATATACGTCTCCCCAGATAAAAACTTTGGAACTATTGGTGTAAACAGAAGAATTGTTCCTTGTCTCCAGAAAACAAAATTACAGCCATGCAGATTTGCATTTTTTTTGAGGGCTTGTCTTTTTTGTGTTTTGAATATGTGAACACCTCAAAGAGGATGCATATGCAGTAGGTATGTGTACATGTTGGAAAGTGGTGGTAGTTAAACTTTTTCAAGAATTTTTTCTCATGTCTGCTGTGGGCTTCTTGTTTTGGTTTATAATTTATTGTCTGTGTTTAGTTAATAGGCCTAAATGCCTCTGAATCTTTGCTTCGATTATAAAATTATGGTATATTTTAAATGCTTTTCCATTCAGATAGCTCAGAATATCAGAAAGATTATTGAAGAATGATTCATTACCAAGATCAGTAAACTCAAGCCTTGCACAAGGACCAGCCAGCACTTTATTGAGACTCCCATTTGGGCAGAAAAGTCCCTAAGACTTTGCCTAAGGTTTATTATTCCATGTAATGAAAACAAAAACCACAGCGATTATTTTCATATTTGAAAACATGAAGCACTGTAGCCTCGCTGCTAGCTGAACTGCAGCCATTACTGCAGCAGGAATATTTTTCATTGCAAAAGAAGGAAAAATGCAAAAGGGAGTGAGAACTATGACCACCTATTTTTATGTTGCACCCAACATAAAAATGCTGTGTGCAGGCAGAAAGAAGTAAGTGACAGCCCCCATTCTCCAGTCCCAAATTTCTATCTTAATCGTACATAACAGGTTAAAATAGTATGGAGAAAATACTATATTATTCAATATTGTAATAAATTTCTGCAGGCAATATTCAGCAGCTCAGTTCAACCACTGGCCTCACTGGAGAGTTTTAGTGCTCTGAAGATTAAGATTAAATTCAGAAATAGCAAAGTCAAATTTTCTAGTTTTTCCAAGGGGCGGAAGGAGGATTATATATCCCTCTTCTATGTACAAAATAAGTTTCCATTATTCAAAAGTTGTTCCATAGATCAGTCACAAAGACAAGTGTGCTTTTTCTGCAGTGAGCATGAATACTACCTTCACGACACAATGAGGTTTTGATAAACAGAAGCCTTTTAAGTAACATTATAGAAGTAACCATTTTTCTTTCATACCCTTTCAAAGGGGCACTGGCATTCTCAAAATGGCACACATGAATTACATACCAATCTAATGATCATACAGCATATTGGAAATTTACTCCTAAATGGCTTCTATTGTAAAAAGGTAGTCAATTTACATGTCAGAGTGAGGAGGTCTGTATAAAAGGAAAGCCTGAATATCCACACTTACACTAGTTTGATTACACAGACTTCATTGACACTATTCCTGATTTGTGCCACTGGAAATGAAAATAGTATCAGATACAAAGCATTGCAAAGAATGATAATTGGACTTAATTCTCAGAAGAGGAACAGACCCAAGCCAGAGAGCTAGAATCAGTTCAAAAGTCAGAAAATAGTAACATATGCAGAAGAAAAATTTAAAAAAAAAGAAATGGAGAATAAAGAATTGGTATTTTTCTCTCGCCTAAAGTCCTCAGTAGGATTTTCCATCTTGAATTATGTCAGCCTCATCTCATTCCTTTAAGGAAAGCATTATATCAATTTGGAGATAATAAGGGAAAAAGATTAAGGACATAATTTTCAGAATCACATCAATTATTTGGGAGCTTCAGTTCCTAAAACATGTTGAAAGAACCAGAACTTCAGAAGAGCATTACATTAAAAACATTTCCAACAAATAAATGGGAAGAATTAACATCCACAGTTTCTGAAAAATCTGGCTAAAAATTCCACTAACTGGGCACCATGACCTTTAGTGGATACTTCATGAAACATTAATCAGATGCAAACAAGCTGCATCAGAACCAGGATGAGGGGCTGGATTTTTTGATTCAGTCTTGTATCTTAATCGCAAATTTTTTGTCATTCTTGTTCTAGTTCACAGACTTAAATAGGGTCATTTTATAATTTTATGGACAGTTATCACATGGGCACAAACCTTTCCAGCAAGGATAGTTTTATCAGTATATGATAAACCAGCTACACATTTTTTCCAGTTAGCTATTGTCTCTTTGACTTTTTGTATTACGGATAAACTCATAAACTCGTGATATCAGCTTATGCTCGCCCCTCACTGTAACAAGCCAAACTTCCTATTGTACAAAAACAGATGACTGGACAAAGCCTCTATTCAGGCAGTGCCAGTAACAACTGTGGAACTTGTTTGCCTCACACTCCACTCATTTACCTGTAAACTCTGCTGCCTCTAGCATCACACAGCTCCCAAGTAGACTCCAGAAGCACATGACAATATGGGGTTAATGAACTCGGTCGCCAAGATTCAACAGCCAAATAGAGACGGGTGTCAGATCTCTCTATATAATCTCCCATACATCCGGAGCTGGGAAATAGAATCTGTGCAAATGAGAGTGAGATAAAACTTAACCAAGTGTGCCCTTAATGTTAAGAGCTTCAATCAAGACAATAATACCTCCGTTTCATAACTGCAGGTTTTGCTTTACTTTAACACCTGTTTATTGAACTCCTTGCTTCTCATATTCTGAAATGGAAATAAGCCAATTTTTGAAAGCAGTGGCAAAGGGTTTGTCATCACTAAGAGGCTCTAGGTGTGGATAAAGAGAAGTAGGCTGATTACATAGCTCGCCTTTTTGCTTTGTATTTTTATGTGCTAATTGTACTGCTTTTCCTTGTTCTTGAATGGTATGGGTGCTTTGGAGATGTTTAATCCCAGTACTGCTGAGTATTAGGCCCTGAAACACTGCCACCAGTCTCAGTTTAAGTTATCAAGACATAAAAAAATAAAACCCGTATCTGATAGAGAAATAGAAAACTCCTATGTTTGAGTCTTTCAAAATTACACTGGACAAAACATCTGAAAAGATTAAAATGAACAGGAATAACTCTTTGCTGGCAGGGAGATGGACTAGGTAAATGAATCAGTCTTTTCTGTATCTAATTTCTATTATGGCAAGGTATGAATGTTCAGACCAAGCAATGTACATTGATTTATATGTTTATAAACCTGTGGGTTCATATAGCAGGATTTTGGGTCAGCTTACATAATGTCTATACATACATTTAAATTTTTTAATGTATTTCAAATGAGGATATAAATCTGACATGAACACAAGTTTACCTAAGTCTATTCATTTAAAATGACAATCACTCGCATACAAATGGGTAGCAGAGGACTACAGCATGGACATTGTTCTGTTCTTTAGCCCAGGGTTAAACTTGCAAACTAAATTTGAATCATTTTCTTGTCTTCTGAAATATTTCCTCTTGACTGCTTTCTTACTCTAATACATGTTTTCTGAGGGCCAGATCCTCAGCCCTAATGCAACTAGAGCATCCTTCAGATTAGTTCATCGTCTTCGATAAAGTTACGCTGATTTTCAGTACTTGAAGATTTGAGGTGAAATCTTTATTCAAATTAAATTAATAAGAGTTTTCCTATTGAATTCAAGGATTCCATGCTTGGCCTTTCTATGTACACACATTTTTTTAAGACTAAAGTGATATACCACAGCTCTGTACAATATGCATTTAGCAGATCCTTTTAGGGAAAGAGAAGAAAGCTCCTCAGACAGTGCACATCCTGTTTCCTTGTGAACGGTTTCTGAAAGTTTATAAAACAAAATATAGGATGAGTTATGTCAAAGATTCATATAAATTTTCACCATTTATAAATATTGTGGACATATTTTGGACAGGAACTAACATTTAAAATTTCTTTAAGCCATAGTCTAGTTTTATATCAGCTAGCACATAGAAAACTTTTTTGTTTTAAGAGTCCTTCTTGTCTGTGAACATATTTTTGAATGAAGGGTTTCACATAAAACCAAAATGACAGTGGACATTTAACAGGAAAGGGCTGAAGCAATAAATGTCCGAAGAGCAGCTGGATCTTGTTTCAGCCTGCATGAGCTGTACCAAATAACTGACAGTCTTATTGCCTTTCCATTCCACACAAAGCTACGCTGAAAAAAAGTGGTGTCTTCTGGAAACCATTCCATGTGGAATGTAACTCATATTCTGTGTAGAGCGATGCTTTATTTGAACAGCAGATAGTGGATCCATGGGTGTGTATTTCAAGACAAATGTATTTGTGAAAATTAAAACCAGAAAAATTACATGTAGGAACAGGTCCACTTAAATCCATAGCTGTTTTTCTATCTACTTCCATGGGAGTTAGGACAAGCCCCCTTGAGGCAAATTCTGGTTCCTTTTAGCTTCTTTTAGCAGAAAAAATCTCCAAGGCTGTACTCGCAAAGTACAAGCACGACTCAGATATGGAGAATATTGAAAAGAATGAGTGATGTATAATTTATTGTTTATCAGGTTGGATTAACTTGAAGTTGTTTTTCAATGTACAAAATTTCTTGGTTAATAATTTGTATACTTTATCAATTTTATATCAATTTTCTGACTGCAATGAGCTTTTCTCTTCTTCTCTTCTCCTGCTCATATTTCTAAGGATGCAGTGTTGTAAGAATAAGGACTTGATCCTGTATGACCGAACACATGGAAGTCTTGCTTGAGATCAGTAGGTGTTTAAGACCTATAAACATTTACACATGCTAGCACCTCCATATATTTAAACAACCTCTCTCTCCCTAAATTCAACACCTGGCAGAATCAAAGCAAGCTGGAAAGAAATGGGCCCCACAAATCTTCACCTTTGTGCTTCTGCTTGTATCTTATTACTTCTGCTAATTTTGCTGCAAAGCATAAAGTAAACTCTGCATTCCAATGTAATATAAATGACATAATTTAATGTGACTAAGAGATATACAGATGGCATTGCATTTCCTCTGCAGTGTGGAGAGGTCAGACAGCAATTGGCTATAATACAAACTAAGTTAATACAGAGCTACAAGCTGCCAGATCTTGGTCCTGCTTACTAACAGCCTATACTATGTGAAGTAATTGAGCATGCAGCAAATTTTTCAACTGTGCTTAAGCAAGGGACAATGTTGGAAAATGTCAGTGTTCCAACTTAAAAAATCTTCACATAAATAGGAAATATTTTTAAAGATTTTAATGATAAAAGGTTCAGAAAGAACAATCTTTTTAAGTGCATCTAGACCTGCATCTCATGTTACAGCAATTTAGTCTTCCTTTAGGAAAACTACAAAAATAAACTCTGAAATTAAAAATAAGCCATTTTTATTGTTTATTTTGATAGACAAAAAGGTTAACAATAGTTTATGATTACACTTTCTCTAGGTTGTGTCTTCTTTTAGGTGTCAAAAATATAACTAGTCACACTGTTAAGAAATTATCTAATTTCTAGTATACAATTTCCTCTTTAAGCCTGATTCTAAGGAAAGAGGATTTAATACTTTTCCAATGGAAAGAAGTCTATACCACATGAAGTATGACTCTATCTACAAAGGATCCTGACTAGTTTCTTTCACCTCATAAGTATAAAAAGGGGGTTTAAATCCACCCCATCCATGTAGCTATGGGATATTCTACAACCTGACAAGCTTCCAAGCAAGGCAACTCCAAGCAGAGGGAAGGAAGAGGGTCTGGTCATACAGATGACCAAACTGTGCTGCTCTTTGCAGATCCTTAGCACTATAATGAACTAGGGTGTCCTGAGGAGATGCTACAAAATACAATGACAACCAAATACTTTCCTTTACAATATAATCAGCAGAGCAAGCCCATTCATTCCCAGGGAAGGTGCAAAGACATTTTTGTCCCTACACATATGGACAGCTAGATTATTTGATACTTGCAAACCAGCTGTGCAAATCTGAAAAAAAAAGTAGGTTACCTATATTCTACTGATTAGTCATTAGCAATTGCTTTCTGGTCAATAAAATCCACGAATATGAAAACATGTAAATAGTGAAACTATCCCCTACAGACACCGAGCTCCAAGTAACCCTCTGAAAATATGCTAGAAAAAATGTCTGGGTTTGCATCTCTGAATGAGTCTCTATCCACATGAGATTAATTTCTGGATCCAAGTTGGAAATAAATTTTCTTTCTAATGCACCTACATTTCTGCAAATGACTTCTAAAATGTACATGCCCAATTATAAGGTCTCAGCTGAGATATGGTAACTTACAATGCCACTGTGATGTTATCATATACAGTTGTGTTCTCCGTTACCATTCAGCCATCCAAACTCAATTGGAGGCATGGTGTGATAATCTGAACACTTGCCAATACTTGCTTTTTTTTTTTTTTTTTTGCAAGAATCTTGGAACACTTAATACATTTCCTAAATCTCCAGATCCTCAAATCAAGATATTATTAGAATATAAACTTTTGTTTGAAAAAATTGGTATTTCTAGACCGAGTTGCAACAGAGAAAAGCTTAACTGTTTACATAAAACAGAAGACAGAAAAAAAGCATACAGATTAATAATTTTAAAAGCAATCTAATGATTTCCTGAGGTCTGATTCATGCTTTTCAAACCTCTGGGGCTGTCAAAATAAAAAATGATTGTAGGAAGATCTCACAATACTAAATGATTGTGCAATAAAATGGTAGATGAAATTAAGAGTTGATAAACACAAAATAATGCACACTAAAAATAGCGGTAATTATGTATACGACAACAACAAGTTCTAAATTAGCCTTTACCATCACAGATGGAGATCTTGAAGTTACTGTGTTTGCTCAGAAATGTTAGTTTAGGGATTACTGTTGGTCAAAAATGCAAATTGAACATCAGGAATGACTGAGGAAGGAATACAGATTAAAGGGGAAAACATCACAATCTAGACCCAATGCAACGACATCTTGATTACTGCTTGCAATTCTGTTTCCTTCCTTGTCACACAGTAAGATCACATATGACACAAAGAAGGACACACATCTTTCCTGGAGTTATGTAAAAGCTAATTTGCAAGATTAAGTGAGGTTGAATAAATATCATGTTAAATTAAAACATTTTCTGAAAAAGTTAGATGGATTCGCAGTCACATTTGCAATTTCTTGTAAAAACGTTGACAAACATATACATAACCTCAAAGGTTTTTAGATAAACATTTCCTAATGCTTCCCTAATACTTATCCAAAACACTCTAGATTTACGTAAAATTTACTGATGCCAGGAGTACTTTTCATGGTCCTTTTAGAAAAGAAAAGCCCTTCTGCATTATTTTCCTGACCCATTACAGCTTAGACAGTTTCAACTTTGAGCAACAGTTGGAAATAAAATATATTTTTCCAAGTCATTCAGGCAAGACGTGTGGGCAGTGTTACACTCCTGAAGAGTGGGTGGCATATGAAATTCACAAGCGGAACATATGCTGCTTTCTCTAAAAGCAATGCATACTGCCTGCTTTAGTGTGCCAGACCAAAGTCCTTTCGGCACCCAGACTACCAAATTTTACAAAGGCACTCACAAATGCCCTCCAAAGACACAGCTGTAACAAAGCAGCTCCACAGTCAGCCCAGCATTCACCATCAGTTGTACGTCCATTTTGAATCTAAGAGGGACAGATTTCATCCCTGCCTTTTCCTAATCTTATTCACTGCCCAGCCTCTCAGTCAGTATGTACCAAGTAGCAAATTCCACTTTTAGTTCTCTTTTTTTCCCCTTGATGGGGTTCATTTAATACAAGACATCAAGACTCTGCCCCTTTCAAGGTTTCATTTTACTACTGTGATCCCCTGGTGCAGCAGTTTCACCTTAAACGAGAAGCTACTCAAGCTAATTGTAGTCTTCAATGCTTCAAATTTAGAGTCTTTTTGAGGTGCTTGGTCTCACAGTGTATTAGCTGTCTGCAATGCTTGATTAGCAATGCTCTTTCTGAGTGATGTATTTACTCCCAGAAGCACTTCATCATTTATCACACTTATGTTCATTTCACTGTTATCCAAATTGTGGCATCTTTCCTGTAAAATGTTAAAAAAAAAATAAGGAAGAGCAAATAAGATTAATACCTATTTAGTACACCTTTAGTACCATCCTTAATGCACACACACACTTCAGAGACAAATGTGTTCCATAGCTTCTTTGTGTTTGGCTTTTTAATTTTCTTCATCACAGTTATCTAAACGTAAATACTAAGTAGAGTTGTGAGAAAATATAAAGCAATATAGAAATCTGCCAAGAGGAACAATGGAAATTCATGCCAACCATCTGCTTGAACACAATGCTCCATTTCTAGAGGTATCTCTTTGAGAATCCTGCTACTGAAGTATAACGTGATTTTGGGTCACAGTCACTCTGACATCCCTGTTGCAGAGATTGCTTATGTACAGTTGGGTCAGATCTTCAGAGTGTAATCTGACACAGAAAGACATTTTCTGTTAATCTTTTGTTTTACAGAAACAATTGACACCATCTGTTTTCATAAGAAAATGCTTTAGCAGCCCTTCCATAGGTGGTATGGTCCTCAAGGGTGCAACTGGAAGTGAATGGAATTAACCTTGTTCTATGTTACAAGACACGGTAATCACAAAACTACTTAAGCATCACAGAAGACAACTGAGGAGAGGTACGTTTTCATACAAACAAGTATTTTAGAGAGTAGGTCAGAAAAAAGTATTAATATTAATTTCTCAGAAATTCCCCTAGCAAAAAAAAGAAAACAATATGTTTATTACATAGAGAAAGATTCTGTTTCACTCTCCTGAGCCCCTAAGAGAAACTTTTAATTTTAATTTAGAAGCTTCCCACCAAGTAAATTCTTGAGCTTACTTATTAATTCAAAACTGAGCTTTCCAGGGTCTTCTTTTCTTGTGCTGTGGGCTGGTAGGTTATTGGTGTACTACAAGAATGGACTACCCTTCATTTACAGCCATCTAATTGTGTAAGTCAAAGAGTTGTATTTCAGATTCTTGACTTTCTATAATTAGCCTCAACACAAGTATCTTGGTATCTAAGATAATATTATGAAAAAGTATTTTTTATATGTAAGAAAAACAGAACAAGCACTCCGCAAGTGGAAGCGAGATGGCTTCAGAATGTTTTAGGGCTGTGGGGTTTTTAAGTTCTATGAAATGTAAAGAATTAAACTAATCAAAGTAGACTGAGAAAAAATTGCCATTGTAGGGAGCCCTGTGCTTAAGAGAGTTAACAGAGTCCATAAAACAACAGTTTTTTGGTTGTAAGAATCACTACAATGTTCCAGCAATCATTGCCAGTGTGGTATGGAGTGAACTTGGCTAATGCATTTACCTTTTTCTGGTTAATTCCAGCTGTTTCAAAAGTTGTTGAGGAACTTCATCCAAAAAGAGATTTTAAAAAGCAGTCAAGACAAGAGTCACAAAGTCCTCTTCAAAGGACTGTTGTTATACAAAACAACAAAGAGGGTATGAGGCCCCTTTCATGGCCCCCCAAAATTATGTTCCATACCATCAAAGGGCAGAAATCATCATGATTACATGCAAAAACCATCACAGTGCAGACAGGAGTTATACCCTTTAAATTCAATGGGAAATCATAACTAATCTCTTTACTAAGATATGAGCTGCACTATGGAAGAAATTGTGTTTTCATTCTACTTCATCATCCTCTTCCTCTTTCTTTTAGACATTGTCATATCCTCTCCAATCAACTGTTCTCCATTCAACTGGGTCATTTATTTTTCACCATCCTAATCTTTCTTCCAGCCCTGAGGTCTACTTTCTTGTACATTATAGTGACTAAAACATAGAAGGACATGACACAAAGTCCCCCATGAACGCTGGCAATTTCACCCTCAGAAGACATAGTCCTCGTGATTTCTTAAACTTGGAGGTTAAGGTCAAGGCATGTATACGGGGAAGCCTGAGTGGCTGCTGAGTGAACTAGATGGTGAAGCACTGGAGGATAAATACATAGGTGGGCTGTCATCCTCATAGCACCTTCCAAATGTTTTTGCTGGGTTGCTCAGCCTGCTGCTGAACAGAAAGCACCAAAATGTAGATATTGAGTCAGACAGTGAGGTTATTCATAAATAAAACCACCCATGATTATTTACACTGGCTAAAAGATTTTGGCTTTTTAAAAACAGACACAGATTTTCAGGTTCTGAATTTTATATATCTATTAATGATCTAATATCTCATAAATGATTAATAATATGTCTAATAAATTATGTGCTTGTACATAAGGTTATTCACATTTATTTTTATAAGTGCAAAAAATTGTTATACCACGTAAAACACACTAATTTAGCAATTAGGTATCTTAATATTTCCATGTATAAACCACATATTAAGTGGCAGTATAACAGAAGATAATGCAACAGGGTCACAAAAATGTTTAGAAACTTGTACCTGGTAGGAAAGACACACAAAAAAGAATGGACATTTCTGCTCCCAGAAACACTTAAAATAAAACTTAAGACTGCATCAAAAAAGTGATTGTCTTACATTAAAAAAAAAAAAAAGTTTATATTTTTGTAATAACAAGAAAAAACATTCTGGTTTCTGATTACTTAAGTCTGTTATATTCTGAGATATCAAATAGAGTTCAAGAATTTACATAATAATGGTTCAAGGAAATGAAACAAAGACTGTGTCTCGCACTAAAATGAACATTAAAAGTGCATCTGCTATGCAAAATTCAGTATAACTGAGTTTGATCGCTCCATATTTACAATCACAGTTCCCTAGATTATTTAGATCCATAATTTTGTTCTGTCTATTTTGAAAAAAGTGAATAATTCCCATCTGGCTTCAGATTTACATCATGCTCACCACAATATACAAGTAATGGACTGAGGCATAGAAGTTAACCAAGATGAATAGGAACCAAACACTGAAATATGCCAGAAAATGTGGGCCAGAGGGATGCACATAAGAGCTTATATGAATTTTCAAAATCATCCCAATAGCTTAAGTAAGTGACATTGCAGTGGCTATATTTGAACATTTAGAAATGTAACTTTAATTGATTAATCTTTGTAGTAAAAGTAGTAGTAGAGCAGGGAACTAAACATGAACTTCCAAAAGCCTATACACAAAACCCTGAACCTTACTTTTTCTTAACAATCAGTATGAAACTTGGCTTTTGCTTGCTCTGCCTCCAATATTTATTAATTTCTCAAATGCAAAAAAAAATGGATTAACTTGGTTAAATATGACAATGGTTGAATTTAAAATGATTGTTTGTTGTGGGAAATTTCAATTCTGCCTCTGAAATGAAAGTAAAGAGGAGATGAAGCTTGGCAAGCCGGCAGTTGCTGGCCAAAATGAATCTATATTCACACACTGATGGTCCATGAATCTGGTTCTTGAACAACAGATATTGTTGAAACCTCTAAGGAAGATCCTGGGGAATTGATTTGAATGCCATAATGCGTATATCTGCCCAGTTCCCTCAGCAGTTAAAAATAAAGCCAGGAGAAAAAGCAATCAAGAAACTTTAATAATAATACAAGACAATGGTTTATGTTCAGTTTTATTTTCATCAGTTAAAGAGTTGGAAGAAAAGAGAATAAAATAGGACAAACTATGGTAGCTGAACATAAAACGAATCCTCCATTTAAACATCATTTCTCTTTTCCTCAGATGTATTTCATACTCAAACTAATTTTCTCAATAATTCTGACAAATCTTGATCTCTAGATTAGCCTCAATAAGTATGTTTTGCACACTAAAAACGAAAAGTCAGAGGACACAGAGGCCAGATTTTTGCTGAAAATTTTTACGTCACCAGCTTTATAGTTTGTTATACAAGAATATTTTCTATTATTTACCCATGTTTCCATGAAATTTGTGGTCATCAAATTAATGGGGTCATGGGGATATTTATTGAATGCTAGAACAGACAAAATGAAGTTTAAAAAACCTAACTAAAAGGTTGGGCAAGTATGACTAAGTTACTCAAAATTCACATGATTACAAGGCACAAATGAGCATTTTCACTCTCCCTCATTCCCTCAATATTTGGAAGGGCCTTTAGGACCACTCAGAATGTAAAAGCAATCAAAATTAATCAGATATAAAACACTGTTTTGCAGTAATGCTCAGCTGTTGAAAATTACTGGCACAAGAATGAAGTGCTACTGCTGAATTTAAAGCAAGGTTTGATGAATTTATAGTTGCTAATAGCACACCTAGATGTTTTCGTAAATTTTCTTAATTCCAACTATTTGTATGGTCTTAGTTTTGCATTAAGCTCATATGGACCTAATAGTCTCAGCAAGAATTTCACAGGCTGAACTGTTCAGATGAGGTCATTTGCTCAAGATGTTTCAAATTTTCCAAGAACAGATGATGTTACAAGATGATTCCATTACAGAGGTCAAAAGTCTCATGGGAAGGACAATAGGAAATATCTTTCTTTGTTTGTCCCTAAAATGCCATGCAAAAAGTATGCAATAATGTGAAGGAAGCCAAGGCAGGGAAAAGATAAGCAGAAGAACCTGTCTTCCCTTTAATTTCTCCCCACACCTTTCATGCTTCCTACCTAACTGCTGAAATTTCTCAATAGAAAGGTTTCATGGTTCTTTATAAATTGCTTTGGAAATCCATTGGCATTAATAAAGAATACACGATAGGTCTATATAGGAAGGAGCATATGGAATAGATGGGTTGTAATTCATGGGAAGGAGGTTCCATGTGTATATTGTGGTTTTTTTGAGGAACAATATGAAACTTGTTTTGATTTTATGGATAAGTTCAAAACTAAATACAGCCGCATGCCAGATCTGAGATTTTCAGCAGTATATATGAAGGGAAAAAGAAAGCTTTTTTTGTCCAGGTTAATAAATTAGTGAATTCATGCATCACAGTTTGAGGAGGGTTGGAACTAGATGATCTTTAAGGTCCCTTCAACCCAAAATATTCTATGATTCTATGTGTACATGCAGAAAAAAAAGCAGATGGCTTTTGATTTTCTTCTGAACAAAGTGTTGGCCAATGTTATGGCCAGAGGCCTAAATAGACTGAAGGTGCATTTCACAGTGTCCTGCATAACATTCTTGTCTCTAAACTGGAAATATATGGATTAAAGAGATGCAGCACTCAGTGGATAAGGAATTGGTTGGGGGGTTGACTCAAAGAGTTGTGGTCAGTGGCTCAATGTCTCAGTGGAGACAGGTGATGAGTGTTGTTCCACAAAGATTGGTATTAGGACTAGAGTTCTTTAATATATTTATCAGGTAGATGAACAGTGGAATTGACTGCACCCTCAACAAATTTGCCCTTGGCACCAGACTATCTGGCACAGCTGATATGCTGGAGGGAAAGGATGACATCCAGAGAGACCTTGACAGGCTGGATAGGTGAGCCTGTGCTAACCTCATGAGGTTCAACACGGCCAAGTACAAGGTCCTGCACTTGGTCAGGGCAATCCCAAACAAAAATGCAGACTGGGCAGAGAATGGAATGAGAGCAGTCCTGAAGAGAGGGACTTAGGGGTGCTGGTAGATGAGAAGCTCAACATGAGCTGGCAAGTGTGCTTGCAGTCCAGAAAGTCAACAGTATCCTGGGCTGCACCAAAAGAAGGGTGACCAGCAGGTCAAGGGAGGTGATTCTCCTCCTCTACTCTGCTCTCTTGAGACCTCATCTGGAGTATTGCAGTTCTGAAGTCCACAGCACAGGAAGAACATGGATCTGTTCAGAGCGAATCCAGAGGAGGGCCACAAAGATGATCAGTGGGCTGGAGCACCTCCCATACAAGAACAGGCTGAGATGTCTGATCTTGTTTGGCCTAGAGAAGAGAAGGCTCCAGGGACAGCTTTTAGCAGCCTTCCAGTACTTAAAGAGGACCTACAGAAAAGATGAGGAGGGGCTCTTTATCAGGGATTGTAGTGATAGGCAGAGGGGTAATGGCTTTAAGATTAAAAATGGGAGATTTGTATTAGATATTAGATATTAGATATAAATTTTTACTGTGAGGGTGGT
The DNA here is from genome assembly GCF_017976375.1 of Cuculus canorus. Taxonomy (NCBI): domain Eukaryota; kingdom Metazoa; phylum Chordata; class Aves; order Cuculiformes; family Cuculidae; genus Cuculus; species Cuculus canorus. The sequence continues at coordinate 140,222,546 of NC_071401.1, forward strand.
GAGGCACTGGCACAGGTTGCCCAGAGAACTCATGGATGCCTCACCCCTAGAGGTGTTCAAGGCCAGGTTGTATAAGGTTTTAAGCAACTTGCTCTAGGGGAAGGTGTCCCTGTCTGTGGCAGGGGGGTTGGAACTAGGTGATCTTTAAAATCCCTTCCAAACCAAACTATTCTATGATTCTGTGATTTTATGGTTTGCTCCACTATGACTACTGCTGTATTCTTATTTTAGAGTGACAACAATTACTCTATGTATTTTTAACTGTATTATTCCATTATTGCAATAAATGGTTATTTAAATGCCATCCATTTCAAATTACTTCACTGGAAAATACAGCAGGGAAAAGTATAAAAGACAAAGAACTTTTACATAAATCTCATCTTCCCACCTGCCATATGAAGCAATTTCAATGCCAGGTGGCAGATGTTTATGATGATGCTTAAAACAAGTAAAAATTAAATGGATCTCAAAAATGAATTGTTTTTTTTAGTGTAAAGGGCTCTCAATTAAAGGAATTGGTTTTTGTTAGAGATCCTATAAGAAATGACCTGAAAATCCAAAGCTCATTAACATAAAGAAGATGATAGAGAGATCAGAATCTCAAGCATTAAAAGAGAATCTTATTTCCTCAATGTAACTTGATATATAATATCTCATAATCGGGCTATCATGACAGAGAACTCTTCATCCCTTCAATATAACACTTAGACAGCACATGTAGAATTTTCTTGATGCATGAGATTTTATATAGGATATAGATCAATCAGACATGTTTTTCTCATATTTTCTGCAAGAAATATATTAGCAGAACACCATATTAAAAAATTCCTTTTGAAAACTGAGTATGTATCTGATTATCAGTATTACAAGTGATCATATAATTTCTAAAATACTTAAGTCCTCTTCTAATTAGTATAATTTCTTATCTGAAGAACTATAATTTCAACCAGACAGTTTTCACTGAACATTATTCCCGCTGATGTTTCTTATATAAAAATCAGTAATGTCTTTTTTTTAGGGTGTGTTATCAATTGTAAACATGTTGCTATACTTGAAAGTGACCATTCACATTAAGCCCTTTATGAAGCAATGCCATATCGTACATTGGTCTGTGTCTCCTGTACGTCAGAAACCAGTACACAAATTATATGTAAGTAGCATATATTTTTGTTCCATCTAACTTCCCCAGAATAACAACAATGTCTCAACCGAAGGAATGACAAAGGATTTATGTATTCTTCTTTTATTCATCCTCATCAGTTTCTATAAAGTAGATGTGGGCCTGAGTAGGAACTTCACATAAACCAACCGTATCAGTTGAATCGTTGAATGAGAGAGGAACTCCAAGAGCTGGATCATGGTACACATGCAAACTGAGTTCTAGAGATAAATAGTTTATCAATTCAGTGAGGGTGTGGCATATTGGCAGACACTTGGAAAAAATAAATTCCTAAGATGGCAGCAAAAATATCATGAAGAACCTTTACACCTGCAGGACAAGACTATAGATGTTGTGTTGCTATAGATGCAAAGAATTGCATTGAACTTTCCTACACTAAAAATCAGCTTATATTAAAATTCAGAAGTATGTTTCTAGAAAAAGACTCTGTGTGTCCTTCTGTGTGTAGGATGCCTGCACCCTTTAGGATGCCTGGGCTCACTGATCTGAAGTATATGTCCCAGACTACAAAAGCCGATCTACTGCTAAATTTTAAGGCATAAGCCTTTACTGCAAACATAGTTGTGACAGTTCTTTGTGGTTCTATGTTGAATATTTGGCTGTGGATTGCACAGATTCTGTAGGACTGAGGTGCTGAAACTATAGTCTGTGTTCTGCAAGGGGTTTTCAAGTCAAGGAGTACGTAAAGGCAGTTGGTAATCCAGCACTGCTGCTCTCAGTGCTGCTATGTAACAGCATGGCCAAAGTTGATGGCATTACTCCTCTTCAAAATCATGTGAATTCTTGCTGATGCAAGTTTGCTTCTGAAAAGTAATTATATCTAATGGCAATCACCAGATATTTCTGTTTCCGGCCATTGCAAATGGTCCTGTTTGTGTATCTTCTTTCCAAAATTTTGAGTCACTTTTTTAGTCACATTGTAAAAGTATTTCACACAATCCAGACTGGTCTATTATCCATCTTACCAACCCCTCCTGTATTGTTTCTACTGCCTATTTTGTGCAGGAACAACTAGCCTTTCTCTGGTCACATTTTAATCCCTTCAGTAATGCTACAGAGGTGCAGAAAACTTGGAGGGTGGGAGGATGTTTAGAAGATTGACCGCTAAACACCATTTGGAAGTTCCAAATATATATAAATTACAGACTTAGTATGTGTCTGTGTTCTTGTTTGAGATATGACCTTTTGTCTGAAACCCACTAATAGTGAACATATGTCACAGTAGAAAACTCTTTGGCACCCAAGCTATTTCAGTGTATCACAGTTAACAAATTGTAATTCCAGTTACACAGTTCCTCTGCTCATAATAAAGCAAATCTGTCACAGAAAAAAATAATCTTTCTTGCGCATAAAAGACTCATAGTTAAAGCATATAAGATTATCATTATGCAAGCTCATTAGGTGTACACAAGCTATACTTTTCCCTGTACAACTGAAATTCATTGATAAAACAATGAAGTGAACTAACACCCCTCCTAAATAAAGTTTCACCAGTAGCACTGTATGTTAATGGAGCTATTTCATTGTTAATGTGACTGACTGCTTATTGATTCTTGCAGTAATCCAGCAACGGCTTCAGAGTACAATTTAGTTTGGAGAGCTGCGGGTCCAACATCTATGCTCAATTACAACTTTCAGAAGGGTAGATCAATAAAATTTAAATTGCTTATGGTAATCACAACTTCAAATCATTGTGATCAGCATAAGCAATCTGCTGACCCCAGCCAAGCTTCTAAATTGAAACTTGTAATGAGTGGTCATTTAGTTTGGGTCCATTCATATTATTTTGGAGGCAGGTGATGAACAATTAAAGATCAGTCAGCACCTTCCCTACCCAGCGTTCCCTTCTGAATTCCCAAAGTACTAATATGCAGTAACCCTAGGGTATAGGCCTTTGCACTTCTTTAATGGGTATTCTGTATGAATAAGCAATTATATTTTCTATTAAACAATTTCAGTGTAATTGAATTAGCAGTTATAACATTGCTCGGGCAAGCAGAAGCTTTCCTAGGGAAAAAATAAGTGATATTGGGTAATTCAAATTAATTTATAAGACTGAAAAATGTAACCATTAAATGGAATTGTTCACCCTCCTCAAAAAAATTACAATTAATGAGCATATTGTTTCAATGCATAAGTTTCCTAACAATTTGTTTTTTTGGTCATAATAGCTTTTTCCCAGTTCATTACAAAAACCTGTCTATTATAATGAAAATTTCATAGGCTGTTTTCTTTGACAAAGCGGGTTGCAAGTTTAAACAAAGATAGCCTGCAGATTACTTTCACGATAAGGAGTCACCCTAGAATTACATTTTAATAAATCATTGACAATAAATCTTCTGCATTACAGCACTACAGTTTAGAGAAGGAGGAAAAAAGGCAAATACAGAGAAAACGATCAATGAAAATCCCCTTCTGCCAATATGAGAATAGATTGACCAACTCCAATGTAAAGTTTGCGATACACAAAACTGAAAGCTCAAAAAGCTCTATTTAAAAGATGCAAAGTAAACATCAATAAAGTCTGTACACAGATGCAGATTTAATTAACATTACCTTATTAATACTCACCTAAGAGCCTTTAGCAAATGGTCTATATTCAGGGTAGGAGTTGCTGAATATTTAAACAAGATAACAGACACTGATTTGGGAATATTTTCATTAATAAAATGCCAAACACATGATTCTAGTTCATGAGATTACATATTATTCACAAGTATTTGAAAAACTGGTGAGTATTTCTCTTTGATATTCACAAAACATTACACTGGTTTTAGAACAAACAGGGCTTTGCCTGAAGACTGTTTAAACTGGTTTACTCATCCGACCAAGGAGGAATAACAATTTCCATATTTTTACTTAGAACAAGAGGTCTTAGGGCCAGGAGCATCTAAACTAGATAAAATATCTCTTGCCATATTAACCAACAGCACAAAATGCACCTTAGTTATGCCAGGTTTTGCACAGCTATACAGAGAAAAATTTCCGTCGCTTATATTTTGGCAGAGGTGGGGAGAAGAAATCTAAGATAAACTACCCAGACAAAAGACTTCGGCATGTGTTATGCAACACTTGGATGGTTTACTGGGACAAAACCACCAAAAGATTCTTCTGATCACAGAGAATGTCTAATCATGTCCCTGACTGGTTTTCATAATCACAGTACCGTAAAAGTAAAAGGCAAAAACTAGAAGCAGTATATTGCGGATTCTTGATTAAGCAGAAGCCAGAACAAAAAACATGCCTCTGCCTATGAGTCTGCAGATTACTTACACTGGAAAGGGCTTCTCCTCTCTGCCTGGCCTGTCATTTTATATGTAATGTAATGTTTCTTAAGAACATCAGTCTTCTTAAAAAGTACACCGATGTTTTATAGCTGCTCCTGTTTTGCAATACAAATGATATAATTACTTGTTTCTCGCTGGAGGGGGTCCAGTTCTTTTAGTTCATTTTTTAAATGCAAATCTTATTAAGCATTTTATCCTAAAATGGCTACTGCAAAGAGGGCAGTATGATCTCAGACGAAGATGGACAACACACCTCTGAAAATAAATACTAGGCAAGGAATGAAACCTGAATTAAAGCAGCATACCAAAACCTGAATTGATTACTTACTGAAATATGTTAACATGATGTAATGGGTAACTACTAAAATCAGATGTACAGTAAAATTCCATGAATCACTTCTAGCTAGCCCACAACGAACAAAGACATAATAAAGAGCTCTGTTCACCAAAAATCTCAAATTTTATAATAGCTCTGAAATGTTCTGTTTATGCACTATAACAAATTTCTCACCACCTACAGCTTCACATTTGTTACTGTGGACAGACTGCAAACTTTCTTACAGTGGGGAGCAAAACATTAACTCATTCCTGTGAGCAACTGCTCACTCATTTGAGCTCACTAACAACACCCTACTCTTGAGCTGGAGACCACAACCACTCAGAAATTCCTGGCAGCAACTGAGCTTGAATTAGATTCTTCTGACCCAAAAGCACAAGTCCTTACTATTTAACTTAAAGCAGATTCGCCATGAGTTGTGCCCTGAGACATGACAAATGACTAACAGTTCTGATTCCATCCATTAGAGGTCAGTGGTACTTGTAAGCTAGCCAACTCATTACAGAACTGCAGAAAAGGGATTAATTAGTGTCCTAGCTTAGCTCCAATTATGGAACAATCCATATTCAAATTGTCTGTTGAATATGGTGACCACTACATGAGAATTCCGGAAATTTAAAGATAATGACAGTATTGCATTTAGGAAAAAAATTGCAGTCCAATGACATTGCCAACGTAGGGACTGAAGTCCATCCAGTGTCCCTCACTTAAACACCTCAAGGTCAGGAAGATGTCCATATCCTTTCCAGCTCCTCTGACGGGAGAGGTAAGTTCACCTCTCTGTGGAAGAGAACTGGGCCAGAGTTACTCCTTTATTCCAGCATGTGAAGTGCTCTCTCTGCAGTCCTGGAAATGTTGAAAGGAAAAAGTCCTTTCTCCCCTTCTTCTCTTAACAAGGGAAGAGCACAGTGACAAACAAGAGATATGAGTAGGTAACAGAGGATGCATATATAGGCAGGTCTGTCCAAAATGGATCTAAAAAGCAGAATTTTCAGCCTATATAGTTAGCTCATAATATAGTCTATAATTACCCCAGGCTCGTTGTCACCACACTAACAAAGTCCTGCAAATTTTCTTTGATTTTTTAAGTTCTTCAGAAATCACAGCTGTCTTTTTCTTCCAGTAATTAGTAGATTAAATATTTGAAGTCAAGTTATATAGGAAAGTCATAAATAATATGCATCCTTTCCCTAGGTAGATCTTTAAGACATTTTAAAGCATAAAAGCAACATGACATTTTAAAGGTTTGTGAATTTCTTGAAAGCAAACTGCAAAATTGGCCTGACAAATCCTTAATCCATTTATCCACAGAGAGAAAATGTAACATTTCTATCTGAAAAAGAACAGGAGAAATTATCAATTCCCTATGTGAATAGAGTGGAGAAACAAGTACAATAATCAAGGCTAGGTTCTGAACCAAGTTGCATAGCTATGTATTTGGAGTAGACTGCTTTGAATAGTTATTTCATATTTTCTGTAAAGAAAATTTTGATGAGAGTTTTAGGCTTCCTACCAGCATTGTGTCTAAAAGGACCAATTTTCATGATATTTTTTATTTGCATACTTCATTGTACTTTCTCACTTTTCAGGAGTTCTGACATAACATCAGCTTAACAGAAGTCTTGAAGCAGTTACTTATGAGTTGAAAGCCTTACATCATAACTAAAACCAGTGCACTTAAACCAGGTCTTAATCAACCAATTTAAAAGGACAGTGTCATTACAATAGTGTAGGAACATCATTTATTGCATGTAGGGAATATTTAACAGTGAAAGATACAACTTGTGGGTTTAGCACTATTGCAAAAATAAATATGTAGTAGGATTGGCAGCTTATTAGGTCTTGTGTTTGAATTAGCATGTCAGAAGAATGTGAGCTTATTGACACTGTATTCTGTTGTCCTATACTGGTGGAAGAACAAGAAGGAAAGAAATAGATGAACAAACAGACAGAATTTGGCCCCCACTTAACTTAACCCTGAATATTGCTGCTGTTAGCATGAGTGAATTAACCCACAATAGTGAATTTGCATGCTCTTGATCTGTCCAAAACAGAGAAGTATTATTTATCTTAAAATTCCCTCACTGAAATGTAAATATTATTACACTACATTTGCTTATAGCACAAATTTGCTCCAAAATACAATGAGCAGGCTCAGCTGAGAACAATAACCCTTTAGAGTGCAAGACCTGGATTGAATGGTCTTGCCTTAAAAGTCTTCTTTTGCAAAGCTTTTAATTTCAGCAGAATCTTATTGATAATACAGAAGACGGTAAACAATGAACTACCAATTGATTGCCATAGAGCAGGAACACTTCTAAATGTATTTCCATATCATAGGACAGGTATCTACCAAACTCCCTGCAACATGCAACATGCAGGGAGTTTCCCATGACGTTGTATTGCAGTTTGTCATACTTAGTGTTCTATGTTAAGATATCTTGGAGTCATCTGCATAATTAATAAAAAATTAAAAGGGAGAATCTTGTGCTCTTATTTATAGAAAATAACTTGAAAGGACTCAAATACTGAAGGAAATATATCCCATGCTGTGGTCTTTTTTTCTTTAAAGAAGTATGATATTGAAAATACGAAGAAACTTTGGGTCATGCAAGTTTTTTTGTGGGCAGAGGCTGGATTTCAGCCTCAAGACACTGCATCTGATAGCCCATGCCCTTGCATCTGCTCTATTAAAAACTACCCCATGGACAAATCATGATCCTGAGAGTTAGTTAAAAGTAACCTCAAACCATTCACCTTTTTTGTACTCACAAAGTAATCTAAACCCAGCACATTAAGAGAGACATCAAAGAGTCCCCACTGGTTTCTGTAGGTGCAGCTTCTGAGTCTCTCACTTCCTACTTTAGAGATAAGCCATGCAAAGACTTCATTCCGGCCTTTTGCCCCCAAAAGACTTTTTACTGAAATGTGTGTTGCAGCAGAAAGATAAATAGTCAGAGTTACAGAAATCAATAAAGCAAAATTCAATAAATAACAAACATCTACTGAGCAAGACTTAAACTTTTACTATGAAAGAAGCTGTTTTACTTTGCTGCAATTGTACAATATAGACACTTCTTTTGTACATTCACGTTCATAAAGAATATACCATCTTTCTGATTTTAAAGACTCGGGCAAAATGTGAGGCATACGTTCCATTGCCTTCTTCAGATCACTGTCTAAGAGCCCTCTGGAACCAGAACCAGAAACTCAAATGATATTAAATTGCATCACACATAAATTTAGATCTCAAATTCACTTTAAACTATAGATGTGAGCTACAAAATACAGATCCAGATCTCATTAGCCTCAAGGTCTGCAGCTATCGGAATCTGACATTTTGACTTGGAGCCGTTTCTACTAGGAGTCAGAAAAAAAATTCTCATTTTCCATTTAGTCATTCCCAGCATGTTTTGCTTACAACTTTTTTTTTCACTCTGTCCCTGCACTAAGAAGCCATTGAACCATCTGTAGTATTCAGATAATAATTTTCTTAGCTATAACTATATGATTCCACTAATGAGAGCTACTGGAGAGTCTGCTGTCTTCCAGATCCAAAGACATTATTATAGTTTGATCTTTAGCATATGTAGGCATCACTCTACCTTATAGATGTTGGTAAATGAATAAGAGACCATTGCTTACAGAAACACTGTACTGGAGCAATGTGTATAAATATCAAATGGCATAACTACTGAGAAATACCATTTTAGAGAGTCTGAAACTTTTTGCTAGATGGACAGAATTCAGATAGCAGCTTTTGGCTATAAGAAAATAATTTTAAAATACTCTGGAAATGTTAAAAAAAATTGTTTAAAATTTTTCACCCTATTGTGTTTTCACTTTAAAATCCACCAACAATTATTATTTCTTATAAAAATGGAAGTAGTTATACTCCATTTAAAATAAAAAACAGGTTAAATGCCTCTGTAATTCTTCCTTTACAGTAGGAAACCTCAAATAAAATTCCCTTTAGCAATTAACCAACATATGTTTGAATTTTTCAAATTAGATTGTGCACCAAAAGACTACCTTTAGATTACATCCATCTAAAAATTGTGCACCAAAAGACTACCTTTAGATTACATCCATCTAAAAATGCAGCATTTCTAATCACAGCAATAGATCAGACTCTTCAAAGGACCAAACCTCAGACTTGGTATAGAGAAGTTCCTAAGAATTTTATATGATCCTGAGCCACAAGATCAAGACAATTATTCGGCTAGTGGCTGCACAACCTTCAGATGTAGTCTTCACTTTGGCCTCTTCAGGATTTGCACCGCGCTCCCTCTGCAGAAAGAAGGTGATGCAGGCATTTGCTTTGTAGCCTTTACATAAGGGTCATTGTTCCATCACTCTACACTGAGTTCATGCTCACCATCTTCTCAGATAAAAATTATGTGTTACATGTAAGAGATTCCTGATAACTCTTCATAATATAACCTGTCTGTGCCCTTTATAAGCACGCAGCTTCTGCCATCAGCCTCTGCTGACATAATAGCCTCTCCATTCATGTCTGAAGTCCTCCAGCACAGAAGTACCTTCTTAAATGGAGAGAGCATTTTGAAAATGCATTCTTCAGTTTCATGATGAAAAATGAATATGAGAATAAAATAATTCCTCTTGCTTCCTTGTATACAAGACCCTCTCTGCAAAAATCAATCTGTGCCATTTTGGAACAGAATCGGTAATGAAATTACCATGATCAAGAACTGCAAAGGCATCGATTACTAAACACAAAGCGAATAACAGCCTTGAATGAGATTCTGATGCCACTGAAGGCTTACAGAATCTGGCCAGAATTTCTCTCTATCATCAAATAATCCTGCTGAAAAGCTAAATATCTGTAACTATAAGCAGGTGATAAATCCAAGGTCATGGTTCTAGAAGACACTGGTCTCTAATAACATAATAAACATGCTCTGCTATCCAGACCCAAAATGAACTTGTCTTGCCAATTCAGACTCTTTTAAAAAATCGTCCCAGTATACTTCCTGCCAGATCATCTATCCTCTACCCTACAAGCAGCATAAACCACAAAGCTGGCAGATCTCTATATTTTAACAGAAATAGCACTAATGAGAGCTTCGTGATGGATCCAGAACAGATCTTTAAAGACAGACGATTCAAAGATATGCACAGCCAGTATGAATGAAGCTGGAACTATGACCTCATTGCCTTCACTGAGGTGATGTGTGATGTTAAAAGTAAAACATGTAAAATCTTCTTTGGATTATGCCCAAGCCACTTTGTAATTTCATCCATGGAGGAACATGAATCAATGATCCTTCTAAGAAGTTCAGTCATGAAACTGGGTAGGTGGATAAATTTGTACTTAATTTTCATGTGCATCTCCTAAATGCATCTATCTGAAGCATGAGTGCTTAAATTGTAAAGTGTCAGGGAATGTGCATGTAATTATAGATGCAATGTTTTTGCCCAGCACACTTGAAAACTTCACAGATTCAACCTGTCTCACTGTTCTTGGAACTTTCAGAGGTCCATTTAATTAAGCATTCCATAGTTTTCACATATTTTCATTCAGTGAAACCATAATGATTTGCATAGCTGAGGCCTCTCAGCCCGATGTCTCGTGGTCATACAGTAAAAGCTATGCCCTAGTTAGCCTCATTTAAAACCAATCCACATCCAACATATATGGATTCACTTGAAGAACCAGGACCTGATTGGGCAAAGCAAATAAAAGGGAGTAAGTAATTAAGAGCAGGATGTATCAAATGAGAGCCTACAGGTATTTTCCATATCCAATGGCTAAGATTCGCTGTCTTTCTTCCCCCAATAGGATCCAAGGCAACAAAAAGCCTCCAAAGACCTCACTTTTGTGCTAATGTCCAAAATGGTCTTTGTTTGCGTAGAAAAAACGTAGAAAGATATAAAAATAGGTTTAAATTAGCATATTGCCAAATTGGTCTACTGTAACAAGTGCTTTGAAGTCTGGCATGCTGACTGATTCCCCACAGGAAGTTCAGTACTCTGAAAACAATTAAGAACAAAAAAGGGGCGGGGGGAGGAGAGAGGGAGCAGGCGAGTACAGTAGTTAAATTAAGTAAAGTGAGCCTTGGAATAGTCAAGGGACTAAACAAGCCATCGAATCACTTAATAACAGCTCTTCTTTAGCAGCAGAGATAGAAAATACCAACTGGATTTTTAGAAACTGAGACATTAAGGCTTGAAAAAGCAGACTGGCAGAAGTTTAAATTAAATAAATGAAAATTACTTCAGAATATAATAGAAGGTAATAAGGCACAAAAACTGCCAGTAGTTGTAGTAGCTAATCCTGTGTTCTAAAATTGATCCTAATGTAAAAGCATTGTGCAATTTAAAAGCAATAAACATAATAATCCCTGCCATTTTACATAATAAATAAATCTTAACTATGTTTCCCATTTGTATAAAGCCTTGTGAAATGACAGGTTTGGTTGTTAAAAAAATCCAAATGTTTGTTTCACAAGGATATTATAGTGATGCAGTAGAATATATTTTGAGAGGGAAGGTTAAAATATATTTTATAAGCAGCACTGAGTAAACATAAGTATATTCTGAACAACCACACAAAGAAAGACCTTTCAGATTATACAATAATGATTTTACACTGTGGAATACCTTCTCTGTAACATTTTCTATACACTGAAAAGCATAATCTCTTACTGAAAGATGGTTACTATTATTATTATTATTAATGTTATGATAATATGCAGAGGATCTATTGTATAATTAGCAACGCTATCTGTCCCAAAGATCCTGTGGTGTAAACAAGCAAAACAACTAAAGGCTTCACCATCTGCCTTTATCAAATAGCAACGAGGTGCAGGGAAGATGGCTTGCTCCAATTAAGTAGTGGTAGAAAGGCTTACTCCAATGAAGTATTGAATCTCCAAGTAACTTGTGGTTTCTGGATCAGGTCCCAAATTACTAGTGTAAGGGAACAGAAGGCTGTGGTTCGCTGGGACCTGAACCTATATCTTTGTCTTCCTTACACATGGCTTAGCACAAACCCTTTAGAAACAAATTCTGTTCCTCTGGACTCGCTTTTTACAAGCCTTTCTTACAGGTGCTCCTGTACCTCCAAGGTGTGGCATCCAAGAGGCATTATAAGGAACGTAGCTCTCCATCTCAAGGCAATACATCTCAGATGTGCAAGATAGTACCTTTAACCTCATGAACTTAATTGGCTTTTCCCTGTTACCTTCTGACCTCTCCTTTATACATGCACAGTGACACCTCTATATTTTGGTCATCGCCACTACAAGTGTTTGGACAAAGTTATACTATTTTTTAAAAACTCAGGTAAATAACATTTGATAACAAGGCTTTAGTTACTAACCTTTTTGGTTGCAAAGAAAAGTCATGGAATCTCCACACTTGGAGGTGTTCAAGACTCATCTGGACAAAGATCTGAGCTAGCTGACCTAATTGGACCTGCTTTGAGCAGGGGAGTTGGACGAGATGATCTCCCGAGGTTTCTTCTATCCTGTATTATTTTATGGTCTGTGTTTTTACTTCAGGTGTCTTCCTTGACAAGCTAAGACATTCATTTCTTACAAACTCCCACCCAACATTTCTTATTTTAAAGGAAAGACTCCATATGTCCTTCAAGGTACAGAGGAGTACTATAAAAATGAACTACATATTTCTACAAAGCAAATCTGCTGATCATATGTAAGTCCTGTATCCCTTCTAAGTCCTTCTGAAGTAATAAAGACAAAGACATGCATTTATCTTTTGTTCTTCTGCAACTCAACACCCTTACAGTACGTGAGAATTCTGAACACTCAGGTTGTAGGACAAGCCAGGAGACCCATGCTGACCTCAACAGCCTAAAGAATCACCTTTATTGTATGGTAACCGTTCTTTGAGACTGTGTTACTGCAGATGCCACTATAGAAGATCAGTAAGCATTATCCTGTGAGAATAGCAGCTTTGAGAAAATCCAGCTGCCTTGAATACTGATTTATGTTACTGCAGTCCCAAACTTAGTAACCAAGGAAAAACTGGAGAGCTTGATACTGACATCCACACTTCTGGCCAAAGTAACGTGACAGAAAGTATAAGGAGACCTACAAAAATCTCTCAGAAGGGACTTTTGCATAAGTCTTGCTATGTTTTGGTTCCTCTTTGGACTATCTAAATATTACTCAGACTTTCAAACAGCAATAACATGAAATAAAAGAAAACAAAGTAGTACTTCTCTGTAAAGAAAAAAGCTAAGTAACAGGAAAATCTGTTCAAAATGAGTTTGGACTGTGGAGATTAAGTCTTGTCTTATGGATGAGACTCCATTCAAACTTTTCTTGGCTGCATATATCAAGAACCTCGTTCACTTTGAAAAGTATCTTCCAAATTTCATGTCATCTCAAGACTTAATGTTCATCTTGAAACAAACTTTCTGTAAAGTGTGATCTAGCCATGGCTCTGAAAGGTTTAGTGGAAGACATATGAAAACAGACTATCTAACAGACTTGCGCTACTAAGTTCAAAAGCCACTGCATGAATGTCACCATATCTTCTTCAAGCTTAAAAATCACCTGAGCTGGAACTATTCTTAAATAGTATGAAGCACTGACGTTTCTTTGCTACCATTCTTTTTTTATTTATTGTTCTCACCTTTTTATTATTTTCTCTTCTTTCTTTAATATTATATATTAACATTACAGTACCACCTATAGAAACAAATTAAAATTGCAGCTTCCACCAGTAAAATGATCCCATTATAGTACCTTTTGTACAAATCCTACTGGTAGTAAGATACAGTCCTTTGCTCAAAGCAGCAAAAAATATAAGTGACAGAAACAAAGCAAAAAGAAGTGGCCCAGACTACGTCACATGCCAACTATAGAAGAGGTTTCCTAATTCCAAGTCCAAGGTACCACATTGCCTTACTTTTTTTCTTTGACACTTTTTCTTTTGTCTCTATGTCTTTTCTTCCCTTACTTTACAGCTTAACATTTATGCCTGAGAGTCTGGATGTATGTGTCCGAGTGTGTGTGTGATCTACAATTAAGCCAACTCGTATTCAGGCAATCTCAGTAGTTAGAATTTGTTTAAGCTTCAATTCTTTGATTAATAGAATTTTGGAGACTGGAAACACAAGTACAGAGATATTACCTGACAAAAATAAGATCGAGATCAAACACAGGCCTTATGGTTCCTGTTATAAAACTCTTAGTTTTTATGAAGAAACTGCCATTTTTGGTCAGAGCTATCTATAACCAGATTCTTACAACATCAAGATCCTGCTAGTAAATCCTATCTGCCAGCATTTGGTGCCTCCTTAATATGACTACATAAAACAGCTCCAGGAGTGAGCCAAATGAGCCCACAGGCCTGCAAAGAAACATCAAGTACCCACTGGATAAGGCTTCTTCATCCACTGAAGTCAGTTACTGTCCTGATAGGGGAAATAAAAAATAGATCAAAAGAGTTTCACTTTGTATGCATTCCTGGTCAGCACTAAACATCTTTCCAGGTAGCAAGTGATAATATAGGAGATTTTAAATGCTCTCTTTGAAAGTAGAAAAATATATCTTTTAAGAAATCAAATGTTAACTGTGAGAATTAAAAATATCTGTTCCATATGTTCAAGTCTCAGGTAAAGTAATATTAAGTATGTACAAGAAAGTTCAGGTAGGAAGAGCAAATGATTAAAATAAAAGTCCCTCGGGTCAAAATGCAAGAGTACTGGACATAGATAAAGTACCAGGGAAAGGAGACGAAATACAAACAGGATGTGCTGTGATGTCCAAATAAGACACATTACGAAAAAAAGTGTTTCATTATTAACCCCTCCATCAACTGGCTATGCCAGCACTGCAGTGGACTTTCTATTGCCAAGGCCAAGTCCACTGGCAGCACAGAGACCTTGGAGAATACGAGGATCTCAGATCACTATATGATATGTTGGTTAGACACTTTAATATTTCAAAACAGAGGAGGGAGAAAATTCATAATCAAACCTAAAGAGAAACAGCAGTTACAATGGCAGCTGAAAAACAATTTCAGCTGTGTGTGATGGCCTCTCAATATATGACTGAGATTAGTATCTTCTGTACTGCTATCTCAATGATCAGTTAGTCCCTGGTCTTCAGAGGATGCGATATGTGTTGTCCACAAATTGCACTGTTTTTGTCACTGGTGCTGGGATAGCTCTCTAGAAGTCATCTAGTGCTCTGAAGAGAAAACATCCTAAGAGTCGTTCAATATCCCCAAATCAATAGCTCTGACCTGAACCCATATGCTCTTACTGAAGTGCTGAATGCCACCAATTTGCCCTGCAGACCACGGAAACTGATAAACTTCAATGCCTCCAGAATCAGTCCCACAACAATGAACCCTGTCTGGCCTCCATGGCATTCCTCAGTCACTGTGTGACCCAATACAGACTTTCTTGAGCAGCTCCAGATTCCCAATTTTAAGCACTGTTAGAAATATTAATTCAGCAGGGGTGATTCCAGATAAAAGAGAAGTTTGTATAAACAGAGTTGAATGGTATCCGTAGGTAAGTGAATAGAAAATCCATTTTATCCATTGTAAAAATAATTAACCATAGCATTCTAAGAAACAAAATATTTCAATTTCTCCAATCAGAGCAATTTTAATGTGTTTGATTTTTTCAGGCTGGCTTAAAAAAAATTTAGAAATGTTTATTCAGATCTAACAAACTTTATTCAATTTTTAAAATCACTATTTCTAGAGGTTGCCATGCAAACCACTCAGTTTCACTATTCTACTGCTGAGCTAATTTCATGTAAATTTTCAGACAAAATTCTTAGTAATTGAAAGGGTTAAAGGAAAGATACCTATTATCCTTACTTTATGAAATACAAGAGCAAATGTGAATTATTTACTGAGTGTGCTTAGGGTTTAGTCATATTTACTCTTTCACTTCCATGTCAGTGAAGAAGCCAGTACCTCCTTTAGCATGGTTTAAACTTTTACATGCGCACACATGCACACACGAAAAAAGCCACAGACAAGAATGAGAAAAAACATGGTTAAAAATAGGATCCTCTTGATTGCAATCCCACAAAAACTGGCAAAAAAAAGACTTGGGGACATGAAGCTCCTACTAGCCTGTTTGGTTTTAATTGACTAGATCTCAAGTTGACAGTGGCCCTTTTAGCAGTGTACAGAACAAAACAGCACCACATGGCCAGCAGGATTCATTTTAAAGTGGTGCTCTCTTATGTTCCCTGCAGAGGATTGCACCATATGAGCCATCAGTAACACCAAGTCAAAGGCCAACCATCAATAAAGCTCTTGCTGTGTTCAAGAATATGTAAACAATGGACCAGTCACTTCTAGTGGTAGTTATAGCAGAGTTAAAGCTGAAGTAGGGTGGCACCTACCTGACAGTTTTTTTCTCTGAAATTTTACAAAATATAACATTTTATCCGGACATTGTTGCCCCTAGTAAATATTACAGTGCAGACTGTGCTCCGCATATACTTAATTAAATGAATGAAATATGATACAGACCATTTGTCTAGATACAAAGCCTGTGGCAGCGAATGGGGAGATCTTCCATTCAATTCACTAGTCTCTGAATTAGTTCTACTCTCAATACATTGTAGCCCAGATATCACAGTGATAAGATTTAAATAAACAACATACAGATGTGTCCTCCATCATTACACACAATCCCTAAAAGTACACTTTCACCTAGAACAGGTCAACACATCTGGTTTAAGCTTCTCTTTGAAGACCTACACAAGTCTGGAGCTAAAAATTCCTACAATGAAAGTTCACTGAGAACAGGTTATTATTTCAGAAGGAAAAGACCTATAGAATTTAAAAGGGATTGCTGCTTTTCTTCATCCTTCTTAGGTTCCTGCTATAGAATGGATTAAGCTTTCTGTGGGAAGGATTTACTTCTATATACCCTGGAATAGTTTCCCTAAATCCTGTTAGCTTAATTTTGCAGGGTGGGTTTCTCCATAATGCGTGCACCTTTAAGACTTCACTGGACAAATAAAGAAAAACTTATAAACCCCCTTGCAAGGACATACTTTCTCTGACCTTAACCAACTCTTTGTTGTCATCCGTCTCTGTATATGACTCATTCCATTCTGTCACATTACCATTGACAAGGACACATAAAGCCACAAAAGAAGTTGATGGACATCTGCTCCAGAGCATTAGCTACCTTGCTCCATGCTCCTGAGGTCTGACTGTGCTTTTTGACAGCTCTCCAAGCACATTTCCCCTTTTCTAGAATGAAACTGAACCTTTGCACTTATTATTATTATTATTATTGTTCTCTTTCAGCAAAAAGGTAATTGGGCATGAAAAGTTCAAATCCATTAAATAAAAACTCAATTTAAAATATTTTCCATCCACGAAGCAAGGTCCTATTCATTATGCTGACACTCCACCTCTGTGCCAAGTGGATCACTCAAAGATGCCCCCCACCACTTTCCTGGCATTTTGTGTGACAAGTAAATCTGCTCTGCACACATAGCTTTATAGGGCATCCCAGTTCTGTGTAAATACAAGCAACAGTCTTTTACAGCACCTTTGAATTTCCAAATTGAATTCTGTAACTATCGAGATACTTTGAAGTAAACTATTTGCCCTGATTCTCTCCTCTATATATTTGGGCAGACAAACACAGCTTCTGAGTTTTATTTGAGAGTAGCCCTGAAGAGAAGGACTTGGTTTGCTGGTAGATGAGAAGCTCAACATTGAGCCAGCAATGTGTGTTTGTGGCACAGAAAGCCAACCATATCCCGGGCTGCATCAAAAGAAGTGTGACCAGCAGGTCAAAGGGGATGATTCTCCTCCATTACTCCACTCTCATGAGACCTCAGTGTACCGCGTTCAGTTCTGGAGTCCACAGCACAGGAAGGAAATGCATTTGTTACAGCAAGTCCAGAGGAGGGCCAGGAAGATGACCAGAGGGCTGGAGCGCCTCTCATATGAGAACAGGCTGAAAGCTCTGGGCTTGTTTAGCCTAGAGAAGAAAAGGCTCTGAGGAAACCTTATAGCACCATTCCAGGACTTAAAGAGGGTCTATAGAGAAGATGGGAAGGGGCTCTTTATCAGGGGTGTAGTGATAGGATGAGGGATAATGGGTTTTAAGCTGAAAGTGGGTAGGTTTAGAATAGGAAGATAGATTTAGATATTAAGAAGATTTTTTTTTTTTACCGTGAGGCTGGTGAGGTGCTGGAAAAGGTTGTCCAGAAAAGTCATGGAAATTCCAACCCTGGAGGTGTTCAAGGTCAGGTTGGATGAGGCTTTGAACAATCTACTCTAGTGGTAGCTGTCCCTGCCCATGGCAGGGGGGTTGGATCTAGACAATCTTTAAAGTGCCTTCCAACCCAAACCATTTCATGCATATTTACTCACTTCAAGTTTTTGAACAGCCTCAGTCCCATTCAGATTACCCTACTGCCAAATGCAAATCATAAAATATATTTAGTTACCAAATCAATACTAGATAATTAAAATTAAATTGAATAGTTATTTAGGAACCTCAGTAGGAGAATGCAGAAGTTGCAGTTACCTGGTGCCTTATTAATTTAAAAAAGCAAAACAAACTAAAACATTCTAATGCGTCAGCAAGAGGTTAAATATTCTCTTTTCACAAAGATTTCTTTTTCCATAAAGTTTTTTTTAGTACAAGTTTACTGTATAGAGACATTGTTTTGCCTTAATATCCTTTATAAATTTCTTCTTTAAAGCTAGCAAAATATTTCCCTCCTACAACTCATTCTACCAGAAAGGCAAAGCACAGTTCTTCACAGGCCCATGCCTGAAACCTAATAAAAAAGCCAAAGAGGGACATCTAGTGGTACTGTGCACAAAATTAAGAATGGGTAGAGGGAGGAAAAACCTACTACCATACCTACGGATTGGTGAGAATGGCTTATTTCTCATCAGGAATGAAGAAAAGTTGAAGTGAAATCCAAAATAAAAGAAAGGGAAAAGTCTGGCCATTTTGTTATTTTCTAACACATAGACTTACATTGGTAATATTCTTAACACTAAACTCCATTTGGGCAAAGCAGAAAGATGACGCTGACAACAGGAGAGCGAACAGTCATTCTTTTAAGAAAGTCCAATTTATTTGAAGAAAATCCTATTCGTCAAAAGGAACTGAATCTAAATGAAAGAGCTGTAAACAAAAACCACTGCAGCAGAACTCCAGACACAAAGAAGGAAACTGCACCCCAACTTACTCAAATGCAGAACAATCCCTAGGAAAACTGAGAGGACTCACAGAACTATGAATGATTTCATTTACCTTGATAGTACACAAGTATATTAAACTACAGACAAGGACTGAGCGTCAAAAGAAAATAAATTCCAGTTTGACAAACTTCTAAAACTCACCCAAGGAACACACAAGATTTAGTCATATCATTTATATTAGCAATGAACATTTCAGCATAATCATCATTACATGTTCACAAAATATTAGTGGAATGAGCCATCTGTCGGCTAACAAAGCACCAGAACCTTCTTCCAGCTGAAGACAAGGAGAGAGAGAGAAAGCAAACTCCAAATTGCTGGAGGGACATAGAAGAGTCAAGAAGCTACATAATCCCAGCTAACACTAGTACAAAAAACATTTATATTTGTAACAAACTGTGTCTTTCTTGTGAAAACTGCCCTTTAAGAGTGCAGAAGGGACAACCACATGAAGAACATGTCAGTTGCCAGCCCTGCTCTCTGAGAAATGTAGCCTCTAAGATGGACCACACCTGCTTACAGGTTTGATGTTGTGAAAATCCCATAGTAATATTTTTTTGTTGTACAGCTACCTAGTATTAGTAAATGAGGTCATCATGCACGTTACAGCATAACTGCAGGATCACTAAGGAAAACTGAGTTTTTAGTGTCAGTTTCTATCAAAAGAGGAAGCAGATGAACTGACTTTCTATACAGAGGTCTCTTAGACACCTAAAGACAAATAATTTTAACACTTCTGGAGCACTTCTGTGGCAATTCCATCTACACTGATCCCTACAGCTCCACTCTAAAGTGAAGGATAAAGTGACAAAGCTCAGAAATTCTTCCAAGAAATGTGGGACAACCTACAGGGCTGAACAATTTCTGTTCATCTCACAGACAAACTCACTTTTGCTCTGAAGATCCTTTCTGATTTCTATAAGTGTACTGCAGTGAAAAGGTGAAAAAGGAGACTTTTCTGTAAATTTGCAACCAAGTATCAGTTATGAGATTCCATGAAAAAAAAAACCAATAAACTAACAAAACCCACATCCTCTTCAATGCTCTAGGTGTACCATAATTTTGGAGGCAGTTTCATAGAATCAGAATAGTTTGGGGTTGGAAAGGACCTTAAAGATCATCTAGTTCCAACCTCCGTGCCATGGGCAGGGACATGTCCCACTAGATCAGGCTGCCCAAGGCCCCACCCAACCTGGCCTTGAACACCTCCAGGGATGGGGCAGCCACAACTACCCTGGGCAACCTGTGCTAGCGCCTCCCCACTCTTATTGTGAAGAAACTCTTCCTTAAGTCTAGTCTAAACCTGCCCCTCTCCAGTTTATACCCATTGCCCTTCGTCCTATCACTACAAGACTTTGTAAACAGTCCCTCCCTAGCTTTCTTGTAGGCCCCCTTCAGGTATTGGAAGGTTGCTATGAGATCTCCTCAGAGCCTTCTCTTTTCCAGGCTGAACAAGCCCAACTCTCTCAGCCTGTCCTTATACAGCAGGTGCTCCAGCCCTCTGATCATCTTTGTAGCCCTCCTCTGGACCCATTCCAACAGCTCCATATCCTTCTTATGTTGAGGACTCTAGAACCGGACACAGCATTCCAGATGGGGTCTCACAAGAGAGGAATAGAGGGGCAGAATCCCCTCCCTCGCCCTGCTGGCCACGCTTCTTTTGATGCAGCCCAGGATACCATTGGCCTTCTGGGCTGCGAGCGCACATTGCCGGCTCATGTCGAACTTCTCATCAACCAGCACCCGCAAGTCCTTCTCTGCAGAGCTGCTTTCAATCACATCGACGATTGTCCCAACCCAGGTATAGGACCTTGCACTTGGCCTTGTTGAACCTCATGATGTTCACACAGGTCCACTTCTCCAGCCTGTCCAGGTCCCTCTGGATGACATCCCATTCCTTCAGTGTGGCAACTGTACCACTCAGCTTGGTGTCATCTGCAAACTTGCTGAGGGTGCACTCAATCTCGCTGTCAATATCATTGATGAAGATATTATACAGCACTTGTCCCAGTGTGGACCCCTGAGGGACACCACTTGTCACGGATCTCCATCTGGACTTTGAGCTATTGACCACTACTCTCTGAATGCAACCATCCAACCAATTTCTTTCTGATAAGAAACAGTGCACCCATCAAATCCATATCTCTCCAATTTAGAGAGAAGGATGTTGTGGGGGACCATGTCAAAGGCTTTTCAGAAGTACAGATAGATCACATCCATTGGGTTTCCTGTGTTCACTTCTGTGGTTACTTAATCATAAAAAGCCACCAAGTTGGTCATACAGGACTTGACCTTGGTGAAGCCATGCTGGCTGCCATTAATCACCTCCATGTCGTCCATGCGCTTTAGCAGAGCTTCTAGGAGGACCTGTTCCACGATCCTCCCAGGCAGAGATGAGGCTGACAAGCCGGTAGCTGCCAGGGTCGTCTTTTCTACTCTTTTTAAAAAGGGGCAAAATGTTACCCTTCTTCCAGTCACAGGGACTTCTGATTGCCATGTCTTTTCAAATATCATGGAGAGTGGCTTGGCAACCACACTGGCCAATTCCCCCAGGACTCTGGGATATATCTCATCAGGTCCCATAGACTTATATATATTCAGATTTCTCAGGTGGTCACAAACCTCTGCAGTGGGAGGGGGTTTACCCCTCTGGTCACCATCTTGCTGTCCCATGACCCACGAGGGGTAAGGAGAGCAGTTGTCAGTGAAGACTGAGGCAAAAAAGTTGTTGAGTACCCCAGCCTTGTCCTTGTCAGTTGATACAAGGTCACCATTTTCAGCCATCAGTGGGGGCTACTCTCTTTAACCTTCCTCTTCTGATTGACATACCTGTAGAAGCCCTTATTGTTAGTCTTCACTTCCTTTGCCAAGTTCAGCTTCAGCTGCACCTTGGCTTTCCTGACCCCATCCCTACAAAACCAGGCAGTGTCCCTATACACTTCCCAGGTTCTCTATCCCTGCTTGCACTGCCTGTGCAGTTTCCTCTTGCTCTTGAGTTTGACCAGCAGGTCTTGACTCAGCCACACTGGTCTCTTCCCTTTCCTGTCTGATTTCCTACATCTGGGGACTGAATGCTTTTGTGCCTCATGGGAAGCATTCTTAAATATTTGCCAACTCTGTTCTGCTCCCTTGTCCCCAAGGACCATGTCCCAGGGAGTCCTATTGAGTAACTCCCTGAAGAACCGGAAGTCCGCTTTCCTGAAATTTAGTGTCCTGACTGTACTCCTCACCTGTCCCATATCCCTCTGGACCTTGAACTCCACCAGTGCATGATCACTGCAGCCCAGGCTGCCTCCAATCCTAACATCACTGATGAGCTCACTTGCATTAGTGACCATCAGGTCCAGTATTGCATCCCCTTGGGTTGCATAGGCTATTCTTCACAGTCACACAATGCCAACTCCTGCTTCCCACAGCAGTGATCCATGTGCCACAGGTGCCTTAAGAGGCAGCTAATTAAACAGAATAAGCTACTGTGTTGACCCAGCCTATGGGTTATCATCATTCTGATTTAAGGTTTTAATAATCCTTTTTGCAGATATTTAATGATGGACAAGGAAACACATTCTTAGAGTAACTTATTTTACATAGAGGTAGTAAAGCAGATTTATAAAATAAAATCTGCGAAGCAGAAAGCTACCTGCCTCTCTTATAGCACTTTGTCTACTAGTCTTCATCCAGTTTCCTCTTTGATGCTATGCTAGGATGTCATTAAAGCATTTCCCTCTTTTCAGTCCTCCCTTTCTTTTGTTCTGCAGTACTGACACTACCTTCAGAATTCACTCCCTCTCACCGGACAAGCAGCACCCATGAGACAAACACTCTTCCTTTTCTGCTAAAAAAAAAAAAAAAAAAGACAGGTTTCTTGGAACTTACTCTTATGCTCTCTCAGAAGTCCACCAGCATGTATAAAATGTAGAATAAAAGAAAGATGTTGTCAGTAGTGATGCACGATGCACACTGAGATCCACCAGCAAAGAACAACTAGATATACAGGCACTCAGTTCTGCAGATTATATGGCCACTGCTAACATAATGTCCTTTAATGCATAAAAATAAATTACTCTTAGATGTGTTTCCATGGCAAAAGCAGCCACCTGGCATGCAGGTAGGTACTTGGAAACACTATGTTAAAGAACTAGTTAAAGAAGTCAGCCACCATCCCTTTGCCCGTGCTACAGCTCAGTGGACTTTGAAGAAAGCATGCTAGAGATGTCAATTTTCCATTCCTTTATACGCATGCAATGTAAGTTTTACTCCAACCTAAGATGGGATGCCCTACATTATTGTAGTAGTAGAGAATTTATGACACAGATGATGGCTAGGACTTCTGAGGACCAGCTAAGGGAACTGGGGTTGTTTATTCTGAGAAAAGGATGGTGAGGGAAATGTTATCACTCTCTACAACTACATGAAAGGAGGTTGTAGCAAGGTGGGTGTTGGTCTGGAAGAAAGGAAATGGCCTGAAGTTGTACCAGGGAGGTTTAGATTGGATATCAGGGTTGTCAAGCACTGGAACAGGCTGCCCACGGAAGTGGTTGAGTCACCATCCCTGGAGGTGTTTAAAACACATGTAGATGTGGTGTTTAGGGACATGGTTTAGTGGTGGAGTTGGTGGTGTTAGGTTTGCAGTTGGACTTGATGATCTCAAAGGTATTTTCCAGCCGAAAAGATTCTGTGATTGTGTGGTTCATACATCGCAAGTATTTGTGCAGAATACAGTCCTGCATGTGCACATTCACCACAACACATCTTAAAAATGCTTAATGAACACTACTACACACAAAAAAATTCATGCATTATACCTCACATTTCTCATGCCTTCTTTTAAAATAAGTGTAGTTGTCTTTTTTTTACATGTGTAAAGCAGCTCTAACTTCTGTTTGCTTGATTTTTATTTTTCCAAGACAGTACAGGAGTGAAGAGCAAGCGATTTGTAGGAAGAAAGCACCTGTTCAAAGTACTTCACATTGCTCCTTGCACTGCAGTAATTTAATAATAAATACCTTGATTAGAAAAAAAGAAACAACAAACGACAACAAAAAGAACCTACATTGTTTTTAAAGACTCAGTTAGTGTGCATATATTCCAGGGAGAAATAATGCCATAGAAAAGAGCGAATCAATGCCTGTCTCCCAAAGTCTCTGAATGAAGATTACGCACCATTACGCTGTGATGAAACTAACTTCGGCAGAAGGACAGGATTCCATGGCATATTTTCCACTAGAGGTCAGGCTGAAGGAGCTAATGATCTATTTTAGCCCTCAAAATCTATGAGTAGGAGTTATTAATCAAGATTTGGAAGTCTGAAAATCAGTATTTAATTAATACTGCTTTGCTTCACTTAAAGCGAATCACAAAGATGTATTTTTCCTAGTGTCCAACAGCCGGAGGTATTTAATCATGACAGTATTTTAATGTATGTCAATTCAACTTTTCACAGAGCACTTGACGTGCCATCTCAGTTGGTGGAACAAAGTTTATCCTGCAATGGAAAAACTGAAAGTTCTTGATAAACTACAGCCTTGAAATGAAAAACATTTTAGTTTGATTAATAACAGACAACATTTTAGTTACTTTAAAAGGGGTATTTTTAAGTTTTGATTTTGATTTCTTTTTCTTATAGAAAGGACATATATTAGAAACATTTTCCACCAAAACTCTAGATTTAATTTGTTTATATAACTAGGAAGACGAGACATGGCTAAGCATGGAGTAATCACCATAACAAGCTTCAGGTGACCAGAAAATTTTTCAAAACCCTGAAGTGATATGAATTAAGATCTTAAGCTTTTCTTTTCCTGTATTTTGGTTACTTACACGGTTTCATCACTTCCATAAACATTGACACAGCTTCTTGATACAAATACCTCAAAGGCCAAACATAAACTTGCTTTTGTGTAGGAAGGTTTAACATATCATTTATAGTTTTAAACAGCCGCTTTGCTGTGACAAGATGTGAAATCATGTTCAAAAGACAAATCCTAGCTCAGAGCTCTTTGCCAGTCACTAAGCCCTCTCAATAATGGCCTACAGTGTATCTGTCTGCACCTATGAAAACCAGGACAAAATCACTGGCCAAAGCCACATAAGCAGTTTCCCAGGGAGTCAAAAACTAAATGGAGGAATTGCTTGCATGTTCACACTTCGAAATACAAAGCAGCCCATGAAATTCACTCAGAGATGAAATCAACTAACTAGTCATTTTAAAGTACCTCATGGTCAACTATTAGACCCACTTCAAAAATGCATGACGTACTTTGGAGGACCATAAAATGCCAGGAGCAACTCCCAGAGAGAAAAAACTCACAGTTTCTTCAGATGCCAAAGATTAGGGGCAAGAATCATAGACTTAAGGAACAGAAATGGAGCCTTCAAGATGTTGGTTTGATCTCTTTTTATGTCTCTACCATGGACTAGCCTTTTCTGTACTTCCACCAGGTCAAAAGCAGCATATCCACTGATAAGACCCAGCAGTTTGATCAGTTACAGATTGTTTCATTTAATGCTTTTGTTACAGAACCTGATAATCTCCGTCCAAAATCCATCTGCATGTTTTAAAAGGTGAAAATTCAATTTAGGTCAGTAACACATTCAACTAATACACACTTTTTCCCATAGTAGTTCTCCTGAAAATACACTAACCTTTTAAAATTTACAGTTGTACAACAACAAGTACTTTATACCTCTCTAAGGCATGACCTGGAGAAATGCAAGAGCTGTTTGACACGTACCACTCCAAAACATTTCCATGGAGCCAGCAGTCAGAGTTTGACTGAATCGGGTAAGGCAGATTTCCCAGATTGACCATGCACCCCACCCAGATGCACAGATGGTATTTGTGGGAGCAAAGGAAAATAAAATATAGGTTTAAAATAAATGCAAGAGAAACATAGAATAATATTGAATCAGTCTAGGTATTTCTAAAGGTTTCCGTTTATCTTTTCTACTTCTCAGAGTACATTTAGGGCTTTGAAATCACTGAGTAAATGGAAGGGATTTAAAAGCAGTTTTGCTTCAAATATAAGACCACAGAAATAAAGACAGGCTCCAGATATTTCACTTCAGAATGAGATTTCTGTACAGAAACTTGATGCAATAGGAGTTAAAAATGCTCTTACCGAACATCCCTGGCAATGACAACTAGGCGTTTGGTTACAAGGAAAGGACTCACTCTGCGGCTGAATTTCAATTGAGTCCTTCTGCGTTGTGGCTAATTTTCTACTGTTTTAAAAGGATAGAAAGACACAGTTGGAAAAAGAGAGGCAAGCTACAAAGAAGTAAGGGCAATACATATGCTGGTATTACAATATAAGGAGGTAAATTAGCCACAGACAGGTCAATCTGAGTTGGCAAGTTGATTCTGACAATGACTGGTTTGGGCCCCAGCTCAAGGCCCCAGTCTGGACCCTTCTCCCTCCATGACTAGTCCTTCGCAAACTAGGAGTTGATGGCCTATCTTACCTTGTTACAATGATACTGGTCAAGGAAGCTGGTCTCAAGATCCCATGAAAGGCTAGAAGAGAAAGAAGGACTTGGAGGAAAACAACACTGGTAGGAAGTGGTAAAGAAAGATATGAGAAGAAATACAAATGCTCATGTTGTGTCCCATTGGAGTCCCTGGCAACCCAGAGATGTTGACATGTGCTTACTCTGCCTTCCGAGGAACTGAAGCTCCACAATGCTCTACTTGTAATCCTCCTCTTTTAAGCATTCTCCTTTTAAAGGACACAGCTCTTCATTACTTCACTCATTAGTTAAATTTAATTTCTAGTAAATTAATGTTCACTTCTTGATTTCAAGTCTTATCCTTTTCTTGCTTAGTAGACATGACTTAAACACTACCCTTGAATTGCAATAAAAATCTCCCTTCTTTAGAATAAAGCAGTCTTGTCTGTTCCTTTCCTGACCCTTCCTGCTACCCTTTTCACTTACAGCGTAACATAACACTGCACGGACTTCCACTGGTTCATTTCACAACTGTGGACAGATAGGTAGGCCCTCCTGTGATCTCCCTTGTGGCACTACATCCACTTCTCCTATGCAAAAAGAAGTGAAAAGCAAAGCCTTTGGCATATACAGGCAGTGGGGAGAATGCTCTAACTCCTCTCCAGGCTATCCCTGAGCAGCACAGCTTCTGGGGTAGGGAAGTAAACCAAAACATACTGCACTCTCAAGTTCTGCCATTTAAAACTTACCAACCACCAGCATGCTGGATCAGGAGACTCTTTTGGGTAATTTTTTTTCTTGAAATCTTGTGCTATTATTTAAGGCACAGCTACAAAACCAAATAAATAAAGCAACCGAGACCAGTAAGAGTCTTTAAAGAAAATATTTCAAATTAACATTACAGAAAGATATTGCAAAGAGCAAAATTTTCTATCAGCAACATATTTACAATGGCATGACATACAAACTAATTATATATTCACATCTGAATTACCTGATATATACATCTGCAAGCGTCACTCATTTTACACTGAATTTATTAAAAAAACCTTCTATGAAGAGTCTATTCTTTATTTAGTCACAAAATCTATGTCTGTAGTAACTCCAACACAAAATTACTTCAAATTTCACCAGTGTCACTAAACAGAGTCTAACCCAAACACTTTTCTCTTTCTTTTTAATCTATTCAACTGAGAGAAATGGAGGTGCAATGGTTTAGGTTTTTTAATCCCAAAGTGGATTATACAAACAAAGATTTCATCAAAGTTTTGTTATAACAAGCCTAGCATTACTGCTTATATCGTATTATTAAGGTAAGCATTCTTCAAAGAACTGTATGATTGGAATCTCTTCCAGATACATAGTGACATGTTATTTACTGGCTGCAGTGAGAAAAGTCAAAAATGAAAACAAAAATACAAACACTCTTTTTTTTTTTCTCTTGTCTTTATTGATTTAGACTTCAGAGCTACAGCCAAAAATAGTGTATCTGTAAAAAATTACCACACATACTATCAGTACAACATCATTGCATGTCTAGAATTGTAAGCACTTGACAAATTGCAAAGAGAACATTCAATCTAACATTTTGGCAATGTAGCCCATGAATAGGGAATAAAGGGAGAAGGATTTTTTACTTTATTTTTTACTGCAAAAAGAAGTATTTCTGAACCAGAATGAAAAGCCTCTGTTAAAAAATTAATTCCAGCCGCTGTGGAATGCTCATTCAAGACATCAACATACATTGCTGGAAACTTTGCATGGAATGTCGAATGGTACACAGAAGCTACAATTCTGCTACAAGTACAATGCCGTCTTCAGCACTTTGTATGCCATTGACATGGTCACTGCATACCCAACTGCCCAAGATAAACCTCTGCTGGGCTGGGGAAGAGGGATTAAGTATGCAAAACTGTGAGTGATCCTGGCCCCAGCGAAGATCCTGAAATGCAGCAAGGCTGTGTACAGGTCAGGGCCACTAAGAGCATACAGCAGTCCAATGCCAAGAAATGGAACAATATTTTCAAGGTCATTCAGATGGCCTCTGGGGAAAGAAGCAAAGTTAGTTTACGGTGTTACATTTTGTTGAATAAACCACTGAAAGCGTCATTATTTTTCAGCATTTTCAGACTGTGCTACTATTTTAAAGCCCTAAGACAACTGCTGGCTTCCTCTTCAGCCGAGACTTGATTCAGCTACAGAAATTATTTTGGTATGTTCACCTGACATCGCTCTGGTCTCTCTTGCCACACACAACATTTTTAAGCTTCTGATCTTCTGTGTGAAAGGTCTTAGTTTTTCCCTGGGATCTTGGTAATATTAGGGATTTATATAAAGTATATAAGCTCACCTGGGTGTGCAAGAATGCAAAGAAGTGCAGGGAAAAAGACAGATATCTGCAATTTTCTTGCAGCCTCTCTCAACTGAACATCAGTTAACTGGATAACTGTGACTGCAACTACTAGACTTCATGGAACAGATGAGACGGTCTACTCCAATTCCATAAACTCAGTTTGTAGCGCCCACAAAGAAAACATGAAACATCCTATATATGAAACATTCTATCAAATCTTCATGAAGTTCACTCATCTTGAAGAATGTTATTTTTGAGGATCTAACAACAGGTGTGACAGTTATGCTTTTGGTTCATTTTCTTCACTACTAAGCACTAAAATAGCTGAAAAATGTTTGAAATAATGAAACCATAATATAATTTACTACAAACTCACTGAGACTGAACTCCAGATCTTGAAGTATTCTTTCACCTCTTCCTAAATCTTCCCTACTCCCTTTATGTCTTTAGATGAATTATACCTTCAGCCAAATTGACTGATTGAAACAACCTCTAAGCCTTACTAATTACATCTAATTTCACAGCCAACTAGCATCAGAATACGGTGCTGTTTTGCAGCTGCTTTCTGAACTCATTTATCATTAAAAGGAAACATATCCCACAGACTCTGTTTTCCCCCAGAAAAAGTACACTGAAGAAAGCAATGTCTTTTCAAAACCTATAAGCAAAACAAATTCTAGTCACTTATACAGTGACAGAAGCCATGCTGAATCTGTGTGGCATTATCTGTTGCCACAAAGTTTGCAAAAGAAAATATAATAAACTTCAATTAAGAACCACTGTTGGGAGTAAAAAATGGATGCTACAATGCCAATGGAGCATCTAGAACCAAGCTGACTTACTAGGTTTGGGGAATTCTGAACAGCTCTGCAAAACAGCAACATGGGATTTTTTATGTGTTTTTAAAGCCTGTGTAAGTGATAGCATGAGGTGGTTGTCATTTGTTTAACGTTAAGTGAATAGGGCATTTGATTGTAAAGTTAGTATCAACCTAGTTGTCCTTCTAGAATTTACAAATAGAAAGGAATTACTCCTCATCAAAAAGTGTCCATTTTTATGTAACAATCAGCAAATTAAACAACTAACAACTCCCTGAACCACTCAGGGGAGAAAAGGATGGCTCAGATTATCTTTACAACCCACTGAGATTAGACTCTTCTTTCTGAGATTTTAATCCAGAAGAGATATAAAGAAATAGACGAGCCGCCACGGAACCACAGTCATCTACATTTGCAAGGATGCGCTGTTTTGCAATCAGAGCTGACACTTATTTTCAAGATCTTCCCTAAAGGTGACTTAAATGAGATCGGTTCATTCACATTCAAGTTTTTGGCATAAAAATTACCTATAGCAAATAAAATTGTTAGCCTCATTAGGCAACAATGATATGGAAAGCATTCCATTAAAGCTTTCCTTGTTAGCACAGGTATATCAATCAGCATCTCTAAAGTTACGATTTGGGTAACTGAAAATTTTGCCATCGGCTAAATAAAATTAAATAAGCTGCAATATTCAGCTCACTGAAATACAGCTTACATTCTGCCATGAGTTTTGCAAAAAAAAAACCCCTCATACACCACATATTGCACACTGCTGTACTATTAATAGCATTCATCCAGAAGGCTGGTCAACTTTCCTGTACAACTGACACATCAGTGAGTAATCTCGTTTCAGTCCAGCAAAAAGAGCACAGGCTTTGCCTCTCACTCAAGAAAGATTCGCCAGATTAACAATCTCATTACAGCTCTGGAGTTCCATGACTTTAACACAGTTTTACTACTCTTCCCTCTGTTATTCACTCGACACTTCAGGAAAACATGAAACTATAGCAAGTGGTGTTCAAATCTTAGAAGGCTGATTCACACTTAACGTATACTGCTTCATACGAAGTCAACTTCTGGTCATATTTTACAATCTTCGCCCATGCATACAGAATAGCATCCAAGAGCTGTTTTATATATAAATATATATACATATTTACATATTTATATACGTATATATTTTATAGCCAGACAATAATGTATTATTTTTAGTATGCTGCCCATTTGAATGTGGAATGATGTGTTCAATTAGACAAACTGATGTATTAGACTATCACATAAAGTAAATCATACACTGTCATACAAAGGCTTGCCAAAGAACACAGGGTGAATTTAATTCCTTGATTCCTTGATCATTCTGTGATTTAAAATAATATTTAGAGACTCCTATGCATTACCTGCGCACACGTTCGACGTCAGGATCAGTCCGCAGATATTTTTTGGCACTCTCGCCTTTTCCAAAGGATGCTGTATCTTCTGGGTTGGCAAATGCCTATTTCAAACATAAACACGTAAGAGATGTCAGAAAGCAGAATGTTTTTTCTAGACAAGGCAGCTTGCTATAACGGTTGCTCTTTTTACTAATGCCTCTATAACCTCACATAACTTACCTGAAGTTAAAGGCATGGGAAATAACATATTGTTTACTGCATTACTATTTTCTTGAGCCTAGCCTGTACATAACTTTTGTGCTGGCAAATTAATGTAATGTAATTTATGCATGTAGATAAAGCCTTCTTGTACGATGGACAAGCACGGCAGATGACTGATACTTAGCCTGAAGTAATGCCAGTGTGCCGAAGGAACATAAGAACCTGAAAGGTAGCGCTACTACCTGTACTGCCTAGGTGTCTTTTTCACAATTCTTGACAAATTATCTGAAAGTTCATTTGGATTCCTTCCTTCTTCAGCAGTCTACACAGCAATAGTATCTTCATCTATGTCTAAATAAGTTTCTTCCTTTCCTCTCAGGTACAAATTTTTTCCACTTACATGGCCCACTATTACCTCCAATTACTGTGGAGACTGCAGCAGATCTCTCCTTGCTGACACATGGTAACACACATGTTCTGCAGACCATTCATGTTTTGCTGGCTTAAAAAGAGAAAACCTCCTGATTTTAGGAGAGCTACATGATAGCTTTCTGAAACAGCCTTGATCCCTTTCTGTGAAACGTCCTTGGTCTAAAAATTCTGATTTCTAAAAATTTGTCATAATAAAACCAAGTACTGCAAATTAACAAAGGTCCTATTGTCACCTGCATATATATGAATCACAATAGGGTATGAGCACTAATACAGGATTCCATTAGATCTACATACAGGACCAGTACAGCTGACGTGCTTCCACAAGAGCAAAAGGAAGCAAGGTTATGACGCAGACATCCAGATACAATTTTGAATGTATAGGACAGCTTGTGTGGTCTACTATAATCAATCTTCAGCTGTGCCAAAGACCTAGAGCCACCAGAAACCAGCAGCAGGTCAAATGCTGTGCTATTAGGACTTCATGAACAACAGAACAGTTCAGCTCGGTTCTCTGGCACACAGCAGGAACAAACAGCAGAATTTCAAATCAAGAAATGCAACAAAATCCTTGAAGCATACACCGTCTTGCAGAAGCAGATGGGAAGGGAAGGGAAGGGAAGGGAAGGGAAGGGAAGGGAAGGGAAGGGAAGGGAAGGGAAGGGAAGGGAAGGGAAGGGAAGGGAAGGGAAGGGAAGGGAAGGGAAGGGAAGGGAAGGGAAGGGAAGGGAAGGGAAGGGAAGGGAAGGGAAGGGAAGGGAAGGGAAGGGAAGGGAAGGGAAGGGAAGGGAAGGGAAGGGAAGGGAAGGGAAGGGAAGGGAAGGGAAGGGAAGGGAAGGGAAGGGAAGGGAAGGGAAGGGAAGGGAAGGGAAGGGAAGAACTGTGACATCTCTGTATTTCAATACAAATTTCAAACTGTTCTACAAGACAGTGTTCCAAATTTCTTACCTTTCTTGTGACTCTGAAGTATGCTGTCATAGGACTCATGAGCATCATTTTTACAAGAACAATAGTTGCATAAGTTGCATAAGCCTGGAAGACTTCATTGTCAATTAACTGGGTCAATTTAGCCATTTCTCTACTCTCAGTGATAACCTTTAAAAAAACATTGAAGTTAGGCTAACATCATAGTAATCCAAAGTCCTAACAAAAAGATTGTCAGAATAGCTCATTTTTTTATGATATACTAACATACTATACTGTTTAAAGAGGAAAAGTAGTATTGCCTTTTTTTTTTTTGGTGGAATTACACAATTAAAATCACATTTAAACTTTCCAACTAACTTGTATCTTCCCACTCAGCAACAATTTGTGATCAAACCAAGTTAAAGATACATATTTCTCCTTTGAGACCTTGTTCTTAAAAATTGCTTTTAGCATGATTCACAGGCAAAGACTAAGTTGTAATGACAAAAAGCAGAGAACCATTTATGCTTTTACCATGGCAGGTTTAAGTTAATGAACTCTCTAATTAGACCATAGCAAACCTACAGTCCTATGGAGGTGGTACCTTTTTATCAACAACATAAAGTTAAGAATGTGATAAGGACTGAATACATGTAAAACAAAAAACATGCCCCCTCGCACATTCAATTTGTGTTCTGCACAGAGCACGGCTTTTGCCTCACCGAGTGATTTGATCATGAGCTTAGCAAGTAGGAACCCTTACAACTAGTGTGTCTTAGCAACTCAAGACTGTAACTTTTTGTTATAGTTAACTTTGTTATTTTCTATAATTTTAACAATAGCAATAAAAAAGTTAATATTAACTTGATTACAGATCTAACAATCTCTGATCTAGCTTTCAGCATGGAGGCACTGCGAACTCTAACCAGATCTGGATAAGCCAAGAGCAGTAGAAGACTCTTGCGCTGAAGGCACCTCATTGCTGGGGAGGTGGGCACGACAGAAGTCAGCAGCTCTTTGTTCAGCAAAACAAATCTAGCCTTGCCTGGCCCTTTCTGGCTTTAGTGATGATTTTGCTCTCTCTTTTAATCCTTTCCCAACCAGTGCTTAGGTCACCAGGCCAAGCACTGGGTCTAGGGATTCTGAGAAATTCAGTGCAAGTTTCCTTCCTCTTACTTCACAGTACAGCGATTCTCCAGACAGTGAGCAATTGGGCAAAGATTTTCTCAGAAGTTTATACAGAACCCCCATAGCTTCACACAACAGAAAGAAAGAAAATCCGTGGCTTCAGAGTGGTTCTCCTTGCTGGATTTTAAAGCCATTCTGAAAACACACCCAAGAACCATGCAAAATCATGAGAAATTGTGTCTCTGCGTGCTTCCCACTGTAACTACACTACATTTATCCATTGTCCCTGCTGCATGACTGCCCTTTCCAAACTCTCATAAGGACCTAGCCTTGCCTTCATCACAAAAAGGAAAAATCAAAACCTCACCAAAGACAAAGAACTCATAGTTTTACTACTAGAAATTCCAAAATAAACCCTACATACTAAAACAGCCCAGGGCTTCAAGGAATATACTTACTAAGACCAGCCTGATTTGCCAAGGTAATAGCTCTCTGTGATGCAAATGCAAAACCTGGGGCTAGTAAGCCTGGAATGGGCTACACAGGGAACTGGTTGAGTGACCAACCCTGGAGGTACTTAAAAGATAGGTAGACAAAGTGCTCAGGGATATGGTTTAGCAATGGTCAGATACGGTTGGACTTGATCTCAAAGGTCTTTTCCAATCAAACGATTCTAGGAAACTATAAATTCTATAAGCACACAAGTCTAGATCTCACGTGAAGGGTCTTAAAAGGAAAATGGGTAAAGAGCTGTTGGCTGCCGAGCCCTTGGTGGGAACACAGCCACACTAACCCTCCTATCACGTCTGACTTTGCCCCAGTGCTGGCTGACTGTGCAGCTCTAATCAGCACTATCAGCACTGGGGCGGCCTTCTTTTTGTTTGTTAAAACGTGACTTTTGACTTCTACACCGCTGTTAAAAGCTGTATTTTATCATATAACCATAGAATGGTTTGGGTTGGAAGGGGCCTTAAAGAGCACCCAGTTCCAACTCTGCTGACACTGGCAGGTACACTGTGGGAGCAACACCAAGTATATGGAAGATTAATTGGAAGTAAGATAAAGCATGGAGCTGCTACCAAGCATATCAGAATAAACGTGACTAAAAGACCAGGTGCTCCGAACAAGAATCTTGAGTATGTGAGACAGCCAGGCTGGAAAAACCCGCCTGGGAAGAAGAGTGTGGGTGTGAAATAGAGAAAACAAAATATCCTGTTTGTCTCCTTAGTTCGGGAACCGAATATCTACTTGAAAGAAAGAAGCCTGTGTACTTTCTTAATTTGCCTCCAGCATGCCGTGCTGATTAACAGGATACAGTTAAGAGAAAGCTGCCAGGTCTGAGGTCGCCTCCTTCACCACCACAGGAACAGGCTGCTCAGGGCCCCATCCAACCCGGCCTTGAGCACCTCCAGGGACTGGGGATACACAGCCTGTGCCAGCCGCGTTCTGCGCGTTCCCCACCGCCTTCACTCGCCACAAACCCGCTCGGTTGGGCTGCGGCGGCCCCGCCTCGCCCCATCGCCGCTTTCGCTTCGCCCTTCCCGGCAAAGCCCCGTCCCACGGCTAAGCCGTGAACCCCCCCCCCCCCGCACCCCCAGCGGCCCCTAAGGCAGAGCCCCTCGCCGCAGGCCCCCCCCTCTCCCCCCCCGTTCTTCTCCCGCCCCGCAGCACCCACGCACCTCACCCGCGTCCCACTCGCACCGCCAGCCCCGCGCCGCCCGCTCCGCCCACGGCACCGCCTCGAGCCGCGGGGGCGGGACCTGCCGCGGGGGCAGCGCGGGGCCGCAGAGGGCGGTGCAGGGGGGAAGGGGAGAGAGGGAGAGAAAGAAACGGGTGGAACGTCTCTATTTCAGGGAGAGCGGGGTTTGAGGCCAGGCCCTGGCAAAGGGTACCTGGGAGGAAAAAAGAAGAAAAAAAGAAAGGAAAAAAAAAAAGATAAAGAAATAAAAAAGAAACGTGGTGGCTTCACCCAGGGAGAGCAGGGTTTGAGCCCAGGCCCCAGCAAAAGTTACCTGGGAGGAAAAAAGAAGAAAAAAAAGAAAGGGGAAAAAAAAAAAGATAAAGAAATAAAAAAGAAATGTGATGGCTTTGCCCAGGAAGAGCAGGGTTTGAGTCCACACTCCAGCAAAGGGTACCTGAGAGGAAAAAAATAAAGGGGGGTAAAAAGGAAGAAAATGAGAAAAAGAAACAAAACCCAAGCATAGTAGCTTCACCCAGGGAGAGCAGGGTTCAGGTCCAGAGCCCAGCAAAGGTTACCTGGGAGGAAAATAGAAGGAAAAAAGAAAGGAAAAAAAAAAGATAAATAAAAAAGAAACGTGGTGGCTTCACCCAGGGAGAGCAGGGTTTGAGCCCACACTCCAGCAAAGGGTACCTGAGAGGAAAAAAAAAAAAAAAACAAAAAGGGTAAAAAGGAAGAAAATGAGAAAAAGAAACAAAACCGAAGCATAGTAGCTTCACCCAGGGAGAGCAGGGTTCAGGTCCAGAGCCCAGCAAAGGTTAGCTGGGAGGAAAATAGAAGGAAAAAAGAAAGGGGGGAAAAAAATACAAAAGAGAACAAGAAAAAAGAAACAAAAAAGGAATGTGGTGGCTTTGCCCTTGGAGAGAAGGGTTCAGGCACAGATCCCAGTAAAGGTTACCTGGGAGGAAAATAGAAGGAAAAAAAGAAAGGGAAAAAAAAAGAAAATGAAACAAAAAAGAAACTTGGTGGCTTCACCCAGGGAGAGCGGAGTTCAGGCCCAGAGCCCAGCAAAGGTTACCTGGGAGGAAAATAGAAGGAAAAAAGAGAAAAAAGAAGGAAAAAAAGGAAAGCGAGAAAGAAGAAAAAAAAAAGGAACATGGTGGCTTTGCCCAGGGAGAGCAGGGTTTGGGCACAGACCCAAGCAGAGGTAACCTGGGAGGAAAAAAAGAAGGAAAAAGGAAGAAAAACCCACAAGAAGACAAGTAAAAGAAACAAAAAAATGAACGCAGTGGCTTTGCCCTTGGAGGGCAGGGTTGGGGCACAGACCCCAGCAAAGGTTACCTGGGAGGAAGAAAGAAGGAAAAAAAGAAAGGGAAAAAAAATAGGAGAAAGAAATAAAAAAGAAACGTGGTGGCGTTACCCAGGGAGAGCAGGGTTGGGGCACAGACCCCAGCAAAGGGTACCTGGAAGGAAAATAGAAGGAAAAAATAAAGGAAAATTTAAAAAAAAAAGGAGAAGGAAAGAAAAAAGAAACTTGGTGGTTTCTCTGAGGGAGAGGGGGCTCTGGCCCAGAGCCCAGAAAAGGTTACCTGGGAGGAAAAAAAATGGGGGAGGGGGAAAAGAAAGAAAACAAGAAAAAGAAACAAAATAAGAAATGTGGTGGCTTAGCCCAGGGAGAGCAGGGTTTGGGCCCAGACCCTGGCAAAAGTTACCTGGAAGGAAAAAAGAAGGAAAAAGGAAGGGGGAAAAAAAAAGAAAAAAAAAAAAAGAAACATGGTGGCTTAGCCCAGGGAGAGTGGGGTGTAGGCCCAGACCCCAGCAAAAGAGAAAGAAATAAAAAGGAAACTTGGTTGCTTCACACAGGGGGAGCACAGTTCAGGCCCAGACCCCAGCAAACGTTACCTGGGAAGAAAAAAGAAGGAAAAAGGAAATGAAAAACAAAAAGAAAACAAGATAAAGAAACAAAAGAGGAATGTGGCGGCTTTGCCCAGAGAGAACAGGGTTGGGGCACAGACCGCAGCAAGGGTTACCTGTGAGGAAAAAAAGAAGGAAAAAAGTAAGGGGAAAAAAAACAAGAAGGAAACAAAAAAGAAATTTGGTGGCTTCACCCAGGGAGAGCAGGGTTCAGGCCCAGAGCCCAGCAAAGGTTACCTGGGAGGAAAAAAGACAAGGGTAAAAAGGAAGAAAATGAGAAAAAGAAACAAAAAACAAACGTAGCAGCTTCACCCAGGGAGAGCAGGGTTCAGGTCCAGAGCCCAGTAAGCCTCACATGGTAGGAAAAAAGAGGGAAAAAAGAAAACAAAAGAGAAGGAAAAAAGAAACGTGGTGGCTTCGCACAGGAAGAGCAGGGTTCAGGTCCAGACCTCAGCAGATGTTACCTGAAAGGAAAAAAGAAAAAGGAAAAAAAAAAAGAAAGAAAACAAAAGAGAGGGAAAAAAAAGAAAACAAAAGAGAAGGAAAAAAGAAACGTGGTGGCTTTGCCCAGGAAGAGCAGAGTTTGAGCCCACACTCCAGCAAAGGGTACCTGGGAGGAAAAAAGACAAGGGTAAAAAGGAAGAAAATGAGAAAAAGAAAACAAACAAAGGAAAAAAGAAAAAGGAAAAAAAAAAAAAGAAAACAAGAAAAAGAAACAAAAAAAGGAACATGGTGGCTTTGCCCAGGGAGAGCAGGATTGGGGCACAGACACCAGCAAAGGTTACCTGGGACAAAAGAAATTAAAAAAAAAAGGGAAGAAAAGAAGAAAAAGAAATAAATAAGGAATGTGTTGTCTTTGCCCAGGGAGAGCAGAGTTGGGGCACAGACTCCAGCAAGTGTCACCAGGGAGGAAAAAAGAAGGAAAAAAGAACGGAAGCAAAAGGAAAACAAGAGGGACAAAAACAAAAAAAGAAACATGGTGACTTAGCCCAGGGAGAGCGGGGTTCAGGCCCAGAGCCCGGCAAAGGTTACCTGGGAGGAAAAATGAAGGGAAGGGAAAGAAGGAAAAAGAAAAAAAAAAAAAGAAATAAAAAAGAATTGTGGTGGCTTAGCCCAGGGAGAGCAGGGTTGAGGCCCAGATCCTAGCAAAAGTTACCTGGGATGAAAATAGGAGGAAAAAAGAAAGAAAAAAAAATGAGAAAGAAATAAAAAAGAAACTTAGTGGCTTTGCTCAGGGAGAGGAGGCTCTGGCCAGACCCCAGGAAAGGTTACCTGTGAGGAAAAGAAAAAAGGGGAAAAAGAAAGAAAACAAGAAAAATAAAATAAAAAGAAATGTAGTAGCTTCACCCAGGGAGAGCAGGGTTCAGGTCCAGACCTGAGTAAGCCTCACATGGGAGTTAAAAAAGAAAGGAAAAAAATGAAACCAAAAGAAAGAAAAAAAAGCATAACAAAAAAATAACAAAAAAGAAACATGGTGGCTTCACCCACAGAGAGCAGGGTTCAGGCCGGACCCCAGCAATCGTTACCTGTGAGGGAAAAAAAAAGCAAAGAAGAAACAAAAAGGGAACGTGATGCCTTTGCCCAGAGAGAGCCGGATTCTGGCTAAAACCCCAGCAGATGTTACCTGGGAGGAAAAAAGAAGGAAAAAGGAAAAAAAAAAAAAAAGAAAACAAGAAAAAGAAACAAAAAAGAAAAGGGTGTCTTCGCCCAGGGAGAGTAGGGTTCAAGCCCAGACCCCAGTAAATGTTACCTGGGAGGAAAACAGAAAGGAAAAAAGAAGCAAAAATTCCTTCTGTTTCAATCAATATGCATCATGTTGCTTTGCAAAATGTAACAGAAATAAAAGAACTTTATGGCTGGCCACGGACTTGTAGCTACCAGTGCATTAGAATGTAATGAAAGAAGGAAACCTAAAATACAAGCTTCCTGCTGCTTCTTCAGAGAAAATTATGCTATTCCCACAGCACTCCTGCTTGAAACCAGAGCAAAGCTTGTGTCTAAGCAGCTCATGATAAACAAGACTGAAGATGTCTTTTCAGTCCCAGGAGTGAAGATGTTCCTTCAAGACTGAAGGTGTCTCTGCCCATGGCAGGGGGATTCTCTTTATGGTCTCTTCCAACCCAAGCCATTCTATGATTCTGTGATAGACAAATGCACTCAGGTGCCCAGTAAAGATTTCAGAAATAATCCTAAAGCTGTGTACAAAGTCAGAAAGGGAAGCAATTTTTAAAGCTGTATGATTATGGAAAAACTAGTCTTAGGTACATATATTCAGTGTTCATTGATGTTACTTCTGTGTTTCACGTCATGTTGAATACATGTGTGTACAGACATTTGTGACTCTTCTTATTAATGATCAAACAGGGCAAAACTCATTTAAGCAAGGACTGTAGTATCAGAAATTATTTTAAACAAAGTAGAGGCTCGGTTCAACAACCTTTGTTCTCACTAAGGACACAGCAAAAAGTATTTCTACCAAAGTCGACAAAACAGCTCATGAGTATGAATCCATCCCAGAGAATGGATTTTTTATTTAAAAAAAAAAAAAAAAGTGAAGCATTTCTTCAGCTCAGGTTTTGTGTCAAGGCAGGAATGGTATCTTCATAAAATTTTGTGTAGCACTTAATACATAATAAGATCTCAATCACATAATGTAATTAGTACTAGCACAATAAAACTACAGTTATTTTCTATTACCACATTTTTTTTGTTCAGCATTGTAATCTTCATCCAAAGCTAGTTTAAAAAGGAAGTAAACCTATTAAGTTAACAGAGTTAAACTAGACTTGCATTATTGTACTTGAGAAGAAAAGCTTGTAATTTATTTATACACATTTCTCAGAACAAGACTTGGAAATACCAGAAAGCCAGAAGAAAGGCCATTTTCATTAATTGTAGATAGGATATAAAGCAGAAATGCAGCTAGAAATTCTACAAAAAAAAAAACATGCTTTCCTTTGGATTTTATATTCTTGTTTTACAGGTACTAGAAATCTAGGTTGATTTATGTGACCTTAAAAAACACTTCTGAATTTGGGAAAGTTTATATGTTCTGAGTCTTGGAATTTTGATGCCAACACCGTATTAATTTTTTCTTACCATCATTGAATTCCCTTGATTCTGAGTTAGGTAGAGAAAGAAGGCATGAGCAAGAGTGGAGAACGAAAAAAGAAGTGAAAAGAGGAGGGACGGAAGAAGGAAGTGGGGGGAAGGAAAAAAGAAGTAAGAAAAATAAGAAAAAGAAAATATAGGGAAAAAGAAAAATAGAGAAAAAAAATAGAAAAAAGAGAAAAGTAAAATGTTAAAGAAAAAGAAAAAAGAGAAGGGGAGGAGAAGAAAGGGAGAAGGGGAAAAGGAAAAAGAAAAGAAAAAATCGAAAAGGGAAGAAAAGGGAAGAGAAAAGAGGAAAAAAGATATTTCAACAAAGAAATATAAAAGGAAATAAGAGAAAAGATGAAAAAAGAAAAGGAGAAAAGAGAAAAATAAAAGGGAAAGACAGGAAGGAAGGAAGGAAGGGAGGGAGGGAGGGAGGAAGGGAGGGAAAGAAATGAGAAGGCAGTATTTCTTTTAGACTTTGAAACACTTAAAAGTGAGTGGAAGAGGAGTCTGGGTAGAGTGCAAAACTGGGGCCGTCATCAGTAAAGCAGAAGTGAACTTGGGCTCAAGGTCTATTTTCTTCTCAAAGTTCAGTAGCAGCATAAAGTGCCTGTAGAACATTTGAAAACTGCTGTGATCTAAGTGAGGTTAGATACATAACTGTGGTGATAGTTGCTCCTGAGGGGCCCATTCTCACAGTCCTTACTCATGTGAATTGTCCCTTTGCTGCTAATAGGATTACTTCTGTAAATCAGGGATGCTATACCAGCCCCATGCCCAGGGTTATACTGATCATGAAAGGCTTGATCTTGCAAACCACATTGATGTGAACAACCCTTTTTCATGACAATTTTCCCATTGACTTGAAGAACTATCCATATAGCCAGAGACAGTAGAATCAGGACTCAAATTTAGGGTCAGCATAAAAGTAGGAATACAAAAGTTTTTCATTTAACCTCCAGGAAGGAATAGAAACTCCCCAAGAAGGCTAGATAAGTGCAATCATTCTCTTTTGGCTGCAGGGAAGGTGAGGGAGAGGCATGTATTGATCAGCCTTGTTCCATCCTGTCTTTCTCTATCTCCATTTATTCACCATATTAAGAGTGGTAAAGAAAGGACCAACAATACGTTTTCACCACACCTGAAGCTTCTGCTCACCATCCCCTTGCTAACATAAATTAGTTGTTTCCTCAAATAGCTCTGTAAAGCTAAGAAATTATGCCTCCTGCATTAAATCAACCAATGATTTACAGGGTGAAAAACTCTATAAACATTAAGATTCAGGCTATTTTTTAACTTAAAATCTGAAATACTGTTAGAGTGCCAAAAGGCAAGTGTTAAAAAGATGTTTAGCATAATGGACCAGAGTCAGTTTTTGCGCTACTTCATTAAAACCTACACCCTCTGGTTAGAAAGCACTTTTGCTATATCAAGTGTTGACACCTGTGTAATTTCACTGTGATTCACATGCTTCTGCTTCAGAAGATCTCAAACTGCTGTCTGGTTTCTCTGGGGACCTGCTTTAAAAGCAGCAGGAAAGGATCTGTCTTCAGTTAGGAATGCATCCTGATGGTTATAGCTCAGAGAAGTCTTCTTTGGCATAAGCTACCTTTTGGCCGAGTTTCTAATTCTAAAACAACTATGTCCAACCATCCATCTCTTTTATTCGCACCACTTATTTTGAGGACAGCAGTTCTCAGTAGTGCAATTTGAGGTGTTCTGGGTTTGTTTTGTTTTGTTTTTTAAATTTGGGTTGGTTGCTTATGAGAGGAAAACAGTAGTAACTAATTTAAGTCACCAGTCAGGATTGGTGGTGACTAACAAACAGTGAAAGGAGGAAATCTCCAAAAGGACAAGAATGGTTGTACCTACTGATTGTCCACTCAGTTTTACATCATGAATACTTCATTCAGAAATCCCACAAAGCTCATCAACTGGTCATTTAAAGAGACAATGAGTAAGGTTACCCTCTAAAGTTGCTTACTATCTGCCATCAGTTAGCACCATTGCTACCAGGGACATGCAAGACGGATACAAAGTCATCATGTGGACATCCAGCAGAAATACTCCAGCACGTGAAAAATACCTGTAGACTGTTGCCTTACTCAGCTTAATGTCTCAGCTGAGCAACAACTCAGAAAGGGATTGGCAGGCATATAGGCAAACCTTATCAGTAGCTCTATACATAAGCATATCATGGACCATTTTTTTGCCTTGATTCCTCTTTCAATGCATATAGATTCTGCAGCAACAGTCCGGCTTCTGAAAATGTGACTGCAGCAGAGAACTGGTTCTGCTACTGACAGTAATGCATATATGGTGAAGTATTTAAAGCTCCATGCTGTACTGAAGGGAAAAAGCCATTAATCTCAGTTTTTGTGATGCTATTGGATCTGTACAGTTGTTTTTATTAGGAAAGCAAAATATTTTATATCACTAAAGGCCATGAGAGATTTGATAGTAATGCTCAGATGTGCCAATAAAACAGATTTTGCAGAAACAGTAGTAAGTTGCTTTTAAACTAATCCAGTGAGAAGAGTTATTTGTTAAGCATTATTAAATACAGCTTGCAGAACAAAACCTGATCCTTTAAAACAACACAGAAGTAGCACAAAATTATTCATTATAAAAGCTGAAAGGTTATGAGGTTTCACAGATTGAATGGAAAGAAGACAAAGTATAGAGAGCAAAATTAGTTTTAAGACATAGAGGTTTAAATTATTAATAGAAGAGTCCGGTAAAGATAGGTTTTCTGTATTGTTGTACTATTGCCCTTCTCTAGAGGCACAAGAAAATTACAAAGCTGGAGACAAGACTGGAAGGGTTCATGCTACAGAAGGCTTACAGTTGGTTTAAGTGAGCTACTGAAAAGACAGACATGATAAAAAATATCAAGCAAGAAGTTGCCAAGGTATCTTTGCAGACAAGAGATTTCTAGAAGTAAACAACCAGAAGCTTTACAGATACCAGATATATCTGTAGACATACGGATGTGGTGTGTCTATAGACAAATAGGTAAAGTTATCAAATTAACTTTTAAAGTTACCCCAAATCACGCTATGAGATATTTATACTTCTGAGGATGTAGGTATTTATGTAAGGCAGTGAAAGTGCTAGGCCCAGGGCATTGAAGCAAGCTCATTTTTCCTCCAGGGTACTGTTCCGAACCTTTGGTCACTGTTAATCTTAACTGGATTCATATCAGGGTGGAATGTCAATAGGCTAAATGGTCTTGTCGCTCAGCATTAGTCATCTAAAATTGGAGTTTCTTAACACATTGTAGATGTATCAGTGATGGGATGTGAATAGAAAAGATACTGCGTGGCAGTTTGGAGGTGCTTATGAGAGCTGAAGGCAGGCAAGGAGAGGTGCACTCCTGCGCAGGTGGTTATTTTAGGGGAGTAACCATCTGGAAGAAAGAACTTAAGTGTTGCATGTAGGCAAGATATTGATCAGTAGTCCTGTCAGCTGGCATTTATCACTGTGGGTGGGATTCTGCAGAAGTACTAGATCAGAGGGTGCGGGGAGAGGAAACAGGTGCCTGAGCTTCTGGGTGTCTTTTGTCATCCCGCAGGAAACGAAGGCTAGAGGTCCCTCCCTTCAGCAATTCAGCTGCCTCCAACTCACAGCTTGGAAGAAGTTGTGTAATGAATGCAGAATGAATACATTCTGCTTCATGAGGAAAAGGTGCCCAAAGTGTGTTTGTCTGTGTTAAACTTGTGAGTTGTTCTTATGTAAGAGGCAAACTGTGTAGTCAGTGTGAGCCAAACATTGTTTTAAAAAATCAATTATCTGCAATTGTAGGGCCTACCCCAACAGTACCTCTGCAGTATGTAGTGACTTCCCAGGTAGCACGGTTATTTTTATTAGCAGCCTCCCCTCTCTATAATGAGCCAAGTTTAGAGTCAGCAAAATTACTTGGAATGAGCACATTGTATCCCCAGCAGGCCAACCAACCACAATTAAATTGTATTACCATACATTATGCTTTAAAGGCGATCCTTTACTGCAGTATATAAAAGGCTGTAAGGAGACACAGAGAAGGAAAGGGGAAGACAAACATTTCACATGCAATGGGTTAAAGTCCTCCCAATGTAAGTCCATTGACTTCAGTTGGCTAGGGATGAATATAGACAATTCAATATTTAACAATCAGCAACCTTTGCTT
Source organism: Cuculus canorus (assembly GCF_017976375.1). NCBI lineage: Eukaryota > Metazoa > Chordata > Aves > Cuculiformes > Cuculidae > Cuculus > Cuculus canorus. The sequence goes on from NC_071401.1 coordinate 140,267,098, forward strand.
AGTTGGCAAGAAAAGGAACAATTTAAGGTCCAGAGACTTCTGTGTGCTTTTTCTATCTTTCTGAATCTTCGCTCTGTTGCAGTAGCTCTCTGCTAGCAGGAATGACACTCTGCAGGGTTAGCTATTGGGTATTTTCTGCTGTGGTGCAAGATTAGTCCTCGTGGTTTTATGGTGCAGCAGTAGACTTTAATAGCCACCTGAGACAATTATTCAGATACTGTATTGTGCGGTGAGATTGCTTTTGAACAGCTGCAGAAATACTTAGCAGAGACACACTCCCTAAAGCCCTAGGATGGGAAATAAAAAACAAACCACAGCAGCAAGACAAGGGTCTGTGTCTCACACTGTCTTTTAGTTTGTAAAAAATGGAATTAAGTGATTTAGAAGTTAATTGGAACATGCACCATTTTTCCTTTAGTGGCCCATATAACGCCCATTTTAGGCTTCACAGTCATATTCAGTCACTACCCAAACACAGATTCTTTTGGGGCAGAATTGTGACCCAGCGTATAGTGCTTTGCTAGGCAATTCTCATTAAAAAGATAAAGAGGTGACAAGGTAGGGATGCAATTATTCTTGGCAGTAGTGAAGATGTTCTTTGGTGCAATCCCATTTACAAAGAACATCACAAAATCATATGTTCCTGTGGTAGAAATGGTCAATCTACTTTCTCATATCTTCAGCCTTGCCATTCTGATGAGTACTATGCCTTAACAAAAACACCATCTCTTCCCGCTCCTCCCCCCTCCCCATCCCGGCCATGCCATTATAACCAGTCTTTCTCTGTTACAGTCTGTTGCAACTAATTAATTTTCCTGCCATTGCAATTCTAACTACCCCTGCTGAAAATCTTTTGACATTGTGGCTTTGCTTGACGCTTTCGGTTTTAAGTCTCACCATACAAAGGATATTCAGCTCCACTGTCTATTTAGCTTGAATAAAGAGGGCTCATAAACACATAAAATTTTATGGAATCTCTTAATAGCTCTCTGGTCATCAAATCTTGCCTCCAGCTCTGGACTCAGGAGGATCTGGCAGTATGGTAGAGGGAGAAGAAATACTCTTGCTTATTTTGGTCTGAGAGAAGGACACCTGCTTCTTTTTTTCTGCAGATAGGCAATTGATGAGGGCTCAGTAGGCTCTGCCTACCCACCCCTCCTCTGTTTCATAACCACTTTTCTCTTAAGACAGTTTGAACATTTCTGCAGCATTTTCTCTCGAGGATGACCCCAGCAAAGTCAAGCTGGGACAATATTTTGTACTAAATACAGTGCATGATATGCTGGAAATATAGTAGTTGAAATACTTGCTTGTTCACTTTTTACTGATGTGTGCTTCGGTGAAGTTGCTGTTGATTTATAGCTGGATAAGCAAAATCAGAATCAGACCCTTGCTGCTCATTTCTGTGGGAGTAGGACTAGGCCTTACGTGCTCTTGTGCTTGTTATATACCTCAGTACCAAGTCTCACAGCTTTGATTCATAGAGTTCTCTTTAATTTGGTACATGCAAGCTTCCAGACTAGATCACATAGCAGCAGGATAACAATCCTCAGGAGAGCATTTCAGTTTGAGAAATTCATGAAGAGGGTGACTTTGCTGCTTACTTTCAATGACACTTGTGGAATAGGAAAGAGAAGTGAATGAAATAGAATTGCCAGCCTGTTTCAAAATGTATGCTCTGTTATACAGCAGATGACAAACAGCATCCTCAATAACATAGTTCTGGTAGTTGTGTAAGTTTTTATTGGGTTGTTGATTTTTCCCTGCTGTAGTCTGTCTTTTCACATTTAGGGCAAGGTTTTCTTACCTGTGTGCACTGCACACGGGAGCTCTGAAATACTCCCTTATGCCCTTCTGCAGACAAGTTATCCACAGACCTTGCCTGGGGTGGAAGTAAAAACGGGTGGAGGTAAGCAGGAGGAACACAGCCTCTTTCAGCCATGTGGCAGGAAAAGACTTTGAATTCACCCCTTTTCTCCTCCCAAATCTAGCACTCTGACCAGCAGTGTTGAGTTCAGAGCAGGAGAGAAGTCGTCACACTGTGGGATGGTACAAATCTAGGAGAGGTCACTTCCTCATGGAGCAAAACCAGGTTTCTTCCTTCTACTTTTCTGAGCTATGAAAAATCATATATACATCTTTACATGGGAAGGATTGCAAAGCAATAACCTTGCCTTCTTTCAGAGGGAATGAGCCACTCTCCTATAGGCTAAGGTATTTTACTATGTATTTGGATGTATTGAAGCTGAGGGAAAAATATATTCTTGGCAGTAACTATAGTGAATCATCAATATTTGTATATGTATAAAATGACTGTAGGTGCTCTGCAGCAAGAGAGGATGAGAAATTGTTCCTAAATGAATCAGCTTCCCACTTTGAGGACAGCAGGATTTTGCCCCTTTCCGTGGAAGATTGTCTTCCTAGCTTGATAGCTACACCAAGAGTGCTGGGAACTGAGCTCTCGATGCTCTTGACCCCATCCTAATTTCCACACAGATGCAACATTGCAAAGGGCATTATTTGCCTTAATGGTAGCATGAACTGTCTTTGTACAAGAAAATTTACTTTCTTGTCAAAATGAGTAGGGGGTTTTGGTAGGATTACTTGTTGAAGAGAGTTGGAGAAATGTGATTGACTTTATCCTAAGAACAGAACAAATCAAAGGTACCTGACATACATCCTCCTCCTAGTCCATGTGATATTCCCCTGGCAAAAGTATCCCAAACTATGCAGAACATGACCTAGACTCTCAGCCCTGTTGAAGTAAGGAAGCTACAAGAAGCTATAACCTAAGGACCTGTATATTGTTAGAAAGCATGAAACAAAAGTAGTGAAATGAATCGTAGAGACCCATGTACTTCATGCTATTGGGAGGTGTCTTTTAAATGTAATTTGCCTTCCAAAAATCCTGGGTTACAATGCAGCCACGTAAGTGATGGGATGTATGTTAAGAGAAAGGAAAATTGTGATAATGTTGCTTCACTACTTCCAGTGAGATTGCACAACTGCTGTCTCATAAACCTTGTTTGGATGGATATATATTTGGGCACTGCAGTGCAGTAGAGGCCCAGGTACTAATGTATCCTGATTTCAGAATTAGTTCATTTGCTTTGGTGGGGTTTCTTTGCTTCTTTTGAAATGGTTGTTTATTTTGTGGTGTATTTAATCTCAATGCCTCAAGATTCTCTATTTGTGTATGCTCACACTGTTAGTGTTTGTGGGAGTATGTTTGAAAATAGTGCCTATATAATAGTAAAAAAGATATGGTCACATGTGTGCAGATGCAATCATTTACTGCCTTATTCAAGAAATTAATTTGTTTCTGTTTTATCAGATGATCTTACTGGCAACAGTTGTCAAAAAGTTCAATATCAGTCAAATTCATGCCTTTGACTTATTTTCTTCCTGAAACTTTATAGCCCATTTGAGCTAAGAGAAATAATCTGGAAAACACATCTCCAACAGAAATTTTTCAAAGCCTTCTTTAAACCTTTTAAGAGACTTTATGTGTGTATATATTTTTATGTTTTATGCAGTACTGTTCAAACTCAGCAAGGGATCGTGAAAAATAATGATCTTGCTCAGCTATGCACAGTATCGAGCAGTGTACATACAGTCACGCTGAAGCTAGTTATGCAGTAGTTCTTGAGATACAAACAAATAAAAGAAGATTCAATAATAATAATATGGTCCATATTGGCCAAGTTCAATTTGTAGTGCTTTGTACTGAGTAAAGAGTTACATGATTAATCACATAACTAAATCTGAAGTGGGGCAGGCAAATGACAATCTTCCTAAAAGGCTATATATAGTACTTAGTATGTTGCTCTCCCACCTCCTTATTCCAAGGACAGGAGTAGAAAAGCTTGTAATACCCACCTCAACGGTGACTTAAATGAACTACAAGAAGAGGTGAGAGAATAACCAGTCAATGACAACAACTCAGATCTTCGATCGACAAAATGTTGCTGCAACAGTCACGTAGTGTGATATTTGGGAAGTGAAGTAAGATCCTGAGTTTGTTTCAACAAGAAACCAAATAATTAATTGCCCCACGATGCCTTTTGATCACTAGCCATACTAGCATTTTGATAGCAATGATAATGCTCCACTTTGGACTGTAGCTTTTGATTTTTGAGATTGTCATGAAGTCTACTGAAGTCAATGAAAAGATTGACTACTTCAGATCTTGTGTTCAGCGAATGTTAGATATCATTGTCCAGAAAATGCTGTATCAAGTCAATGAAGTTCAAGTCCATGGTCCTTTTAGCTCTATGTCATCTGGGCTTTGGTGACCTAGAAACCAACAACTGTCTCACCTCAGTAGCTCTGTAGAAACATGTTGCTGAGTGCCATGCCCAGGTGTTCACAGAGTGGTTTTTATCACAAGCTTCTGTTATGACACTTAATCCATGCTTATCAATGGGCAGCCATTTGAAAAAGGAGCCATTTGAAATATTGTGCTTACTCTAGGATGGAGGCCAAGTTCTGTCCTCCCTTGCGCTGAAACTGACTGTTCTTAGGCAAGACTGCAGGATTTGCCCCTTGAACTTCATAACAGTTGCATAATTAACTGGTAACAGAGTTAAGTGACTGTCCCTATTTTGGGAGTGTCTGTTTTCCCATCCTTTTTTTCATTTTGCTCAGCTCTTAGCACAGCCCTCAATGACGCACAGTCATTTTATTGCCTTCTCAGTATATAGCAGTCAAAGCTAATGACTGTTCAGCAGTGTAAATGAACCATTTTATCTGCCCTGCATAACCTTATAACTCAAGGGCAGATCTTAGCCCCATACATTTAAATTGTGTATATGTTTACAATCAGTCTTAGTTCTTGTTTTCTTTAAATCTTCTATGAAGTTACTTCAGTCATTTAATTCTGAATTTTTATTTTTAGCCTCTCTGCAGTTGTGCCCACTCCATTTTGTACTCCCATCACTCCTTCTTACCACTCAGTATTTCTTGTACTTTTCCTGTGACAAGGCAGATAATTTGATATTAATGCTACATAAGAGAGGTCGAGGGCACATTACAGTGGTCTGCTTTGCCTAAATGTGGTCTTTCTGCTACTGGCCTTCCATAGAATGTTCTGTTAAACACCGTGGACATTCCGTTAATTCTGAGCATCAGTGCAAGTTTCCTTCCTTTACTAAATATTATTGAATAAACAAGCCACCTAGAAATTTTCATGACCTTTTTCGGAAACGCATAAAATGTAACTATTGCTTAATTGGCTGATACTCACTAGAAGTCAAGTCCTTTGACTAGCATTATTACAGAAACAGGAGTAGTTGACTTGTTTCTTCCACTGCAATAGACCTTATCCAAATCCTATCAAAGCAAAAAGGGTTTGGGGTTTGGTTTTTTTTTTAACTTGTGGGATATGGCTCTCACTCAGCTTAACAGGCTCACAAGGATTTCAACTATTTTTATGCTTTTGAAAAATAAGCCCAGTCACAAATAGCAGAACCTCCTTTAAAGCTGAGTTTTGCCAGTGATAAAGAAGATCTATAGATCTATAGAGTGGATGTTGAATGAGTAGGACCTATCTGCTGTTTAACTCTCACAAGCTCAGAGACTGATAGCAATGGCATATATTCCCTAAGAACTTTACCCTGCAATGGCTAGAGATAACTTATCAGAATAAACAGCGATGGGACAAAGTTTCCATCTAGTAAGACCATGCTAGCTATGAATCTTGACAGCTCTTACAAAGCAGCAAACTTGTTTTTTCACTTCTGTACTTTTGCGCAAGAGTTTTAACAAAGAATACCAGTCATCTCTGTTAAATTCCTTAGAGAATCAAAGTTCATCGTATAACCCTGGAAGGAAGGAAAATAGTATTGTATGGTAATGTCATTCTGCAGAATGAGTGATGGTTAAAATGAACTATCCAGATGCTTTCTTAGAGTCTTCTTTTCAGTTTGATTTACATAGCAGTAGTGGTGGAGGATTAGGACAGGTAGTAATGAAACATGGTTTAATTTCTCCACTTTTGTTGTGGCATCAATGCTCTAAATGTAGCATGCTTTATTAAAATAACATGAGTACTGTTATTTGATATTTAGCTGGAGCAGTAACTGCATGTTCCGGTTTAGCTACATGCTTTAGAAACATAAAATAAAAGTCAGGCCTGTCACAACACCTAAAAAGTGGACATATGCTTAACTGTGCATTTGCATTAATGTCAATAATGTGCATATTGTACACAAATTTAGACATGACTGTAACTTATTGCAAGATTCACACTTATGTTGGAGCAGTAGCAACATTTCTTCACTATTATTACTAGCTTAGCCAGCAATAAGAGAGGGTGGTGGGGAGATTCAGAGGTTATACTCTGTACATGCTGAGGCCTGATTGTGTACTGGACAACTGGGTGGTAATTGATACCTGTTGCATTTGTGGAAATACTTGAAAGAAACAGAGTGTTTTGTGTACAAGGAGTTGAGGTATTTATGCAAGCACCCTGGGCTGGGCTTACAGAGGCTGGGTGAGTTGAACTTCTCCCACAGTGCTTAATTTTTTCCTTAAATCCTGCAGAGATTAACTTTCACAATTGAGTCGTGTTGATTCTTGTGATCATTTTGCAAGTTCTTTGAATGCTCAGTATTTTTCCTGAAATCCAAATCCTTCAGGCAGGTGAACCTGTAGAAATTTCTCTTAATAATCTTTTGTGCTATTAGGGAAGGAGGAAGTTAAAAGTGGCCAAGTACAGCCCTAGAGGTCAAGCCATCAGAACATAAAACACTGAGGAACACTGTTACTTAAAAAAGGAAAATCCATTATAAATATTTTCAATTATTGACTGCTTCATCTGGACATTTTTTTTAAAAAAAAAACTGATTTACTTCCTGAATCAGTTGCTTTGGCTTTAGCTTGGGTCAAAGGTTTGGCGACTGTTTCCCATTATTTTTATTTTAATTAAACAGTCCCTGATTTTTATATTCTTTATTAAAAGCATATTAAAAACCTGCAAATTCTGCAATGCCTAATTTTCTGGTCAGTACAGTGACCTCACATCACATTGCTCTTAATGGAAATTAATTGTATTGCGCCTATAGACCTTGGAGCAATTTTGTAGATATTAGATTCTTAGACATCTGTGGTGGTTTATTATCGACTAAAGAAGGAGAAGAAATCTCATGGCTTAAGACCTTGTGCTAGGATTTATGAATTACTTTTTTTGCTGTGTGACTCTTGGCAGGTCATTGAATCTGTCTTTCAGTTTCCCACCCATGAAGAAGGGAATAACGATGATTATCTGCTGCTGCTCTTTGTCCATCATACCTACTTAAATAGTTCACTTTTTGGAACAGGTCTTGCTACTTACTGTTGCAAAGAGATCTCATTCTGAGTTAGGATCTGGAGCTGTAATACAAATAATTAATATCAGCTTTAAACAGTCAAAGGTATTACACTGAGATGCATATGGCCTGAGGCTCATATAGTTCTTAAAATGATGGATTTTTAATTGATTATTTGGAATGAGATCTTTTCTCAGACTAGCTAAATCACTTAAGACCCACTCATGCTAGCTATATTTAGAGGTGAGGAGGTGGCAAAATAATTCTTAAAGTGCTCTGTTTCTAATAACACAAGTGAGTGACAGTCTGTGAGTGCTGCCTCTTTTAAAACAAACATGACTCACAGCCCCCAGGCAGCAAGCATGTGCAGCTTAGAAATTGTATTGAACTGTCCACCTTCAAGAAAGAATTAAATACAGCCATAATCATAAACATTTAATTTGATAATTTCAGGTTAGTACAAGAGGGTAGGCATACTAATGACTTGGCATCTGTAACAGCAAAATGCAAAAAGACTGTGTAAAAACTGTGTGGAGTTTAAGGTGAGTCTGAAGTAAACAAGGCAATATTTTCATCCCACGACATACCCTGATGGTTTCATAAAGCAGAGATGTAACTGGAGTATCAGGCATTGCTATGAATTCTGCATAACATACATCTTTACAAAAATGAGATTATCTCCAGGGTCCAAATTGTAAGTACCCTTCTAGATGCTTTGATATTTAATTCTCATCAAAATGAACCACACCTGTTGCCAGGCATTTCTTGCCCCAAACAATTACTAGAACCCATGAAAGATCTTTCTCTTTCTCGGAGAGAGTACCTGGTGAAATGAAGCTTTGTCCTTAGAAAATGCCAGGGAAGTGCAAGGGAGGAGTGAGTACCATCCTAGCCCTTTCACATCTCTGACCAAAGCTAAAAGTAAACAGCAGAACACGGGGAAGCTGGTTTGCCAGTGGGATAAGAATGCTTGTCTTCTTCGAGGTTGCTCTATGTCAGTTGTGCTCCTGGGGACAAAAGGCCCAAGTGATACTTATTTTGTGTCCTAAGCTTGTCAGTGACCTTGGCATCCAGTCACGCTGCACTATTTTCTGTGAGATTATGCAAGGCAAGCTCCTCTCTGGGAAACTGAGACAGTATTGCTAGGAACTCCCACTGATGCAATAACTTACTTTCATCACAAGTTGCAAAGTTAAAAGCACACTTTGGTCTCAACTGCCGTAACAATGCTCAGCCAGGCTCTGGAATAGCTGCATCTTCATTCAAGCAATTTTCATTTAAAAAGTTAATGGCTACATGAAAAATGAAGCTGGTTCTAACAACTTACCTTTGTAAGGTAGTTTCACCAGAAATTAAATATGATCTTTTTTTCTCCAAAGTCATTGACGCTGTTTTAATAGTTCCCATGTTTGATTCCCAAGAATTTGCATTCCGTAAGTGACATTTTTGTGTAGCTTGCCAGTTAATGCAATACACGTAACAGCATGGAAAACAAGTTAGGTCAAAGACACAGCGCAGAGGCTTTGGTTCAGAATTTCCTTACCTCCTTGCTTCCCTTAGAGCGAACACATTATTGATTTTGTATTTGCCTCCCAGTTCTGTTTCTCAGCATTGAACTTAGTGACAGGTGGGAACTAGGCAGAATACCGTAACAGCAAGTACACCCAGGTCTGCTTCTTCTAATAAAAACTCCTGAGTCAAAAAATCAAGTAAAGATTATTTTGGATTTGCACCAGATTAGGAATCTGCACATTTTAAAACATCTCCTTAATGTGGACTTGTCAGAAGCCTGACAGCCCTGGAAAATAAAGACCCAGCACCATGTAGCAAGGAGTTGGTAGCAGAAGCTGTTCTGTGTCCCCTTGCCTATCTGCAAATGTGCCATCAACTGTGACCCTCTTTACTGGGTGGTGTCTTATGTAATTCTCTGGTTTTTTAAGATTTATGTATGTAAATAAAATGTATAATATTTATACATAATGTCTTCCAACAAGCTCTGAAACTACCAGGATATACTAGATATAAGGTTTCTCTGGTTCCTGGAGGTGTTGTACAAGCTAAGATCAGCTTAATAAAAGTATGACAAGACTGATAATTATTAGTGTCTGCAACGTGCAATGCTTTATATAATACCTCTTTAACTGACAGTATTTTGCTCATGTTACTGCCAGAGATTCAGATTCTGTTCTGCTTTCTGAAGTTCCTTTATTTCCACATCAGTACAGTTAACTGTTTATTGGCAGCTGACTAAATTGAGCTGCTCGTTGTCTGTGCCAGTTTGGGCTGGTTGGCTTACAGCTGCTAAATAAGTATAAAATCTAACATATTTTCCAAATATCTGTTCCTCAAAATTGGTAATTCTAGATATAGTTTTTGTTGTCTGCATAAATATCCAGTCCCTTTTTCTATCTTGTCAAGTTCTTGGCTTCCAAGAGAAATTAATTTCAAAGTCCAATTGTATGCTGGGTAAAAGGGTTTTGTTTTTTCAAGGTTGAATTTTATTCTTCCTAATGGCACTGAATTGAATTTGTCTTCTGATTCTATATTATGAGACAGTGAGAAAATAAGCTCCCTATGTCTTGGTTACTGATACACACTTTCGGGATTATCCATTTAATAAAGGACAGTCTTATTATCTTTATTCAAATAAGAGACAACAGTTTCAGGGATAGATGCAGTCATTAGCAGATGAATCATACTTACATTTCAAATTAATATTCCCAGAGTTTTTGCTTCTTGCTATTATTACTGCCAACTTCCAAGAAAGGCTTTCCATCTGCTTTACCTGGTACAGTGAACCATTCTCTTCCAATCACACTGGCTCCAATATCCAATAGAAACGGTGAAACATTCCCTTTGATTGCAAAAAAGCCTGTAATTAGGTCACAGTGAAGTGCAGTGTTAAAGGAACAGTTTAAAGTTTTAAAAAGTACAATACAGAAGGTGACCTTTTATCCTAAACCTGGGATTCTTTCAGTGCTTGTTTATTCCCTTTACTTTTCTACTTAATAGGCTGTTGCCCTAAGTTGTAGCTTCTGTTTCCTACAAGAACTAACTTGTTTCTTACTGCCCCTGTGATACAGGATTTTTCCCTTGAAGTCATATCCCATTTAAGCCATTAGTCTAATCAGTCCAGCTCTTGAGGAAGCTGATAAATCAACAGTGATCTAAACCCCAGCCTCCCTTCAAGTACCAGCCTATGTCAGAGGGCTTTGGAGTTCACGCAGTTCTGTGTAATGAGCTCTGCACCGGCAGGACAGAGAAAAAATGGCTTGATAGCTGATGAATGTTTGAGATTCTTTGTCCTTCTGAACAGGATTGTGATTTTCTTGCATTTCAGTAAAATACTTAAAAGCTAATTTAGTCAGTGTGTTGGTGGTGCTTGACCACTAAAAACTGAACTGGCAAGCTACACGCTCCTTTCTCCTTAAAGTCACTTAAGAGAAGGGGAAATGATTATCTAGAGTGAGCTGTCAACCTTTATGCCAGCTTTCCTCCTGATATGATTTATAAAACAGCTAAGATAACCTCTAGGGGGGAGCTTGCAATGGAAATAGCAAGTGATTCTTATTCTAATGAACATAACGCTGTCACAAGTTTAAAGTTCAAATCTGAGGTACAAATGTTTGGGGGAAAAAAAGAACCTGTAAAATATGAATGTGACAGCATATGTGTTCCTTGCCTGCACAGTGTATGAAACAGGAGAAATAGGCAAACTTTATTTTTCTAATGAGGTTTAAAATATTTTTCCGTCTTTATCAGGCAGACGTTCCTCAATACTGGTTGGTTTTTTGTTGTGTTTTGGGTTTTTTTTTGTGCTTCACACTCTTCCTGACTGAGATGAGGCATTTTTCTCAGAGCAAGTTGTGCACTTTGGTCCTTCAGCATTGCAAAATGTCCTGTCACATTTGGCAGTCATTAAATAAGCCTTTGTTGGTAGCTGCAGCCAACAGGCAGAAGCCTGAATGGACTACAGGAACTTAAACTTCTGGAGAAGACTTGTCCTGATGAGCATTTTGGAAACAAGTGGGAATTTATTGAAGAACTTATTTCTTCATTATGGTAAAAAAGAAAAGATCACAACAGCAGAAAGAAAAAATCCCTTTGCTCGGTATCTGACAGCTCTCATTGATATCTGGCTTCAGAATTGCTATAGAAATAAAACCATATTCTTCCCTAAAAACTGTGGCATGCAAAACAAACAAACAAACAAACAATTAGAAACTTTATAAGTCAATGGCAGGTTAAACTTCCTGTGAACTTACCTGGAATATTTCTTGTGATGAGAGTTGTATGAATGCAGTTCAGATAGTCAGTGAACCATAGTATCTGCAGGTTTGCTGAGGTTGGTGGCTTTTCACTGTCTGGTCAGTATCTTTCTGTCTCAAGGCTAGAATTGCACTAGATCTTTGCAATCAGCTGAAGTAGAAAGTCAGCTGAGTAGAAAAGGACAGTGAGCCAAAACTTTGACAGAACTGTAAATTTTGCTTATTAGCCTCACTTTGAGGTCTTGGAAGGCTTCAAAGGCTTCCAAAGAAGTGGGAAGGTCTCATGTTATACTAGATTCTGGGTTCACTGCTTGTTTGGAAATGGTGTGGGGGTATTCATTGTGTTCAAGAATTCTGTGTTGGTCTTCTCCTTAATGGCCAAACCCCTCCCACCCCGATACAGAAGGGAACAATGTGAATGTGGCAAACTCCTGCTCAGTGGAAGCATGGAACTTTTCAGTGGGACAGCAGTTGAATGCTTATGACCTACAAGCAATATTGAATGTATCAGAAATCAAAAAAAGGAAAACCTTCTACTAGTTTGGTATGGTTTGTGTGAGCTGTACAGAAGGTGTCCACAGCCAGCAGCAATATGTGCCACTGCCATGCACTTGCTTGCTGTGGGATCCTGAACTTATATCACTAGCAGAAATATTAATTTGATCCCAATTATTTCTCCTTCTCATACAAAAGTTGTGTACAGCCTGAAGACATAAAGAGTTAAAAAAGAGGAAGTGTAGAGCTAAGTTATGTTTTCCAAGGTGCCATGTGATTGCAGCTCACCTTACTACGTTGTGAAAAACAGAATACAGTCTAAACCACTTTCAAAAACCAAAAAACATGCCTAGGCAGTGTTTTCTTAAGCCTTGTCTGCATAAGTGACTAACTGATGGGCCACATGGCAGATAAAAGAAAGCTGGATCTCCAGGAAACGCCAACATTCCTTTGAATTTTTGAAAAAACACAAGGCAAATGAACAGATGCTGTCATACTCCAGCTGCTCCCAAATGATAGGCACTGCCACAGGATTAGGAGTTCTGTATTTACTCTGGGATCCTGACTGCATATGGGTCATACATGACATTCAGGCAGCAGCAGCCAAGTGACACTTACCCTGTCTCTCAGTGGGACAAATGCACACTGGGTGGGGACAATGTAGCCTGATAGTTCTTTCCACAGTAATGTCCCCTGAGATATGGCTTGTTGAAAAAAATCAGGAAAACACTGGAAATTATTTCTCTTTGTTTTTCAGCAAAGTTTGAATTTCCATGGGGGAAATAGAACCCAATAATTCCTGATAAATGTGAAGTTTTGTATAGAAAAAGCTTGAAGGTAATAAAAATAACTTCTCTGTTTTCCATTAGCAGGTGTCTGAAGCCTTGTTGGGTCTCTTACGGGCACAGATAGATGCTAAATGCAGTATTTTGCCACCATCATGGGATGATTTATCTATGGAATATAATTTTTTATGCAGCTGTTATACCTCAAGTGGTAAATAAGGCTTTGTCTGTGCTCCAAAATTGTGCCACTTTAAATATACCACCATAGTTAAAGTAATACAACCCACTGGTCGTTGTTACAGCTCTGTAAAACAGCATTCAGTCATGTAGTCATCCCTGTACAGCGAGGGAAGCATATCTGTGGTGATTTTGTACTGCGTTGCACACTGAAGTCTTTATTAGTGTTATGGTAACAGCTAAGAGAAAAAAAGGCCACCAAAATGTTCTGCTGGGAGGGGTCTTGGGTGCACATGAGGCCCAAATGAGAAAGCTTGTGAGCAGCTTCAGGTGCAAACTGTGTTTTCCTGTGGCTGAGGATAACAGTAGCATATTATGGGCTGTATTTATTATTATTAATATCAACAAGAGTGTGACAAAACCATTTCACTGGGATAGGAATATACAAGGTTTCTGGCGGTAGAATCAGCAGCCTTACCACTGAGCATAGAAGAATTTCTCAGGATCCAGCCCTTGAACAGAATAAGACCATTATATGTTTGCTAACTCTCAGAAGTCCCAATGTTAAGAAGCTGCTCCTGACAGCTGAATAAAAGTCTGTGTGCATTGTAAAAAATTACTAGACATCTTGCAGTACCTGGACTATGGTATTTGTTTTGTGATTTCAAATAGGCAAAGAAAAACAATTCTTGCCAGGGGGTTCTGGTAAGGATTACAGCTGGGTAAGACTTTTTTTAATGCCTGCTTTTGGAAAAATCAGATTCACTTAAATTAATTGCCTTTTTTGCAAGGCAGAACAGTTTAGAGTACACCTGCCTGGAAAAAATATGTAGGTTCAGGACAGAAGTTATTCTCCCAACAAGGCAGACATCAATATAATGCTCAGTACCAGTGACAGAAAGCTTTAAACATTAAGCCCACAATCTGATCGTCACATGGTTGGGTATTTTGAAAAGGTGCTTTTTTCCCTCCTCCCATGTAAAATTTGTAATCTTTATGTAAGTAGAGTCATTATTTAGGATCTCAGTCTCTTCTCTGGTCTTATTTAGAATTCCTCATTTCTATATTTGGCCCTTCTGTTGATTTGCAAGGGGGCCACAAATTCTCTGTATCGTAAATGACCCATCTCCAGTGTGGCAAATAACATTCCCTGTCTGTCTGACAGAAACGTGCCAGACTTAATTAGCAACAGACAGTGCTTTCAAAAGTGACTAGTTAGAGACATCCTGTGAAAACTGAGACTCTTGAAGACTATCAGGTTGAGCCTCTGGATACACATTCACACTTAAAAATTCACAAATAAGTTGTTGAAAAACAGTTGGTGCTCTGATAAGTTGCATTTTAAACACACTACTCTGTATCATGGCTACTTTCTACATGGCTACTTTCTACATATTCTGAAACCTAACTCTTTCTCTTCTTCAATGCAAAAGACTTGAAATCCTACCTACTCTTTCTTGGTTGATATATTGCATTTTCTCTCACGAAGAAGGGCAAACTCTGCCAGAGGTACTGAGGATTACCTGCAAAATCCAGAAGTGAAACTCACTATGGACTATGAGAAGAAAGAAGTTTTTATAGTTAATATTCAAGCTTAGACCTGCTCAGGATTTTACAACTCTATGAAAGCGTGCTTGTGTGACTGCAAAACTTTTCACTTTAAAAAATATGTATAATGATTTCATCACCAAACTGGAAGCAGCAGACACTTGCATAGCACACACGAGTGCTACACAGCTGTTTATACGATGGATCTCTTGCTTGCTGACCTGATTTCGACTGATGTCAACTCAACACAACGCTGTAAACTTCTTTGGATGATTAGAAAACATTCCTCTGAAGTACATGAACAAACATGAGCTGTATGTTGGGAGATTACATACAAATGTAACATCTCTGCTGTGAGACTATATAACTATGCTATTTTTAATGCTGTCATCTGTCTGAATATTATCAGTTAACTGCAATCATATTAAACATCTTTGTCATTTTTTTCAATGGGAAGCATGGTTCTTTTCTCTTGGAAGGTGCCAGACCAAGTTAAGTGCTTTATCAACCATAAGTAAATATAAGAACTGGTCTGAATTCAGTGTTTAATTTGATGTACTGAGGTATGGTAATCTTGAACATATAAAGTCATTGCAAGTGTTCAGAGAATGTGAACTTGAAATTATGGAAAGCCACTGGAACCAAAGGTGCCTTTCTCATCCCTTGAAACACTTGCAAATATGCTAAATATTTCTCTGCATTTAGTAACTGTATATTCCTCTAAAATCTCAGTTTTGTATGCCCTGAAAGGATTGTTGGATTTGTAACAACTGCATCTTTAGAAGATTCACTTTGCACAGAACATATTCTATCCCCTCCCTTTTTTCTAAGCATGTGCCAGACTGCAGACAGCAATCACATACATTTTTGCTGGGTTTAGTGCTTCTGGCCATCAAAAGCTGCTAGAGCTCTGGGCACTGGAACAGGGAGGACAAAAACTCAGTTCCCCAGCTGTGCCAGCTAGCTGCTATCCAGCCTGCAGTGCGGAGAGAGTTAAAACATTAAAAAAATATCATTCAACATCATAGAATTAGTCAGTATTTCAAAATTGTGTTTGTGGAGTTTTCGAAGAAGTCCGCAACATTTTTAAGTTCTAATTGATGGAAACACCCATGCTGGTGTGTTTCAGCTGTTCCAAAGCCTGGCTGTTGGTCTGAGGATCCCAACCTTGGTAGATGATTAAAGAGATGTAGGGTCTGCAGCATCTGTCTTTCCTGACTTGAAGGCAGTCCAGCCACCAGGCTCACATGGGAGTGGTGGACGCAAGTCAGGCAAGTCTTCCATGAGTCTGGCCCGAAAGCATGAATCTGCCAGATTTTTGCTATCTGGACCCATGTAGTGTTGACTGCTTGGATTTTAAAGAAGTGGAATGTTCTAAGGAAAATAAATTCTCACTGGCTTCTAATTTTTTACATTTTTTTTTTTTACCACTCCGTCCCCCTCAAAAAAAGGAAGCAAAACTGTAGAAAGGGAGAATGTAAAAAAAAGGAGTGATAACAAAACGGAATTTGGGAACAGACTGAAGAGGAATAATGATGCAGATATCTCAGTTCCTGCTGCTCTTTGCAGAGGAATACTAAGAGTGTGCAGGGATAAAAAAAATAAATAAATAAAGGTCAGGTTAAATTGGAGATAAGTAGGAATAGCAGCAGGGTGGAGGAATGGAGAAGATGGGGTGGGATTTATAGCAAAAGAAAAAAGGTACAGACTGGAAGGGAAAAGATGGAAGCCAGTCTGATTTCCTTAGTTTACGCTTGGATTTAGTAGTAGTCTGTAGCCCTACCCCTCTACTTCATCCACTCCACACTTTCCACACTCTGCAAAAAGTAAAGCTAAGTTTTACAGAAATTCTCATTTCACAGCAACTATCCCCAGAGTAAATCTGTTGCGTGCTTTGAGATTATTAACAAATTTTAATATTTAATTAGAGAATATTCACAATTCAGAAAGAAAACCAAACTGAACAGATTTGTACAGGTTATCCAGTTTAACACTTGCTATTTTTAAAGTACTTGTCTTACTGTTCTCTCAAGTATGTTTATGGTGTTTTGTTTGTGAAAGGGGGCTGAAGGGAATTATGTATAGCAGACAGAGAGATACCATGGCAGTAAAACCTAAATATAATCTTTAGTAAAGCTCTGTTTGCAAGATGTTCTGGTATCGGTTGCTTTTACATGTGTGTGAAGACTGACTTTACTGTTTTATCTTCCTTAAACATTTGTATCGTCTGAGGGTCTTGTCTCTGGCACTGGGTTCAATGGGAGGGGAGGTGTGGGAGTAAGCACCGCTCCCTCCCTTGCCTGGCCAAGCTCATGGTCCTGAGCCTGCTACTGTGGGGAATGCAAAGTCCGACTTAACTTCTTTGTTTGCCTTAGACTTTACTTCTTCTTTGCCTTAAATATTTCATCTTATAAAAGAACTTGCAGGGAGCTAATGTGGCATACGCACCCCCATCACTTCGATCAGACCAGCCTGGACCACGTGGCCTAGAAGAAGATGTTGCTGCAGTGTCCACGTGTTCCCGAGGAACCGCTGCTGCTCATTGAAGTGGTGATTCTTTCTTTTTCCCTTCTCTCCCTCTTTCTCCCCCCTCTCATTTACTTTACTGTTTCTTGACCATGTGTGTCAGATCGAATCCAAATGACCTTGGCTGTGTTCAAGGATCAGATTGTGATCCGAACAGATTGAAATCTGTTTTTCTGCAACTTTGGGAAATTGCACCCCCATATCTCAGCTATTCGTGCAAGTTTTTGGTCTGTTTATTTTGGCCAAAGCCAGAATAAATTTTGCATTTGATTTTCATCTGAGAGTGACCTTGTCAGTCTCTGGATCACTGCACAGATAAATGAACCACCTTCTTCAACTGTACAGGTTGAAAGAAGCCTGGACTCAAGAGTGTAGCTTGTGGATCTGGGGCATGACAGTGTGCACTCTGATTTCTTGTGCCACTTCCAGAATTTTTCTATTATAACCTGAGGTTTTCCCTCCAAAATTGAAGCCCATATGGAGAAAGGCAAGCATTTTTGTAGTATAGCTGTATTATTGTTAAACAATAGCTGAACAATAGCGTAGCCTGCATGGTCCTGTTGTGCATTGCTTGGCACGTAGGCTTCTCCTTCACCATTCCAAAATGGTCAGAGGAACTGGGTAAGGAAATTAGGGTGTCCTTTTGCTTTGCTTTTCCTGTCAGATTCCTAGTGTGATAACCAAAACCTGGTTTGCATTCCTCCACCTTTATCTGTTCTGCCACAAATATAATTACCTGATGTGTGTTTCACTAAGACATTTTGTATCTGCAATCTTCAAAAAGTCTGTCAAGGAGAAAGCAATAGGGAGGAAAGCTGAGAAACTCAAGTGTGGCTATAGGTCAATGTGTAGTATGATGTGACAAAACTTTACTGATTTACAAAAGCTTATGTATCTAATTATAAAATGTGAGCATCTATTATCAAATTTATTTTATTATTCCTTCTCTGTCTTTCTTCCTGTAACAGTATCAATTATTTTTCATAGTGTCTTGCATCCTACTCATTCTCATCTCTTTTTCAGTATTACTCTTTCCTCTGCTAAATCATCAAAGATATTTTTGTTCTTTTACCTATTGTGGCAGAGTCTGTAAACACAGTCTTACAAAGAGAATTTCTAAGTGTAAGCATTTGTGATGCATTTGCACTAAAAGCTTTGAATTGCTGTCTTTGATAAAGCTATTTGGTCTGATTATATTGTTTTGGAGTCACATATTCAAGTGCACCTCTCTTTAAAAAAGAGTTTTTCAAAATGTAGTGTATTGCTTGTCTGAAGATGGGGGAGGATTATATACTGTGTAATCCATGTAAGCAACTGTATTTCTGTCCTGAAAGTCACACTCCAACAATTAACAGTAAAATTTAAAATCCAGTGTTTTAAAATCAACAACTCCTAATCTTAAAGATGTATCAAATATATACAAAGTTAATTATTGTGGTTTTTATTCTCTTAAATTGCTTCTGTGTTTTGGTGACTGCACAGACAGATATTGCAGATGATTCTTGTGTTGAACATGACAAGCATTCTGCGTGAGTGCTCAATAGGAGGTGTAACACCCATTGATAGTTGTAGTGTACTTTTTAAACAGAAATTGAAAACAGTATTTCCAAATACAAATTCATATCTCGTAGACTGGAATATCGGTGGGTGTAAGTATGCTTTCAGAAATTCAGTGGTGCCTTTAAACTGTCATAAGCAGTCAGGAAAAAGTATATTCAAGTCATCAAATAGTGGAGGCCCAGAAGTATAGCCAGCTATAAAGTTACACAATGTATTGGTCTCAGCATTTGAGACATGAGGAGACGTTCCCTGCATATAACTTTGCAGCTGAAGATGTCACTGCCCTGGCACAGGCATCACAGCACCCACCAGTTCTACCAGTGGAAAGGATTACGTGAGTTGCCTTTAATCTGTTTCTGTCAAAAACAGTCAGGTTAAACACTAATTGAAGTTAAAAAGTTAATCCACTATGTATATGTTGAAGTTAACTATCAGAGTGTTGTTTAGTTTTTATTTACCTGCCGTGTTCCATGGTGAGATATCCAGAGGAATTATAAATACTGCTCTCTCTTACAGCTTAACAAAATATACTTCCTTCCTCTCTCATGTCATCAGTGCAAGCCATTGAAAATAGTCAGTCTCATAAGGTCTGTTGATTTTCAAAGACACCTTCTTGTCAGAGCTGAGCACCATCTCCTGATAGTGTCAGTGGGACTTTAAAATCATACTTCTGCAGTAATGATTACTTAGCCATGTCCTTTTTTTTTTTTTTTTTATAGCAACATACTCTGCTAACTGGGTAACTGGTGTCCGTCTCCTTTTTCTGTGTCTTGATGGTTTTAAAAGAATAACAGAACTACTTTTAATAAAAAAACATGCTTTGCTTGAAATGATAGGTAAATTGGTTACAATTTTGTAACAGACACTAATCTGTCTTGTATCCAGTGATAAATCAGTAGTGTACATGCTTCCTTATCATGTTAAAAGCCAATTCAGGATGCTTTATTATAAGCCATACAATGGTTGAAAACTGTTTTACTCTAGCTAGCTAAGGAAAGCCAGAGATAAAATGAGTGAATCCAAGATTTCCTTCTCCTTTTGCCTGCAATATACTCAATCTCTTCATTGCATGTCTCTGAAGGACCATGGAAAGAAAGTATTGGATGAACTCAGTGACAGCATTTTAGTACAGCAAGTGAAACTCATAAGCAGTCAGGTGAAGATCTGAGTTGTGTTGAAATCTGGAGGCATCAGTGCCAGAAGACTGATGTGTTTGAATAAGTCCTGTACCTTTCCATGGGCACCACGTAGCCATAGCTTTTGCACATTGATATGAAGACTATAGGTGCTGAGCACCTACAATAAGACAAACCGTTCTTTCATTGAAACTCGTATCTGGATCAAGGATTCTGCCTTTTGCTGAGGTTCCTGTGTGCAAGTGGATTTACATGTGGAGGCTGTAAAAAATCTTGGAGGCAGATATGGTGAGAGCTAGTCCTCTCTACAGCCCCTTTCTCAAACTCGGGTGCAAGAGTACTAGGAAAAGGAACTACAAGGAAGAGAAGATGGAGAGTTTATGGCCCATGCCAATGACTGACTATGGTATACTATCCCAAGCACTGTTTGAGTTCCTTGGAAACTAAATAAAGTGGTTTATGTGACCTGCTGCTGCACACAGACTGAGCTTTCAGAAGATGTCCATGGAATTCCCAAGACTTATTACTAAATTATTGAGTGTTTTTCATCTGCATTTGAATATTGGAATTCAGAAAAGCTGACTGGAACAAAATGTGTATGTGTACGTTTGCAGACTAATATGCTTCAAAGAGCCACATGATGAGGATGGCCTTCAGTAACTTTTGTGGTCTTGCTGTGTCACACAGCGAGAAGACAGCAAAAAGAAGGTTGATTATTAGGATATGTATATGTCTACATCTAAACATGTGGAAGTAACATGATATAATCCCCCTCAGCAAGAGAAAAATTCCTAATGACTTCCTTATTGCAAATTAGGTATGAGCCTCATTTCCCAGGGGGTTTAGATCTAGAATTCAGGCTCATTTTTCTTCACAAAAGTTTCAAAAGACTGGAGAACATAAAGAGTTTAACCTGGATTGTATTGTCTGTAGTATCCTGAGAGGCCTGTGGTGTCTTATTTCCATAATTAAAAGTACGACTGCAGCTACATATTTACCTTTCTTTATGCTGGGTTGGATCCTAGCAGTAGCATTTTGTACTACTTTTAGCTTGCTAATTCAGTGTGCTGGGACATCAGACAAAGGTCATTACAGTAGTTAATTGCAGGTGACATAAAGGCCCTGACATAGCTGTGTATCACTGAAAAAAAGCAGCATGTGGCTTCTCACTTTAGAAGCAGCATGTGGCTTCTCCATTAAATGTCAAACGTAAGAGAAAGGTTAAAGAAGTGCATACTCTTGGGAGATCACATCAGGATCCAAACTTGCCCAGACCTATTCAGACTCATCCTTTCAGTTCAGATCCACTTCTAGAAGATGTATCCTGAAACCATTAGCAAAAAAAAAATAATCTGTGTTTGTACCAGGTGTGGTACAGAATTTCAACCTGCTTGTCTTTCTGCTTGTCTTTACTGCAAGAATAAGAACTAATTTTGAAACAGTTCTACTGTATATATCCCTTGATTAGGAGTGTAATTTCAGTTTGCCTCATTTTAGGTGAATTGCTGACAATAGAATCATATAATCATCACAGAATCACTAGGTTGGAAAAGACCTTTCAGATCATCAAGCCCAACCGTACCTGTCCATTACTAGATCATATCCCTAAGCACTTTATCTACCTATCTTTTAAATACCTCCAGTGATTTAACCAGCTCCCTGAGCAGCCTGTGACAGTGCTTGATAACTGTTTTGGTGAAGAAATTTTCCTAATGTCCAGTTTGAATGTCCTCTGGAACAACTTGAGGCCGTTCCCTCTCGTCTTATCACCCTTCACTTGGGAGAAGAGGCTGACACCCACCTCACTACAACCTGCTTTCAGATGGTTGTCGACAGTGATAAGGTCTCCCCTCAGCCTCCTCTTCTGCAGACTAAACAACCCCAGTTCCCTGAGCCACTCCAGTCCCTTCATCAGCTTCATTGCTCTTCTCTGGACATGCTCCAGGACCTCAATGTCTTTCTTGTAGTGAGGGGGAACATTGTACCCATTACTCCAGATATCCCCTCATCAGTGCTGAATAGAGTGGAACGATCATCTCCCTTGATCTGATGGCAATGCTAACATCTTTCTTAAAGACTGAAAATTCCATTAAAAGGCGATTATATTAAGAAAATATTGGCCATTACAAGGAGAAACCTTTCAAACTCTGCCATTTTATCCTTCAATCAATTCTGTAGCAACTAACCCAGTTTTCAGCTTGTGGACATTCGAGTTTGCAGCTGAATAAATAAAGTTACGTTACGTTCCTTCCTGTACAAGTTTACAAGGCTGAAATGTATAGGAACAGATGAGGGAAATAAAAAAAGGTTTCAGTATGGCTATCTGAAACTTTCTGCTATCAAATTTTATGTAATCATCTGCTTATGAGAATTTTATATGGACAGAAGATCTGGGTTTCACATGATCATTGACCCAACCCATGAAAATTTGCAAGATTCTAGGTATTATTTTGTGGGCAAAACTGAAAACTTCCAAGTATTTATTTTCCCTTTGCAAAAGGAGGCTGCGCTGGCTCTAGCATTCAGCTCTCATTTTCTATCATTCTTGTGCATCCAATGTGCCAAACTGTGCTTTACTCAGATAGTGCTTTCTCACTGCTCTCTGTTGAGGACTATCTATTTTGTAGACATAATTAACTATTCATTGACACAGAACCTTGAATTTGCCTCTCCCCAAATACCAGAAGAGCAGCCCTAATCTCTAGGTTACAAAGTCAGCTTCCCTACAGCTCATAAAGCTTTACACAATGTGTTACAGCTCCAGCCTGAGAGATTAAGAGACTATCTGGGCACTGCAGTGGTTGGAAAGCTCTTCAGTGAGGTGGGAGATCTACTGTCAATCCCCTGTTCTGATGAATATTTGCTCCTAAAAAGATGCTGACATCTTTTCCTGGCTTCTCTGAAACCAGTGATATTGGATCAGGTATGAATTTAGAGCAGAAACTCTGCCCTCACATAGTACTTACATATGTATTTTAGAATACTAACCATAGTCTACTAAATGGACTTGAATATAAATGAACTGCCACTATAGAAGAACAGTTGAAATCATCTTGGATGTACAGATAATATTGTCTCAGCTGTGAACCCTGCTATAGAATCTCATTTCAATGTCTACCTAAAAACCTATATGTCAAAAGAAAATATCCTGAGTGCTATCTACAAACTATAACATGACACAAAAAAGCCATCTTTCTATACGATAGAGCTACTTCTAATTTTCCCATTAGACAAAACGACATCATAAAGAATATCTGCCAACAATGTGATGTAAAAGCCTACCATGCATCATGAAAAATAATTGCAATTCAATTACTCCTGAATTATAAAACCGTCAGCTAGGTGCAATAAGACAAAAGCCTTAGAACATATGAAAAACTGCTTACCATAGATAATTATATGTGTTCAAAAAAAATCCCCAAAATAAAACATGTGCAGTTTGAAGGAACAGGGTAATCATGCCAAAATTATTCTCATTTATAAAAAAGATTGGAGGATCAGCAATTTTAAAACCATCTTGATGAAAAATAATTATAAGTATATTAGCAAACCTTTCTCACTCAACGAGGGTATACCCAGCAACTGGGCAAGAACTTTTTTTCTTCCTCTATCATCTCTTACTTAGATTCTTCTTTGACAAATATTTACTGTTGCTGCTCAAAATCACAGAATGATTGCAGTTAAAAGTCACCTCTGGCAATTCTCTAGTCCACCCCACCTACTCAAAACAGAGTCACTTACAGCAGGTTGATCAGTGCTGTGTCCACTCAGGTTTTGAGTATGTCCACAGCCTCTCTGGGCAACATCGGGTGTTTGACAGCCCCAGAAGTTTTTACTTATGTTTAAATTGAATTCAATTTGTTTGTGCCCATTGTCTCTTGTCCTGTAACTGGGTACCACTGAAAAGAGCCTGACTCCATCCTCCTTGTGCTTTCCCTTCAGGTATTTATATATATTAATAAGATTCCCCGACACTTCTTTTCTCCAGGCTGAACACTCCCAGCTCTTTGAGCCTCTGCTCATATATGAGGTGCTTCAATCCCATCATCATCTTCATGGCCCTTCACTGGACCCTCTCCAGTATGTCCATGTCTTGTACTTTCTTGTACTTGCACTTAGGTACTTTGAAATAAAGATATGGAAGTTTTATTTTGTCAGTGCTTTAGTCACAGTCCTTGTTTGAATAGGAGAAAGAGAGACAGAGAAAATAAAAAAAAATTACTCTAGGGAAAAAGTAGGACTCGGAGAGAAATGGCTACAGCAGTCTTTCATAGGACAAGCAGAGAAAAGAAATGTTTTTTGCAGAAGAAGTCTTGTCTGCACTCTGCATTGGCACCTCTTGGGCATTCTTGAGAGGAAGATTTGATTCACTTTCTTGGTATGTTAGCTTTGGCAGAATGAAATAGAAAATGTCTTTCCCACATAATTTCTAATTGTGAATACACAAAGAAAAATAAAGAAATATACTTGTTAAAATACAGCTTTTCCCTAAATGAAAAGTTTCTCACAGGCCCATTTCTCCAGTCTGTCCAGGTCCCTCTGGATGACATCCCCTCCTTCCACTGTGGCAACTGCACCACTCACCTTGCTGTCATCTGCAAACTTGCTGAGGGTGCACTCAATCTCGCTGTCAATATTATTGATAAAGATATTAAAGAGCACCGGTCCCTATATGGACCCCTGAGGGACACCACTCATCATGGATCTCCATCTGGACTTTGAGCCGTTGACCACTACTACCCGAACATGGCCATCCAACCAATTTCTTTCTGATAAAAAAAACAGTCCACCGATCAAATCCATATCTCTCTAATTTAGAGAGAAGGATGTTGTGGGGGACTGTGTTAAAGGCTTTACAGAAGTACAGATAGATCACATCCATTGGTTTACCCATTTCCACTGCTGCGGTTACCCCATCATAGACAGCCACTAAGTTGGTCATACAAGACTTGCCCCTGGTGAAGCCATGCTGGCTGCCATTAATCACCTTCTTGTCCTTCATGTGCTTTAGCATAGCTTCTATGAGGATCTGTTCCATGATCTTCCCAGGCACAGAGGTGAGGCTGACGGATCTTTATAAAATATAAATTTTTCTAACAGATTTCACATATACGCTTTCTCAACCTCCCCATTACTACATTCTGCTTTCTTAATGGACCTTTTACATGATTCACAGAGCACTTGAATTTTGTGTGTATTTGTTCTTCTGGTATGTACACAGACAAATATTAGTCAACATTTTTACTGTAGTTGATGAAGTTCTTCAGAAGCATTGTATATAGGTTTCAGGTGCTGTGAACTCCAAAAGCACTGTCATATTCTGTCCCAGTTCTGATTCCAGGCTATCTGCACAGCAACCAGAATACTCTGAGACTTCAGTGACCAGCAGTGCAGGAATCACTAAAATGCTTATCTGAGGTAACACTTTAAATAGAAGAAGTTTCATTATTCACCTGTGAAATGGGATGCAGGACACAGGAAATCAGACATTCTCCAAAGTGACACCTAATGATGAAGAAAAGGGACCAAAACCAACAAAAAAGTTGACAGAAAAGACAAAAGAAAATTTGTACTGGATGTCAACTTCTTTATTATTTTTTTAATATGAACCTTTTCTTCACCTCTTCTACAGTTAAACTTGTCCTCGCACCTAATTTGAAGTCCTGTGAAGCACATTCACAAGTGGCAGTTCATCTCTAATCTGCATAAGACCACAGCTTTTAATGCCTTTATGCTTCACAAGACTGTTAATTCCCATTTGCTGATTCTTTTTCCCCTACTATAGATGTAACTTGAGGGCAGGAGAAGAGATGAAACAATATACCTAATATCAGAGTGCCTGATCCTTTCTCTGAGGCCACACATTGCCCTAGACAAAAGCAGGCATGTACCTTCAGAAAGCAATGATTAGCTGCAGGAATCAGACTTGGGTTGGTAAGTGCCATTATGTGTTAAATTGAGCGTACACATAAGAGAAGTAAATCAAGGGGATGCTTTTGAAAAGTACGAAATCTAGTCTTAGCCTGTGCTTTTACCACGTCTTTTCTTTCTGTCACTAACCTTGTAACTCTACTAATTAGTCACCTGGAGCTGTAGCAAGACACTTGGTGCCAGAAGCATTCCTCCAAACTTGTCTTTGCAGCACCTTCCTGCTTTCTCCCTTTCTGTCATCCAGCTTTGACCTATTTTTCTTTACTATGGCTGCCTGGTCAACATACCACTTGGACCTATGTTTACACCCATGTTTGCCCATGTTTGGCAGTGCTCTCCCCCAGAGATTTGCTCTGCCTTTCTTTTGAAATAGAGTCCTCCGGTCAGTGGTCATTAAGCCAACTTCTCAGCCCATGAAGTTAAAGGGAGTTCTGGTGCTGACTAGAAAGATTTTTCCTGTATAATTTTTCATTTATAGTGTCAAAATTATTGTGTTGCACTGTCAATCTGTACATGTTAGTTATGCTACTAATATTAGAGAGGCCGACTCTTTTAGAACATTAGCAAAAGTCTAGAGCCAGTATTACATTTTAGCCAGGGGAACTGTTGTGCTGAACACTTAAGATCTTGTCTTTTCAATTTCAATAAACATAACATATATAAAAATATAATAAAAACACTAGCCACAACTCTCAGTTATCAGAGAAAATGAAGAGAACATTTCAGATCCAGCCTGTCCAACGGAATTCATTGCCTAATCCTAATTTATAGGTTCCTGTATGAATAGAAGTAACCTTCTGCCTTGGTTGATAGGCTATCAAATAGCAACTTTCTTACTAATGGCCAGACCTCTGGTGAGCTAATACAATCATGTGAGAACGATTATTTTTATACACCCCTATCAAACATCTGATTATCCTTTAATAAAGATTTGTTAAAAAAAAAAAATACAATGTCATTGCTGACTGAGGTAGTGCCAGAAGAAGGACTGGATTCTGAAGCAGTAGTTATTTGGTGCAGCTAGCTTCTAGCTGCTTCAGTATATATAAAGCTCTACATATGTTAATACAATAATACAATTTTTCATGAGGTATTATTGTGTATTAAGAATAAGCTAAATGAATGCCAAGTGATTTAACTACAATTCAACTAGGTGCAGAAGTGATAAAAAAAATGAATAAAAATCTTATTATTATATGAAGTTGTTTATTCCATTAGCATTAAGTATGCTAACTTATTTACTGATTGTGATCTGTGACTGTCATAACCACCACACTCATATTAGTCACAGGCAAAGGCAATTCAAAGTGACAATGAGAATCACCTACTCCTGTTTTCTTTGGCATTTATAACACTTAGCCAATCATCTCTTTTCCCTAGCTTGTAATCCAAAATTAGGGTAACTGAAACCACATGAGGACTAAGATACAGCCGTCCCAGCTGGTAATCTTGCTGTCTCCCATGGTTCCCATATGATTCAGTTTGAATTGCTAGTACCCATGAGAACAGGTAATTTTGCCCTTTTTAAAGAAAAAGAAAAATTTTAGGAAAATAGACTATTTTATAAAGAATTTCTATATGGCAAGAGTGTATTTATCCTGATATTTTCTATCTGATTGTAAAATAGGTCATAGATCCTTAATTAAAAAAATAAGAAAAAATACTGTTTTCTTCATGAACAGTTAGGCAAGTATATCTTCATGCAAAAGAAGATATATGCACCTTTTAAATACTATTTATAATGCTATCATCTCTCCTGTTTTAATTTAGGATTGGCTTCATTAGTTTTTGATGGAGAAGCTAAGTAGAGTTACAAGTGACTTCTACTTTGGATTTATCTCGTTATTTTGTTCAAATGAATATCAGAAGACAAATATTTCTTAGTATTCTACAAGTCACAGCTGGTTTCGTCCTGAATCCAATGACTCTGAAAAATATCAGTTCTTTGGTATCTGAATTCTTGCATTAGCCTTGTACTAGATTAAAAAATATACTTCAGAATTATTTCAGGGAGCAATTTACTGCTACTTAAATTTAAGCTGCAGAGCTTCTAGGCTTTGTATGTGGATTGCTTTAGAAACAAGCCGGGGAAGTAAACGTTGTAAACCTGTCAAGTGAAAAACTTGACAGCAATATTCAGAGTTTTTTCTTTTTTTCTTTTTTTTTTTTTTCTTTTTTTTTTCTGGAGGTAATCTTGGAATCTATCTTTGTCTACACTAGTTATATACTATTATGTATCAGTTTTGGGATGTAGGAGTTCTCATATGCTAAATAGATCTGAAGCAGTAAAATTTGAGTAGTTATGTGGACAGATGGAAACAAACAGCAGAGCCCGTGTCTCAAAAAATGCCATCAGAGGCGTTGAGCTCTATTTAGAGAAGGAGGCCTGATTTACCAATGCCTTGTAACATGTGTATGCATTTGTGTTTATATAAAATAAATGCAGAATGCTTCTCATTCTTAGTTGTATTTTGGACTGGTGTTAGTGTTCTTAATGAGCTCCACAAAATATAGAAACTCATCTGGGAAATCTGCAAATTTCTGTGTGGATAAGCTGTCAAGAGCTTTATAAAGTACTATAAGTTTGGCTCTTCCTAGTTTTGTTTCAAGCTGGTTATTGCTTTTGGTTGATATGAGAGCACACATCGTCTGTGCCCTTTCCCCTTATGATGCATTGTATTTACGGTCAATATCTAGCTATAGAAAAGGTTCCGGTTTAAGTTCCTTTTGGATTGCTTTTTTTTCCTCTGCTAATGCATTCAACTTTCTTTTAAAACTTGCTTTTCTAACTTACATGTAGTAGCATTACTTATTTTTATAATTAACTTTATCTGAATTTCAACCAAAAATAACAAGAAATGTAATAATGATTAGATATTGTTAACCTTAAAGAAGACTTTATCTCTGCTTGCAGTTTTTCACTTGTTGCCTAATTAAAGCATTAGGTTATTTTAACCATTTATTTTCTTGATGTATTATTTGAATTATGCTGGAAACATAAGCTTTCCTGTATTTAAGCCTTTATGTTTAACATATAGATAAAGCTGCACATACTATATTGGATTCACATAATTTAATAGGCAATATAATTCTGGGGAAAGATCTTGTTCATCCCTGCATGGACTAATTAGATAAATAGATTGAGTTCCTGAAGGTTGCTAAATTCAGAAGCTGAAATGTTGATATAGTGGTCTGATTTATTTTTTTTATACTCTTTGATCCTATATGGTATGTCACAAAAGTGACAGATGCCCTAAGAAATGGTAGTAGTGAAGTGTGGAATTCAAACTGAAAGTCTTACCAGTTTGCTAATTACAGTGGAAGAGAACAGAAGTATACCTGTAACTTGAGCTGCTGTACTCAGTCATTCTCAAAGAAGACAAGTATGCCTGGTGCAGACAGAAGAGAGATGCAAGAGAGGGTACTTTTGAACCGCACTGCTGATAAGGAGCAAAGACTGTTATCTGGGAGAGGCAACCATTCTGGGAAACTGTCTCAGCCTCAGAAGAAGCTCCAGGAGGCTATTTGTGTGCTGCTGGTGGAGCTGTGTGAGAGATTCACGTTCTTTGGCATTGTCTGCAACATGATCCTCTTCTGCACTGTCAAGCTTGGCTATCGCAACTACCAAGCAGCTATTGTCAATATGTGCTTTGTAGGCACCTCCATGTTGATGCCAGTGCTGGCTGGCTGGCTTGCCGAATGCCTTGTGGGGAGGATCAAGCTTGTGTGCATCTGCATGTTTCTACACTTCCTAGGTAGGTGACACACTTGTGACTATTTTGTTTTATTAACTCTTCAACAGAAACATAATTATGTGTTTGAAATCTAACAGTTTTCTCCACCCTTGTGGCCACCTTTTCTGCCAGTTAATTACTTGGTTTCTCCTCTACAAAATGCACTGCAGTGTTTTTGCCTATGTACTTTTGTAAGGCAGTGCTTTGAATAAGAATAAAGGACATTTGTGTGTGCATTTTTTTATTTTTTTTTTTTTTTTGTGGATAGTTGGTGCACAAACAAGTAGCTTAGCTATTCAGAACACAGATGCTTGACTTTTAAAATTGGTCCCTGTATCAAGCATCTAAGGTTATCAATGGGGCAAATCGCAAACTTCTCACTTGGTCCAGTTGTTGAGCATAAGCAAGTCTAATTTCTGCAATAACCAAACGTGTTGTTATTTAGATATGCAACAAATAAAGGAAAAAATCTGAGTAATTCCTGAAATGTTCTTGGGCTGATTACAAAACCATTTTGCAAGCAGCCTTGAAAAATGTTTGACATGATGTTCCACTGTTTCTCCCATGGCTTTCTGGTTTGGAATCTCTGCCACTTCTCCTTTCTAAGTATGTCTTAAATTAGAAGACTGGTGACACAAACAGAATTTGATATATTTGGGTATTGTTTTAACCAGAACTCTTTGGGGGAGAGAGAGACCATTAAACATTCCTGACATATTAAGGATTGATGAACAGTCATACTCGTAGTCATGGCTAATGTTGGTGTTGTTGACACTTCGATGTATCTTGAATTTAGTCTTCATTTACAGAGAATCTGTAGCTGATTAAATCTGAAAGACCAGCTTTGCAGTGGTGGTAAATGTAATTCATGACAGTGCTTCTATAGGTAAAGTTTCTGGAAACCATGTATTCTTCATGAAGCTGCAGCAGAAAAAAAAGAAAATTTTCCACAAAATTTTTGAGAATTTCTTAAATTGTAATTCCTATTAAAATTGTGGAGTTTAGAGAAGATGCAAAAAAAGGCTATAGTCCCCCACGGGGTGTTTTTTTGGTTGATTGATGGTTCATCAGGTGAAGTTACATGTTTTAACTGGTACGCACTGGCAAGTGGAGAGGTAGGTACTGTGCAGGCAGTGGGGAAGGCTAGTGACAGGAGCTGCAGTTCCAAATTGAGCTGTTTGGTTGACTGAAGATCCTGAATCCTTACAGGCATTTCAGAGGAAGATTATTTTCTTGGAGGACCTTAGTGGTCTTGCCTTACTCTATGTAGCAACACCCAGGAATGTTCTGCCTCTCTACAGAATTAAGACTCCCCCTCCTTGCATTCATCTGCTGTGTATCTTTGATTTTTCATCTATTTTTTAAGAAGCTATCTTGAAAAGGTACATACATTTTATTAGTCAGTCTGATTCTAATCCATTTCAAATGATGATTTTCTTTCCAATTCCAGGCACAGCCCTGTTACCTGTTGTGGCATTTCCCTTTGAAGATATTTACATTGACAGACGACACATTCTTCATACACTAACAAAAAGGGAGCAGAAAATAGTATTCTACTTTGCACTACTCACGGCTAGTCTGGGAGTTGGAGGCATAAGAGCTATAGTTTGTCCGTTAAGTGCATACAACCTTGAGGACTGTGGACCGAAGGAACTTCTTTCCTTTTTCAACTGGTCAGTAACTTACTGTCAGCTAAATATCTATTGGGGATGATAAAGCATTGCGTTGAAATTTACTGCTGACTTAAAAGGCAGATTCTACAGTTGGTGAGTTTCCTGTTTTGGTTTTTAAGTGCAAAACATTTAAATTTCAGATAAGTTTCCAAGAATTTCTGTAGAAAACTTTTCCCAATTTTTTCTTTTTGCTAGCACAGGTAAGTGATCATCTATTTTGGCCTCCTGTAGAAGTCTTCAGTCAGAATTAGGATGAACTGATTTGCCTAAATGCTCACAGACCTGATAGCCTAGTTGCTCTTAGGACAACATATTCCATTTGATTTTCTACTTTTAACATGGCTATCCCTTTAGAATGGATATTTTGCTGTTACTTCTTAGCTAACTGAAATTAGAATTGGCTGCTCAGGGAGGTGGTTGAGTCACCTTCCCTGGAGGTGTTTAAGGAAACGATGGACAAGGTGCTGAGGGGCATGGTTTAGGGATTGTTAGGAATGGTTGGACTCGATGATCCAGTGGGTCCTTTCCAACCTGGTGATTCTATGATTTACATCAGAGTAAATATTTAGAAATAACGGGCAGCGTTACAGCTTGATAATTTGGTGGAACTAGGAATTGTTGGTAGTCTATCTTCTAAGCTCAGTGGTATGAATCTGCGGTATTGTTTCAGGTCTGTTGCTGTGAAGTTTTGGCATGAGATAAATCGCATTTGTGTATACTTTGAATATTTTAAAGTTTTTAAGAAAACTTTGAGGAGAAATTGCTTCTAAAATGGTTCTTAAAATTCAATATTTTTTCATATTCACTATTTGTATCTCTCACTGTGTTGGAGAGGTCATTTTTTATTATATATTTGCCCTTACTTGCCACTTCTTTAGCACTATATAGAATGCTCTAAAGACTCACCTGTACCTGCTGGTTATATCATGGAGAAAAGATCAAAGAAATCACACTGGGATCCTCCAGATTCCTGCCTTGAGGCAGGGTGAAGGAAGTCCTATACTGCCCCCGTTTCTATTCTTTCCCTGTATGTGTGCAGTTACTAAAATCAAATCTGAGCACATTTACATATCGACAATGCAGTGCTGAAGAATCAATGAAGATCTTAGTGAATCAGCACTCTCTACCTTTGGGAATGGCTTTCCTGGCTATTCTTTTTTTCCTTCAATTATGTTAATATCAAATAGTTTTGAATTAAATCCAGACTGAATAAGGCAGCTTTAGCAAAGGCAGATGAGACTGTTCAGTACCTTAGAGCAAATTCTGCCTCCTTGACCTGCCCGTAGCAGAGAAGAAAAAAAAGGATCCTTCCTTTTCCACTTTACAGTGAGTTGTAATCCTTAATTAGCAACATCATTTTGATTAAATAAGACTCTGGGGGATTAAGACTGGAGAGCAATCAGTTGTTCTCAAAGATAGCTCTGGAGAATTTATTGTACTGTGGTCTTAGCCATTCAGAATTGTGTTTAATCAAAGTGACATTTCTCAGTGTTGATTACAAAGGAGACATAATACGAATAAAAAGTTCCTTGGAGGAATCGAGATAGGTCAGTTCTTGGGACTTTGGAAATATCAAGAAAGGCACATGTGCGATTAAAAAAAAAAATAATATTTTTTATGTTGGCATCCAAAGAGGAACTATTTGATTGCAATCTCAAGATTAAAAAAAATAAAAAATAAGGGTTTCATTCTTAGCATTCTTAATCTCATTAAAACCTCACAGATTATAACAATTTTCTCTTGGTAGATGCTTGTCATAGGATTGAATCTTGGTGAGTTTGAGTCTGTGCTTTTAGCCAGGTTCTATTTAAAAGAGTTATTGGCTTACAAGACTTTGTAATTACCTGTTTTTTTTAATCTGACCCTTGAAGAAGATTGCTTTGCTCATCTAGGGTCTGGTTCTAACCCCTAGTATGAACTATGAGTCTGACCTTTTAAATAAGCAAAATACCATTGCTAAGTGAAGAAAGGTCTTCAGATTCTGCTGAACTGATTCTCTAATGACTTCTGCTTTTCTAAGGTTAAGGTTATGGGCTGATACTGCTACTATTTTTGTAGCAGGAGAAGTTCTGTCCATAGGACCAGAGAACGAGAGCAAAGGGTATAATTCAGTCTAGGGATTAGAGTTAGCAGTGTTGTCTTACTGATCTGCTCTAAAAAATGCAGAAAGCATGGGACCAGTAGTATTTCTCTTCCTCCTTATGTCCGTCTCTTCTAAATATTTTTCTCTTTCCTTATACTGCAGATCTGTTTCTGCTGTTATCCTGGATGCACTTTACTTTGAATTTTTTTATTTTTTTTTTTTACCTCTGCGGAGTTCTTTCTCCCCCAAGTTGTCCTTGCAGAGAACTCCATAGCGATTCTGAAAAAAACTTACCTCCTTGCAGAAAACTATATAGGCTGGATACCGGTCCATACATGGAATCAGTGGGTCTAAGGTTGAATAAATCAAAACTTAAATTGAGAGAGCTAAGCAGGCTTAAAAATAAAAGTGAATAACATTTCAAGTGACACAAAATCTACCGTGTCTTCAAAACTAATCTGAAAACTTACAAAAGGTCAGTTTTATAATATTCTCATATATTTTACTTGACCTCAAATTGTTTCATTCAGTAGGTTCTTTTCAATTGTTATATTAAATAAAACTTTTTTTTTGAAGTCTTTATAAAACAATACTTTTAATTAAGAAGCCACCTGGATGTTAGTTCTTTAAATTTGTCACAATTAATACATTTCTGTAAAATGTTACAACAAGATTATTAGGGTTTTATGGGTGTGTCACAATAGCATTTAGGCTTCTATCTGGACTGAGTACTTGAAATGAATCTCCCAAGTTGGCATTTGGCTACCATTGTGAGGAGACCTGAGAGTCCTGCAGTTCCAGAAAGGAGCTGTTCCCTGCAAAGTTGGGCATGGCATTCGGTTTCACATATTTAACTAATTTGATAATACCTTACTAGCATCTGTGAAATGCTTTACACAATGCAAGTCTAAATATTGCAATATTAGATAACTGTGGTATAGGAAAGCCAGCAAAACATGTTTCTGTATGTCTAGGTTCTCATCTGCTGCTGTCAGTATGATATGAGCAATTCCCAAAGTTCTGATAAGTGCATTGAGGTTAGTTTATCTTTCTTGTTTGTTCCATAGGTATTGCTTAAACATGGGTATTTAGATAGGAGCTTTACATTTCAGTCTTGCTGCACTTTGCTATACAGTAAAACAAACAAACAAAAAAATACTCTCCTGCACTCAAGGGTTTTCTTTGGAGTCATGAAGAGTGCCAGCACTTGAGGTAGTTCAGGCACGTTTCTTTAGAAAGTTTGGAAAACAGCACTGAAAACTGACTTAAAAATTGTCAGGTAGGAAATGTTTCAAACTTCTACACGAGTTCTAGCTGACCCAATATGTAACTGTATTTTTTAAAAAAGCCTTAGTTGAACAGTTAACTTGTGGATGTACAACATTCTTGCAACTATACCATCCTCACAGAATAGCATAATTCTAAAGTGCTGGGAGACTGCTTTCAATGGAGGGGAGAAGTCCATGATTCTGAGTGTCACCTCCTGAAAATGTAAATTACTTAAAGGAAAGAGTGATTGGTCTGGAAGTTTGGACGTGCTTTGGTGTGACTTGAGAGAAATGCGCAAAGAAGGAGAGCTCACTGCTGTGCATGTCCTTGCTTGTTCCAGAAGAGCTGTTGCTGCATGGCTCTCAGAAGCACTGTTTGCCCTGGTGGAGTATAAAATTTATCTTCTGCTACTTGCCCTGGCGTGCTGTGAGGTCCCATGACTACTGCTGCATGGCACTGTGGTCATCTTCCATCCCTTAGCAGGGTGAGCGTGTGTTGTCTTCACAACAGAACAGACCTGAGTGACATTACTAAGGTCCATATTTTCAGACATTAAAAATGCTTTACTCTCTTGGCACTAGCTAGATGCAGTGTAATGAGCAGTGTTACAAGAAGTTGAAGGAGTACAGCAGGCCCTTCAATACTGTAACTTGCAATATGACCATGGTTTGTCTTGGCAATTACGGCAGGCCAGCTAGAAGTCATTTTAAATTAACGGAATGGGGTTGAGGAAGTCTCCTGTGTATCAAGAAACACTTGCAATTCCTCTCAGGGTTTTCAGCTCAAAGCATTTTGCTATACTTGCTGATACAGGGAGCTGCAATGGTAGACTGACTCCTCACTCCTGCCGTACACACTCATTTGCAGTTGAGGAGTGATCAGGCTGGAAAGTGTGGAAGCTGGGCTGCTAAGTAGTAACTGGTCTTCTGGAACATTGTAAGATTTTTCTTTTAATCTTGAGAAGATAATTAGAGACTGATTAGAAGTAAATACTCAAATTCAGTAGCATACGTGAGGCAGAAATGACACGAGATTGAAAAAAAAGCTTTGCTTCCTCGAGTAATGTGTATTAAACTATGTACCTATGTATCAATGTATATTTCATCTTTGAATGAAATAATTTATAAGGTTCCAGCAAAGATGAAGGAATCTCCTCTTGCAGTTATTTGAAAAAAAAAAAAGTTACGTGTCATATATTGAGGTGGTACTACTACTCTATTAATCCTTCTTCTTTATTTAAATTAAAGTTGTTGACTTTAATGCCAACTTGGAATGTGAAAGTTTAATCAGACTTAGAATTTGTGACTTGGAATTTCAAAGGCCAAGTCTTCAACCCAGAGTCAAATCTGAAGAAAAAATTGCTGAATGACTGAATCTGACTCTTCAAATTAAGTATCATACTGATCCTGATGTTGGAAATGTGACTTTGCCAAAGCAGGTCCTCCCTAAATTTGATCTGTCTACTTTGAAATGCAGAATATTTGAGTCTGCTCTGTAGCTTCAAACCCTTCCTTTAAGCAAGAAATGTGTTTTAAGAGAAACATTGGCTAAAGCTCTGCTGAAAGCAAAAAGATAACAGAAGTGGCCTGAAGAACAGTTTACGGGGAGTACGTGAGCATTTAAAAGGGGCTAGAGGGGTCATAACTGAAAGATGTGAAAATATGAATGATAAAGCAAAAATTGGTCAGTCATGCTGTGAGAATTGGGCTATGCAATAGAAGAATAAGCAATACTTCTTATGTTTCACTCTCGTGAATACATATACAGTTAACTACTTATCAAAAAAAACTGCATTTCAAAACTACTCATGTAATGTTTTATCTAAGGAGTAAGAATCCAATGAAGAAGTGCATCAACAATATCCTCTTGGCTGTGCAGATATATTCTTTACTAGAATAAATAAAACAAGCAGTTATCATTTTGAATCCTACCAGGGAAATGTGTTACTAAGGTATTTTGGGGGTGCTTTAGGGGAGGAGGTTGGGTTGCTTTTGCTATCCTTATAATTTCTTAAAGCATATTTAATGTACTATTACCAGAGTTTCAAAACTGTGGTAGGTGTACCACATATATACCATCTGCTTCCAAGAGTATGTGGTTTTTATTGAATACCTTCTGTGCATAGGAGGGGGTCAGCGCTTACTTGGGGAGCCCCTCTACGGCCAAAGGCAGTCTCGAGGAAAATTACGTTGGGGAATCTCCTTATCAAGATATTTCCAGAGGCAAACAAAACTTTCAGCTGAGCCATACAACTAATAGAAAATCCATCCCATCTGATGAATCGAAGTCTAATGTTTCTTAAAGAAGGGATAGTGGCATTAAGAAATTTCTTTCTTAAGCTTAAAGTATGTGATTTGATGATAATGTGTACAAAAAAATTATTTTATGAGATATTAAAATGTCTAAATGGTAAATGTTGATGTATTTAATTAGTCTGATCCACAAGAATATTTCCAGTACTAGATTGATAATTTGTTCAGCTCTCCTGCCTTGGTACGGTTATTTTAATCATCTACCTCTTGGAGATGAGACATCCAAGTGAATTTGTATGTTAATTACTGTGTCAATGTGTGCATGATACTGATGTTGTCCATGCTTAACATGTCTTTAATTTTATGGTTTAGTCTTCTGTAAAGGCCTTGTAATATTCAGCCTCTCCACTCTGCTTTCTCTTGTCTGTGTGTACTAGGTTTTATTGGCTGATTAACTTAAATTCAGCAGTTGTCTTTGTCAGCATTTCTTATATACAGCAGTCTGTGGCCAGGAACCTTGGTTTTCTTATCCCATTTGTGTCCGTGCTTATGGCTATGATCACAATTCACATGGTGCGTGGCGAAATGATTTACAAGCCCAAAACAGGTAAGAGGAAACTATGTACTAGGAAATATCTTTAGAGATTATTTTCACAGAAGAGAACAATTTGCATATCTAAACAAGTTCATCCACAACACTGTAGTGTTTGGTTGGAGATACTTGGGGTTTAGGTCTATGAGGTTTGTCTGTAAGAGACAATATCCATCCTCTGTATAAATAGACTAGGAGATTCTGGATACACTGAAAGAGTGGAAAGCAATCTCTGCTAAATTTATGTACATTTTTCTGTCATGTTAAGACATTGTCAAAGCATTTGCTTGCGCAGGAAGAGGTATCGTGCATGATGCTTGTAGATTTTATTTTTCCATGTTTGATTCTACCTATGCCCAATGTGTTTTGGTCAGTTGAAGCAAAGTTTATGCCTGTGGTAAGGCACCAAGCACTTGTGTTTTCTCTGTTAAGCGTGCCCCATTGCTTCACCTGAACTCACACCTATACAACCAAGCAGTGTGATCAGTCAACTAAACAGCAATATGCACTAGTAGCAAAGTTATTTTATGGTGCCTTTGTCTTTCAGAATTTCTGATGCTTATTGTTATTTCAATGTGGTTGCTTATAAAACATAAAGTGGTTTTACACATTTGAAAATATTAATAAATAGACATAATGAATAGCTCTAAATAATACCTGTGGAAATATTTTAAAACAGAAGTTTTTTCACTTCTGTGGTATCACTAGCTAGTATCTGAGCTTGTCAGTATTCTTCGATGGCAACTACCCCTCTCCATTGACCAAGCACAGAAATGTAAGTAGAGCCTAGGTGACTTGAACAAGGCTGTTAAGTGCCCAAACCTTGCTGTTCTATTTCAAATAGATCCCCCAAACCAGGTGGATATTTCAGTCTTTTTGTTATAAATATGATCTAAACGAAAATAAGTTGGCAGTGAAGGAATGAATGCATAAATCAAGTGCCTGGAAATATCATAGTGAGGACATAACTAGAGAATTTTATTCAAAACAAAGAAATATGTTCCCACCACAGTGCACCAAAACCATCATGATAAGATGCAACTGAGGTCTCTAAAGGCTGTCATCAATTAGCTGGCCTCTTATGGAGAGAGTGGCAGCTGGCTGGCTCTGTGGGGCTCACTATGCATTTTGCAGCTCAAGAAGGTAAAAAGTTTCTTTAGTATCCACTCCTGAGCTGGACTACTTCATATGGACTAAATCTGTAGTTTGTCATCTAATTAGTTTAATTCTACTGAACAGAATAACATAAATCTCTAGATTACATCTATCTTGGTCATCAACAAAACTAGCTCAATATTTTTTTTAAAGTGTTTTTCCCTATGAGTAGTGTTATATTTATCATGTGTTTTCCGTCTTTGTAGAATGTAATTCTCTATGCTAATATAGAATGGCTTGGATTGGAAGGGACCTTGAAGATCATCCAGTTCCAACACCCCTGCAATGGGCAGGGACACCTCTAGAGACTACTAGACCAGGTTGCTCAAGGCCCCATCCAACCTGGCCTTGAACACATTCATAACTTCCCTGGGCAACCTGTTCCAGTGCCTCACCATCCTCATCATGAAGAATTTCTTCCTAATGTCTAATCTAAATCTGCCCCCCCACATCTAAAGCCATTCGCTCTCATCCTATCACTATATGCCCTTCTAAAAAGTCCCTCCCCAGCTTTCTTGTAGGCTCCCTTCAGGAACTGGAAGACTGTTATAAGGTCCCAGAGCCTTCTCTCCTCCAGGCTGAACAACCCCAACCCTCTTAGCCTGTCCTTAGAGCAGAGGTGTTCTATTCCTCTGATCATCTACATGGCCTACAGTTCTATATCTTTCTTGTGTTGGGGATTCTAGACTGGACACAATAGTCCAGATGAGGTCTCACAAGAGCAGAGTAGAGGGGCAGAATCGCCTCCCTCGTCCTGCTGGCCACGCTTCTTTTGATGCAGCCCAGGATATGGTTAGCCTTCTGGGCTGCGAGCACATTGCCAGCTCACGTATCTGCAAAGATATTTTTATCTTCTTAGTCAAAATAAAAGATAATATACTTTGTACTTTCCAGTGAGATGATAAAACTGGAAATTCTTCAGAAAGGTAATTCAAATCAGTAGGTGACCTTAAATGATTTTTATATGTGCTGCCTTTTTTATTTTAAAGTAACTCTTCAAATATGGATCATGCATTAAATTATGTTTAGCTGTCAAGCATGGACTTCATTTGCATTTCTTCCCACTGCTATAATTTTGAGGACTGGCAGGTGACCAAAGATGAGGAAAAAATGTGTATCTACTGTCTAGGGTACAATGTAGGCTTTTTATTGTAATTAAGTAGCATAGATATTCATGATTAGATTAAGGTCAAAGTAGCAGAACACCAGCGCCAAGGGCTGAAGTAGAAAAGACAAGGAAAATCACTTTCTGAAAGATGCAATTTAATGTCTATATGATTTTTTTAAAAAAGAAAACATTAGAAATACAAGTATAGAGTGCATGATGTTGGTCCATACTGTGCACGGATACAAATATTTATCCTTTTATA
This sequence comes from Cuculus canorus, assembly GCF_017976375.1. Lineage (NCBI taxonomy): Eukaryota > Metazoa > Chordata > Aves > Cuculiformes > Cuculidae > Cuculus > Cuculus canorus. Next base: position 140,306,959 of record NC_071401.1, read on the forward strand.
CATTTCTCTTACAAGCTGGTCAGATTTATAATCTGGAGAATTCACCACTATGGAGTTCCGTGGGATTTCTTTTCTTTTAAAGAAGGGGTGCGATACTTATTCCAACAATATCATTGGCAAAATCCTCTCAATATTGATTTAGGTCTACATATCATTCAAGTTGCTTTTTGAACTACAACTTCAAGCAGCTTTATCTTCCTAGTTTAATAGATCTTATAATATGCTGGAATTCCATGCCAAGAAACACAGCTAAATAATGTATTTGTCTGTTTTGTCTCATACAAAATAATGCTTCCTAGGTAGTTGATTAATTGAAATTACATTAAACAAGGCCTAAGCTTATCCATTAGGAAAGGCAAGGAAATGTCAGGATTTGGTATCTACTTTAGGCTCTTTTTTTCAGTAAGAATGAGAAAGAATGGTCTGGCCAACATCATCCATTCCAAGCAAAGGAGATGGCCATGACGGTCTTTGAGACTAGGTCAGATAAAGGAGCACACAGCCATGTTGTTGCCTCATTTGTGTGTCTGTTGATCTTCCCATGGGGTACTTTGTGCATATTCTGACTTCAATACTGACTGGATTCAAACTCTTGTAGAGCAGTAGGAACACGTTACTGTTTTTCATTCCTTATTTTTGTATGTCCAGCCTCTAGCATAGGGCATAGCAAAGGATTATCACTTCTCTAACCTAAAATATGTAATTACTAGCTCTGCCAATAAGTTGAGTTGATATTGATTTTTTTTTATACTTTTTTTTTTTCACTTTTGAAAATAACTCTGCTTTGAGAAGACCCCCATGTCCCATTTGTTTTCTGGTTAGCTTCTTAGTCAAGTTAGTCTAGAAGTCTACAGATTCCTCTTTTAACATTGAGATTTGGTCTTGATGTAGTCTAGATATCACTTATAATGAGTGGTAAGAGTAGTTATCTACTACAGTCATACAGAAAACCTGTACCAATTCTCTGTGTTTACAAGACTTGATCTGCCGTTTCAGATTTTGTTCAATAGTGCCGATAGCCTACAGGTTAATGCTAAACAGCCAGAGTGTTTTAAATGTTAGTTATCTGATAAAATGCTCTTTCTTAATACTCTAGAGCAAGTGCTTTCAATAGGTATCAATGGATATTTCTGGAAAATAATTTCCATACCAGAGATAGTAGAGAAATATTTTCCCCTCTGCAATCTTAGTTCACTGTGGGTTTTGGAAAGTATTTCTTTTTACTACCCAAGTTATTGTAGTGCTTCAACACTTTCAGAAAAGCAGAGAAGTACTGTAACCCTTTTTTGTGTGGATGGCAACTTACCAAAGGTAAATGAATCTGAATTCCCAAGCCTAAAGCTAACAGTTTTGTCCTCATTTTACATCCATTTTCTCTGAATCTGAGAATGAAGTTAGCAATTCCTGAACCCAGTAACCAGTGAGCAAGTTTATATATGCCAAACAGTAGATTGGAAACTTTTCCTCTGCCACAGCCTGCTACTTGGAAGTCCTGAGATAACATTTCTAGCTTTGAAATGCATCTGTGAAAATTCTCTCTCATCAGCTCTCTTTTGAGCTCCCTTTCCTTCCCAATTCACTACTATCCTCCCCTTGCAGGACTTCTGCAGATATGCAGTGTATCAGTACTGTCTCAAACCGAGAACTAACCACCTTCAATGAATAGAAAACAAAAGCAATGCAAAGTAATACTTTACCTGCTTAGCCACAGCAACGAATTACTGTGGCATGTTAAATAACTGGTAGCAAAAGGCACTTTTCTCTGTGAATATTGGGCTGGATTGCTTTTGTAACAGCTAGGTTGAAAACGAACTGGCTTCCAAAAAAGAACAGTTTGGAAGAAATCCAGAGTGTTATTGCCTTCCACCTTCCCTAAAAGACATAAAGATGAATATATCAAATTGTATTTTCCCTCCCAAAGTGATTTGTCTTTTCTTGTTTATGTTGGCAGCAAGTAAAAACATACCAATGTCTGATGTCTCTGATTGCTTGCAGACAGTTCCCTGCTGACGACGTTTGGGGTAATTGCTAGTGCACTGAAAACCTGCTGCGTGCGATATCGCTACTTTGGTGGAAGCGTTACAAACTGGTTAGATCATGCCAAGGAAAACTATGGTGGTCAGTACAGTGAGATTCAGGTGGAAAGCACAAAGTCACTTGCCAAGCTCTTCCCATTGTTTGCTTTCCAAATTCTGTACAGAGCATGTATTATGCAGGTGGGTACACAGCTTTTAAACAAAAGTCTTGGCAAATACTCTGTCGTGTGTTTACTGACATGTTTCTAGGAGTGTTTGGTTGTTTTTTTTTACTGCGGCTTTACCAGCAGAGCAACCTTGCAGAGCAGTTTTAATTACCTGAGAATATACTTTTTGTCCTCTTGTCTCATCAAATAAATAAAATCAACTTGATCAAGACTCGTAAAGGAGCTTGTGTGCCTGCTTGCTACTCACTTCTCTGAACCTTTACTCACTGAAACATCTGGTGCTAGAGTCCTGTGCTCTTCACGCTGCAGTGTTACAGTTATCGGAGACTTGGTCTCAGCATTCTTTCAGAAAAAGATGTAATTTTCTGATTTCTTAAATGTTCGCTTACTCTTTGGGAGAGGTAGAAAATCTTTATTTGCGCTTTTGGTTGCATATTTCTCCTGCTGTTTTGGCAGGATTGTGTGGCTGGTGTACCTAACACTAGAAATCAGTGGTTTTCCACTTTTGGAAAGAAACAGACCATTCACATCCTCTCTGTCAGGTTATGTGGTTCTTTCTTCTGAGTTTGTGTATGTTGTATAAATGTAAATGCCTCAAGAAGCGACTTAAACTGACCCGATTCCTTTAGATGCATTGCTATCTGGATGATCCTGGTTAAGCAGTTGTTTGAGATACCTTACCCTTTTTCAACAGGTATAACGAATTTATGAGTCGTCTCGGAGATTAATTTTTACTTTTTAGTGTTAAAATGCTGCTTAAGGAAATTTCTGCAAATATGTAGTGTATACTGCTTTGTTGAAACTTCCTCTTGCCACCATCCTACATATCTATCCATCTGCCTCATTCTTTCTACTCTTCCCTCTCCACCAGCCCCAAAAGTTCAAAAAAAAGTCAGGCAAACGAAAAAAAAACCATCCCAATCCAACAAACATACATATGTATCTGAGCTGGTGCATTATGACCAGATGGAACTCTGATATCGTTAATCAGAGTTTTAATAAACAGATGTATATCGAGAAAATATAAAAAATATTTGCACTGCTGAAAGAGATGACTTTTAAACCTTCAGAAAAATTTCCATTAAGTTTAAGGCTCTTTATTTGACGAGGCGATAGATCGGTATCTTTTTTTGTAGATGTTAATAGTATTTTTTCCATATTAAGTTAACAGCTTTCAGTGCCTGTGATTCATGTTGATGATACTTTAATTCCTGTTAAGAAGTAAATTCTGATTTGCAGTAGGCAGTGGAAAGATTTGACTGTTATGATCTTCCATGGTTCTGTTGCCATTTTACAATTTATTTTACACCCTTTTACAATTTATACCCTCTTTCTGCACGTGGAATATAGGTGAAAAATATTTTTATTAAGATCTAGCATTTGAGTAATGATTTAGAGAACCACAGAGTGGTCAGGGTGTGAAAGGACCTCTTGAGATGATCTAGTCCAACCCCTCTGCTAATGCAGGTTCACCTACAGCAGATTGCACAGGAGCACATCCAGACAGACTTTTAGTATCTCTAGAGAAGATTCCACAGCCTCTCTGGACAGCCTGTTCCAGTGCTCTATCATCCTCAAAGGAAAGAAATTTTTCCTCATGTTCAAATGCAACTTCCTGTGTTCCAGTTGGTGCCCACTGTCTCTTGTCCTGTTGGAGGGCACCATTAAAAAGAGTCTGGTCCCATTCTCCTGACACACGCCCTTTAGATATTTATAAGCATATTTATTTAGCACTGAACAGACTCCCAGTGAATATGTTTAACTATAGCCATTGATGAGAAACCCTTATGAGCTCACTTAACTATGTATTAATTTATAGGCAGCTCTAAAGCACTAAAATTCTACCTGGTTTTGGCATTACCAGTCATGGTGAAGAGGCAGGAATCCAGAACTCTCTAAAACCAGAAAATAGTGCAGAAACCAGTTCTGCATCCAGCTCTGTTATGACTACTCTGTGAATTGCTCAAGTTACCTCTCTCTCTTTATCTCATCAGTCTGTTAAATGGAGTGGATTATAACTCCCTGTCACATGTGAAATTGCAATGCTGAGTTAATCAAACTTCCTCAAAAATCAAACTGAAAAATCTGCTAGAAGAAGTCATTGTGATTTTTATCTTTTATTTTTTTTTTTTAATAAACTCAACAGAACTTCTGTAGAGCTTTGCAGGAGGAATTTGTCTCTCACTTCAAGAGCAAATGTCTCACAAATCTACTTACTTTCATACCCTGATGACTGCCATTAGTGGGTTCCTCATCTGATTATTCTTTTTCTTCTGTTTTCAGTTCCCAGAAGTAAAAGGAAGCCTTCTATATAGCTGCTATGGCTGTTAGTTTCATTAAGCTGGTTCTGAGACTGTGGCCAAATCTTTATTCTCTGTACCTGTTAAAGCCAAGCCGTGAGCTGGCAAGAGTGTCTTAAAAATTACTCCTACCTTGAGCATAAAATCAGAGGTTCAAAATAACTCTGCATCTTGCTATTCTAAAAGTCTGTACCATTAAGTACTGTCTATGAGAAGTGACTGTAGTATTAGGCAGAACCTTTTAGTGCATTGGCTGATAGCTCTAACTAGGGATGATCAAATAAACTCACAACCTTCTGTTTAAATTTGTTAAAATCGGGAGTAAATGAAGTAGAAGGAAAATATTACATTCTGGCAGAGAACAAGAATGTTGCTGTCTGAAAGGCTTTCATCATGAATGGTTGTTCCTTTTAGCTTGCAGGTACTTTGATTACCATTACTTCTTTGGAAAGAAAAGAGTTGGAGAAGTTTCCAAATATAGTAAATAATCTTTTTCATGGAAGATACCTGGTATACTAATGGAATGGGTTTTATTCTTGTGATACAGATTCCTTCAGGATATTATCTCCAAACCATGAATTCCAACTTGCACTTCAGTGGATTCGTCTTGCCAGTTGCAGCAATGAATGTGATAAGCATCGTGCCACTACTGATCCTTGTTCCTATTTTGGAATGCATTAACTCATATCTCTTTAGTTCCAAGGGCACTGGACATTCTCCAACAATTTACATTGGTACGTATAAAGTACATGTATTTGTACAGTTTTGATATGAATTCCATTTTTGACAGAGAAAATGCAGTAGGTGATAGATGATCCTATACAATTATTTCTGACAATAAATATTAACATGGACTTCGTGGATTTGTTTTAGGATGACTCTCAGAAGTGAATATATTTCAAAGAAATTGTTGGCAAGATGGTTCTAAGAAAACATAATAATAGATAATAAATAATAGATTATATAGATAGAATAATAATACAATAATATAGATTAATAATACAATAGATAGAATAATAGTAGAATAATATAGAAAACATAATAATAGATAGAATAAATGGATAGCTTTTGTTTAGGACAGATGCATCATTTTGAGAAAAACTGGGAGTCATCCTAAGGAATTGGTGAGAGAAATGGTACGAACCATTTAGCTTGAGAATTCCCCTGACTTGGTTCTCTTCTATATGTTTATTTATCCAGTAAGTTTTGGAAAGTTAATTTACTTTGGGGGTCTTTTGCGGGGGACGGAAGAGTCCTTCGATTGCTTTTGTTACATTTTCATGCTGTAACTGCATCAATATTAGGTTTGCAGCTTGTAAGAGTGAAATTGTGTTATCACTAGTACAGTTTATTGCAGTTTCATCTCAAGTGAAATAAAAGTATCGAGTCTAATTCTGTGTCTACACTAGGGGTTTCTAGAACTGGTGAGCAGAAGGGAATATGCAGACAATTACATAAAACAAATGAACGTGTATCACTGGACTGCTGGTCCCATTTTGCAGGCAGAACAATTCACAGGTGGAAGGTTACTTAGAGAGGTATGGTGTTCCTCTCTAGTACTAGAATTTTTATTTTGTCCAGGTTTTTAGTAGTTTTACTTATTAAAATCCTGAACTGAAATATACCTTATTTTATACTCTCTTAAAGCAATACAAAGAGGGATCAACAGAGGTGAAGTATTGTCTCTTTCTTATAGAAGTAGTATAAAAAAAGCCTTCTCTGTTCTGAGTCCCAATGGTTTCAACAGCAAGTGTTGTTGCAGACTTGAGCTTATTTCAGAGAAATCCATAGCCTAGAAGTACTGATGGCATTAGTAGGCATTGAACCTCGTTCCATTTTCATTTTATTTTTAATTATGCCTTACCCTAAAACCTCTTATGTTCCAGAATCTGGAGAGGTCCTCTGCAACCATCTTCTGATATCAATTATATCTAGTACCACCAGAAAAGCAGCTTCCTTTCTGTATTCACTAGAAACTATTCCCTTTAGTGATACTATCATTACATTTTGTACGTATTTTTTTTTTTATCTTCCAGCCTGCACTACAAACGTCAGACAAAAATATTTATAAACGACGATTTTCTCAGTGTGCTACTTTTAATTCAGTGCCCCATGGCAAGCAGCACAGTGAGTACTGACACACACAGAGGTATTAATCTGACTAAATTAGCCTAATTAAGAGTGTTATTAAGCTTTATACAAACCAGATGCATATAACACAGCAGGTTGCAATTACCCTAGCTTTTAAAATAACATCTGCATTAAAACACAAAAAGCACATTCAGATAATAATTTTCCTTAAAACCATGGAAATTTCAAGTTAGTATTAATGTTCTATCCTGTTATGTTGAACAGCAGTAGAATATATGCAGTGGTTTATTGTTAATAGCTTCATTTATTAAAATAGCCTCCTGTTAGGGGTGATAAATTACCTGAGGCATAAAAATACCTGTGAGTACAGGTGATGGCTTTAGATATCCAAGTATATGACTGCACCTGCAAATATGGTAGACCACTAAGTGCCAATATTTTTGCCAACAGTTAATTAGGTTCACAATTATTTTCTGGAACGAAATTGAAAGTATAAATAGGCTGTTGGTGTTCAGCCAGCCTATAACTATATTTTAGTTCGAGTCTAGTAAGAGGAAGAAATTTAAATAGTTTTCTGGAAGTTTTCAGTATGTTGAGAATAACAGTTTTTAAGGACAAACCATATAGGCAGAGCTGTTCCCTTAACAAGCAAGAATAGCTGACTGACCATGAAGCTGGGCAGATTTTTTAAAAATGTGGGAGTGAGAGCAGGGAGAGGGGTATTATGGCCAAGTGAGAATCTGTACATAGCAGAAGTTATGGAAACTATTGGTTCTATCAGCTGGAAATGACAGAAAAGGAGAGAAACCTGCTGATCTAAACCACCTGCAGGGTACCTATTAGGAATTACTTTGACTGTCAAGGAAAAAGGTAAACGTATTCTGAGAACATGTGTGTTAAGTAAGGTATTTCCAACTGCAATAGTAAAGAAGCAGCAGCATACCAGGGCAACAGGTAAACTCCTTTCAGGGAGCGTGGGCACAGAATTCATCAGCCAGGCCCAGAATAGCTCAGAACTCTTGGGTACTTGTAAAGAAAATTGTATTAGTAGGGAAAACTTGGCTTCTTTCAAATAACAGTAGAGGTTTGGAAAGGTTGCGGTCACTTCTTATGAATACCTTCAGGGGTACAATACAGGAAAGCAAAGAAAGTGTTCTGACTTCAGACTGATACTGGTAGAAGAATAATGGGTATACACTGGCCTCTTAAGTACATTTAGACTTAAAGGTTTCCAATGGCCAGAGCAATAACATTAGAGAAAGGTCTTTGTGGAAACGCTGGAAATGCCATCTGATTTTAAAGCAGAGTTGGATATTTTCTTTCAATGGGAGTACTGTGTTACGTACATATACACAAGCATTTAACCAGGCTGAGTTGAGTGAAAGATGTATTCCTGCTACTAGACAATGGCAGTATATTAGTACAGTATCACAAAGATAGCTGAGATATTTTGTGATAGTAAGTTTGATGGTACCTGCACAAGTTAATGTATGTTTTGTTCTACCACAGGTAGTGGTCTTGGCTGTGGAAATTCTGCTGTTACTCTGTTATAAAGATCTATTTAGCCAAGAAATTTTATGTTGGATTATGTCTGGTATATCTGCTGTGACATGCACTATATTCAGCATTATTTAGCACTGAAGTTTAGCAAAGAATCCTCTGTGGAACAGAAGCAATGCCACTTCCCAGTTTCTTTCGTTTTTCTAAGGGTGGCATATTCCCTGCCGGTCATGGCAGGACTTGAGCAGTAGTGTGAGAGTGAAAGGTTATGCTATCCATCTCACATCTGTTGTACTGGCATTTTGTTTCTTAATGAACCTATTGAAAATCTCCAGGATTTGATTATTTGGAGGAGTCATGAGAAAGCTAACTGACTTCTGCATGACATGCTGCAAAAACTGAAGAACAGACACACCAGAAGCTGGTGCTGGTACTAGCGCTAATGAAGGCAAGAGGCTTTCTCTGAAACAGCTGAGCCATAGGAGTTCTTGCTCCAGTGTTCTTAGTACCATGTTATACCAAAATGTCTGGTAAATGTTGGATTTACTCCATCCAAGAGTGATGTGGGGAATAGCTCTTCATACAGTACACAGAAGGAAAGCTCCAGTCTAGTGTTGATTTCAAGTGATTTAGGAGTTTATGGTGACCTTTTCCCCTTAAAAGACGTTCTAGGTTGAACAAGTGTTAATTTCAGGAAATCTTTTTGATTTCCTGTTTTGCTTGGGATATCACAGAAAGATTTTGGTTGGAAGGGACCTTAAAGATCATCTAGTTCAACCCCCCTGCCATGTGAAGGGACACCTTTCACTGGACCAGGTTGCTCAAAGTCTCGTTCAACCTTGAATATTTCCAGGGATGAGGCATCCACGACTCCCCTGGAAGATTAAGGCAAGTAATCAAAATGGTCCTACACAGCCTTAGTCTCCAGGTAATGTAAACAGCCTTGTCCCAGATTCATCCTCAAGTATTCCTAGAATGCCCTGTTTCCTGTAAAACCAAAGCCTTAGATGCTCATTCCAAACTGCTTGTGTTAAAGAGGACTAAAAGGAGAAGAGGTAGGAGGAAAAACAGGTCTCTATGGCTTTCAGTTTCTTCCTCTGGAACATACTGTCTTAAAAGAAATATTACAGTTGTTGGGCTTTCAGAGGTTACTTTTTCTGAAATGTTTTGGCTTTTGGTAAGGAAAATGCTTAAAATATAGCACTGTGCAGTCATATTGAACTGCTTGAGGTTTCTTCAGTACTAACATAATTTTTCACTAGGAGAACTCTTGATTTGGTAGATTACAAGAAGCTCCTTGAGGGCTTTACACCTGGCCTTGATAAGGTGCGTTGGCTAGAAAATGCTATTGAATTCCCTCCTATCATCAATTTTCAAGCAATAATTCATTGATGTTTTTATTAAGCACTAGAGGAGCCTCAACAGCAAAACAGCTTTCAGGCCTCAGGTTAGGCAGCGGGGAGGGTATTTAAAGTTCTGGAAATGCAGGAGAGCTGTGCTGGTGGAATGGTATAACAGTTTGCTGCTGAGAGAAGAAATAGAAATGCATGCAAAAGCATAAGAAGGCTAAGGCTAGTTAACTATATGAGTTTTCTGCCTCTTCTGTCCTGACACTCAAAGAGACAAACTTTATATATGTTGTAAATATAATATGAAACAAAAGCCTTTGACTGTCAAAGTCAAACCTAATAAATGTAATGATTTCCAGTCATAAAGTGAGATGAGGCTTTGCAAGACAAGTGGGAAAATAGTGCACAGTCTAGGTATGCCAAAGCTGTAAAAAGAAACCAAATTCTCATGCCTGTACTTACACTGTGGCTTAGAAATGCTGAGGAATCACAAACTTACTTAATCAAAATCAATGGGAGCTTAAAACATCAGAAGTATAAAAGTTACAGGTTCAGGAGGCTTACTTGAAACCTGTGCATGCTTTTGTTTTTCTTTTCTGAGAGGCTACAGCCATTTCATAATGTCAGCATCAAGATATATAAAACAGTACATTTCAGAAGTATCCTCTATGCACTATGTGGTGAAGTGTGTGGTATTTAAAGTACATCTGAGTTTATTATAAGGCTTTATCTTGCATGATAAAGCTAAACACATAGGATTTTTTCTTGTCCTGTGTGCTTGTGCAGTACTTTTACTTGTGGCTTATGACTAAGGCCGGCATTAAGACTCCACGCCTTGCATCTACAGTGTTATATTGGAATGTATTATGGATCCAGTGTATTATGGATCATGCAGTGATGCTTCTTGAAGACAACTGAAGAAGGCAGGAGGCAACTGTAGCGCAATGGCTTATGTGTAAACACTTAGAAAGCTGGAGTTTTAATTCCAGCACTGCAGCTCATCTCATCCTAAAACGTTAAACAGTTCAGCAAATGCACTTGCCAATAAACATTCAAAAGTAGTTCAAGGAAACTCTGTAGTGGAGGGAAAGAGGAAAATGTAGGAATGCTTGATCTCCTGAGGTGTGATATGCACTGCTGATCTTTCTCTCTCATCTACCATGGCCTGCAGCCTTAGAAATCCAGTACTTCAACTGCCTGCACTACTTTTTCTTTTTTTTTTTCAGAAAATGAATGGGTAAAACATACGATGTATATGAAAGTGTCTGTTTCAGAATCTTGTTGCTGATTGAATAGGAGAATTTCTCTCTGCTTAGCAGTCTTGTTCCCAGCCAGATTCTTGGGATATCTGGAAAGGCTGCTGTCTGTTCTTTCTCTCCCCCTTTCTAACCTTGCCCAATCTTCAAAAAGATTCTTCTTTATGATTTTCCTCTTCAGAAAAATTTTTTCTCTCACTTATTCTGCATCCTAAAATTCTTTCTGTGCTGAGCTGTTGTCCCTTTACCATATATTTAGAGTTAGGCTTGTGGTGTAGCAAGTGCTCTTTATTAATTTTTTTTTTTTTTTGTGTCCAGAGAGGATCTATTGTGGGAGAAAGCTTCTTCTGCATCTGCTAGGACTTTGCTTCATACATGATGACACTGTAACTACAGCCTTGATAACTACAGCTCCCTGTGCTCTTTACCCAGTCATAGGTCAGTTATCTGCTGCACTTTCCGTGATGGTTGCTGGCTTCTCTGAAATACACCGAAAGCATTTCCCTCAGGTGGAGCAGACGCTTTCTGAGGAGGTTCTCCTGGTCTCTTCCATGCCTTGTTTCCACTTAGCTCCTCAGTACATCCTACTTGGAGTGGCTGAAGCCTTGGTAACTCCCTCCTGTAAGTAAAATCTAATAGGCTAAAGTAGGAGTGTACTGATTCGCAGCGAATTATATCAGCTTCCTAAAAATAAGTACTCTCATCTGTTATTTTATTCCTGGCTGTCTTCCACAGGCTTAATGAGCAGATCTGTGCTTTACCTGCTCCAGAGTAGCATAATTTGTCTTGCTGGCTGTAACTCAGAGTGAGCAATGATGTTGTTCCAGATTAACTGGGAGGTGACACAGTCCCGTCAGGTCCCTGGAGTGTGTAATCCACCATCCAGAGCAGTGGAACTCTGGCCTCAGATGCATTACTGGTCTTGAAGCTGAACTGCTTCGGGCCAGAGCTCGACTAGATGAGCTCCTGAGGTCCCTTTTGACCTGAACTCTTCTTTTTGGGGATGGAACAAATAATGCATGTGACAGCTAAGCTTTGGTTACAGTCTGTGACCACTTTTTAGGCCACAGTCAAAGCCAGGTAAAGGAATTTAGGTTAACCTTTTTCATTTGATGACCCAGCTAATAGAAATATTATGCATTTTTCACTGTTACAAAGCATATGCAGGTAATACAATTCAACTGACAGGCTATCCGGAGAATATTGTAGGCAGGTGCAAGACTTTTGGTTGTGCTCCAGTCAGGGGTCATATGAACATGCCTGCACAGAGCATCATGGTTTAGGTTGTGGCATGGAGCCAGAAATCAACAGTCCTGTTTTGCAGACCACAGGCAGAGCCTAGGTCACTCCTGCCATACACAAATTATTTAGATGCCCTCTTGATTGTGATTCTGATCCTTCTCTCCTTTCCATAATTTACCTTTCCACGTCTTCAATGACGTTCCTGAGGCTTATTTTCTTCTGAGGAGCACGCAGAGTGCTTACCACTGTTTTACCTTGCAGTGCTTAAAAAAAATGTTAGTATTACAAAAATAATCTTATCAACGGTCACTTAAAGAGACACAGGTAAAGTAATTGACTAGCTGATCTCTGCAGGCATTTAATTCTACAGGTTGAGTGTCTGTTGTTTCAGTACAACCCCAGAAATGTTCAGATTTTTATTTAAAAGCAGGAAATAACTTCAGTGTCTCAGCTTCGTTCTTATACTTTAAGACTACTGAGAGCTGTGGGTCACGGTCTGTCATTAAAAAGGTAATTTTCCCTAGTTTTAAATACTTAGTGCTTTCATAATGCCTCTTCATCCGATAGCTCTCAAGTACTTAACCGAGACAGGTTTCTAGGCAGGTAATGTGGTTTCTAGGTTACAGACTAAGTGTAACTGAAAACTGTGACCTTCTCTGTTTAGCTTAACAAAAACAGGTTAGGAGGTGGCTTGCTTACAGTCTTCTCATGCAGGAGCATGAGAATAATATTGGTGGTAGAATAAGGCTTTTTAATCTCGCACACTGAGACAAAACAGAAGTCCAGTGACTGGAAGATGACACTAGCCTTTAGAAAAGAAATGAAGCTCCATCTGGCAGGTTTGGGATTTTATTCTTTTTTTTTTAAAAAAAAAAAATCTTTTTAAAAGATTGTTATTAGAATTTCTGAAGAAGAAAAGTTGTCTTCCCCGTTTAAATAGAGATTAAACATCTTGCTAAGAGCTGAAGTTAGAGGTGCAATTCAAGCACCCAGGTAAATGGGGCTGTCTGAATTTGAGACCTGCACGTAGAAAACTAAAAAGAGGTAAATAAAATAGTAGCTTATTATGTAGTTGATGAGGATGCGGGCCTCTGCTCACTTGCCCACAGAGGTGTATGGCCTCATTTTTCGTGGAGTGAAATGCACAGGGGCAAGGAGGCTATTTATGGTACGTATGGCCTTCAGCTGCTACTGGAGAAGAGCAGAGCTTTCCCATAGGTCTTGTACCCTGTCAGACAGCCCCATGCAGGTGGCTAAGGCGCACGAGCATTTCAGGCAGCACTGGGCATCTGTGTTCAGGCTACTGAACTGAGGTCTAGGCTTCTACTTCAATTGGGATTGAATTGCTGTTCAAGAACCATTCAGTGGATCTCCGTGGAAGGTCATGACAGCCTAAAGACTTAAATAGTTGTTTCACCTTTCCTGACATTTTACTGCCTTTGTTATGCAGAAGGTCAAATTCAATTATCATAATCATTTACTTGAACTGAAAGTACATGATCCAAATTGAGGACAAAAATGTTCACATTTGTAATCAGACAGAAGAGAGGAGCTATCTCATTTTTTAAGTGCTTGGTTAGAGGAGCTAGAGTTGGCATATTGAACTCTGGCTACATTTTAGCCCTGATACCTAAATTGTGTTTATCCTTGATATTTCATTCTCTTGTTAACAGGAGTTTTATATAATCATCTGTTTCAGGTGGCATGAGCATTTCTTATAATAACAGAAGCATTTAAAGTTTCCCTGTTACTGAGGTAGTCTTTAAAAACTAAAATAAAACTGATAAAATAATTGCTTTCCTCTACAGTGTTATAATGTAAGATGTCACAGGCCTCTGAGAGCTTGAATTTATAACCTTAGCTTGGTTTAAATTAGGAAATTAATCTTTTAAACCAAATAAATTAAAAGAAAAAAATCAAACCCCCAAAAATGCCACATCCATCCCTGTGCTCCCCCAAAAAAACATAAATACTGCCACAAAAATACAAAACAAAAAACCCAACACAAATCCCAAACAACCCCATTCTGTGGAACAATATTAGCAGAGAGTTAGCAGATTTGCAGTGTTTGAAGTGCTGCAAGAATATCATCTGCCTATCAGTATGTCTCAAAGCACTTAGAAATGGGAAGCCTTGTAACAAACAGCTCTGTTAGTTAAAGGATATATTGGGGATCACTTCACCCACCAATGAAATGCGATAGTCTCCAGGGTGAAATGCAGCAGCTGTTTAATAGTTCACAGCATCACCGTGGGAGAAATGAGGAAGAGAGTGTGCAATTGAAACAGCAGGGGTAATTTGGGTAAGTAGGATACAATTAGCCAGATTGAATTTGGCCAAGATGCACGTTTTGCACCCCTGCTTCTAGAGAGGAATAACCAAATTTTTTTTAGGGTCTTAGTGATTCAAATTAGCTAGGACACTGACTGTACAATAGATTGTACTGTTGCATCTACAGATGGTGTCCCAGGCTCACCTGCTTTCTCTTGCCCTCAGGCTTTTGCTTCCTATTGTGAACAAGAAAAAAACACTGCCCATGGTATTTTTTTTCTTTTCTCTAGTATGTTTCCAAAGTTCTCATTTGGTTATCCAAATTAAAAAGGATGGAAGAAGGTGATTGCAAAGTGCCATTTGTATTCAGAGATGCTTCAGGCAACTCAGCATCCAAATAGGATCCTGTGTTGACAAGTCTCAAGCTTGGAGGTCATTCAAACTAAACTAATAAAGCAGGTTGGGAGACACAAGTGTCAATGAGGGCTCAAGGTGTGAGATTAGGAAACAAAAGATTTTGACAATCAGGAAAAATTACTCAAAAAGAACAGCTATCATAAAGACTTGCTGTTGCTATATCCTAATTTAGCTGAATTACAATTGATGGGACTATTTATAGTCATCCATGCTACAATGTCATACTACAGCTCCCCATTACCACCAAAGCTGTTGCTTCTTCTGATTTAGTCTTCTGGCAAGAAAGTGAAGAACAATGTCTTAAAAATTAGCCAGTGACTCTAGGGGTTGCTCTCAGGGGAAGGGAAGCATTGTCAGGCCTTAAGTTAAAGCAAAGCAGTGTCAGTGTTAAGGTAAAGCTCTAGATTTTGGAAGTATTTACTGGTGGCTGCACTGCATTGACTCTGGCAAAGGATGTCCTGTGATGGTGCTTCTCTTGTCTTGCTATGCCTGAGGTTTTAAAAGGTGAAAGCAACAGTCTGGGTGAAAGATATTTATGTACTTGTTGAATATCAATAGTTTTGTATGGGATGGCTTGTCACGGAGATTCATTTAAAGTGTTTAGATAATCCTTTGTTAATAACGTACATACTAATACATCTGCTTGCCCTTCTGCAGCAAGTACATTCTCTGTATAAAATATGGAAAGTCCATATTAAAGACACTTTGGATTTTTTTTGTGTCTTATCTATTTACTTCTATAATTTACTATTTTATTAACCTGTGACTGTATCTGCTTCCTTTCTAAGGTTCCTTACTTTCATTCCGGCTTGTGCCAGAAAGAATGAGAGCGATTTCCATGCATTTTTTAACTCTCTTTAATGGAGCTGGCTGCTTTATAGGAGCGTTTTTTGTTCAGACAGCCCACGCAGGCTCTCAAGGTAAGAATATACTCATGACCGGTGTTCCTGAGCAATTTTCTGATATTATTGATTTGGAGAATTAGGCAGCAGAATTAAAGGAGATGCCAAAGTTTTATTGATTTGCTCTCGCAATTAAGATGGAATTAAGATAGGAAATAGCCTTCCAGCTGTATTCACCCAATTTTAATGAGTCATGTTAGTTTTGATAGTTCGAGTAATTAGAGGATGGCATCTTGCAGGAAGCCTTCACCTCCAGACTCTATACTTCTGTTCTGGAAGACAAGAAAATAAATTGTCTAGAAAGCACCTTTCTATGTTAATGAAGAAGTATGTTCATGTTAGCCATGCTTACGTGCAAGCCTCTGGCCACAAGAGCAAGATTAATGCTACAAAGAACAGAGAACATGCCTGCCTTTTTGTTCCAGTGTTGCAGGGGAGAGGAGGTTGTGTTGAGTGTTTCAACACTGTCTAGGGAATTTGTTCCCCTAGATCCACTGCTTGTCTCTGGCCTTTTTTACACCTTTCTCTTTGTCCAGCTACTGGAAGAACCAGATTCTGTGACAATATGGTCTCACTATGGTTTTATCCTTTTCTAGATGAATACTGCAATTCCCCGAGAACTTACTATTTCAAGAGGAGTTATTTCATGTTCAGCCTGTTGAGAAGCATTTAGTGAAAGATCTGAGCTGGAGACTTTTTGGGTTTAGTGACTTTCAAGATAGGCCAAGAGTTTCTTAAAGTCTTTTTTCCTTTGCTGATGAATCTTTGTTCAATACAGAAAAGACTTGTTTCATAAGTAAATTTAAAAAGTGAAGTACTTGAGTTCTTGAGCCAAAGGACAGGTATTGCTTTGTTCACATGTCAAAACTATTCTGCTGGCTGAAGTAGTGCTTCTAAAGATGCTTTCCATTGATAAGTTCCATTGTTACTGTTACAGAGAACTATTCTCTTGTAGAGCACAACTGCTGGCCCTAATGCACAACATTGTCGCAATTATCAGGGCTGCAAAATTTTTTAACTGCTCATGGTTAAGTTCTGGGTTCTTCTCTTTCCTGCATAAAGAACCACGTAACTTAAAAACGAAGGGATGTGGGTTTTGTGGTTTGGTTTTTTTTGAAAGTACGACAAGAAATTTTAATTCCTACTGGTGAGATCTGAACAAATGATGTGCAGTGCTATTTTTTAAATTAATAATTCAATTAGAATTTTATTATGAAGTATAAAGGCATGACATAGAGATGGATGAAAAGAAAGGAATGCTTACACAAATTAATTGGGCAAAACACCAAGGCATCCAGTGTGGAGAGCTGACGCCCTTGAATGTCACGCAGTGGAATACTCTTTTCATTGGGTAATATGGGTACAGTGAGACTAATGCTTCAAGGACTGTGTTGCTGACTTTTTTTCTTCCTCTTGGTCCAGAAGTATGGAAATTATTACTTTTGATAAGGCTGAAATATTTTGTTTTAGTGAAATTGACAGATTTTGCTGCAATTTAATTTTTCATATCATTAAATATTTGTAAAGTTATTAAGCATCATGTCAACATAAAACATTTTGAGTACATTGGGCCACTATATGTAATTTATTCCTTTTATAGAATATTTTTATATAAAGTAATAGAGAAAACATTTTTTGCATTTGGTTTGCAATTCAGTAGATTTTTTTTTTGCATAATTTTGTATCAAGATTTTTTTTTCTTTTTCTGTAAGCATGAAAACATTTGATTGATTCAAAAAAACCAGTGTTCATTTCTTCCCAGAAGTACTCTTTTCTCAGAGCCTTCAAATTCCTATTAAGGAAGGAATTTATGAAGTCAGGTGGCAAGCTTCTCTACTTTGCGTTGAAAAACCAAAGGTGCAACTTACATCTTTATTTAACTCTGTCAAATCTGCCATTCTTTTAGATGGAATTGGCCATGACATTATCCTGAGCAAAAGTCACTCTTAAATCTCCAAGGGACTCAGTGATAGTCTGTATGCAGAATAAGGTGCTGTAGTGCAAACCAACAAGCCCCTATGTAGAAGAAATCATCTGCAAAACTTGAAAAGCTTTAGAGAAAATATAGTGAAAAAAAGTTTGTTTGCTCTGTTGCTCTAGTTAGAAGTGTTAGAGATTACTTTCCCTATTAGTGTGTAAACAACATGTTATTGGGCTTTCACGTTTTATTTCTAAAAATAAATGGAATCTCACTGGACATCCCTTTCCCAGTGTTCCCTGCTTGAATGAGATTAATTATTCTAAGTTAACACAATTCAAGCAATTCACAGCTTGTAAATAATGGAAATATTCCTGTATCTTTGTTTGTGTCGTAATGCTTCAGACTGAAGTATTCCACTACTCATCCCAGCTAGACTTTTGTCCCACTGACTCATAAATCAAAGTAGACTTGGGATCACACTTCTGGAGCTGGGTATAAACTATAACAAATCCAAAGAGGCTTGGTTTTGTGGCTTGATTTGGTTTCTTAATCTTGCGTTGGAATTTGGGTTTTTTTCCCCACCTAGTTTGATAGGAAATTTTATTTACAAAATTCTTTTTGTTCTGCATTTTTTCCAAACACTCCCGTTGTACTTCTTAGGGTATACTTTGGTGCTTTTGATGAAAAGCCTAAGGTCAGCGAAATTTTTTTACTTTATAAAAAACTGTAGTTACTTATTGAACCTTCTAAAGATGACAGCGCTTCACAGAATAAAATTGTGACCTCTCTTAAGTCAAATTAAGGTCAAATGACACAGACTAAACTCTCATTACTCACATTTGGTGCTTGTTTTCAGCTCTGTTTAAAGAGCTCGTAAAACATTCAATATCTGAAAAATGTATGGAACTGGGGGTAAAGCAAACAGATCAGACTTTTTTCTTTCTCTAAAAAGCTGAACAAATTTATTTATATTGGAAGACCAAAATTCTTTCCCTTTTGCTGAAAGAACACTAAAGTGTTTATGCAATGAATTTCTAAGATTTAACAAGGCTTAGTGTGCAGCTCTTGGGCTATGGGTGATTTTGTCTTGTCCCATGATTCTTGTTTCACTTAAACCCAAGCCAAGACTATTTCTGGTTTTTCCATCTCGAAGCAATGAGACCATGTTTGCCATGGAGTTATTCAGGATACAGTGAAGTAAATCCTCCAGTGTGTATTTTGAAGTGCTGAAGCACAGAGGGTGTTGACAAAATTAAAACATTTTTATAACCTATTCCATGTCACTAGTTTAGAATTTTATTTGGGGTTTTATTGGCAAAGTTGATCAGATATCAGTCACAGTCAAAGCTGCATTAATCATTTTTTAACGCATCTATGGAGGATGGTGTGAATATGATAAAAAAAGACTTTTTAAAAAAATCTGACGAGTGCAAACAGATGACGGGTGACAGTGATATTTTCAGTACAAGCTGGGAAACTGCTTTCTTTTGGATCTCTTACCTCTCCTAACATTTTAACGGAAGGAGATGCAAGACAAAACCTGTCCTCCTATGCCAATCATTTCAGAATACATTTCTCTAAAAATATTAATGTAAATATGTAAGGAAAAAAAAAAAAGAAAAAAACAGAAAGGTCAGAAGAAGGAAACTGATCCAGACATGGTTTTCTTATTTGTATTTAGAGAACAAGGGATTTTTTTTTTTTTGTGCATTTAATTTTTTTCAATTTGGAGACTTGTCTGACTCCAAATACCAAAGATGATGAAGTTAAAGGATATTTCTTGCAGTCCAGATGGTGGTGTCCATTGGTGCCTATTTAGCTAATAAGGATTAGATGCAGACTGAGACTTTAATTTGGATATGATTAAACACTAAATATATGCCCACTAACTTGTTGAAATGATGGAAGGCAATGCAATCCTTTTCTAAGCTATTAATTCATTTTTTTCTGTAATAATGGTCTAGGTTACAGGATAGCTGTAAAAATGTGGGAATCATACAGAATAGTGTAACTTCTAGCATGCGACTGTTTGGCTTTATCTTCTATGTTTTACCAATATCAATGTATGATGATGGTGTTCAGTAAACAAACCGAATGCCTTTCAACGCAACTTTGGGCTTTGTTTTGAATCCATTGAGAGCTCCAAGGGTGCCATCATAGTGACAGATACCTTGTGTGCACTAGTATATGTCAAACACTGGCTTATAGCCCTTTCCATGTCTTCTTTGATGGCTAGTATTGCCAGCTGTTTGTTGCAGTTGGTCAACAACCAGAAGCAGACCAGGAAAGTGGTTTTGTCTGTGTCCTAATCCCTGCTTCACCTACTTTTCTGGCTGCGTTGGTAGGATCAGGTATTTTCTCTTGGTGCTGTGTAACATTCCTCCTTCTTGTGCTACCTGAGCTTTTTTGATGCAAAATCAACAGGACTGTAAAATGAAAGTTTTTGCAACTTTCAGTGAAAGTTTACCAGGCACTTGATGTCAACGATGTATGGTATAGCAGGCTTGAGGAACTCACTCTGCTTAGACTTACTCTTTTATTTTGTTCTAAATTTGCCGTGAAATACTTGAGAGATTCACCTCTAACCTATAGGAAAAGGCTCCTTAAAATGTACACAGCAAAAGGAAACTTCTGATTCTTCATGGAGATTCATGCTACAAAGTATTTCCATTGTCAGAATAAAAATGGAAATTGGGAGGTTGTTGTAGAAAGTTAATTCCCAGAGAGCAATTATCTATGTGACAAACCAACCTTGTAATTGGCACTCCTGTTGGCAATCTCTATAGAAAAGTAAAAGACTGACAGAACCCAAAGGCAGCATCTTTTTGAGGAAAGGCAATTATTAACATACTGCATGCTGATTCAAGGATGAGAAAGTGCTGGACTCCTCAAACTCAAAAGTGCCCAGGATCTTACTCCAGCAAAACTAAACAAAAACTGACCCAATAAGTTACTGATGTTAATGGCTAAGAGTAAAACCTGCAAGTATGAACGCCAACACGAGTCAGTGGAGGGTGCTGGAGTCTGCAGACAGATTATGGAAGCTGTTAGTGGGGTAAGGGCAGAAAGTGTCTGCAGACACTTTTACTGCCTGAAACACGTTTTGGCACCAACAGCTGTTCTCTCAAGGCTTTCAGCCAGCAGAGCATTCTTTGTGCAGTGAATCTAGAAGTAAATGTAGGTTTATCCTCTGTTTCATGGAAAACCAACTTCCATTTATAAAAAGAAAAAAAAAAAGAAAAAAAAAAGTAAATATTTTTGACTGAAAATAAGAAATGGCTACTTTAATTTGCACTGTATCCTCTGAAAAAGAATGTTGGCAGTAGGATGACAGTCCGTATACTTCTAGGACTTCTGCCACTCCTGTTTCTCTGCAGAGAAAGGCACCTCTGACAAACCTTGTTGCCCCTCACTGAAAAGAAAAGAGAGTCTTGATCCTATCCCTTGCTTTGGATGGATCAATAAACTAGAGAGGGAGCATGTGTGTGCTATGGCAGCTGGAATCTTAACGTAGAATCATAGAATGGTTTGAGTTGGAAAAGACCTTAAAGCCTATGCAGTTCCAACCTCTCTGCCATGGGCAGGGACACCTCCCACCAGACCAGGCTGCTCAGGGCCCCATCTACCCTGGCCTTGAACACATCCAGGGATGGGGCATCTACAAGTTCCCTGGGAACCTGTATCAGTGCCTCGCCACTGTCTTAGTGAAGAGTTTCTTCCTCAAGTCTAATCTAAATCTTCCCTCCCTCCCGTTTAAACACATTCCCCTCATCCAATCACTCCATGCCTTGTAAAAAGTCCCTCCCTAGCTCTCTTGCAGCCCCTTCAGGTACTGGAAGTCTGCTCTAAGGTCTCCTCGGAGCCTTCTCTTCTCCAGGCTGAACAACCTCGAATCTCTCAGCCGGTCCTCATAGCAGAGGTGCTCCAGCCCTCTGATCATCTTTGTAGCCCTCCTCTGGACCCGTTCCAACAGCTCCATAGTCTTCTTATGTTGAGAACTGGACACAATACTCCAGGTGGGGTCTCACAAGAGATGCAGCCCAGGATACAGTTGGCCTTCTGGGCTTCAAGCGTGCATTGCTGGCTCATGTCCATCTTCTCATCAACCAGCAACCCCAGGTCCTTCTCTGCAGGGCAGCTCTCAATCACATTATCCCCCATCCTTTATTGAAATTGGGGATTGCCCCGACCCTGGTGTAGGACCTTGCACTTCGCCTTGTTGAAGCTCATGAGTTTCACAGAGGCCTGTTTCTCCAGCTTGTCCACCAAACACAATCTAATTCTGGCCCTGACTATCATGTTGCTTATTTATAATACAGAATTTTTCAAAGGCTTTGTCTCATTATCCTGGCCTCAGTGTTTAAACGCTGGTAACTACAAAAAGAAACAGAGAGGAGACACAGAAATTATTTTTGACCCAGACCAGAGAGCAGACTGGTAATGAAGTGAGGGTAGAGCCCAGATCTCTTGCTTGCTGGGTTCCTCTCCTACCCTGATAAAACCAACCATTCCCGCTTTCAACACTCCAATATGGTGCCTTTGCTAACATTAAGATAATTTTAAAGGTCCATTTTGCTCTGTTCTCTTGGAAGCTGCTGAGTTCATTTTTGTTGGTGGTTTGTTGTTTGTTTTTTTTTTTTTTCCTATTGCTCTGTGCTATTTTTAAGTACATATTTTCTGTTTAGGTTCCATTCTAAACATCATTCCATTAGAAAGCTCCTGCTGCTCATATAGTTAGCCTAGCCGATGTAAATAACCTGGCAGACAGTGTGAACTCGGCTTTGACAAGCTGTAGCGCCGAACCTCATGCGTGCTTTCTCTTTCATCAGATACACGTGCTCTCTCCGTGACTTCTATTGGCCACTGGGGGATGTGAAATGAAAAACTACCTGGTTGTGAATTATGACAGTAAAAGTTTATAAGCTACTAAAATGAAGTTATAGCACCTAGGAGCTTAGTCAACTGACAGTGTTAAATGGTACGTTTTAAAACTCGCTCTGAGATAATGCTGGAAAAGGAACTGCACATACCGAGTTGAGATGCTGCTGCTCTGTGACAGGCAGAAAGGTAATGTGTCATGGAGCAAATTGTGGAGGAGTTAGGGAAAGCTGCTGCACTGATGGCTGTTGTTCCCTGTTAATTCTAGGAGAGCTAAAGGTAACTGCTTTGAAAAGGTACATGTTTACAAGTCTAAGATGTGGAAGAAAGAGAAAAATGTAAATATGTGTATGTAGGGGTGTGGAGGGGGTAATCCTTTGACTGCTGGCACTCCTGGGCTGTGGAACTACTTTATCTCTCTAAGTAGAAAATTTTGAAAGGCTGAGAATGGTATTGGAAGTCTAAAGATGGCATTAGTGGTCAAAAGATTAGTTAAGGCTATCAGGTACAGTGTACAGTGCAGCTGGGGCAAAGGTGGCTATTTTTCCTCCTATACATTTCAGCTAGGTCAAGTGGTGAATAGCTAGTCTATTTAGATAGGCAGGATTTGATACCAGATTTTGGGGAAGCAAAAGAAGGTGACTTTGGACACACTGATAATGGTGTTCTGTTCAGATCAGCAGTGTGCTTTTGATCTAAATCTCCTGGTCATCTCTGATTTGATCCTGGAGCACAAAAAGCCCACATTCCTTTTGGTTGAAACTAAACAAAAATTGCTAGTGTCTGATGTGTTCCAGCTGTTAATGGCAACTAGTCTGATATGAACTACCGTGAGGTGTGTATACTGTGGACATCATGTTCTCAGCACCAGCTGTTTCACACTGTATTTGCTTCTGTTGCACTTCACTACTTGCTAATGAAGACAGCCTCTCTTCTTCCAACATGATCAAAACTGTGTTCCCAAATAATGTAACAGGTCATTACAGCACTGTAGATCTCTCTCTGATATTCTGCATCTACTATCATTTCTTTTCAGCTTGATGTTATGGTTTTGCTGTAGTTGATTGTGGTACTTCAAGTACTGATTGTCTTCAAACACAGACTGGTGGGGGTGTGGCTTGCTTTGGTTTTAAGCATCCTGATTTCCGTAGTTATGATTTTGTTTTCCGTAGTTATGGGTTTGTTTGCAGACTGGTTGTGACGGAGAACATCAAAAGCAACACTGCTATCTAAAGCACACAAGAAGGCAGACAAGGCTGTACATAGGTGGCACTGTTCTCTGGATGGAGTTTAAGCTGCCTAAAAGTCTCAGATACTATTGTCAAAAGCGTTAATAGAAAAAGACCTGACTCATGCAAATAAATGCTCTGTGCAAGACGTGGATACGTTGCAGACTCATAGCTAAATGCAGCTATAGAAAACGTGAAGTAAAATGTCAGGTAATATCTTGGTAATGGAGAACCATCCAAAACACTGAAAAATTCTTTTAATGAATGTTTTTAGTGTTTGTTTTTTTTTTTATAAGAAGGGTGCATTAAAAGAACGAGAGAAGCGAATAAGGATTTCTACAGACCACCTTAATTCTAATTCTTCCTAAAGGGTTCACATTTAACATCGATTTATCTGTGTGAAGGGGATAATATAGAGGGAAGATGGCCTGATCGTTACTGTGCAGACTTACGTTTACCAGTGCACTTTGGATTTGTTAGGAGAGTTCTTTAATTTCTCTAGATCTCTATTTTCTGTCTGCAGAGCAGGAGCAAAGTACGCTGTAGACTCAAAAAACATAGATGCGGTGTGAATGAAAGCTGTATAAATAGCTACAAGGGGGGGTTCAAAGCACCTGCTGTGACTGTGTCTTACACAAAGTTATCTTCATGTCTTTCATATGAGCCACGACTCATCCTGCAAGGTAAACTAATTCTGCTACAAATGTCTGCTTTTCCAGGCAACTGGTTTCCACACTTGCTGCGTGAAGGTAAATTGGAGAGATTCTTCTTCTTCTTGGCTTCCTTAATGATGGTGAACACCCTGGGGTTCTGGACTATTGCACACAGGTATGTGTGAGATAATGAAAGCTTGATGTTTCATTTGTAGATATGAGTAGAATTCTTGCAAAACCTGTAAGCTTGTATGTAATAAAGAATTAGTAGTGATAGATCATATATTATCATTCAGGGTTCAGATTTTGGTATTTTTCATCTGCAGCAAGGAGAGAGATTTGACAGCAAAAATTGTGTGGGAAGCTTAGAAAAAACCAATAACTGATGAAACTAGCCTAAAATTTGTAAGGAGTCTTACTAATATAAAACTGCCTTGAAGAAAAAAGACCATCCTATTTTTTACAGAACCATGTAAATATGTTGGCATTGGAGCTTAGATCACAGCACCAAGATATTCTGGTCATGAAACTGACTTCCATTGCTTTTGGCTTTGTACCAATATATAGAAAACAGCCATTGTCTCAGAGAGCTTACATCTTTAATATAGGGCAGTAGGCAAAGAGGTTGCAATAAAACAGAAAACAGCTACTGGGTGATGCAGTATGCAATAGTTTCAACAGAATAACCCTGAAATATTTTCTGATACTCTACTGGGCAAGGAGATAAATGCATCTTTCTGCTGGAGTCAATGGAATTGCTCAATTAGCCCCCTGCATAGCAAGCAATTTTATGCCACCTATAGAGCCTAGTTTTAATGCCTGTATATTGCCTGTAAAATACAAGAAACTCATAATTGCAATACGCTTTCTTATCCACGGTGGTTTGAGAGTTGGTCTGCCTCCTGTATTCTGGAATATTTAATCACAGTTAACTTTCTGTTGACAGTGTTATAAGTAATGCTTGTAGTGAAGAATAGGGAGGAAAGCAGCCTGTGTCACCATCAGTAAGAAAGCTCACGTGTGAGTGCCATTCTGTCTTAGACGTTGGGCTGCAGTTCTATGGAAATCCTTCAGAAACCTTGGAGTAGTGATTTGATAATGACAATAACAGAAAATTTCCAGGGGCAGTGTACTTCTAGAACTCTTGAGAAAAATACTTTTTCTATTACATATAGCCATACCTAACTTTGCAGTAAGAAATTTGTGAGGCTATGAGGATACCATAGCATCTTGTTAATCATTTAAATGTAATGTGAGACACAAGTGTCTATTTATTCTGATGGCTAGTTCTTGATTCTCATCTTTTAAATGTGACCTGAGTCGTGATCAGAAGTGTTTACCCTGCATGTATTTTATCTTCTTTTTATAAAATGGGGTTTTTTTCTGCTGTAAAATGAAATTTTCATGTGTGGTATTTACTGCTGAAAACTAAAAGGTTTTGGTTGTCAGAAGGTGGCCATAAAACTGGGCTGAATGCAACAAATAATTTTACCAAAAAATTAACATATTTCAATGAGGAAATTTGTTGGTCTCCAGTCTTCTCGAAAATACATGCAATATGTTTTCTTAAGTTCAAGTGTAATAGTTTCATTTTGTGCTAAATAAAAATTCTACCAGGGGGAGGGAAAGGATGAGGACTGTTCGGATAAACACTGATTTAAGAGTGGGGGAAATCAGGCTTTAAAACTATGCATTACGTAAAATATAGTAAAATTTCTCAGAGGAAAAAAGTGTATTTCTTTTTTAAACTTTTTAAAATTACACAATACAGCTGTTGACACCGGCATCCCATTTGGCACTTCTCATCCTGAAGTTCTGGAAAGTTCTAGGAAAGCCCAAATCACTCTTCTATTTTTCTGGCTACTTAGAAGTGCAGGACTCAGCAGGCACTATAACTTGCAAAATATTACCTAATAAGCAATAAGTGAAACTAGTCTCAGAAAGGACGATCACTTTAGCAGTTTCCTTCCCTATCCTCCTTCCCAGATACAACAGTCTGATTCAGGAATACACCAATGATTTCAGAGGAAGTCTTCCTGAAGAAAAACTTTTGAAGCATGAAAAAACCATCAAACATTATGGTAGTGTCCTGGAACATTCTCCCATTTTGTCTCCTATGGAGAAAACCTGATAAAATTTCACCCTTGTTTGATTTTGATTGTTACCAACAAACTTCTAATGGTAAATTACCTTGTATTGTTTAGTGGAACTGCCAATGTATTTATTAATTATCTCAGGAATAATAATGTTATTTATAAATTTACAAAATAGAAGTTGCCATAAGATTTGGCCTTGTAGGATGCTGCACTGTCATAATGCACATCAAATACAATGAGAGCTTACTGCTTGGCATAGTTGATGGAAAGAGTCTTTTAATCTCTATGGGGAAATAGATAGGTATCCACATGTATTTGTATTTAGTAATGGTTCAAAATCAATAAACTCATGTATACATTTGTTTAGCAAATTACTCTGTGACAGTATCATTTATAAATAGAGTCTGGTATTGGCTGGTTGATGCTTGCAAAGGTAGGAGTGTTGTGTTCTGTTCTTGGCTCTGCTACTTATCTGCTACCTAGCCTTCAGCAAGTTCTTTCTTTAACTTAGTTTCCCCTTCAGTGAGATGGACACAGCCATTCTAACCTTCTTTGCAAATTGCTTTGAGATATACCAAAAATATGCTATAAATATAGGTCCATAAAGTCCATCATGAAACAATGATGCTGAAGCATCTAGTCTTATATTTTGCAGAAGAACTGTAGAACTTGTCATTCCTAAGAACAATATATAGAAAACATGTAGTAAGGGTACTGGAGATGAGAATTTATTGACATTAGAATTACTCATTGTAACCCAGCTGAGGTGGTGAAAAGAATTAGAAAAACATTGGGAGAGGGTTGTTGCAGTTGGAAGTGTGGGGGTGGAGGACTGATTAGCAAAATGCATTCCACTTTAAAGATCTAAATAATGTTAAACACGTCCAAAATTGGCTGACATAGGGATTGTGAGTGATGCTAATCTAGCGCTTAAGATTTTAGTTTTTTGAAGTCATACTACTGCAAAGAGTGAGGATAGAAGGGGGTCCTTACATGATAAGGAAACATTGAACTCAAAACCTAAAGGACCTCTTTGACATCGAGATGATTGTATCAGAAGTGGTAGTCAAGCCATAATACTCGCTAGGTATGAAGAGTGCTCTACCACAGGAGAAACCACATCAAAGGAATATGATGTACTGAAAGTGAAGCAGAGTGTAGTTTGTGAGCTGAAACTGTGAAACAGCTGGTGAAGGAAATCATCTCTCCAAGGAAATTGCCACTCCACCACTAGCCATATTTAATGCTGCAGCTTTGGATGAGGTGTTGAGGGAGGGGGGGAGCAAAACTTAGTAACTGCATCTGAGAAGTGGGAAGGCAGGCAGGAGCCCTTAGTTTGATCTCACAAATATTTAAGGTTTAGGAAAATAAAAAGAGAAGATGACATTTAAAGTCATGAGATAAAAGGAAAATTGAAAAAATGCAATACAGATGTATCAAAGGTAGATTTGCCAGGCTAACATAATGTCTGTGTGTAATGAGAATTAATTTTCTAAACAAACATAGTAGAGATGATCTGCCATGGTTTCAGTAAAGCACTTGACGTATATCCCATGGGAAATAATTATGAAGATGGAGATCAGAGTCAGCAGAAGAGCTACAAGGTGTCTGAGGGACCTGTCAAGTCCAGACGGCAACAGATAGTGTAGAAAGGGGAGGTATCCATCTGGAAGTGATTGATTGTGGAACTTGTTTAATATCTTTCTTTGTGGTAAAAGAGAATGTGATCCAAGGATCCGATCCTAGAAGATCGACTGGTTGAGATGGAAGAAGTAGTTATATCTTCATCCAGGTTCGTCTGAAATGGTCATCCATTCTGACTAGCGTGGGATATGATGCCTTGACGGCAGAGCTGAATATACAAGTTGCTGTTTGCTCTGTAAGAAGTAGTGGGAAGGTCAAAAGGTTGCCTGTTCACCTTGCCCTGGCTCTTTGCCCTGCCAGCAAGAGACAGCGTCTTTCTCCTAAAGCAACTGCACAAGCTGGGCTTGTGCTGGGTTTATGAGATGGAGGGGAGGCAAAAGGTTGAAGGACCTAGTCTCCAAGGGTGCTAGAGACTGGAAAGCAGAAAATTTTGACATATTTGACAGTTATTTGCTTCTAATGTTGTGTTTTTCTAAATGATATTTATATTGCAATAAACTCAACCTTAAGCCACAGAATATTCTAGTTTCTTTCCATAAAGAAAAAGTAGGAAATTCCTGAATACGTTATTTGATCTTTGTCCTGGCACACAAAAGCTGCAAAGGTGCTGGGTGGAGTCTGCTGACAAGAGGTCTGTGGTTGCTGTCAATGTATTTGAGAGTTACGCACAAAAGGAGAGCAACTCCTTTAAGATTTGAGCCAGCAAGTATAATTGGGCTGGAGATGCTTTTAGCACCTAACAATGATGATATTTTTTAAAAAAAACTGCAAAAATAACAGCAGTT
The DNA here is from genome assembly GCF_017976375.1 of Cuculus canorus. Classification (NCBI taxonomy): domain Eukaryota; kingdom Metazoa; phylum Chordata; class Aves; order Cuculiformes; family Cuculidae; genus Cuculus; species Cuculus canorus. The sequence continues at coordinate 140,335,696 of NC_071401.1, forward strand.
TGGAACCATTTACATCAAGAACAAGAAAACAAGAGGCCTAACTCTATTTTTTTTGTATAAAGTGTGCTTTGGTGCTTGCCCTCAGGCTGAATGATCTCAAGCTTCCTAAGAACTTTTTTTTCCCCTCAAAAATCAAAATGTGAGAATAGATGACAGCAGAGAATGGAATGCAGCTGTTGCACTTTAATTATCTGTGGAAAACCATTCTGCAGGAAGAGGATTTGTTAACTCCCTGGACAGGACCTCTCTGTCATGCAATTATGCAAGAAAGGCTTTCGGCAATGGGGAAGGGAGCAGTTGGGTAGCCTTCACAAAGAGATTCTCTGGAAGATATGGGTTAGAATGGGCTTTAGGCTGAATAATTGACTATTGAAAACTCACTAGCTTCTTCACATGGAGTAGAAGAAGGGTTTTTCTATCATATTTAGGTAAGAATTTGGCCTTTTGAATAGATGGCAAAAGGATGGCTGAATTTTGACATATATCAATATACAGAAGTCTATCAGTCATGCTCACCATTATGACAGAGCAATTTAGCAGTTATACCCAACAGATGGGGATGCTTCTTGAACTGCAGCATCTGGGCCTCTGTACAAAGCTGATGGAAGTCATTGTACTTTGAGAGTACCGTCTAAATTTTACAAATCTTGTACCAGCACACAGTAAAATTAGTATAAAAGATTCTACAGGTTTGGTCTTGACTTTGAAAGAAGCTGGTTTTCACATCTTATTTCATACATTAGAAAAAATGAGATGACAGAAAGAATATGGAAGGGTGTGTGCATGTGAAATAAAGCAGTAAGCAGCTGGAAAATGTTAGAATAACCTTCATTGTTTCAGCATTTTGTTGATCTATGGCAATTTTCATTCAGATCTGACTGACTGTGTTTTAGGTCGCCTGATGATGTTGCTTTGCACAAAGTAAATTTAAGATGTTAATCCACGTGTTTTAATCCATGCCATAAAGGACTATGGCTTTTAAAGTTATTGTAGAAAAACATTGCCTCTTAAGTGAGGTTAAGAGTGCCTAGAAACATCCCAGTTCAGTTTTGTAGTTTCATTATTGTCTAAATTTTCTAAATCTTGTGCCAGCACACAGTGAAATTAGTATAAAGGACTCTGTAGATTCAGTCTTGATTTTGAAAGAAGGTATTTTTGTGCTGTCTACCAGTTCTGGTTGTAAGTATTTCAGTGGGTGCTGTGCTCAGCACAGGTCGTTACTAGTCTTGAACAGCTTTATGTATTGCTGATTGGGGGTGAGGGACTGGTGATGTTTAAGGGTTAAATGTGTATTTTATACTTTATTCATGTATGCACATACCAAAAATACAAGTTCTGTCCCAGACAGGTCATTTAGCACCTCAGTTAAGTCTAAATGCATGGGACACTATTTTGAGGGAGGGAGGGGAAAGAAAGCTTACTGTAGAGGATTAAGATCTCCATCTGTTAAGTTTGCACTGATGATAAAACACATGCTCCCAGTTGGAACAAGATGCATTAAAAGAGCAATTTCACTTCTACTGCCTAGCAACAATGTCATTGAGCACCTGTAATAGTTTAAACATTAAGTATAATTGGCTTTGCTTGACATAAATCTGTATTTTTGTAAATAAGAGCAGTTGAGTTTCCATGTAATACCAATTAGCTATAAGGAATGCTTTGTTTGCTGAAGCCTGCAGCTTTGCAGAGGAAAGAGGGAGTTGTTAAGACTCAGCAGTAGTAGTCAGAAAGTAGAACCCAGATCAGACATTACATAGGCTTTGAGTGTCCTTGTGCAAGTTATTTAATTTTTTTCAGTCAGATTCCCTAGGTATGAAAGAAGAATAATATTCGGAAGTCTTTTTTTTGGTGAAGAACCCTGAGTGTGTCTGATTAAAATACTTTGAAGGTAATTTTACAGCGTTAAACTCAGCTGTCTGGGTCTATGCTGGATTTGTTTCCCTTCTTTTAGTCAGAGCTACTGTTGCGTCTTGAAGTTTTTGTAAATCTTCTAGGAATACTTACTTTCTGCCAGTGATGGAAGAAAGAGGTGCATGACCCAGTTGATATGAAAGTAAGTCTTGTTCAGCTTCTGTGGGAACTCTGAGCTGGAAAGATGAGGTAGGAGTATGCCTGCCTTGTGCCCTGGAGAAAAGCTGCAGAGCAGAACTAAAGCTTTTAGACTTCACCTTGGTGTCTGTTTGCTATAACGTATACTATAATAGATTTGCCTTGGCAGAGGCAAATGCAGCTACCTTCCAGAGAATGTTTTGAAAGTCTGCTTTTATTTAATCTTTTAAAATAAATATCAAAAATTCACAAGTCTCCTCATCATTTCTCTGTTCTGAATAGAATAAAAATGACCTTTTTCCTTTCTATGTACCTGGTTTCTAGAAAGTCTCTCCACAGAAGTAATATTCTGTTGATGTTATTATTCTAGTTTCAGTCTCTTTCTGTAATCGTAGATATAGATTTCCTTGATTCAGAGCTTGACATCTAAACTTTATACAGTCTACTAGTACTGATGCTGACTTTTTAAAATTATTTAATCAATTCTAATATTCAGAGGTAGTAAGACTGATAGGAACTGCTCTAACAATGATTTTTTTCACTTTGTTGAAGATACTTTATATCTGCAGAAAACTGGATAACGCATCCTAAGACTACAAAATTGTAGACATTCTGCACATTTTCCTAGGGGTTGTGTGCTCTCAGAAAGAAAATTAGTAGAAGCTTTTTTCAAATATTGTATGACCAACATCCTACTTTTTTTTTGTTTGTTTTGTCTGGATGTGGGTTTTTTTGGTGTGGGGTGTTTATTTTGGGGTTGTCTTTTGTTGCTTTTTTTTCTTTTTCTTTCCAGATTAAATGAAAAATGAAGAGAATGCATATCTACATATCTAGAGCCTATTTAGCTGGAAAAGAGGTAATCTTTGATACCTAGCAAAACCATTAATCTGAAACACATGCTGAACAGTAAACCATAGGCTGCAAGAGGACGTTGCTTAAAAGTGAATCTGGCATTCTATGCAGTTCTGAATTTCTTTACTGTGGCTTATAGAGTTTTCCTATTGTCCTGAAATTATTCCTTTTTGAAATATTCAAGTGGAAAACCAGATTTTAGTATTGTGCTGACAGTTGATAAACCCCTCAACAATCTTTGTCACTGTTTGTAAAGAGCTATCATTTACTGGAAACACTCTTTAAGCTTAAACTGTTTGTAAACTAAACTTTAATGATGAGAACATTGTCTAAAACCTTAGGCAACAAAAATTTCTGCCTTACTTGTACTGTGAAAAAGAAGAATGTCTATGACTTTAAGGGAGAAACTTCACTGCCGAGATCTAAGTACAAAAATTGTATACGTCTTGCAAAACTAAGCAAACAGTTTCAACAACAGGAAGAGCAGCAAACTGCCGAGAGGGCAGGAAGGTGATTATTACCTATTTGAAAATGTTGTTGCTTTGTTATGGAAGACCTTTCAATTGCTGCTTCTTGCCTGGGATAAGAAATTCATGTTTATGAGAATATGTAAAAGTGGATGGTCTTGTCTGATAGATTACATAGATGCTAAAAATTAAATAAAGTGTCAGTGAGGGCAGAGCTGAAGTACATATTTCTTGTATTTAAAAATAAAAAAAAAATACTAGAAAGAGGGTACTTTTGTAGTTCTGGCTGAAATAGTTGAAGGGTAAAACTTAGGAAATCCAATCCTTCTTTTCTTTTCAGTTCCAATGTGAATTACCAGTCAATTGATTCTCCCTTTTGCAAACTCTGTTCATCTGATTAATGGCTAAAGTGGACTATTCTCTGCTCATTTTTTTAAATTAACAGTCCGTGTTGTAGTGAGGGTTAACTAAATCATGGTGATTTGGGTTTTGTTCTTTCTCACAGTTAGCAGTTTCAAGCTGTCTTCCTATGCATTCAGTGATTGGTATGCTTACCTTTCAACATCTTTAGAAAGCAATATTTTCACTTTCTTTGAGCCTATTTAAGATGCAGTGGGTTCCAAATAATCACTTGCACAGATGCTCATAAATGTTTTTTTTCTTTTTTTTCCAGAGATGCTTGTGCAGTTCCGACACAGACTCAGGCATGTAGATCCTTCAGAAATGCACAGAGAGAGTGGCCCAATTTAAATTATCTATTGAATGCTGAAACACAAATTGCACATGAAATCCCCAAGCTTCAAGGGTCTCTGGCAGGTCACATCCTACCAGTCACTCAAACATTTAGTCAGTGCTACCCCCATGCACCTATGAAACTGAGGCTGTTTGACACCTCTGAGAATATTTCTCATGTTAGATCTGTTGTAAATGAGCACATGGTCCAGAATAATTAATGGTAACACTTCAGTCCTTTTTTGACAGAGTTGTGTTTCTTATGCAGTTTGTGCTGGTCTGTCTATTTAACTGCAATCAGCCATGCCTGAAAGACAGGAAAGAACAAGACGGACAAGTGTGTCAGTGAGTGAACCTCTTTTCTGTAATTAGAAATGCACAGGGAATAAATTATTCTCTAATTCAAGCTGTCCAGCTCACACTAATAATAACAACCCAAGAAGCAATCTGTTTATAAAAATTAAAACTGAATTTGTGAGACTCCTAGTGCAAGACAGGATTTACTGTGTAGACTTGTTTGAGTTTACCGTGTTTAAAGAGCTCTGTCAAGGCATTGTCAATGTTTCAGGCTGGACTACATGGCCATTTCATGCATGCATTTTCTATCACACAAGATTAGCTAAAACTTAATCAGAGATAACTGTAGCAACTCTGGGCCAAATGCTTCTCTGCTAAACTAATGGCTGTTAAGGAACAAATGCTACAGAACAAAGGTATGAGCAAACTTGGCCTAAGACATTTGTTTTTCTTCTGTGCAACCCTTTTAATCCTTCTCCATTCAGTTGTCTTCCTGCTTGCATAGGCAAAATCTTTTCTGTGGAGTCACTGAGGAGGACCCTAGCAATGATGCAATAGATTGTTTCTTGGTTTGTTTACCTAAATATAATTCCTATGAGTCTCGTAATTCTTTGTAAACACTAATGGTGCTTAGTTCTATCTCTAAGGGCTAAAGATTTAATATAAATTATTCCATAGTGGGCCTTAAAATTTTCAAACCACGATAATATTAAAATTTGGGGGATTGACTGATTCTGGGGGAGTCTATCTTAATATCACAGCTATAAGATTATAGCCTAAAGTCTTCCTTCTCTGGGTTCTAGGGCAAAGAGAATGGATGGAATCTTTGGGCACCAAAATGTTTTGTTCAATTGATTTTAACTGTTTCTTGATTTTTTTTTTCTACTTTTTTTTTCCTAAACTTACATAGGCTTTAATTATGGCTATGTTGTAATTGTAGCACCTGATTAAGATGCAAAAAGCTGACTGCTGAAGAGTGCAGAGCACTCTTACTTGACTTCAGCTTGGAGTCAAGTGGAGATGTAACATCTTGAGAGTGGAGGAGGTGCCAGAGAACTAGCTTTCCAACAACAACTCAGAAAATGAGAATGCACAGTCTCCATTTTAAACCTGGGAAAGTAATCAGGTCTCAGGATTAGATATGTTACTTATCCTCCTTTAGAGCCAGAAGCTATAAAGAAACTGCTCAGAATTTGAACAGCTGTCATAAAGCATCCCTGACATTTTTAAGCAATCTCAGATCTTTGGATGAAGAGTCATGATAGTAACTTTTATTTTTGGAAGGCTGAAACGTACACAATGAATTGTCTCTGTCAGGCAACATGCTGCAAAAGAGTGTTGACTACAAGAAGTCAGCCTAACAGGTAACGTTTTTTTTATTAATATTGTGAAATCTCAGCATATCTCTTTATCCATTTTATTCTTCATTCAAAACATATGCATTATGGTCAGTTGCTGATCTGAAGGTATAGATGAGATCCATAGAGGGAACAAAAGCTATCTAGGTTTTCTGGCACATTTGTGTATATACATCACTTCAAACTGGGTAAAACAAGCTTGAAGAGTCACTGTCCAGTAATTCAGAGTACCTAATTAATTTAATTGCAAACCATGAAATTTTCAAATTGATTTATTATTCAAATATATTCATGCACTTCCATCCCCCCCCAGGCTCTACCCCTAAAGAAACCCTGCTTTTTCAGTGCAGCTCTGTTTTGTGAACATGTGAAATCCAAACAAAAGAATATCCATACTGTGTCAGACCAGGCATCCTTCTAACAGGGTGCAAGGGAGGAAAAAATACAGAACAAAACACAAAACTCTTCTGGTAAACCCACCCAGTCTGAAGGAGTTATCCTTAGTTCTGTGTTTATGTTCATCCCAATAGCTTACATAACTAATCAGAATACTAATAATAGCTAAATGTAATGCTAATTGCCAGTTTATCATGTTCTAATGAAATGTGTGATTTAGGTCCTTGTTTTCAGTTTATATTTGGTTTTAGTATCTCTCTGTGGTCTTGTGGTCTTGTAGGTGTTTTATGCCTTACTTTTTGAAGTCCAGAGTAAAATCAGCTGTAGCCAGGACCCTTCACTGATCAGGCTTCTACAAGCGGTAGGAAGGGGAGAAACGGTGGAGGACAGAGAATAAACTCACAAATCACCTTCATAGAATGCAAACTTTTCAAGTATTATTCTGTATGAGCAACTGCTGCCCTTCCCATAACTTTGTGTTTCAATATTTAACATCAGTAACCTGTGCTAATAAAAGCAGATGGGAAAAGAGGAAAGATCTCATGCTTTCTGTGGTGTAACCTCTCATTACAAGCATGAAATAAGTCATAAGCTATCGGAGCTTGAGCTTTCTGTGTCCACAAAATAGACAAATGGTTGATTTGAAATTTGCTTTTGAATCTATTAGTAGGAAATTCCTTCCGTTAAAAAATAGAATGATCTCTTTCCTTTTTACCATAGTAAGCAAGGCACTTGGTCCTTCCCTGATGGCAGAATTGGGTTAGTTTTTTTTGTCACAACACAAAATAGATAAGAATGAAGTTGATGTTAACACCTCTCCTTCCTGCTCCTTCATGTGATCTTAAAACTGTCATATGACCTGATCTCAAAAGAAGGATATATAGAAGTAGCCTTCCTGGTATATTTGGGGGATTGTTTTTGTTTTTGTTTTCCTGTACCTTCTCCAGTTTTCATCCCACCAGTGCCTGCAAAGCTTTGATATGAAGATCGCTCCATGGTGTTGCAGACGTTCTTTTGTTATTTCAGCTTGTTTCGATGCTTTTGACTGGCAGTTGTTCAGTGGTCTTATGCTGTATCCATGCTCCTTTCCTCCCATTTTTTATGGCATGGGGGTCTTTTCCATCTACCCCATTGCATGCCACACTGTAATCCAGGCTTTTGCTGCACATCTCTTCAGAAGTAATTCTGCTTTCCTCGTCCCCTCTGACAATCTGTCACTTAGCCTTCCTCAGTGTTGCATTATTAAGCATAGAGTAAATAAAAAGCAAACTTGGTGGAAACCATATCCAAAGAGTGTTTCTCTCTTGGCGTGTGTGATCTGCTGTTCCCCTGCTCTCTGTTTTGCTCCCACACGTGCAGAGGTGCGTGTGTCTTTATATGTTGGAGATTTGATTGCTGTGGAATCATTGCTACCTGTGTCTTTGCACATCTCCTGCTCTTCATCATCTCTGCTGGGTTTGTAACTGTCAGGTAGATGGTGTCTGTACTGCATTTGAGGAACAGTGGGGACATCCAGTGGTCACATGGGTTATAATTAATTACTCCCGATCCTGTCAGTAAGATCAAATTTCCAAGCTTTCTTCTTTTCTCAGCGTTTGACTTGTTTTTCATCATAGCTCATTATCCTGTAAAGTGCCTGACAGAAGGTTGGGATTGCTTCTTTCTCTCATCTTTTTCTTCCTTCCCACCCCCCAAATGATGTTGTTTTGTACCCATCAACAACAGAAACCAGGAAATTGAGTCTCACAAGAAAATGGGGATATCTTTTCGTTAGTTTTCAAATGGAGAATTTGGAAGAAAGAGTGGGGAAATTATTATTTTCAATGTAAGACACTGGAATAACTGGTCAATCAATCTTATTGCTAGAGGTGATGGATATAAAAAAAATTGTTACAATAAAAGCACAACTTAAACTTTTTATAGAACTTTTTCAATTACCTCATGCCTAATTCACGTGTACCTTGTTTCATCTAGAGTCTGTAGTGAGACCGAGAAGAGCTGTCTCCTTCCCTTTCTGAATCTGGTGGAGATAGATTCCGTCACTGCTCATCAGGGGAACGGGTCCCATTTTTCTGATCAGGTGGGCTTTTCTGGAATGATTCTGACTGGGACAGATTTTAATATAAATGAATAAAAAAAGATTTTTTTGTGGTTGTCATAATAGAGAATGACAGTGAATTACAGACTTTTAAAACAGAAGAGGGAAGACATTTCTTGCCCCGCTCTGTCTAGTGAATGGTTGTTATATGGTTGTGCAGAGTACTCAACTGTCCTTTGCCCACGTTGTAACTCCAGAAATGACAGTAGCTGATCTTCTAGTTAGTAGCATCAGAACAGCAAACTATTTATCCGATGTGTATAAGTATAGCCAAGTTTCATGCTCCTTTTTTCTTAAGATTCATTAAGAAATATGAAAAAAAAGGATATAGACTCCCCAGGGACTGAGAGACCACATAAAATCTATTTTATTTTCTTTTTTTCCTTTAGAATAAATAATTTATGATAATTTTATGTAATAGTACTATGTTGCTTTTACTCTATCTGTTACTGGAAACAGTGCCTTTTTTGTTGTCAAACTACAACTTAATTTAAGCAATTCTTTGCTGTTTTTTTGTTACCATATTGAGATAAAATGGTGGAAGCCATGAGAGAAATTCTAGTAAAGGTCACTGGCCTAATTATAAAACGTCTTTAAAAGTTTTATGATCCTTTAATGGAGTGCTATTGGATATTTCCAACTGGAAAGAATCGAGCTCTGTAATAAAGGCTTTTGAAGGAACATTGCAGCTTTGGCACAGATCTCAGCAACTCTTTTTTCCCCAGGTCTGCATGTGGTACCTTGTGGCAGTGACCAGTAGAAAAGCCTTAAACATAAGGGAAAAAAATATGATACAGAAATGAAGCAGAAGAGAAGTAATGGATTTTAAATGAAAAACGTCATAAGACTATGATAATTTCAACAAAGAAAATTCTTGTAAAGGAAGAACATTTCTATAAAATGCATATATCATCTGAGCAAGTTACCTCAAATTAGCTCCACTTCATTTGTGAAATATCTGGCCTGTTCCAGAGTATCATGGTGGCTGAATTTCAGCAAATCACAATTTTGCCTGGGTGATGGATAGAGAATGACAGACTGAAAAAGTTGTGGTATTCTTCTATTTTCTGTTCTTCTTTGCTAATATTTTCCCATACAAATTCGTCTTCCATCCCTGCTCCATATATTTGTATAAACATCATAAGGTAACTATTTAGTACGACTGAATTCACATCAGAAGTTTGCATTTACATACCCTAGTTTCTAAACTTAAGTTTTTCTTTAGGACAGCCCTGTGCTTTTATTGTTTGGTGGAAATCTTTACAAACATTCAATATTTTTACTGATACTCAACTTTGACACAGTCTAATTTTGAAGGGCTGAATAAATGTTATATACGTGTTTTCCACATGTTGCTACCAAGACAATATTGACTGTTATTGTTATTTTCTTAAAACAAAATGAGCTAGGAGATTGGAGGCGTTGCTCAGGAGAACTCAGACTGTACACCCTGTGTAGCAGGTCATTAATCAGCTCAGTAGCAGAACTGAGACCACACGGCAGCTCACCTGTTTCCTCCTCCACTTCTTTCTGGAGGAAGCTGCTGCTTCTACTTAATGTCTCCAAACAACCTACAGTAATATGTATTTGAAGTTCTGCCAAAGGAAAGTGTAACAGTGTTTGACGATGGTGGATATTGTGAACATAGGAGGCTTTTTCTGTTTGGGGTTTTTTTTCATTTCTTGAGATGAACCTTTCCGTTTTTGCTTGAAGTTTTCCTTGATTAATGCATTCATTAAAGAGGAGTGACGGTAATGATTAAACAAAAACATCTTTAAAATGCAGAGTTCATTTCAAACCATTTGGTTTTGTTGTACACAAATTGGATTGGCGTTGCATCCTGCACAGCAGGTACTCTACTTGAAATCAAAGACAGATGCTTTTACAGGATTAGAAAGGATATCTTGAGGGGCGGAGGAAGAGATTGAGGTTGGGGGGAGTTGTTGCTTTTCCTTGTACTTTTTAGTAATAATGTTAAATGAATAATGATAACACTGCTGTTTTGTCTGCCTCGAGTACTAATAATATTGTTTGCTTACAATTAAAAGGAAACAAAAGCTCTATTGTAACTTAAATTGTTAACAAATCAAGACTACTTAACTGAGATTCTTTCCTTCATAAATAGCTAATGACACCAGAGTCTGCTTGAATTTTAATGCTAAATATCTCTGAATGAAAATATTTGACTGCCAAATCATGCCAGGCAACCACATTAAATTTTATTATTGTTTTTTAATTATCTGGCAATGTACATGTCTTTTAAGGGCTTCCAAACTGTTTAACCTAGTCTCTGCTCAAATAGAGACCTAAGGGAGCTGCAGCTTGCAGGGGATTTCAGTTAGTTACAATAAATACAGTTAAAGGATGTCTCTTGAAGGGGAGTTGTGTGCAGAACTGCTGAAGGTGCTGGTCTTCCTGAAATGCGCTGCAGGCAGTTGACTAAGAAAGCAAAGAGAAGGACACGTCACTGGTCACTTCTATGACTCCAGCAGTGCCTTCTGGTTAAAATGCCCATTTTTGCTGTCTTTTAAGAGGTGTGATCTACATAAGCCATATGTACCCTGTGAAAATTTAGTTTGAGTGAAATATCATCTTAAGCACCCAGACCCCATTTGTCAGAATTTCCCACAAAATTATCCTATCGTTATATTGGCTTTTGGGCTCCTGAGTTGGAGTACTTTCCTAGTAATGTACCACGCTTAACCACCCAGTATTTCTGTACGTTATAGCCTTTGCAATAGTGGCTACTGCAGCTTGTACTTTCACTACTTTCCACATAACCATTCCATTGCACGTTCATGGCTTTACAAAATATCTCTTATTTAAACTATTCCTAAAGATAAAATTCAAAGAGCTTCTCTTGCCTCTTCACACTAAGGAGCATCAAAACTTTTGGGGTTTCCCACTGTAAATATAAAATCTTTTTTTCAAATACTATATTATCTTTAGTCTGACCTGTACAGAAGAGAGTTGAAAGGAGGAGCAGCTTGTTGAGAAAATTTGCTTCTTTTAGTGTCACTGTTCATTTCCTTACTGTGTCCAAAGATTCAGATTACATTGGGGGTTCACTTCTCTGCATGTTGTTCAAGCACAACAGATGGACTGTCTCTGACCCCAGGAACTTGTTGTTGAAACAGTGAAGAAAAGAATGTCGAGAAACAAGAGACAAGTATCACATAGTCCAATCAATTAAATTTTTTCTTCAGTTAATGTTTTTTGATGACATGGTTTCATGTGATTTGAGTCTCAGTGTTTAATACTTGGTTACATTCTGCTGCCTGACTTGAAAAAAGTTTTTTGTGAGGTTCTGTGTGACCAATATGATTTGCATTACTGTATGTGGTCATCTGTGGGATTTTCCAACCATAAAATTCAAGATTGCCATAAGGATTTTGTTTACTGTTGATACTGTTGCCTTTTTTTTTTTGCAGATAAAATATAGGAAATATAATGTATATGATTTGCAGAAGCTAAGAACAACATTCAGGTTTTGATGATCATATCATGGTAAGGAACAACTTTTTGTCATTTATTACTTTACTGCTGCAGAAAAGCACTGAAGTCCAGAAATCTGCAAATAACAATTATAGCCCTGAACTCTTACCTGACTTTACTCTCGGAAATGATCTCTATTGTACATTTGACCATGCATTATCCTCCTATTTAAAATGTTTCCAATGTTTGTCTGCGTTCAATATGAATTCTTAGGCTGGTATAGTCAATTCTTGATTGGGTTGTTTTGGTTTTTGTTTTGGTTATTAGAATAAGGGACCACTCTTAACCTGTATAGCTTACATAGCCTGGGCCAAGGAAATAAATAAATTACCTCCCCCCCCCTTTTTTTTTTTGTCCTACTTAAGAAATAAACTTTGCCATTTAACTACATGTAGGGCAATAACTGTCTTTTTCATAGACACTCTCTCATTCAAGTCTTAAATCAACGTACAGATTCCTAAGGAAGATGTTCGTTTCTGAAAATTAATGGATAGGTGGAAAGCAAAAATAGAAATCAGGAGCTGTAGAGGGGTTTATTTCTAATTGTACTAAAGATCAATATTTTTGCATAAGAAGAGTCAATTTGCTTTCTCTGCCCTCATTATTAGTATATAAGCTCTTTAAATGGCTGGGGCTTTCAAAAAGAACCCTGTAATGAATGTTTGCATTCTACTGAACTTTTCAGAGAGAGATTTACCATGCATTCTTTTAAATTCATGAACAGAAAAGCAGTTTGTGCTTACTCAAGATCAGTATCCCCATTGAAGAAAGAGGTGGTGTTTATCATTCAGTAATCAACTTAATTGCCTTCCATTATGAAATTGGCTTGGATTTTTGGGTTTCTGCCACGACAGTTTTTAATAGCACAAATGAATTTTTCATGAAATGAGAATGAAAATAAGTTCAGAAATTATGAATTCAAAGATACATTTTTCCACTGTGCATTCTTCTGTATTCCTGCTGGAAATCATTGAGTCATATGCTGCTGTTGCTTTTCAGAAGACTCATCCAGATGGGAAGTCCTACTATTTTATATTAGCAGAAGCTGTAGGAAGACAGAAGTAGGGAGGTGGAGACAACCCTGAAATTTCCTAAAGCTGGATGAGAAGCATGTGATCAACCTCACAAGAGCCCTAGAGAAGTTTTGCTTCTTTCTGACTTCAGTAGAAGCTCAGGCATCTCTATAGTCACACTACTGAGAGCCTCATTTCTGATCTGCACCACTTTCTAATGCTTATTTTCTCCGTTGTAGAGGGTAGGATACAAGAAGTCAGGCAGTGGCCTTCCTCTCATCTTGGAAATGGGCTATTTCAGAATCACGACACTGTTTATGCGTGTGGTTGTAGAAATGCAGATAGACGGACGGGGGAGTATCTTTTTCAGAAGTGCTTTCCTCCTTTGCCCTTGTTCATTCTGCTTGAGGGCTGTGTGGTTCATGTTAGGTTGATATGATCCCTTACTAACAGGAAAAATTAAATCTCAGAGAGCAACAGAAGCCGTATGAGGCTTTCCCTAAGGCGCTGCTTAGCATGTTGATGTCGCCAAGTACCTGAAAATAACCATTACTTTTATAAGGAGGGTTTTTTTGAACACAAAACACGTAGTTTTTTCAACGTGTCTGATATTAAAGAAGTAAGATCCCTTTCCTCATAGGTACGAAGATATCATCTACTGGTATAGAGGGGGTTTGCATGTTGGAAGAAAATCTACATTAGTTTATGCCAATTTAACTGTGACCGGTTGGTGTTTAATTGTATCATAGCTATGCCATTTTAAAGAATAATTAAAAGGCAGCCATTAACTTTTTGTACTAGAAAACAAATTTTGATTAACTGCTGCATTTTTCTGTATGATCTGGTATTCACAAACAGCATTTCATTACGTATTTCACATGTTGTTTCCTCAGTCTTTCTCTGCTCCTGTGGTCTGAATACAAACATATCACTAGAGTTAATTTTTAGGGACATTCAGGACACTTTATAGAAGGAAATGTTCTTAGGATGATGTAGCATTAAAAAAAAAAATCCAGAGTTTTGTGGTGCTACTTCTACTTTGTAAGCATTGATTTCCTGGTTGGATTTGTTGATTTGATTTTTTAAAGTTATTTTTAACTAGATGATTTATTGTACTTTTTTTTTTTAATACCACTGATTTTTATGGCTATGTTGTTGTAAGATTATCATGGAGGTTGTATTTCTCTAGACATTTAAAAATTTACTTAATTCTAAGTAAAATTTTAAATTCCTCATATCTCCTCTATAAAGTGGCATGATGAAAGCAAATGTTGCAACTGAGTTGCCATGTACTCTATTCCAGAAGAAGAGAAAAGATTGAAAGCTTTACTGGCATAAAGTTTTAATATTTTTTGCTGGATATTCCTTTTTGGGGAGAGGAAATTTATCACAAGAAAGAAGAAAATACATACAAATACAATTTTATAGAATTTACAAAAATGTTAAAATAGAACTTTATAGGTTATGCTGAAAATTATCAGAACCTGTGTTTGTCTAAATTTCTCTAAAAATTTAATTCAGAAGCCAAAGTGCTTTAGGAATCTTACAATCTAGGAAAATAAGACAGGTATCCAACACATATTAGTAAACACTGACTTCTTCCAGTGATAACTGCTGTGTGTGCTTGTAGCTGTCAGGAGGATCATGTGGATGTGTTGTCTGATAACAGCTGTATTTTTTACTTAGCTGTCAAATCTGAAAGGAAGTATTGATGGTTTGCATGGTTTAAAAGGAAAGGATGTAGATATATACAGTATATGTATGACAAGGACAGCTGGAAATGTATGAGTTAATTGTATATTGTTTTGTAGTAGGGTAAATTTTTAATCACGTTACATACATACTTTTTCGGTGAAGGAAGTAATTGATATTTGGGACACAGAGGAATATAAATATTTTATTCAGTCTCCTAAAAATAAAAGGAGTCATGCGGGTTCTTTCATGAACTTATATGTTTATAAGGTTTAAGAGGAAGGAATATATTCATGAATGTTGAGAAGCAAAGATACCATCAGCAACAACAGCTGCCTAAATCAGTTGAGACAGTAGTGACTTAGCATAGTTTTGTTTCAGATCTGCTTTTACTTTTGAGGGAAGGGAGCTTGTAAACACACCTTTGAAAATCAGTAAAAATCTCTATGAGTGGTGACACACCTCATTTCTCTTCCATTTTCTAAATCTCATCACCAATTCTTGCATTCCCTTCCCTCTTTGGCACCGATAGTGTGGTACTGTTACCAATATGAGCTGCAAGAAAACTGGATTTTTTGGAAGGAACTTTTCTGACACGCTAATTGCAAAAGTGGCTCAAACTGACTGCATCATACATGGTGTTTAAGAGCACTTAAACAAAAAGCTTCTACTGAGGCTTTCTGTACACTGAAAAACCTTTTTATACCGAAACCACAACTGAGCTTCTGGACACTAATGTAACAGTAGCATTATGTATTATACTTAATATGGCTGTTGGTTGGTTTTTAAACCTTCGTATTCAAATATTCAAAACCAAGAAAACATCAAAATGACACGGTAGCATTTTTATTTAGTCGCGCAGCTGAGAGAGGTGTGTCAAGCTAAATATAGGTGATGATTAGTAGTGACACTTATAAAAATTTTTAAGTTAGAAAATAAAAACCAAATCCCACTCATTTGTATTCCAGATTTTCTTATGAAGCTTCCTGTGGCATTTCTTAAGCGCCCTCCCTCCCTCTTTTTTTAAATGAAAACAGAAACACACACAAGCAATATAGGAAATACAGTTTTATCCTGTGTTCACGCTCACTGTGCAAGCCTAGAAGTTAAGCTTTACTGTTTCTAGCCCTGATATAATGTACCAGCAGAGAGCTTTGTACTTGCCACCAGGCTCTGAATTGGGGCAGCTGTAATTGAAACAAAAAGCTGAAATAGTGTAGCAAAAGGGAGAAATGCAGTAAACCTTTTCTTTCTTTAAAAATTAGCTGTTAGTAGCCTCCACCTATGCATGTGCAAACACAATCTGACACAGCCCCAAACTGACCCGGGAGCAGGAGACAAAATGTAGGACAGGTGCAGATGTGCTGGGGAGGTGTGAGCATCATATTGAAGGTTGTTAGTAGGGGTTGTCAGCCCTGTCAGAGCACCCAACTCCCACCTAGTTAAACAGATGATAAATCAGGAGTGGTTTTGAAAGGATCACCAAAAGCAAGTCTAATAGGTTCACTAAATCTGATCAGCACATTGCATTGTCCCCTCCCTGTTTATCCGATTTTGATAGTACTATCATCAGTTCCTTATGAAATTATTTGGCTTAAAATTTCTGTTATATCCTCAGTTGCTTGGTTATGGGGTGGTTTGGTTCCATATCCCTTCCCCTGCCCTTTACTGCTTGCTGCCGTTTGAGCACAGCACGTTATTTTAAAAGCGTGTGAAAATATAGATTGGGTGATCTGTCTCTTTTAGACCATTCAGTGATGAAATTTCTACTGTACTACTTTATTGTGACATTACCTGACTAGATAAAGCCATTTTCTGTCTGAAAAGGGAAAAAAGCTGGCAGTGTCTACATAAATCGTGTTACTCATTTCATGTTGAGACAGGGGTTCCCAAAGGGAGATCCTCTGGGAGACGTCCCTTCCTTAATAGAAAAACAGGCATAGACGCAGCCTGTTTCTGGAGGATGAGGCTGATCAGTTTTATAATGTTGCTCTTATTACAATAAAAATTTGTGGTGCAACTGTTGCAGTTTAGTATTATAGATATCCCAATAGCTATTAAAAAGTGAAGCATATATGAAAGAAATGCACCTTCCTCCTGCTCCTTCCTTTCCCCAAAGCACTTGGCATTGCCCTTGGACTCCAATTCCAGGGGAATGACTAGATACCTTAAAATAATATACTGTGGGATTGTCTATGCCAAAATTGCAACTTTGGCCTATTTGAATTCTATTGTCCAATGTTAGTGTGACAGCTGCCAGATCAGTTTGTGAAAGCACCAGCTTTTAATATCTCCTTATTTTGTGAGCCATTCACCCATAGATTCGAATGTTCTTTGTAAAAAGAAGGTAAAATTCTTATCCTTGTTTTGGAGATGGAGGACTGCAGTCTTTAGAGATAGATAACTGAATAGGGGAGCTGGACAGGATTTCTGGCAGAACCTATTTTTTGTCAGGAAACATTGATTCATTAAAGCTCGTTTGCAGAAGCATATGCTTTGATGAAACTCCTGGCATGAAGTTTTCCTGGAGTCTGGAACAGAATTTAAAGACAGAATTTCTGTGCTGGTACAAAAGCGAACATGGACCTTCCTCCATCACGGTACAGGGGCTTGGGTCACCCAGCTGAGCGTTTATCTCCTGCTGAAGCTGTTCTGCCCTCCACAGCCATGCTGAACAGGGCTGGCTCCTGGCTGCAGAGCACCTGCCGCACACCAGTATTGCAAAAGCCATCCTTACAGGGACTTGCTGCTTGCTCCAGCAGGGAAGCCAGCCAGCCAGTACTTGACGATGAAAACACTTTTTGTCCTACTGGTAGTTACTGGGAAGCAGCTACTGACAGCATCCTATAAATCAATAGCTCTGTACGCGCAGTGTTTCGGGTGAGGCTGTATGGACATTCTTACTGCTTTTCTGAGCCTCTAGAAAGAGGCTATTACTCTTCTGGTGGAGTCCTTTATCCATACAATTCTCTTGAACAGCCACAACTCTAACAATAATACTCTGCACTTTTTTAATACCAGCTACACAACCCAAACCTCCTTTACAGATCCTGAATGAAACAACCCAATGTGTCTGAGCAGCAGGAAGGATAGTCAGTCTTTACAAGTAGCAGAACTGAAGATCTGAAAGACTAGGTGATGTGCCCATGATCGCATGGGAGGTCTGTTGCACACTGGAGACTGAGAACAGAAGTGTCAGCTCCTTCAGCATGCAGAGTGAGCTCACCTGTGCTTAGCATTGTGCTTCAGGTCTGATGCTCCACTCCCTGCTTTGCCTACCTACCTAGAGGCTCAGCACTCTAGGAAGAAATTAAAATGTAAAAACACCCCAACTTTTATATCATATCTGATTTGGTAGGGTTTGTTGTTTGTTGTGGGTTTTGGTTTGTTTTTTTTTTTTCAATCACAGGCCTTTATTTTATTTTTTTTGGTGTGCCTTCTTTGTTTTCCAGCTCTATCCAAAATACCCAAGACTATGTAGTTGGCTGATTAGTGTCTTCTGGGGTCTTTTCTCCTTTGATAAAATGCTGCTGGCTGTTCTGTACCTGCTACTTTATATCCTCCCCCCTCCCATATATAGCTACCTATATCATATGGAAAGGATCAAACAGTTTTGATATTTCCCAATGATACTGGGAAATGCAATATTTATCACAGGTTACTCACAGAGAAGAAGAAAGGAGAATCTAAGACTATTCCCTTCAGCTGTGTTTCTGTCAAGGCACTGTGTATGTCCCAGTCCACCTCTGTTTTGCTCAGTGTGTTAGTTTTGCTCACTACAAGGTGTAATGCAGCAAGACTGATAAAGTTGGCTGCCCATTGGCCATGTGAAGGAGGAAAAACAACCAAAGCTGGTTGTTAGTTATCCCCACTAAAGTGCTAAACAAATCTCCCAGCAGCTAAACTCCCTTCCCTTTTTATTACTTACTGTACCCTGTAAATCAAATATTTATTAACTGAAAACAGCTTTGCTCACTGACTGATCTTGCAAACATGGGACAAATTCACCGTAGCTGGCTAGTAGCCAATTGCTTATTCAGGCTGCTAAAGGAAATCAGCCTGGTGGAAAGACAAACTGTGTGATGATTTTTCTTCTCCCCTCCCCCTTACTTCCAAGGAACAAACTGCTAACATCTATACTTTATCAGCCATATTTACCTTTCATGAAAGCTAATGTGTCTGAATGAGGTCACTACTACTACTCTTTTGAAGAGGACTTTATTTTTATCATTCCTGTGTCAAAAACAGAGCTTTAGTGTTTTGAAATTGCATGAGCAGACACAGAGATTGTTTCAATTAGCATATTAGGTCTGTCACCTGGTGAAATGAAAAGATACTTTAAGCACCTGCTTCTGTGACTGCCTTCTGATCATCTCTTACTGTCTTCTGGCTTCCTGTTAATCCGTGGGGGTCCTCGACAGTCCAGCTGCAGCAAGATGAAGCCCTTAGATGTTGAGGGATGACAGTATGCAAAGAACAAAACTAAATTCATACTCCCCTTCTCTGAAAGGACTGCTGGTAAACTTGAAAGATCTTTGCGTTTGGTTGCTATAATGAAGGTGATTTGCTGACCGTTGTCTAATAAATATCTCTGGGGCGCACAGAATGACAGCGCAGTTACATTCATTCGCTGAAAGGGAAGCAATAGAACAAGCAGGGATGGCAGGCATTTAAAAGTGACTCTACAAGGACTTGCTAATGGATACTGTTTACCCTCTCACTAATGACAGAGTCACCTGCTGAAAGCACATGCATTGCAATAAATGCATGCAGCAGGCTGGGTGTTGTCATTAAGTCAGTTTTCAGAGCCTTGTTTTGTGTCTGAGGATCTATGCCTCATGCCTGGAAGTTCTGCTCAGCAGCCGTGCTCGTGTCAGATATGGTTGCGTTGATGTCCCTGGTTATTACCAAAAGGACTTCAAGTCTTATTAATGTTTTGTGTAATTATCTTTGTTCTCTCTCCAAGACTAATTTAAGTGGTTGTTCAACAGTACACACCTCACAGCAGCAGTTTCACCCAGCCTGAAGCAGCAGCCAGCCCCTGGTTGTGTGTGTTGTTTCCCCTCCGGTATACACGTGTTGCTCGCTCTTCTCCATCAAGTGCCAGTGGTTTGGTAAATCCTGCAACATGGCAGCCTGGTGAGCACTGAGGAGCTGTCTTGGGCCCTAGCACTTCTGCTGCACTTCAGGCTTCTTACTAGCTTTCTGACTCCATATGCTTATGCAGCAAGCAGTGGTCTCACGATTACGGTTTGCTGGACCACAGTACAGAGCTCCTTGGTCGGTGCCACCAGGCTGTGTGGCAGGAGCAGTGGCAGCTTGCTCTGTGAGTCATAGCCATCTTTCTGTCCTTCAGCTGCAAGTGAAATTAGAGCAGTGGGGTTCACTGCCAGAAGAGGACAGGATACGTAATATGTTTTCCTGAAGTCACAGGTGATTGGTTCTTGTCAGGCTAACCACATTAGTTTTTTTTTCAAAGGCTAAAAACCATAATCACATCTGGGTCTTCCAACCCATCCCCTCATGAATTATTGCTAATGTTTTGCTTTTTTTAATTTTTACACCTTTGGATAGTTGAAGATGTATATTCTCTGCCTTTAATCACTTTGGCCAAACTGGAAATATTCATACATTAAAAAACTACATTTTTTATTTGTGACAAGATACATGAGCATTCCTGAGCAAGCAGCAACTTTCAGAACCCACAAATCTCTGTGTTTGTTTTACATCCACCAGGCAGGGACAACATATTTTATAGCATGCATTAACAAGATGGTCACCTGAGACTACTCATTTAGATTATAAATAGCCACCAAGTTACTGTTGTTACTATTATTTTTTTTCTTTCTAATATGTATTAACTATTGTCTTGAAAGATCCCTGAATACAAAGTAAGAGTAGAGTACTGAAAGGCAAGAAATCCATAGAAAGCTGCTCACAGTCTGATCATAATAGGCAAAAGAAAGGGTATTCCATTAAAGGACACTTCAAGATTTATGTAATATTGTTCTGACCTTTAGTAATTAATGACCGTGTAAAGCTATTTGATGTGATACTATCCCTGGTTCCATCATAGGCTTCTCTATCCATGATAGCTAATTTGACTGATGAAGACAGAGATATAAATCACAATAACTAGTTTGAATTTTCCCATGTACAAATGGTCATCTTTGCTATTAAGAATTCATTCCTACTTAGTTTGATCTAGCAAATGAGTAAAAATGAAGAATCTCTTTCGTACTGCAAGCACTCATGCAGAGGACACTATGTGATTTGGCAAGGAGAGTTGGCCTTTTTTGTTAGGTAAATCGTCTGCTTGTTTCTCTCAACTTCCCAGGCTTCACTTAGAATCATAGAATTGTAGAATCATGGAATACTTTTCGTTGGAAGGAACCTTAAAATCACCGAGTTCCAACTCCCCTGCCATGGGCAGGGACACCTCCCATTAGATCAGGCTGCTCAAGGCCCCATCCATCCAGGCTTTGAACACCCTCAGGGATGGGGCATCCACAGCTTCCCTGGGCAATCTGTGCCAGTGTCTCACCACCCTCATTGTGAATAATTTCTTCCTAATGTCTAACCTAAATCTGCCCCTCTCCAATTTATAGCCATTCCTCTTCATCCTATTCCTACAAGCACTTGTAAAAAGTCCCTCCCTAGCTTTTTTGTAGGCCCCTTCAGGTACTGGAATGTCACTATAAGGTCTCCTCAGAGCCTTCTCTTCTCCAGGCTGGATAACTCCAAATCTCTCAGCCGGTCCTTGCATGGGAGGTGTTCCAGCCCTCTGATCATCTTAGTAGCCCTCCTCTGGACCCATTCCAACAGTTCCATATCCTTTTTATGTTGAGGATTCCAGAAGTGGACACAATACTCTAGATGAGGACTCACAAGAGAGGAATAGAGGGGCAGAATCCCCTCCC
Organism: Cuculus canorus; assembly: GCF_017976375.1. Taxonomy (NCBI): domain Eukaryota; kingdom Metazoa; phylum Chordata; class Aves; order Cuculiformes; family Cuculidae; genus Cuculus; species Cuculus canorus. The sequence continues at coordinate 140,357,065 of NC_071401.1, forward strand.
TCGCCCTGCTGGCCACATTTCTTCTGATGCAGCCCAGGGTACGGTTGGCCTTCTGGGCTGCGAGTGCACATTGCCGCTCATGTTGAGCTTCTCACTGACCAGCACCCCCAAGTCCTTCTCTGCAGGGCAGCTCTCAATCACATCATCCCCTATCGTGGACTGAAAATGGGGATTGTCCCAATGCAGGTGTAGGACCTTGCACTTGGCCTTGTTGAACATCATGAGTTTCACACAGGTCCACTTCTTCAACTTGTCCAGGTCCCACTGGATGACATCCCATCCTTCCAGCAGATCAAAATCTTGCTGCATACAGGGTGCTGGCTGGGGACTGCACACCTGGATCTCAATAGATTCTTCATCTGAGGAAGCTATTACAAATACCTACCATGTACTTAGGTACTGGTTAACTACAACAGGATAGAAGCAGTGTGCTGTTACATCCCAGTTCCTGCCCTATCCACTGAAGGATGTTTGTCTTGCCACAGGTAGCTGATGAATGGGGATGTGATGGGTGCCATGTTGTGCATCATACAAGCACCAAAATGTTGAAATACTAAATTTATAGTGTGCCGTGCATGGATGAGAACATGTTTATCCTTCTCTGCAATTCTGAGGTTTCAGATCTCTTCTCACACAGTGCCAAGACATCTGCCATTGACTGAGAAAATGTTTTGAGGAAAAACTTGAATTCAAAAGTGTGTCCAGGGCAGTTTTGTGTTTACATCCTTTGGATGACTACCTAGAACTGTGGTAGTGTGGTTTCATTTTTTCATTTGCCTGCTGCAGACTAGATACTCAATTCCAGATAAGTACTGAAAATTGTCAATTTTCAGTTGACAATTCAGTTTTGGAGCTTTGTCAATTAAAACAAAAACAACAACAAAAAAACAGCAACAACAAAATATCTTCAAACCATCTCCTCGTATACTGCAACAAATTTCTTGTTTCTAGGAACAGGCCTTGTACACTGTTAAGCTGACTGTCATCCCTAGGTTCAGTACACCTCTCACAGCAATGCTTATTTACTGCCGTGTGCTGTTAATTATTCAGAAATTGGGTGTTCTTCTTTAAGGTTTGTTTTCTTTGGTTATTTTTTCTTTTAATTTGCTTTAAACTGGTCCTGTTTTTCCGAGTAGTACTCTCTGACAATAAAAAACACTAAGTACATGATCTCTGGGGCCTCTCTACTTTGTTATTCCTAATGTTTTGGATAAAAGGAATTAGGCTGAAGCAGAGGCAACCTAATTATTGTAGTTAGGAAGTAACTGTATGCATGAAAAATTAATTGGCCCTTGAATTTTTTAAGTTTCGACCAATTCTTAGCTATACAACATCATAAGACTACAAGATTTACTCTTGGATACTCTTCTTTTTCTCTAAATATATTTATTAAAAGACCAAGCTACGTCCAGTTTGCACCTGGGAATTCATTTAACTTGGTCTCTGTAAATATGGGGGTGCAGATTTTCTGGAGGCTGGGAGAGAGGGGCAGGCAGGCAGTGTGATGAGAGGGCTCTCACTTGTGTAGCACCCCGTAAGTGAGAAGAAACACTTTAGCTGGGTGTCAAAACCAGATCAGAGAAAGCCACTAATTGGTTTCTGAGCGTTATTCATTCCTCTTTGTCACCAGATTCACTCACACCTCTGGGAGCACAGAAAGCTGCAGTGCTCCCGAATATGGCTTCGCCGGGTTTCTTCACACACTGTCACAGTCTGCGGCACGCAGCGACTGCTGTAACCTTTGGAGTGCAATACACCCTTAATGTAGTTGCAAAAGGATGTGTGTGATGTCCATGAGGGAACTGTGGCTCCTGAGGAATGAGTGGCTTGGGGGGGACACTGAGTTGCACACAAGAGAGCAGTGAGCTGAGCTGGGGACTCCCATCCACCCCCAGCAGACACTGACAGCAAAGTCTGCCACGGTGAGTGCCCCACCCTTGGAGGTGTTCAGGGCCAGGTTGGAAAAAACTTGGAGGGACCTGATCTTAGAGGAAGGTGTCCCTGTCCACGTAAGGGGGGGTTGAAACTAGATGATCCTTTCCAATGCAAACTATTCCATGATTTTGTGATTTCTGGTACCTCCATTACCAGGAGAGCCAGCCACAGTGACTCAGGCTGCAATTTCCTGACCGGTGGCAGCACTGCTGCAGTCATAACATACTCTGCACTGGTGTGTTATGTCTCAGGGCAGTGATGCAGTAGGTGGGGGACCCAATCCACCTGAAAAACAACCTTGGGACATGGTGGGAAATGGTTGTTTTAAAGCCAGATCAAGTTCCTGACCTAGCCAGCTAGTACAGCCATGTAAACATCTAATTTTGGGCACAGCATGAGAGCCAGGAGGTGCAAAGTGACCGCGTAACAGTCCCACTAAGTTGTCTCCCTCCAGCCCAAGCCACAGGGCCAGCTCAGGAAAACCTCTCGAGTGCCTTTCTTTCTGCGTGCAGGAGGCAGTCAGGCTGGTGTCCTTCCCAGGAAGGGCTGCAAGAGGGAGGGGAAGAGTGACAGCTTGGCAAAAGGATCATTATACCTCTGACAGCTTATGGATGTATGGGAAATAAGGTTGGCAAAAGGCAGCATTAGATGTTCCTGCTGCCAGCTAATGGTGTCCAGTCATGTGGGTGAGTCTAACAAAGACAGATAGTAATGGATTAGCTGTACCAGAGCAAATGTTTTATTGGCAAGTAACCATTTACAACCTACTGTGCTCTTCCACCCAGAATTTTCCTACTAAATTTCCTGACAAACCACTCTCCTAGCACCACCTAGTGTCCAGCCTGGCAATTCAGATGTCGTTAATGTGGCAACACGGTCAGCAGGGGTTCAAAAATGGAAAGTAAAATTGGGGTTTTTTTGGTTTTTTTTAAGCTACCATAGGTTCCTACAGCAGCTTCAGAAAAAAAAATGTACAGTTGCAACAGCTCAGCTACTGCTTTTATTTCTAAATCCTGCCATATTCTTAGCAAGATCGTCTCTCGGTTGTTTGAAATCTCTAAATGTAGAAAAGGATAGCAAGCAGGGACCATGCTTTCTTAAGAGGGATGTAGAAATCGTCACTTTTGATAGGAGTCTCTTGGCTAAATGAATGAGGTGTCAAGAAAACACTTATTGAAAAATGAAGATCCCTAAATGTTGGTGGCTAGGCAAGACGGTGGTTTAAATTCTGCTGCTTAAGTCTGCTAGATGGTTTCCAAGAGAATGGAATGATGGAGAGCAGTGTGCCACAAAGAACAGCAAAATTAGACCATGGTGTGCCTGGCACTACAAGCTGGCATGTAAAGCTACACAAATTATTGCAAAGTGCCCTGTTTCTCATGAGGTCAGCCACACAATAGGAATGCTGGAATTGCTGATTCCAGTCTCTGAGTAGCATGTATCATCATAGCTTTCTGCCAAGCACTGCGTTTATTAGCTGTATGGTGTTAGAAGTATGCTTTTTTGTCCCTTCTGTCATATTACATCTATGGAGTTGAGTCTTGCAGTTTGTAAAGTGGAGCAGACTAATAAGTATACATAAGAAATGACTGAAGTCTGACAGTCTCGCATCTCTTGGGAAGGGCAACCTATGAGATAACAACCAGGGGAAAAACTGCTTTGGGGAAAACTTTCAGTCATTGTCAGTGGTGCTCTTCCTCCTCTTCTCTAACACTAGTCCCAGAGAGCAAAAATACTTTTGACTGATGCACCTCAAAATCCATTGTGCGTGCATAGCTGTCAACACCAAAGCTATCTGCTAGCACAGACGTGGACAGCCCTTGTTGCTCATACAAATGTTCATCAAAGTCAGTCAGACCCTTGGTACATCCCTGGTCAGTGTTCTGAAGATAACTGCATCTTCACTAGAGGACTCATTATCAACATCCATCTTCACATCTAAAGGGAAGCCCTCCTGGTTGCCAAAACCTATTTATTTATGCCAGTTGCCCAGAGCTCACCATTCCCCAATCCCTATCTTGCAGTGAGAGGGGGATATATTGCAGGAGACATTGGCATGGTTTACCAAACACTTGGAAGTCATGTTTTAAACAACTGCTGCTTTAAAATGGAGGAGCAGAATAAATCATTAGAAGAAGTAGAATTAACTTCTGAAAGTACCCTTCTTTCATAATGATATACAATGGAGAGAGAGAGAAAGAATCATAGAAATAACATATATGTGCCCCTTGCAAAGAAATGGGCTTTCTGATGTGGGGTTATCCAAACCCCTGGCAGCTGCTGATCACCCCTGTGCTAGCTGACACAAAGACACTACATCTGAAGTTTGTCGCTTCAAAAGTAAGCTGATTGTTAAGATTTCAGGCGGGGATTTTTCCTAGCAGATGTTTTTCTTCACTTACCATTTGTTTTAATTATTCCTGATGTTTTGCCTATCAAATTGCAGACTTTTTCAAAAGAAAAGGAATAAGCAGTTGTCATAACAACAAAGCTCTTCATTACCGCAGGAACCTTTGACAGCTTTATTTAAAACATTAAAAAAAAAATTAAAAGAAAAATCCAACCAATTATCTTTATCACTCTGATTCATGTTCTTCTTAAACAGATTACAGTGTGTTCTCTAGCAGTTACACTGTGAAGAGAGTATGGCATAAATATTTATTATAATGTAAACTTCAGGACAAAAATTAAAAAGTGTGTTTGCTGTATTTATGAGTTTCCTGTGGCAACAGCTAGCCTTGACTTTTGATTAGAGTATATGATGTGAAATTTAAAGGTAGAATTTTGGGGTTTTTTTTCCTCACACATGAAACAAAATGATTATGTATGGTTATATGAAATAAAAATACTGAGCTAGTCATTCATATGTTCTAGACAATCGTGTCTTCCATTTTTCAAGGAAAAGAAGATACTACCATCATGACATCATGAAGACAAAGGAGGAGTGATTTATTTGCTAAGAGGATGGCGCCCTTTGCAAAGTTTAGAACTGACTCCTGGCTTTAATTTTCAGTTCTCTGAAGGTAGTCAGCTATTGCTATGTGACCTTACAAAAGAGAAAGCTGCAAGAAGGTGTTTCTTATTGCTTTCTTATGTTTCCAAGAAGCAAGCAGTTAACCAGGAGATGCCACCTGCTGGGGCAGGAGGACTAGGAGGCTCATCTCTTGGCAGAGCATTGCTTGGCCAAAGGAGAGAAGGGAACAGAGCTTCCTTGTATTTTTTTCTCACAAAAGATGCAAATAGGTTCTACTACCTCCCATTTAACTTGAAAGCTAAAATTTGAAAGATGCTTTCTTGATTTCACATTCTAATTTTTAGTATGAAATAAAGGCTAAATCTCTTTCATCTGTTCAAGGCATTTAAAGCACCCTTAGCAAAAGGATTTTTTTTTATGGCAAAGTGAAGTATGATACTGGATTGTTAAACTTGTATCCTTCGAAATAAGTTACATTTGTCCCCAGTTTGAACAGAGACGTTTCTTGCTGGGCGTAATCAACAACTTAATTCTCTCCCTACGCCAAGGAAAGAATGAATATCTGCAGAAACCTATCATTCTGTCTTCCATCCATAAAGGAATATAAAAAGCAGCTGTTGCATTTATCTTAAAAAGATGATAGCTGTAAATTGCCTTGTCTCACAAGCACTTCTCCTGCAGATGTCCATAATTCCTCTGTCATGACCATGACCATGAAAATGCACGGAAAATCTAAAATACATAAGGCCAGACTCCTTTCCCACAAGAATAGATTACTTAACCTCAGGGATGAGAATAGCTACTTAACTTCAGATATGTGTTGAGATCCTAGTATCCAACAGGTTTTGGGCAGAGCTGTTTGTTTTTATTTACTTTTTAAAAAAAGCACCAGCCACATACAGAACTTGTTTTATTTCTGAGACGAGGTGATGGGGTGCTTTGTGTATTAGTTTCTGTATAGCTTACTTCATCCACCCACAACCTAGTCTTGATGGTTTCAGTCTGGTGGGAAATAAGGCTGTAGCTCTCCTGTTACATGAGATGGTGTAGGGAGTTATTATTTAATTATGACAACTACACACATACAAGACATTGCATTAGGAAACACACATACACCATCTGCTAGATACCATGATTTAGCTGTAGGCGTACAAGAGCAGAGTCTTATGAGTATTAACTTTATTCTAGGAGACTATAAATGCGGGTCTCCTTGCACAGCACTGCCAAGGGAGGCATTCATGGGAAGAACATTCCTCGATGATATAGTCATTACTGTTTCAGCAAGACGTTAATTTTTACAATAAATAAGCTTAATCCTTTTATGCAGATCGTTTTGGAAAATAAACAGGCCGTTTTTATGAGCTACTTAGAACTGGGGCTGGGCTGGGATTTGCAGTAAGATTCTGCATACGCTACAAATTGTAAGCAATTTTTAATTCCTGGGGAACTACTGCTGATCATTATTCATTGTTGGTTTTTTTGAATAACTTATAAATACAACATTTTTCTGTGTTTCAAACATTTAGAAAGCAGAAATATTGCCTGGTGGAACTAAATTGCTGATCCCTAAAGAAAGAAGACAACTGCAATCCATGCACATAGTTTTAACACACCACCTTTCTTCAGAAGAACATGTATGGAGAACAGGGCATGTGGAAACTGGCAGGAGAGAGCCTGAGCACTGGCCTTGGAAGTATGAACCCCCCTGGGCTTGAGTCTGGTTTCATCTGCTAGCTACCTTTGTAACTTCAGCCAGAGGTTAGCAAACAGCAGGCAATTCATTTCTGATATCTTTAACCACTGACCTCACTTTTAGAAAGAAAGTAATAATGCAATTTTGGACTCATTAGAACATGACTTTCCTGCTTATATGGACTTTGAATAGTAATTTATAATGAATGTATGATTCTGAAGTGCACCATCAGTTAATGTTTACCGGACAGATAATGTGGCTGTTATCTTGAGGATAAGAGAGATGAGGTCCTTTGGATGAAATAGTAAAGAAACAACAATATTACTAACCATAGTTTGTCATTTAATGTCTTATGAGCAAATCTTGAGAGGGATAGTGATTTTGCCTTCTGGCCAGCCCTGAGATGAATGATATTACATGACAGTCCCTTTTGACAACGGATGTGATATCATATCCTGACCAGAAGGTTTCACAGGTTTGGTAAGGTTATGTGAAGTAGCTGAACCATTCCAGCCCAAAACAACCTCACTTTCAGAAGAGAATTTCACCTGTGGTTTGAGCTGCTACTGTTGACCTTGTGCAACATGGGCTCAGCTCACTGTTCTGCCCTGTGTTTGCCTGTGAGCCTAGACAAAGTTGTGCAGCCTGAACCTTCATTCCTCTCTTGTAAACAAGCTGATCTCATTTTCTTAGGAAGTCTTATTTTGTCTTTAACTGCAAAAACAAAACTAGAGCACTGTGGAAACAGGGGTCAGTTAACTAGGTTAGTTTTGGCTGCATGCAGCCACATGGTTGTGTTGATCCATCCCAGAAGCATTCCCTTTTCAGAGCTACAAGTTTACGTAAAATAATTCTGTTCCCCATGGCACAAAAGTTTCAGTAGGATTATGTTCCTCTGCTCACTATCATCTGAGCCAAGCATTTGTCTTCAATTAAAGAAAAAAAAAAATAGTATTCAATCTAGCTTTATTAGTGGAGCCTAAGGGAATTGCTGTGGCTTCTGACCTCCGCATCTCACCTCCAGTTAATACCCCTTCTGCAGGATATGGGATCCTATGTTACATCAGGCAGCAACCCTGGTTTGCCTGTCTATCTTTCGTCACCTAACACAAACACAAACATCAGCTAAGGAGCTGCATTAACAATCCAAGCAATGAAGCCATGCCTTACAAAAAGTGGCAGTGAATTGATGCTGGTTTTGTGCCTACTGACCCTAGGGACACATTTGATATGTGCTCAATGACCAATGGTCCCTCCACATCCTTTGGCAGAATCACTCTGGGTTCTTTAAACTGTGCAATTGTACCAAACATTCATTTTAAAGCATTTGGCTTTAGACAAATCAAATTCTAGGCAAAAGAACAACCACATGAAAACATGAGTAGTTTTATTTGGTAAGGTTGGTAGAGGGGTTTTGTGGATTTTTTTAAAAGCATGTTTTATAATGTAAATATAACCTAGTTGAGAAAGAGAAAAAATGTTTTCATCAAAAAGCGACTGTAATTCCCAATTAAACAACACCTAATAAATATTGGTATTGTTCAGTCACCGTGGAGGCCACCACTAACATCACACTGTGTAGGGCCCCAAAGCTCTTGTTTGTTTCTCAAGTGATCAGGTCACACGATTCAGTTCCCCCCAATTTATTTAAATCTGTTACTTTATTTCAAGTGCTAATTATCTCTCACAACAAACAGAGCCTTGTCAGCTGCAATTACTGGCATTACAATAGATTATCAACAGAAAAGTGTGTCTTGAAGCAAGAAGTGTTGCCTTGGTTACCAGCCCAAAATGTTCCTGGATTGCATCTGTAACCACAATTTCTTGATTATACCTGAAATATTTCATGAGTGAGGGCCCTCTTTTCCTCCTAAATTAGTACAGGGCACCATAAACCAAATTTTACCCTACAGAAATGTGATTTAAATCAGTGGACAGTGGAAGTTTGCAGCTGGTAGTAGATTATCCTAAAGCCAAAAGAAAGGGTTTACATTTAGCATAAAAAGAGAGGAACGTACTTTGCTCATGGAGTTAGCGGACAAAGGAATGATCCTCTGTCTTCACAAGAATTATGCCTAACTCGTAAATGAGAATAGGCTCTTGTCCAGTAAAGCGAAGCAGGCATGCTTCATAAGGCCACTCTCCTTCCTAACAAACACTTTGAGGCGTGCGAAGAGCTGACACCAGCTAAGGAGCCTTGGGCTGGTTGTAAATGTGGTTTTCAGGATAGTTGTGAGATAGGATTTTGATTTGACTTGGCAGAAGGAGAAATGTCAGCCATGAAGGAAGTGTGAGTTCAGGCAAGAAGTTGGGAGGCTGAGTACGTCTTTCATCCTGTGTCACACAGCCAAAAGTTAAATGCCTCTGATTGCCTAAGAAATGTGTGCTTGTCTTTCCTTCCCTGTATAGTTGCTTAAAATAAGAGGAAATCAAAGTCAGTGGAGATACAGTGCTGAAAATTTGTGACCTTGTCAGCTGAACGAGGTTTCAGGACTGCTCAAGGAGGTGTATCAACTTCTAAAAGAGAGGATAGAAAAAGAACCGGGATGCCTAAGCGGTACTTCCATTTAATGTAGTCATGTGTATCTTAAACTGCAGTCATACAAAGCATTATTTATTTGGACCTCCCCAGCTTGTGACTCAATCTTTTACGGGCAGTTTCCTCCTTATAGGCTTTTTAAAAAAACTCATGAGTGACTAATGCACAGAGATCAGCTTCCTAGCCTTGAAATGACTGAACAGCTCATCGCCTATCTTTATGCCAAAGGCTGATCAAGATCTTCAAACAATGTATTTGTCCATTTGCTTCTCTCAGAGGAATCTGAAAATTATGGGAATGCCTATCAGATTGGGTGAAATGTAGTGGAAGCCTCTGTTTTCATTTAAGTTCTGTCTTAAACTGGAGCTTTTCGGATCCTGTACCATGGCTCAGTGTTGGGAAGCTTGGCCAGAAAGGAGTCGTCCTGACTCAGTTACTTCCCCACCCTCTCATCTCTCTCTGTGTGCCCATATTGCCAGGATGGGGTGCTGCATTGTCCAGCCTCCCTGCAGGAGCAGTGCCACAGCACTACAGAGACGCAGCAATGATTTGGGCCAGAGGGAGGAAGGGATACCATAACCAGATGTGTGGTTCTGGCATTTAGTTTAAAAGAGGGAATCCTGAGTTCCAGTTTCATCTCCTTCTGTATTTTATCCATTGAAAATCCGTGCGATGTAAAATAGATCATTTTCTAGGAGCACCCAGTGGGACCAAAGACTCTTGCTCTCAGAGGGAAGGTCTCAATAATAAACGGAAAAGCCAGAGTCCAGCTTGCTTAGGCACACTCTCCTCTCTCTCTCTCAGGACAGTACAGAACACCTTTGACTTATCAGAAGAGGACTCAGCTGCAGGCTCTGCCTTCACTCATGGCTCTGTTATGGTACACAGGAGTGCACCTACGCACCTATATAGGCATTGTGTCATGACTAGGCTGTTGCCTGGTGATTAGGGTAGGACCTGTGGATCTGAGTCTTCATACACTGAGAAAATTCTCAGATCCAGAGGTGCTGGCTCTCTGGTAAGAGCAGTAATGCTGCAAACCCTACAGGGAGTGATGGCAAGCAAGGATGAGCTCCACTTGCCTCTGAGGCATATTGTGGAGTTAGCATATCTCAGACTTTCCTGCATGAAGGGCAGTGTTCCGCCATATTGCAGGTCCTGTGCCACCTAGCTCTTGCTTAGCTGCTCATCTAGGGCAGTGGCTGAGGTTTTTTTGTGGATGGTACTTTGGTACCTGTTACTCTTCTGGTCATCTTATTGGGAGGACAGACATGTAAGAGTCAGGCAGTTGGGGATCTGAGTTACACACCTGTGAGACACTGTGAGCACCTTCTTGCTTTCATAGTAGCCACACAAGCCAGGGAAATTAGTCCTGCTTTGCTTAAATCAATTTTTGCACGTGAATCTTAAATTCTTACCACAGGTGGACTGGCACTGCCTTACATAGCTGTGTCTATAAGTAATGTCTCACTTGCTGAAATGCGTGTTGAAAAATAACCTTTCATGTTTGTACTCCACTTAGTACTGCAGTGCCAAAGCAATTCAAAAAGAGTAAACGTCATTCAATACCCCTTCGTATGCCATACGCACAAGCCGTTTAGGATGCTCCAAAGATGTTGTGTTTCAATAGCAGGATTGCACAACCACCGCCAGAAGCCAGAATGTCAGCAGGGCTCCAGTGGTCACACAAACACCCAGGACTGGGACTGGAAAGGCAAAGCTTAGCTGCTGGTCCAAACCAAGTGAGGGGCTATGGTCATCAAGGGGCTGTTTATTGACTCTGGCTGATGTTACAGACATTATTCATGCTATCTGGCACTTCCTTTGGTAATATCAGCAGAAATCATTTTCACAGGTCCAACTCAGTCTCTTTTCTCAAAGTCCATAGGTTTGGGGAGTCAAGGAGTGTGATTTCTCAGGAAGGCTGGATGAGTGGGACTGCTGAAAATTGTATAATAAATCATCACTGATGGAAATATCATCTTTGAAATAACAAAGGAAAACCTACATTGAAGAACATATTCTTATTTCAGCTTTGGAATAACTAGCTAGGAATAAATAGGAGAAGGTGTGGGGATTGTCTCTGCAGGTCTTTGGGGAGCACACTCCAGAGTGTCCTCTTCGTTCTAGTTTTGCATCCCCTCATTTTTTAAAGCATGGGCACTGATCTGTACTCATAACAGGAGTAACTGGTTTCTGTTTATCTAAAACCAAATGTAAATATTTCCATAAAGATAAAAATTTAATGTAGGGGTTTATGACAAAGGCTGTTATTTCCAGGCTGCCATTAACAAAGCTCTGCTGCTGTGGTTTACATGGAAAATTTTAGAGCTGATTATAAAATATTGAAATCAGACACAGCTATGAAAACTTGGTGAACTCAGTCCTGTCAGGGATAAAAAAGTGGAGTGAAGGACTGAAAACCAAACAGAAAAGCGCACAGCAAGTGCCCATCATGGCAGCATTGTCAGAAGAACATCATTGTTAGGAATGTAATAAGGTTCTCCCAGAGTGTATGTTTCTTTGGGCTAGCCAAGGAAATTAATGTTATGGTTATACAGCTCCTTCACAGACACATCTTGGGTGCTTAAAAAAAATAAATAAATAATTCTAAATAAACAGAAGTTTAAATGAAAAATAGGCTGATTTAGACGAAGTAACTAGGGTGAGGAGGAGTGCTGGAGTGGAACGCTAGCACAGAGAGAAGTCTGGGTATCCAGAAAGGGACAGGCTTAGGGTTAGTCCATTATGTTCTTGCTAAAATTAGATTCTTCTAATTTTTTCCTAACTTGAGCTTTTGCACTGTTTTTGATAACACCTCCTCTAATATCCCAAACACATGCTTGGGAAGTAATATAGATTAATTTCTACCAGCCCTTGGTAGAAATTCTCTGTGCCTGGCAGTGCCGTGCACCGCAGAGGGAGAGGATAGCTGACCTCTGTGTGTGGTTTACAGGACTGCTTGTGGATGAAGTGGGCATAAGCAGGTTTGTGTGATTGTTTAGATGTGGTATTTGAGTGGCCTCTAATGCATTTTGTCTGCATGAAGCCAGCGCTAGAATATGTCTAAAAGGCCCCCCTACTAGACCGCAACAGGTTTTGACAACCACCACTTCTCACAGGAAGAGCAAATGTGTGATTTAGACCATTGTTAGGCACTTTTTTTTTCGCAAAGAGAGTTGTCACATTGCAAATTTGTGAAGCTGCACATAATAGGATCCTGACTGCAAAGTATGTTACAGTCATGCTCTCCTATGATTTAACAATGTAACGGTGGCTATTTACCTATCCTCCATTGCCAAACCACAAAAGAGCAAAACTACACAAAACAACTTAGCACGTCTAAAACAAAATCTCATTCTATCCAAGGCTATGTTATTATACTTCAAAATCGTACTAAGAAATAAATTTATTGGGCTTGTTTTGCCTTAGAGGTGAGTGGTTCTGAAACTCTATTTCTTGGTTTTTTGTGTAACCATGCTTCGATGAGTTTTGAAGTTTTAACAAGAGTTGATGGGCAGCTTCCTTAGGCAAGTTGGAGAAATGATTGCTGATGATTTCGTCAGTAGCAGCAGTGTGATCTTCCTGTATTCATACACCTAGAATGAGGCAGGGAAATGAATCTGTGGTGCACCTTTAAAGTAAATGGACAAATAAACCCAAATGACATTAAGAGAAATGTAGAATTTTAGACTGCTTCTAAAACTGCTTTTTATTTTCTACTTGCAATGGAAGTTTAAATAAAGAAGACAGAGACATACACACACTGGAAAAGTAAAAATAACCCTACTCTAATGAATAGTTTTCCTGTAACAGACTAAATTAATGACATGGCACTGTGCAAGAACATAACAAAGGGAGCTACTCTGCCCCAAAGCCTTTACAATAAGAAAAAAAAGCAATTTAAAAATGCAGCTAAGTCCTTTGATTTTCTTTTTTTTTACTGCCCTTTCCTGAATGTCCTTTATTTGTAATACTTACTTCTGTATTCCTTAACAAAACCCAAATTCCTTAGCTCCAGGATCTGAGGGCAAAAGAGAGCTGTTGGATCAGGCCTTCATTCTGTTTCCTATGGAATATGGTCCCTTCGCAGATGGGGAGCTCCTCCAGAACAGAAGTAACTAATGATAGTGTGACTACTTGAAATCCACATAGAGGGAGGGAGGAGAGAGATGCTATTCACTTCAGCAGTACAAATAAAGCGGGAGCTTTCTTTCTACAGGCATGTGTGGGAAGGGCAACAACAGAGCAATTACATGGTGGGTGGGAAAGGGGGTTTTGTCACTTTGGCAGTGCTGACAGACAGAAATAAACTGCTTCCAGGGGGATAGCAGGGTAAGAACTTACACATCAAGAGTATAAGCAGAATTAAAATGGGCCCTTCAGGAGATTTATTGAGGGCTGGAGTTTGGGGTTGTTTTTTTTTAAGTGCTTGAGGCCCCTACTATTTCATTGTGTGCAAGCCAAGAATCAGGAGTTGGGAAAGAGAGAGAGAAAGGAAGTTGCATCCAAACTAGTAAGAAATGGTTCTGACTGTGAGAATATGATTGCAACCCTTACACAGCTGTTACAGATGTGGGCAAACAGCATGTTCAGCATGTAAGGCTGATGAGGGAAGGAGTCATGGTCAAGAAGTCATCATGCACGAAAGCCATCACGTATTGGCCACGGTTTCCAGAGAGGTATAATACTGTCCTAGGGCAACATGACACATTGCCAGGAGGAGGCAGTAAATGATTTGAACTGGCCTGAATTTAGATGCATGGGCACTTGAATTCTGTGACAGACTTTTTCAGTGGGTGCGATTATGCTAATCTTACTTTTTCTTGGATTCCCTGGAATTCCACATTACTCATATGAAGGCAGAAGGCAAAGTCTGCTCCAGTTTGACTGGAAGAAGTGAACAAAGCATAGCTGTTCTGTAACCACAACAGCAGGGTGCTGTTGGCCTTCTGTGGGAAATAATATTACTAACAGGGGCTACAATAACAATAGATTGTTGATACACACACTGTGGTCATGGAGGCAGTTTTGCTTCCTTGTCATGATTTTCTCTCAAAAAGAAAGCAATTACTGATGTCTACCACTACAGACTGACATGGGCAGTTGCAATGCAATCATTCTGAATCAGAAACAGCAGATTGCTGCAAAAGATATCTGATATATGGAACACGCAAGGATACGTTCACACACCACAGGTTTGTTCCACCCATCTCTGTACCTTACGCCCATCTCAGGGAGAGCTCTCTGAGACAGCAAATTGAGCAACTTCCATCTCCCTTCCCCTTCCAGAAGAAGCGCTGGAAGGGATGTCAACCTTCTTTTCCTAGCAAAGTGCTAGATAGTGGAGTTTCCCTTCACAGATTGAACATGTACTGTTAGTTCGCGGACCTTAGGTTTCATTCAAGGTCCAACAACCGCATTTGAGAGGCTCATGGTTTAGAGGTGCCAAGACTGGGCAAGTCATTACACTTGTTTGGTGCATCGTTGCTTGTAACAGCAGGCTGTGCTTCTTGCAGTGCACTTACAGCTAAAAGAGAACAAGCCTGCCTTCAGCAAGACAGCCTAGAGATTTTTTAGATGGCAGATGATTGGTGATGTCACATAAAATTGACAGCTCTTCAGACAAAAGGAAGAAGCTTGACTTAATGAGTGCCATGGGTGGGTGTATAAGCAAAGACTTTTCTAAGAATTATCATTACCTGGGAAAGGCAATTTTCAGCTGAATTGACACTCCAGTAATTAAGGGCCAATGTAGAGAATCTTGGTCATTATAACTATTTAAATTTCCAAATTGCTTAGTTTAGAATTGCTTATGGTTGAACTGCTACTGACAGCTCCATCACTTTCTATTCTCAGCAGCTTGATTGACAAATTGATGAAGTCTGTACCGCGCAGCCATGGTTCCACCTTGGTGCCAAAAATCACTACCTGAAGCAGAACAACGAGTACCAACTACGGTGAGATCAAATCACAGTGAAGTTTTATGTTCCCTACTTGATAGTGTATATGCATGTTAAAGGGGTCAGTGGGTAGCAGATTCCTGAAAACCATGGTGTAGGATGTAATTGTATTTTAGTTATGTAAATTTACCTTATCAGACTAGCTAGAATCCTCATTGCTGGGCTAATACAGAACTTGATTTTTTTTCCCGGCTTTCTTTTTCCTCTGTGTTGATGGCCTCGCTTGGGCATTGTCTTTCAAATGGTGAATGCTGTTTTGTGGTTGTACGAACTTTTCTCAGAGATGGGTAAAAGAAACATCTGGACCTTCTAAGGAAATTGCATTATTTCTTGAAGCAACTTTCCTAATTTTGAAAGTGAACCATTATAAGTTCTATCTGCCAGTTATTTTAATTCTCTTGGCATCCTGAAGTCAAAGGGACTGAACTGAAGGAGAGCAACCATATTTTTATTTTAACAATTTAGAAGACTTTGTGCATTATTCTGTAAGATTGAAGTCACTGGATCTCTTTTAGCTTTAGCACGTTGGACTCCTTTTTTATCCCTGTAAAAATGTATTAACTTGCCATGTACTTTGCTCTACTGACTTAGAGAGAGAAATTATTTTTTTAGTCTCTCTTCCTCTGTACTGTCACTTTTGATTCACAGTTGCTAAGCGTTGCAAAAGCTCACCAGAGGGACACTCTCATAGTGTGATTTGCAAACTTTGAAATAACACCCACCAGCAGAAGCACCATATGCTACGAAGTTGCACAGTAAACTGACAGCAGTATTTCATTTATAATTTGAATTTCCAAAAATGTCAGCATTTTTCACATGAACAAATGCCTCTCAGCTTGCAGTGCATGACTCTTTCCTGTGAGTGGACATTAAATTCTGCTTAAATTTCCACAGACTTTATTAATGATAGCAACATTAAAATAAATTCATTCTTATTACAGTAAATTGCGGTATTGAGACAAAATAAATCTGTGAGTTTTCTGAATGTGGAACTAAGTCATTTGGCTTATATACTATACAAATGTGTGTGTAGTTTACAGCATGTGGGCTTTGCGGCTCTCTGTAACACTGATAATCCAGTGCACCCTTCTTGATAATAAAATAAAGTACCAAGGAATATTTTTTTAATCAATCAAAGGCAAACTTCACATAAAACACAAGCTGTTCCCTTTGTGGTTAATTTTCATCCAGCTGTACTTAAGTACAACAGAGCCAGCAGAGAAAACTACTTGGCAACACTTCCTAATTAGGGGACGTTAATTACAGCTAAATACTGTACAATTTCTATGTTATAAGAGTTCATCTAAATCAATGTTATTATGGTACTAAAGGAATTAATAATGATTTCATACTTAGAAGCTGTTGCCAAACTACCCATTAGTTCAGAGTTTAAAATGACTTCACAATGAAATCTCTAAATCTGCATTACATAAAACACTGGAGCATTCACAGACAATCACACATGGCACTTCTATTGTGTATTAATAACGGCGCCTGATGGCATCCCGTTTTCATGCTGGAGTGTTGATGGGGTGGGAGAGAGAGAGAGAGGGAGGAAAAGGCCCCGTGAGACAAGGCATACATCCTTACAAACTGTGAAAGTGAGATTTCTCTTGGTTGAGTGGAGAGCAGTTCACCCGCTGGGAGATTTGATGCGGATTTCATGGGGCGAGGGACAAACAGACCCACTAACAAAACCATGGATGCTTTGTACAGAAGCAGATCAGGTTCTAAAGCTGAAATACCAAACTAGGGGTGTGTAGGGCTGTGTGGTGGAATTGCAGCCCCTCGGTTCACTGAGGAACACGGCTGGCAAGCAGGCCACCACTTCAGACATGCCTCTCCACTTAGGATGGAGAACTTGTTACAGCACCGATAGATGATAAATTGTCCTTCACTGCATCTATTTATCTTCTTGTTTTAAATACAACGTAATGATTAAATCACTTTTTGTTTCATCTTGCATTTCTAGCAGCATCTGCCTTGTTAAAACTATGGCTTAGGATTTCTAAATCAATCCAAATTAAAAAAAAAAGAAAAAAAGGAGGAACATTATCCTACTATGCATATGGAGAATTTATCTCAAGCTATTTCTTATCAAATAAAGATCCACAGGTGCCTATTACTGTCATTGCAGCCACTGCTTAGCAGCCGTATCAGTAAAATGGGAAGAGATAGATCAAGACCAGACTAAGTGCACAAAAAAAACCCCTAACACCTGGTCTGTACAAAAGCAGGGAAACTACTGAGCTACAAGGCTGCAGTGCCTCAGCACAGGTTTTGCAGAAAGGAAGCCTGAACGGCTTAAAGCTCTCTTCGCGCTCATTTGATTTGAGACAACTCCAGTTTCCTTTAGCACAATTTGTACAACTTACAGTATTCTCCCTGTGCTGCCAGAGCTCATTGGTCTTCTCTCTAACCCGGAGTTATTGTGACCTTGGAAAACACTTAGCTGCACCTATCATTTCCAGTGCCATGGGGAACTTCTTTAGTGTCCAGCTCATTTTTAATCTCATCCTGTCCTTTCTGTTCAGAGTTGTGGATGAGGTATGGTACATATAAAGAGATACCTGCATCTGGGGCCAGGGGACATGTCTGCTTTACAACTTCATTGGTTTTTTTTCTGAGAAATAGACAGAGAAAGATTAGTGTTGTTGCAGAGAAAAGCTGCTCAATTCATACGGTCTAAAGCAAATCAGGACTAAAGCAGGTTATTGACTTATTAATGACATGTAATTAACTAGCAATCAGTGAACTATACATCCAAGGTCAATATCAGCAGCAAAACAGATAAACCACAGTACAAGATGCTTACAAAATGTAAAAAAAACCCACAAATTCAAGAAAGGCCTTCCATAAGAAAGCTGGAAAAAAGTTCAACCTCATGCCCTCCCACCACATCCACCTCATGTGAGGGTGAGGAAGCCCACCACAAGGTCACATATGCCTGCCTGCAGTGCAGGTCCCCATGCACTGTGCCCTGTACCATCAGTACATTGTGCCCTGTACCAGGCTCAGATCCACTCACATCCCCACTTCCATCAAGGCTAGGCAGTGCCTCCTCCCTGGGAACGCTGGGGTGGGGGTCTGAGCCTGCCCTACCCTCCCAAAAGGGTGAAAGAACCTTGCAGGAATTTAAAGCCCAGCAAAAGAAAAGTCAGGTTCAGCAAGCACATGCAGAGTTTTGTAAGCCAGCTCCAGAGCTGCTGGCTTTGAAGAGCTGAATTCCAACCAAGTTATAAAAGTTGTTCTGCTATGCTGCCCCAGGATGGGAACATCAGAAGGATCAGCAGATGCAAAATTAACCCTTTCTGAGAAATCAGCCAAAGGAAAATGTGGAGGAAATATTTTTAGATCGATATAGGTATTCACAATCACCTAAAGAAAATAGTTATCAGTGGGAGATGTGTAAGCGTTTAACTGAAATAATCACCCAGGTAGTCTTATGTTTTTTACAGTTTTGTTCCAGCTGTGGACAGAAGTAGTAATGATCAGACAAGCTTGCTCATCCAAATGTATCCAAACCAGCTGGCCCTGCTGGGTATACGTGCCCACTATGGGACACCCCAATGCCACCCCAGAATAACAAAAGACACAAAGCCTGGTAGAAACCAAGAAGGCATCAGTGCTGTGGGTAGGTTTGTGTCCAAGGCCCAGGGTATCACTGGCTTGGGGCAGGACTAACTGCTGTGCTCATATCTTGGATATATAAGATATTCAGGCTTTCATTTGCATTGTCACTGCTATTCTTTAGATAGGCAACAGAATACTCTGCCTTCAAACTGCAATCTTCTCCCTTTCAGTTTATAGTGAATGCACTTTTTGTTTAAGAAAACATATATATATTAGTACTAAAATTGTATTTTACTAAAACATTTTGTAGTATTTACACTAGAAGTACACTGACAGTGCTGCATCTTATACGTATGGAGCAAAGGGTTGATTTGCAACAGACTGCTATTTTGATAAGAATACCTTCTGCTCAGGAACTATTCTTAAGTATATCTTTCAAGTGTTATTCCAAATCCATGTTATAAAATGTTTATATGTGCACTTAGAAGCATGGTTATGGTATAGCTAAAGAAGAAAAAAAACCAAAGAAAAACAAAAAAAAAAACCCACCCCACAACTGGTGTCTTTTCGCATACTTAAAATGTCAGAAACAATTTGTAGTTCTCTCACCCTCAGGCTGTGCAAAGCTAACCCTAACAACAGGGGGGATGCTGCTAAAGAGCCTGCATGCCCCCACCACCCAGCACACTCCTGTGTTGCTCACCTCCGCACCATGTGCAGTCAGAGTAGCCCAAGAAATCTGGAGGGAAGTGGAGTGGGTCTGTCACCTTAAGGATGTGAAAGGAGATGTTCCTGTGACAATAAAAGCACTCGTAAGTGCACCTCCAATCATAAATCACCTTCAAAATTGCTCCCGGCTTTTTAATTTCTTTCATTTGGAGGATTTATGGCATGCTGACATGCCAGAATGTTTATTCCATGGGCTGCCTGTCATGTGGTGCCCCATTGGCAAGGTACCAGGCTCTGGCCCGCGTTAATCTAAACCTCTGTGATGATCATCTGCAGTTTCTAATAAATGACTGATAACTCTGCTTGTAACTCTTGCAGTGATTAAAGTTAACATTGGTACAGAGTGCAGGCTGTTTCAGCCATTTTTTGACGGCTATTTGCCATTCTTCCTTTTTAGTATTGCCATCACTGAAACAAAAAGCTTCTTGTTTGGAAATTATTTATGGAGTGTTGCAGAGCTTTATAAGATTTTCATATACCACTCTGTGAGCTCATATCCTTTTGGATTAGAGTGTACTCTCAACTTCAGTCCATGGATGAGAACAACTGGATTTCTTTTCATAGTTCGCAGCTCCAGAAATATCCATAAATATGCATTTCATTTTTTGACACTCCTTTGTCGCTGGCTTTTGTGGAAGGCTGTGCACAATCAGAAAAGTTAAAGATGGAGTGGACCCATTAGACCATCCATCCCCACACTTTCTGAACGTAGTTTTCTCATATGTGTTTGAGTCCCAACTGAGAGGGCTTCTACTACTTCCCCAGTGGGCTGACAAACAGCCCAATCTAACTACATACAGAAAGACTTGTAGGTACCCATTCTAAGTTTTACACTTGTTATTTTTGCTTGGTGCACCCCGTACAATCCCAGTATTTTGTATCAATCTCTTCCACTGCTGCAATCCACATTTACCTCCATTAACATGCTATTTCCTGTTTGCATTAGTGACATGTAAGGGCACTAGCCAGGAATCACAACACATTGCAGCAAGTTCTGTGTGAAAACAACAAGAAGAAATCAATCCCTGCCTCAATGAGTTAATTGCTCTGATGAATTAAATTTACAACCTGCACAACAAGAAACAGGAATAAACAATGAGGTCTGGAGGGCAAAGCATTTCAAAGTTACAAAACACTACAGTTGCTTATGCCACTGTATTTCAACCTTTCTAAATGCCGCTTTCAGTGACAACGTTGCTGCCTGGTCCATCTGTCTCTTTGCCAGCCATTCCCAAATTAAATTATTGGATGGGAGATTACATTTGTGAACTTTTTTATTTTGGTCTCAGTCTTCTGCCCTGATGAGGCTTCATGTTTCTGTTGGGTTCACTGTCATTCTTCTCGCCCAGATCACCTAACTCTTGCTTGCAGCTGTTAGTTCTTCTGAGGCATCTTCCTGACCCTCCCTCCTCTGCCTTTCCTTCCACTTTCCCTGCTCTCACTGGCACTCCCCAATTCCTTCATTCCTCTAACCTGTGACAGCGTCTTTCTCTCCCTTTAGCCTAGGTTTTGCCTGCTGCTGGTATTACACTCCTCCTGCTGGCACCACACACTGTACCAACAGCATGAAACGCAGATGCCAAGGATCAGGACCATTCACTCCCTTACCATAGGTTCATGCTTTGAAATGGGGAAATTTCACAGAGCTCAACTGCCAAAGTTTCTGTGTGGGGGCTGAAAACCCCCAGCCCACTCCGTATTTTTATTCAGCTTTATTTTCTGACTCTTTTTTAGAAGAAACTTCAGTTGAGGAAGACGTCTACCTAGACAATTTCAGTCCAAGCACTTAGCTCGCCAACGCCATAATTGGAGCTTAATGGAGAATATAACATTCACGACTCTTACAAGTGTTAGAGTCTAACTTCTGCCTAGAATAAGCATAGTTTCTAAGGAGGATTTAAAACTCTACCTGTGCTTTGCTCATGCACTTCACTACTCTTCTCTGGAAACATACCCTATTGACCAATTATGCTGTGTTGAAAAACACAGCAGCAATTAACTTACTCATCTGCCTCACCTGTCACATGTGTATTTTAAATTCTGTCTCAGCATCTCCACGTTTCTTAATCTCGTCTGCAAAACCCAAAGCACCGATGTATTCTGAGGTGCTGCACAATTTTTTTTTCTCTCCATGTCTTGCACCAGTTTTACACCCCATTGAGTACAGGAGAGCTATACAGCAGGAAATGAGGCCCAAAGTACATATATAGGTTTAAATCCATTTCCTTAGACACTGTAACACATTGCTCTGCAGCCCTCTAATGGAGAAAATGGCAGACACGTTCAGCAAAATGAAATGGAATTAATGCTTAACAAAGAAATTTCCCCTGGAGGAGGCAGCTCTGAAAACACATACTCAATTAAGAGTCGACAGATATTTTCCTGCAGTTGAAGTGAATTTTATTTTCACGTTTTGTTTTTTTTACTTAGAGCAGAAGGTCATGAGTTTTCTTTTCAGAAAGAAGTAGGGGTGGGGAGTGAATGAAATTAGATTAGTGAAACCTCCTGGAGACATCAGCCTCCCCACTTTTGCTGGGGAAGTAATTTTTACCGGGGAGGTCCCTGCTCCTCTGCTGTGCCTCTGAGAGAGAGTCGGTGGGCAGAGCTGGTGCATGTCCAGTGAGTGGCCATTAATACTTAGCGATCCTCTCTGAAAACATCACATGTGGCTAATTCTGTCTCATTTGACTGTAGTCCAACACAATACATTTATCAAGCAGTGTAGTCTCCCATGTTGCTCATGTACCTGTTTCACCCTGACTGGCTGTGTGGTGTTGCTTTGGGCTACGCCCGCTCTTTCCTTTCTGGCAAATTCTAAACCAGCATAATGCTAGTGTTCATCAGCAGTTGTTGTTAGGACAACTGGCATTTTCAGGACAAGTTGAGGAAAAGTTTCAGCAATTGTGAAACCTCTTTGCCTTCAGTCTGTTGGTAACACCTTTTAGGATGCCTTTTATCTCCGTCTCAGCTGCTCCCTCCTTAGCTTAATTGTCTTGAAGAAATAGTGTGGAGAGTTTTTGTAGAGACATGGCTTGAGGAGAAGAGACGTGAGAAAATACAGCTGGTGAAATAATAACAGCCTCGTACAAGGCCACAGTCTCCCTGAGCAAGAAGTTAGGCGATAACAGGAGATAAAAACAGGACCTAGAAAAACCACAAACATCCTAGGAATGTAGCAATAGAGGCAGGGCTGACACTCTGTATCGGACCAATGATGAGCCTTACTTTTGTAATATGTATGAGCCTTATTACTGCTATTATAAAAGCATGCCTATCGTATCAATAAATCGAGACTTGTTGATCATCATCGGATGTGCTTGTCTCCCGTCGACTCCGTCAAAATAGGAGTTTTGGGAATTCACTCAAGATAATAGGAAAAAGAGAGGATATTTTTCTCAAACATTGTAGGACTATTCCTGCTTTGGATCCCATCGAGTTGTTCAAGAATGATGGACATGAACTTTGCAAAGGTAGCTAAAGATATCTGCCATATCTCACTCTTCCTGTAAGCTGAGGCACTGGTCACAGCGCTATGCTATTTTTTCAAAAAGCTGCATCCCAGAATAAAGCAGGAAACCACATAAAGATCATTTTCATTTCATTAGCTAATCTGAACAGCCAAACGACCTGTGCTAGCTCCAAGAAATGTAGTGGTTCCCAGCAGCGTCAGGATGTCTCCAAGGTATTTATTTTAAGCTCCTTGAGCTTAAAACAGGTGCAGGACAAGTCACTTTTCAGCCCATTAATTTTTAGGAGCCATTCTAAAGCACAAAGAGACCTGGGACAATTACAGAGTGGCACCAGTATTTTTAAGAGTACTTGCCATCTGCAAGGATGGTCTGACTGTCCTGGGGGGAAAAACACATTTGTGTAGATGTTCACTACTCTGCTGTCACCAGACACTGAGATAGCTTGTTTAAAAGTGCTGAAGAAACTAGAATCAAGTCCCTGGTGCCGACATCTGTAGTTAGAGGGACGTTACTGGATGATGCGATCTACTAGATTGCAGGGTTTATTTTTTTACAACATTAGAGGACTCAGCCCTGAAGGGACTAAGGGAAGGAGGCTGGAGAGGACAAAACCACCTGATATGCAGCACTGCGGGTTTAAGGCTCCAAGTCCCAGGGCTCAGTGCACACAGTGCATCTTTTTAACGTCCTTGCTGCTTCTGGGCTTCACCCTGAGAATTGTTCTAGCACCACAAATCACAGAGCATCCCCCCTGCACAAGCATTAGGCTTCTCTTAACATTCAGGGGAAACAACAAAAGCTCCCCTTTTCCTTTACAGCTCTTTCACTTTCTGCCTAATGAAGGTGAAATATAAAATGTTAAAGGAAAAAGCAGTTTTTCTCCTACAGTAGAATTTTCTTTTCAGTTATTTTTAATCTGACATCTGTTTTAACATGCACTCACACACTACATTTATTTTAATTTTTCCCTCCCTTGTGTTTTATTATTTACCTCCTGTTCCAAAGAGATCACAAAAGATTACACTTCTGTGAAGCCGTAACAGCAGTGGTGATGATCTCTCTTACTTCTCACAACTTCTCTTTTTACCGCTCTGGTTTTCCTTTATCTATATCTTCCTGTCACTGTCCTCCCAGAGGCCTCGTTACAGTCGCTGTTAGATGAGGTGATGGCACTTACGGGTTTTTTTGGAATTGGACAGATTTGTGCTAACTAGAACACAAAGCACTTCTTGTTCAGAGCCCCGATAGTCATTCTTTGCTCTGGCCTTTAAATAAATCAGAGCAAGAAATCACATTCTGGGTCAGACAGTGCCTGTACTTTGAAGAAAGCCCAAGACTTCACTGGAGGCAGCAGAAAGCAGCCAAAGCTGAAACGTGCCAGCCTTCATCCAGACTTCTGACATGATGCCGGCTGAATGTTTTATTTCCCTTGGAAATGAAGATAACATCCTTAATCAACTTAAAAGTAATTAAATTAAATAATGGAGAATACACATTCTCCAGCTTCTCAGAAGCTGGTTGCTCAGTTCTGTGCTTTAGTGTGGTGGGGGAAGTTCTCAATGGACCAGTAATCACTACAGACAGTTTTAGCACCTTCCACCCACAGGGCAACCACTCAGGCAGCAAGCTCATGGTCTGGTTCATGTAAATCGTGGGCAGGATGGTGAGCCTTGGAAGGCTCCTCCACCCAGCCTGCTTGCTCTCTGGGTTATGATAGCAATGGGAACCTCTAACTCATGGGATTACCAAATCAGTCTTGTCACTGACCTCAGTCGAGACATAGGGAGTAAACTGGATGGCTGGTTTGCTTGTTTGTTATGCCTAGTAAATAGGGGAGAACTCTGGTAAGTCTTTGAGTAAAAACAGCATTTGTGCTATTATTGATAAAGAAAAATCAGCTTTAAAAGGTTTCCCTTATTTTTCTGGGCAAACCATTATCCACTTGTGTGTTTGGTTTTATATGAAACTGCACTGCATAGAGATGACGCTGATCTCCACCAGCTAAGCCTGCAAAACTTCTTCCTCTACTCCTCCCACAGAGAAAGCAAGACTTAAACATAGTCAATTCCAGTATGACTTCCTCAGTTTGTTAACATTCTTTAAAAAATCTTTTGTTTTCATCTCAGCTAAGGAAGGAATTCTAAATAGATGCTTCTACAATTCAGTGTTTTCAAACACTTCCTGTGATCTCAGAGATCTGAAATTGTTAAGCCTCAAGAAAGCTTTTCTTCCAGAAGACCAAATTTTCTGCAATTTCAAAGAATTAGCAACGCACAAGATGTCCCCAGTGCTCAAAACAGAGCTGCTTAAAATCACTTGACTCATTAGGAATGGCTAGAGCATCTTGTTGGCTCTCCTTCATTGCACCACAGATAAATTTCATTATAGGATACTAAAACAACTCCATCACACTTTTTTTTGGAAGGTGGTTACTGTAGGTCCTCATAGAAGAGGATCTGTAAACTGCCTAGAACAGAGAAAATGTCTCTACAATATACAATAGCTGTTTGGGATCTGATAGTTGCCCATCACTTGCTTACTCCTGCTTTCAGAGAGTGCAAGGACTGCAACCTTTCTTGGTGCTTCTTTCTTTTTAAGTCTTACCAGCTCTTAATTTAGCACAATTCCAGCTTTCTGGGATTTTAATAAAAATGATCAATCAGTACTTTTACCTATTGTGTCTTTGCATATTACGAATACTCTTATTGTTGGTTGCCCTTTTAAATAAAGACTGACAAGACAAACAAAACTCTGTCTTTCTCTTCTCAGCGGGTTACATCTAATTAAAAGCAGTTCCTTCCTTCTACTCTTACAACACACTATACATATCATCCAGATGTCAGCACTGGTAATTTCAGCAAAAGCTTGCTAAGATTTGGATAAAACTTACTGTTGTTGTTTTCTGGTTTCCCCCCCCGGGGGAGGCAGAGAGCCAAAGTTCCAACTGAGTAAAAGAAAATTAAAAGTAGATCAGTGTTTTCTGTCTCAGTAGCACGTGCTGTGGTATATAATGTATGTTCCCAGCTTCAAAAAGGAAATGAAAGAATGAACTTATACAACTGATGAAATAAAGATATCAAAGTATTACTTGCCCCAGCTGATATGTACACTTCACATATAATTACTATTTAATATCTTTGTTTCCTACAAACCAGAAATAAAGCTTAACCTCTCTCCCAATTCCCTCTTCTTGTAAATAAGCTGATGTAGAATATTCTAGATTTGCAGTTTCTACTTGACTTTCTTCTTGAATTTATTCTCTTCCGTGCAAAGTAATGTGGTCTACAAAATGAAGCTATTTAAAATCCTAAATGAATAAGTGTTATAAAAATAATAAATTAGTACACAAGACTGACTTGCACAAAACATATGTTATACTCGGATATATATTTAGACAGGAGTATGTAATTGCCTGTTCCTTTTCTAATGGCCTGAAGCATATCACTAAATCCGAACTTTTCTGAGAGTCTATGCCACCTCCATCCCGGTTCCCGATGGAGTTCAGGTCCCCAACGCCTTTCATGTTCTGCCTGTAGGAGTGACAACCACTTGCAGCAGCCTCAATGAATATCAACTGTCTCCTGACCACAGGAACTAAAAAGCAGCAAACGGCCGTCAGCATTGGGAAAGATGGAAGAGATGGCAGTGGAAGTGCCAGGCAGGGCAAAGGGCAACAAGCTTAGGAGACCACACTGTGAGCACTCCAGGTCCTGCCACACCAGCTTCCAACCTGAGCTCAAAATACATAGAGTCACAGAATCATAGAATCATAGAATCATAGAATCATAGAATCATAGAATCATAGAATAGTTTGGGTTGGAAGGGACCTTAAAGATCACCCAGTTCCAACGCCCCTGCCATGGGCAGGGACACCTCCCACTAGATCAGGCTGCCCAAGGCCTCATCCCACCTGGCCTTGAACACCTTCAGGGATGGGGCATCCACAGCTTCCCTGGGCAACCTGTGCCAGTGCCTCACCACTCTCATGGTGAAGAAATTCTTCCTAATGTCCAGTCTAAATCTGCCCCTCTCCAGTTTATACCCATTGCCCCTCGTTCTATCACCACAAGCCTTTGTGAACAGTCCCTCTCCAGCTTTCCTGTAGCCCCTTCAGGTATTGGGAGGTCGCTATAAGGTCTCCTCAGAGCCTTCTCTTCCCCAGGCTGAACAACCCCAACTCTCTCAGCCTGTCCTCATATGAGAGGTGCTCCAGCCCCCCTGATCATCCTTGTAGCCCTCCTCTGGACCCATTCCAACAGTTCCACATCCTTCTTATGTTGAGGATTCCAGAACCGGACACAATAGTCCAGAGGAGGTCTCACAAGAGAGGAATAGAAGGGCAGAATCACTTCCCTCGCCCTGCTGGCCACGCTTCTTTTGATGCAGCGCAGGATACAGTTGGCCTTCTGGGCTGTGAGCGCACATTGCTGGCTCACGTCGAGCTTCTCATTGACCGGCACCGCCAAGTCCTTCTCTCCAGGGCTGCTCTCAAGCACGTCATTCCTCATCGTGTACTAAAAATGGGGATTGCCCCGACCCAGGTGCAGGACCTTACACTTGGCCTTGTTGAACCTCATGAGGTTCTCAAAGGCCCACTTCTCCAGTCTGTCCAGGTCCCTCTGGATGACATCCTGTCCTTCCACTGTGGCAAATGCACCACTCAGCTTGGTGTCATCCGCAAACTTGCTGAGGGTGCACTCAATCTCACTGTTCAATGTCATTGATAAAGATATTGAACAGCACCAGTCCCAGTACAGACCCCTGAGGGACACCACTCGTCACGGATCTCCCTCTGGACTTTGAGCCATTGACCACTACTCTTTGAATACAACCCTCCAACCAGTTTCTTATCCACCTTACTGTCCACCCATTAAATCCATATCTCTCCAATGTAGAGAGAAGGATATTGTGGGGGATTGTGTCAAAGGCTTTACAGAAGTACAGATAGATCACATCCGTTAGTTTACCTGTGTCCACTGCTGCGGTTACCCCATCACAGACAGCCACTAAGTTGGTCAGACAGGACTTGCCCCTGGTGAAACCATATTGGCTGCCATTAATCACCTCCCTGCCCTCCATGTGCTTTAGCTTCTAAGAGGATCTCTTCCATGATCTTCCCAGGCACAGAGGTGATGCTGACAGGTCGGCTGTTCTCAGGTTCGTCTTTTCTACCCTTTTTAAAATGGGCACAACGTTACCCTTCTTCCAGTCACCAGGGACTTCTCCTGACTGCCATGACTTTTCAAATATCATGGAGAGTGGATTGGCAACCACATCGGCCAATTCCGTCAGGACTCTGGGATGCATCTCATCAGGTCCCATAGACTTATATATGTTCAGGTTCCTCAGGTGTTCACGAACCTGATCCTCCTCTACCGTGGGAGGGGTTTTACACCCCTGGTCACCATCTTGCTGTCCCATGACCCAGGAGGGGTGAGGAGAGCAGTTATTGATGAAGACCAAGGCAAAAAAGTTGATAAGTACCTCAGCCTTCTCCTCATCTGTTGATACGTGATCCCCATTTCCAACCATCAGTGGGGGTACGTTCTCTTTGACCTTCCTCTTTTGATTGATGTACCTATAGAAGTCGTTCTTGTTGGTCTTTACTTCCCTTGCCAAGTTCAGCTCCAGCTGTGCCTTGGCCTTCCTGACTTCGTCCCTACACAACCGGGCAGCGTCTCTATACACGTCCCAGGTTACCTGTCCCTGCTTGCACTGCCTGTGCAGTTCCTCCTTCTTTTTTAGTTTAATCAGCTGGTCTCGACTCAGCCATGCCGGTCCCTCCCCTTTCCTGCCTGATTTTTTTTTTCCTGCATCATTGGGCACTGGCAGAGGCTGCCCAGGGAGGTGGTTGAGTCCCCATCCCTGGAGGTATTTAAAAGATGGGTGGATGAGATGCCCAGGGGCATAATTTAGTGGTTGATAGGAATGGTTGGACTCGATGATCCTGGAGGTCTTTTCCAACCTAGTGATTCTGTGATTTTCTACATACGGGGACTGAACACTCTTGTGCCTTGCAGAAAGCTTCCTTAAATAGTTTTCAGCTCTGTTCCACTCCCTTATCTCGGAGGATCATGTCCCAGGGCAACATGTTAGTCCCTGTATTCCCCATGCTTGGCTCTCACAGGCTCAGTTCTGGAATAAGCCCAGTGATGCTTCTGGTCCTGCCCAGTCTCTCCTCACTCACAGCAGGGGTCAGGAGCTGTTGTACGTCTCCCATATGGATTCCTGCTGCTCCTAATGGGAACCCCAGCTCAGATTCATTCCCTCGCTTTGCCTAGGCCTGTCAATAGAACAATACCTGGCTGGTACCAGCAGCTTCTGTAGAAGTGAGAGAAGGCCCTGGGGCACATTGGAAGTCCACAGCCACAGACAATATGAATATAACTCACAGAGAAGTTAACCAGTCACTCTGTAACACTGAGCATTTTGCTTATTCCTCAAAATAAGAAAAAACACCTAACTTGAAACTGGAATAATCTTTTATTTGAATGTATTTACAGATTCTCTAAATTTTATATTTCTCCCTTTTCTCCCAAGAAAAAAAAGAATTACAGGTTTTAACAGAAAAAATGTTTAAATTATTTTCAAATCCAGCTTCTCACAAAACACCACTTGGCTTGCAGTTGCACAGTATTTCAAACTGGTGGGTTTGTAATGTTCATTACAAAGCTATCTTTGCCTTTTCAGGAAGCTGAACCCTTCCCTCCACAAATGGAACCTCTTCCTTCTGAAGCAAAGTAACCAGCAGCAGCCCATGTGCACATCAAAACAAAGAGGGGCTGTCAACAGAAATACAAACAATTCCTCCCGGCATGTTCATTAATCGACATGTAGCTCCCGTGGAAACAGTAAGGCTGTTCTCAGAGGCACTCACGTAGAATAGTTTGCTGGCAAAATTGGACCTTCATTAATTTTAAGGAACTACACAAGAGTCCTTCACCTAGAAACCAAAGCATCTCCAAAACCCAGCTTCTATCTTGGCCCTAAACATCCAAAAGACAAACAAAACAACAACAAAGTGTACTTTGCAAGTGTGGTGAACCTTTCTGTTATGAAAGTATCGAAATACACTCTAACATTTATACAGCTAGAGCTAAACAGCAACAAAATTCAGTGTGTGGTTGCTGGGAGGGCACAGCAGAGGGTCAACCTTGCAAGCACCTGTTGCGAGCTGACTGCATGTAACAGGCTCTGTATACTGAAAGCTCAGCAGCAGAATTTTCCTTTACATATGTAAACAGGCACTGGACTTTTCCTTCAAGAAAGTGGCAATGAAATCAGAAGGAAAACCCATGGCAAAAACAGGCTACTTTCCAGGAAAACAAGTGTGTGAAAATATAGTCACAACTCAGCCTCATTTCCTTTGTTGAAACCTAAACCAAAAAAAGGCTGAGAGCCTTGAATGAACTACTTCCTGGGAAACCAAGGCCTTTTTTTAGTACTGAGCACTGCGTGTAGGATTTTGCTTTCTGTATGTATTGTTTCTCTGATTTTTTTTCCCTATTCAGCTTTTTTATCTGTCCAAACTGTTTGGTAGAGCACTGGTGGTTCAGGTAGAATAACCAGATAACAACTCAGTTATTTATCTTTATGAAGCACAGACCTCTTTGTAATAAATGTACCTTGTAGCATGATTTACAGCAAAATCCTCCTCCTCCTACTTCCCTGATGAGACCTACTTAAGTCAGTGAGACTAGTCATGATGATAAGATAATTAAGTTTTTAGTACAACTCTGGTTAGTGAGCAGAATGCAGTTCTGAAATAATGAATCTACTAGCTCCAGTCTGATATTTAAAAGGTGTTGATGATTTTGGTATTATTCTTAATGGGCTCTGGGAATAGCACTTTTTCCATTAAAGCTGTAAACTCCATATAGGGCACAATTCAAAACACCTTTTAAATGAAAAAGTTGCTTTTAGAATGGCAAAGCTGAAGTTCAGCCAGCATAGCAGTGACACATGCAAACTGACAGTCAACCCCCCCCCACATTAAAATGGAAAGATTTGCATGAATGTGTTTTAAAATGACAGGAGATGGGAATGGGAGCTTCTAAGCAAGTTAGACAAAAATTTTAAGAGTGAAATGCCTAAAAATAGGCACCTGAATGCATAGTTAGGCACCTATATAAAGGCTGCTTGATTTTCAGTTGTTCTGATCACCCAGAGCTCCCATTAACTTCAGGAGCAACTGTGGATACTCAGCTGCTCTAGAAATCAAGCCACCTTTATTCGAGGGTCTAAATATGGATGTCTGTGCCCAAGTTTCGGGGAAAAAATACAAAAAAAAAAAAGTTTTTTTTTTGCTACGGAGGCATTTTATAAAAGAAAGTAATAGCCAAGTTTCATTTTCTCAGGTTACAATGCTTGAAAGTGAATCAACATAACAATTAATAGTGCAACGCATCTGTGGCAGAGGATTTTGTCTGAGGTGAATGGAAAGCTATTCCAAGATCAGTAGCTCTTAATTAGCAATCTGAAACATTCCACAGATATTTCATATTCTGTGACTGCAAAGTGTTGCCAGGTCACCTAAATCTTTTTCATAGTATATTTCAGTGTTGCCATTAATAAGTCTTTCAGGCTGGTCTGAGGAAGACTTTGCCAGATTAACTTTGCAAATCTGTAAGTATTAACTATTTCAGAATTACAATTTTTTTCTGCTTTTGGATCAAGTACAACGAGCAGACTTGAGCATATTTTAAATACTATAAAATATGAAGAAGGGAGAATTAAGCCTTTAATTCTATCATATGCAGTTGGTTGTCAGAAGACTTCTGAATGCTGTTTGCTTAAAGACCTCTTTTGTAAAAGTAATCCTGAGATGATTTTGCATCTAAGCTGTTGCCAGGTCATGCTGAAGTGCATAAGAGCCAGTCACATGATAGAATATCTGCAAGAAAAAAGAAAATTTACGATGGAATTATATATGACTATAAGTCTGACAGTGTCAAGGAAGTAACAAATTAAAGGCATACCAGATGAAGATGATGGATATTTGTTTGTGTGCGTGTGCATAAAATATGATGTGCTATACCTTTATATACTTGTTTATAGGATCTGAACTAAGGGTTCTTGCTGCTTTGTTTACAGAAAAAAAGAAAAAAGCCAAAGACTTCTTTTGCTTTTAACTGAGCTTTCAAAAAGAGCCAGGTAGACAACAATGCTTTACTCACACTGTAATCTGATTCTGAGGATTCCAGTATTATTTTGTGACATTCAAAATATCCAAAACTGATTATGCTTTTATATGGCTCATTTCAAACTATTCTTTTAACTGTACTGTCTTGGGGGTGAGGGAGTGTTCCCCCACTTTCTATGTTTGATTGTTTTTTTTTAAATACCTGTTTGTTTAATTGAATGTAATAATTGGGAGTTTTTATCTCACATGTTTTTAGATGGCACAGTACTGTAGAGCTTTGGTCATGACTGGGGCATTTGTGCAATCTCTGGCACATAAAAGGATGTCACCCTTAAGAAACCAGAATAAATCATGTGACACAATCACTGGCTGTGCTTTAAAACTTAGCAGTGATGGCAGTGGCAACAAAAAAAACTCATGCTGTTTTGCTATAACCAGGGACGTGATTTTAGGTCAAGAGTGAGGCAGAGGCAGTCTGGCAATGAAGCAAGCAAATATTATTCTCATTGCAGAAGTGAACCAGGGGTTTTGAACAGTCGTGAATATTCACCTGACACCTCTCAGCCGTTCCATATTGCTTAAGACGTGTCAATATTTCAGTTGCTAGGAAAGGTGAGGAAAGGGAGCAGACTGCTGCTTTCTTCTCCTCTGAATCCCCTATATCTCATGATCTTCTACTAGAAGCAACAGCATAAGGACCTTTTCTTGGTTAAATCTAATATCACCTCATCTCCTGTCTTTAATGAACATGGGAGTGAAGTCAAACAACCCTAATGGTTTAGTGGTTCCTATGACACTACACTGTTCTAAACTACTCTATATCCTTCAGGATTTATGCCATGTGCCAGTGAGGTAGATCATGGTAGAGAGGTCAGAAGCCTTCTTCCCACTGGGAACCATACATTGCCACTGCACCTCATATGCTGTTTGTCTGGCAGGAAACACACTGACCAGACTGCTCAAAAATAAAAGCTACTAGAAAAATGAGTCTTTGTAGGAGGCAACTGCTTTTCTTTTCCCAAGAAATAATCAATATGTAAAAACTTCTCTATCAGCAGTATCATACGTAGGATGAAACATGACTTTCTTCACAGCACGGAAATACATTGCTAACAGTTGTGGCACAGTGACACCAAGGGTCAGTGAGATTTTGAGGATCAATTAAACTGGCAACAAGTAGGAGTGTAGGGGAGAGCACTACCATGCATTTGCAAAAGACTGTGTAGGTACAAACTGAGCCTCTTTCCTCATTGCATTGCAAATCTGACCAAGGCAATTGCCAGCTTCTGGAATATCAGAGTCCCAGATGTCTGTAATGACAGGCAAAATCTGAAGAAATACTGGGCTGAAAGTGAACTTGTCATTAATAATGTCTTAGATATATGTTCTATTATCTTTTAAAAAGCACCAAAAAACATATCCTGCAAGACCAGAAAGACAGCACATTTAGAAAGATTACCAAGCTGAAAATTGTTAACAACTAACCTGTTTCTCAATGTCTCCCAGCAAACTACTGGCACCCAGGCGAAAGAGCTCTGGTGTCAGCCACTCCACTCCCAGTTCCTCCTTCACCAGCATAAGCCAAGTAATAGCTTCTTTTGCTGTCCGAATGCCCCCAGCAGGTTTAAATCCAACCTTTAGATAGAAACAAGAGGTACGATACGCATTTTCATTCATCAGCAACTCTAGAAGAGCAATCGGCACTTGCAGACTGGCAGTCTCAAAGTGTCTGTGGCGCATGTAACAACTCTAGTCAGTAAGTAACTGACTGCAAACAGTATAAGCTCTGGACCAGCGCTGAGAGCTATCAAGCCTCAGCCATCACTGGCAAAAGATGACATTTTCATCCCAAGGGACAGCAACTGAGGGAGTAATTGTTTTGAACCCAGTGCACTTTCTAAAGCTAAGTTTGAGGTCTAATGGGAGTACTTTGCCAGTAGCACACGTTAGCCAAGGGATTTAGGCAAGAACTAGGATATCTGCAGAACACCTACTGCCCACGTCACAATCTAATTCCAAGTACACAACAACAAATACGCATTCAATAACATAACACTAAAGATATTGAAATTAAGCATGTGAGGCAGCTGATGCACATGGAGAGCAGTGAGAGATGGTTGCACTTTTATAAAAAGTCTGTGTACCACAGTTACACAATTGGGCTGCACATTCAAACCTATCAGAGGTTTAATTTTCAGTAAAATTTTCCAAATGGAATTAAATCAGGTCTGTCTTTACCAAAACTTGGAAGTTTTGTGCTTCACAGACACTGCAAAACAACTCTCCCAACACATGCTGGATATGCTTTCAGTCACTTCATGTGAGATACATGTCACATTGGTTCAGGTGAACCGCCAGGGATGTAGACACACACGCCAAGAAAAATCTATCTTTAAGGTAAAGCATGTCTTGATCCCATGATCAACCTGATGAACAGTGAGGTGACTTGGTATGTACCCCTAACGCCAGTCTTTTGGTTATATGTCATGTAAGCGCATCTTGTTGTGAGATAGGGCTTGTAGGATGCAGCTATCAAGTTCCAATGCATGTCACTTGCATTAGCCAAAATGCTGTCCTGCAGCAGCTTACTAAACTCTCATAAAACAAGAGAATTAGGAAAAAGTGTTTCTGCACCAAATAAAAGAGTTAAATGTGAACAAACTGTACAGTATCACAGAAACACACAGTGATTCTTTCTACATTTCCCTCTGCCATTAACCTTTACCTTTGGTACTCCTTCCTGTCAGCCTCCTTCTGCCAGAATTATTGCTCTGATTTCTGTCTATACTTCCCTGAAACCTCACTGCACTGAGAATTTTTTGCACTTTACAGATACAATAGTGGAATCAAAAAGTATCAGGTTTTAAATGTGTTTGGTAATTTTATTTTATAGTGATTTCAGGACAAACAAACACAGAATAAATCCTCCTGTCACACTGAAGCATTAAGATAACAGTGTATTTCCAGTAAGATTATAAAGAATAATTAAAAAAAAAGCTTGATAAATCCAAAATATGAAGACTTCGGTTTTGTGGGTGGGTGGGTGGGTGGATGGATGGATGGATAGATGGATGGATGAGTGTAGGCATACATCTGTTAACATTAGATTTCCTAAAGGAATTTAAACCACAGCAACTGGAAACACATCTTCTAGACAATAAATTAAACCAATGGGAATGCATTTTCCCTCAAAATGAGAAATTCAAATGAAATTCAAATTTAGGTTTCTTCCTAGAAATATTATATCGCTTTGAGAGGCAAAGCCAAGTGGCAAAACCAAGTAAAACAGAGTTAATAAGAGAATTAAAAATACTATACTGCATTCTGTTCCCTTTTAGCAAATTCTGAAAGCTTTTTTCTTTGCAAAAAAAAGCTGACAAAGACAAGCATGTCTTCTCCTCCATTTACCAGCTTTCCAAATGGCACATCTGACTACCATTACAAACATAAAAAGGAAGCAGGGTTGGAATTTAATTCAAGAGCAGTACAAAGTCCAGCTACCACTTTCCTGCTGTTTCATAGCATTTCATTATTTTGCTTAATAAGTTCATCTCCTCAAGAATTTTCTCTTCCCCTTATATTATTAAAAGTAATAAGTTTTTCTGGATTGGGGGTTTTCCCAACAGAAAAACCAATTTATGTATGTCCTTCAATAATGACAGGAAAAGATTATTTCCCATTATATTGCACACTTTTCATATCACCACCACAGCTTATCATGCAATAAATGTTACTCTGCAACTTGTTCCTTTCCTCGAAGAAGTTTAATTTCTGTATTAACCTGGTTTTCCCAGCCAAAACCTTGCTAGAAAGCATCCCTACAGCAGCAAAATTAGTTTGTTAAAGAAACCATTTAGATATCTCTTGTCACTGATAATATTGTCTTCAGCTAATAAAAGCATATAAAGTCAGTTTACATCTAATTCACTGACACACACGCACACAGTCATAAGCACTCATTCTTAATAACACATTTTATACCAAGAATGCATCCTTTTAAAGGAAAAGGTGAAGTCAACATGTATATCCAATTATAAGTAAAAAGCTGTGTTAATGCAGCAGAGCCCAACCTCTGGCACTCAACTCATGCAAGCAGTGCCAGCGTTGAGGTAAGTCATCAGGCACCAGGGATCTGCCTCAGGTTGGCAGCAGTGACAAATGATCCCACAGAAGCAATACTACTGGAGCTGCTTGAGTTGTTGTGTGGCAGAAA
Source organism: Cuculus canorus (assembly GCF_017976375.1). NCBI lineage: Eukaryota > Metazoa > Chordata > Aves > Cuculiformes > Cuculidae > Cuculus > Cuculus canorus. Next base: position 140,393,296 of record NC_071401.1, read on the forward strand.
GAGATGCATGCTGAGGAAGGGAGGAGTGAAGACAGGCCAGGGATCCATGCTAGTATCATCTAGATCACTACAGAGAGCAGATGGACACGTCTAATTTGTTGTCATGTGCTCCTCAAGCTCCAACAGCCCTTGAAGCCATCTCAGCCCCTAACCCACTGCTTACTCCATGTCCTAATATCATACCTTCAAAGACTACCTGAAGAACGGATGGAAGGGTGAGCTGGAGAGGACGGAAGCATGACCTATAAATGCGGACAGGGTCTTAGTTTCCTTCCCTGAGGCTGCAGGTGAGGACAAAGCCCATTGCAGCACATCAGCACCTCTAACTGGCAGCCCCTACGTGCCTGTCAATAAAAGACGTGAGAGGTGGCTTAAGCATTCCTGGATAACCTCCTCATTTCTCACTGCTTCAGTGCAAGGATGGATGCACGGATAGTTCATCACTGTCTCTGCTGTATGCTCCCACGTGCTTCTTGCCTCTATTGACCTCACTTGACATTGATCTGACAGATAAATGTTGTATACCATGACGTATGTTCTTCCAGTCCCTGTCCCTCCCTTCATCCCAGACAACAGGATCCACCTGGATCTCTTTTCTTGTCCCCTTGAAAAGCTCTTCTGATAAGAGAGGAAAGAGCTGAATTTATCCCTTGGCTTACCAGAACAATCCAATACAGTTGGGAAAATACAGTTGTGTACACTGGACACACTCTCCATAGCTACAAATTTGTATAGCTCAACTTTGGTTTATGGGATTATGCCAATACCTGTCAGTTGGAGATTTTATAGAGTGGTTTGGGTTGGAAGGGACCTTTAAAGGCCATTTAGTCCAAACCTTGTGCAATGAGCAAGGACATTTTCAACAAGATCAGGTTGCTTAGAGCCCCATCGAATCTGACCCTGAATGTTTCCAGCGATGGGGCATCCACCACCTCTCTGGGCAGCCTGTTCCCGTGTTTTACCACGCTCATTGCAAAAAATGTTTCTTATATCTAGTCTAAATCTATGCTCTTTTAGTTTAAAGCTATTACCCCCCGTCCTATTGCAACAGGATTTGCCCTGTTATTAATGGAGAAAGACGATTTAAATACCTTAAATGGTGAAACAAAACTCAAACCCAAATGCAGTAGGGAATGCATCAAGATCGCATGAGCTTCTAGGGGATGAAGTGGCAGTTCTTCAAGGGAAGAAAGCCAAAAGCATTATTTATTTTTTTAAGTATACAAACATTACCAAATCAAATGAGGAATACAAGAGAGAAGTTCCATTACCTATGCTTATATAGCCATGGAAGCTAATGTATGTGGATTTATATGTTCTACATTTTGAAACTATTACAGTCTTATTTCCTTCTGAGTGAGCCTGTTTGGTTAATTTTTATAAAGGTAGCACAAATTACCTTGTTGCCAGTTTGCCAGTAGTATTCTCTAATGGCTCGCATCATGACTACTCCAACTGGAAAAGTTGCATTTTCCACCTCTTTTCCTGTAGATGTCTTTATAAAATCAGAACCTGGAAGGAAGTAAAAAGCTTTATGGTAGTTTTAGAACAAAAGCCACTCTGCACACACATAGTTCACACCCTCATGTTTCACAGCAATTCTGAAGAAGTCCCTTCCAACCCTTACCACTGTGTTTCTGTGACTCTGATTTCCATGTACAGCCCTGTGGTGTCAGTGCTCATCTTGCTCTGGTCAAGGACAGAGCAGAAGGACGATACTCATCTGGTCTCTGAGCAAGTCAGACATCCCAGTGGCTAAATGAACATCCCAGCTCTTAATACTTTGCGCTAGCTATTAGACCAACAATCTCTTCAGAACAGTCCAATATATGTTCCTGTATGGCCACTCAATATATATGGTGATACATTTATTAACAGGAATGTGTCTGACTAACTACAACAATGGAAATCACTTCCTCTGAACAAATTTTGGATAGCAATCAATATTTTAGCATTTCCACAAGGATCTTTCTGAATAGAAACAATTTTCGTCATTTTTTTTAATTTAACTGCATCTATTTAGTCTCACATTTAGTAGTCCAGTTTTGTATCACCAGTAGCGGTTTAAAGTGAAAGAAACCCCACACGTATTTACAAAACCGGCTGTATAATACTGTAAACAGGCAAAAACCTCCCTTCTTGCGCATTTTGCAATTGTAACATTGCAAATTACTATACTTAAAGTCATGGTCTGATATAATGCAGTAACAAGGTCAAAACCCTGGGCTACTTAAAGAAGGAGTTCATCTTGGCTTTTCTCTTTCTGGTTTCTCACTTGCGAACAATATTCCACACTGTCTGTCCTGAATACCTGTTTAGTGTTCTTGTGCATTCTCGCTGTTCTGGGTTACCTTATAATGAATCCTGCAGTACAATATAACAAAAAGCTAGAAAACTAACAAAAAAAAATTGCCTTGCAGTGTATGATCCTGTGCATGATCCTGCATTGACACAATACAATGACAAAGCTTCTTGAATTGCATTAGGAAGCACTTCATCCCTGGGAACCTACTTCTTAGAAAAGGTATACTGTGGGATCATTAATTATCAAAGGTAATCGGGACAAGAAGAGCGATAATTCCAACACTGTAGTAGTGCATCATCCACTTCAGTCAATTGGAACTGCATCTGCTTCCACTTCAAATTTGGCTTAGGGTCCGTTTTGTCTCTTATTTGAATGATGATGCCTCTACAACATACCCTACAGTAAGCAAGAGAAGTTTCACTGCTGGCTCAAACTAAGTTATCTAAACTACGTTTTGATGGTGTGCTGCAGCACACTCCAGAGACACTGGATATCTTCCTGATGACGCAGCTGATTGGCACACAGCCAGGTTTCAGCCTGATGGGAAGTTAAGACAAAGCCAGGCATGTTTCTGCGTCCTGTGATTTAAATGTAATCAAACACCGTGTCTTGCAAGACCTCGATTTTCTCTCTAGAGCTCCTGCCTAGGCACTAACTCAGCCCATTAGTGATTAAATCGCACTCTCCTATGAGAATTTTCATTTTAAAGAGAAACAGATATTTGCAAAAAAAGTTCTAACTCCAGAGAAAGTGCAATGTGCTAAAGAAGCAATTAATAATAGATTGAGCTTTATAAAGAACCGAGCACATAGGAGAGACAATTGAGTTACATATTTCAGAGCTACTCCCTTCCAGAGAGACACTATGGACATCTGATAGTCACATTAAAACAAGTAACAGTGGAAGTGAAACTTCAACACTGCCAATTTATATTTTTAATTTCCCTTTCGAAATGTAGCACTTAAAGTCCTTCAGTGCATTACTTTTCATTTTTTCTACTATAAGGTAAGTCAAAGCTTTTATAAGTCTTATAATTACAAGTCTCTATGGTACAGTTTCATTAAAAACTTTCATTAAACAACAGCTGCCCTTGTATATGGTCTTCTAATCAATTTGGTCAAACAGAATGACTTCTAATCAGCTGTTGATAAAAATAGAAGATGAAATTTTAATTCTAATAGATTAACCACAAACTCAAGATAGTCTTCAAAATCCATCTAGCTCTATTCTCCAGTGGATTTAACGACTATTCAGCAACTCATTACTAAATAGAACAAGATGAACATTTTCCAGTTCATTAAAGAAATGTACTATGTATTTTTGCATTGTCCTCATGATTCGTTACAGGGAGTCTTAATTACAAGATAATGGATAATGGTTATTAAATGCAGACTCCAGTAATGAAGCTCTATTCATTTGTGAGCCTTAGAGACTGCAAAGAGGGGAAAATAAAATTACTAGCTTCAAAAGATTAACGGATCAAATTATTATTCAATTTTGAAAATCTCATTCAGACTTCATAGAAACAAGAAGAGATTAAAAACTAGTATTAGTACAAAAGTAGTGCATTTATATATTTATTTTTAAATAATATCTTAAGGCTATTACCAGAATAATCAGCTTTAGATGTGATTATTAGACAAACATACAGCCAATTTAGTAGCATCCTCTAACAATGAAAACAATACATTTTTATTTCCTGAACAAATTCTATTTATGACACAAGAGCTTGCTAGCAGGACTGCATGCAGCCTCTCGCAGAAGACCAAAGATGCGGGCTAGCAGAGCACGCCACAATGGAAGATGCTATTAATGTTTAGATTTCAGGAATGAAAAGGGGGATTTAAAAATCAACCACTGCTGTAAAAAACACCTCATGAAGTAGATTTTATGCCAACCTTCTAGTAATAAAGGAGTTTTACCAAATCTATTTGTTATTCAGGTTTTCAAAAGCAAGTCTAAGGAATTAAATACAGAAGGAATTTCATGTGGAAATTTAGGTGATGGTTTAGAAACTGAGTTTCTAAATCATGTTCTCAGCTTCCTATTAATGTATACATTCAAAAAATCAAGGCTAATGTTGAAATACATGCTGGATAGCTTTCTCCTTCTCTAGAGTATGTTGCATGATTCAATGAAACACTAAATCAAAGACTTAAAAAAATGAGTTCTTCAGGGTAGACTTCTAGGTCCAGTGAGCCTACAAAAGGCCACACTTTCTACTCTTTTCCAATAAGTAACCACAACAATACATTGCCTTTCAAGGCAGCGAATCATTTAAGACTCACTGAATCAGTAAAGGGTGGAGATATCAAAGCCTTTTTGAAACAGAGCAGCATTATATGCCTGTTTCACGTGGGCTTGCTGCCAACACAGCAACCCACCTGCGTGTGATATGTTACAGCACCACAGCCTGGCAAGCACAAACTCTATCGGTTTACTTTAATCAGATAGAGAAATCTGAATAAACCTTAAGAAATGTGAACAGTGCTGCATCCTCTCTTTGAGAGACTCTCTGGTCAGGAGCAACCAAGCTCTCAGCGCTGTTGGGAGCCAGACCACTTGCGCTTGCAGTCACATGTCTTGTGAAATCTAGTAGACTATTTTAAGATACCAAATCCCCTCTTCCCTTGCACTTCCACCTCCCATACACAGCACGATCCTAAGACACCGCACTCCACCAAAGACCACTCAAAATAAGCCAGTTGAATGTGCACACATTAAAAAGAAAATCAGCATGTTGCCTGAGTCCATACCTAGAGGTCAAGATGAAATTCATCATATTATATCTAGTCTATCATATTTTATCGAGTCCATCATATTATTTCTAGTCTAGATACTCACACAGCTTTATTTATGGTAGCACCTGAGCAGAGGCGTAGAGCTGAGGTACACAGAAGCTGAGTGACTTGCCCAAGTCCTCTCAGCAAGCATTTTGCAGGGCAAAGTATGAGAACTGGAGAATCTTATTTAGATGATAGCATCCAGAAAATACTCTAGTTTCATAATTAAGCAATAAGGAATAATAAGCAGCACAGCAATTGTAGAGTAATCACAACCTTTTGGTTGTAAAGTGCTTCAAATGCCCTCGGGGAATGATTATCACCTGATAACTACAGACTCTGCTGTTGCCTTACCCTTAATAAAGAACAAATATGTGTCTGGCAGTCTTAAACAATAGTTTAGAGAGAGATGCTTGCAGAATGATGATTATGCCATGCTACTTTGTAGGTACTTGCAATAAGCACAAATACATCTTGGTTGCTGCAACTCAGATATAAGAATATGCAGTGACATAGGGTGAACACATAACCCTTCCAAGACTTTTAAGACTGGCGGCAAAAAGAGACATGCTGCTGAAGGTACCTTTAAAAGCCCCTGCTGTTTCTGCCGACAAGGTAGCAATGATAAAATAGTACATTATCAAATGTGCATAAAGTCCCATTAGCTAGTCATCTTTCTATTTTATGAGTGTCTAAAATAAGGGTCTTAAGATCTACACACAATTAGCTTGACTAGGGGCAACCAGATTATCAACCCTCTCAAAATAAAGATGCAGGGCGAGGTATAAAAGGCTAATGTAGTAGGCAATTCTTGTCAGTTGAGTCATCATAACTGCCCACTTACATGTCCTTATCCTACTCCAGTGGCAACATAAAATACATTCCCTGCTGACTTAGCTTTGCTGTTGAGGAGGAGAAGGATACGAAGCTGTGACAACTCACCTTAGCAATAACTCACCACATAGCTCCATCACACATGGCTGCATCGCCAGACCACTCAACTGGGTATCTACACAAGTTTTCACATGCCTGTGTCTAAGCTACCACCTTAATCTGTTAGCTTATAACTCGGTCTTTAGTGAACTGCCTATTTTTGCAATTCTTTTGGGAAAAGTGCCTGCACAGAGGTGGGGAATGGTGGGAAATCACATCATTGGGCTCCATGCTTAATTTTTCTTTACAAATAAAGACAATCTTTCTGATGACCCATCCTATCATCTCAGTTTGGTTTTCAAGACTCAGAATTGATGCTTCCTCTCTTGTACACCACCTCCAGTAATAGACATTCTGCAGAACAAATGATGCCCTTAGTAACACTTACGCATGCACACAAAGGGACAAATTATTGAGCCCATACGTATGAAAAATTGCCTGTAGATGATGTCTGAAAGAATTCGCCATTGCTGAATTATGCACATCTCACTAACACACTATTATAGTGTATACCACAGGTCTCCATGGAATACTATTATTTAATTAGTAGTAGTTTCTTGTGTGTTCATTTAAAATGTGCTTTCTCAGGAGGTTCAACAGAAAGTTCCATATCATCTTCTGTTGCTCAGACATAGGATGGGCTCTTACTATTTTTAGAGCATTCCTTCCAATCCACTCCTATTTCATACAGGGAAAGGTGAAAGAGTAGATAAATAATTTATATGCTCCAGGTTCAAAAGCCACAATTGGAATCGCTGTCAATCGCAGCCCTTGGCTTTATGCTTCGAACTACACTAATGCACAGGAGGAAGAATGCTCCTGGTCCTTTCCCAGACTGTCAGGCAGAAGCAGTCCTTGGAGACGCTAGGGTGCAGAAGTAGTTCAGGCAATTACGTTTTGCTGGAACAGCCACTCATCTTCTTCTCCAAAGAGAAAGCAGCAGGATATTGTCCCAAGAGTGGCTAGTGGGACCCTAAGGAAGCTTAAAGAATCCCTGTCTTGTTAACTGTTTGTTTAATTTCATGTTTCTCTACTGAGATCTTATTTTTCTTCTTTAAAACAGTGTATCATGTATTACAATCAACAGCTTTGCAGTATATCATCTATATTAACCTTATTTCATTCTGAAGATGGCACTACTGGAACTGGTTAAGCAAGATGCCTAATGACACATGACAAACCAATGGTAAAAAGAAGAAATAAATCAATGCATCCCAACGCCTAACCTTAACCTTTTTATAATTACCAATAAAAAATACACCTTTCTTCTTAGCTTATCTACTTGCAATACTGTTTTCCTTTACAAACTACGTTATTGGCTATCTTCTGCCACACCTCTAATGATTTTGAGCAAGGCACATATACAAGAGACATCAGTGCAAATCTCCTCTCTACTTGAGCATATGCTCAGCTTAAGAGTGTACCCCAGCACACCCAGGGCAGCTGGTAACACAGCTCTGGCCAAAGGTGCCCAAAACCATGATGTCCTCCAGCACAACAGGCATGACAGTATAGAAACTGGCAGCTATGGTGCTTTTTGTCCAGTGAAAAGAAGACTGAAGAGGGTCAAAGCAATAACAGGTCTGGAGACAGAGGTGTGTCAGTTACCACTAGCTTTAAGATGTGGCTGTTCCAACAGCCACCAAAACACCTGAGAGTCAGGGAGAAGGAAGCAGGAGAACCCCCAAAAACTGAAAACAGGATGGACAGTGTGCTAGTGGTTAGAGTAGCTGCAGCATCTGCATAAGATCTAGTGGAACTGCTCCACAGCATGGATGGAAGCACAGAGCAGCAGAACTGCTTCCTCTCACTGCTACCACCACCATCATTTCCACAATTACGCAGCCCATACTTACCTTCTCACTTTTACCCTTACAATTCTCTCCCCCATCCCAACAGCAGGGAGCAAGTGAGTGGCTGTGTGGTGCTTAGTTGCTACCTGGGGTTGAACCTGTGTCTCCTATACAGGTATATGGATGTGGCTAGGGGCTAAGAGGATAGTGACTTTCCCTGCTTTGGCTATCCCACATGTAGCAGCTAGAGTCATGCTGGATATTTGAGAAGGAACCACAACATTCATTCCCATCACTTTACCAGAATCCACAGGCTGCTGCTAAAACAGGTTGTTACTCCTTTATGGAGCAACATAAAGGTTGGCCTCTTCTTTCAGATTACATGCAAGCACTCAGGTTCTCAGCACTGAGCCGAGTGCTCCTGCTGGTCTGCATGAAAAGGCAAAATGCCGTGGAAGAAACTAGACTTGATTGGAAAATCTCACCCATTAAGCTTCCTTGACAAACACTGAATTGCATTGCATCATTTACTTGTTCACACTTAAACTAATCTAAACAATGATAAACTATCCTAAACTGTGATACAATTAAAACAGCACTGATCTAGGTAAGGCTTTTTCCCTCTTGGCATTCTTGGTTTTAGATCAATACATCTCAGTCTCTCAAAATGTTGTCCAGTACATGACATATTACAGACTGAGGCTAAAGCCTTGATATATCTACCAGTAACAGCACTGCAATTTGGAAGAAAATAAAAAATATGTATGATTGCTTAGAACCACAGCAGTACATGGCATATTGTATACCATGTTTTAGCAAACACATTTAGCTTTGTGCTTTTTCATGTTGTTAGCAACTTTGAAACAAATACGTTAACATTAAAACACAGGTATGCTTAAGTATTGTCTATTAGCTTGTAAAAAATTACTCAAATTGAAGAAATAGCTGTTTAAAATCCATTTGGAATACTCCACACTGAACAAAGCAAGAAGAAAATCACTCTACTTTATCAAAAAGGTGCTATGAATTTTAAAGATTTTTTTAAAAAAATCATACATAATACAGCCAAAATCATGACACTTCAATGTCACTTTGAGTGTTTTTCAACACCTCATGCTACAAGCAGTTTAAAATTCTGTTCTGACTCTTAACACAGAGAAAGGCAGGATTGATTTTTGAGATTTAAAAGTCATGTCTCAATGCCACAGTCAGAATCTGTCCAGCACCCAGCCTCTTTGTCATGCAGAAGACAAACAGCCAGCATCAGCCCCTCTTCCACACTGTTCCCTACACATAAAAAGGCAGCTGGCACAGGTGGAGGCTTCAGCGCTGGAGAGCATTTCCAGTATCAAAGGCATTTCCCAAGAACATGTTGTGGCCAATGGCAACCTTTTGCCTTTGTCTGAAAAAAAATATAAGGTGCCAGATCTCACCAGACTCATCTGAGATGTGTTTGTTTCTTGCTGGCTTTTACAATCAAGTAGAATAGGTTACTTAGGAGCTTGCATAAAGCCTGCACTTCCAGTAATCATGCAATGTACTTTTAGTTTAATTTTTATGATATTTGAAAGTCTTCAATACCATAAGCTTACAAACACATAGATTCTGTCATGGACTTCCTGGGTGCAGGTGTTGGGGATTGTCCTTGATGCAGCAAATACCCAAAGAATAACACCCTGGAAGGCCTTACATAAACATAAGGCAGTATAGTAAATGGTGAGCTAGTTTTTTTTTTAAGTGTTATCAATCTTACTCGCAGGTCTTGCTTCCCAGAAGTTTTTGCCCCTTAGAATGTTTCCTTCTTCTCTCCCTGCCTTGATAATTTGACGTCTGGCAAAACTGCAAAAGCCCACGGGTATAGGCTGCAACACGGTTGAGAATTTCCAGGTACTGACAGGTTGCTGTGGAAAATTTATCTAGCTCTTCAGGTAGCCCGAATACCAAAAAGCCTGCCAGTCCCATTCAATAAAAACATGTACAATCCTCTGACTGTGCAGCCATACTCCAAGCATGGGACACCTCTCTACCAGGGGTCAGGGAAAGAGACACTTCTGATTTTTCAGGAAATCTTCCCCCCCACTCCTCCGTAAATATTAATGATGCTTACATGGCAAAAATAACAATTTTATTTCAAAGGGATGCTTTATGAAGGTGTGATGCTCACAAATTCAGGCTTTTCCAGCACAACAATCTACTGAGCACTACTTTAAAAAAGGAAGGAAATCAAAAAGATCCTTAAGCATCATCAGAAACAGGCAGCAACTCATAAGACAGGTATTTAATATGCTGGAGCGTTGTTTCTCCACCTCCATTTGTCAACTGCCTGTGTGCTGATCTGGTCCCAGACTCTAATCATGGTGAGCATCTCAAACCAAAAGTACCAACACTCTGATGAAGCAGCTGTCTGGGTTTTGGTTAGAAACAATTGAAATTGATACAGAAATGCAAATTTTATTAGTTCACTGGCAAAATGAAGATAATATTTCAATCCTCAAATCTATATTTTATATATAGGTTTTATATTTTAATAAGCTACACAAAATACATACTACTATTTTGTACTGTGGCATTATATTCTTTTTACTGAAATACTGTGAATGTAAGAAATTGAGTAACAAACACTCTTTGTGTTAGATGTATATATATCCTCATAGGTATATAGTGACAAGCTATTAAATATCACTATTCATTGAGACAGTGTATTTTATGTCTTTCTTACAGAAAAAAAAAATCTATCTAAAGTTCATAGCTTTGCGTGGCAATATTCTAGAGCTTCATTTCAGTATCAGTGGCTTCTTAATCCTAACTTACATGTTCAGAAATAGAAGTGGTCAAGCAAAACATTAACTGTGTTTTACCAAGCTGTCACTTGCCAAACTGTAACACCAATGATGGTGTCACTATCACAAAAGGAAGCATAATTGTCTGGCCTATACATTTCCTGCTATAACCTCAACCTTCTGACATAAATCACAAAAAATTGCAGAACTGTGTCTCTATTTGAGCTTGGTCCTAAGCACGCTCTCTTTAGGTCATACAGAGCGTAACAGTAAGCGAAGCTACCCAAGGCTGCACCCTAAAGAAATAGACAGACCCTAACCTGATAAAAGTAAAGCCTTGGAAGATCCATGCTTTTAACTAAGACTCCCAACAATATCTAAATTGGTATTAATGTTTTCTGCAGTGGCTCCAATATTCAGTGTCAGGAGTGGGATTATGAAACATACTATCATGTTTTGTGTTTCATACATAATCTGAGAGAAAACTATGAAAGTTTAAATGTAATTCATGGGAGTTTTGTTTTTAATAGCAGTCACTTTTAATTAAGCGAATCTTGATCATGCCATGACTCTAAAAATCAAGAAGTTTAAAAATCTGTCACTTGGCTTTTCTCTTCTCCATCCCAATAGTGACACATACATTTCAATAAATCAGCTGGTTTTCACTGAGACTGAATCACAGCTGAAGTTATGAGGAATTATGCATTCAGCATTTCTCTACATCAAATCACATAGAAAGGTATCTAATAAGCATTTACATTCATTGGTTTGAAGTAGAGTATAGTTGTGTTACATATCCATTATCTATCAAGTAAGCACTGTATTCACTTTGCTGTACGTCTTCTGTAGAGTGCTTCAAGGCCCCTAGACAGTAGCCCACAAAACCACATTGTCTCCATTAATTACTTTTCAGACTTAGTGTGAACAAAATGACTGAGTTAAACAAAATGGTTACTATAACAGGAGACTGTTGTCAACCACAAGCTGAGATGAGTGTATGTGCATAGAGTTCAGAAGAAAAGGACGCCGCAGCATGCTGTTTGCTTCTCCAACACGAATTTATAAAGGGGAGTGAAAGTGCAATATCAAGTGAATTAGCAAGAATTAAAAGGATTAAAATCCCAAGACCCAATGAAGTCAAAGAGAAATGGGAAATGGATCCAGCCCTAGAAAGATAAAATTATTTAACTACTTATTAAAATAGTTCATCATTGTAATTAAAATCCAAGTGCCTAAGAAAAAGTGGCACAAGAAAGGTAATTATTTATGAGGAGATTTTAAAAAGCCATTCATTGTGAATTTGGGAAAGAATCAGCCTGGAAGAGCTGGTAATAAAAAGAAATTGTTTGTTTATTCATAAAACTTATTTTGGTCTAGCATACCACGAAGAATGCCTAACATCTGCTCAATGGCAGCTGTAAGTAACATTAGGAACACTCAGCCAATTTATATCTTTCCTTTTTATTAAAAAATAAACAGGTCTTCTTAAATTATTCACTAGTAAATTAACATAAAAATCAGTGCTGTAGCAACTCACATTTGTGAAAAGGTGTCTGCAGGCTTTGTACGATCATGATGATCTAAGCCTTTATACATTTCACTGATTACTTTACTCTTTATGTGATGTCCAACCTAATTTAGCGAATGAAAACGAAGAAAACCTACAAGGCATACTGAAGTCACGGCCAGGAATAATACAGAACGCATCACCGATACCTCAAATGCCATATTAGTTGCCTCCTTCCAACCTGAACAGATTCTGTTCTTACTTACCCTTTTGCCTTCCGTCATTTAAAAATTCTACTCAGATAATCTCAGATCCTCTTCTGCTTCTGTCCTTCACGAACCAGACATTAGACAATAACCTCAACTGGCAGAACCCTTATCTCAATTACTTCCAAGTAACAAAAGGGAGCGGTGTTGCTAATTAATAATCATTTGTTCTCATCTGCAGCATTTTCATACTTAGACTGCAAAGTGCTCTGCATGTTCCTGTGTTTCACTCCAAAATTCTGTTCTTAGGACAGCAAAAAAGGCACAGAAACCCATCAAACCTAAAGGCTTCTCTTCACCCCTCATTAACACTTTTTTCACTTAATCTGTTGAACATTTCAGCAGGTAAATATATTACTTTCTTCCTAGGTTTCTCTTCTGCCTTCATGCTACTTTCTAACACAAACAAGTCCCTGCAAAACAACTCACCAAGAAGTTGTTTGAAAGCATGAAGTAGATCTGTTTACTTTACTAGGATTTTTTTGTTTTACTTCTAAGCAAAAAAAGAGCATTTCTGCAGTACACTCTGGAGACAGTTAGTTTAAAGCTAAGTGAGCTGTAATTCTAACCCAGGTGCTGGAAATTGTTGGAAATAGCATCATTACAATAGCACAGGGGCCATCCAGCTGAAGTTCCTGGAGAAGCCTGCCTCAAAGCTGCAAATGCGCTGCAAACGGCAATGAAGAAGATTGCTGTGAAGCTAAATTTCCTTACATCCAGAGTAGCTGCAAACACAGTACCTGATTATAACATAAATGTGACCAGTTAGCTATTAACAGGTCATATATGGTACCCTGTTATCAGATCACGACCTAAAAATGCTATCCCTCCACTAACTGGGGACTAGAAGTCACCAGAAACATGGCACCCCCTTCCACCACATCCCTCCAAGCCGCTTTCTCATCCTGGGGCTCAGGTTCATTTCAAATCTCCATTTACGCATAAAGCTTTGTATTTCTTTTGAGCTCTCTACATGTTCATCTTCCAGGACCAGTAGGAAGGAAGCTTTTGAAGGTATACAATTCATAATTTTGTATTATATAACATAAGTTTAATGTGCTCCAATGAATATGAAACATTGTCATGTTTCCTTTTCGGTCCATTAGAGATTAATTAACAAATCTTCCTGATAAACTACAAGACCTCACCTCTGCGACGCTTGGGATAGGCTGGTAAGTTGGATGTTGGATTGGCAGTGTAACTGCAAAGGTGATGATGGAAGGAAGACTTTTTCCTCAAGAAAAAGTCCTGGCATCATCAAGGAGAAATCTTTTCTACATTTTAGATTCAGAGAGAGCCCAACTTGAGAAATCAGCTACAGTTGTATACTGCAGGGAAATCACTTTATAGCACAAATGCTAGAGGGAAAGAGACATCAAAGGTGCAAGTGACAATCAGATGTCAGATTCCTGTTGGTCTGCTGTGAAGACTCTGGACTTCTATCATCTTTGTCTTCAAAAAAATCCTCTCAAAACCAGGACTATTACAGACAGCTCTGGGTAAGGTATTGTCTCTGGAAATAGACAATAGAATAGTAGAATCTAGAAATGGTCGTATCTGAGAGATGCTGACACTAATTTCAGAAAAATAATTAAAAAGCATATAACATCAGGAACATTACCCAAGGGTTGAAATTCCAAAGTATAGTATCAAAGAAGGGAGTATCTTCCATTCTTTTCAAAATCTTCCCAACACGATTTGCATTTTGGCAACAAGAATCAAAGGAACATAGAAAGCACAGGGGAAGAGCTCCAAGTAACCCAGGTACCTATCAAGGAAGTTCAAGTCTCTCAAGCAACGCAACAAAAATACTGTAAACAACCACAGAGGCAAGCCGGAAAAAGCCATGGAGCTCGCCTTCTGAACACCATTGAAATGAGCACATTCTTGAAGAATATCGCTGTATCCTATAGTAAAATTCTGATAAAAATGTTGTCCTTTGAGAAAAGATTGGCAAAGTCTATTAAAAAGACTTTCAATTCTGCTTAAAACCTTATATTTGTAAGGAAGGAAAAATGTTACAAGCTTAAAAGTTTGCAGTGGAGTAGTTAGTCCTGTTTAGCTCAATGAGGAATGTGTTTGTAGCATCAGGAACTCGGCAGTTAGCTTGGATGAAGTAACCCTTTGAAATACAGCGCCAGCACCATTAGGATATGAGCTATTAAAAGCCAATGGATGTCTTTATACTGATCTCAGTGCATTTTTTAAGATTCAATTTATCAGTAAGGAAACTATCCATAACCTCCTTGAGACTAACTTCTTGTTTCATATGATTATTTTTTGTCCCACTGTTATAATTTGATATGTATTTCACTTATGTTTGTGTCCAATGTTTTATTCAAATGAGTGTTTTAAAATAACCTTTTGATATTCAAGATCACATATTCCTAGTGTATTTTTCCAGCCAACATCTTTGTCTTTAGAAGTCTGATTTTGTGCTTCTGCTGTCATGAGCACATACCTACAAATTAGATAGGCATGATCCCTAGCCCTTGCCATCCATAAAAGCAAAAAAAAAAAATCCCAGGACCTAAAACCCTAAAATAAAGCTTAGTTTATTTCCACATCTATATTAATTTTCTGTTAAGGCACTGGATTTTTTAACTGGTGTTCCTACTTGCAATCTCTTAACAGATACTTTAATATTTCATAAGCCAATTTTGTATAATTGATAGATACAGTAAATTAAATATTTATTTCTATTTTTCACTGGGTTAGTAAAATTTAACACCTGCTGCTAACACAATAAAAAACCAACCTGAAATATCAGAGAAATAAATAGTACTCTGTACATCTATTGATTTTACATAATATTTCCACGTTTTAAAATTGCATTCTCTCAAACCATTACCTTCAATACTGGAGCTTCACAGATGCAAAGTTTTTTGATGGCATGTTTGAATAAAACTATTCACTGTGCAGCAATTTCTGAGTATGAGGTGATATGAAACTTCAGAAGTTTTAACTCAAATTCTAACAAATTATTTAACATAGAAATAAGGTTTCATTCATGGGGAAAATTAACGCAACAGGCGTGCTTTCTCACCTCTCTGCATCAGTTGTTGTAAATTGAAGGTATACCATTTAGATATTCCTTAATTAATATGCTTTGCAAAGACCTTGAATATCAGCAAAAGAAAAATCCTGTTCAGGCATTTTGGATAGTTAATAGAAGGTTTACTCAACATCTCAACATTACGTTGTTATACTATCAGTACATGCCTATTCTCTATCACCTACTATTTCACAGCCAGTTACAAAGGTTGAAGCATAGAGAACAGCCACCACCTTAGAGGTTAAGAAGCGGAAATATGCAAATCAGAGGTTCAAACCCTTCTCTGAGATCTAGTGACAAGTCCTGGGATTTCTGGGGATTTGTCACACTCCCCCTCCTCTAAGATTTCTTGTAGGGGACATACTGCTCGTTCCATCTTGCTCAGTGCAGGAAGAACACCAAAGCACAGCAAAACAGACATACAGGAGGCACAACAAAACTCTTTCACCTCAAAGAGCATTTTGGGTGAAGTGCTATGGAAACAGATAAAGGGAGGCGATCTCCCTGCTGCTACTATCAGCAGTGACAGTTAATTGTGCACTGCATAATACCATCACCCTAGAGTATGATGGCAAGCTGTGCAGTTCTCACCTCCACTGTTGCTCCCAGAGTTGGTTGTTTCAGTAAACCAGAATCAGCAGCTCCTAACAAAAAATTTAAAACTTTCTCATGTTCTGTGCTATCCAATCTCACTGCCTTCTATTAAGAGGAATATATTTCTGCTTATGTCTTAATTTACTATACTGCACAGAGGTCCTATAGAATGTGCAATGTTAAATTTACGTATGAAAAAACAGAGAAGCTAATGGAGTTGTGACAGGTGATGATAAGTTAGGAGTCGTTCCACTACCTTAAACAATCCTACCCATCTTCTGGCTTCCTGACTTAACTTGGTATTTTTCTGGTGAGAAGTTCTTGGAAACAGCACTGTTTCTCATTGTAACTGGGGATGGTGGAGGGAAAGTTGTGGATAACACAAAATCAAACAAACAGGTACAGAGCTGACAAATGTCATCTGTTTTACAACAGTATTTCTTCTTTGACTTCATCAGAGGGTATATGTCGCTATTTTCTGATTACAGTACAATACTATTAATGGAATAGACTTCTCACAAAATTAGCAAACTGAGGCATCCTGGTATGACATATCAGTGGCCTCAGACAACTATCTCCTCTCAGATATGGCTGTATAAGCTAGCGCACAGTTCAGTAAGCACATAAACAAATGCACAACAAGATGTGGCAATGCATGCACGTCTGAGCTTCTAGCTTAACAAACTGCAAACAAATGAGGTTTTACTGTATACACTCTCAATTTGTTCTCCCTTCACAAAGGGAGAACAATCCCTCTTTTTGTCCTCAACATTTCTGTTCCTCTCATCTATTACCTCTGTCCTCTACTTACCCCTACAGGGTTATGTTGCTCTTTTGACTCTATGGTAAAGACAATATTGGAGCCTGCCCTAGTGTTTCTCTCCATTTCTTCTTTTCTGATTCCCTATACATGCGTTATTGAGTTCCAGACAGATTTTAAAGTCTAATTTTGCATTCCTTCAAGGTCTGATTTACTCAAGCTCAACATTTTTTTTTGTGTTACTACTCTTTGTATGGACTCTCATCAGTAATTCGAACCTGAGGATATTGTGATTGCATTGTTAGAACTTTCAACTCCGAGCTTATCTATCATGCCTACATTATTTCTAGTGATTAGCTGCAGTATCACTGTTAAGCTTATAGGCAATTACATCATTTAAGGGAGCAGCCTTGTACTGCCTTACGGAACATGCAGCTATCTGCATTTTTGTACTACTGGCTTTTTTATTTCCCACCACTCTGTGCCAGAATAAATGAAGTCACTTGTTCCTGCAGAGACCTCTATTAAACTGGTTGTATTTAAGGACCATACATCTTTTGATCTAACTCTTAACTCAAAACCTTTTTTAGTCCATAATATCATTCAAAATTTTGAGACAGATTGTGTCACTCTGACCTGCTTTGTATCTTGGTTTTCCACAGCGTGTTTTGTGCTTCTTCCCTCTGCTAAATTTTCGGTGTTGTTAACCAGAACTCTGAACATGCAGAACAACTGCAGACTACGCAGAATGCAGGACATCTGCTGCAGCAAACAGACAGGAAAGTTATGAACTACTAATATAATTCCATAGCATTAATTACTGTCCTGATGAGCTTCTTACAGCAGCCAACTGCAACCACTTCTACGTATTCAAGACAGTAACGAAGGCTATGTTCCTAAAACAACATACAACACTGCATCTGCATGATGCAAAGTGCTGAAGTAGTACAAACTCTGCAAGTCCAAATTTATCTAAAAATTCTGAACGAATGGGCAGATCTTTGGACAAATGAGGTATTGTCTGCATGTTTGCAGGCAGAAGAGAGCTGACATAAACATCATTTTATGCACTCCCAGTAAACTGTCAGAAATTCAGAAATGTGCTCATGCCCACACTAGATGTAATATTTACTGCCAGAAGATCACAGCCAAAGAAAATTGGGATTATTCTCTAACGTTTGACAACACAGGTGGGAGAACTCTCTCTGCACTGCACTTTGTTCTCTGAAGACAAGCAGCCAGACACAAGAAAACGCTGTATTTCAACATCCACCTTCCCCAGCCAGTGAGTGGAGTTCAGTCAAGCTGGAACAGGAAGCAATCCCCATTACACCTTAGACTTACTCTGACTCTTGTTTAGTTGGAGGTAAAAAGAAAACAGCCACCAGACTGTTACTGAGAAAGCCTTATTCCTCTTCTTACACATTCAGAACAGTAAGGACTTATTAGTTTGGCCCCAGCCCTGTAGTCGACCTCCAGACAAGAACTTAACATAGTCACCCTGGAAAGCACTCACAGACCGTTCACATCTGTAGAAAGGAGCTACCAACTTTGAACCAGTCTCCTCCTAGATGACAGGTACACATTGCCTTTGATTTCTGATGAAGGGTAAAGTGTACTCTTTACAGATACACTGTAAACTCAACACAGTTTGCTGTATTTCAGACACATAAAACAAGATAAAAATTGAAATCTTGTTTTATACATGTTACTAAGCCTCCTTCCTTGCTTTGCCTTTCATTTGGAAATGCTCTGGGCTCTAATAACTGACTGACTTAGTTTCAAATTACATCTGAAGTTGTAGACACATAATTAAATCAATACATAATACAATTCACATGCTATTCAGGGGACCCTGGACTTTTGGGTTGAATGTGGGATTTAAAGCCAGGAACTTATAACTGATCTCAGCTTGACTTTTGACTTGTCTGTTATTATCTTCATCTCATAATTCACAGGGTGATTGTAAGATTTATTCTGCTAATGTCAGTATGTGCTTTGAAGACATAAAGTGCTATCTAAGTGCCAAGTATTATTACTTATTCAATGGTCTTGTTTCCTACATTAGTCATATTTGCACAAAGCATGCCTAGCTCTTCAGTCAAAATTTGCTAGTTTGGTTTCCTTCCCCCTCTTTAATTTTTTATGAAACATTTGCTTAGTAGAAGTTTTGGACTGTGGCGGTTCACAGCAGCAGTAGGAAAGGCAAGCCTTGCACTTAGATGGCTGCTAGCACGTTTACAGCCACACCATCAAAACCTTCTCAAAACAAATCTTTGCAAGACTGCTCAAAAAAAAAAGCAATTGGTATCTTAGAATTTGTCTTCCCATTTTTCATCCTAAAAATTGATCTGCACCAATATTAACTACACTATAAAAATCTTCATTAGAGCTGAGATAAAAGCTTTGTTTAGCCAGACATTATTTTGCTATGTTCCAAACCACATTTCTTGGACTCTCTCTACTTACAATCATTAAACTGTTGTACCTTTTTTTTAATTTAGGACTAGGCTTTTGTGCAGTGGGATGTTCCGGTCTTGGAGGATTTTTGAGGAAGCCTCTTCATGTAGTACTGCCCTTTCCTGAGTTTTCTTTGGGGGAACCTTGTGGCACTACTCTCTGCTTTTAGAGACAAAGACTGGATATACTATCCCTCAGCCAATCTCCCTCTGGATGCAGCACAAGGTCAGACTATTTTTGCCTTTATGTTTTGTTAAGGTTCGCTGAGAAAATTTTAAGTGTGTATTAACTGGAACCACTCCTGTAAAGCACGACGAAGCCTGGAAGGATAGACAGTGGGCTCTCGCGAGAACTGCAAGACACTGCTTTTTTTCACCATTTGGCTATATTATTTCTGTTCACTTACAAAAGAACAGTATCAGAGCATCTAAAAAAATTCTGCTCACACATTTAATGTGTTTTAATTCTCTTCTTCTAGACTATCAGCATCAGAGACCTTACTGCCTCAGATGTCTTCTGCTACTTCTTACGGGGCTTTTTTGTGCTAGTGACTTTAGAAGTTAGTTAGTCAGCACTAAATCACCCTCTTTCTAAATTAATTTTTTACATTAGCCAGTATCTCAACTTACAATTTATTTGACTAACTGCTTAGTGACCCATGAAATATTGTTTTAAACCCATATGTTTAGCAGAGCTGCAGAAGAATATACATCTCATTCCTGATCTTTCCACAGGTATTGTTTAGATATATATAATGAAAACAAGCACCTTTCATGTGTCATTGGTGTGTTTCCCTTCAGTTCCTGAAGAGTAAAAGGAGCTGTACTATACAGACCAGCTTTCACAGTTAAAATGACACAGAAGAAGTTTTCACTTTTGAAGTAAAGTACATTTATTTAATCACTTCCTTTACCTGCCTCCTACTAAGCATATTTTAATTATTACGAATTGTTAGACAGAATAATAAAATATCTTCCAAATAGGTAATATGGTTAAAATGTGATTTTCCAAAATAAAAAATCTTCTAAATGACTGAAATACGCAATTGAGTCATCCACACCTTGACTGAAGCATTCCTTTCCCACTGCAAGTTCATTATCTTTCCCTTCTTTGTCTGGCTTCCTTGGCAGCTTCTGATGTTTGTGTCAAAAAATAAAAGTTAAAAAATGGCCTACCTCTTGTAAGAGAAGTGTGTACAAGGTCTGTATTTTTCAAAGACACCAAAATGAAGATGCATAGAATAGTTACCACTGCTATAGGGGCTCAGGCACTCTCATTTGTTTTCCTTGGCACTGCTTATTCCAAGAAGCTACAAAGACACACATTTGAATGTCCCCCTGTAGAAATGGACATGACTGAAGCAAATACAAACCAGAGAGTGAAAACCACTAATTAATTTGCTCTACCCATTGTGTGGAAGCTGTCTGGTAGGTAGAGTCAAAGATGCAGTCAGTTTCCCTCAAGTAGCTCAAACCATCATCAAGACTTCAAGAAGCTCAAGAAATAGCAGTGGACATTATAAACCAATGACCCAAAATTCTCTGATTCAATGCTGAAATTTTCTTTTGGTCAGCTTTCTGAAAACAATGTGCTCTTTTGGTAGTTACACAGAGCCACCTACGTGCAATCCTACCTGCTATTATGTCTTCCTTAGCACTGAAAAAATTACTCTTGCCAAGTGAGTCACTGCCCTTAGAGGGCTGTCAGCCTCTTTCACCCAGAATAGGTTCTTAAATATTCCAGAAGAATTTATTGCATGTCAGTCAAGTCTGTAGAAGCATGGCTAAAAGAATTTAAGAGAACTGGAAGCCTGCTCCCATTCTGATGCCTTTTTTCTTCTGTATTGTGCTAAAGAGGGAAGAAAAAGTAGTCATAGTACTTTAGAGATACGATTTCAGACATAGGGGGAAGCAAAATCCATTATTTCAAACAGAGGCAAGTTATTCTCATAATTCACTGTGAAGCAACACTTTTTCCTCAAGTTCCTACAGATGCAAGCATTACCATCTTGTACACAGGTATGTTGTCCAAAGCACTGTTTCAACTGCACCTCCAGTGCACTGTTGGGATTTGCACATCCCACTGGGCTCAGCCTCACTCACTGGTGTGCAGTGGATGGCTTCCACTGAGTCCTGCAAGGGTTGTGATTCAGAGTACAGCTGTTTGCCTACAGAAGCGGCCTATGCAATCTGCTTTGAATACAAAAGTGCACGGGCACACCACCTCTGTCTGTGCACAGCCCTTACTGATCTTCTAAAATTCCTGTCAAAGCAGATGTACATATTTTTTTACTTTTACTACCCATTTTCAAGTCAGTGATCCGTGCAGCTGGCTCATGTCTAGTGGCTGAACCCCTACCTGCCAGCTGAACCCCACCATATGTAACATGCTGTGTAACAATAATCCCCCAAGTCAAGGCAAAGAAGACTGTACGTGAATTTCGGAAAGCTATTAGGGAGAGGAGACATCTGGATTGTATTCCCTAGTCAGTTAATTGCTTTGTGCAGAGCAGAGCAACTTTATCTGGAGGGACTGGGATCCTTAACAGTAAATACACTGTAAAATTGATCTCTGTGTGGAACAAGAACCTCAGTCGGAGAAACCAAGTCCCAGACACCCCATGCAAGCTTTTTAACCACAGAGCTAGTGATAAATCAACATCGTGTTACTCTCACAGCCTTCTGAGTCTCACAAATAAGACACATGGGAAATACATATATCTTATATACGCATTGCAACACATCTAGTGGCTTTGTGCTTCAGGACCAAGGTGAGTGTGTGCATGCTCAGCAAGGGCAATGTAAACATCTGTAGGTCTAGGATTTCGTGGTCCCTATATGATAGGCTAACATTACGCATAATGAAGTGGAAACATTTTAAGGACTGCACACCATGTCCTCAGTCAGACTGAAAAAATTACATGCAAGGATGTAAACCAGATTATTGAGAGATTTTCAAATATGCATTGCCAACAAATCACAAAAACCACACAGCAATCAGTTAACCCTTTTCAACTGTATTACTTTGACAACTCAGCTTACAAAGCAGCATGATGAGCACTTCTAACAGCACAACTCAAGGAGCAGCAAATTTTGGTGTAAAGGACAGGAGCAATTGGCCAGAGGCCGCAAAAGCTTCTAAAACTAGTTTTGCAGTTGAATCCACTACACAGTGTAACTAATTTCCCCATATAAAACTAATTACTAGCGTCAAGTTGATGGGAGTTATTGCTTTTTTATCTTCAGATAAAAGTTGCCAGGGCCTGTCACATCTACAATATCTTCTGCTTTTTTTCTTTCCTCCTATCATGGCACCAATTGAAAAAAAAAATATACAGACAATAGAGCTAGAATTCAAAACTATTGTGCCAAAGTACTTCCTCCCTAAAATTCTACAACTCCACAAATCAAACAGAATTCAACTGGAATTTAAGGTTCTCAGCAGTTCTTACAAATCAGAGTCTGAAAATCTGGCCCTCAATACATGTACATAGGGCATCAATAAATTCTTATTTTTACATCTATCCACAAAGGAAAAGCGAGACTAAAATAAGGAAATTACTGCATATATTCAGATGTACAAGTATCTTGCAAAATGAATAACTATGCAAGGAAAATCATTAACAATAGAGCCATCTGCTGTATTTCAAAAAAACTACACCAGCAAAAAATCTGAAATGCTATACTGCTTTACAACCTGAATTTTTCACTACTCCATGTTACAAAAAGTGACCATAATGATTAGTACATCAGTTTAAATGACAGGGAATGTGTATTTCTTACACCTCTTCTAATTAAAAGCAATATTTACTGGCATAATACTGATCCTCTGTATCTAATGATACTAATTGACATTTTAGCTGAGAATGTAAAAAGCCTGAAATGCTTCCCATTCTATTTGACGTAGATAAGTATAGGGTTGTGTAAGGAGACAAAGAGGTCAGCAGCAAGCTGAATATTTATTTAAATGCTGACGAGACATTTGGATGATTTTTTTTTTACTCTAAACCAAGAAGAAATTCCAGGTCTGAAGAGCTTACAGTAGGAAAAAAACCAAAAAAAACCCCACAAAACAAAAATCAGGGGAAGTTTGGAACACAGACTAACCCAAGTAGCTCTTAGTATATCTTTACACTTCTCTCTATCAATATACTTGAAGAGCTCTCTTTCAAGCATAGTGGAAGAAGCAGGTATCTAGAATAGAGTTCAAAGAACATAGTCTTATCAGCCAATTCCTGGTTTTGTATCAAAAAGATGGAAATAAAACACAGCTCTAAAATCCTGGTTAAACTAGGGAAAATTGGACCAGCGCAGACCAAAGCTGCAGAGAATAAACTGCTGTAAATCTAGGCTCAAAGGAGTGCTTCGCTACATTCAGTCTGCAATAGCTATAGCTATGCAAGAAAGCAATACCTGCAAACTATACATAGCCCCTAAAAACTCTATCCTGCTCCTGGGAATACGTTTCTTAGCTGAAAGGCTCAGAATAAAAGACAGACAATCTCCTAAACATCAGGCCAGATATAAGTGCATTTTCAAAGACAGGGAAGACTGCACACCTTTCAAAGTGCCAATTAATTGGTGGTAGTGAGTGACATTGCTTTGCGTGTGCCCACTCAAACAAGTTACAACCTAGCCTAAGCCAGCGCCTGCTGGAGCACACAGTGCTCCTCCCCTTACAGTATTTCCAGTATAGTTAGTTTAGAGAACTGCACTTTCATAGAGGTGATTAGAAGTGATTGAAACTTCACAAGGAAGTTCCCCCTGCATGTAAAGTAAGCTTGCGAGCCATGTACTTACATTATATCTGCATTACAACTGCCTAGATAATATGTATATCTGCCCCAAATGTATGCGTTTTTATCAAATATACCAAGGATTAGACTTTTGACAACAAATATTACTTGGTCCTACATATTCTGTCATTTAGCAGTTTTAAATGTTATTTAACATTTCATGCAGTTTTTGTAGGTTATATAAAACAAGTGACACTTCATTACTACACCTGCGACTTCAGCAATTGATCCATAACAGCTTTTTCTACTATCGTCAAAACTAAATTTCACGACTGGATTTTTTTAAGCTTCATAAAGAACATAGCAAAGACATTCTTAGCTTAAAAATATATTTACCTGCCATCATAGCTATCATACTGGCTCTGTAGACATTATCAAGGGACCCCAGTTCACCTGTTGCCAAGATTGTTTTCATATGAGCTTCTCCACAGACCTCACGGCATTGACGGATCTCCTCGTAGAGACCTGTGGATAAAAGCATATGAAAATGATCAAAGTTGTCTGAGAGACATTTTCAAGTATGGCTGTAATTTCCACTTCTGGTTTAATTTCCAATCTTATAATTAGTCATAGCACTCAAGAACTTAAGTTTTGTACGTTCAATAAATTACATGACTGGAGGTAATTAACAATGCCACACAGTTTCAGACTTAACTTAATAGCTATTAATGTCGGCTCTCTCAAAACTAAGAATGTGCACAGTATGCCAAACACTCATGAATACATCAGAAGTAAAAAATGCTATGATAGTCAAGATTGATTTTAAAACTGCTTTTTCAGCTATAAATATGTTAGTACAATGAATCAGTACCCAGGGACAGTTATGTTTTCCTGTCCACATAACATTACCACTCTCTCTGTCCCCTTTAGCCACATTTGCCAAAGGGTTCAGTCTGAAAGATACCAGAGGTGTGACCAAGTTGTCTAATTACAAACGTCAGTGTCATCTGAGATGCTATGACATATTCCCCTTGACTTCCAGCTACCACTGCCGGAGGCTTCACATCTCCCTTTGGTTTCCTACCGCTTCCCCTAGTACCATAAGACCATCTCAGAAGTCCGATTATGGGGCTCAACGCCCGTGTTTAGGCATCTAAATTCCACTTTAAGGTTCTTGAAAATAAGAATTTCCTGAAAAAAAATCAATGCAGTCTGCTAACACCCCTGGTGAGGAGAGACCGAGGCCTCGAATCACACCCCAAGGACCAGAAAATCCGCATGGATCTGTGTTTACAAACCACCTCAAGTAGTTGCACTGCCCACAAGGTTACTGAGGACTTGGACTCTCCTGTGCCATGACTTCAAACAGCCCCGACAAAGGTGAAGGAGGCACCGTAGCAGGAGGGCCAGCAGGACAACATCTGTGTAGGGTACCGTGGGGCTACAGCTCCAAAAGCAGATCGGGATGGGCTTCTGATGCCCATGCTTGCTGAGGAAGTTGGCTAGAGTATAGGAATGAGGTTTGTCATGAGCTACTGCTATACACACAAGCATTGCCACTCACCGACAAAGACAGCAAGATTGACTTACATAAAGCCATTTATATCAGAAATAAAGCAGACTATTATCTCTGTATCTTCCTGAAGATACAAAAATCAAACCCTGCCCTGGAGCTGTTCCTCCCTCCTCACAGAGATGTCCTCTGCCTTTGGAGAGCCTCTTGCTATCATTCAGTCTTCTGCAATCTGTCTTCTGACCTAAAGCTCTCATCTCCATGCAGTCAACATGTTCCTGAAACAAACCAGCACACATCCTACCTGCTCACCTCTTGTTGGTGTACTGCCACTCAAACAGCCAGCCACTGGCTGCAGCCAGGGGAAAGCAGGGACAGGGAGGACAGGCCAGCATTTGGCTGCTTATGGACATTGTCCAGAGCAGACCACTCTCTCACAAACTCCTGCTTTTGGATTTATGAAGTGTCATGGCTAGAGGCGTGCTTAACTTTCTAACAGTTTTATATTTTCACAGAACCCAGTGAAGACTAGAATAAATTTGGACAGAATTGACTGTAAAAAGGCTAGAACTTGTGGACCTGATCAGGTAATGCAAAACATGGGAGCACAGGGTAACCTTTCCACCCCTTTTGGTAAAATTCACCGGTGGTCCCACAAAATTTTAAACATAAGGTGAATAAAAGAGCTCGAAATTATCAAAACACAGCTGTTAGAAGCTGGGCATTTGTGGATGTTTGAGACTTCCCAGTGTGGAGAGAAAGCTGCTCTTACAGGGTACAACCATCATTTCTGGAATTTGAATTGCAAAAAAATAAAATAGTTGTAAAATAAGCAAACAGGATTCCTTGCAAGAGAGTCCTTTTCACAAATCGTACTCAATATTCAAACACATAATCAAAAAATTCTTTTACGGAAGGCTACAATACAGCTTTTAATAAATCCTCCTTGCTAAAAAAGTCCAAGATATGTCTATGGCATCTGAATTTCTACAGCAATACGAGCTTTCTTTTCCCCTTAGTACTCAAGTGAGACCTGGAAACATACAGCAGGACTTGTCAGCTGCTGTACAGCTGGACCTCCCTTCCACCCACGATGCTGCTGCATCCTATTGATGCCATCAGCACACCAGGCGGCCAGGGCTAGGATCACTGGGGTGATCCTCTGAGATGAACTACACACATTAGTAGACAACTGGCTAATCCACTTACCAAGTCCCTTTATAGACACCAGGCTTCACCTTGTTTCTTACTGTGTACCAAAGGTGTGAATTAATAAGCACTAGCATGCAGTCTAACATGTTTTATTGATCAATTGATGATACTCCAGAAACCTACATCAAATCGAGGTTCAAAAAGGAAATACAAAGAACCTGTGCTATTTTTTCTCTGCGTTTGATAACACTGCTCCTGTTAGACCCAAATGCAGTCTCTCTTTGTGGAGTGGCTCTATTCTGAAGCTTTTGGAAAGTCAGGGAAAGCAGCTTTCTTGTTCTTCTAGTTTCGGTAACAAGAAGAAAAGACTCAAGTTTTCTCTACCTTTAAGATACACCACCAAAAAATGTCAAAATAAAATCAACAAAATGTACATTTAGATTGGATTCCATGAAAAGAATTTATATCCTCATAGCTGCTGCTCATTGGAGCCAGTACCGTAGCTACAGCCTCCTCCCTATTATTTGAAGGTGCTTTTATACGCAATTAGTGCCAAGATCATTTGAACATTCTCACTATCTGACAGCACACATCAACCCACAGACAGGAACAACTGAGGATCTTCAATCATCCATGTCTATCAGGTTAGCCGAGGTGGTGGAAAAATGGGCATACTTTAATGGGGAAGGTATGTAGGTAATAAATACTGCTCTTTATTCAGAGACCAACTACTACAGACAATAGCTAGCATTCATAGGACATTCTCAAACCTAAAAAGTAAAACCTCAGATAGAAATGCAGCTACCTTTGGAACAGAGAAAATTAACCAGAAAACCCCAGTCCCAGCGCAAGCAGGAACTGCTTTGATACAGAACAAGCGCAAAGATTCCCACTACTTTAGAAAATAAAAAAAGAAATTTCAGTACTCAGTCAGATCTAAATCAAGGCACAAATGAGTAGATTATCCTGAATCTTCCTGGCAAATGTCTAAATGGGTGAAGTTAATCACACTTGAAAATGCAGTCAGTGTTTCAAGGGGTCCTAAGCTGCTTCTGAGACACTCTGTGCTGCACAAGTCCATCACTTAACTACTATGTTCCATCAAGCCAATCAGAAGCAGGAGCAGAGCAGGATGCTGGGGTTCTGGGAATATCTGCGACCTGGGCAGAACACCAGTAAATGACACAGATGATAAAGCTTCTCAGGTGAGCAGTAATGTCACAAAAATTTGGGGAAAAAAAAACTCGATCACAGAAAACCCTGCAGGCATATTTCCAACTGTGAGCCAGGACCACCATGAAGATGTTGGAAGAGACTCTCCTTCCGACTGCTAAAAGCAAGGAAAAGAAAATCAAGAGCTCTCAAAGCAAATGGCCAGTAACGTATAGCATATTGAAAACAGCACCAACACTATCCATTCTAAAAGAAGTTTCAGTCTTAATTCAGGAGGAAAAAAAAAGAAAAAGAACCAAACCAAACCCCTCCCAAAACCCCCCAAATTAAGCCAACTATATAGAAAATATTTGTAGCCAGATGCTCAGTGATATAGTCTGTAGTAGCTCCACTGACTTAACTGCTAAAATGGATTTGGCATAAGAACTCTTCTACTTTGCATACACTTACTTACGATATCTTACTGCTTTCGTGAACTTTAGATCTGCTTTTATTGCGTGCATTCATAGAAATCAGAAAAATTTGGATTTCATAGAAAAAATATTTTCATAGCTATGGTTTTAATTTCACTGTTATAAAAGATAAGTGTTAGAAGGTGTCTTTTTCGTAGTTTTCCTAAAATTCTAACTACTCAATACATTATATTGATTTCTAGCAGCTATTAGATACACCAAGGAAAAAGTTCCTCCCTCTACACATTTCTCAAGCAAACATCTCTGACAGTTGTTGCTGGCTATATTCTGCCCTAGACTGTCTAGATGGTCTTTTGTTTTGGTCTCAAACATCTCTCCTAAAAATCACAAAATTAAGAGGCTAATCCTGCACAGGAGATGAAAATATTAAGGGGGTGGGGGGAAAACGACAGCTTAAATTTTTATGAAAGAGCTCTTCTCCAAAATGTGGTAATCAGTCACATTGACTGATATTAGGGTAGAAACTGAGACAGGGAGGGAAGATGTTTCAATTTCTGTTAGACCAAAAGATCAAGGTAATCATGATGGGAAACTGGAAAATGAGCTGGAATCCCTTCTGTCTTGCACGTTAATGGCAGGTTTGTTAACAAAATGACAAGCACAAGGCTATCAGCACAACACGATACTTTCAGTTCTGTTCTCAGCCACATATGTGCAACTCCAGGCTCCAGTGATTCACATGAAACTGAAAACAGTTGGCTTCAGGACTCTGAGCTGCTGCTGACAATAGAAGACAGAAATTGTGCAACTAGACTTCAGGATGCCAAGTCAGCTTTCACATCTAGAAAACTGTAAATCCAAGTATAATACTTCTGAACAACATGTGAAGTGTTCTCCAGGTTTCTGAAGCAGGGAATGTATTTTCTCTGTGATGTTTATTAAGCATGTAGCAAAAAAGGGGACCTTAGTCCCTGAACAAAGCCTCTAAACTCACAGTTGAATAATTAACAGACTTTAAAGGCAGCTTTTGTAATGAGGCTATACCTAATGTATTTCATGGATGCAGGCACATTCAAAGTTCTTAGACTATACTTGTTTTTTTTCTTCTTTCTTTTAGGAAAATTCAACTGATATAGGGCAAATGATGCGTTAATGATATCTCTGCTGACAGTGTACTATGTCCAGGTGATAGCTAAAAGTTGCAGAACTAGAAGTATTACAGCACCCGAGACAGCTTCAGAAGGTACAGCAACTCCAACATATTCACTGATAAAAGGAAAACAAATAAATAAATCTTTCAATAACTTGTTGGTCAACTTCATCACTCATTACATACAAGCTCCTCATTCTGTGCCTAAAGACACTATCTAAATCATGATTTTTAAGTTTAATTCGTACTTTGTCAAGTGATAGAAGACAATGGTTGAGTAAACTACTGTAAAGCAGTATTGCTATATAAGCTAATAGGTTGTAAATGTATATAAATTCATAAACTTAAATCACATTTAATATTGCCTTCCAACATAAACTAGCTGTCCAATAAAGGTGCTTTTGTGGTCAGCACTACTAAAAAGATCTTAACAACTTCACAGAGATCTAGAAAATATATTCCAACTGTCATAAAGGGATCCAACAATATTTAAGAACTGCTTTAAAATAACTTGACATAATTAGACATAAAGTAAAATATTTAATCATCACAGCTTTGAAACAAATCACAAAGCAACACTGTTTGAGAACGGTGACCGCAATTATTGCACAGGCTAGAAGAAAAGCTAAAAATATAAGAACAACAAGATAAAGCATTCTACCACATACATATTTTGAGAATAACTCGCAGAGTTGTGAAGGCAGGCAGCAGAGAAAATAAGGATAAAAATATATTAGTGTTATAAGCATAAGCAGAGGTTCTGTCACAACTGCAAGGCAGCTCTGGTTGATGAAGCACCTTGAACACAGGCAAGTTACTGCACTAGACTTTGCAATATTATATAATATAGGGATACACGCTAAAAAAGATTCCTTCATTCCTTCTTCCAGTCTCTTCAAACATATGTTATACATTGTTGTGTATCATATCTAATCATTAGGTAGAGGTGGAAAGCTGCATGTTCACACAGGTAACATAAATCTATTGAGAGCTAAATAGGAAGTCAGAATTTTCAACAGAACATCCACATCACCTTCTAAAGTAATTTTTTTGGACGGCAAGTTAAACACTATAATATTTCGTCCTGTACCATCATTATCTGGATGGCAAGTAACTTCTACTCCTGAGATAGCTTTTTTGAAGACCACATAGATATGTGCCATACAAAGATTCATGTTTGTGGATAAACCTTCAGAAAACACTTGGAAATAATTTCAATGCTGCCCTCAGTAAAAAAAAAAAAAATGCAGACTAACCACTGACAAAACAAGCATGGCTTTCAACCTTGTCATGACTTCTGCTCTGGATGAAAGAATACACATACCAAATAAAAAGTCATCCATAAGTTACTTATTTAGTAAACATCTTCCTACTGTATCCATCATTGCTATGTCTATGTGCTCTTCCCCTGCAATTTATGATCACAAAAAACATTTCCCATATAGAAAAACCTAATAATGTATGTCCAATTCATTTCAATCACACACACAAACTTTGGATCTAGCTCTCTATTTCTCCTCCGAGCTCTCCTTCATGTAATCCTGGGCAATACAATCTGGAGCCTGCATTTGCACCTGCCTACATGCACTAATCTTCTCACCTCTGCTCTATGCAACTCAAACTTAAAAGTTGTTTGTAGTTAGAAGTTAGAAGTATGGTAACCACAGTTATGTTAGAAATTGCTAGAAGACATTCAGTCACAAGGGAAAATTGCTACTCAAGTCCAGTTCAGTGGTGTTTTTTCAGTCTTAGTGACAGATCACTAACTCGTTGCCCTTTCTATCCAAGACATGTTGCCAGTGGAGCGCAGCTCCTGGAGGGGGTATCTGCTTTGTAGACCACAGTGTAGGCCCTAACAAAAACACAGTGTAGGTAGATGCACGTATAGTCTTGCTGACAGCTGGTACAGAACTTGATCCATCATTCTGTCTTATTTAAAAATGCTCAATCATCCAGTCTCCATATTCCAGCAATTTCTGAGGCCAAACCTGAACTTAAAATAGCCAGTGTGAAAGAAACAAACGTCTGCAACAATGCCTATCCTCAAGAAGTCAAACATTTGCAAGGCTGCTTATATCTAAGAGCAAAAGGATGGAGATAGTAAATACTACAGGAGGTCAAGAAGTTATAGGACAAGGAAACCAGGATATCAGTCCTGAAGATACAGAAATGTGGTTGTTTTTTTTTTTTTGCTTAGTTCTAACTTCTAATTGAAGGAAGACCAAAATAAGAAAATATGA
The DNA here is from genome assembly GCF_017976375.1 of Cuculus canorus. Lineage (NCBI taxonomy): Eukaryota > Metazoa > Chordata > Aves > Cuculiformes > Cuculidae > Cuculus > Cuculus canorus. The sequence continues at coordinate 140,424,908 of NC_071401.1, forward strand.
TCTGTTACCATGTTGACTGTATTTCCTTAAACATGCTCGGGTACCAGGGGTCCTTTATAATGTCTTACAAGCAAACAGGCTATTAAGGTGCTGCATTATACAACTAAATGGAAAATTCATTCCAAGGCAGTGATGTATTTACTTTCACATGGAGATTAGTTAAAGGAGCGTTGTCAGCACTTAAAGCAAACTATTCACACTACATTAAGGAGGCAATTAGAAGAAGAAACATCTTCAGCATTATTGTTTTTACTAATTAGTAGTAGTCTACAGACACAAGAACATCAATAATAATATAAACAGTCAATTTGTACCCTCAACTTTCAGGAAAAAGAAAATAACTAAAGTACATATTTTTGTCAAGAATTGAAACATGTATACTTAACAAGGTATTATCTCCATTAGCAACCCCTTGGGGGTTTTAACAAAACTGTTCATTTAATTAGACATTCACTTCCATTTCACTTGCTGTTTTTTTAATCCTATACAGCAAATCCTCTAAAAGTATAGAAGGAAGAGACCTGAATTTTCAAAACACAAAGTTATTCTGCACACCCAGCCTGACAGGACTCGCAAAACCATTCTTTTCAAAAAATGCAACCATTTGACTTAAATTAGTTAACTAGTTTTTATTTAGTTCAGGGCCCCAGATTATTAGTTACTCTTACCTGGTGGAGGGACCAAATTCTTCAAGGACTGATGTGGAGACTTGGTGAAGAGACAAAGACAGGCATGTGCAGAGGTTTTGGGTTCCTTGGCAAAAGGTAAATACTTACCTTCCCACTGGCCAGACAGCACCAGGCTTCTGCTAATGACAATGTCAATTTCTCTGGCACCATATTCCACAGCTAGCTTTATCTCAGCCAGTTTGGTTTCTAGAGGAGTTTGTCCAGATGGAAACCCAGCAGCCACTAGCAAGAAGGGGGATGAAAGCAGAGGGAAGAAAATGTTTTATAAATTGATCATAAGACTGCATATCCCTCTAGTACACCAATGAGTTTGAAAGTTATTCTTTTTTTATCCCTATCATGATTCAAAAAAATCTAAAGACTCCTCATCCTACCTACCCTCTCTTCATTCAGAAGATGCATTAGCCTTTCCCTCAAGAATCAACATCCAACAAGATACTAAATGCATCTTCTGAAAAGGTCTCTTTTACATACCTTATTTTTTCCAAAGCAGCTTACGTAAGAAAGCATAATATCTACTGCTTCCAGCAGAACTGAACAAACAAGGAGTGATCTCATATATGAAGCAATACATAAATTTTTAATTGTTCCCAATTCTTTTAAGTAGTATTTCAAGTTAAATCCTGGTAACATCTTTAACAGCTGAATCACAATAGAGCAAAAATTGCTTTCAATGAGGTCTACTTAAGATTACATTTATGATGTTTCAGTACAAAACCCAAAGGTAACTTTGGAAATGGAAAAGATAATGGCTTTGTCAGAAAACCTCTTTCTTCCTGACATATAAATGCATTTAATATGTATTTTTCCCCTACACAACACTGAAACAACAGCAAAAAAAAACCCACAAGAAAACATGGATCTTAGCATTAAACACCTGATCTAACTTCAAAGTTATCCCCTGCTTTGAGCAGAAGGTTGAAGTAGATGACATCCAGAGCCCCCTTCCAACCTGCATAATTCTTTGATTCTACTTCCTGCTTATTGTAGATTCAGGACTTGTCTCTCTTGTGTGGTGACTGAAAAAGAGCTGGCACTATTAGATTTGTACGTACAAGTCCTGAACCTGCAGGCTGCTCAGCAGGCAATAACCCTTGCCTCTGCACACAGCTTCAGTGCATTCAGATTGTAGGATTATACATAAAAGCCAAACAACTGATAGGGAAAAAAGCCCCTTGTATTAAAACTCCTAAAGCTCATATTGCAATATTATTATTATTGTTGTTGTTGTTGTTAGTACTGTTGTTGTTATTACTATTGTTATTATTATCTACTTAGTGTCTACTGATACTTTGTCCTGCACACTATCTGAATTTCTTCTATTCAGGTGAGGAAAACATTGATATATCTTAAGGATCTCTTTGAAGAGCTTCCAGCAAAACAGTCTTGGTATTCCTGATAAGCTTGACATTGAAAGAAAACAAAAGATTATACCAGAAGCAAATCCTCCCCTCTATTTCCTCCCTTCTATCTACTACCTTTTCACCCTACCCTCCGAAACAAAAGCAAGTCCAAATTTCCAGATTTTTCTACATATTTTATAGCATCAAAATATTTAATTGGATATTTTTGAATAAAGCTTACCTGAGGCTACTGGTATGTTACAACCAGCAGCCTTTAGGGCATTAACAGCATCGGTGACTCTTGCAGGATATACACAAACCGCTCCCACAGTAATACCTGCAAAAGCCACAGTTAACTTCTTCATACAGAGATTTCAACCTTCTTGAGTGCAATCCATATTATGAGCATGTGTGCATTGTTCTCACCTCCCACTTCTGCTTTCTCACAAGGTTCTTAAGCACCTACACTAGGGCTGTCTGTTATATTGCTCAAATGGTTCAGGTAATTCTCCATATTGTTACCTCCCTCATGTTCCTTTACCTGACCCTGGGAAAAAGTTTTCATTAGCAGGAGTTAAAATGCCAAGATTTTTATTGACAGACTCATGGTTTAATGCCAACATGTAAAGTTAAGACATGCTCAGTTAGCAAATTACTGAGAGAGAAATTGCACCACCAAGTTCTGTCCTTACCTTGTTGCACTAGACTGAGCCCAGCAGCAACTGAGCAGTCTTCACGTAAATACAGTCGCACTGCATTTCTAGTTAAAATACTGCTCTCCTAAAGTCTCAGATTTGAGACCTCATATTTAATATTTCAACTGTTTGAGGAGTCCATAAATCCAATTTTTAAAAAAGACTGATCTTTGATATTTTATGTGTGTATGGCTCAAGATCAGAGGCCTGAATCTTGTTTGGTTCTACATTATAAGACTTCAGTCAGTGGACCAATGCCTGTGTAAAACAAATATTTCAATAGCAAAAGCACGCCCCGAATGTTGCTGGGATTATTTTTGTTAGATCATCGTAAGGCCAACACGACAGGACAAAAGTCAAATGGTATTCACTTAACACATCAGTGACTACATCTGTAAAAATTCAGAAACACTGCTTAAATATAAAAAGCAGTGGTTTTTTATTGATAGCTATATTTACAGTTTCAATTTACTCTGAAACGTTATTGTGTTCAGTCTTGGGTGTAACACTGGGACAGATGGAGCCTGCTTGAGTAATCTCAATGGCAGTTTTACTACTAGTTCTTAAGGGCTGTATTCTGCCCCTTCAACTCTGTTGACTTAGCTGAGAACTGTGCGGGTGCACGCATGTGTGTGAATATATGTGACCACACACAACTGGATATACTTACTACAGGACCGATTCCTTAAATAGACTGGGCTTCAAAGATGTCTCCTATCTTAACTACTGAAACAAGCAGGTAACAGAGGATGTTTCCTGAATGAAAAATAACATGCTTATGACTGTGGAATGCATCTTTTCTGACAGGCAGAGTGGCAAACAGCTGCTAACCATGAAATCCAAAGGAGTCATATAAACACTCCCTCCTTTTCAAATTTAGTAAGGACATCAGTAGATCAACAGAATGCTCAATTAGTTTCACCTTAGTGCACTGTTATTAAAAGATATACACTGAGGTTACACACTTGCAGCTTCCATATCAGATTTACTCACTAGGTATCATAACATACAGTGCGGCCCTGAGCCCATGGTTCATTTTCATTCTGAACTGAGAATGGATTTTTTTCTCCTTGTATTCTTAACTCAAACAAATAGATACTTTGCAGTTAGAATTTAAGACATTTACTTCGAATCAGACCATATAAGACCTAGTTTGTTCTCTCAGGACTATTAGATCTGCGGCACTGCCTACCATAACTGCTTCAATTAAAGGAAGAAGAGGTCATTTTTACACCCTTCTGAAAAACAATAAAAAAAAAAAAAAAGGAAATGAAGACATTTTCTCTACAAAACGCACCCACCAAAAACTATTATACCTTTATCATGCATGTCCAAGGCTTTCAGCAGATCCTCTCTGATGGGATGCTTTGCTTTAAAACACAATCTGTGAACATTTGAAGGAGTATCATCGCCTGAGAGAGTGGTAAGGTCTATGCAGGTGACAGCTTTCAGCAGCCAAGCAGCCTACAAAGGGAGTGAAGCAAGGAATATAGTATTTCAGTTTAATCTTCCAAAGACAAACTGATTCCTGAAGATGCAGGAATCAGAAGCCTGGCTCTCACTCTAAGAATGAGGAAACATATGAGATAACATGGAAGATATGCAAAGAATGGTTTATGACAGACAGGGTTGGCAAATATCTGTTTATGTCTTTAACAGTATCTAATGGTATAGAAAGGATTTGGAATCAAAAGCCTGACTCTCAGAACCAAAGGATCAAACTTCAATTTTTGTTGCAACAACTAAGTACTAAATGGGACTCTTGACTTTGAATCAGACAAATATTTTTACCTCGACAAAAAGCATCTTGTTTCAAACTTAATTCTGCAAGACAAGGACAAAAACATCACCTATGTGAGGAACATCACTGTTACAATACGCTACATTACATACAGTATGCCTGTATCTTTAAGGCTTCTATGCACAAGGAATTACACACATGCTCCAAGAACAGCACAGCTTTGCAATTGCCAGTAATCAGATGAGTCTACACATCAGCAATTTGCACACTTGCACGTTTGCATGCTTCCCCTGCTGTGAGAGTGAAGCACGGAATCAGTAGGGGGGTGAGAACGCAGAGTTCTTAAAACTTAGGGTCTAGACTGCAGATGTTTCCACTTTCTTTTGTGTGAACTGGGAGGCAAAACCATCCATAATTATTTGTTGAAAAAAACAAAAGCAAGAGCTAAGTGACATGGCTAAAGGATGATTTGATGAAAATGCTATAGAACTTTAAGAGACATTAATTGGAGAATGGAACAGAAGCATTACTGAAAATGTTCTGAACTTTTTTTGGTAAACAACAACAAAGCTTAAGACATTATTTTGAACTATTTGTTGAAGGTCTTCCAGCAAATCCTCATTTACAGTCATGACTTCACTAAAAGCTGACATATTTTACTGGGCACTCATTCAACAAGGGGAGAGTTTGCAATGGCAAAGTCTATTTGAGCCCATGAAGCTCCTCTCAGATGGCTCTGCTCGGTGACATGCTATGTCAGTACAGGCAGCAAAACCTGTTATTTCTGCATGGAAGTATTACTCTGCAAATCCTGAGTGGGTGGCAAACCTACAAAATTTTCACACTCCACACTGATAGGAGTCTCCTTTCTGAACTTGCAGTAAATGTTACACTGAAAGCTGCTTTGGGGTGACTGACTAGATCAATGAACCGTTACTGGCTTCTGCTAGTCTGACTGCTTGTTTCTAACTGATTTCTATTTTCACCCTATAATATTTCATAAAGGGCTTTTCACTTTAAATGATATTAAGTTTCTTTTACATGGATATTTTATTCTTCATTTGAGGGAATCTTTGTCTCATCTCTTATGAATTGAATCATAAAGTCATCAAGACAGATGTAGCCAGGGATTTCCAAGAACTGGTGTGAACTTAATCTTTTTAAGTGTTTTTCAAATGTGTATTCTGGGAAATGGGCTTCGAAAGTGGATAGTGTGGTTCTGCTTACATTCAAACACGTAAAGGTTCAAAATCATCTCCTGTGAAATAAACAGCACATGACTCTCCTGCAATGACAGTTTTCAAACACAGGACAGATGTTTCTGGCATTCTTCAAAGTAAAACCTTATTTGAGTAGCTCAGTACCAGTGTTACTACACAGGAGAGTGGAGAAGTGTTAGTCATAATTAAACATCTGTCCTACGGCCATGCTGAGGGAAGTGACACTGGATCCCTCTCTTCCCCATGATTCTTTGTAATCAAAGACTGTGGCTCTCTGTGTCTTTGTTCTTTATGTAGTAACTCTGGTCAAATCAAAAGACATACTTTTAACATTACTGCTCCTGCAATATCTGATGATAGTCAAGGTTATGGAATACCTTTTGGATTTCCTCACTGACACTATTTCCCAACCCAGAGACAATGGACTGCTAAACGTGGTATCAAGTGACTTTTTATACATAAGAAATTATTCAGAAATGTTAAGAATGTGTCTCAATTTCCTCAGTTTAAGTCCATTTTTTTACTTAATTGTAGCATTCAAAGCACAAGCTTTTAGGTTCATGTAACAGGTAGAACATTTTTTCTATCAACTTCCAGTAGGATTTAGAGCTACATCAAATTATCCTCAGACTCTTGCCCCCAAGATCTGTGCTTATTGCGAAGACAGCTTCAGCCAACCCAGAATGGTTGCCCGAAATGCTAAGCTCAGGATGACAGCTTTTTTTAACAGCTTTTTTAAGAATTAAGTATAATTAAATGATTATTGCTTTGCTCTATTATGTCACACTGCTAAGACTGATGCTTTACTGTCTCTTTCATCCCACCTCCACGTTTTCAGTTACTGTTTCAAGCAAACAACTTGTTTGGCATGAAAGCGAAGGAATCACACACATTTGCTTGCAGAACAGCTGTCTGACGAAAGAACAATCAATGTGTCCTTTGGACACTGGTTACAACCTCATGGCTAAGAGCACACTGCGAGCTCCCGGACTGCTGTGGGGTATTTCTCAGATCTTACTCCTGGCTGAACCCTGCCAAAGCACTTGCAGCATCCTGCAGCCAGCTCTGCTTGCCATTCCTTTCTCAACACTTCCCCTCCTGCTGCTGAGGTGGCAGAAGCCAACATGCGGCCATATCTCACCTGCTCTGCTTGGCAGGACGCATTAGCTTGCACTGCTGTCCTGATGGCTTTGCATTACCATTCTAATGGACAAACTGGAGAAACCAAAATGCACACCAGGCCAGTATCTGTCAACTCTGCCAGGAAAGAAGTAACAGCAGTAGTTGAGGGTAACTGCCAAAACACTCTAAATATCTGTGTTCAATGAATACAAGTCAGCATTGAAGAGAAGTTCCTTTGCACTACTGGATTTAGCAATGGCTTGCATGCACCTATTTTATACTAAGATGGACAAAACCCAATCATTTATCTTGTCTCTGGAGACAAGAAGTCAGTCCCCTTAATATTAGTGGGCTCTTTCTTCCTCCCCCCTTCCCTCTCCTTTTTCTTCCGCCTCTTTTTACCCTTCAAGTGCTATAGTCAGTCAGGATTTTTGACTTTTAAGTAAGAACTACTTAGGCAAAGAAATCACACGTTGGGGATGTTTAAGTAAAGAAAAATCATCCAGGTAGGTCAGACTTGACAGGGACCATGATCATATCTTACAGCTTTAAAATTAAAAAATAAGAAGGCAGCATGCAGAGAATTCTGTCTGGGAAACAGAATAAATGCGGTGGGACAGTAATATACAATTTAATCCACTCATGAATAAAGATGACTTAAATTCATTTGCGGTTTTGCCACTCATGAGTTATAAGGTTTTTAACTTGTTTGGATAAATGCATTACCTTATTCCATCCCATCATCATCAAATACAAATTATTAAAATAAGACATGGACAAGCACATCTTTTAAGTTTTCATGTATCTTGAAAAAAATTCAATATCACAGCCTGGAGAGGGAGAGTGACTGCTTTAAAAATACAGGAACAGAATGCATAAAAAGAGCACTTACTTGCCAATTACCTTTCACAGTCCTCCATTTCTTAATTTGTTCTGCATGCCTCACAACTGCAGGTCGATTCACATGCACTTTTGAGATCCAGCCAAGTTCTAGGATGAGAAAAGAAAAAAAAACCAAACAAACAAGTATCATCTATTTCTATGTTTTTTTAATATGTGATATGGGACTTCAGAAGAAAGACGTAGCTTGGGTTTGAACCTCTGAAGAGAATGTTGTGCTTTCATGTCCTTTTAAGGGCTTGCATACTTATCACCAGTGCAAAATGTCGTAATAACACTAACTTCAGTTAGGGTATGCTCTGTGAACTGAATGTTTCACACAGCATATTTTATGTGCCATTACAACTGAATTAACTTATTGCTAATGAGAGACACTATGTTGCCAGTACTGGACTCTGAAGTTTATTATACATGTAGCATATTAAAAACCACACAAAACAGCCTTCTGCCATTGCTTGTTGATTTACTTCTTCAATCCTTAATATGGTAACATTTATTCAGTCCTTTGCTATTATCCTGGGTGTCTGCTGGCACCCAAGATGCAACAGCATTTTTTGTGCTTGTGAACCTTTGTTTACAGCAACTGTATTCCACACCATCACCAACTACTCTGGACAGACCCTTAGATCACAAAGCATTTGGGTTGTGATCATCTAGAGCTAATCTTACTGAATTTTCTACTAGTGCCTGACTAACTGCAAGTTTCCAAAAGCACTGAATTCCTGGGCAACATACCTACCTGGATGCTGCTGAGATGCATAACTGCCTGCCCATGAAATGTTCACCTTGTCAAGCACTCTGGAAGACTCAAGGCAACATCTTCAACATATGAATGCCTTCAGGTGTTCACTGAAGACAGCCTGGCTCACAATTTCAATGACTTATCCATAAACAATAACCAGACCTAAAGAGAAGTCTATGCTCAATGTTTACTACATTAAACTGTCTAAAAAAGGAAGCACCAAAAATTGGACACTACTTAAAAAAGGGTAAATGACTGATAAAGGAGACGTAAGGGTTCAGGCTCTTGAATCTTTACATTTCTGCTTAGTATGATAAACCAAAAGTATAATTTTGAATGTTCAACACAATCTGCTCACACAAGTACACAGGAAAAAAAAACAAGTATCTTTAAAATCTCTCATATCCCAAAGCATAAATAATTATTCTAAATACTAACCATACAAGCAACCCAAGAAAATACTCCAGAAGTAACATTAACAATTATTAACGACCAATCACCAGCAAATCGCTACCATCAATCATCAAATATCATCATCACGTATGGTTGGTACACGGACACGGGCTTAGATACCAAGAGATAATAATTCTGGGTCTCTTAATTTATCAAGAGCATCTCATCTTTATGAGTCTTCTTCACTGCTATATTAAACTTGCATTTGCCTCAAGCACATTGATTAAAAAAGGTTTAAAAATTTTAATAAGCCGATAGCCAAAATCACTAATTTTGTATAGAAATCTTATCCTCCATTTTTTTCCTTTCTACTTTAAAGTTTTAATAGCCAAAAAAGTGCAGAACTAATATACTAGCTAAAGTATGCACAAATAGAAGCTTCTTTTCCTAATTATACTTACAAAAAGCTCCAGAGAAACCAATTTAGTGTAATGATGACTCAGTGGAAATGCAGAACAAAGGCATGAAATACAGCTAAATAAAATCTTGTTCTGAGCATAGAAAGCCATCTTGCTAGCACTTTCCTATTACTGCATACAAGCAACTAAGTGAGCAGTATCTGTAAGGTCAAAGTGTGGGCCAAAAGCAGAAAAACTAAATCAAAGAAGGCATTTCAAAGGAATCCTAAGGAATTTAAAGATTTATTGAAGAATTTAGCATCAGTCTCACTGTATGGTGACAAAGAAAAAGAGCAGCTTGCAAAACAGTCCAACAACAAACCCTCATTGCTTCTCTCCACTTTCAAAGCAACAGACTTATCCATTAACAAGAAGCTCAAAATACAAACTATCAAATAATCAAAATAAATAAAGGAAACACAAACTCTGTGTTGTGATTCTCCTACTATGTGCCAAGGGCTCAGGTAGAATCATTTCGTTATAATCAAATTTATCAAGATTACTTTTGAACCCTAATGGATGCATGATCAACTTTCAGTTCCTTTAGAAAATGTGATAAAATCAAAGAAAGCCATTTAGATGAGGAACTCAGCTTCTCACACTCTAATAAGGATCCTTCCACTCATTCTGACCTATTTTTTCTACATCGTGAAAGACAAACAAGAAACACAGCTAAATAATTAATTTCTAAACCTCGCAGCCTTCTATAAAAGAGTTTGGAAGACTATGGAAACAGTGTCCAGTCTGTACAATACAGAAAACTCAGGTTGCACATGAAAATGCAAATGAATAATAGAAATTTCCCCCACAAGTAGGTAAAGGCTTCATTACTTATTATTTGGACAGGATTCAGTCCGATCTGTCTTCAGCTGGACTTTGGTAGAAACATACATAGAGCTATTCTATCCGTTCCTACTTGACTTTTGAGCATTGCTTCTCAGAAAGTCTGAGTAATCTTTTCAGGAAATACAGTGCTGCCCGTAGATAATCTTAAAGGAAATAGTCAGGTATAATACCATTTGGAGAAGGAAAAACAAAAAAACAGAATGAAAAAAGTAAAATCAGAATCAATGGGAGAAAAGATAGGCAAGAACAGTGGAATTGAAATAAGCTACTCCCTTTGCTTTGCCCAAAGTCACCTGTGAAAGTTACTGGCTGATAGCTGATTGCATGTTCTTTGCAAATATGATTAAATTCATTGGCTTAAGCCCTTTTTACTGTGTGACACATTTTACCTTCTGTTTTCAATAATCCAAGACTAGCCATGAAAGTAGTTGACACACAGCAATGCAGTGAGGTCAGTATGGTATAGTATCTAATATTTGTGGCTGAGACACAATTTTCCTTGAAAGACCATAGAATTTGGGCATCTAAGTATTTTTTCACATGTGGGGCTATCAAACCACCGTGCACAGAGCAGGCAGAAAACCGAACAGAAAAAAAAAACTCTAAAAAATAAGAATTCCATCCTGTCTGTGTAACTTAATGTTAGACATTATGCAACTTACCAAAGGAAATAAAATGGTGTAATAAAAAAATGCACAGTGAGGAAGAACAATGGTTCTGGTAATATGCAGCAGCAGATGGAGACTTCTATCTAATACAGACCTTTTATTCAAGCCCACTTCTCCATTAATTAAAGCAGTGGGAAAGTGAAAACAAATACGTCTCAGTGTAATTGTCTCTAAATAGACTTTCAGAGTTTGCCATGTGAGGTCTCACCAAATCTTTATAAGTAACTCTGTTCAGAAAAATCACTCACAATTCCAGCTTTTTTTTTTTTTCCGCATTAAAAAGCAGAATAAAACCATTCTTTGAAATAGGACTGCCTTTGGATTCTCCCCTTCCCCCACTCCCCCAAGCTCTATGATTTAGTATCTGGCTAAGGAAAACTATATTTAATTAGGCTCATTAACCTTGCAGTGTGAACATGTCTTTTTTTTTTTTTTTTAAATAAGTCATCTGCTAGTCATCTGCACAGTCATGTGGCTTCAGGGACAAAAGTAATTAAAGCAGTTACACTACAGCTAATTAGCCAATATTCTGTAATCACTCTTCAAGTTTACTTTTTTCTCTGAAGACATTTGAAAAAAATCATATTCAAAATCTCAACAGGAAATTCATCTCCTCTCTTCGAAGAATATGAATCCAAAAATACCAAGCATTTCCTCAGAAAACAATAAATAAAAACACTTCATTAGTATAATTACATAAATATCTAAGATACATAACACATGCCTCATGGAACAGACTAAGCTTTTTCAGAAGCTTTAAAAAAATGTGTAGATGGCATCCCTTCAGATGGCGAAACAGAAAGCTCAAAAATGCCTGAGGCTGTAGTTTCACAAGCATTTTAAGGCAGTGCTGTCCCCAGAAGAAGCTGCCCCCAAAACTGGTTATTTCCTCCTCTCTGCCAGAAACAGCATGTGTGCTCCTGCTCTTCCCATGAACACATGACAAAATGGGTAAAGGGAGTGATGAAAGCTGTTAATTCTGGAGAAGGGAGTGAAACTGTACCCTGAACCTTTAGTGGAGAACAGACATATTCAGCTGGACACAGGCTGACCCCAGCTGGCCGTGCATCGCCAGAGAGAGTGAGAAAAGGCTTCAGGATCAGGCATTATTCCAGTTACCATACCATGCAAGAGGTTTAGGGGTTATTCCATCACTTAGAGAGAGAAGCCATAGTTATTTTACCATAGTGACTCTTGTTGTGGGCCTATTCTATTCCACATGGGTTCTTATACGAGAGAAGTTCAGTCTCCAAGTCATCAGCATTCAGAAAATCAAAGTAGGACACCAAGGCATGAGCCCTGAACTAGACATCAGCTCTATTATATTGTGACATTAGTGAAATCACAAAACACTGACCATGGATTGCATGAAATGGATCATGGCATCCTCCAAAGCACTTTAAAAACTGCTGGCAAGTCTCTCCTCGGAAAGCAAGCTGCAGAACAATGGAAGCTTGATTTCCTCCAGTTTCAAGTCCTCTGCTGTTCCCTCTCTTCTTCCCTAGCTCCAGAGACCTCTCCCCACCCCAGTAACTCATCTGTCCTGTTATGGTTCTCACTACCATGAAGTAGAGCAGAACATTTTTACTTGCACAAAGCTGCTCAGAAAACATGTAATGAAAAGCCATGTAATTGCTGAGCTGTGCCCACCTTACCCTCAACAGAGGGACTAATTTGGTCCCTCCACCCACTGACTTACTTGTTTGTAAGACATCTATCTGTCCTTCAAATTTGATTAAAACGATCCAGCAGATTCAAAAGGTGTTAGAAAGGAACACTGAAGAAACAGAGCCACAATACAGGCTAAGAACAGCTATTAATATATTAGAACAGAATTATGCTGTCCTGAAAAGGGATGCAACACTTCATTATCTAAATGCCACTTGCCAACAGGCTAGCTCTCACATATAAATGGCTCAGAAATACCAACTATAATTATAAATATGAATTGAAACATAATGAGTTTATTTCTTGCCCTTCAACTAGAAGGGCTAAGCAACAGAGATTTTATTATTTTTTTTCTAGAATCCAAGAATATACTTCGCAAAACAACTGCAACTAATTATTCATTACTCAGAATACATACATGTGTCTTTACATACAGACACATACATACACACATACAGGTAAAAAACACATAATCATAGAACAATTGGGGTTGCAGGATCTTTGAAGGTCATTAGCCCAACCTCCTGTGCAAGGCAGGATCAGCTCTGAGCTCAGACCAGGTTGCTGAGGGATTTTGAGAGTCCCCAAGGACGGAGACTACACAGCTTCTCCAGGCAAACTGCCCCACCACTCGACTGTCTTGCATGAAGATGTTTTTCCTACATCCAGTTTGAACTTCTCTGTCTCATGGCAAGCCTGTTGTCTTGCCTCATCCCATCATGCAATGCTACGACGAGTGTGGCTCTGCTTTCTTGATGCATTCCTCATAGGAATAAGCAGGCTGTTACTAGGACCCCCAAAGCCACCTCCTCCCCAGACTGAACCAGCCCAGCTGCCTCAACGTCTCCTCACAGGGTGAGTGCTCCAGCCCCTGATCATCTAGGTTGCCCTCTGCTGAACTTGTGACAGTTTAACGATCTCATTCTTCTACTGAGGAACAACAAAACTGGACTTAGTCTAACAAGTGATGAGCAGAGGGGGTGGCCCCTCTCTTCCCATGAGCTACTGGTCATGCCCTTGTTGGTACAGCCCAGGAGGCTGCTGGCCATTTCTGCTGTCAGGGCACTGCTGGCTTATGCTCAGCTCTCTGCCCACCAAGTCCTGGGGCCATTCAGCAGAACTGCTCCCCAGGCAGGCAAGTCCCAGCCTGTGTGGCTACCAGAGCTCATCCGCCCCACAGCAGGGCTATGCCTTTGATCCTGCTGAACGTCACTGGGCTCCCGTTGACCCATTTTCCCAGCCAGGTTGTGTCCCTCTGATCTGGCTAATTTAGCGTCCTCCACAAACTTTATAAGCAAGCAGTCTATCGCCTCCTCCAGGTCATTGAATATAAATGTTAAACAGACGGGTTCCAAGCTAGGCCCCTGCATTACTCTACTTGGTACCAGCCTCAAAGTATAGTATTATTGACCGTGTTATCTGCTGGTTTTAAATATCCCACTTGCCATTTTCTGGGTCTACTCAAGGTTACTTAATGTCTTCCTTTTTCCATTACTTCTGAAGCTGTTGCACAAAAACTACATCTGCAGGGAGCAGACAACCCACTTGGCAGGTGTCTGCAACTCCACAGCTAAACCAAAGGAGTATGCTACTAACTTATGCTACACAATTAATGCTCGTTGATGTGTTTCACTGTTTTGTCGTGAAGTGGCATCTGATGCTTTTTTGAAAAGTGACAAAACATGAAGAACCTGGTCCATTATACTACAGCATCCTTAGGAGCAGAGCAGGAGAAGCAGACCCCTTTCAGACCCTGCAGACATTGTGGTGAACACAAGTACCCAAGAACAACTCTGCAAACATTCCCTGTGGAATGACAAACTTGTAAAATTCCTCATCCACCTTCCTTACGTGACTTTCTGATGGCAAATATATCAGTGTATTAGACTAGTGATGTTCTGACTAGTTCATGCAAAACAGTATCCTTTTATCTGTGTTACATCTACCTGTTCTTTATTCCAAGTAAACAACTTGTTCTTCGATTAAGGAACAGTGATAAGAAGAAAGAAAGAGAGAAAGGATGAATTAAGGGCTTTTACAAAACTGTATTTCACAAAAAAAAGAAAAAAGTCATATGGGAAAGCATTATATGCCATGATTTGAAAAGAGTTTGGCTTGCTATTGATAAATAAATAGATGCTCTCTAATGGCAGCATCAGAAATTTACTGCTTTAATAATGACATTATGTAGCAAATACAGAAATAGCAGACAGAGAAAAGTACTCAAATTAAATAAATAATATTTTACCACTAGGTGTCCCTGTTAGAAAACTATAATCCTACAGAATGCTTTGTGAAATATGGGGCAAATCATATGAATTACTGTTACAGTGGCTGGCACAAGCTGGGAAAACCTTCAAAAGCCAAAGTGCCTAGGTCACAGAAGCAGTGTGTATTGTTAGCAGCCATGAAAGATAAAGGCAAAGGTTTAACATGTCTTTTTTGAGCACAGCTACCACCTAAGGTACAGCACTTATGGTAAGATACAGCAACTTACTTAAAGTATATCACTTAGCGTATTTCGGACGTGTCTTTAGCGGGAGAGCAAATGGCATGGAGATTCAGTTCTCCCCTTAAAGCAGCCAGCAAAAGCCAGCTGTTAGAAATAGCCATGGTGGGTATGCTGCAGTTTAACAAAAACAGAGTTACAGCCACCTCGCTGTCGTACTACATCTGCCCCGTAGAGCAAATCAGCTGATTTTGACTGCAACTGATTTCAAAAAAGACCCCTGGGAAGGGATGGCAACAAGTACCTGTGGATGTGCTGAGTGCGCTGACCTTTCCAAGTAATCAATTGCAGCTGGAATAGGCCACATCCAGCCTTCTGTGCTCTCCACTGATAATCTTGACCATTAGTTGACTCAGCCTTTTGGGCAAGGGAGGAATATTTACAGGAGGATAAAGCGTTACAGAAGATACTTGGAATATACTCAAAGATTGTTTTAGTGGGTGCAAAGCCCCAACAATCACGTTGTGCTTTTCAGCTGCACATTGAATACTTTTCCCTTGACTATAGTTATACAGCAAGATCTGGCCAAATGTTAGTGAGGTTACCTGTCTCTTCCAGTAATTTCCCACACAGCAGCACAGCCTTCCTTATATAAAGCCTCTCTGTCAGAGAATAACAGTCTGATATGAACTGAAATGACTTCACATTCAAATTTCTGATCATCCCAAGCATACCAACAACTAATTATAAGATTACAATAAGAAAAAGCAGAACACAGGCCAAGTTTAAAGTAAAACGAATGTAAACTTTCCTGCTAGCTGTTTTCCTAAGAGACACTGAATTTTTGCTGCTATGTTACTAACATGTTTGTTTCAGCAAAAATATGCTGTTCAGATAGCTACAGCTGAAACTTACCCGTCACTGGAAGCAGCGCATGGATAAGCACATGACAGAGCAACGCAACTTTGAAGAATGAAAACAGAGTTAACTTGTAGCTGTCTAATAATTTAAACTGCATGTCAGGTCTGTAAAAGTGCTCAGGTTTATGCTAGGGACAGGACCATAGCAATGTGACAACGTGAAGTGCAGCCTCCTGAACTCTGATCATGTAACCTTTGAGATCTCCTTGTTCCACACCAGCAGTCTTTTGCTTCCCATCTTCCATGAAGCCACTCCTGAACCTTCTGCACTTAATTGTCCATCTATCCATGCTGACCAAATTATCATACGTTAAAGGCAGACTGGAGGAAGGCTAATCACCTTAATTCATTCCAACACTGCAGCTGGGTTTTGCTGCGTAAAGAAGCCATAAAGCTGTAGCCTTTGCTCCTTCCCCAGCAATCAGCAGAAGAGGAGCTCCAGATAGAAAATGACAGAGAAACTCTTTCTTGGCAGCTCTCTGCCAGACCAGAGGTCATGTTTTTGGCCTGCAGACCACTTGCAAACACCTGGAAAACCCTTATCAGTATTCAGAGTGCCAGCAACAAGGAGAATGATAAGGAGCGGTAAAGTCCTTGATACTGAAAAAGTCGGCAAATAAACTCTCTAAGTCTTGGTTTGGATTTTTAGAGAGCAAACATCCTTTATCAATCCTGGGCAACACGAGGCAGTGATCTCCATCAACCGTGTGCAGCCAGACAAGAGCTGGGACAGAATGTATTTCCCACTTACATGCATGTGGATAAATTCTCCCAGAAACCTTATGCATATTCTATAACTTTCCAAGGACTAATATTAATGTTATTATGAACTACACAAAAGCCAAAACTCTTGCTAATTCAGAGATGGCTCCAGCTCTCTGCCTGACCTTGCCTTTGAGATAGGGAGAGACCCCAAACAGAGGTGATCACAGAACATGAGACACCTCTTCAGCACAGATCACACAGCACACAAGATGTGATCATCTTCAAAGAACGTACAGTGTCTGGAAAAACATTGTCTGAAAGAAAATACACTGTCAGAGGGACATTCTGTCTCACTTTCAAATAACACAATTACTTAGATGAAACTTTAGCTTAGATCAAAAATATTACACTTTTTGTAATAGTAACAACTTCTTGCATCATCCTGAGTTTGCAAATCAGAATCCAACTAACAAAAAGCGGTGTGACCCTCGTGGGGGAAGGAAGAGGGGAAGGTTTATTCAGTGAGAAAGGTGCAGAAAAGAGAACTGGTCCCAGCTTGTGACAGAACTAACAGGTGCCAAGTCTCACAGAGCCAGCCCTCCTGCAACCTGGTGCCCTGCTCCATGCTCTCAAGCTTGTACATGATGGGTGAACCTCAACTTCTGCTTCACGTGGAGCACCAAAGGGAAAATAAGCCTCCTACAGACTTATATCATAGAATCACCAGGTTGGAAAAGACCTCTGAGATCATGGAGTCCAACCATACCTGTTGCCACTAAACCAGATCCTTAAGTACATCTCATCTACATGTTTTTCAAATACCTCTAGGGATGGTGACTCCACTACCACCTCCCTGGGCAGCCTCTGCCACTGCCCGATGACCCTTCTGGGGAAATTTTTTTTCCTAATGTGCAATCCGAACCTCCCCTTGCACAGCTCGAGGCCGTTCCCCTTTGTCCTATCACCTGTCACTTGGGAGAAGAGACCAGCACGCTCCTCTCCGCAACCTCCTTTAGAGGCGAGTTAAGGGATCTAAAGGATCCAAAGGATCCAGAGGCTTTTCAGAAAGGACAGACAACCGTGCGCGAGGCAGGGGGTCGGCGGGGAGCCCGTCCCCGCAGCACCGCCCCCCGCACGCCCGGGCGCTGCCCGTCCCTCGGCCCCATCCCTTACCCAGCGACACGCCCGGGTTCCTGCCCGCCATGGCCCGCGCCGCTCCCCGCCCCGAGGGCGGAACCGGGCGGGAAGGGGGGGGGGGCCGGCTGGGTCCCGCCCCGCGCGGGGAGGAGGCGGCGGGGAAGAGCCGCGCACCGCGCCCTCCGCGGGCTGAGGGAGGGAGGTGCTACGATGGTCTAGGTCAGGCTGCCCAAGGCCTCATCCAATCTGGACTTCGACGCCTCCAGGGACGGGGCAGCTACAACTCCCCTGGGCAACCTGTGACAGTGCCTCACCACTCTCATGGTGAAGAAATTCCTCCCTATGTCTAGTCTAAATCTGCCCCTCTCCAGTTTATACCCATTGCCCCTCGTCCTATCACCACAAGCCTTTGTGAACAGTCCCTCTCCAGCTTTCCTGTAGCCCCTTCAGGTATTGGGAGGTCGCTATAAGATCTCCTCAGAGCCTTCTCTTCTCCAGGCTGAACAAGCCCAACTCTCTCAGCCTGTCCTCCTATGGGAGGTGCTCCAACCCTCTGACCATCCTTGTAGTGCTCCTCTGGACCCATTCCAGCAGCTCCACATCCTTATGTTGAGGATTCCAGATCTGGACACTATACTCCAGATGAGGTCTCACAAGAGAGGCATAGAGGAGCAGAATCCCCTCCCTCGCCCTGCTGGCCACGCTTCTTTTGATGCAGCACAGGATACGGTTGGCCTTCTGGGCTGCACGCACACATTGCTGGCTCACTTTGAGCTTCTAATCAACCATCTTCAGCTACATCACGTTGCTCAGAGTCCCATCCAACATGACCTTGAACATTTCCAGAGATGGGACATCCACCAGCTCTAGACAACCGTGCCAGTGACTCACCACCCTCAATGTAAAAGATTTCTTCCTAGTATCTAGTATAAACCTCTCCTCTTTTAGTTTGAAACCATTACCCCTTGTCCTGTTGCTACAGACCCTGCTAAAAAGTTTTTCCTCATCTTTCTTATAAGCCCCCTTAAAGTACTGAAAGGCCGCAATAAGGTCTCCTTGGAGCCTTCAGTTCTCCAAGTTGAACAACCGCAACTCATTATGCCTCTCTTCACGTGGGGGAATATTGTTGTCAGGCTTGGCACTGTGTCAGCTTCCCTGGGAAGCTGTTCCAGTGCTCCACCGCCCTCTGGGTGAAGAACCTTTTTCTAACATCCAACCTAAACTTCCCCTGGCACATCTTGCCCTTTGCTCATGTCCTCTCATCAGCTGCCAGAGAAAAAGAGATCAGCATTTGCTCCTCCTCCTGCTCTTGTGATGAAGCAGTAAACTGCAATGAGAATTCCCCTCAGTCTCCTCTCCTTACAGGTGAGCAAACCAAGTGACTTCAGCTTCTTTACAGCTTCCCTTCTAAATCCTCCGGCAACCGTGTGGCCCTGCTCATAAACAACACCCGAGTTGCTGTCTTGACAATAATGAGTCCAGGCAACTTCCAATTTCTTTGAAGTGAATCTTCAAGTCAAAACGGGTGTCACATGTACACAATGGGCTCTATAAAATTACCACCCTTGTAAAGTTGTCTGGTAACACCTGCAAAACAGAAGCCTGGTAACAAAGCTGCGGACGACTTCATGGCCTTTGCTTCTTTCCACAGTTGTAATGAAACAAACTCACATGTATTAAACATTAATACTCTCATTTAGATGGAATAACTTGCAAATTCAGCCCTACTTGCTCAGTGCTAGCAAAGAAACCACAAACTAGCAACAGCAACATGTAAAGCAGCAAAGGGTCACAGCTCTGAAATCAAAGGATGCTATTCCAGGCTTCTCTATGAAACACCACAGACCCTGCTTGAAGTACAGCATAAAGACCACAGATCTGCAAGAAGTTTCACTGTGGGGTGGGGTGTGCAAGTTTCTCGTTTTAAACACATCTTTCAGCTTAAAATGAACATATATTTGGAGACCTCATAAGCCTTAACATATTTCATAAGGCTAAAACAATTAGCTGTAAATCAAGAGGGTTGCAAGTTGCTAGTTTTTAGGGTAAAATCCAAACAGAAAATTGCAGAACTAGTTTTGGGATCAAGTCTGCAAAACAACATATCCTTAATATTAGTGTTGCACTAAGAAAACACGATTCATGCTGTCATTCTTTTTTTTTCTTACTCGCCCAACCACTAGTTGAAGCCAGAAGGAACAACCACCAGTCAAACATCAGTCAACCACCTGCTCAAGCAGGCTCAGCTACAGCAGGTTCCCTATGGCAACAGCTCATTGGCTTTTGAGTGGAGACTTCACAACCTTTACAGGCAACCTGTTTAGTGTTTGACTGCCTTTCACAATAGAAAAGTATTTTCTTATGTTCAGACAGAATTGCCCATGTTTCAATTTATATCTCAGTTCGCAAATGTTAAGCTTCAGTTTTCCAAGATGACAGCATTACTGTACTCCTGGGAAAAAAATCCAGAAAAGGCAAGTGTGATTATGAAAAAACATTAAGGTGTATAAATAAATATACCTCCGCATAACTTTTCTCCTTCCCACACAGGGCATATTATATAAACCTATCAGCATAGCATTAAAGGAAGTGACAAGTGGAAGAATGGCAATATTTTTTTAATGAAGAAAATATGACTTGTAACTTAATAGAGTAACTTTTTTAATCCAGTCTGTAGGACTAAACCCAAGCTTTATACAGATTCATAGCCAACCTTTGAGATTTTCATATACAGCCAAATATTTCAGGCAGCATGTTTAATTTAGGAGTTTTCACTAGTTTTGATTTTAGACTCATGTTTACAATCAAACTTTAAAGAATAAAGACACAAAGCTTACAGATCAAAGAACTTGCCGCCCTCTGTACCAACACTGAAACATTCTTATTGCTTCCCCTCTGTGTAGTACAAAACCAAGATGCTAGAGAGGATTATGGAATTAACTTGTTTTTCCATTTCATGAATCCAATGCTCAACAGTACGATAAAAGTTTTGAGAGGCATTTTATTTAGACAACTGAAAACAGTTAAACGTTCCAAAGCAGCGTACAATGAAACAAAACCCAAACCAAATATTTTTAGTACATAATCCCTTCTTTTCAACTAAAGCCAAATTTCCTGACTTTCAAGGAAAAAAGAACGGATAAAAGCCATTGCATCTCTTCTCCATAATAAGGAAAACACACTACAATGAGTTTAACTGAAATTGGAGAGACTGGATCTTGGCTTGCAGACTTCTTTGAAAAGACAGTAGGCAGTTATGCTAAAAAGATAGCAGAACTCTAACTACTTGTCTTTTTTTCATTTTGGATACTCTGTTCTCTTACAAACAACACCTAGCCGGTTCCACCGCATTCTCATCAATTACTGCCCATCGTTGCCTTATGTAGAGAGCGCACTCTGGAAGGCTGCCGTTTATCACTGTTCACTTGATTTAGTCTCATATGTCCATATGCTGCGTAACAGTTGCGATAATCAGGCCTTAACTTCAGGAGTTGAGCTGTACACTGTATCTGAATTTTCAGAAGGAAGTTCTTCTGCAATTAAATAAAAAGGGTATTATTTAACTTTGCCTTAGATATATAAGCCAAAGAAATGTTGCAGGTATCGCATAAAGACCCAGTTCAGTTTGTTTTCCCATTTAACCTGATCCAGTTATTCTGCTCCATCTGTTCAGTCTGCACAGCTCTAGTCACTAGTCTAACACTTACCACACGGTCATTTTCAGGAAAACACATTCAAAAATCTTTTGCAAAGAGTGAAAAATGCCAGAAGGTACGTGGAGAAAACAACCTCTTCTACACTACAGAATGCTACTATTTTGACTGATCTTTTAACCCTTAGCTAAGTTGAAACTGGTAGTTCCATACGTTACCTATTTCTTCTTCTGCAGTTCCTGGAAGGGTGGTCCTTGCTTTTGCTGCTTCTGCGTTCTCCTCTTCTATAGAGAGGAGGGAGGAAAAAGAGTCAGTACCTTCAGTTCTGTCCCCGCCATGTTTAAGTGAAAAAAAAACAAAACAAAAACCCAAACTATTTTCCACTTAATTTATCGTTGAGGAGAAAGAGCAGGGTAAGCAATTCCATTAATCAATACTCACTTGCAGTCTTCTAGACACTGCTACCCCCCCTGCTAGTTTACAGAACCGAAGTACAATATAAAATAAACCTATCAATCACAATTCTTTCTAGAGACTCTTATATCCTTAAGACTTATAAAAGTGATATTTCTTATTTCTTGCTCTATAACACAAAAACACATCAGACTATTTGCTTAACTATCCACAAAGTGTCTATATTCAATAAGCTTACAGTTTTGAAGTTAATTGCTTAAATGAAAGCTATGAAAATAAATCCTTAAATCTAACCAACTGCAGAGACCCTCAGAAGAGTTAGTGTATGAAATTCAGATTATGTTTACCCCTTCTGACAGATATTAATTAGAAAGTGCACAACAAGCAGCCAAGTTCCACCAGGAACAAGCGCACACTTACCAGGAACTACACACTTCCAAAGACCGTAGGTCTTCCCTACTGTTGTCTGCCACAGCCTTAGTGTACCATCCTCAGAGCCACTTGCATACAACTCTCCATCAGGGCTAAACCTCACACAGTGAATTGGACCAAAGTGTCCTTTGTAAGATTCTATAAAAGAACATATCAAAACTATTAATTTCAAATCTCGGTCAACAACTAAAATTAATTGTAAAAACCAATCAGAAGACAAAAAAAATCCTTATGAGGGGCACTTTCTCAGTATTTAATTTCTGATGCAAAATAAAGCCTCTATTAATTGGTATCTCAGTCATCTCTAATTTAGGTAACATTAACGTTTTATAAATTGAAGGAAAACAGATGCTTAACTACTGTAGGCAAAATTACAAAGCAAGTCAGTAGCATGGACTACACATACTCTGTTCCTTCAACTCCACATACATTCAATTTTAAACAAGGACAGGATCAGAGATACTTAAATACACCTTTTTTTTTTTTAATATATATGGCCAACTTTAACAAGAACATAAACATATAGCATTTTCATAAAAGCAAATAGCTGCAACGTAGCATTGGACACATTTAATGAATACTGTAGCACAGCACTCAAGTTATACAGTTTGCTACTGCAGCAATACAGAATGACTTTAACTAGGTCCAGACAGCTGTTTAACAGAGGCTTTAATTAGTTCTAGAAGAGTAACAGTAGGTATGAGATAAGAAAAATACTTAACTGATAATATACCTTTTCAGCCTCTTGCACTGCATGATATGCTAAAACCTTGTTTGAATACAGCTTTCATTTATTAGTCATCATTTTGTTGACCTCATACCCACTTCAGAACTCATTTTTTAGTATAGAAGACAAACGTACCTAATTCTTCTCCTGTATTGTAGTCATATTTATAGAGTTTAAAATCTTCACCACCAGCAACCAAACATTCTTTTGCAGGGTGAAGTGATGCAGAATTGATTGTAGCAGGTGCTTCAAATGATTTAATCTGCTCTAGACTGAGAGGGAAAAGTTTGTTATTAAATTTCATTTAAAAAAAAAATCCTGAGAGCAAAGAAAATGTGATTCTAGAAATCACAACTGCTTTTAATAAAAACAGAATACACCCAACCCAGTTTCTGAAACAAGTTTTAATACTTGATGAGTGTGATTTGCAAGTAAGAAATTAATTCAGAATAAGCAGAAGACACATTCAGGACTACTTTCTGGAATAGGTTTAAGTGTATAACTCGCTTTCTTGAAACATCACAGAGATGTATAAATAATGAGTTCTCTGAACCCTGGCTGAAACTTATTTAACCACAATTACAATTAGCGTGAAATATGAAAATAGCAATGAATTTTTGCAGTATAGCATCTTATATACAGTTAGGGTTCACTATTTTAGGAAAGGGTGGTTCTTTCACACTACCTCTCACAAGTTAGCAAGCAAAGATGTCCACTAATGCCAGTTCTGACAGCTTGGTGATCTGGGCTTTGTACAGTCAGTTTTTACCCACAGCCAAGCCCATTACTCAATTTGTGAAAATTCTGGGTTTTAGACTCACGTTTCAGCACTGTGAAAAGCAATAGTCTTCCCATAGGTTATCACAAGTATCTGCCCTTCTGGAACATACTCCATGCTGCTCACTGACATTGCAACATTTAGGGCCTTTACTTCTGTCATGGTACTCCGGTCCCAGAGGCTTAAGAGGAAACAAAAAGGAGAAAAAAAAACTCTTAGCAAATCGAACCATTTTGACCTCTCATCCATGGCAAGATTTGGATCAAGAAAAGGCAACTAACAAAGCACATGGTTGGATTCCACAGTTACTGTGGATTTTCAGTGGCATCCTTATCTTAAAACTTAAAACTAAAGATGTGCTTACTTTAAAATACTGCTACTTTTAAAGCTTAATAAAACAGCATTAAATGGTATACATACAATTTAACTACTCACGGATTCTCTTAGAGATTAAAAACCTTGTATAAGTCTTCTGAGTAACAGAGCTTTCTAGAAGCAAGGCCCGAAGACTCCATTTTGCTTTTTACCTAACCAGGTAAAGAGGTACTACCCAGAATTTATTCAAAGAACAGAGATTCATTTAAAATAACATTGTTTCCTATCTCAGGCTGCAAGAGTTATCTTAACAGAAAAGACATCGAATTGCTTTAGTACGACAAATACGAATCTTCATTCATTAGCTGACTACTATATTTCTATTTCTACAACTCAAAGAAAAAAAAACAAACAAGATTTGGCTCCTGACTATCTTGAACATAAGAAACTGATAAGAACCAAACCGAAAGGGAGACCTACAGGGAAACCACACCAGTAACTTCACTCTTCCTTTCATCCTTCCGCAAAGCAGAAAAGATCATTCTATTTCTCTCTCCTTTGTGCCATAAATATAAGAACAGTGAGACAACTAGGCATGAGATGACACTGGTCATATCAGCGAGAAAGCTGAGAAAGCAGTAAGGCACATTGCCCATCTTTTCTGGACAGCTTAGTTTGAAGAATGTTATTTGTCAATTCGCCTCCCAAGCAAACAAGTTTGTCTAGCCTTCAGCACATCTCCTACCAAATGGGCATAAAGTAAACAAAAAACTTAACTGTAACTGGAGGAGCCATCTTCTAAAAACACTAAAGCCTACTCAACTTATCAGCATGGCAGAGAGAGGGGAATTTGCCTATCAACAGCGCACTGTTTCCAGATATTCCTCTGCCTCTTATCCCAGTCCCTGGAATGCCTTATGCATCTTTTGAGGCTGGATTGCAGAAGACAAGGCACTAATACCTCAGCATAATGCATGTTCACAAGACCTCATCTATAAATTCATCTTCTCTATGATTATGTAAGGCAGAAATTTATTCTAATATGCAGTTGTCAAAGCCCACCTCTTCTTATTGGGGAGGACACGTTTATGCGGTAAATTAGAATCACTATAAAAGTTCTGTCTCTAACAGCAGAAAGTAATTGTATTAGGCATGCAGCTTTAATAACCTAGGCTCAAATAACCTGTGTTACTCACATTCTTTGCGAAAAAACCAGAACAATCTTCTCACATAGATTATGACAAAAAAAAAAAGTGAGCTTTTTGGAAAACAGAAAATTATTTTTCCTTACCGGACAGTTTTATCATCAGCTGAAAGAATCTGTTTGTCATCACTGCTCCATAAAGCCTTTTTAATGCCAGAAGTATGCCCACTGACAACATCAGGTTCTTAAAAGAAAGCCAAATGTTTTAATACATGCAATAAAATGAAATAACGTCAAGCAGCAAATTGAGAGCTTTCTTAAGCTATATGGATTTCCATGGAGTAGAAACTGTGAAACTACATCAAGCACTTATGACTTCGTTTGTAGATATTATTCTGGGAACAGGATAAACGTAAACAGGGCATCCGATTGCATAAATTTAAAAAGCTCCACTAGTTGAACAACAAGGTTCTCTAGCTTCAGATCAATTACCAGCAGTTCAGGATCAACGTATAGTTAAACACAATTTAAAAACATGGAGTTTTTTTTTCTTTCAGATTACTAAATTTTCGTTAATTGGGCCTATTCCTAATCAGTCTTCATTGAACTGAAACTTGCTATCCCTGTCGTTCACTACAGATAAACACTTGTAAAAGTGTAAACTTCAAACATACAGATTATCTTACTTATTACAGTAAAAGGTTACAGACACTACATTTGTAAAGCAATCCTCAACTTTATCTTTTGTGATTCATAACAGAAAGTAGCTCTTAATTTCAGAACTTTTATTTACCTCCAAAACCCAAGAACTGGTTATAAAAGCAGACTCACCTGCTTCTGGCTTGCTCAAGTCATAGATACGCAACAGTTTATCTTGTCCACCTGTTAACAAATAATTGCTATCCTGAAACAGAAGTTACAAAAGGTCAACTCTATTTTGAATCAAAATACCAGCATTCATTTGCAAGTCTTAATATAACAGTTCTTTGTTTCAGGCATCCTCTAACACACTCTTTACAAGTTTCATAGGTGAAACTAACAGCAAAACATACTCAAAAGCTTACTTTCCTGGAGAACAAGGTATAGAGGTTTTTCATACCTGTGTAAAATCCACACTTTTGACAATGTGTTTGTGAGCCAATGAGATTAGTTCATCGCCTGACACAGCATCCCACACTTTGCTGAACAGCAAAAGAAAACATTTATAGAACATTCATAAAAAACACCGGGACAAATCAACCTGCACAATCAGATTAGTCTCTAATCAGTCTTCCCTGACACCATCATAACATTGTATGATAAATGCTACATTCTTCTAAGTTGTAACCCAGTTAGTCAGTAAGAACAATTTATACGCTTTTAATGAAGCTTTTTTTTTTTCTACTACCACACCATTTTCTTTTATCCTTTTCTGCAGGGTAATGCAACTAATTACCATTTCAGTTTTAAGACAAAGGCAGTTCTTCTCTGCAACTTCATAGAGATTGCCCTCCACTAACAGGATTAAACTTGCCAAATATTAATATAGGCTGCAAATAGCACAAATGAACAAATAAAAAAAAAATACAAAGAAAGAATTCACTACAATTTTCACAAGCATTTTCTCACAACAAAAAGAGGCTACCTGGTAGGAAAAAAAATAAAATCACTTTCAACTCTGTTGTAACTACAGTGCCAGAGATTAGAGCCATACTGAAATGTTATTCTAGCAAACTGATACGGCAATTAAGTATATTTATCAAAAAGCAATCATAATTGTTCATCATGATGGAATTAATTATAGCTGCTTTCAAGAACGTAAAAGTCTGGGTTTAGATTTGGCTAGCCATAAATAAGCTAACAGTAACTAAAGAGAAACAAATGACTCATTAATTTACTATAGCTATATGTCACTAAAGAGCACTATATACTAAATCCAAATTGCAGACTTCAAAGTCAGTTAATCACTTACGCTGTAAAATCTGCTGCTGCTGTAGCTGCTTTAGTGGCATCTGTGTTTAAAGTGGCACCCCAAACAGCACCTTTATGACCTAGAAATGTGCCGATCCAGTCTCCTGTGTCGCCCTGACGCAGCATAGGCTTACCATCTTCAAAACAAAACCAATAAAACCAAAACCAATATTCAGGTAACATGATTAAAAAAAGGAAGCAATTTTAAGAAAAAAGATTCCCTTGAACAACATGTGGAAATACCACATACTTTACGATGCTACTCTTTGTAAAAGAGATTAGCTGAAGAGCTTAGACATGCCGCTGTATTTGCTGCATGCATCTAAAATGGTTTAGACATTAAAATACTACTCCAAAGGAAATAAAATTTTTCAAGTTTTCATTAGTTTTTTTGCTAAGGTAGAAGGGAGATTTGCAAGGCGCACTTTATCTAGCTTTGCTTTGTTGGGTTTTTTTTTTCCCTTCAAGTTTTCTTCAGGCAAGACAGGTTTGGTTTTTCTTTTCCCCTTTGGAAAATATTTTCAGCCTGACAGTACTCAGAAATAAGTCTTGTGTTTGTAATCAGACACATTTAAAACACATACAGATATGCTGTAAAAATGAAACAGAAAGCCTTTCCTGTGATTACTTTTCCTGGGAGGTTATCAAAAAGTTGTTCAAACACGAAGATGCAGACTTGAATTGGAAGCACTCCAAGGCAGAAAGCAATGTCCTTTTAAACTTATGAATACATACATAAGATTAATACATACATTTATGAAAGAGAAATAATATCCATACAACAAGAAGAGGACTCTCGTGTGAAAGGAGGTAGACGTCATCATTTTACATCCAGCAAAGCAGCTGCCCTGGTTAAAAGGGAGCTCACTTTAAAATCTACAGCATGTATGCACAGACTGTAGAGATAAGGAGGTTTAGAAATAAACCCTTTTGAGGGTGTCCTCCCTGCCCGGAACTCCAGTACGGACCCAAGCTGTGTAAACACAGACTTTGATACCCCCCAGGCTAACCCAAAGCATCAGGAAAAATTAGCTGCCCCTTCCCTTTTTCCATTCAGTGCCATCCTAAACTGGTATTACCCTACAGGTACCAAAGTTTCACTGGCAGAACAGGGCAGCCCAGCACAACTGCTGTGGTGAACATTGGCTGTTCCACCAGGTTCCTCAACCCCCTCTCCAAGGAAGGCAACGTGCAGCCCACCCCATGCCTGAGGGCATCCCCACTGGGCGGACTGGAACAAAGGTTCCAGTTCTGGAATCCACTAACATAAGGGGGATATGGAATTGTTGGAACGGGTCCAGAGGAGGCCACGAAGATGTCCGAGGGCTGGAGCACCTCTGCTATGAGAAAAGGCTAAGAATTGAGGCTGTTCAGTCTGGAGAAGAGAAGACTCTGGGGAGACCTTAGAGTAGCTTCCAGTACTGAAAAGGACTACAGGAAGGCTGGGGAGGAACTTTTTACAAGGGTGTGGAGTGACAGGATGAGGAAGAATGACTATAAATTAGAAGAGGGAATATTTAGATTAGATATTAAGAGGAAATTCTTCACGATGCGGGTGGTGAGGCACTGGCACAGGCTGCCCAGGGAAGCTGTGGCTGCCCCATCCCAGGAGATGTTCAAGGCCAGGTTGGATGGGGCCTTGAGCAGCCTGGTCCGGTGGGAGGCGTCTCTGCCCATGGCAGAGGGGCTGGAACTAGATGATCTTGAAGGTCCCTTCCAACCCAAACCATTCTATGATTCCATGAATGGGGCAGGCAACGCGCCCCCCCACCCCCTCCGCCCCGCTCACCCTTGCAGGCGCTGATCAGGAAATACCCATAGGGGGTGACGCCGCTGAACGCCAGATCCACCACGGGCCGCGTGTGCCCGGAACAGGTCAGCGGGGTCTGCCTCATGGCCATGGCGGCGGCACAGCGCGGGGAGCCTGGCAAGGGACACGAGCCCCTCTGGCCGGGCTAGGAACGGCGCTCGCGGCGGCGGGGGCGGAAATGACGGCGCCGGAAACGCATCGAGCGGATGTGATGTCAGGCGGCGGCGGATGCGCAGGAGCTGCGGTGGTGGCGTGGTGTAGAACGCGGGGAGATGGGAGTGGGGGGCTTTGTGTCGTGCTGCGCCATCTCCCTCCCTCCTAAAGGCTGTGGGTGTAGTTTGCTTGGACTTAAGTAAAGACTTTGATAGTTTCTCACAGCATTCTGCTTAGGAAACTGTCAGCCTGTGGCCTGGACAGGCGCACACTCTCCTGGGTGGAAAACTGGTTGGATATTCAGGGCCAGAGAGTAGTGGGAAATGGAGTTAACTCCAGCTGGAGGACAGTTACAACTGGTGTCCCCAGGGTTCCTCTGCCCTCATCCCGGCTCCTGAGGGAATAGCACTTTGCTGAGCCTGATCAGGCTGCTTATGCCGTGTTGTTCTAGCTGTGAGCTCTTCCCCAGTGGCACCCGTCACACCCCACAATACCGAAAATGTCAGCAAATAAAACTTTCTAAGTCTTGTTTTGGAGTTTCAGAAAGCAAGCATCCTTCATCAGGGCTGGGTGACGAGGGAATGATCTCCAGCAATCCTATGCAACGAGACAAAGGCTAGTCTTAGAATTTTTCCCACTTACATGCATATGAAGCATAAGAGTGATATGGAGCTCTTGGAATGGGTCCAGAGGAGGGCCACAAAGATGATTAGAGGGGGGAGAGGCTGAGAGGGTTGGGGTTGTTCAGCCTGGGGAAGAGAAGGCTCTGGGGAGAACTTATAGCGACCTTCCAGTACCTGAAGGAGCTACAGGAAAGCTGGGGAGGGACTGTTCGTAAAGGCTTGTAGTGATAGGGCTAGGGGCAATGGGTATAAACTGGAGAGGGGCAGATTTAGACTAGACATAAGGAAGGATTTCTTCCTGATGAGACTAGTGCAGCACTAGCACAGGTTGCCCACGGAAGCTGTGTCTGCCCCATCCCGGGAGGTGTTCAAGTCCAGGTTGGATGGGGCCTTGGGCAACCTGATCTAGTGGGAAGTGTCCCTGCCCATGACAAGGAGGTTGGAACTAGATAATCCTTAAGTTCTTTCCAACTCAGACTATTCTATGATTCTGTATGTATAAATTTTCCCAGAAATCTTATGCATATTCTGTTATTTTCCAAGGTCTAATTTTAATGTTATGAAACTTCTCAACAGTCAAATCTCTTGCTAATTTGGAGCTGGCTCCAGCTCTCTGCTTGACCCTGGCTTTCAGATTACTAAAGATTCCAAACAGAGGTGAGTACAGAAGAGGAGACGTTTAGCACAATTCATTCCTCACACAATACGTTATCATTTTCAAAGAAAGGACAGTGTCTGAAAAACACCATTTTAAGGAAAACATGCTATCAGAGAAAGAAAACATGCCATGAGAGGGACATTCTGTCTAACTTTACAACTGCTAGGACAAAACTTTATCTTAAAATATTCCACTTGGAAATATTCCACATATTGTATTACCCATCTTCGTATTTGTTTTCCAATAGTTTGGGTTTCGCATACATCAAAATGCCCTGCCCAGCACCACATTGACCCTCTGCTCCCCAGTTCGCCCTTTGTACATTGTGGATGCCCACCTGCTCTCCTCAGGCTCCCAAGCCAGCAGCATACTGATCCTGGCCGAAGGACGTGCAGTTTTGTCTGTAGGGCTGGGTGCCCTCATGGCTCACGGCAGTATCTGATACACTTTTCCACCTGGGGCAGAGGTGGGAGATGAAGGAGATGTCTTGGGATACATAATGGCACCCACCTGGGTTTGCATAAAAGACAAGGGAGCAAAGCTGAGGGTCATGTCTAAAGTTGCCCTCAGAAGCATCAAAGATAGCATTTGAAGATGTGTCAGCAGCCTTGCTTTATTAGGGAACTGGTGTTTCTCTTCCTTCAACAGGCTAAAAAATCAGAATGATTGATTCATCTCCTTTTGCTCTTTCAAGCCCCTGGAACTACAAAAAGCATTTAAATCATCAACAGATAATTGTTACGGTAACTTCACTCTTCCATAGCTTCTCTTTAAAGGATAGGTACTATATTTCAGTTTCTGAGCTTTAGTTCATCATCTCACAGTTCTCAAAAGTAACTCCTAATGATTTTGTAATTTCATGACCAATTTTCATGTGTAGCCGACACTTCCATTTTTCCCTCATGCAGCCACAGACTACCACATAGACCTCAGTATCTTTTAAGATTTTCTGGATTTTTTTTTTTTTTTTTTTTTTTTTTTGTAACAGTGGCAGCAGTCTTTCTCTGTGCTTTAACACAAGCCTATACCTGAATCTAGCATGTCTCAGACTACAGATTAGAATGTGGGCAAGTCATAGAATCGTAGAATCATAGAATAGTCTGGGTTGGAAGGACCTTAAACATCACCTAGTTCCAACCTCCCTGCCAGGGACAGGGACACATCTCACTAGATCAGGCTGCTCAAGGTCCCATTCAACCTGGCCTTGAACACCTCCAGGGATGGGGCAGCTACAACTTCCTTGGGCGACCTGGTCCACTACCTCACCACTTTCATGATGAAAAAGTTCTTCAAATTCCTCAAGTCAAATATATCTCTGAAAGCTTTTAAAGTAACAGTTGAAATCATACCTGTATAGAATTCCCAGAATGTGTGTTGCCCTTGATAAAACTGTGACTGAAGATTTTTCTGTGTTTTATCCCATTCTTAGGAATATTTTGAGAGCTTAATGTATAAAATGTTTTTACGGAATGGTTAAAACTTCAGACTGCAGAAGTGAAATGCAATTTTATTATACTTTACATGATAGCAGTGTTTCCAAAATGTTATGGTATGTTAGTCTTAGTGTTCTAACCTTTATATTGACATTCTCTGTTTCTCCTATTCCTTGTCCTTTGTTTTTCTTCATTTGTAACTGTATATCTGGTTTTGTCCTCAGTAGAGCCATTGTACACCAAAAAGTACTTTTATGGGAATGGGGTAGAGACTTAAGTGGAAAGATAGATGGAGATCCTTTGCCTAACTTTATATTTAAAACAAAACTAAACAAAAAATGTATCATTTTTTTACTTACTTTTTTTTCAAAGCCTAATATAAACATAGAATTATGTCTCGTAGTTAGCAATGCTACTTGGGTTTACATTTTAAAAGCCTGTTCTGGTAACTAATGTTATAAACGTTTTCAGGAAAAAAACCAAAAACTAGGGGTCAGTAAAGATAAAAACTGAGCATTAAATTTAAGTTACCTACTTAAAACTCCGTATTGAGGAATGGAAAGATAGGGAAGATTGTGTTTAGGGACGTTTATTTTCAATTATTTCATAGTTTTGTTTGGTTTTTTCTTCTATTAGATTATAGTATGAGTTTTGATCTGCACAAACCAACAATATGGCATCCACTTAGGAAGACACAAAATTTATGACAGGCAGACACAGGCAAAAATATTTCCAACTTGCTGGTAGGTAGCTGAAAATCAGAAAAGGAAAAAAATCATGGAGATGTGAAACTTATAAAATCTAGACTATGTTAAAAATCCTACTAGGCCTAGCATAACTGTAGGGTAGTATTACAAATTAAGTTTTTCACATCCTACAGGAACATGAATAGTCTGGTAAGGAACATGTTGGGTGTCACTAAAGCCAGATCCTTTGGTATCTGCTCTTGGGACCTAGGCAGACATTAGGCATCATGCTGCTAACTGCTGTGTTTCATCCCAAGGAAAATAGTTGTACTGAGTAGAAACCTGTGGATTGAGGGAGCCCAACTCCAACTAGAAATTTTTAATGCAGCATTTCTTTATCTTATGGGGAGGAGAAATACTACCATGAGGGACATTTGTTGTTAGGGGGGCAGAAGCACTTTGCCATGGAGCCACTAAAATGAAAAATGTGTTTCAAACAGAAGCAAAAGCAAGGATGAGAAGGAAAGGGTCGAAGTACACACAGAGCAAGAGCAAAAGGAGATGCTGGACTGGTTCGGCATTGTCAGAGAGCTCTTGCTGAGGAGAAACATTCTAATGTGGTCATTTCTATCAGGCATGCTTCTTCATGCTGTTCAGAACTGTTGTTTTCCTCTGGTGGGCCCCAACAGCATTTGGCCCTAGCTGCCACTCTGTTATTTCCGCCGCCATTGCTCTCCTTTTAGCTCCCTAGTAGCATCTCCATTTACATGTTTATTCCCCACAGTCTGAGAATGTTTGATTTAGAAATACAGTAATTCTGTTCCCTACTACTGTTAATACAGAGGATGTTAGAGAAGATAGGAACTGTGAAACATGCCTCAGTTTTTCAAGGAAGTCTAGAGAAAGTTCAAGAGGAAGAAAGAAAGGTGGAAAAAGTAGTTGCTCACAGATGAAAGCCTAGCGAGCTTAAAGCAAAAGTACTGAGTTAATACTGAATTTTATTGGTTTAACCAGGGTGATTATGGAATCAAATAATGTAACAAAGAAAAGAAATGTCATTATTAACTTTTTTATTGAACGTTTGATGTTTGTCTATTTATTGTCCAGATAACTGACTTGTAGTGTTAAATAAATATGTGTCAACCTCAACGTGTCAGGAAGTAATCAGGACCTTGTAATCATACAGACTAATTCACCCCATTACTGCACAGAATAAGAAGTGAGCTAATCATACATTATAAAGCGTCTGGGCAAGAGTCTCTTTTACTTAACATTTATAATTCAGAGTGTCTGCTTGATTAAGCAGTGTCTTTCCACAGCCAGTAATTGAATTTGCTCAGAAATGTTGCTGATGATGAATAAAGCTATCCTAGTGAAAGGTCACAATTCCAGTGTTTCAATTAAAATAAATCATGGAGGGACTAAGTAGAGGGTGTTCAGTACTTCTATTTACATTTCTAAAGACTCTTTTTTTCTCCTCTTACGTTAGTCTTATACTTGGAAATATATTCTTTTGCCACTGAGTGGAGCTCCTTACATATTTATCAGTACATTAACATCTAGCTGAGAGGAGCTGTTGTGAGGTGACTTACTGATGGTTAATTATTTCAGCCTGTACCTGGCAGCTTCGTGGACATAGCACTCAAGAAGTTACTAGATGCTTAATTCTATAAAATGAATTGGCTAAATACGTAAATAGAAGTCTCTGAGTGCCACAAGAGACAGCAGCAGGGCAGTCCCTTTGTTAGCAGACCTTGGATACGAGTTATTTTAGTGTATTGTGTAGTTACATTGATCCTCTCTACCTCTAAGCTTTTTCTTTGGAGAAAGATCACCTATAACTTGTACAACTAATTTAGGAAAAAAAAAATAGCTGTTTGCTGAAAGATGATGTGTTACAGAGTCCGTGTGCGGATATGTGAGTGCAATTGCAGAGCATGATACTGTGTTTGCACTGAGGGAATAATTACACCTGAGTGCCAGCTTTTATCTTATGGAAGATAAAAGGCAGATGTAATCATGTTTCACTAATAATAGAAGACTATGCTTCAAGTCGAGGAGTCCTGTCTAGATCAGCCTTTCAGAACAGGTGACCGTATTTTTTCTTGTAACTTCTTGCAGCTTCTTGTAATACAGATCTAGTGAATGTAGGTGTTGGACTACAGACACTCTTCTGTTGGGTGTGCACTGTAGTATAGTTTGTGTGTGAATAGAAGCCAAAACGATTAGACAAGGAAATGGGCTGTAGAGGAATAGGGAGTAGTGCAAACAGGAGTTTAAGACAGCAGCAAGGAAAAGAAGATACGTGGTATAGCAGGACAAATACAACACATGGAAGCTGTGTGGGGAGGGAGTGGGGGAAGAAATAGGAGACTTAACTCAGAGTCCAATTGTATGTCTGATAGTGGGATTTGTACATTTTTTTTCCTGTCTCTTCAGGTGCAGTCAGATGTAAGATCACTTCTTTACTCACAATCTTAGTGTCAGGATCTTGAAAAGATTTACTCTTCTGAGAAGTATATTGTCCCTAATGTTGTCTGCATTCAAGTTAGACCATCAGATGCCTTTCCATCTGTCTGGAGGTCAGGGCTCAGGCACATTCAGAGCATGCACCAACCACAGAGCGATGAAACTATTTAGAAATATCAAAAATTGTTTTATCTTTGCTGTAATAGCTTCTCTGTTCCTCAGTCTTCAGGTTCCATTCTGTCTTTTGGAAGGAAAAAGTTGGTTCTGCTGGGCAGATACAGAGGAGAATTATAAGGAAAAGAAGATGCAAATTCATGTAGTTAGTGTTTTCATTGAAAAGTTGAGCCACTGCAAAACCAAAGAGGCAGCAGTTGAAGAAATTATTAAAAGCAATCCAAGAGGAGGAAATGTTTCCCCAGTTTCTACCCAAATGTCCTCAGAATCTACTGTGGCAAAAGTTAACTCTCAGAAAATAAAGGAAAGTAAAGTAAATATATACATATTCAGGGTTTAGGCTGAAAGATGTTAAGACATAGTTGGGGAAGCCCAGACAACATCAATATAGGGAACTTGCCTAGAAAGGAAAATATAATGTGCATGTGTTCCAAAATCCTGTACTAGGACTGTGCTCAATCTATTTAACAGTATAGAATGTTGCAGTAAGCCAATCCATATGATATGTATTTATAGAAGGAACAAATGTCAGTGAGTGAAGTTATAGCAGCTCACTCAAGGCTTGGTGGGTTAGGTATTCTTGCAGTGTTAATAGGGGAGGTAGGAAGAGGAAATAGAGAGAAAGAGAGGTACACAAGTCTATTCCCATGCTTAGAGTTCTTGTAACCAAGAAAAAGTGAAACAGCTACATTATGGGTATTATGGGTGCTAAGTTCTGGCTGAAAGAAGCCATTTCTGTATTTCATTTCTCATTCAGCAGCTTTTCTGTCTAGACCATTCAAAGCATGACTGCACTGTAAAGGAGGAAATATAGGAGTAACATAATATTCTTTTCCTACCTCTTTTCCTGCCTCATATTGTAACCACTTGATAATTCAGGCTATCTAGATAAAAATTTACCTCTGCAAAAAGAATTTCAATTCATAATAAAAATTAATCTGATTGTAAAAGTTTCGCCCAAGGAGAATTAAAATTGTTTGGCACTTATCTTCCTTTCCAGGAAATAGCTTATCGGAAGTCTTATACTTTAAGTATCATCACGTCTGTAATAACTCTCTCTGAGCTTACTGTACTGTAAGAAACAGTAATACAGATTTTCAGGAATGAGCTTCAGCTATATTAATTCATAATTGTAGGCTGCTTTGATGTTTTTACTTGGAAGATGCTCTTCACAGCGCATGATATTTATGCTTACTGTTCTGAAAGGCTGAAGTAATTCAAACATCAGCCTCTGAAAGTCAGCAATGACAGACAGCCTTAGTTCTGCTATCCTAGGAGTTCTTAAACATACTGGACATACACAAGTTCATGGGACCAGACAGAGCCCTTCCAAAGAGTGCCCTTCCAAGAACAAGTTAGTGCTGTTGTGTAACTACTCTCTGTCACCTTTAGAAATCGTGGGGATCAGAAGTGGATCTGGAAAAAGGTAAACACACCCATCTTCAAGAAGGGTAAGAGAAGGATCCAGGGAACTGCAGGCCAGTTGGCCTCATCTTTGTTCCTGGGAAGTTTGTAAAACCGTTTCCAGACCAACAGTAAATTATGCCTAATCAATCATGTTGTCATTTATGTTGAGATGGCTGGATGTGCAGATGAGGGGAGAGTGATGGGTGTGAGCCTTGACTTTAGCAAGGCTTTGGATACATTTTTTTTATAGTATCGTTAAAGCCAAAATGACGAGAACTGAGTATGAGCATAGGTGATTGGAAAATCAGCCGGAGTACTGGGCTCAAGGGATTGTGGTTGATGGTACAAGTCAAGCTGGCAACTGATTACTGGCGGCATCTCTCAGTAATCATTGTTGTGGTTGGTAACATTTGGTGTCTTTGTTAGTAGTCTGGATGATGGGATAGAGTGCATTTTCAGCAAATTCGCAGATGATCCCACATGAGGGATTGCAAAGGTCAGAGTAAGGCTGGATGAGATTAACTCTGGAGTTCCCTTCCAGCCTATGTGATTTTATTTCCTTTCCCATTTCCTTTCAATGATGATTTCTTATGCCTTCGCTACACATATTTGCCCTCAACTTTTGAAGATGAGTCAGAACAATGTCCAGAATTCTTATCTTGTTTAAGGTAAAACATTATGTCTTAAAGGACTGACAGGAGTCACCTATACATACTTTATATTCAAGCATTGACCTGGTTCCTCAGAAGCACATCTTGCTCCACTGCTAAATTTTACAAGTCCTTCACCTTCATGGGCAGGATGTCATCTAACGCATGTTTCCTATGCATTATCGAGTCTATATATCAGAGACATAATGCTGACTGATGCAAGATTGCTATAACTCGGTATCAAATTGGATCACTCAAAAGATTCATACTTCTGCTTCCTTTGGTCACACAATAAGATGTGGCAGGGATACTCCTTAAGTGACCTCCTTACATTGCAATAATGCTTCTGGAGTGAGTACTGCCAGCAATGAAAAGAGCTAAACCAAATGCAAAGAACACAGTGAAATATATTTATGTAGTGCATGGCGGCTATCAAGACCTCTACAGGGCAGCAGATACAGAATTAAATTTATGTCAGCGTGTACTGTAATTTTTTTTCCTTGTTTTTGGAGATAAAAGCTTTGATGAATACAGCAGTTTGAAAAAATAAAGCTAAACTGGGTAACATCAGTCAAGCTTGTTGATAAGCCTTTTCTAATCACATGTTGAACAAGCATGTAGATTTTCTTCAGATTCTGGATTTTAGCAGTCACTTCCAAGTCCAGCTGTTATACCATTAATATTAGTGGTACAGAGCCAGGATGTAAATTCTCTAATCTGTGATAAATAAAGCTTAGTTTGTAACTTGACAGTAAGCCTTTCTTCGGCAGGCAGCATGACATTTGCTGGTTTATCAGAGCAACTTGTTCATTGCAGAGAACTAGAACACAGCAATGTTGTTCTGCTACTACTTCTGCAATAAACTAGATTTGAAAAAGGTGAAACATTTTTTAAAGGGGAAGTACTATGTAGTACTTCCCAGAGGATGGGAAGAAAAAGGTAAGGGAGACTAATCACGTGCAACATATATTTGTGTTACTTAGAAAAATACCTAGATACAATTCCTTTGTATCTAGGTAGATACAAAGACTGCAGTTCATATAGACTGCAGTTCATATGATTACCTCTGCCCTCAGATCATAACCTCTCCAACTTTTAAACAAATATTACTGCTCTTCTGAGATTTGAGAATATGTTCCATTTGAAAACAACTTTAAGCTACATTTGTTTCTGGACTGAATCCACCAATGTCATCAGTATTAGATCATGGATTAATTTGGCTCGTGGTATTATGCTTGGAATAACTACAATTGTGGGGTTTTGGGCTTTTTCCAGGATCAAACTTTGAAAGAAATTAATAGCAGTGATTGCAGAAGATAGTGACTGTGCTTTTGCAAGTATGAGACATGACAGGGAGATTTTCAAAGGTTTCCATTTCACTGGGATTTCATGGAACAAAGATTATTGTCCCAAGATGCATAACAACTATGTAAGTCCAAGGAACTGGAGATATGTAACAGTGGAGTAAGTAAAAAAGATAGAAAATACCGTCATTTTTCTGGAGTAGAACTTTGCTCATGAGGCTTATACAAATATTTGGGAATTCATTAGTGCAATGAAGATACTTGCCAATTGGGTTTATGTGAGACTCTCACATTTGGTGCTGCACATCACATAATCATGCCATGCAAAATACAGACTAGACTTCCAAAAAGTGTGGTTATTGTTGCTTTCTTTTTGTTTATTGATGGTGGCACAGGAACAGCTTGACAAGCTGGAGGGAGGCTTTAGTTAATCTCACAGTCATGTCCAAGCTGTCTGTACTAGTAACAGACACTACAGAATGCTAAAACCAAAAATCATATTTGCATGTGAATGTCAATGTGACTCTCGTTTTATATAACTTTTAATGTGGGATATATAACTTTATATGAAAGTGCAGTTTAGATGTAGTCTAGAAGTGTCTGGCTTTCAGATTGGGTAAAAATGGAGAAAGAAATAGTCCTTAAACATCGATACTACTTGATTCCAGGTGAAACTATCCTCTTTGTTGATAGTTACAGGTTTATCAGCTGGCTAAGCATGAACGAGGAAGAAATCACAAGTTCTCAAGATAGCCACGTCCCTTCACACCCATCAAGAGCCTTTGAAGTTTAACAACAAAGCCTAACTCTAAAGGCAGAACTATTGGACCATGTAAGGAAAAATCATTAAGCAGTTATTCTTAGGCCTTATCTGGGAAGTACTCTATTTCTGTGGAAACTGAGTACTTGGCTCTGAATGCTGGATTGTATCATAAGAACTCGTTGTAAGAGCATTGGAGCAAACAGAGGCGGTAGTTATGTGTAAACTAGAAGAGCATTCTCTAGTTGTTCTTGTCAATTGTTCCTCCCCCCGCCAGTTTTTATGTTTTTATGACTAATCTTTTACCTCAGCATTTGTCCTTGTGTTTTACAGCTTGGGTTGCCCCATCTTTGTGGGAGTGTTAAATCTCAAGGGAACAGTGTATTCAGGCATCTCAGAGACATTCCCTGAGATGGTTGGGGCACTCTTGGTTTGCTGCAGAAGGGAGGACTAGTGTGGGAATATTATCAAGTGCAGGCTTTTGGGAAGGAATTTTTCTGGCACACAAAACCAGTCGTTTTACAGAACTAGAAATGCTGTACAGCTCATGCAAATCCCTTGAACGTTGTGACAACCTAAATGTTGACAGCTGCAAACAAATTACAGACAAAGCACCATATCACACTAGCATATCTGGGGACTTCAGCTAGTCTATTTACATGAATAATAAAACAATACTAAAAATATTTAATGTGGGTATAGAAGCATAAACAATAATATGCATCTAGTATCTCATCTATTCAAGACACTAAACAAGTAACTATATGTGAAGTAAGAAATGGGAGTAGAATTTGGAAACTAATAACTGGTAGCCTACGTGAATTATATGAGTAATTTAACTTATCATGTTACATTGTAGTGTATCAGCCAAAAAAAAAAAAAAATTCATTAAAAATATGCCTAGCACCTGGGAATGGGCTGTGACTACAGCTGGCAAGAGCTAGAGATTTCCATCTGTGGATTATTAATCAAATCTTGAAAGACCAAAACCTGCTATCAGTTAGCTTGTCATCTTCAAAAAAAATCAAAAGTATCAGAAAGCCCTCTTGTTGACAGCGTCACCGGAGAAGCCAAAGACAGTTTAATCCTGTCATCTAAGCAACCTCTGTTCTTGTGAAAGTTAAAATAGATTGTTGAAAACGTTTACATTTATATATTAGTACATTAATTTCATTCTACTGAAAAATGGATCTTTTTCTACATATTCCATTAAGCAACTGTCAGATCACCATCTTATCTTTCAGATCACCAGCACGTATAGGTACTGCTGGCTGTAGCTGATTGTGAATTGGTTGCCTGGAAGTGAAATATTTTGTTCACTATGATAATTGAAGTAACCCTTACACTCCTGAAGGCCTTGAGGATTTTGCTCTGTGGTTCGTAATCAGTGTTTGATATCTCTCTTCACTTTTTCTCTTACCTGCCTTTTCTGCCTCTTATCAGCTCCTCCACTAAAACCACACCTAGTTTGCTGGGCATTATTTTCCTTATTGCTTTACAGATGTTTTGCTAACTAAATTTATGTTTTCCATTCCCCTACTTTCCACCATAGAACTTGATGACAATGCAGAAGACTCCAGATGAAAGCCGCTTTTGTGGCTTTCTGTCCAAGCTTTCAATTCACTGCATATGAGTCTCTTGATCTCAGCAGTGCCAGCTGCTGGTTTGATTCCATTTGCAAAACTCAGAACT
The DNA here is from genome assembly GCF_017976375.1 of Cuculus canorus. Taxonomy (NCBI): domain Eukaryota; kingdom Metazoa; phylum Chordata; class Aves; order Cuculiformes; family Cuculidae; genus Cuculus; species Cuculus canorus. The sequence continues at coordinate 140,465,836 of NC_071401.1, forward strand.
AAAGTGATTGGAGGGATGCGAGTTCGAGGGGAAACATAGTTACTGGATGTTTGTTCAGAGCTGTTATGTGAATGTGTAGATAAAAACAAACATACCACTTTCATATGCTCTTGATCTGACTGCAAGTACCATGGAAAACAGTGATCAGAAGCACAAAGGTTTGACGAATAAAACCTATATTAATTACTTTGCTGAGAATCTTTATACTTCTAGGCAAAACAAACCAATGCCATGCTTTTATCTCAATAGGTGTTAACTGAAAACAGCTTAAATTCCACATCCAGATAAGCAGCAGCTTGTAAGTGACAATTTTTTTTTTAAAACTAGGTCCCTACTTGTATAATGCCTTAAACCAAAAGCCAAACTGCCAACCCAAGACATTCAAATGGATTGCTTTCACAAAACAGGTTAAAAGAGTCTAAAATTGCTTCTAAAATATTTTCCAGAAAACTAAATTTAGCTTTTAAATACCATCTTCACTAGAAAATGTAGGTAAAATATTTTACTTTGAGATCTGAGTTCACTGAACTCTTCCAAAACCCTAACATGTATGAGCCAAAAAACCCCATGAAACCACTGTTCACACAAACTCCTGAGAACGATATCAGCTGACTCTGGCAGAGAACAAATGTTTTTAAATTGATTTCAGCTTCTTTTATGAAGATAATCCAAGCAGTACCAACTTGTTCATTCCACAAGCATCTTTTTCTGATTCTCCCAGGACAAAATGATAACATGGGAGTCAAATACTAGCAGTATCCCAGAGTCATGGCCTAGATTTTTCCTGCTGTAGAAACTGATCTTCAGGAGAACAAATATTTGGTTTATAATATGGAAAAGGGTGTTGGAAAATAACAGAAATCACTGTATTTTTTTAACTAGCTACAGAATTTTAGAGAAGGCTGGAGTGCCCTGTCTCTAATGTAAATGTACAGTACTCCATTTAACATACTTCTTTTATTTATTCTGTCTTAGTTATCAGCTGCTGCCTTTGAGAGGGTAATAAAATCAGGTTTTATTCCCACACACAAACATGCACATAAAATGTGATATGTTGTGACCAATTTACTTTTTTAAGAGAAGCTAAAAAAGGGAAATACACAAGGGCACCCTTGTTTGAGTAATACTGGGGTGTCTGTATGGAATAACAATTATATGCTGAAGCTAGAGCAGATGTATGGGTGTGAATCACATAAGGGTAGGTTGTAGAATTATAATCAGCCAAACAGACCTAGGAATCAATCAGCAGTGGAAATTTTTCTGTGGTCAAACAGCAGATTTTCCTAACTATTATGGGACAAGATGGGGATTTTCAGGCCATGCTTTGCTGCAGTTCTGGTGTGGAAGTTCCCAAAGTGTAGGACATGTATTTGTGAAACAGAAATGCAAAATGAAATGAGAGCTGGCACTGCCATCAGCAGCCGAAAAAAAAGTTCAAACAACTGAAAAGTTTGCAGACTCATTTAGTACTCTGTGAGAAAAACAACTCTGTTGTTAAGAGGAATGAGTGCTGTTTTTTTCCTGGTTTTGCCATACACTCTGACCTAAGTCATATTTGGACTGATTTGCACCAACACTATGTATCCAACTGTTTTGGTACTCAGTAGAAGGAGTCAATAAAATTGGCTTGATTTGAGGGATGAGGTCAGCTTCTCTGCTAAAAATCGTGCATTATAATGGCATGTCATCATTGACATCTGTGATGTTCTTTTGATACGTTCATAAACAGTGTAGTCTCAAAACACTGTTTAAAACAAATTTACCTACTTTTCTTCATAATTTCTACATTATCGTACAAAAAAATTCATTCAGTGGGGTCATTCAATGTCTTTGCCAGTAGTGTGTTTATTACCTACTTACTGTCTTATAAAACAGCTTTACCTGAACCATCAACATAGACACACTCCCAGAGTTAACCAGGAAATTTATGCTGCACATTTTGTCTTCTATCAAGTCCTTCTATTCTCCCTGTTTTGTATTTCGCATAGTGTCATATATCTTGCACTAGACTGTTGGAAAAGAATAAAAGCATCTCTAAGCTAGGGGTTCTAAAGCACCCTCCAAACACCGTCCAAAAGCATCTGGCATCGCTTCAAGTAGTAAATGGGCTTGTTAACGTCATTTGCTATTGTCATCCTAAGATACACCATGGTCTAGGAAGACTTAAGAAGAACAGGCAGTTAGTAGTTATTACACAGCATTACCATTTGATGATTGGGTGGCATTTGTTTAGTGAGCCAGTGAAGTTTTTTTGTCCACCTTCCTAAAATGTCTGCTGATTAAGAAAAGTAACTTTAGTTGGGTGCTTTGCAGGCTGTCTCAGCTGAAAGTTAAGACATAAAGGCAAAGGAACAGAACCAAAGTCATTGCTAGGGCACAGTAGGGAATGTGGAGTCTTGCAGTCATTGCTTTTGCTGCTTTCATACCTTCTCTGAGTGGAGACATGACAGTAATGTTCGTCATTTAATCATAAATGCATTAATTTTACCCAGTTCAGGAATGAAGGAAGTTTCTCCACTATTATCCCCTCCACAGAAATTCCACATGCATCAGCTGCTTCCCAAAAAGTAGCTGATCCTGGCTGTTAAGTGTTTTCTAGCCCCTGAATTAAAATAAATCACAATGATTTGGAAAGTATATGATATTCCAGATTTTTAAACAACTTGTAAAAGAAATACGAGTATTTTTCTGTAAGCTTAGATATGGTTACAGAATCAGTGACCAAGAAATCAAGACTTTCTATTTCTAGTGATAACTGAAATGAAATGCATCCAGACTTGTTTCCAATCAAGCCAGCAGGCATTTGTACAATGCTTTTAGTGAAAGTAGATTAGGCATTTAATTCTTTTTCTACAATCTTTATTAGGTATACTTAAACACTATGTACAACTTAGTTAATTGAATAAAAGATGGTACATTTAAAGCAGAAAACAAATCTACTGATTTATTGTTTTGCTTAAAGGTGTAAGATAATTGCCTGTCTAAATATACCTCAAGTTTGTGTTTGTTTCTGTTTTTTTCAGTTCCAAGAAGCCAGCAGTGTAATATATACCATCTCCTCTACAGACCCCTTTTTTTTTTTTTTTTTCCAGAAACAAGAGGATTTTTGCTTCCAGAATTCTAAGAAACTCATGTGGTAAATGTATACATACAGAAATAATTACGAAGCAGTACACTGGCATGCTAGAGAGAAGGAATGTGGTAGCCAAGCCTATAGTTGAAAAAAGAAGCATTAAGGCAATTGAGGAATTGGGGACAGACTTTTTAGTAGGGCCTGTAGTGATAGGACAAAGGGTAATGGTTTTAAACTAAAAGAGGATAGATTCAGACTAGATATGACTGTAGTCTCCAGTCACCTGGAGAGGTGGTGGATGTCCCATCCCTTGAAGCATTCAAGGTCAGGTTGGATGGGGCTCTGAGCAACTTGATCTAGTTGAAGATGTCCCTGCCCATGACAGGGGGTTGGACTACACGAGCTTTAAAGGTTCCTTTCAACCCAAACTGTTCTATGATTCCATGGGTCTATGATAAGAAGTTATAGTGGATTTATACCACCGTGGAGTACATTTCCAGTTTGTGTCCAGCTTTTCTTCTTTTCTTAGAAGAAACGGAAGATGCAGGGTATCTCTATTTCAAATAACATTTCTTGCAAAGCTAGGTCATCTGGTGCCACTTCTCATTTAAGCAGATCTCTTAGCTTTTTTATCCTGCGGTACTAACCATGTAATCCAACTGCGATTTTACAGGCAATAACAGCCGAGTAGGAGTGGCACTTCCAGAAGACATGTGATTCCCACAATGCTGTTAGTTTTACACATATATGATTCTCTCACATTTGGTCTCCAAAACGTGACAACCTGTAAAAGTAGACTGGCATGTCTTATGAGTGCAGAAGAACAATATATTTATTAATGGAAAATATGAGCTTCCTTCAGAGAAATAAGACCATCATGAATTTCGTGAATGCAGTAGCATGATCAGGATCACAATAGATACTGGAAGCCTCCTGTTTATCGCATTATTTCATCTTCCTATTTTTAGACGAAAATCATTGTCAAGAAATAGTAAGGCTTGTAAATGTTCCTGCTGCTGGATTAACTGGGTATTAGCAAGATGCAGAAAGGCTAGCAATGATGCAAAGAAAGGGCAAGACTTTCTTGTGGCATTGGATAGAAACTGTATGTGAATATTCAGTCCTTTGATGGTATTTTGATGGCACTGGGGCTTCTGCTGAATAATGCAGCTGTCTAATTTTTCAGAGGGGTTAGGAACTTCGGCTATTCTGTATCTTTCCTCTGCACTGATCTTTGTTAGCTTCAGGTCTACTATGGCTGCCAATTTGAGGGTCAGATCCTAATCTTCAAAGCCATCACTAAGTTTTAATCTATTTGTATTGGCAGGGCATCACTGTCTGCACTACAGCTACAGAGCTGCATCCTTCTCAGAAAAGCAGCTCAGAGAATCCACAACAAAGTACATGAAGGCTGAAGACAGATAGTTTTGGTAGAGGGTCTTTGCTACTGAGTAATCTCCTCAAGGAGGTCACACATTCAGCAGTTCTGAACCATAATACCACTCCTCATGTCCTTTCCAAAGTTATGTGTCTTAGCTGTAGAGTTTTGCCCTCATCTTTATAGTATAAAATCAATTATTTCTTTTTTATCAGAAATGTGGAACTGTAGACTAGGATTACTGAGATTTATTTACAATTTAGAATGAACAAACCTACAATCATTGAAAAAAAAAGCTGCTCATTTTGGGATTCTTATGACATCCTGGACTGCAACTTTGGAGTTTGCCATTTAGAAAGAGATGCTGTTAGTTCCCAGATTTGAGTAATTTTAAATACACCTTCAGATCTTTCTTGAGAAAGACTTTTTTTCTACTAGAACTGGGTTGATTCAGTCTATAAAGTAAATCTTTCCTAACAGACAACAATTTTTGTAACGTATTCAGCTCCCTCTAGAAACAGGGAGAGTGGTGTTTCTGTGTATCCTGGTGGAGATAATCCTCTAAAGCTGGTGATTCATGCTGAGATTGCTTAAGCAATGGTTTTATGCAAGATTTACATTTGCAATAGTGTGCCTATCATTGTGCGAAGGGACTCTTGCAGAAAACTAGATTTATCATTCCTTTATAAGCAATCAGCTGTATTCCGGGTGCTGATGTGATGCTAGGAATCAGGTACCAACTTGACGATCACCTGATCTATATGGCAGTCTACGGTTTGCTCCGTTTCTTTAGTGTGTAGGAGGAAAAAAATAGGATGTATTGAGCAAAACCAACTGACAACCAACCCACAACTCTTGATTCATTTATTTTGCTTTTATTTTTCTGCCTTGTAGTAGGCCAACAAGAGAACTCTGCCTGTTGATATTTGTATGATAGTTTAACAGAGAAAGCAAAGACTGTTGGTAATTTCCCACAGTGGTACTTGCTTTCATACCCACCCTCCTATTTGTCTAGCAAGAGTGAAATAGCACTACTGATTGTTGAAGCTTCATTTTCAACCTTCCACTACATTGTGTTTTTACTTGATACTTCAGATCCTGAAGAAGTTCAAACTTTACTTTTATAAAGATATTAGGTCTCACAGAGAAAAAAATCAAATAGGAACTCAAGTGCACCTTAAGGGTTCAAAGTTAAAGGGAAACTAAAACTATCTTCATTAGTATTTCTCAGCTACTGCATAGTTTCAATGTTTACAATTGGCAATTTTGCTGAAGATTCTGTTCTAGATATAATTTTTTTCTGATAACTTTTGTAATTAAATGTAAACCAGTCTACCCTGAAAAACATTTCAAAGATTCCACTTCTGTGATTCACTTGTGAAGGGAGTTATTTTCAATCTTTCCCATGATCTCAGTGTCATGGGATTTTTATTCTCTGGGAGCCATGATTGCACAAATAACATTAACAATAACAAATGCATTATCCATTTTGAATTTATGATGAGAAAGAAAAACACTTCTCATAATTTATTAGTGGGTAGCAGCTTTTATTACCTGCTACCAGCACTAACCCTGTCATCGGTTGTTGAAGGCTACATAGACTCAACTGGATGTCAGTAGAACTGCACTTTATTTTCACTGTTTTCTTGTGTTTTCTGTGCAATTTGTCAAACGACATACTCTCTCTGCCTCATATAGGTCTGTAAAATGAGATTCTTTAGGTTTTCCTCTATTTGACTATAAACCGACTGTTACAATGGGACAGGTTTTGTCTCTTTGCAAAGGAAGGTAATGCAAGCAAGAATGCATATTGTGTGTTTATCAGAAGAGGAGCCTGGCTTTGAAACACATAATGAATAAAGCTATTAATAAAGTGGTAAAATTTTCATATGGTGTGGAGGCTTATCCATTATGCAAATTCTGAATAATGCTGGGCAGTTTGGTTAGCTTAATAGCTTGTGGTTTCTCAATAATTCAATGCATTACAGAAAGAGAAATCTCTATGCCTTTGACACATTTCTCTCACTTCAGGCAGATTCTGTCCATTCTCTTCCAGTTTTGTGGTTAAATTAATGTTAAATTAATTGGTTAGGCTGATGGATGGACTATATGATCTTAGAGTCTGTCTTTTCCAACTTTAATGATTTTATGATTCTACATTGATTTCTTGGAGCATCCCATACTAAACTGATATAGTAAAATAAATAACATTTGAAAAGAACTACGAAGGCAATACCAACGTGCTTACAATTGTCTGACCTCCTGTGCTGTCGTTTTGCAGTGCTGACCTAAACCCAGGGCACAGTGTGCTCAGACCAGCTGCTTTAAGAAGATATTCTGAAGCATGCCACATGTGGCACAGAGTGCCACAAGGTCACTTCAAACCTAGAGCTTCTTATTCTGCAATTAAAAATACCTGTCTTATGTACAAGCTTCTCTTTCAACACTGTCTCTCTGGAATTTGGTATCAAATGCCTCCACTTGTTCCAAATAGGTCACACACTGTATTTGGGATCCACCAGCTTCTGTTGCATTGGATTAAGGTCTTACTGTATCTGATGAATGACTGTCTTATCTTGAAAGATGAACAACTAGGAAACTGTGGCCATATGCAATGATATTCATACTATGCTTTGGCAAAGGATATTGTGAATTAATAGTAGAATTTAATCAAAAAGTTTATCACAGTTACTACCTGAAATATAGATAGCAAACCAGATATGAATATTGCATATGGTCTTTTCATTTATTTTTATTGTGGGAAGAAATATTTAGGGATGTGTGATATCTGTCGTTCTGATTCCTACTATGGAATGGGACAGATAATTGCTCTTTCACTATGTTCTGAATGTAGTTAAATTATATTTGTAAGGTACTGTAAGGTATTATATGAGAAGAAAATCTATTATATGAGAACAAAATAGGGCTGATTTAATTTTTTTTAAAAAAGCTTTAAACTACACTTATTTTGATTTTTGTCTAACCAAGAGAACACAGTTCTGCTTTACCTATATTAGCTATTGTTATTTTGAAACATCTTTCCTTGTTTCAAAATGTGTCCACATGAAATTCTAATACTCTTGATAAGATCCTTAGTTTTCCAGAAACTTTTTAGACTTTGGACAAACCAATTTAAATAATACGGTCTAAGTTATCTCTAGACTGGATTTGAGATTTATTTTGGTGTACACTCACCGTGGTCTAGGATAATTAATCCTGTTGTAAAAATGTGTGAAACTTCTGATATTGGTAAGGATGTATGTTCACACATTTATTTCAAGAAGAGTCTGTCTCGTATCCTTGCAAATGAAGAGGAAAAGGACAGCTTTCTTCTAACATCATTGTTTTTTTCGGATTGTCACAGAAGCTGGATGCAAAACAGATATCGTCTCTCACGTGGCTGCTGCTGCCAAGGTCAGCTCTGCAAGCTAACTTCATATTTTTCACATGGCTGTTTTGTGCTTCAGCTATTTCTCTGGTGTATTAAAAACAAACAGGCTTTTTTCCAATGTTCATGTCTTCTCTTTATTCTTCTGCCTCCTTTTTAACCCTTACAACTGTTTAAGACCTAGGAAGATACCCTCAACCTATCCTTAAGCTTCCTGTTCTTCAGCTGCCTGACTGTCGTAGCCAGTAATTGCTGGGGTTCTGTCTGGAGAAACAGGGATTAGGCTGCAATAAGTTGAAACCACTGATAAGGAGGAACTATTGTGAATCCCAATGCGGCAAGGACTAGGATCAAGGATGCATGAAATTTTGTTCATCTGAACAGACACGTGGTTTCAGGATTGGGTAGAAGATAGTGGTAGCCTTTGTAGCAGAAGAGTGGTGGGTTTTGTTTTGTTCTAACGTACAGTGGCCTGTCTGTCCTTTTGCAGCTACAACAGGATTTTTCCCTGTCTTGGAGGTAGGATCCAAATGTTGTATATATATATATAAGGTTTTCCAAATGAACTGGGAATTAAATGTACCAGACAGTTGCAAAATGCAAATATACTGAACTCATTAGTTAAATCTATACAGTTTTGGTACTTCATCCTCAGCATCATGGAGGTTATAGTCTGGGCTGTGGTTTTGGGTGAAGTTGGCATTAAGTGTTCATATCTTTGAGAAACTGATCTAGTGAGCAATATCTATATACTGACGCCCACTGATGTCTCATATGAATGTCCCTCCTGTGAATATAAAGTTTCATGAGGAACCAACTGGAAAGAGCACTAATACTGAAATGCAGAGAAATAAACCTTGATTTGACAGTGCACAACACTAATGTAAATGTTTCATGCTTCTGTGTCAAATTATCAGGTGCTCTACTGCACCAGGTAGTGTTTAAGCAGTTGTAACAGTCTTAAACAGTCCTTCCTGTTTAAGCAGGAAAACTTGCTGACACTGAAAGGGCTCTGCTGTGGAGGGGCTGCTCTCACTCTGGTCCCATTGTTTAAAGAAGCACAAAAGGCACCTAAAGAGAGTGAAAGAAAAATCTCTCTGTCCAGGAGCTGTAATGCTAATGTAGATAGATATAACAGGCCACCTCACATAGAATCATAGAATAGTTAGGATTGGAAGGGATCTTAAAGGTCATCTAGTTCCAGCCCCCCTGTCATGGGCAGGGACACGTCCCACTAGATCAGGCTGCCCAAGGCCCCATCCATCCTGGCCTTGAACACCTCCGGGGATGGAGCATCCACAACTTCCCTGGGCAACCTGTTCCAGTGTCTCACCACTCTCATGGTGAAGAAATTCTTCCTTATTTCAAGCCTAAATCTGCCTCTCTCCAGTTTATACCCATTCCTCCTCATGCTTCAATATAGTGGACACACAAGTGACTATACAGTATCTAGGTGGTATTGAGTATGAAGAAGGTAGTTTTGAAAGATACGAACCAGCTGGGCTTCTGTATATGAGAACATCCTTCCTATAGAGTGATGTTCACATTCCTCTATACTGCACTGTTGTCTGTTTCTAATGATCTAGAAGTATAAATGGTATTTCAGTTTAGAAGCCAGATGCTTTCTAGCTTTAAGCTCTAAGCTAAATAAATTCTTTTCTGTTTTATATTTCTCATGTAATGACAAACTTCCTATTGTAATAAGTACAGCTGTGATAACATGGGCTTGGAATCTGCAGGGTGCTGGAACAACTTTTGGGCAAATGGAGTGTTGGCTGTTGGTAGAAAGTAAAAAAAGTATCTGGATCTTCGTATGAGTCCAAGAGATGACTCAGTGGTAGAAAAGGCAATTCTAAATTACCCCTTGTCATGACCTATGAAAACATACCCAACAGCCAACTTTTTCTGTTTCTAAGTATCAATACAGGGCTTCAAACAAAACAAAACAGACCCAAACCCAAGAATGAGCCCTAATGAGGTGAAATAAAGCCTACTAAAACTTAAGAACATAATGAGAAATCAAGTGCAATTTCTTTGGCATATTTCCACAATTTAAGTTAATGCAAACAGTAATACTATAAGTAGTTAGCTGTTAGAGTTTATGGCTGTCCTGCTGGGACCGAGGAGGAGACCTGTGCCTCATTTTTATTACTATATGGTCAAAATAGCCTACAAGTGAGAAATAATTTAAGATGCAGGTCATTAAAAATCACATTCCTGTGGTATAAAATAATAAATCTTCTGACGACAAAGGTCTACTGCAATAACTCTAAAGATTTAATATCCTTAAGTATCTTAAGGATATATATTGATGACTAGGACAAGGATAAGGTCAATATAATGTTACAAACTCAATGAAATATATCAATGAGGATGAAAAACCTAGTAAATCACTTGCTGACAAATGATGATGTGAGCCTGTGTGCTATTTCTTTCCAATGTATTGTGAGATCCACAGTCAACAATCTTGCCATCAGCTAATTGGGTTCTGTCTCATTTTTCTCCAATCCTTAGCCCATAAGGTCTTGTTTAATAGCAGCAATGAAATCTTCCTAATATGAAAATACAGCTTCATGAAAAGATGTTGATAAGCCTTCCTGTTGAAAAACAGGCCTACTGCTAAATAGACCTTCATTCTATTATAGCAGTTACTTAGAATAAATGAATAGGTTTTCACTAGGACAGATATACTTTGAACAATAAGTTCCTGTGTCTAGCAGAAAAGGCATTGTATTCACACCCAGAGAATCAAGTTACTTCTAAACTATTCAATGAATTCCTTCATATTCCATAAAAACACAGTAACAGCACCATATCTCTGTACAGTGCTGCATTACAATTACACCTCCTGCAACCTACCCTAACTTGTCAACATAAACTTTTGTGTTGAACAGGGGTGTGTGGCAAACGAGATTTCATAGCCACTTGATTTCAGAAATCTGGTGATTTGAAAATGAAAAGAGATTTCAAGCTCTGGGATTTATTTCTGAATTCCAAAAGAAAGTTTCAATCATAAAGCTGTTGATATATGAGGAGAAAGAAGTCTGGTGGGAATGATCAGGGAAAATGCTCCTTGGATCAGTGTTTTGTTTTGAAAAAGCACCTTATGGATGAGAGAGAGAAAGGTCGAGCGTGAAAGCGAATTCATTATACATGCATTTTACATCAATATGGTAACTACATCTTGGATGTGTATTTTAAATAAAAGAGGTAGAAAAGCTGTAGAAGTTACAGTTACAAGTACACAATAGTCAGTGAAACCCAAGTCCAAAACTGCTTACGTTGACTTGAACCCTTTTAGCTCTCAAAGATTTCTATGAATTTGTTTCTTACACTGCTGGGTTCTTTACTAGGTTTATAGGTATACTATAATAGACCATATACACATTAATTGTAATATATTACTAACAAGACTATTTTATATATTGTCTTGTTTTGTTATTTTTCTTCTACTCACTCCCACATTTTGCAGATATTACAATACTATTACTGTTATTTTGTAAAACTGATACACCTGAAAAGCGTCAAACCAGGCTTATGCAGCAGCTAGACTGAAGCCATGGATATGCATTGACCTCACTCCATGTTGCTCAAAATCAAATGCAAAATGCAAAACATCAGCTGAATTTAATGTACAGATGCTTGACAAGTATGAGCAAACATGAAACAGCTTTAGAGTTATAGAGCTGGGGACAAAGATGGGGACTGGTTAGACCAGGGAGCAGCTTTGCCATAAAGGGCTTGGGGGGTCTTGGTAAACAGCCATCCAACAGGATTGAGTATGCATCAGCAATGTGCCCCAGGGAAATGGAGTCTGAGCACATACAAGGCAGCAGTAACAAGAAGGTAGCTGTAGATCATGAAAAATGATTCTCCTTCTCCAGTAGTGCTTGTGAAGCCCTATCTAGAGCAATGCGTCTGGTTTTGGGCCCCTGACTACAAGACCAATACAGAAAACACTGACGATCATCTACTGAAAGGTCAAGATGATTTATTTGGGTGATATGATAGAATCATAGACTCACCAGGTTGGAAAAGATCTCTGAGATCACTGAGTTCAACCATACCTATCTGCCACTAAACTATATCCTTAAGTACCTCATCTACCCTTTTAAATACCTCCAGGGATGGTGACTCAACCACCTCTCTGGACAGCCTCTGCCAGTGCCTGATGAACCTTTCAGTGAAAATTTTTTTCCTAATGTGCAATTTGAACCTCCTCTGGAGCAGCTTGAGTCCTATCACCTGTCACTTGGGAGAAGAGACCAGCACCCTCCTCGCTACAACGTCCTTTCAGGTAGCTGTAGACAGTGATAAGGTCTCCCTTCAGCATCCTCTTCTCAAGGCTAAACAACCCCAATTCCCTCAGCTGCTCCTCGTAAGACTTGTTCTCCAGCCCCTTTACCAGTTCAGTTGCTCTTGTCTGGACATGCTTCAGAGCCTCAACATCCTTCTTGTGGTGAGGGGCCCAGAATTGAACACAATAATTAAGGTGTGGCCTCAGCAGTGCCGAGTACAGGGTCAGAATAACCTCCCTGGACCTGCTGGCCACGCCGTTTCTAATACAAGCCAAGATGCCATTGTCCTTCTTGGCCACCTGGGCACACTGCTGGCTCATGTTCAGTCAGCTGTCAACCAACACCCTCAGGTCCTTCTCCAGGCAGCTTTCCAGCCACTCTTCCCCAAGCCTGTAGCACTGCACAGGGTTGTTGTGTCCCAAATGCAGGACCTGGCATATGATGTACAGAGTCTGAGAAAGCTGAGTTTCTTCAACCTTAGTAAGAGAAGATTTAGGGAAGATCTTATTCCTGTCTGCAACTACCTAACAAAAGCATCAGCAGGAGACAGGATCAGACATGGATCAGAGGTGCACAAGGGAAGGATGAGAAGTCATGGGCACAGGATGGAACGTGGGAAATTCCAAGTGGATGAAAGGAAAAAAAAAATCAGCATGAATTTTGTCAACACGGGAACATGGACACAACACAGATATGTTGTGGAATTTAAATTCCTTGGAGATACTCAAAACTCAACTGTATGAGTGCCTGAGCAACCAGAGCTAACCTAAAGGTTGTTAGAGCAGGTTGTACTAGATGACCTCTAGAGGTCCCTTCCAGACTGAATTATCTGAATATAACCTTCTAGTTTTCATTTATGTTAAAGCTTAGTTTGCCCCAATTCTTGCAATTTTATAGGGATTTCAACTAAGTGTAAATAAAGAAATATAATATCTATATAAGTTAATGAAGTGATTAACCTGCACTGCTGTGGCAGAGTAAACAAGAATCAGGTCCATCAAATCTCTGATTTGGCCATAGGTGGCCATTAGCTGGAGTAACTCTACTAGGAAAACTGCTGTCTGGAGAAAACAGCCCACAGTCTGAACTGGAGAAGTTCATATCTGCTTAAAATGGGAAAATTCACTTAGCTCGCATTCTAAGTGCGCATGCTGGAGTGTATGCCAGCGCTGGTCACGTCAGTATCCAACAGGAGTTAACCGCATATTGAGAAGATTCATTCATAAATACAAAATCTTCTTTTAAACTTTCTGCTTCCCTGGCCAGAGTTCTTCAAGGGAACTGCATAGGGAGTTGCATGAAAACTCCGGTGTCCCCATTAGGACACCCTTACATATTGTGTGTATTCAAGTGCAAGTGAATAGAGAGTGCTGACAAGACTGGGTAACATAACACGTCTCTCTGCATTTCCACTAAAGAAATGAGCTATCAAACTGTCTTTCCCTGCTTTTACTGGGAGAAGAACATTGACTGAAGCACATAGGAATTTTTCATTTACAACTAAGCTTTTGAATTCCTTCAAAACTGCTCTAGCATCTACCTCGTAAATGAGGAAAGTTAATTGAAAATTGTTCTCAGCACACAGAGCCTGACACTGGGGGAGTATTGTCTCTCTGTGCTGTAGTGATTTGATTGGGGCTGCTGTCAGATGTTATATATGTTATGTTCAACTCAGCACTGAAAAACAGTCTTTGCCATTTGCCCTGTTCTCACAGACAGGGAAGCTCAAGCCATTGTTCCTGATTTGTTTTCAGTTGTTGCAGTCTTCATGCTGATAATTTAACAGCCTATAACTTAGATTAGGATAACAAAAATATCTCTTTGGAACAGTATAGAGTAAAGGCACATGAAAGGGCAATTAATTCTAGTTTCATAGTACTGCGTGCATCCTGATTTATCTGTTGCAACAGTCATTTACTCTGTAAAGTTCAGTAGTAATTTTGCAGTATGTGTGGGCCTGCTCCAGTGTCCCATAAATTGAAAATATCCTTTTGACTTCATCAGACGATTCAGTTTGGATTCAGTTTTATCACAATTCTCATCTCAGAATCTCAGAGTGTTTTTGTAATCACATCTGAATAAATCTTCACCATGTCTCGTTCTTCTCCATGTAGCAATTCACTTTCTCCACAGGACAGGATAGAATTTGGAGGCAGAGAACAAGGAGAAATACAAAGTTGGCCATAGTGCCTTTCTAGGGAAGTGTAGTGTCTCTTGCGTGTGCATGTGCAAAAACAGAGCCTGCCTGTTCATACTCCCTTGTGACTGGCATACACTTTTCTTAGGACTATAAAAGTCTGTGATAATTTAAAAAGAAAAGATATTGGATATATGCTTATTCTTACCCTTATTTCACACTATGGCTTGTGTATAATAAACCTTAGAAAGAGGGGTTTGTTTAATGCAGATACACCACCATTTTAAAGTGTCACAGAGTCTCTGTTTTGAGGGAACATTTAGGAGCAGTGTTAAAACAAAATTATTGCCATTTCCTGTGGCTTGTATGATGTGTGAATATGCTTAAACATAAGAGTGCAAAATAATTTGTGCAACTGTTATCAAAGCAGTTTAGGAATAAGTTTCACTTTGCAATAAAGAGAAAAGGACCAGAAATTTAAAGAAATAAGATATTTTTTTATTTTTGAAATATCTTTGGAGTCTGAAGGTAGAAATCCCGTTGACTGTTTCATTGGTGTTGTCTTTGCTGTTGTTTTGAGACTGAGAAGGATGTTCCAGATATCCAAGATTCACTTTCCTCACCTCTATCAATAAAAAAAAAATACACCCCTCAGATTTTAAATGCAACATTCATAAACCTGCAGTGTTTTGTTCAGAACCCACAAGTCCACAAATACCTTTTGGGTTACAAATCCTTGAAATAGATTTCTGTTAGATCAGGTAGACTAGCAGTGCCTTGCTGTGTACATTTCTGTCATGTATTGCTGTCTTATGGTTGTGAATCTGAAAACTCTTACAGTCCCTCCAGGGAGTCTCCCAGATTATCTTCAGTTATTTCCAGTAAATGTTTTTTTGTTTATTTTATTTTGGGACTAACTCAATTCCTTCTCTTCCTATTTTTATTGTAGTCCAGAAATGTCTGTATTCACAAATGTGTTCCCAGTCCTTAGTTTGTTCGTTTTAGGGGTTAAGTCATCCATGTCATGTTTTAAGAGTTTCAGTCCTTCTCGTTTTTCCTTTTGTCTCCATACAGCTGCACTAGCCACAAGCATCGCCTGATTGAGACCATTCAACCCCCCTTTTTTAAATTCAACAGCAGTCTGGGTGTCTCTGCCCTTTTGGAGCGGTGAATTCTGCTGGCTGACACCACTCTAGAGGAAGAAGAAATTCTTCTCTTGAGCAAGTGCTTGCTTATTCTTTTAACACAGGATCATGTAAAAAAGGAAAGACTAGCATTATTTTTGTTATTATTTTGCCTGCTTTCGTAGAATACAGAGTCTCTTCTCAGCACGGAGCCCTGGCTGTGCTAGGCACTGTATACATATATATGTGGGGACAAGTCCCAGCCTTGAAAATCTCACCCTTTTAAAAAACAAAACCACAAAAGATTTGGCAAAATGGTTCTGTAAACAGACAGGGTGATTATCATTGCACGTAAGCTCTATTTCTTTCTTTGGCTCATTGAAAAGCATCCTGGTGAAAGGTCAGGAGGGAAGGGAGCTCAGGTTTCTACCACTTTTGGTGGTGGTTGGATGCAGAGGCAGTGATGGACCATGATGCTGTCATGCATGAGAGCCTTTCCACTGACATGCCTGTCACTTGGAGCCTGGCATAATGGTTTCCCCCCCTGTATCCCTTCCCCTCTTTAGTCCCTTGTGCCTCTTGTATATTGTCACAGAAGGATAGTGGGGACCTGATGCTGCCTGGCTTTGTAGCAGGATGCAGGGGGAGTCAGCTCTGCAAGTCTCACAATCGTGGTGTGCCAATGATGGCATATGTAGGTCAGGGTCTGTCAGTTTTGAGGGACACACCTCTTTTTTGGACCCCTGGCACCAGAGGGGTGAAATGCCCGGCATCTTCCTGCCACTAGAAAGGACAAAAATGCTTTTGGCCTGTCACTGTGCCAGTGGGTGTTCATGAGAGCACTTAGAATCATAGAATCACAGAATCATTTAGTTGGAAAAGACCTTTGAGATCATCGAGTCCAACCATACCTGTCCACTACTAAACCGTATCCCTGCACACCACATCTACCCATCTTTCAAATACCTCCAGGGATGGTGACTCAACCACTTCCCTGGGCAGCCTGTACCAGTGTCTGACAACCATTTCAGTGAATAATTTGTTCATGATACCTAATCTGAGCCTCCCCTGGCACAACCTGAAGCCATTTTCTCTCATTCTATCACTAGTTACTTGGGAGAAGGAAACAACACCCACCTCACTACAACCTCCTTTCAGGTAGTTGTAGATAAGTTCTTTCCTTCAGCCTCCCCTTCTCCAGACAAAACAACCCCAGTTCCCTCAGCCGTTTCTCATAAGACTTGTTCTCCAGCCCCTTCACTAGCTTTGTTGCCCCTTCTCTGGATATGCTCCAGCACCTCAATGTCCTTCTTGTAGTAAGGATCCCCAAACTGACCACTGCATTCAAAGTGCGGCCTCACCAGTGCCGAGTACAGGGCCACAATCACTTCCCTGGTCCTGCTGGCCATGCTGTTTCTGATACAAGCCAAGACGCCATCGACCTTCTTGGCCATCTGGACACACTGCTGACTCATATTCGGTTGGCTGTCAACCACACCCCCCAAGTCCTTCTCTGCCAGGCAGCTTTCCAATCACTCTTCCCCAAGCCTGTGCGTTGCACAGGGTGGTTGTGCCCCAAATGCAGGATTTGGTACTTGGCCTTGTTGAACCTCACCCCGCTGGTCTCAGCCCAGTGGTCCAGCCTTTTAAGATCCCTCTGTAGTGCCTCCCTGCCCTCAAGCAGATTGACACATCCACCCAGCTTAGTGTCATCCACGAACTTAACTGAGGATACATTCAATCCCTTCGTCCAGGTCATTGATATTGAACAGATATTGAACAGGACTGGACCCAGCACAGAGCCTTGGGGAACACCTTGTGAGCAGCCTCCAATTGGATTTAACTCCCTTTACCAGCACTCTTTGGGCCCAGCCATCCAGCCAGTTTCTACCTATCAGAGGGTGCTCCTGTCCAGGCCAGTGGCAGCCAGTTCCTCAGGCAGACTCCTGTGAGAAATGGTGTCAAATGCTTTACTAAAATCCAGGTACACTACATCCACAGCCTTTCCCTCATCCACTAAGAACATAACCTTATCATAGAAGGTGATCAGGTTAGTTTGGTAGGACCTGCCTTTCATAAACCCATGCTGAGTTGGCCTGATCAACGGGTTGTCATGTGTGTGCTGTGAGATATCAAGATGATCAACTCTATGACCTTCCCCAGTGCCAAGGTCAGACTGACAGGCCTGTAGCTCCCTGGATCCTCCCTCTGGCCTTTCTTGAAAGTGGGCAAAACATTTGCCAACCTCCAGTCCAGTGGAGCTTCCCCAGTCAGCCAGGACTACTAGTAGATGATGGAAAGGGGTTTGGTGAGCACCTCCACTGGCTCCCTCAATATCCTTGGGTGGATCCCAAGCTGGTGAAGGGGCTGGAGAACAAGTCTTACGAGGAGCGGCTGAGAGAGCTGGGGTTGTTTAGCCTGGAGAAGAGGAGGCTAAGGGGATATCTTATTACTCTCTACAACTACCTAAAAGGAGGTTGTGGAGAGGAGGGAGCTGGCCTCTTCTCCCAAGTGACAGGGGACAGGACAAGAGTGAATGGCCTGAAGCTCCGCCAGGGGAGGTTCAGGTTGGATATCAGAAAAAAAATTCTTCACAGAAAGAGTCATTGGGCACTGGAACAGGCTGCCCAGGGAGGTGGTTGAGTCGCCTTCCCTGGAGGTGTTTAAGGAAAGGGTGGATGAAGTGCTTAGGGACATGGTTTAGGGAGTGTTAGGAATGGTTGGACTCGATGATCCAGTGGGTCCTTTCCAACCTGGTGATTCTGTGATTCTGTGTGATCCTATGTGGCCCTATAGACTTGTGAATATCTAATTGGCCGAGCAGGTCTCTAACCATTTCCTCTCGGATCAAAGGAGCAAATAGTTACAGAGGGGTGGCAAAAGTGAAGGGGTATCACAATAAAAAGGAAAGGAGGAATAAGGAAAGAGAGCAGGACTGATGGAGAGGATTTTATGTGCAAAATCTTGTTACTAGCAAAGGGGTAACACATAAGCCAAGGATTTTTTAGTCTAATTAAAATCCTGACATGCTAACTAATATACAACACACAATTAATTAGTAGTAGTACAGTTACAATACACAAATATTCACAGTCCAAATTAATAAATATATAAAATAAATCCTATTAATAAAAAGGTTAAAAATTGTTAGACAAGGAAACCAGCCTTACACATCTGCACCTCATTCGCGGGTGTTATGGTCCTTTCCACTGCCTCTCTGTGTACCGGGGCAATGGCATGAGTCTTCCCTAGGTACAAGCAAATAGCAGGTTTGCAGCAAGGCATCAGTGTCCCACGTGCCATGGCCCTGGAAGCACCACCAGCCCTCACTGTACCTGCCCAATCCACAGCCCATTGCCCCGTTTTTGTCCCTCAGGGCTGTCAGTCCCTTCCCCAGAGCAGCTGCAGCAGGACTGGTCTCCAGCTCCACACAGACCTGCCCTGCCTGGCTATGGGTCCGAGGAGCCAGGTCCACACATCAGCCTATATCCTGACCTGTCCCTACCCTCATGGCTCTCAAGGGACTGTGCTTGATTCCAGTTTTTTCACCACAGCTGCATGGTTTATTGCCCTGAAGTGTCCAGTACCATCCCTTGCCCCTACTTTGGGGGCTTCTGCTGTCCTCTACATCATCATACTAGACTTATAAATATGTCTTCACACACAGACTCTCAGCTCATTAGTCTTATCTGCATAAAAATTATCATGCCATATGGTTATGCCATATGATTCTGCACAGGGATTTGCTCAACTCTAGAGCTATGCAAAAGTTGAGCAAATTATGCTATAGCCACCTGGATGTTAGAAAATTGCTGTTACAGCTAGACAAGATAAACATGCTTCCGAGTGGGCTAAAACAAGTCCAGACAATGTTTCATATGTCCTGAGATGTTGCTTTGTACAAAGCCTTTTGACCATCCCTAGCCATGGCAGCACTATGCTTCCCAGGCAAGGAGGCTACAGCTGGATGCACAGGGCTGGGAAGTAGGGGGGGGGGCATTTTTGGGGGAGCAGAAGCAAGAACAGACATTTGGCAAACCTGGTAAGGGCAAAACATCCCTTGCCTAAAGGCAACCCGATGCCCAGGTGACACAGAGGTGGAGTCATGTGGTGGGATTCTGATATCGCTTCTCTGGTCACAGCTGAAAAAAGCTGAACAAGCTGATGGTAGGACAGCCATAAGAGGAATGGTGCTCTCAAAGACTCCTCCACTATCTGGGTCTAGAGAAAGGCAGTGGGAAAAAAAACCCCTCCAGCTAAGAGTTTTTCCGAGTACTTTTTTCTGTGCCCCAGCCATTTCTATTCAATGATTTCTGAGATATGTGTCACTCAACTGGCGATGCTACCTCCCAACTGCTGCATCAATGAGAGAAAGGTCACCAAACACTATGAACTTTTGTAAGTCCTTGGGCTAACACCCTTGCACTGATTCTCCCTTGAAAAATATGCGTATGGTGAAGGCCATCTGAAATGTCTCATGCCCTCTTTACCACATAGTGGTTTTGGAGTACAAAAGGTCTTTCAGACCTCTGGAAGGATATCCATCAATTATGTCTGAAAACCGCTGAAGCTTTACTTACTTATTTAATAAAAGAGGATAATATTTGTGTCTGAACACAAACATCTGTAGTGAACTTCTAAGGTGAGTAACCCAAGGAGATTTTAATAAGCTAGTGGTGCAAAATAGCATTTAGAAGAATCAATTTAAGATAAAAAACTCCTCACATGGTGGAGGAAGGAGAATGGGACAGAAGAAGAGCAATATGCTGTAAACTGTACAAGACGGTTCTCACTTTGTAGATATATATATGTAGTATGTCCCATTGTGTTTGGGATAGTTTGATGAATTAGTGTGGGGGTGTCATCAACTCCTTCAACTTACTTAAATATATCTGAAAATAAGAAACATCTCACAAGATGTTCATGGGTCTTTAAGGCAAGATCCTAAACATAGGTGAGAAACAAGGAGTGGACCATGGGATAAATGTATGAGGCAATTAAAATAGAATATTATCCCAGACATCCATAAGAAAGGTTCCAAAGTTGCTTTAAAAGTGGGAGTTGTCTGGCACATCATTTATATTCTGTTCTCTCTGTATCTGATTTATTGTTTTGCAGTGACATCTGCAGCATACGTAGAGACTGGGCAAAATTCAACCCAAGTAATTGAACCCTGTCTTTCTAAAGCATGCTTTTGTTTGGTTGTATTTACGTTCTCATTTTGCCTTATACTATTTGTGGAGTGCTAGTAAACTGTTAAGAAGCCATTACAGTCCACCTAATGAGCTTTATGGGTTTAATCACTTTCTCTAGGCAGATCTTTATAAAATATCTTGCAGTAGCCATTACACTGCTTGCTCATTGCATCAGAGGGCCTCCTACCAGCTCTCCAGGAGGGCTGCATAAGGTCTGCTATGATAGGTGGCTTCTTCTTGTGCCCGTGTATCAAAGCAAACTACTTGTGACCACCTCAGTATGTAATCTACCACTGGCTGAGTAATGATCATAATAAAGATAGGATTCACTCTCCTCTTTTAATTATTATTAGCCTTCCCTGAGTTTACTTGTTATAAACTCGGGGAACTCTTTGATTTGATAATATGTATATTCAGATATTGATACTGCCATACGTTTGGAGTGCCTTAAAGCAAAAGCATAGCTCCAACTATCTACAGATCTGCCACATCTGTCATAGACTTAATCAATTATGAACTTGGATATCACATATATTTATCTGAAGGCTGTATAGAAATGAAACTATCTCATGGGCACCTTCCTTTAGGAAAGAAAAAGCTTGTATAGTTGCATTTGTGACGATGTATGCAGCCTTTCAATCATGCCATAATGTTTTCGGTCCTAGTTTCCAGGACCACACCTCTGACTCTGTGTGAAATAAAATTCAGAGACAATTGTTGCATTTTTGTACAACACATCCTAATGGTCAGAGTATCATGCTGGGAACTTGGTTTCCTTGGTCCCACCATGGTCCTGCTTCCCATTGTGGCAGAGCCTCTTCAGCTTTGCCAGTGTGGTTTGACCAGAAATAACAAGTCATGTTCTTCCACACAAAACTTGTGAGAATTGCCTAAAAAGTATTTAAAACCATACACGTACACACTCCGGGTTATTTTATATGCACTTATTGTTATTTTTGTTTCTGATCTCCCAGGGTCAGATGGTACCATATTTTAAGTTCTATGATTTTAGGCTTTAATAGAAGCACAACTACTCCTAGTTTCAGGATAGCACTGTGAGGGTTTTTTTCAGTCCTAGCTGAGCTTTGGCTGCTCTTTCTGTACAATGAAGCTTGTCTCGGCAGATTCAGTAATGCTGGTAGACAATTTTGAGGTCTGTGGCAAGAGCTATGTAACCAAAAATTGTCATCAGCATTATTAATTACTTCCCTCAGCTAATGAAATAATTATGCAATCAGAACTAAGCAAGTGTGTTCTGAAATGATGGGGTTTTTTTCCTCCATCTGTAAATGCAGAACTTCAGATGACCTTCTTTAAACAGATCAGACAGCTGAACTGGGCCTTTCTGTCCTTATAAAAGGGACTGACTGTTTTCAAAACTAAAATTCAGTGCAATTAATAGTAAAAATACAGTTTACAAAGTAATTCTGACTGATCTAGTAATTTTAGCATTGTGGTAATGATAGCTGATATATTTCTTAAAAGCTTAAGTGGCTATATTCTTGTGAATGCACCACATCCTTGTCATTTCCCAGAAGATGAGAGCCTCTCCTTCTGACATTTCTGCTAGGAAACATGAAATCCACAGAGCCCAAACCGAAATAAAAATGTCAACATTTTTTTTATCAACAACTCTTAGTTATTAAAGAAATTTCTTGATTTTAAATGCTTGACCTTAAGAATTCTGAAGGCTTGGGATGAGCCACGTGGTTAATATTATTCCCCTTCCTCCACCAGAGGAGTGTAGTTCAAAACTCTGGAAGAAGAAATAAAAACCAGAAACTTCTACAAACTCTGGCAAAACAGATTAATTTTTTTTTCGGTTATACATTTTCCTTTCTGCCTGCCTTCTTTCTTTTCTCGTGAATATGAGATATAAGGAAAATGAAATAGCTGAGATTTAATGCTCTTCCTCTCTTTCAATAAACATACAATTGTGATAAAAAACATCTGTCTTGCTTCCCTATAAAGAACAGTGCATAGATATAAAAAGATTGATTGTCTGTGTCTTATTTCATTTCTCTTTCTGTAAGATAGGAGTATGGAGGCATCAAAATGGATAACAACATTTGAGTTTGCTTTGTAATCTGCAATTTATTTGCTTAAATTCAATTAGAGTATCATCCATCAAACACAATGTAGCCCTTGAAAGGGGACAGATCAAAATCTAGTAATCACAAATATGCTGAGCTTTGCTTATGTGATGTCAGTGGTTCCCATTCCAAACCCACTCAGGTTTCTTTCAGAACAGGGTCTTGGAATTCCAAATCCAAGTGTCAGCCAACCAGCTCTCAGTGCAGAGATTGCATAATGCACAAATCAAGGATTTGTGTCTGATTTTATTCCTTCCAAAATAAATGGTAACACTTCCTGTGGCTCCAGTGGGAGAAAGGTCCCCTGCATTACTATGTTACTTTACTAGCTGATTGCGATCCACATAGGATTATGCAGAAAGAAATGCCAGAAAATTCATAATGTCACAGAGCCCTTGTCTTACTGGAAGGCTTTTTATCATTATGTATTCAACTTTAATCCTAGTCATAAATTTATATGGCTTTTAATTGATGCATTAGTAACCAGAATGACTGGATGGCAGGTTTGTAAGTCATTGATGGTGGCAGCTTCAGCTGAAGAGGTTTTGGCTCAGGATAAACAGCTAGTTCATTTATCCTAGTCAGCACACTTAAATAATTTCCCTTATAGATGTAACAATAATTAGGAACAAAGAATAAAGATCTGATTATCCCTAGCAGTTACACTAAGGGACAAATTGGGAAGATGTTTATTTATCGATGCAAGTTCCAAATGAACCGGAAGACAGACTGGAACATCCAGGAGGTGTAATGTTCTCTGACTTGGGGCTGTAGGCGCCAGGAAGAATGCAGGCAAATGATCATGTCTTTTGTGGTTTATTTTTTTTTAAATGCCAAACTTTGCTGCAGTACAGATTGTTTCCTCATATAACCTGGGCAAAGTGATTCACGACAGTTCTTTGAGGTGCTCTTATCTATCACAGTCGCTGGAAGTCTCCATGGAGTCCAGCACCATGACTGCACTCTGACAGAAACCTTTTTCTCACTGGGTTTATTCTCTGCCGTATACTCAAGCTCTTCAGCAGAATAATTCCTTGGGTGGAAATGAGCCTTCTGGTAATCCTTTGTCCTGCTTTGACTCCGTACCTGGGATGAAGGGCATGAGCCAACCAGGAGCAGTCCAGACTTTTCCCCTCTGGTTCAGAACTGAGTCTGGAGTTTGGTTTCTGTGAGTATAGGGTTACAGACACTCCTTCCTTTTTGAATTTGCATCATGGGTAGCTCTGTGGTCTGCTTTACATTGTGTGCCTGAACCAACCTTCAGTAGAAAGGTTATTAAAGAAAATGCAAATAGCTTCTGTAATTTAGTATTAATCAACTAAGCACAAGCTCTCCAATAAAGTATTGACTAACTACTTCTTAATGTTCCAAAGCCTATGGGGAGAGAGGAGCTTTTTTAATAGTTCTGGTTTATATTTCATTTTCCAGGGGAAAGGAGCATGTCGGAGAGAGAAAAACAAAACCAAGCACATTAGAGGGTTTGCCCAAAGCTAGTTTTTTTGGTAGCAGACCCTAGGTTCCTAATTCATTTAGAAGTTTACAGAGTTTCCCCAACATATTTAGACCAAATCTGTCTTACCAGTTTTGAGGCCATTATATTATTCATAGATTTACTACTCAGCAAAGGAATCTGACTTCAGAACAACTATGTTCACTTAGTTTCTAATGAAAATGATCTGAAAAAAAACCAATAACCCACCTTTTATGTCCCCAAGGGCAAAACATTTACGCAGCATATTTAAAAAACAGATGTAACCCAAAGAAACTCCCAGTCAGACTACAAATGACATTGAGACTAGAATAATCTCTATGTTTATTCTTCAGATCCTCTGGCATGCATTGTCTTCTAGATTGGACCATGATAGTCTTCATTCAAAAAATTTTCTATAATTTACCCAACTAGCAAATAAATAATTTTCCCATTTGTGATGTGTTTTTTTTGTTCTTCATGTTTCTTCAGTGGCATAAAGAATGGAAGAGCGTGGACTGATAGCCAGTCTGTTTTGGTTTTCTCATTTGCTGTGGATTCCTTTAGATTAAGCTCACATTTTTATGATCCTAAACCAGGAATAATTCTGCCGTTTCTGTCTGTAAGTGCACATGCCTTAAAAATAAAGTGTGTTATTTCTCTTCCAAAACTCTATAGATACGCTAGTGTCTGCTTTCAATGAGAGTGGAAATTCCAGTATCAAGCAGTTAATCTTAAATCCCTAAACTCGCTGCAGCCAGTACTGTAGAAATTGAATGCTTGCCCATCTATTTTCAATACAGCCTGAACAATGGTGCTCCCTATGAATCCACAGGTTTGTTCCCCTGCACTGTACCTTCCATTGCACTTACACCTGCAAAGAAGTTTGCAGCTGGCTGGGGCCATGCGTTTGGCTGAATTCCACACAGGAAAGGGGAGTGTCAGCAAACAGACTCTGCTAGATCTGCCAGACAGTTGTGAGAGTAAGTTGTTTGTTGTATGTAAGTAATTCTGCAGGTTTCCAACACAGAAAGCATCTTTAGGCTATTCCACAACAGAAGTTAAATTCTTTGACACATTTTGTCTTTTCCCCAAAACCAAACCCAGTGATGAGATATCTTCTTCATCTTCTGTGATACAATGTTCTAGTTTCCTATCTGCAGTTATATTACCTTCATAATTATGCAAATCAATCTTATAAATGCCCATATCTACTGTTCACATCTGGAAGAAAAGTTGACAAAGCACAAAAATAGAATTTATTCTTCTCAAAATCTCTCTCTTGCCCATTTATTCTTGTGATTTGTGTTTTCTCATTTTCACATTCCACTTTGTTTCAACGTTCTTCTTTATTATCTCTGTTCCTTTTAAATATTTACTTCTGAAATAAAAACAAACAAAAATATCACCCCCGCAGTGGTCTTCTGCATTTGTCTTCTGTCCTTTATTAAAGAGAACTGGAGCAGGGGGTGGCCTTGGGCTCCTATCCAAGAAGGAAAGGGGAAGAGAGGCACTGTTTATCCCTGCCAAGGGCTGAAGCAGTCCCCAATCTTTTCTTTAATAGCATTTATTGTCTTCCTTTCTGCTCCTCACAGGGTATGCAATTCCATGTATAAATTACTATTATTTAGCTAGGGAGCATGTGTATGGTGACCGGCACAAATAGTTTGGAAATGTCAGTTTAGATGTCAGTGTTCCTGTAAGTGTTTATTCACATCAATGACCTAGATGACCTCTCCATAACCTGCTTCAAAGTTTGAAGAATTGTTGGAAACAAACTTCCTGTTAACAAAATAAGTGTATGGCATCTGCACATTTCATTGTTTGTTTAGGTACATAAAAATGGACTTGATGTCCCCTCCCCTACATTATTTCACTTTTTTTGCACTTTCTTGTTTTGTGGAGGAGCTGCTGGACCAGGAAAAGTAGCAGAGACAGAACCATTAGAAAAAGTGGCATGACAAAGGCCTTCGCCAGCTCAGAGGGGAAGGGGAAGTTGTCTGAACTGCTTTTTTTTTCTCTTGGGTTGGTTTGTGTTTTTTTTCTTTTGGTTTTTTTTTTTTTGGTTTTTTTTTTTTTTTTTTTTTTTTTTTTTTTTTTTTTTTTTGTTTTGTTTTGTTTTGAAACAGAGTTAAGGTAAACTCCCAAGCAATGCTGGAGTGAGGCTCCACCTCTCCCTGCCTGATCTGCAGGCTCGGGTTACTCTCTCCTGTGTGCTTCACGGGGCATCGCAGTGTGCTTCATCCATACCTGCTGCCCACTGCCTTCAGCTCTGAATGTGCTGCCCTTTACCTTCAGCTCTGAACCTGCCCAGGCACCTGGCAAAATAACACAATTTCCAGAGCTCAGACCTTAATTTCAGGAAGATTTCCTGGAAAACACCAGGTCAAGCGTGGACTGGCATCACTTTAGAAGAGATTCAGCAACTGAACTACCGTAAACAGTAGCTGAGCCATATCTTACTTTCTTCTTTTTATTTTAGAAAGTGTTTTGGAAAACCTGTGTCCTTCCTGAAGAAGCCGTCAGGGGCACGACTCTGGGAGTGATGGCTCTGACATCACCTGCCTGTGCAAATGAGTCATGGTGTGTTATAAAAAGCAAGGACCTGCCAAGTCTCATTTCTTGGAACTGAGTGGAAATTTCAGCAAGCAGCTGCTCTTTCCTTAGTTTGTATATACTTTTCCTCTGCGAGTTTCTTGAAGAGGGTCTGGCATTGTAGAAACTTTGTAGGCTACAGGACCTGTTGCTGTGTTTGGATAAACCTGGCTCATTTCTGGAAATGACTATGCGTTTGGTCTAGAACTGATTTGGATCTTCACGGGGAATCTTGGTGAAGCCTGGAAGGAGACTCAGGAACATAATTAAGCAGGTTTGTAAGTCTTTCAGGATTGGCAGTTCAGTCCTATAAAAAATCAGGAACAGAACCTGAAGACTCAGATCATCTCTCTTATTTATTGTTTGAAGAGGGGGTTCTTTTCATCTGTCTGATGCCTTGGAAAGATTTGTGTGTTCTAGCTTTTTTTCTAGAGACACAAAAGATTATTTGAAAGTGAAATCAGTGAAAACTGAGGTTCTCAGGGAACGGCTTCATTTCAGGAGTGGAAGTGGCTCATTGCAGAAAACACGACTGTGGCAACAGCACAGCATCAGGACTTTGGCTACCTGTAATCACGCCAACCGTATCTGTGTGTGAGACTGTTCCCCTGTGCTGAGTGAAAGCCACGTAGAAGTTGTCAGGGTCAGCAGGAATGTGGTGCCAGATGGATACAGTATCAACAGCTGGGAGATTTCATCCAGGATTTCAGTGAAGATGGGAGATTTTTGTTCTCATCCACTCCAAAAGTTGTTTAGATACAAGATGCACCTACTTCAGTGAGGAAGGATTTTGATTTAGAGCCTCGGTGGGTTTTGTTTAGGGATATTTTTCCTTCATTTTATTTATTTTTGTTGGCGAACGCTTAGGATCACTTTAAACAACTCCCTTATCTCAGCCCAGCGCCGGGGAGCCGCTCTCGGCACCCTTGCGTTTTGTCAGCGCCTTGTAAAGCGGGAGGGGAGGAGAGGGGAGGAGAGGGGAGGCCACCCCGGCAGGAGAGGGGAGGAAAGGGGAGGCCACCCCGGCAAAGCTCCGTGGGGCTCCCGGGACCGGCAGAGGGAGCTCTGCTTCTCTCCGCCGCTGCTCCCCGCTGGCCGGAGCCCTCCCCGCTTCCCACACTTTGTTGGAAGCGCGGACAGCCCCGCGCCCGGAGCAGCGCAGCGGAGCCCGGGGAGGAGGAGGAGGAGGAGGAGCACCCGCACCCAAAAGGTAAAGGGCTGCCGGGGTGGGATCGACAGCGGTGGCCGAGCACCCCCTTTTGTTGTTCGGCGACCCTAAAAGCCACCTGGCTTCATACTACAGCGAATCGCGGGGTGTTACCCGCGGTCTCCCCCCTCTGCTCGGGCAGGGGCTGCTGGAAAACTCCTTGCTGGGGCTCCCCCGCGGCAGCCGGGGATGGCGCTGCCGCCGCAGCCCTTCCCAGCCTCCGTGGCTTTCATATACGCTTCTCTGTCCGTGTCACTGTGTCTATAGGTGTATTTTTCTCGCCCCTTGCGGTAAGGCGAGCCGCCACACCTGCTCGCACCTCGCCCGCCGGGCTCCCACGGCTCCGCGCCGGTGCCCTCCTCCTCCTGCCTCACCTTCTACCAGGTGGCTTGGTTTTCTGTCCCTGTGGTGGTATTTTTCCCCTGGCGGTGAAGCTGGCTTTTCCAGAGGTGGCAAAGGGTGACTTTGGGGTGGGATAATCCTGTTGCGTGCTGTGTTTCTTGGGTGCTCTGCCCTGCTGTCCTTCTCCTCCGCTGTTATAGAATCATAGAATAGTTTGGGTTGGAAGGGACCTTAAAGATCATCTAGTTCCAACCGCCCTGCCATGGGCAGGGACATCCCACTAGATCAGGCTGCCCAAGGCCCCAATGTGCAGCCCTTTCTATTTATCTGCTAACTTTGCGGGGCGATCCTCCTCTTTCTGCCCCTCTTATCTCCATGACTTGCACCCCTTTACGCTTTGCAGCAGTGCAGGGAGCATGACCTGCACACACGGTGGAATTGTAGCATTTTTCTGCGTGATCTCAGGTGCTCCTGCCCCCTTTGTAACCTCAATAGGACTGTGGTGTTGTATCCATGAAAAGCAAGATGTTGCAGCTTCCACTACATCCTAGTTAGAAGCCAGCTATTAGTGGGCAGTAGAAGAAGGATGAAATAAGTTTTCCTTAGGGATGTTAACCAACCCTCCTATCCAAAAATTGTGCTTTGCCTTGACTCATGGGTCTTGTACCCCCCCAGTGATAGACACGTAGCTGTATGATCTTTGGTGGAGCCTGCTTTATTTACTTAAAGTGAGGTACTGAAGATAAAAGTATTATTGCTCTGTGTTGTGTCTGCTGAAATATTAACCAAATGACGGATCTCATGTTTCTTTGCAGTGTAGATCATATTTTAATTGTGCCTCTGCTTCATCATCAAAATATGGTCCTCCTCCCTTCCTATAAACCCTGTTTCTTCCCATTTGTGATGGTGCAATATCTATATGTCAGCTACAAAAAATGCTTACATGGGATAACATAAAAATGACCGTTTTTGTTGTTAGCAACTGGAAATACTGAATCAGCATTTTATGACGGTCTCCTTTCCATGGAGTACCCATGGAAATGTTGCAACCCGTGCTGAGAAGTGGTCCTCTCCTAGGCTGGGCTTGAAATGGGTCAGTCATTTCTTCTCTGTCAGCAGTGGGGACTGCAAAGAGTTTACAGGATCTCCAAGGTGCAAAGGAGAGGCAGCATAGCTCATCTTGATTCACAGTTCACAGTGAGTGTAGTGTTATTAGCGTATGGGTATTGTCAGGTAATGAGATACTGTGCTCAAGGCTCCGTGTGAGCAAGTTGGGGCTGCTGCGGGCTTTTATGGGGGGAGGCTCTGGAAATGTAAGTGGCTTTAGACTTGGATTGTCCAGCTGGCTTATATTGCCGCAAACTCATAATGGCTGCAGTATTGAGTTACACCTTTTCATAGCTCAGAATGAATGTTTTTGATTGTGTGTAATTTTGAAAGAGGCGAGAGCATCCCATTATATTTAATTGGAGGGAGGTAACACTACATAAGCAGCAACACCTAATAATGATTTTGTGCCTGGTTATAGATAGTAATAAAACAGAATGCAAGATTGATCTAAAGATGCTTACTTCTACTGTGAAATGTACAGACGAAAGAAATACACAAGTTCTGCACTTGGCAGCAACTGAATTGTGAAATATAATTGATTTTCTTTCTGTCCATAGTTTAGCTGTAGATGGCGAATCACTTACATTAACTGCTGCATTTTTTATCCCTGTGGGTGAAAACTTATTAAAATCTAAACATCTGAAGTTGAATAATTGGTACCCTGAGGGTCAAAACAGATTAAATACTTAAGAACTTTTCTCTTCAGCTACTGCAGTGAGATAACAGAAGACACATAGTCCACACAGTGAAGGCTGCACAAATAAAGTGCTTGCTAACTTTAGTTTCAGTGTCCAACACTTCTTTTATATCCCTTATTACAATTACTGCAACATGCTGTCTTCTCAGATGGTGAATGACTGGTCAAAAGTAGATTTACCTAAAGATGCAGCTTTCAGCCATGCCAGACAGAAAAAATGAAGCCCTTTGGTCTGTGAACCCTTTAAACACATCTCCCTCTGCTGCAGGGCTGGTGCCCGGAAAGAAAAGACATTTAACACCTCAGAGCTGGCTTGCTTATGATACGGTGTGCGTGGCCTGATCATAGTATCTCCATTCAAAGAGACTTGGAAAGGTGCTTTGCTTGTGCGTGTGTGTTCTGCGTGTGGACAGGTTTGTTTCTCACATTTCCTGTGAAACCAGGATTTCTTCTGGCTTTCTCAGTTAACAGCATCTAGTTCTATGTTCCCTTTTCCCATAGGGATCCAGAGTTTTCATCATTCTAGCCTGAGTTGGGTTCCCAAGGAGACTAATCAACAGCTTGTGACTAAATGTTTTTGAACTGATTTTGAAGCCTCAGTATTTGTTTTGTGGTACAGAGGGCAGCATGATGCCTGAGATACCCCTCATGTATGGCTGTACTTGCACAATATGCACTAAACCTGTAAGTTACTAAAATACCATTGGTAACCAAACTAATAGTGCAGTAATCTATACTGAATATTTACACTGAAAAAAAAAATCTAAGAGGTCAATTTATTGTTTTCAGTGCTAGTTCTCATGTTTTTTCCAATATTAAATTCTTCACATTACCAGAAACTAGAATTATTGCTTTCAGTGAGAGCTATAACTGCTGCCATTTTATGTCAATTCCAGAGTTAGACTCTAATTCATCCATAGATTTATTCATTCAATACACTGAATTTCTCAGTTTCGTACAGATCTTGATTGAACCTTAATACATAGGAATATTCAGTTTCCAACCTGTCTGTCTTCTGAATTGTACATTTTGCCAGGGTGTAAGTTGTTTAAAGGTTCACCTAAGTCAATGAGAGTATTTGGGGTGTGTGTGTAGCAAAGGATTTGTACACCTGTTTACAAAATAGAGCTCTTCATTCACTGAAACAGAAAAGTAACATGGAGGGTCTTTAATAGTGTTTGATACTCAGAGATGCTACGTAATCCTGCTTGTTGCCTGGCAAGGTTAGTCACAGCCTTCTTGGAAAGACCACAAATGAGGGAAGAAGCAACCTTCACATCTGTTTTGGGAGGGGGAAGTATTTTTTTTTATTTATTTGTTTTTTAGTAGCATGGACACAGAGGGAATAAAAAATGAGTCAGTTACAAATGGAAATGTTAGCATTAGCTTTTGTGGATCTATTTTCATTTTGAACTGTGACCATGCGCCCACAATGACTTACAGATGCCTTTGATTTTATTCTGTAATGTCAATGTCAGTAAAAGTTTTAAATACTAGTCAACTCAGGGCCTTGAATGCTACTAGTTGAACACTTCCCTCCCCTTACCTCATGTCATTGTCTAGGTAATTAAAGTAATTCATGCTATGAATCTCCACAGGATTGAGATCTGAAGTGGAAACAGCCAATTACAAATTAATTTATTTGCATGTGTTGCCTTTGTCTTTTTCTGAATAGATTTCAGCAGCCTTATGCTTCTGTGTAGGTGAACTTAGCAGGAGTCTCTGGCTTCAGAGGTGCAGGGTTAGTATTTTCTGTGGAATTTGTACATCTCTGTGTAAGCATTTCTGTGGGGTTTTCTGTGGTGTAGTTTTCTGACCATAACAGGCATCTTCATTACTGATGACAGGCGATCTTACTTGTTTTCGTTCTTAAAGCTTCACTCATATTAGCATTTTGATCAACCATAGAAACTACTATATTCTCTATAACTTATAGAGAAAAAAACCAAGACACACTACTGTAAAACTGGGTTTGTGAAACGATGAACCCATCATCCTGTAATATTGTGAAATCTTTGAGTATTTCAATAGAATATTTAGGAAGAACTCATCATCTTAAGAGTGGTATCTATTGAGTGACCCTAAGAGATATGGATGTTCAGTAACTTAAAACAGACAAAGTAATAGACAAAGTAGACTTCGTACAGGTAACTTGTTTTTGTTTTGTTTTGGTTTGTTTTTCTCAAGAATACATTGGTTTTATGTCAGATAGAGAATTTATCTGTTAATAATACAAAGTGCTACTGGATTTTCTGGATTTTGTAGATTACTACTGCAAGTAAGAGAACATTTGAACTCTTCCAGGCCTTCATGAGTGTAGAGGAGCTGTGTTCAGCTGACTTGCTGACTTAGTTGTGGAGATGCCATAGCTAGCTCTTGAGGCAGGGGGCTGGAATTTGCTGTAGCTCCTGAATGCTTCAGCCTTAACCTAAGGCTCACACTGATAACTCTTGCATTAATGTCTGTAGCTCAGGAATGTTTATAACTGGAAAATAAAGGGATGACTCATGGGGATTTGTGTGTCTTACTTTGATTTCTGCTCCTGCACATAAAAGCATTTTTAAAGATTTGACCAAGTAGAAAAGCAGGTACTAGGCTTGCTGCTTCTTCCATCAGTACTCCCTTCTCCTCCCCCTCACCTTCCAGAAATTGGCTCAAGTGTAAAAAGGAGCTGAAAGTCAGATGTTGGCAGTACCTTTTGGCTGTTCCTTAGTATAGGTCCAGACCCATAAGGAGAGGGAGCCAATATTTAACATACCTTCCAAATTAGCTGTGTAAAACTTGATCGAACAAACATGTGAAGTGCATGAGATCAAAGAAGTCAATTTATTCTTTGATGCTTGCAGATGCCTAGTGAGATACAAGATTATCCCAATTTTATGAACGTTTTAACTTGAGGTAGAATTTGACATTACTATGATTTGTTCACTTAATGCTCCTAGTCATTTGTCTTCCACTTGAAACACGAACTTTGGTTAATGAGCACTTTCTTTTATTCTGGGGTGTTTGAGAGGGCTAATGTTAATTCAGCCCTCTGAATGGTCCTTTTATTAAGGCTGAGGACTATACCCTTTGTTCTGATGTACTCTTCCTTCTTCCCATGCTGCTGCTCTTTTTGCTTGCTTCCACAGTGTATCTGAGGTGTCTTCTCTATTTCCCAAGTCAAAGATCTCTTTGTTACCTGTGTAAAATATTATTTGGAGTAATTAGCCTTGAGAAAGTTTTATTTTTTCCAATCTAAAAGGGATTTAATGCTTGGTGTTTCAGGGAGTTATGTATCTGCTGGGGAACTTAAGAGTTCAGTGCCCATGAAAATCCCAGTGTACATCATAAAATATTTTCAAAGTGTAGTTCTATTACTCAAAGCATGTGAATGTGAGACTTTTGTACAAAGAGTGAGACATTCATCTTGTGTGTTGAGTTCATCATTGTAACTGAATACAATGAGACTGATATAGCAAGAACTATGCAATGAAATTGAGTTACATCATGAAGAGTTTTTGATATCAAGCTGTAGTAAAATTCAGCCTGACGATCTTCCATGTCATTTTAAAAGTGGCATGGGAAAGTCAGCCATTTATAGATGTGCCTCTAATGCAATTTTTAGCTTTGCACAACATGTCTTGAGAAGCTAGTCAGTGCATTATACTACCTTCAGTTGGAGATAAAAATATATATGTTTCATATTCAGGATTGAGTGTCAGATATTTAAATACATGTTTTTCTTCTCTTACTTCGTTGTCATCTCAGGCTGTCTTTTCACAAAGTGGAATTACTTAATCTCTTCTGCACGTCTAGCATTATTTATTGCTTTATAATTCTTCTCATGCTCTTGCAACCTTAGTGTACTGTGTCATCTCTTCTCTTTCCTTCTCTTCCTGCATTTAGGGATAAAGAATTGTCCAGGGGTGAGGGCAGAGGGCCGGGAGTTAGGAAGGTGGAGTCTGTTCTGTTCCCATTCTAGCTGCAAACATCATTATGGCTAATAAATCCAGGCTTACTGGTAATTAGCCCCTTGTACTATCTCGCGTACAGAGAGCAGGACAGAGTGAGGAATCTGGACTTTGTACCATAGTGTCCATTTGGTAAATCACCTATGTGTCACAAAGGTGAGAGACACTGCTGAGAAACAAACACAGCTTCTCCACTGCTGTCACTGTTTCCCTTCTCGTGGCTGCTTCCATGCTAAAGCACTGCTGCATTTTGAGCCTTATCTTCAGCTTTGGTCTCTGTTCTTCTCCCTGTTCAACCTGGCCCCGAGGTGAGGTCTTACTGTTTTCCTTCCTTTTCCACTTGCATAAGCCACTTCTCCACCATCTTGTGGTCCATCCTGCTCTTGAGTCTTGATATAACTTTAGCCTTTTGGGTTTTTTGTTTTATTTTTTTTATTTTTTTTTTATTTAAGTTTTCCCCACCCTTTTTGTTTTACTTCACTCTTCAGTTGCACATAGTACTGCGTGCCGAGTTTCTCAGAACAAAATTCACACAACTTCTTGTGGCAAAGATTTTTCTTTTTCACAAACCAAGTCTTTTTCCCCTTTTGTCTTTATTCTAGTGTCTTCTGAAATGCATTTCAGATCCATTGATCTCAGTGGGGCATATATGTCAAATTACATGGGTAGTCAAGACTTTATGAGATAGGATTTTAAAAGTAATGTCATCTCTAAAGGTTTAACGCTGTGTATTTTGTCTGGACAATAATTTATAGCTTACTTCAAGCAGTTCTAAAGCTCAAGACTGAATAGGAGGTGTTGGAGTGTGTGTAGGCATTTGTTTTCCCTGTATGAGTGAGGTGTCTACATACAAAAAAGTCAGTTCAGTCAATGTCTTACTGAATATGAATGTGAGATATTCTTAGAAGTGCCTTGAATGCATGGCAGCATTTGTTCTTTTCTACATAGAATTTTCAGTTTTTCTCACTTTTTATATTAAAGCCAAACACTGACATGCAAGAAAAGAAGTATTCCAATGTTTCTTAAATAAACAGAACAAGATACAGCCCTGAAGGATTGGCAGGTTGCTGTTGAGGCTCATTCTTGGTGGTGACTGATTGAAGTTACAACTTTGTGCAGTGTATCAATTGTTTGACTTCTTCTGAGGGGCTTGAAATTCCTGGCGGGGGTTAACAGAAGAGATGGTCCTACTGGTCTATGCAGTCCAGCATTTTGTGGCGAGTATCTTAGAGCAGTGGGCAGCAGTGAACTACATATTCCTGGGAAAAGCTTTTACTGACTTTATGGAGGAGGTGGATACACAGTGCATGACAGTTTGCGTCCCATCAGATTCTTTGAGTATTTTAAGATGTACTTTTATAACTCTAAAAGTTCTTATTGTCCATAGAGATTTCCATTCCCTATTTTAAAATTATCTGAAGGTCATGATTTTGGAGATGTCTGTTTTGTCCCTTTGCTTCGGTTTTCCTATTTATAAAACAGAAAATGTATCTGTCTCTTAGGAGTTCTGTGAGGGTTAATTAGCCAATGTTTATACAGCCTTCTGAAGATATAAAGTGCCATATAAATGCTAAGTATTGCTGTTATTACCACCAGCTGCTTCATTGTAGTTGCAGTAATAAAAGTTTCACTGCTGGTGGTTGTATTATCGTTATTCTAGATGTAGGTTAGTTTTCATGAGTGCTGGAGACTGAGGGTGGTGGTAAAATTGATGGTGCAGACCATACAGAGGTAGATGTGCATGAGCGTGGAGATGAGAGAAGCTGTGCTTCTAGCTATGAAATATTTGTGAAAAAAACTGAAACAACAACTGGGAAAGAATAAAGTCTCTTCTGCAGTATGGCAGCATTTACAAGTCACAGGGCTAACTGGGGGGATGGCCTGTGCTTATGCAGTGTCTCAGCTGGTTAGAAATGAGCTGGCATCAGTTGCATTTGTGACAGTGGCATGTAAAAGAAGGGATCTTTTAGAGATGATTGATAATGGGTAGTATAGGGAAAGAGATGTGGTATAAATCACAATTAGCCTTTAGGGGTTTTTTCAGGTCTACTTTTGTAAAACATCCGTGACTTAATGCTGAGCTATTTTTATTAATGTTCTTGTGCTTATCTCACATAACCAGCTTGTTAAAAGAGGATATGAACATTTTTTAAGCCTCTGCCTTATAAATTGCGAGAAAGAGAAAAGAGGATTGATTCCAACAGGCTTGAAGGTAGATTCATTTCTCTTCTAGTTAGCAAAATGAGAAAAGGGGGAAAGTTAAACTAAAGACTTAGTGGGCTGCTCAGTTTTAGCCAAGTGGAAAAACATTAGAGTTAGGTCTAATATAGAATTTAATTGCAAAACTTTAACCTAAAAGGAAATAAATGCAGTGGAATTCTGTTTTGGTAAATTGATGATAATATCTCCAAGTCATTTCTGCCTGAAGTAATAGGGTAGGAAAAAAAAAAAGTAAAAACAAAGGAACACTGAGGGGGAACAATTACTTTGCTGACGTCTCTTGAAGATCTGAGGGAGTTACTTGGTTGCATTATGAGAAGAATGTTGTGCTGCTGAAATGTTGGAGAGGGTGGATAATATTGATACTTTGAATGTTCTTTTAGTTATCAACATCTCAGATAAGATGGAAAAAGTTGGAAGAATGCAATACCTTATGTGAGTTCCTTCAGCATTCTTAATTGGTCATTACGTGATTTCAATATTAATATTAGGTATGTCTGGTGATTTTTAGGGGGTTCTAGATCTCTAATTCGGGCTGTCAAACTGCCTAGAAGAAGTGGTCTGTTTCTAATCGTCACTTAATATCTCCACTGCAAGGACTTCAAAACTAGAAATGCTGCTAAACAGCAAACTGATTCAGTCCTTTATGATTATGTGTAAGCAAATTTTCAGATGACGTAAACATCATTAAACAGCAAGAAGAAAAGGCACCAGTCTTCTTTTTAATTTTTTTTTATTTTTAGGGAATCCCATTTAAAAACAAGCATAAACTAGACAATGACAAAGTCCTTTAATGTAGAAACAGAAGCAGTTTAAACACACAAAGGTAGGTAGGGTAACCAAGGCCCACATGGAGATGTCCCAAATGCTGGCTGGTAGGACAGGTGGATTTTGAAACAAGACTTACGTGTTGCTTTAGCTGTTCAAAATATTTTTAATAGTAAAGAGAAAGACAATTCATAATGTTGTATTAAATCTTTATTGTGTAGAGTGGCAACGTCTCATTTTGAATAAAAGTCTGACTTTTCTTGAGGGCAGTATGGAAGAGCAACTATCTGCACGCAGCAGTACAGCAATTTGATAGGAATTTCTTTTTCTGTTACCCTAGACTGTAACATATAGTAGTATAATAGCTGTCTTTTGAAGTAAAAAAAAAAAAAAATCTGCCTAAGGGGCCGTCATTTTAAAGTATAATATGAAATGCTGTTTTAATAAGGTCTGGTCCTTGCACATCTCAAGTGCAAGGAAATCTGTATGTCGAAACCTTGCTAATCCTTCATTTGCACAAAGTATTTGACTTGTTCCCTAACTGTCAAGGAATTAATGGTGTGCTTAAATGAGATCTTGCATTACTAGACTGTAATTATTGTTACAAGAGTGTCTACTCTGTATTTGATTGTGCTTTATGAATTTTCATAATAAATAAAGTGAAATTGCTGTTGTCAAAATATATGAGTGAAGTAATCTGATTCCTATTTTTTGTGTACTCACTGGCCCACAAAATTGAATGATTTCCAGTAAACTTCTAGACAGCTTGTACAAGCGGATAGGGTTTGCTGTGTTGTGTTGTATTGTTTTGTATTGTTTTGCTTGTACTTGTGACAAGTTAAATAATGGTGTAGCTGACAAGGAGCAACTCCATTGAGGAGATGACAACACATTTCTCCTGTACTTCTTAGTTTGGCCTTGTATTTGAAAAGGGAGCAAAAAGGCAACATGTATATTGGGTCACTTAATAAATTCAGGTCCTCATCTGAACTGTGATGGCGTGACCTCTGACAATTATTATATGATAACAGGCCTTAAATTAAGTTATTCAAAGGAGTGCTTACAGCAGAGATGTCAAGACACTGCAGACATATCCAAACCAATTTTAATTGTACTCTCCCAGTATCAGAAACAGACTACAGTTGTATGGGATGCTGTGGACTTCATGCCTCTTGGCTGACGACAGAGCTATTGCTGCCATGAATAGACTGGATTCAGCATCCAAACCTGAGTATGGTCCCTGCACCATAGACACATCTTCTGTCTACATGCTTTCACAGAATCACAGAATCACAGAATCACAAGGTTGGAAAGGACCCATTGGATCATCGAGTCCAACCATTCCTAACACTCCCTAAACCATGTCCCTAAGTACTTCATCCACCCGTTCCTTAAACACCTCCAGGGAAGGCGACTCGACCACCTCCCTGGGCAGCCTGTTCCAGTACCCAATGACTCTTACTGTGAAGAATTTTTTTCTGATATCCAACCTGAACCTCCCCTGACGGAGCTTCAGGCCATTCCCTCTAGTCCTGTCCCCTGTCACTTGGGAGAAGAGGCCAGCTCCCTCCTCTCCACAACCTCCTTTCAGGTAGTTGTAGAGAGTAATAAGCCTCCTCTCCACAACCTCCTTTCAGGTAGTTGTAGAGAGTAATAAGCCTCAGCCTCCTCTTCTCAAGGCTAAACAACCCCAGCTCTCTCAGCCGCTCCTCATAAGACTTGTTCTCCAGCCCCCTCACCAGCTTTGTTGCTCTTCTCTGGACACGCTCCAGAGCCTCAACATCCTTCTTGTGGTGAGGGGCCCAGAACTGAACACAGTACTCGAGATGCGGTCTCACCAGTGCTGAGTACAGAGGGAGAATAACCTCCCTGGACCTGCTGGTGACCCCATTTCTGATACAAGCCAAGATGCCGTTGGCCTTCGTGGCCACCTGGGCACACTGCTGGCTCATGTTCAGTCGGCTGTCAACCAGCACCCCCAGGTCCTTCTCTTCCGTGCAGCTCTCCAGCCATTCTTCCCCCAGTCTGTAGCGCTGCATAGGGTTGTTGTGCCCCAAGTGCAGGACCCGGCATTTGGCCTTGTTAAACCTCATCCCATTGGTCTCGGCCCAGCAGTCCAGCCTGTTCAGATCCCTTTGCAGAGCCTCCCTACCCTCCAGCAGGTCGACACTTCCTCCCAGCTTAGTGTCATCTGCAAACTTGCTAAGGGTGCACTCGATGCCTTCATCCAGGTCATTGATAAAGACATTGAACAGAGCTGGACCCAGTACTGAGCCCTGAGGAGCTCCACTTGTGACTGGCCTCCAGCTGGAGTTAACTCCATTGACCACCACTCTCTGGGCCCGGCCATCCAACCAGTTTTCAACCCAGGAGAGTGTGCGCCTGTCCAGGCCAGAGGCTGACAGTTTCTGAAGCAGAATGCTGTGAGAAACTGTGTCAAAGGCTTTACTGAAGTCCAAGAAGACTACATCCACAGCCTTTCCCCCATCCAGTAGTTGAGTGATTTTGTCATAGAAGGTGATCAGGTTAGTTTGGCAAGATCTGCCTTTTGTAAACCCATGTTGACTGGGCCTGATCACCCGGTTCTCTTGCGTGTGCTTCATGATAGCACTCAAGATTACCTGTTCCATGACTTTCCCTGGCACTGAGGTGAGACTGACAGGCCTGTAGTTCCCCGGATCCTCTCTGCAACCCTTCTTGTATATGGGCACAACATCCAGCCTTTCCTGGAGATCTGCACAGGGATAACACAGACTATGTAGAAGACAGTACATATCATTTGTTTTTCAGGCAGATAGAGTCAGTGGAATAAAATTTCAATATCAGAATACCTACCTAAGATTTTCCCTTTGGTTTATTACAATTATTCTTGTAGTAATAGCTTCTCCAGATCTTAGCCTGGGACTGGAAACCTTTTGTACTAGGCACTCAGTTCAGGAGAATCTTATTATTTAAACATAATTTCTATTTTTAAGTTAGATAATCTACAAAACCTGTTTAAAGCCATCAGGAATCATGACATCATCTATCTTCCCCTGCGGAGTACGAAGGAGGAGAGCTTCTGCCCTTCTATTTCTGTAGAAGAATATCAAACAAGATTTCTTGTCCTTCCTCTCTGTGTCAGGTAGACACAATAATTTAAACTACCTGCTTCTGCCAAACACTGGCGTTTTTCACTAAGAACATTAATTAATTTTTAGTGGTTCTGTGTTTGAATTGTGTGAATGCAAGTACATGGTGATACCCTCTGTTTGTATTTTTATATAAATATGTATTTGGCACATAGCAGATGTAATCCAGAATTCTTCCTCTACATATAGACCTTTTCCCCCAAAACCACATAGGCTAAAAGCAAGTGATCCTCGAGCCTACACTTCTTTCTCTTCATGCTTCACTGTATAAATTGTGTAAACTCAGACCACTTCCTGAACTACTACATACTTCTCTGCATTGTAATTTTTGCTTACACGGCAGTATGAGACCTTTGCTTGCAGAACAGTTTATAAGAATTAGAGACTATGTTATGCTGTGGGAGAAATCCATGGAAGTGTTGGAGAGGTTCTTGTATAGGTTCACCTTGACATTTGAGAGACTCGGGGCCTTCCTACCTCCTAGACAATGGCAAAGGTATCGTACAGCAACTGGGGTATCCAGATGCATGCTGTGTTAGTACTTCCAATAACACCAGCAGTAACAGTTTTTCTCCATGGTCCTGTCTCCCTTATGGCTGCTACTGAACAAGATCCGCAGATGTCCCTTCGGGCAATTCATAAATTGAATCCACAAAGACTGTGTGGAAATCTGTCACAAGTGATGCAAGTCCTCCTTGTTCTTAAAACCTCCCTCACGGATCTATAGTGCAGTGACTTCTTTAAGACATAAAGAAAAATGCATGGAAATTTTACACATGTCCTTGCCTTTTATGTTCTCCCTGCAGGACTCCCCTACATGGGACTCTTGCTTCCATAACGACGAAATGTTCTGAGGCAGCTTGTTGGCACGATCACATGAAATAACAGAGACTTCCCGATATTCCCTGTTCTTACCCTGTGTAGATATATGCCTTCAGGGATCAACTGACCTTAAAAACTATACATATCTGGAGGTTAGGGTCATTTTTGTTGTACTGATTTTTTTTTTTTTTTTTTCTGTAAACATTGGGATCATAGCATCATAGAATAGTTAGGGTTGGAAGGGACCTTAAAGATCATCTAATTCCAACCCCCCTGCCATGGGCAGGGACATCCCACTAGATCAGACTGCCCAAGGCCCCGTCCAACCTGGCCTTGAACACCTCCAGGGATCGGGCATCCACAGCTTCCCTTGGCAACCTGTTCCAGTGTCTCACCACTCTCGTAGTGAAGAAATTCTTCCTAATGTCCAGTCTAAATCTGCCTCTTTCCAATTTATACCCATTCCCCCGGTCCTATCCCCACAGGCCTTTATGAATAGCCCCTCTCCAGCTTTCCTGTAGCCCCTTCAGGTACTGGAAGGTCGTTATAAGATCTCCTCAGAGCCTTCTCTTCTCCAGGCTGAACAACCCCAACTCTCTCAGCGTGCTTTCGTATGGGAGGTGCTCCAGCCCTCCGATCATCTTCATAGCCCTCCTCTGGACCCGTTCCAACAGCTCCATATCCTTCTTATGCTGAGGATTCCAGGGGTGGTGGCGTACCCACTGATTAGAAACCATATGTAATTAGAATTCTTGGTCTAAATGTGCATTCTCCACTCTGGACACATATTCCCTTTAGAGATTCCAGAAAAACACTGAATCATTGCTCTGGCAGAAAAAAAATGCAGGGCTTTTACCCTCTCTTACTTTCTCTCATTTATGCCTTTAAGACAATGCGTGTACATATTCTGCGGAGGTAGTTTTTCAGTTTCTTTCTTATTTTACAGCAGCTATGTATTTTGTTTTCATCTAGATCTAGTGTCTTGCCTAGGAAAACCACATCTGGTAACG
This sequence comes from Cuculus canorus, assembly GCF_017976375.1. Lineage (NCBI taxonomy): Eukaryota > Metazoa > Chordata > Aves > Cuculiformes > Cuculidae > Cuculus > Cuculus canorus. The sequence continues at coordinate 140,507,845 of NC_071401.1, forward strand.
TCTTCAGTAGTTGATATGTTCCAGACAATAATACAGTTCATGTACTGTGAATCTGGTGGAATATAGGCTCTGGTGTACAGTAGTACTCAAACATTTGTGGCTTATCAAAAAGTCTTCTCCCCCTTCACTGGATGTAGAAAACAAATCTTTCATTCCAAAACTTACTGAGATTTGCCCAAGACCTACCTTGATCAGTTTGAAGGTATTCAGCCCAGTTGGAAATGTTTACTGATATAGCTTGTTAGCAGTGTTTGTGAAATCATTGCCCTCAGCTGTTGGGCAGAGGGTTGATCCAGGATCAAGATTTTGATCTATAAGTAGTACTTATTTGTTCCACTGATAGTAATGGGACAGCTTGTCTGTCTGCCTGTTGTTAAATTTAAATGCTTGTGAGACTCTGGCTCAAAATGTCAAATTAAGAAAACAACCACCCACAACAGAAAACCAAAACAAACTCCAAGCATATTCATGCGCTTCTTTTATTATTAGAAACTTTGATCATTTGGAAATAATGTAAAAGAGTTTGTTGCCATTCTTGTTATTTTTTAGTGTATTCATCTTAGTGTGAGACACATCTTTTGTTTGAAGTGTGTGCTATTTTAAACAAGCGTTATGTTTTCATGAAAACTCTGCTGGACAATGTCTAACTCCAGACACAAAAGCAAATAAACGGACAGAAAACCTCTGTTTATTTGAGATGAGAAAAAGAGAGAGAGAGGGAGAGAGAGGGAGAGAGAGGATCTAAAATTGCTTAGTGGTCTTCCTTGTCTCTTTTTAATGTTCCTTGATGTTCTTCTGCAGTTCTCAGGATTTACTCTATTGCATTGGTGTGTCACAGGAATGTGAACTACAAAGAAGTCTTGAAATGCTACCATCTTTATACTGTATATATAGAAGAGAGGCTCAAAGTGCTGCAATATGATGTTTATATAGGTTGATTCCGATTTTACACTGTTCAGCTGTAGGTTTCAGGTGAGAGGTGGAAATTCAGATTGATGCAAGTGCTTAGTGACAAATAATGCATTATGGACGCTTCCTGCACCCTGGTGAAGTCAGTGTGAGGATTCACATCTTTGATTTGGGGCTGTTCATTCTATAAAAATCTGAGATCTCTTGCATGCAACCTTGCCTATTTAGAATTTATGAAGCTAACAGGTGAAATATGGCAGTTCATCCATAGTTTTACTATTCAGTTTTACCTCAAACAAAATTAAGGAACTTTTACTGTCCACTGAGATCATCATGATTTCCAGTTGCTTGTTAGGATGGAGAACTCTCATGATGTCAGTATTGGCACTGTAGAGATAGGTGTACTGGCAGTGTGAAGCAGTGGAGGCTGTTGACTGGGGAAGGAGCAGAATGGGCTGGTGATAATGTACGGAACATCATTTCACCACTTTAAGAACTTCAGTATGCAGCTGTTGAGAGCTGAGAGAGCCTCCAGTATCCCTTGCTATGAGGCACTTCAATTTGTTTTCATTCAATTGTTTCTCTATTGAGACTTACCCTGTGACGGCTGACAGTTAAAAGGGCAGTACCTCACTAACTTTCGTAAGAGCTCTGTGTTTTTCATAGCACCCACTCTATAAATGGAGCAGAAGAAACTGGTTTTATTTCCATATATTCTTACAGCCTCCAGATCTTTTCCACTGGCTGCAGACCTATATTGCTAGCTACCACACAGTGAAGACCAAAATGACTGTCCCAACAACCCTGGAAAACTGAATCCCTAGCCATGATATCAGGTGGGGCTATGATAGTGGTAGCTGAGGTCTGCAGTGGGAAATGTCAGCGCTGCCACTTCAGAAACCAGAATTTGTAGCTTTTATCCCTCTTTAGCAAAGCCCTAGGATCCTTCTCTTGAGTGCAGTCTGCTAAGTCTTTTGAAAAGAATAAACTGGCTCACATCCAGTACTGTGATTTTTATCTTGAATTAATAAAAAGTTTTCTTTTCTCACAAAGGCAAATACTTTTGTTTGAAACTAAAATTGCTTTATCTTCTTGGGGATTCTAACATGTTAGCTAACACATTAAATATGGTGGGGGTTTTTTCCTAATAATCCTTTTGCTGTCAGGCCCTTTGATCTGCCCTGGATTTTAATGAGTCATTTGAAAAAACAGATCTCTATTTTTGCAATTTGACTGTGATGCTCTCTCTCATATCAGTTACCATTTTCAGAATGACATCTGAGTCTCCCTATGTTTCTGCATGACTGGAAACTGTCACTACTCTTTAAACTTATTAGTGCTGGAAATGGATATGCTGGTTTATCTAACAGGGATGAAACATGACGCACCAGCGTTCAAATTCAAATGTGATTCCCAAGAGTAGAGGAAGAGGTGATGGTAGTCATGACAGCTTAGATACTTACGGGGGTGAAAGCTGTGTTGCATCTCAAAGAAGTTTTGGGTGCTTTGCCTACAGGTTGCTAAAAGCAGGTTGTGGCATTTTTGGACATTTCAAGAAAATACTGTGTTTTAAGATAAAAGTTGAATAGAATGAGACAAATTTTAGCTGAAGATTATACCGTGGAATACACTAAATTTTGCTTGCAAAAGTAACCTAAGTTGGGAATAACTCATTTTGGGGTGAGAGGATAAGCCTTTGAGAAGCTAGACTTTTAAGAGGGCAGATGCAAAACTGTGACTGAAAGCTGAACCTCTGTAATGGCTCTTGAGAGTCCACAGCTGCACTGAAGTTATGATGCAAAAATACAGACCTGGAGATGATTACTGAGGCAAAATGATTCTTAAAAATACAGACCTGGAGAGTGAAGGCCGTGACTCTTCATCTGTCTTTAATGGACCTGAAGCACTGAGGACACAAGAGCACCGCTGGCACACTGTCACTTTTCTCATCTGAAAGGGATGTGAGCCAAGAGAGCAGAAAGAGACAAGAGGAATCCCTGTGTGACTTGGCACTTAACACAGCTGCTGCTCTTCTTACAAGGTGGTAGTGTGTGAAGCCAAGTATTTTAATTGCTTCATTATTCTTCCACTTTATTATACCTAAATATATTCTGAGAACAGAAATTATTTCCCCTACCTCTTCTCTCGCTCTCATGCCTGAATACAATCCCAGAACTTGCTTGTAATAGGATTTGTTGAGACTACCTTCACCATTTGAGACTAGTGATGTGCTAAAATGAACAACTGGCATTTCAGAAACTGTAAAACTGACCTGACAAAGTGTGATTTTCATTTTTTTCTTTTTTTTTTTTTTCCTTTTCCCTTCTCTCAGCAAGTTGTAGATGTTTCTTTATTCTGGTGCTGTTGTGCAGTTCTGTCGCTGGTTAACATTTCTGCAACCCATAGAGAAAGTACACTCTGAAATGCTTCCCTAGTCAGTTGGTAAATAGAACGTAAATGATAGTTGTAAATTAATCTTGTTTTAGTCTTTTTCCATAAATAGAGTTCAGATTGCGGCAATAATACAATGATCTTGTCCAAAGCTAATGGCTGATAGAGAGTTCCAATGTGACTTTCAGGGTGATGGGAATGCTTAGGACAGATTAGATGTTTCCTAATGGATTTGTGGCTTCCATACTAACTCTCAGAAACCCATTTATTTCTCTGTAACAACCTAAGAGTTGTATCTGCTTAAGTAGTAGCCTTTTTAAAGTAAACTTTCAGTTCTACAAGCTCCAATGAAACGGCTTGAAGGCTCTGTCTTCTCGTGATAGATAATAAGGTTGGAAGGAGAAGGAAGTTTTGAAACCCTTAAAATTCCTAAAGAAAACAAGGATGTCAGATTTCTTTAATAAAAAGTTAAAAACAAACCCAAAAATTTCAGTGAGTCATAATTTACCGGAACTTCAACTTTTTTTTTTTTTTTTTTTTCCTCTGTGATAAGAGGAAGGTGGATATTTTTTTTCCCCATTTATCCCCAAGGAAGGCAAACTTTATCAGCTTTGTTGCTGGTGCTACAGTTGAGTACTGCAGTTATATTTAAAGGAATAATATACAATTTCATCTATTGGTAAAATAAGGATGCTTCCGAACAGTTAATAGAATCCCTTCACATGAGACTTGAACATTGAATAAAGGGAAATGATTAATCCATTGGAAAAAAAAAGATTTCGAAAAGGCACGGAATAAATAACCAAGCTGGACATTTGCAGAAATGCTTATAAAGGAAGGCTGTTTTCATTGTAGCAAGTAGTCTGCAGCTCACTGATTTGGAAGAGAATGCTGCTTCCAATAATAAAATTAATTTCTGTAACACTTTCTGTCTGGCTTTGGCTCAGATTAAAAACTGAAATATTCTCTTATTAAAGCATTAATGCTAATTAGTGAATGAAAGATCTCTTCAAAGTAATGTTTCCTTTATGAAGTAATGACTTGATATTAAAGAAAGGTCTTGCTTGATCAGCCTTTGAGGTACTGCACTAGGCTTTACACATTTTTAAAACTGTTATGGTAAATAATCTTTTAAAAGGATGCACTTCCATCAAATGGAGTTGTGCTGTAATTCAGATTTTCAGCTCATAGGGACCACCCTGTTCTTCCTGATGATTTTTTTTCCACAACTCATTGGGTTCTTGCTTTTGCCTATCTGTTGTGAATAAGATTTTCTGTCGACCTCCTGCAAAAGAAAAGTGGTTTTATGATCTTAAGTGAAATATTTTTATTTAGTTTTATTTAGTTTGCTTTTGTTTTAGTTTTTTAGGCACCAACATATCAATAGTTATCTTGTCCATTTTGTTCTCGCATTTGCAGTAAAGTGAAGCATTACTGCAAAAACCAGAAATCCGGTTTGTCCTAGACCTTGAAAGGAAATTGCTATGGTAACTGGGCACTGTATATCCCATTCAGGATTTGTGTTAGGTGTACATGCTTCATTTAACTTTCTAGTAGTCCTCTTGAAATTTGTTATGTCTGTGAACTCCAATAAAACATCATCTCTAGTGCACTAAGAAGAAGTAATCCCTCACTCTGTCTCTGCTTCCCTCTGCTGCATTCCATTTGTCTGTGCCTTCTGTCTCACTCTGTGTGAGTGACTGGAGATGCTGCTCTAGAGCTTCCCGGATGCTGATGGGCAGCGCTGACCCAAGCTGTTACTGTCCATCAGCGTAATGGCTGTGGGAAGGGGACACTGCAGGAGCTGAGCACGATGTGTAGACACCCAGCAGACTGGGTGCAGGGACTGCGTGGGAACTATCTGCACCACTGGATTTCTGGTCCTTAAAATCACTTTCTCTTCCCCATGCTTTAAAAAAAGACAGTCATAAGCTCTGGTGAGTGGTGGCTGGCGTCCTGTGCCCAGCTGAGGCATTGGTTCCTACTGAAGCACTGTAGAGGTAAGAGCTCACCTTTGGAGTTAGTACCTTGGAGTCTGGACCTTTCAAGTAGTTTGTTTTCATGACCCCTTTCCTAAGATGACAGAAGTAAAAGGGGCTGCATATGCACTTAAAGAGAAGGAGGAAATCTTGATGGGTTTGAATTGTTAGGCGGCATTGTATTTATATTTTTACATTTTCTTGTAAGAATAATTCCCTTCTCTTTGATATTTGACTTTTTTTTGCCAAGCTCATCAAAAGAGTCTTGTTTTTTAAGATGCAGGCATCTACCATATGCCAGAATCTGACGGTTGCTCTCTTTTTCTCTTCTGTGTAAGATGTTCCCTTAAATTTTGGGTGATATTTTACCACTCATTCTGTGGTAGGGCTGTGGGCCAACCCTGTGGGTGCCCCCAGGCACTCAACGGAGCACAGCACAGGCTGGATCACAGATGATGGGCTGGGTGCCTCTCTGAGCTTGCAGCTGGATTGAATTATGGTGTTGGGTTTGGGCTTCTTTATGGTTTAGCTGAGGAGTTTAGCACCATCTGTGAGCTGTTTGTAGACCGCAGTGGGTCTCGTGTTCTGGAGTACATTTGAGTGAGAGAGAGGAGAGACTGGGAGAGCCAGCAATCTCTGTTGGTGGTTGTAGTTGTGCTTCATGTGCAAATTTAGTCAAGATGCACCCAGACTAATTGATAATGCTGAAAAGTCTTTGTAAGAGTCTTCTCACCATTGTCAGATCCCACTAGCTTGCTTCCTTCAACTTTTGTAGGATTTCTGCTAGGTGTGTTGGGACATATGTACATATTTATTCAGTTCCAACTGGTAGCCTCCTGTTGCCTACTTCTCATCATCAGTTTATTTGCAACATTGAGTGATGGCTGTGGTGCCTACGGGATAAAAAATAAAAAGCAGGTGGAGCTTTCTTGAGCCCAGACTGCCTTTGGACCCTGCTTATGGTGAGGTTTCCATGACTTTGTAACAAGTAAGAGACTGTTTTCCTTACTTGGGAAGAGAAAAGTTCCATAGTTTCCATGTGCCAGGATATCATGAGGTGATTCTTTTTTTTTCTTTCCAGAAGCACAGGGAGGAATCTAATTCTCAACTAATACTGCCAGATCCTCTTTGCCCTTGGAGAACATTCCCCTACGGATTTTGGGGGTTATTTTTATTTTGATGTCGGGGTTGGGTTTTTTTTCCTTATTTTTGAGCCAGTTTTAGTAAATTATTTGAATTTACTCAAGGCTACTGATACAAAGAAATTTAAGGAGGTGACCTGGGGCCTTATGCTGACTTGAGTTTGCAAACCAGCTCTGTTACCAACTGGAAGCCATAGGTAATTTATTTTCTTTGAAAATGTCCCGGGAGAGGAGACAAACAGAAAGTATCTAAAAAACCAAAGCTTATAGTCAGCTTTCTGCTTTTCCTGGAGGTGGTGGAAAGGGAGTTATAGTGTATGTGTCCACAGGTTTTTTTTTCTTTTTTTTTTTTTAATGACCTTTGACAGTTGGGAGGAGGGTAATATTTTACATAGTTGTAATTAGAATTCTGTTGTTGATGCTTTGTGTCTGAGTCCTGACTTGAATGCAGATAAGCATTCAGTTAGGTAGGGCAGGCACAGTTTATACCCCTGGGACACTGATTGAGGAGAATCATGCAAGGCAGTAGATATTTCCCTTCCCTCATGACAATTTAACAGGAAACATTTGCCCAACCTCATCTTTGTTTTGCAGTCTTGCTTAACCTGGAACATAGTGGGGTAAAACATGGGGTTTGTCATAGTTTACAAAGGGGAAAAATAAGAAGTACGGACTCTTTAATATTAATACTTTCTTTCTTGTAGCTAAGCAGAGACCTCCTTTACCGGCTGCCATGCCCAAGTGCTTTCACTGAGAAGTGTTGAGCTGGGCTTTTGATGGGTTGTTCTCCATGGGTCTGTGTTAGAGAAATGTGATATTTGGCCCTGGTTTTGCAGGGATTTTCACAGTGAAAGTAATACCGCAAACTGTCAAATTGCAAAGAATTCGAAGGTTTCTGAAAAACAATATGCCAAGCTGAAGTCAGAATTTTAGGAACTCTCTAAGCACTGATAAATCAGGAAATTATTTTCTTGCCTGGCTAGAGAACTGCCAGCTTTCACACTGTCAAGAAGAATCTGTGTATAACCTGAATAACACATAATTGTGTCTCATTGGAACTTAAAAATATGATTTATAGGGCTGACAGGCTTTTGTTTTATCAACATTGTGTGGCTGTAGTGCAAACAAAAATGTACTTCAAGTACCTAGAAAGAATCAGACTGAAAAATATGTCATGTTTTTAATTCTGTGAATTGTTATGTCTCTGAGTAGGTCTTCTAAGCAAAACACTTTTACTTCCCTCAGGAAGGCAGGTGATTAAACATAATATTCTCATCTTCCTGTTGCTGCAGTATTTTTGTAGCTCTGTAATAAGCATTTCTTTTTTTTAATTCATCTGTGCCCACTATGTTTGGTTTTGCCCACTGAAAGCAATCTTCATTTCTGGCAGTTTTGTGTAATTCAGTAGCCTTTGGGGAATGAAGCTTTGGCAGGCTATTGCTATTCACTGCAAGACCTGGGAGGATGTATTTGAATTCCCAGCTGTGTGTTGGCAGTGCTGTGGTCAAAACTTTTTTTTCTTTGTCTCCTCAGCAGCCATCCCACCATTGCCAGTATTGGTAGAAATAATGAGTGGTTAAAAAATGAACCAAGTGACTTAAACTCCCATTTCTATAAATACAGTATCTTCCTGCCTAGTTTTCCCAAGAGAATTTGTTCTAATGTTGTTTGCTCTACAGACTGTTGTATATTAATCTCTCTGCTTTCAGAAGGGTAAATCACAGGATCTTGTGAAGTGACTGGCCCAGCATTGATGCTAAGCAAATATTTGCCTGGTTAATTTATGAATATTGTACACGATAAAACTTAAAGCTATTACAGGCAAGTACTTAGTTGTTCTTACATTGTAGGTGGAATGTGTCGTCTCTCAGTGGCACAGCTACATTAGTCTCAAGTAGATGATGTTCACAGACTGAATGCTTTATATTCATGCCGCTGCTTCTCTAAGTCATTCTGCATCTACATTAATTTCCTATAAGGAAAGATTTAGAACTTAAAAATCCTGGCTTGAGTGTCATTCTTCTGAAGTAACTTAACAAATTGGCATGTGGCCTTGACATCTCATGGTTGGTTGAGGTCCTGAGGCAATATTTAATGTAACAGAATAAGCAGTGCTCCAGTTAACAGAATCATCTCTTATGCAGGGAGATGCTTTTATGCCTTTCAAGACGAAGAACCTTTTCACTGCACATCCAGCTATTATTCTGTTGACGTTTGTGGAGAATCCCACATATTTGTTTCCCTTTGGGTGGGAAGAGTTTAACATGTTCTCACTGAAGAGACCAGAGTTTTAAGCCATGGTACTTACATAATGATTAACTTGTTTAAGGACTTGAGAGTCCCCATGGATTTGCCTGAAGCCAGTTAATCAAAGTTTGAATTTTCAGCCTAATGTAGTAGTCATGTTTGTCCAGTAAATCAAATTAATCTTAATTAAGTTTAAGCCTATGATAGAAGGAGACAAAACCAAAAGAAAATCATAATATTGTGGAGTTTAAAGTTTGAAAGGATCATTAGACAAGCAGACTGATAGTTTTTCTGTTCAAAATTTAAATAAATTTTAAATTCATGTTTCTGGAAATATGTTTCAACTTAGTTTTTAGGCTGGAGCTAGACTTTCAGTGATACACTGACTGCTGTGCTTCTGTCTTAATAGGAAGAGTATTTTTCAGACCAGTAGGTTGAAAGCTCTTTGTAAAGCCTGTCTTGTCATGCTAAGCCTGTAAATTGCTTTGATCAACTTTGCAACTTTAATAGTAATATTAATATTAGAAACAAAATTCCTGTAGTGGATTTTTCCATATGATAGAAAGGGAAAAAACTGAAAGTGATAAAGCTAGTAGCTACTTATGCTCATTTGTATGTATTCTTCGGCTGAATTAAGTCTCCTGTTTAAATCCTACTCTGGGAATCCTTAGATGTGTGATACTGGGCTGAATTACTTAATCTCCTTAGGATGCCTGCATTTTAATAAAACAGACATCAGTTTTACATCTCTTGTTCTATTGATTGTTTCTGAGGAAAATTACTCTCTTGATTTAAATCCAGTAGAAACTGTTTTAAAATACTTGTCTTCATCATGCCAGTGTTGCCCTCTTTCAAAACAACAAGGCATCTCTTCACTTCTAGTTCTGAAGGACATATGTAGTGTTCTTTCATATCTCTCTTCTTCTTAGATCTCATAAGAAAATTTGTGCACAAATAGACATCACCAGCATAGTTTTTACAGTAAATTAGATTTCAGTCCTCCACAGCTGTGAAAAACAGTATTAGCTTTAGTCTTTCTTCTGGGGACATTCTAGTTACGAACTGTCATTTTCTTCTTCTCTGGCCCCTTTTTTCAATAATCTTGTTTTAAAACAATTCCGAGAAGCTTGAAGGAAGTTTTGCACAGGGTATGCTTAGTGTAGTCCACTGGCATAATTTATATGTTTCATAGGTCGGTGTCTTAGTTGGCCGACCTGTAGTAGCTGGGCCACTGACAGTGTTTTGAGTCTCCTGGGAAGTGAAAATGTTTCCTCCTGGGTATGATCTTGATGCATCAAAAGCATTCTCTGTCTTCTTTGCACTGTGCATCTCCCATGTGGATCCTTCCTTTATTTTAGCAGTCTTTATTTCTTCCTGGCAAGTAGAGAGAGACTGTGCATTTATTATTAAACTCTAGTAAGGGTGCACAAATTGGTTTGAAGCTACAGACAAACAACACTGCTTGGGCTATGTAAATAATGCAGTGGGTTACCTGACATAGTGGAGAGGCGTCTAGAGTTTCTCACCTCATCACATCTCCTGCAAACAATTGGTAGAGGTTGGCTTCCAGTTAGGATGGTAAATGTTAATTTCTAGATTAGGTTTTAAAAGGAGTGTCTCTCTCCTCTGGTTTGTATAATGTTCCAAAGAAAGGAAACTTCCTAGGAGAATTACCAAAATTTTCCCATTTCTTTGCTTTAATGTGTTTTGCTGTAACAGAGGTTCAGAGATTTGCTGAGTGCTCAGCCATGCTCCTTGCTTTTGGTAGACTTCTGGACGGGTCAATGAGCCAAATCCTGTGAATATATTATGCTGTGGTTTATTAGGCTATCTAATAAATAGCAGTGATACAGACATTGTTAACATTTAATCAAAATTCCAACATACTTAGCCATTCTGTTTTCACAGGCAAACCTGTGTGTTTAGTAATAGTTTAAGACTAGGCATACTGACTTGGTCCCATCTTCATCCTCTAGATGAGCTATGTTCTTTCTTCCACTAGCAGAAGAAATCTGATTTCCTTAGTGCCTAACAAGCAGTTTCAGCTTAGGATACATTTAGTGTCCACTGCAGAATTGTCCTACTCCATGGGATATATTGCCAGATTGCTGCTCACTGAAAGGGTACAGAGACGGTGAAAGAGAAGTAATGAAAAGAGTTGTGCCTAGGAGCATCATGGGTTTGAACTAAGCCTACTCTGAACACATGAAAAACTTTCCCCTTTTGTTCCAAGCCTGGTAATATAGGTGTACGAGATATGTTTTGTGGTACTCATGTTGTCAGCCTTTCTTTTACAACCTCCTGTCTTAAGTTTTGTATTTTGGCCCTGTGATTATTGTTCCATATGAAGATGTGGCATAACCTTTTTCAGCTTCCAGCAGTGAACAGTATTCTATCTACTTTTTTCTTGAATTTGTTTACCAATTTGGGGGTTTATTTTGTTTTTTTTATTCAACACCATGAGGGTACTATTTTATGGCCACAATTGCAAGTCTAAAAGTAGCTTTGAATGCGTAAAGTAACAAGGTGATGAACGTTATTTTAAATGGTTCGAGTGGATATCTGGTTTTATTTATCTATTTTCCCCAGAGGAATTATGGTGGTAAGATTAAAATAATGAAGCATTGGATTAGGAATTGTTTGTTCAGAGGGATTTCATGTTTGAGTGTGTTAAGCATTGGTAATGATAATACATGGATTTATGGAGTAAACAAAACCAAACACAATTAAAATAGTTTGTTGATATTGGCAAGACAAGATTTTAGGCGTTCTTGGGAAACAATGGGCTAGCTTTCCTCTAGCTTTCATGGTTTTTGCTTCTGGATGGGATGCATTACAGTCCCTTTTGGTCATGTAGATGTTTAATGTCCTTATTCTGGCTTCGTGGCTCCAAAATTGTCTAGCCATGTTACTTTAAGTTATTGTGTTTTGCTCATAATTACAAGGCAAAAGTAGTGTGGAAACACAAGGGATATGCAGATAAGTTAGTATAAAGCTGGAGATAAGTGTCCATCTGACCATGATGGTTTGTTTGTTTTTTTTTTTCCAGCTTGCAGGGAGGCTGGGCTTTTAGTGTGTTTCTTTTTTGTGTATGATCAGTTAGCCTAGGATTAGGGGTTTTTTTGTTTGTTTGTGTTGTAAATCCCGGTCTGGGCCTCAAATGAATGGTAATTAGACTTCTGTACTGCATGTGCCACATTGGAGAATCAGCTCCTTACTAATATGACAAATAAAAGCACAGACAAGATGATATAAGAAAATCAAAAAGAAACTGGAGCAAGGGTAGACGTTCTGAAATTATGAAACAGAGTAAGAGAGTTGCTTAGACATTTTTGAAGGTGAGACTTTAAATATTTAAAGGCGGGGATTTCCTTTTTGTGCACTTAACTTGTAGAAAGACATTACTGCAAGACTTTACTGAAAGCTTTAGCTTTGAAGAGGCTTCAATAAAAGAAACATTAAGAAGAAAACCTTTATAGAGATAAGTGCTGGGTTTTGTTGTTGTTTGGGTTTTTTTTGGTTGGTTTTTTTTTTCCCCACTTCTAATGAGACCTTTTAGAAAGCTGATTCCTAGCTCATGCCTGGGAGTAGCTGGATAGAAATTGATTAAAGGAATATTACTTTATAATTGTCCATTGTAGGGTTCTTTATGATTACTTGGCCATCAGTGGTACCAGTCATCACCAACAGGAAATGGAGCTAGGCGACTTTGTCCTACAGCATAAGAACCATTATATTTATTATTCTTATGTAGAATTTGAGGAGAATATTTTTCCCCAGGTCTGCAGAAATTCCTGCCTTTCAGATTATTGAGAACTTTGTCCTCACCAGAGCCCTGCTCCAGAATGGATTGCTCCTGGTGATGTGTATTAGCGTGATGGGTGCTAGCAATAGAGGAATTAAAGTGGTAGTGATAAGTACTATAAAAATATGTTTTCTTGTTTGAATCTGTTGTTTACAGGAATTAGTAGTTATGCTTTATTGAGAGCATTGCAGTTTCTTTTGAAGGAACAGAGTGGCCCCAAGAAGCAGACAAGGCAGACTGTTAAGTTCCTGATTCTTCTTCTGACAAAATAACGTGTTGCTTTCTTAATGACATCTGATAGCTTGAAAACAGATTTGCTCTCTTTTTTTTTTTTTTTCTCCCAACTGCATTACTAGAGTGATAACAGTTATTGCAAACTTTGCTTTTCATAGTTGCATTGATTTTTAGGATGATTTAACTTGGAATGCAATACAATGAAGCACATTAAATTCTGATAAACCATTAATTCTTGAAGTAGAAGTCACACAGAAAATAACAATGAGTTCAAAGACTGTGGTCAGTACCAATGATAGAGTAGAAGAAAAAAGATCATTAGCTGCCAAATTGCATAAGAGGTTGCTTTGAGTTAGAGCAGAAGCTTTATTACCTTGATGGGCAACATCAGGAGAAACTGGAAGACATTACTTACAGTTCAATGCTTTGACCCCAGTGAACTAGATGAGCTCTAACATTAGCAATAAATGTAAAGTCATAGGTAAGAAATTATATTTGAGAAAATGGGGAGATGAACTGAAAATTGTGGCATCCAGATGTCTTGCTACTGTGCCTACTTGTGATTTTGAGGGAAGGAATAGCACATACATATCGTTTGGAAGCAGCTTCTGATTATGGCATGCTGGGGAAACTCCCCTTGCTCCTGAGCTGCGAAGAGAAAATTAACGGCACTGAAACTGATATATTACAATATCCTGTGCTTAAAATAACTTTTATTACCGTTGTGGCCATAATGTGGTAGAATTCTGTAGGTGTATTGATGTGGAAATGTGTGTGCTTTTGTTTGTAGAAGTGATTTCAAAAGGCTGCCTGACTTTTGTGCTTTTCTTGATAAATAGAAAAGATTCCAGAAGTTCCTAATGATGCAGTTTTGCAGTGAGGTAACAGTTAGGAAGGGTCAGCTTCAAGAAGGACTAATAGCTGCATAGTTTTAAATTTATACCAGTCTGAACCAAATGTACAATCATTTGCCTTTTGGCCATGAGTTTTGTTCTCAGCTACTTACTAATCGAATTTCTGTTGTGCTGCTTCCTAATCTTTCTACTTGTTAAGGGATTCCCCCTTTTCAGGCTTCCCTTCTCCACATCTTTAGAGGTCTTAAGAAGCAAGTGAGCTATAATAAATTTACACAAGCCAAGGCTATCAAATTTTCTAAATAAGTTTAATTTTGCTAAATTTCAGTATGAATACTAGGCACTTCACATAGTGCACTTTTCAGAATACAGTGGGACAGTTGCCTGCATCATTCAGCTTTCATTTTACAAGAGGGCTAGTAAAGGAAGGACTTAATAGCAAGCAATTAGTAAAGTTAATTTTCTTTGCTACGGAGGACACCAGGTGTTTTGGTAGGCTCTAGTGCTGAGATTTAAGAAGGATGGGTGTTGGTTTATCCCAGTCTGTGACTATCCTTTTTCTTTCCCCATTTCTGTGGAATGTCATCTTCTTTCCCCCTACTTTTGGTGAAGAAAATTAAACAAAAAAGGTCAGCTAGGATAAATAGCGCAGTTACTTTTCACAGTCTTAGTTTCTGCCACTCTGAGCACCTGCAGCAAACAACATCCCCTTCTAAGCCAGTAGTAGAATGAAAGAAAATTAAATGTCTTTAGGTGCTACAGGGGGAAAGGGAACTTTCCACGTGGTGAAGTGGGATATGATGGGTCGTTTTGCCACACGGAAATATCTGGAAATTGGAATTTAAATTGCTCTTCAAGTAACATCAAGCATGGTAAGTCTGGGAGTCAAGGGCTAAGCAGCTGTGTTCTGCACAACCTTCAGAGTCCTTAGAAGGACACCTTCCCTTTCTCACACCTCCTCATTTCCGAAAACAAAATACTTTTCTTACTGCTTTTTCTGATACCACATGATGCTTCCCACACATCTTTTCAACGGCAGTAGTCTTTGTCAAAGGTCTGAGAGTTGATGCAGTTTTTAAGAGTGTTTATAGTCTTGCAATCTCACTTTGCAGGAGCAGGCATAGAATTTCTGGTTGAACGACTGATGTCCACGGTGTGCCTGTTCCCTACACTCTCCATGCACGTCCTTTTAAAGTCTGTAATGGTGTTAGAAAACAATAATCTAATCTTCCTGAATAATATGCTGCTCTCAGTTTTGTTTGCTTTCTACATGCATGTATCTAAAGAGACAGATTTGTCTTCTGTAGGGCTAGGAAGAAGTCCTGTGTCTGCTGAAATGTAAGACACGGTCTGTTGACTTCAGAAAGGCAGAAACTCAACCATGAGTTTTATTAATAACCTCTCTATTTCAGTTTAGGAAAGGATAATTTTTTGAATGCCATCAAGATATGCTGCTGGTAGGGAGACTGCAGCTTTATATGTGAATATATTTGCTGGTGTAACTTTTACGTGTTTGAGTTCAGAAGTGGATCCAAGTTGAATAGATGAAAACAACTTTTATGAAAACTGAGACTAATATAATTTGTTCCGTATTTCAAAATAAAACAAAATAAAAATGGCAATGATTGGTTTTCAAATGAATAAACGTGATCCTTGCAGAGCTTGAAATCTAAACATTGAGGTAGGAGGAACCTAAAAGTAAAACAGATCTCATTGTTCTCCCTGCAAGAAGTTGAATCTGGGAAAAAGACAAAAGTAAACAAGGAAACAGTGACAAGTAAATAGCCACTGAAATAATCTAGCAGCTGTTAATAAACCAAGTCTGGCATTTATGTACAGAACCAAAGAAGGTATAAACATGCAAAAGGTAGTAGTAATAATAATAAAAGCTCCTGTAGCAATTCTGAACTTCTGCAGCAATGAGGATGGACAACTTCTAGACATATGACTTAAATTTGGGAAACTTTGTATCACTATAGGTACCATATAATACAATTTCTTTTCATTAGGTTTCTGTCTTGTTTTTGTAACTTTCTCATTTCTGAGGGCAAGGAGGAGGGAGATTTTATTAGTCTGTTTAGGATGACTCTTCTACAGTGTAATTGTAGTACAGCATTTTGAAATTATATTGTTGAACATCATCTTTTAAGGAGTGTTTGACTTCTATATGAGTTGTGTGGAGGTTTCCATCTCTTGGCATTCTGCCCATTTCAGGCAAAACCATGCAGCATCTTCGCACGTGAAATTGTGAGAAGAGATGGGCTTTTGTGTGAAAGTATTAGAAACATGCTTTTGGTACATTCAGGGGAAAACTGTACTTCTAGTGGTTATGGAAGTAGTTTTGCATTGTAGTTTTGTAAAATAAGGATTTCTGTTAGTCAAGAAAATTTCACAAACCTCACACGTAAATGGAACTGTTGTAGAGTTGCGTATCAATGTGCTTTTTTTGAGGACTCACGTAGGGGAGAGAGTGTGTATGATGTTTTTTTATTATTATTCTAAACCCGTTACTATTTCTAAACAGGCTTTACAAAAATATCACACTAAGCAATGTGTTGTTTCTTTTGACCTTACCAGTAATGCTTTTTCTCTTTGCCTTGCAAATTAGCTTTTCCCTGTAGACTTACCTATTAGCTCTGGAAAGGCAAAAGGAGGTAAAAGCTGAGATGAAGTTGGATTTTTTAGTTGGTTAGTTTGTTTTTTTTGTTTTGCTTTAACTCATTTAGGAACAAAATACTATGTTAAATAAACTGGTATTTTATGACTTCAGGTTTTCTTCCTGTGCTTCTTTACCATCTCAACATGCTGCACCTTTTATCTCCACATTCTCAAACCCTGCTAGTTGGTCTGGCATTAAAAAAAGTCTGAAAAAATGATCACAGCAGACTCACCCCCACCCCCTTCCAGGCTATTATTATTTATTTCACAGAGCAGCCTGCTCTAGTGGGAGGAATCTCTGCCCATGGCAGGGAGGGTCGAACTAGATGATCTTTAAGGTCAACCTACCACTTGACCACTCACTGCCAACCCAAACCATTTTATGATTCTACATCTGTTCAGGTGGCCATCTCCACTCACTTAGAGGGGTGTGACTCTACTTTTTCAGGACAAGTCTATGCCAAATTATTATTTTTTTTAAATTTTCTTCTTCTCTTATTAAGTAAGTCTGGCCAGGCCACACTTACTTGGATTAAATACAAGTAAAAAGAAAACTCACATTAGTTCAGGAAGTTTGTTCTGTGGTTCTTTGGAAGAGAACATTCTGTCCCTTCTTTGTAAAACCAATACAAACAGTTTCTTGGCACAGACAGTATTCTTTGTAGATACCTTGCTTTAAATTATCTCTTTGGGGTTTTTTTTTTGCAAGATTAAGTATCACAGTTCCTATTTCCTGGATAAATTCTGCCTTGTATAATTGTGCTTTCACTTTGTAAGTAACATCTGCAGAAATAACTGGGCAATAAGATTAAATCTTCTATGCGCTGTTTGTGATCTGTTGATGAAGGATACTTAATAATAGAAATGGTGATAATAAATTCTGGGATAGTAAAGTTTGTTTATAAAATAGCACTTATTCAGAAGTGGTTATAGTTCATTGTAAAATTGTTCATGTAAATATGGGTTGTGTGACTGTTGATATTACTGGAAAAGAGCTGTAGAAGTACAGAATAGTCATAAAATTTCCAGAACTGCAAGGCAGTTTTATTTATTGGGACTAGAGAAATTGTGTGCAAATTTTATAGAAAGGTGTTCTTTTCCCTTTTGTTTTACATTTTTTGTAAGGGTATGAGTTACTTTGGCTTGCTAAAGGAGTATTGAGGACAGTGTGGTTCATGTTCTCATATTAGCCATTTCTGACATGTGAGGGTTTAGCCTATGGTGCTGGAATTACAAATAAAAGCAGGGAAAGAAACATGCGCTACGCAACCTTAATCAAACAAGGAGCAATCTCTAGTGCCCTCTTTTGATAATATATTCAGTGGAACCAGCTAGGGGAGGGTTTTATGTGACACTGATAGGTTATTGGACTTGTTCTTCAATTGCCTGTAACTCCTACTGACTTGGGCTCTTACTAGAGGGGAAATGAGAGCTATGTTACACCTTGTAGAAGGCAATCCTGCTTGTAGTAAGTAATATTCCCAGAGTGGTGAAAGATGCATATGCTGTCTGAAGTGTCTCTGCTGTAGCAGCTTGGAAGTGAGCTGCTACACACACAACTGACGTAATTTTTCAGAAGGAGCTAAATTTTTAATTGTAAGAAGGTAACACACTGAAAAAAAAACCCCAGTCTTGTAAACTTTCCATTTCCATACATTTAAATCCAAAGACTAAAGAGGTTTGATTGTTGTGTCTGTCTTATCTTTCTAGCAAAGCCTTTTTCCTGTAATTAAAAGAGCATCAATTTTTCTATTTGATTCAATCCAAGCCACCCACATGATTATTTCACCTTCCCTCCCCCTCCCATCATTATCTGATATTTTGTTTGCACAGTCATTATTCATTAACTGTGTCCATCTCCAGGGCTACAAACAGTAAAATCACCTTAGCGAGGAGGAGCTCTGAAACTCATCAGCGAAGTCTAATGTTTTTCCTTTTCTGTTTTACATTGGCTTTCAAATGAGAATCACAAAACCTGTCACAAATTTTGGAGATAAGAAGCTTGGAAACAATGAAAGTGTTTGGTACTTTATTTTCTTAGCAGAATTCTTTAGTTCTTCTGTACTAAGAATAATTAAATTCTCCGTAAGAAGCTATGGAGATCACAAGTTACTCTTGGAAAAGCAAAGAGGTGCAGTATCGTCTTTTTTACATGCACACATATAAATGTATATACATTGGCATACAGCCAAGCCTATTTCCCTATCTCCAAGACTTATAGATGACCCTGTTTGATTTAGAGGTAACTTCTGAACATACAATTTTTTTTCCTTTTTGGCATATCCTCAGGTGGCTGTGTCCACCTCCTTGCTCTCTTGAGAGACAGAGACCAACACGGAAAGGTCTCTCTGTGATTTTTCTTGAGATGTTTTGGTCTATTGCTTTTTCAGCATTCGACCGTGATTCCTCTGAAATCAATTACAACTCTTTCATACTGACCCAGGGTATTGGTAAGCACTGGATGTACTACTAACTGCATCTGGCTCTTAGAGTGCTCATCATCACTTATATTTTGTTAAGATGACTATCACCTTAATCCATATTTTGCAAGGGAGAAAACAAGCATAGAGCAGTAGAGGGTCTTGCCCAAGGCCAGTGAGCTGGGAAAGGACAGTGTTTGTGTCTGGAAAATGAGGAGTGGATGCAAAGCAGCCTCTGATGGCTTAATCTGTTCTGCCTTTGTGTTGTCCTTTCTTCAACATAGGTTTCCTGATCAGCAAACCGTTAATTGCCAAGCTCCCCTTAAAATAACAGAATTTCAAGTTTTTGACAGAATTAGATGATTAACAGAGAAATCACCCGTATGATCTGGTCATATATATAAGCAACTTGATAAGGTTAAGTACATAAACTAGCTCGGTATACTATTTCCTGTATTAATATGCAACTACTGGATCAATTCAGATTAACTGAATTGCTGCTTGCCGTGATACTGGATTTACGTGTTACTGCTCCTTCCTAATTCTGTTGCTCTATTAAATTGATCTATACTATTAAATTATTTTAATTTGATTTATCTTAAAATGGAAAACATAACTTCAGGGTTGGCCCTGCAAAGGAGGGAGAATGGAACCTCTCATAAAAATCACAGAATTAGATAATGTCACAATGACGCGCCAAAGAGAGTAACTCGTAAGAAAATTTGATTGTGAGTAGAGCAGGTTTGGCAAAATTTGAAGGACTGATCAACACCTGGAATGGTGCAGCTATGGGAAAAAAAAAAAAAAGCTACACCATTTTCTGCATTCCATCTTGATTTTCACCTTATGTTCCTTTTCTGCATCCTCCTTCCCCTAGTGCTGCAAAGGCTCCAATACCACTGTTTTTTGAGCTGTCCTCAGCTTCTCTCAATACAAACTTGTTTTTTCCCGTCTCTCTCTCGCATGACACGTAGTTGCTGGTGCCTTGTGACGGCAACCTTGAGCTGCTGCCCCTCAGCCACAGCTTAGTGAAGGGAGTGTAGGGACTGTGTGGGCAGAAGTTGCTTCCCAATATGGACCGAGATGTGAGGTGAGGAAGTGTCTCCACTGTCACAATACCTCTGTCCGTGTGCTTGACCAAGCTTATACAAAATATGTTTACAGAGGATGTTTATGAACATGTTACACTCTCGTTCCCTTTGCGTTTGCATCATTCTCAGCTCTGCTGAGCTTGTCCAAATACTCCAAAGCTTTGTAAGCTCCTGAGACCACCCTTGAGGAGGGATCCAGCCCCAAACTGTTCTTGAAGGCAGGGGTTTGTGTGGAAATTATCCGGGTATCCTGATGAGGCTCCCTTTAGCTGGAGGGAGGAGTTCTTTTTGATATTGCTGGTATTTAGAAAGTTCACGTCTTTGGAAATAGTGGATGAACTCCGATCAGAAAGGTACTTTTCCCTTTCGTAGAACAAGGAAAATTCTGGTTTAAGAAGTCAGAGCAGAGCAAGATTGTATAATGCGCAGTGGAATTGCATAGCTGAACCTGTTTATTTTCTGTTTTTTTCCAGTGATTTGTCTGATTGGGTAGCTGCCTTCTGAGTGACTCTGGAGGGATGCCAGCCAGCTGAGCTGAATCAAGTAGTGGCAGGGACAGCATCTACCCGGGCTGAAGTCTTAATCCCAGGCACGTGGTATTTGCACAAGTGGTCACTGGTGAGTTGTACATAAGCACAGCTTCTCTCACTTTCTGTGTCTTTAACAACAGGCACCTTGTCACAAACTGTAAGTTTCTGGCTGCAAAGACTTGCCTGTCTTGATTGTTTTTCCCAGAGAGCACCTGATGAGCTTAGAGGAGAAAAGTGGTCCAGGTTACCAGCTAGTCTTAGGAAATCCTTACTATTTGTTTGTATGTTTATGGATTGTTCTTTCCTCTCCCTCCACTGAATGAGTAACATCCTTGTGAGGCTAAACTTCAAATCTGTGGCAGTTGGTGTGTTGTACTCGACAATATCACTGTGCCTTTTTAATCAGAGGAGGTTTTATACCCTCTGCTGTAGTGCTTTGTAGCCTGGAAATACAAGCTGTGGGGCTCTGATAACAGTAGTAGTGACTGGCTGCTGTCAGTGATTAAAAATGCTTGTGCGCATGTGTGTGTGTGTGTGCATGTATGCTTACTCACTCTCCAGCTGGATAGAAAATTAAACTCCCCAAAGCCTTTTATGAAAGTGCATGGGGTTTGAGTGTTTAGTTTCTTTTTTTCTTATTTAAATCTCTGTGTGGCTGTGTGCAGCCAAACTTCATCTCCAACTCCCTTTTAAAGATGCTTTGTAAAGAAACAAGTATGCTTGTTTTGACTTCCAGAGTACGGATGTGTCTTCAGTTCAATAATAGATAATACCCCCCTCTGCAAAAGATAATAGCTAGTAATCTTTTTTTTTTTTTTTTTTGAGGGGAAGGTGGTTTCCAATCAGTTTCTCCCATCTGTGATTTTTTCCTTGATAAAACGCTGTCAATCTGCTGCTTCCAGCAGCTGAAATGACGTGATTCTTTGACAGCAAATGCATGGAGTGCTGCCTTTCACCTCATCACACCCTGCTTTATTTAAGACACTGACATGTTGAGCTAACTATTGTCTTCCCTGGGGTGTTGCACCGACGGGTTGTTGACGAGATGCAGCCTGGTCTGCAGAGCACACGTTCACTATTAAAAACTACATATGTTCCCTTAGCTATTGCTAATTTTTTAAACATCTCTGTGAAATTTGGGGCAAAATGGCCTCTCTGTAGATGGATAGAGTCTCCTCAAAGCATTGGTATGATAGAGCCCAGCATCAGATATTGAATCTTCCTAGGAATATCAGGGTTGAAGATTGGTGCTTTAAAGAGAATTCCATGAATTTATTTTCTTGAGAAGATAGAAGTAGGCTCTTGTAAGGATGGGTGTGGGAAAGGAAATACACATTCTGGGCTCTTGTACAACACTTCCAGGTTTTTACTATGTTGTTAAGAGTCCTTATTGGAGTATTTGGACAAATGCCTGGAGGTCGGTGCCATACTGAGCCATACTGAGCCATACGTGCTAACTTGACTAGCAGTGGAGTTGGACAATTACTCTGGCCTGAAAAATGATGAGGGTAATTTTGGCTTTATGATGGGTAAGTCACAGATAGAACAGAGAACTCAAGTATGTTATTTCAAGGTCCATTATTCTGTTAAAATAGGTGAAAAGTAGTATGTTTTAATTAATGGAAAGTTTGGGAGAAACAAATGTGCTGCTCTTGTCAAGTATCCGTCGTATTTTTACGAGTTGGGAGATACCTGTCCTTAAGTTTCCCTCATTACCAGTCTTCTCCCTGCTTCAGTTGATTAACACCTGCTATCTTGGGAACTGCTGAAGGTAGATGCAGTTCCTTTATACTGCTCGAGAAGTCTGAACCCCAGCGCTTAAATAATATAACAACTTTAGTGCTAATTCCAGTGGCTTTGGAGGAGAAAGGTTTGAAAATTGTTGCAATTTATTTTCTGGGTGTGTAAAAATACAGAGGGCAAGGAAGTAATTGGATCAGTGTTTCTTATTTGAAATAGTTATTACTTGGGTAGGTGAGCTTTTATTCACCAGTAAGTATTTTAAATTATTAGAAGATAGAAACCACAATTTTTCTAGAAGCCTAATAATTTCATGTAGATTAAATTATTTTCTTACAATGGAAGCATTTTTCTGTCTTGGTCAGGAAGGTCCCAAGTTTAAGACTAGTTTCTGTCTGTCATATCTGTGATCCCCGGCTGACTCAGAGTCTTGAACTCCAGCATGGGGGAGAACGCCAAAACCTTTGCTCTCCTGTAGCGTGGGTGGGAAAGCATCTCTGCATGGAGAAATCTTCTTTTAAAAACCAAGGTCATCAGGAAGGTACATTGAAAATTCACTGCATAAATAAAGATTGAGTCAGCCTATCATATAAAGTAGCAATAACACCATGATGTAAATCACCTTGTGTTATGGATATGTCCAATTTGATGGGTTTACCTGTGACTGCAGTTAAGAAATGTGTTTGAACTCAAATGCAGCTTTTTCTGTATCTGAGTGCTGTAGTAATAGAGCATTCAAGTGCAGCGTACCTGGAGTGTCCTCTGCTTGGGGTTAGATGGTATTTTGCACTTTGCCTTCAATCCCACTCAGTTGCTTTTTCCTACCTGCAAAGGCAGTGTGCTGTTTTGAAGTTGTAGTTTGAATCCATAATCTGAATTTTCTCATAGTTTTCTAAATTGATATTCTTAAAATTTCATTTCTAGTTCATCTTAATTATAGTCATCCTCTGCTGTCAAAGCAGTATTACATCAAATTGATTGGCTGATATAAATACTGCAGAATCAGGTAAATAAACCTCCTGTCCTGTATATTTGTTTATGTTGCTGGGGTGCTGAAACACACTGACAAAAATTGCAGACCATCATAAATCTGAAAATGAGCAGTGATTAGTTATCAATTAACATTTTGAAACTCAAGAAAATATTAGCTTAAGCAGTTAATTGAAATCAAAGCACCCTTTTTTGGCCTACATTTTGTTTAGATCCATGGAACTTGATGGGTGTTTACGGTGGTTTCACTATAATAAAATTTAACATATTTCTTAATAGGAGTAAATGGGAAAACCCCTGAGATTTACTGTTATGTGCAGCAATCACCTGTGCTTTGCACTTTAAAAAATGAAATTCGTAGGAACATTTTTGTGTTTTGTTTTTTGCTTTTTTTTTTAAATTTTGTATCTCAAGACACATAGTTGCCCTTTCTTTTAAACCATAGAGATAGGGAGGGCATTCTTAGGTCAAGATATTCAAGACCTGGCTGCTCAAATGGGGGCTTTGCCTTTGGAGAAATAGAGAAAAACGGGCATTTTGAGTATTGTCATTGCATGCAGCGTGGCTCCTGATGCTCATGTGCCTTGCTCTGTGGGCAAAGGATCAGTGTCATGAATGAGAGACATTGCTTGCAGGGTGTTGACAGCTTGTCATTATAGATAGGTTTTTTCTTCATGGTTTGTAGCTGAAAAGATTTAGAAATGATGATATTCTCTTTCCCCAAGTGACTCAGGGAAGAGCTGGGGTTTCTTCTTCCCAGATTCGAGGAGGAAAGAGACACTCTGCTTTTTCTTTGTGCTGAGTTTACAATAATTTTACTATCTTGGTCAGATTTTCTTAATGTATACAAAATCATTAAGTTCGACCATTCTCTGCTCTGGGCATGCATGCTGGGCTGCTGAAAATTAAATTAGTAGGTAAGATCCGATGACATAAAAACAAACCCAAGCAAACAAGCCCCCTGAAAGGTGCAGATGGAGAGCACCCTTCATCCTCTGACATCAGAGGAACAGGTCTGTTTGAATTGGCTTCCACCTTTGTTTTGAAAGGTTGCTGTGGTGATGAATAACCTTTGTGGAGGGTGTGTGAGCAAGAGTGTATGTGTGCCTTGGTTCTTGTGTATAAAACAATGGTGCTGTGCGCATGGCTTCACAACCCCATATCAGAGCATGTATTCTGGCAGTGGTCCCCAAAAAGAGTTAAATAATGAAACTGTTGTCTTAGAACTGGTTATTGACAAGATGTTAATCTACTGTTCACTTCCTCACATTGCTCTCATAACAGCTAACAGGATGATGGCTAAGCAGTAGCTTTTTTTCCATTGCGCAGAAGGGAAGTTGCAGAGTAGCTGTTATGCCTTATTTGTGAAAGCTTACGACACTGAGCTTTGTCTCATTACCTGGGCGTGAGGAAGAATAGCAGGTAGAGAAACAGACTGACTCTGTAGAAGAAAAAAAGGAGGCACTCTTATCTGAGAACGCTTCTTTTCTTTCACCTGCAAAGATCACATTTTTTCTATAGTGAGAGAGGAAAAACCTGGGGACCATTTGTGGGTTAGTATCTTTTCGCCTTTATTTATCTTTATTTATCAAGAAATATTACAACAAAATATTGTTAAATTTAATGCACTTCAAAATAGATGAGTATATTTTTCATCTTAAGATAGGAAAATCTGATGTAGCAACTGTATTTTGATACAAAAGCGTGTGAAATTTGGAATATATCCATGAGTATTTTACATGAGACTCGTGCATAATTCATGAAGTCACACTGGTACAAGTATAGTTTGAAGGTACAGTTGTCCGGAGATGTTATAAAGTACACCTTTAGGTAAGGAATTGGCTTTGAGTCTTGGAAAGTTTACTCGTTTTCAAGTTCTGGGTTTACTCTTAGGCTGAAGAGGAGACAATAACAAGTAAGATACTGATCTAATGTGTTTTCCAGCAAAATACAGTCCCACTTCTCCTGACTTATATACTTCACCTCACTAGAAACCTCAATGAAGCTGACAAAAATTAATTACCACCCAAGGCAGCTAGCAGAGAATTTTCTTCCCTGCATATTGCCCTTTTTCCCAGTGTCTGTGAAGCTGCCCCACATCTAACTTGTAGGAAGTACCATGGGAAAAAAAATAAGTCACTCGGAGATGATCCTGTGGCCATGACAAACACAGAGACGTTAAATTGTCTGCTTTTGCTGCGTAATTCCTGATTTCAGCCTGGAGAAGAGAAGGCTCCAAGGAGATCTTATAGCGACATTCCAGTACCTGAAAGGGTCTACAAGAAAGCTGGGGAGGGACTATTCATAAAGGCTTGTGATGATAGGATGAGGGAGAACGGGTATAAACTGGAGAGGGGCAGATTTAGGCTTGATATAAGGAAGAATTTCTTCACCATGAGAGCGATGAGGCACCGGCATAGGTTGCCCAGGGAAGTTGTGGTTGCTCCATCCCTGGAAGTGTTCAAGGTCAGGTTGGATGGGGCCTTGGGCAGCCTGATCTAGTGGGATGTCCCCATTGAGTTGGAACTCAATGATCTTTAAGGTCCCTTCCAACCTTAACTATCCTATGATTCCATGATTCTATTTTTGCTATGTACTTTAAGTTATCTTCTGCTTGACTGCAGCTGTAGTGAAGGATCAAAGAGGAAGATGAAAACTTTTTAAAAACAGTAAGGCTTCTTGCAGTATTTAAAGTGAAGGTGGCAAAAGCAGAGCACGTGACCCCTTTGCACAACTGATGAGACTTCTTGCTGGGTTAGAGCTGTTGGGGAATTAACCTCCTCTGCCTCCAGCAATTTTTTGAAGCTTGTCATCTTGACATTTTCCCCAGCACAATTTAAACATACTGTCAGCTGCCTTTAGTGGCTCAGTTAAAATCACCTTCACTAAGGAGTATTTAATTATGTCTTCTAATACCTTACTCGAGTTCCCCTCCTGGATTTTTGAGAATCTGGAGAATGTTGCTAATAGCATGGAGCCAGGAATAAATTAATAGCAGGACCATAGCTGTGCTTTTTACAGCTGACACATTCTCCAAGACTAGTGATGCTCCTCCTGTACTTCTTCAAATTCATTTGTTCCATTTCAGTTCAGTCTTTTGAAATATTTTGTGATGAATGAGTTCACTTTACTAGCTGGTGACCAGCAGCAGCTGTTCATCGTCATGCTTAAAATTGAATCCATCTGTCAGTGGGCTCTTTAAAGTGTGAGTTTTACATTGTTGGGAGACCTGATTACACCAGAGCAGTATCTGGGTGCTGTTTGCCAAAAAGAAAAAATAGTATCAAAATGAAGTGTGTTTGGATGGGCTCTGGGATACCCTTGCAATTCCATCTCTAGAGCCATTATTTAGCCTGCTGAGAGGAGGGCAAAGTGGCTACAAGCAGTACTTTTACACTGACAGCAGATAGGTGTTCAGATGTAGGCTGAAAACAGGAGATGACCTGCCGTAAGCTTTGTAGAAACCATTTGCAGTGCATGCTGCCTGTTTTTTTAATCCTGACCCTTTGATGAAACTCATCACCAGTTCCTTACATTTTGTGATTGTAGATTGGGGCAGATTAATGTTTGTCAGAGAAAGCCAAAGAGGAAAAGACATGGCTTATTCAAATCAGCAAAAGGCAACAGCACTTTCTTTTTTTTCTTTTCCTCCCACTATATATGCATAATTTCTTATTTTCTTTTATAAGCAGAAAAGGATGAAATGTATCTGCTAAAGCTGTTTTGCAAGCTGCATTTAAGGTCATGTTTGAGAGCAATAAATGGTCACTTGCTGACTGCACTAATTATTCTCATAATTTTATGTAAAAGCTTTGGTCCTTAGTTATGTTCTTAGTAAATTATGCATTGGATATGGAAACCAACTGATTCTTGGCCTGCAGTCTGTTGGTCTTATCCACAGGTAAGTTCTCATGTTTTCCTTTTTCTCAGTTTGTTCCTCACCAAGACTTTTGTGGGAGGATTGGGCTTTTACTAGGGTGTATGTATAGCTTTATGGAAAAGCATTTCTTGCCAGTAGAAGCTTATTCACCAGAGTACTGCATGTTTACCCAAGTATGTAATTTTCATGATATCATTTCACTTTAGGGAAGAAAACCTTCCTTGGAGGAGCAGAACAGCAGTACAGCCTCTTTTGCCACTGCAAAACTCTTCATTACATAGC
This sequence comes from Cuculus canorus, assembly GCF_017976375.1. Lineage (NCBI taxonomy): Eukaryota > Metazoa > Chordata > Aves > Cuculiformes > Cuculidae > Cuculus > Cuculus canorus. Next base: position 140,534,997 of record NC_071401.1, read on the forward strand.
AAGAGAGCTATATCTTATTTCTAGTCTGGTCTCCAGCTGCAGAGAGCACCCTTTGTCAGTGGTCAGATGAACGTCTCAGAAGCCCACATCATTCACGGCAGCAGCAGACCTCATGCAATGAGTTAAGTCTGGGTTAACTCATTAGCCTTTCTCCGCTATAAGCTTCTGTGTCTCACTTTTGCCGTTGCGGTCTGCAATCATCGCTGCTCAACAGTGCATTCCTAATGTAATGCCAAGCCAGCACTTTCATTAACACTGAATTCGGTGCTGGCAGAAGCGTAGAGAAAGGTGATGGTGAGGAACCAAATCAAGCCCGAACACCCAGACTGGCTTTGTGAGTTTGTGTTTTATGTCAGTAGAAGCTAGTACAATGTCTGTGAAATGAAATGTCCACTGTCATATGGTAAGAGAAGAACCTCTAGGCATATATAAAATGGCACTATGTATAGGAGAGCCTGTTATGGCTGTGTAACTGAGAATTGCACATTGAATCAAGAGGTTGATTGATGTTGACTTGTGTTAAGAAAATATGTCTGACACAGGGAGTCAATACGTGCTCTTTTTTTCCTTTAAGTGCATTGTTTTTCCTGCGTGTGTTTAATCAGAGAACGTAGCAGGGGAATGCCCTTGCTTAACAGCTAACAATCCATTGCTCTCTTCCTTTATAATACTTAACAGAGTTAAAATACTGTTACTAAGATCTGGCCCTCATTTGAACACCCACTTGGGACTTCAGATTATAAACACGCAGTATTAGTAAATTAGTTGCAGGCACACAGTATTTGATCCTTCATCATTTAACCTAACAAGCAGTAAAAGCTGTGCAACAGTGACCACATGAAAAGCCGTGTTCTGCAAACCCATAGACAAATGTGTTCCCTTGCTGGGAGCACTTGTACCTCTGAAAACTGTTGCATTCTGATTTTAGCTTTTCAAATTTCACAAATTGGGCCTGAATGGAAGGATCTGGCAGGAAAGGAAAAATTTTCTTTCCCTTCCCACATAGAGAAATGGAAGAGAATATGGAAAGCTTATGGAAAGAGACAGGGATTTTTTTTTTTATGTCAGGAGAAGCCATGTGGTGCAATGTCTCTGTGAAGAAGCTCAGAATGTGTGCATGCAGAACCAGCCCACTTGGTTCCCGCCTCCTTCTCCAAGATCATCGTGAGCAGACAGGGTATGCCAAGCCCACTGCTGCCTGGATATTTGAAGAGGCAGCATTGATATCTAAGAGGATTATGAATTAAATTCTCAATGCCTTGTCTAGACTGTACTGATCATTAAGGATAAAATGATTTATATTTAAAACCAAGTTCTTTTCCTTTGGCTTTTACAACCATTTTAAAAGATCAGCTCTTTTTTGGCACCATGATACACTTTAAGTGGAAAAGCTGATCGGTGCTTAGGTACTCTGTATCTTTAGTTTCTCACTGAAAACTATATGAATAATAATTTTTGTGAATATGTGACTCGATACAGGTTTAATAAGTATATTGCTGAGATAAATCCATAGCATAAGCAGTATGTTTGGTGCTGCATAAAATTTTTGTGTTTTCATGAGTAGTTAGGAGTAACAGTCTAGTATCTGGTTTAATTTTTGTCAGGCATGCACAAATATCTTGTTCCTGGAAATGGAGAGCTGGGAATAGAGTAAGGAGCAGACAGCCCTGTAATCTCCATTACTTGCTGTAATTCTTGATGAAGATCTGGAACTGCAATGGTTGAGCCATTAAGAATGTGATAGACATCAAAACATTTTGGAATTGCTAGCAACCCAAATTTCATTTAATACACCTTAGTAGGCAATGCTGTGTTGGCATTATTACAGTTCCCTAGTTTATAGTGTTGCTGCTACAGCAGAAGCTGACTACACTTTTGTATCACTTGGAAATGTACATTTCTTTCATTTTAGTTATTTAGGTATTCTATATGAAAGATCTGCTGATGTATAGAAAATGTAAAGTTATGAAAATGTTTACTCTAATATATCATTGCCAATATCTTTGCCTACAAGATCGCTTCTTAATGCAGCCTAGGTTATAAATGGGAGAGTTTAGTTTTTTTGCAAGTTTTTGTTACTTTTACTTTTTTTTTTTTTCAGTAAGTGAGGTGGGATACAGCATCCTGGAAGCCATGCAGAAATTCTTGCTGTTATCTACTGCATCTGGAAAGGAAATGTTTAGAAGGAAAAGTAAAAGGCTGCTCTGAGCCATTTATTCACAATCTTCCCTGGAAGCACTGTATAGTAGTATACTGTGTAACCCAATAGCATATGTCACGTAGAAGCAATGAGCTAAAGGTTACATTTGTTTCCAAATGTAAGCACCCAACATTATGGATATCTAATTACCAAATTTATTTACCTGATCACAATTTACTTTTATCTCTTCCACAGTCAAACACTACTGTGATTAAGTTGTACTGTGTGATATTTCAATGGGCCGTATGAACTTTACTTTTTTGGTGACAGGACTGTTTCGGGTGTGCAGAAAAGCCGCTGCAGATTGCCACTCCACTGAAATCCTCAACAGTGAGCGAAATGCCAAGCTGTAGCTGTTTGGCCTTGTGATGGGTTGTGTGTAAAGAGATACAAAGCCGTCTCCATTTCCTCTATACCTACCATCTGCTTTCATGTGTTTGTGGGCAGTACAGCTACTAGGTAGCTGCCTTAGGAATTATCTGTTGTTTTCTTTTAAGGAGAGGAACATGTGCTTGTCAGAGTCAGCATTGTGCCACTTGCTGTTGGTCTCCTCTTTGCCATTGCTCAAACACGTGCACCAGGTCAGTAAGAGAGGGCACAGGCAGCTGGATCACACTGCGATTTCAAAGAATAGCCACATTCCTGCTGGCATAATTTACATTTCACTCCTCAGCTGCTCTACGGTTAGGTCAAGGCAAACCTGCAGTACTGGCTTTGTGGCACAGGCTGCTCTGAAGCTGGGTGTGTTTACCAAGCTCCTAATATCCGTCTGATTTATGCTTGTCAGTGTGCTTTCTGCAGCATAATCAACAACCCTTGCTAACATTCTGTAGCTCTTATGCAGGTCCCACAACAATTGCTTTGAGTAACATAGGGCTTTAACAATGTTCTGTTTTCTGTGGCATTTTTGGAAAAGAGAAGACTGTTATGCTACTTTCTTGGTTGATTGAATTGCTTATAAGTAGGGATCTGATTCAGCCGACAGCTTACACAGTACTGATATTTTCTTACCAAACTGTTCTGGGTAGGATTATGTGCTCCCGAGAGTGCTTCAGGGACCTGTGAACTTTAGCACCTGCCTGTTTACAGGAAGGTGCAGCTGGTGGCAACTAATGATTCCTGCAATAGAGATGAAGTGCAGAAAAATATGGTTTGTATAGCAGATAAGAAAATGCAAGTTCCTTCTGTGAAAAGGAAGAGTAAAGTTCAGGATACTGGCAAGACATTGATACACCTGTACAGTTTTATAACATTAAACTGCAAACATCAGTTGAAAGTTCTGTTTTTTAAAGAGGAAGAGTATCATTCTTACCTCAGTTTTCATGCTAATCCCTTTGTGGTGTGAGGAAGGGACTTTCTGTGTCTAACATTCTTCGTGAAAGTCACAAAGATCACCTGCTTTATGTTGTGGTGAACCATGGAGTTTGGTTGCTAAGAGATGCAAAATGTTAAAGCAAATGGATCATGTATGAGTCATTATGATTATGTATTGCAAAGGTAGGCTTAGTTTTTCTTATTTCTTGTCCGATTGCTTTTCACATTTAAAGAAAGCTGTTGTCTTTTCCTTCTTCTGTACATGATTGTTTTAACAGTTCTTACAAATCCTTTCTGTATGCTTTAAATAAAACAACTTGGAATATTCCTTCTGCAGCTCCTAAATTGTTTCTCACACTTCTTACTCTTGTTTGGAGAAAAGAAGCTCCAAAGAAATTCAGACAAGAAATTTTTCTATTTATTTATTATTGTTAGTCATCTTAAAAGCAAAACAATGCAGGGAAAAAAACCTTTCTGTCATGTGACCGTAGAAAAGCAGCATGTCATTTTAAGCTAGCTCATTGCTTAATGGATTGTATTATTTGGGGGGAAAAAAATAGGAAAACCTTTCTCTGTGCTGTCATTGAAGGTTATTATAGTGCCACTGCTTATCTTCACTCATAAGGATTTATTTTTTCCCATCACATAACCATTTTCAGTTAAACATGCTTTTCAAATTTAGTGTCAATATGGAGAATACAATTAATCAAGCAGCTGTAAGTCACGGTCTACTTTCCCTGCTCCTTTCTCCCAGTTAGTTCCTCCTTTCTGTAATTCTCAGTGCTCTATCTGCATGGGGTTGGACGGATGTAATTTTCTATGCTATCTCTTCACTAGACTTATTTCCATTCTCTTCTGGCAAAGAAACTCTCATGACCGAGCCAGCAAAACCTTCCAGATGCTGTTTATAACTTATTTTAGTGATTACGTTTGTTCCCACAGGTGACTATAAGTAGGAGGAGTTCCTGAAATCTATTGCTCTTCTGATCCTTCAGCTTTCATTTGAATAATTGCTGTCTGCTCTGGGCTTTTCCACAAAATTATGCAGGTGAGCTGAGTTCTTCCCAAGTGTGTTTAACCAGCCTGTTAGGCTCATGGCTTGCTACTAAAGACCTGGGTGGCCCAGCAAAGCAATAGGAACGTGTTGGTTTTCTGACTTTCTGTTGCTTCCAGGATATGCACAAGCTGTCACTTGGTGCTCTGAATTGTTCTGTGCTCAGGTGTTAGGTGCTATGTTTGCTGCTGAAGTAACAGACCATGACTGTGTGCCATCAACAGACACGTGAGATGAACTTTGTGATGTATGCAGGAAGCTGCTGGAATGGCATTGGATTATATACAATGCCTGGTGCTCACAGAAATCTCTGTAGTAAACCCCTGTGACAAGTTTGATAGGGGTTCAATAAGCATAGTTGAAATGTTATGGGTTTCTGGCATAATGTATGTTAGTGATTTTATGTGCTCAGTTTCCATTTATCAATGCTGTTCGAAATCATACGCATTGAGATTTTTCAAAGCAGACTGGAAAATGTAATACTGCAAGTAGTATTCATGTCACTAGGAATTCTCATTGTTCTCTATTCTGCTTTGTAAATTTAGACTTTTTAGATTTTCTCCTTTATTATTTCAAGTTTCATGCTTAAAAAAATTACGATAACTAGGCAAGTGTGCCTTTTTAAAGTCCGTATTTTTTTGTAGAATCACAGCATAATAAAATTGATCTTAGTCCTAGGGGCTTTGAAAAGACTGCAGTAGTTGTCTAGGTATTGACATTGTATTATCCTCTTTGCATTGAAACTTAGAGTGATTTAGTGTTTTGTTGATAGTAAATTCATGATTTCTTCACTTAAACTACTGTGAGTAACTATACTTTGAGTTTCACATTTCCTTTTACAAAGGTATTGACCATTGTAAAATTAGAATGCAATAGATGGATATTGCACAGTAACAAGGTAAACATTTACTTAATAAATAAAAGAATTCTTGGTTAACGCCCTTGGAAAACTCAGTGAGGAACTGCATACAATACTTAACTCATAAAGATGATGACAATTCTTTGTTGATATGCAAATTTGTATGTCATTTAGGGAAGAGGTAAAGCAGCACCTTGAGCGTCAATACTGCTTGACTGTGTCTTAAAATATTTCTTTTGAGGTGGAGCTTTGAAAGAATGTATTATTAATTATGAAAGAATGTGTTATTTGCTATTTGAGGACTTTAATGATTTCAATTATCATTTATGAAAGTACATAACAAAATTAGTGCATGGTGTGCAATGCTGATACATCTTAGACTGTTGACCCTTTGAGCATTTGTAGCTTATCAGCAGTGAAGTGTCTTGTAAAAGAAGATAGTTTTTGGTGAGAATTTGAAGCGCTAACATTACTTATACTTTGTAGACCTTCAGAATATGATTCTTCTGAGATGATAAAAGCATGATTATCACAACAATCTTAGGCTTCATTTGAAGTTAGTTTCCTGACACCAAGCTACAAGGTTTATATGCTTTTGTTTTATTTTGTTGATAAAATTTTGTCCACCTCAGGTTGATCTTAGCTGGGAGTACACGGTCTTAATCTTAAGGATTTCCTTTCTAAACGTTAGGATTTTGTTCCAAAAGTTATGAGGTATATTGCTTCAAACAACTTTAAGCATATAGTAAAGGCCTAGTAGAGCCAATGTGTAGACTTCAAGCAGGGGCTGCAGTAGAAGACTTAATGTTTTTAATTTTGTCCTGAAGGAAAGAACTTGGTTTAAATCTGATATGGATATGTGGAATTTTTTGTTATTTTTCTTTACTGGTGGGTGTATAATTTGTAATCAGACTGAATTTTTTTTTTAATAGTGAAGAATCACTTGAGTGCTGTATTTAACTAAAATGGCGTTTCTGTACTAAATTTCACTCCAAATTGTCATAACCATTGAGAGAGTAGGTCTATGGTAAGAACAAGCAGGAACGTTTCTGGTTTCAGGGGTTAGGAAAAAGACTCATTGTGTTATGAGTTAGTGAGGGTCCACAGTGTATCCAGCTAAGGGGCAGAATGAGGCAAATCTTTCTTGAGACATTATTTTCTTTATGCACGATAACCTGTTTCAGAGATGATATGTTCAGGCAGGACAGGGACATCTCCAAGTCCCTCAGCCCAAGTAGTAGTGTTGGCTCTGGTCTAGGAGAAATCCTGAAACGGTGACTGCACTTTTGTTGAGCTGTGTCCATGGCATATGTGATGCTTGCTGTTGTTGCAGGAGCAGCTTCTGTTTCAGCTCAGAGCAAATCAAGGATCAGTGGTACCACGCAGGAAGGAGGAACATACAGAGCCTTTTCCCCAAGGGCTTTTCTATTAGCCCAACAGATGTTTTCCCGTTGACTTAGCAGGGTCACTGGCTTCAGCTGTAGCCTTTAAATAGGACATAAATCTGTCAATAGATACTGAAGATAGCTGTGAATTTGGGAGGAGGGAAAGAGGAGCTCTTTTTAGAGGTGAGGTGGAACCATGGCCTGTGGCTCTGCTGGGATGAGGGAAGGAGAGAGGTAAAATGATATGCCGTTTAGAAAGGAGTGTAACGTCGATTTGGATAAGTGTGAGACCAGGTCAGACCCTGTCCCTTGTGCACTGCTTGCGGATCCCTGCAGTGGTTCTCTATGTGCAGCTGTCATTTTCCCCTCATTAGTGTCTGTGGATGTTACTGCACTTGTGGTAGAATGCAAATCCTACATATGGAGTTGGGACATAAGTGTGGGATAAATTTGTTTCCTGTAGAAAAAGGAAAAGTAAACCCTAAATGTGCCACCCTTATCCCCATAATAAGGAGTGCAGGAGGGGTGCATGGGGGCACAGGCATTACATGTCTGATAAGGGGTTCAGTCTATCAACCCAAGGCCCCAAGCAGTTTTCACCCTTCCCTTATATTTCAGTGGTTATTGATAATAGTTGTGACCAATGCAGATAATGCCTAGGGAGCTGCATGTCAGTTTTTATTTTGTTGTGTCTGTTACAGTGACAAAGATGACTTTGGTATCAAGAATTTTTTGGCAGTTTAATTAAAGGCCCTGTTGACTTTTACCTCAACTGTCTTTCACCTATTCCTATGGCAGTGCTCAGAAAACTCCCTTTGCTAGCTGCTGTCTAAATATTTAATTTGAGCCGAGGGAGAAAACCAATTCACTTCTCTTGCATTCTTACTTTAAACCTTATAACATTGGCAACACAGAGTTTTACACCTACCCAGGCTTCCTAAATCTTCTGCAGGCGACTGGGCAGGCAGCCAGTGGGGGTACCTGCTCCTCCGCACGAGACTCTCCCATCGGGGCAGCCTACTGCTGTCTGGACTCAGCTGATTGTCACTGCCTGGCATGTTGCCTGTTCCCTTCTCTTAAACACGTCATTTGGGAAGATCATCAAGGACTTAAAAGTAGGAAGAAAACAGCTGCCCACTGCATAGAGACAGGGAGGGGGCTTCTGGTCCCAGCACAGGAAATAAACTTCAGTGGATCCAGGCATGATTGTTCTTAATTTATTGCTTAGTGCTTATGTTTCTGCAGTAAACTTTACTTCTCCCCCTCCCCTAAATAGCAATGCTTGAATTAAATTACTTACCAATGCATTCTTGAGCAATATGAAAGGTCTAAGTCCAAGGTAACTTATGGCACCTTGTTCAGCCTATATTTTTCTGTATTCCAATAATAGAAACTGTTTCTAGAATGTATGAAACACTTTGTAGCCTGATCTTTTGAACTGGAGAGACAGGGTTATGGCTGGTTCATCTCTCTGTAATCACGCTGTCTTTAGTGCAACCATTTTTATGAGAAAGTTAACAAAATAATCACTTGTTTTGGGCTTGGTTTTTTTTTTTTTTATTTTTTTTTTTTTTATTTTGCTGAGCTGAACTTTGGGGACTGTTCTGTGTACTCCATATTGTTTGCACAGTAAAAGATAACATGGGTGCTAGTTTGATGAACCTACTAACCATTTCTTGTCCCACAACTAAATTGCCAGTGAAGACATCAAAAAGGATTACCACAGGATGGGAGAAAATCGTAGCTGAGTTTTGAGGAGCATTAGGTTAGATTTGGTAGCTCTGTGACTGGGCGGTCCAGAGACTGGAGTTTTGAGAGTGTCTTTGTGCTCTGTGCTTACTCTCTCACAGGGCAGTGACTCACAGATGTAAATGTTGGGCCGCACCTATGTTGTCACCAGCTTTGGTCCTGGTGGGGATGAAAAGAAGAGCTTGTTGGGCTGAGTGCCAGTCTGTTTGCTTGGAAAGGAGCTCTGTATGGAGGTGGGACAGAGGGATGCTCCCAAGTGTTCCCCTTTTCCTAGGAGAGGAAGGTGGCAGGAACTGCTCGCATTCCAGAATCAGCCCACAAGAAATGAGTAGAGCCACACCAAGCTGAACTGCAGCATTGTTCCACTGTTTTGGCATTAGCCCTTTTAACTGCATTAGATTTTAATTTCTTTGTATTTTTTTCCCCCCGAAGCACACAATCCTACCTTTTGACTAGTTGGACTTCTCAGTTCATTTGCTAGATGCAGTCTCCCTTCATCCTTCGAATGGCAGTGTGCTGTTGGATGTTAGTCTCTGACCTTCAGAAGTAGTCATCTAATTAAGGAGTGGGTTGATCACATAGTCTATGTTTGACCAAATTACTAGGAAATAACTTTGTGAATGCTAATGATGCTAAATATAGACTACTTGAAGTCCTAGTGCTTGCAGAAGCATCTGCAACTTTTTTCCCCTCCCGTGTTCAGCCAGCCTCAGGCTGCTGTGATTCAGCAGAAGTGTGGCTTTTTGCTTAAACTGCTTATACTCAAAACCTTGCTCAAGCTACGCAGGAGTTACTTGGAAAAAAAACATCATTTCTTTCACGGTCTGCTTTTCATGATATGTTTTTTCATAGCTGATGTGACATTTAAAAAAATATTGCTGTAGAATGATGTGTCTTTAGGAGATACTGTACTGGCATTTGGAGAACAGTTTATAAGTTTTAATTCTGAACTAAAACCCCAGTGATACTGAAGCTTGAGGTTTTAATAGAAGTAGTGACATTGATATTTGTAGGAAGAGTTTTAAAGATGCAAATTGTGCTTTCAACTTCAAGTTAAATCCTACTGTAGTTTATTATAACCTTTTTTTTTTAAAAAAAAAGAAAAGAAAATTGTCAGTTGGCTTGAGTGTCCTCCAAAATTCTTGGGAAAAACCTTTGCTTCCTTACGTTACCCTAATATTGGTACTTTTATTTTGCACAATTCGTTATGCTTTACATTGATGCTTTGTTATTTTACCTTACAGTATTTATGTTAAACAGTTTAAAGTAGTACTAACAATTTAACATATTAGTAAATATATCAAATTGCAAACATCCCCACCTGATGTTTTTGAGAGGATTTATAGAAGTTTTCTGTACATTTGTAAAATGTCCTGAATCTGTAAGAGGAATGTGCTGTGCATAGTGAGTCACGTTAAATGATTCCCAGTTGCAGCTCCCATGAGTCTGAGTGCCTTTTAACGTTTATGGAGCGTACTAGTTGTGCGTAGGCTAAAGCTGCTTCGTGAGCACTGGTGACTACTTCATATGCAACATTGATGTCTGTCCTACTTTTGGATTGATTCTGTCTTTCAGTTTCCTTCTCTACTACACCCAGCCTCCCCCTCCTCCTTTCCTGAAAAGGATAATGACTCTGCTTTTAAAATATTGTCTATTTTCCTTTAGTGTGAAGCAGGACTTAATTGAAACAAAATTACTTTTTAAAGCAGTGTTTTTAATTATTTTGCTTTAGAGAGAGAACTTTATTTTAGTGGGTGTATTTATTTACTGTTCACTGTTAAAGCTCCTACTGAACTTTCAAAGACAAGTAGTGAATGTGAGGAAAGGGGATGCTTTCAAGTAGCTAAATAGTAATTGGGGACCTGAACACGTTGAAAAACTACACTCTTTTTCTCTCTATTTTTTTTTTCCTCTTTCAGAAATCTTCCCCCCCTCCCTGGCTTTTTGTTACCATACTTTGTATTCTGGGATTTATATCAGTGTGCGTCATTGAAGAATTCTTGCTTCAAACTCATGATGTTTGAATTCCTTTCAATAAATTATTAGAATGTGAAGCAGAAAATGCTAGATTTAAGAATTTAATTTCTTCTTTTTTTTTTTTTTTTTTTCCAATTATGAAACACTGAGAAAGGAAGGCTTTGGATAATAACAACTGTGAATCTGAGAGAGATTAGTATGGTCCTGAAGATGCTTTGGAGTGGGTATACAGTTGGCATGACAGCCCTTATTTTGCTTCCTCATTATAAGCATTTTTGCTTCAAACCTGTTCTGCTTGTAAGGATTATGAAAACACACCTAGAACTGAAATGCACAAGACACTAGGACTCACCAGAATAAGTGTCAGTGTGTAGAGATTCACCAAGCGTAAATTAAGTATGATTTCATTATGTTATTGTGTCTTTATAGTTATTTAGCTTCTGTCACTACTAGTTAAGAGCTTGTTTTAATAAAAGGGCTTTAATTGGAATAAAAATAAACAGTTGCCAAAGTATCTTACTGTACTGTAGTTTCTGATTTATTTTTGGTTGTATTTAAATGTGACACATTATAACTTTATGATACACAGCAAATACACAGATTACTTTACAGTACCCTGCATGGATTTTTGTAGAGATTTGTTGATTTAACAGCCATCTGCAGCTGAGTGGTGACGGTACATTTAAGCTGGTGCTGCCACGCATCTGGTCCTACTTAGTCCTTAGAAATTCTGCTCTAACAAAAGGTATCAGTGGTTTTAGCTCAGCCATGAGCAACTTTTGTATGCCTGAGTGTTTTAGGTGACTTGGGTACACCTAAATCTGTGTAGTTAGTAACTGGCAACATATAAAATATCAAGAATGCATAGCATTGGCTGGTGTCTTAAGCTACAAATTGATACAAAAAGAGGAAACTGGTGATAAGGGAGACATTTGGGATTACACTGGCTAATTAATTGAGTTTAGAGACAAATCTTGAGTTTAGAGAGAAATCTTTCATGAGGGCTTTGGTCATGTTCTCTCTTAGCAGGTTTTGTTTATACTGACATAGAGAAAGGTTGAATAAAGGATATGAAGCAGTGAAATGGGGCCCTGACTCTTCCCCATTAGCCAGTGCTCCCAGATAGGGCCAGGTCAGACTCTTTCCTTCAGTCCTCATAAACCTCACCTTTTCAGTCCATCAGTTTTTCTGTTTTACTCATAATTTAAGGAAAGCAAGGCTGGTGGGAACCATGTGAATGAAAGTGCAGGAATACAGGCAAAATGAAGAGCCCTGAGGAAATCTGTTTTGTAGCAACCTCTCTAGGAAGAGGATTGAGTAGAGGCTTATGAATAAGTTTTCAACCTTTTTTTTTTTTTTTCTTTTAAATCTGTTTTTTTTTTTTTTTTTGCTTTGTTTTCTTTTAATAGCTATCAGTCTAGTCATTTTCCAGTCACTTATTCTCAAGAAAAAACAGGGTATGCCAATTTAAGTTGCAATGAAAGAGGCATGGAGAAACAAAACTAAAGGCACCCTTTCTCCTCAGAGCTTCTTTTTTTTTTTTTTTCTCCCATCTCGTTTTTTGTTTTTTTTTTTTTTCCCCCCTTTGCTTGTCAAAAGACACAGATCTGTCTTCTCTTCAGAAGCAGAAGACTTCCTTTGAGCACTGTATCAAAGTGCAGGGGGCTGTTAAGCACTTGTGCATTTTAGGTTGGAAGAAAAAAGTCAATCTGGTTATTCACTTCTGTGATCAGTCAAGGAGATAACTCAGAAGTGCGAGTGGGTACTTTGTTTCTGTTTTTTATCCAAATCAGGAGGGAAAGAAAAGTATTATAAGTTGGTGACAGCTTCAAAGCACAAATATGGATACTTTAGTAACCATCATGTCATCTAAATACCAGACACCTGTCCAAACATCAGGGTTAGCCTAGAAAAAATATTTTTATTTATTTTGCTACCTGGGTTGTTAGTGTCTGCTAAAATTTCTGTTTGCAGCTGGGCTTAAATGCATTTTAATTCTGTTTGTATTAACAAATGTTTGAAAAATGCAGAACTATAATGCCACTTATAAATTCGGACACATAGTTTTTAAATTTTTAAACAGAAATACAAAATGAGAACATGGTAGCAGATCAGTGGATTGCTTAATGGAGAAACTGCCTGTCCTGACCTAAAGCCCTTTCAGAATCTATTTGCAGTGATGTGGGGTGATGCAGTCCATATACATTCACAGATCACTTCTCCAAATGAGTTGATTTTGCAACAAGAAATTCAATTTCAAAGCATTTTACTGAGAAGTTTTCCTGTTTTAAGATTGAAAATGCTTACATTAAACCTTTAGACAACCAAGGGCATGTTTGTTTTCCAGGGGGACCAAGGAGGCTTTAGTTTTGATGCCCATTAGCAACAACTCTTGTGCAGATTGCGTGTGAGCCATGTAGTGTGTGCCCATCCTCTCCCAGTTCCTTGCACGAGTGCTGTGTGCCTCCTCAGGAGGAAGCATATGAGAGACTCACTGGAGCGGTGACTCCTGGGTGAGGGTGGGTTAGAGGAACTTCAGGAGAAAAGGATAGGAAAGTACCCAGATTCTCACTGAATAACTGGGTAAAGTTGCATAGGGCAAGTGTTCTGAAGTGTTTTAACAAACAGAGCCCTGCAAGGTTTATGCACAGTCATTTCAGAAAGCAAAAATCAGTTGAGGAATGGAAATGAAGGTGGCGGAACACCTTAGTGAGAGGTGGGATTGAAGGAATTCTTACTACATGCATAACACATTCCTTCATCATCTGAGTCTCCATTGTGAGTGAGTGAGTAGTTTCAAGAAGGGGAGAAAACGATGATAACAGAGGGAGCTGCTTAGGGAGGTAGTACAGAAGACATTGACTGGGAGGTAGAATGAGGTATGGAAACAGAAGTGTTGATGTCCTTAATGTTTGTTATCATGCTAGCTCTGTTGTGTGCTAGATTTATAGGGTGGTTTGGGTTTTTTGGTATGAGTTCTTTATGTAAGCTCTTCTGTGGAAAAGTTTTGACACAGTGATGCACTTGCAGTTTGGTAAGTGCCTGTCTGGTAAGAATCTATCTTCTCCTGCAGTGTGTGGTATTTTGATTGATTGTGGAGTTGAAGGAAGGTCACTTCCTAAGGGATTTCTCTGTTGTATTTACCAAAACAGTATGTGTAGCTACAGGCTAAGATATCTGATGAGCTCAAGCAGTGATAACGTAACAGTGTTGGTCTAGTGATGCCCAGGCATACCTGCTTTTAGGGTTGGACCAAAAAAGCTCATTGTCTCATTATGTGGATGAATGGGCTCATGTGAGAGATCTTTAATGTATTTCTTTGTTGTACTGTCTGCATGTGATCCAGACTGAGGCCATGCTCAAACACAAAAGCTGATTGTACAGTAGGTTGGTTTAGGAGGTAGAGAAATGCAAGCACTCACCAGGTTGTGCTCATCAAGTCCAAACAAGGAAACAAGTAATGAACTTAAGGGGACATCTGCTGATACAGTCTGGAAGTTTGTTTCTGGCTTCCACTTGAGTCGTAAGAACTGGCAAATAATACTTCTCAGTGTTTCCTTGTGAAACAGGAACATCATATGCTACTATTAGACTGTCAGGAATATAAAAGCATATTTTATATACATTATATTCTCCCTCCCTGGGGAGGGAGCTTTCCCTCCTCTCCCCAGAACTACCATGGCCTGCAGGGGAACACTGGTAGGATTTGATCCTGGACCAGAGAGGGCTCTTCTGAGCCTCAGAGTGCAATGGCTGTGAAACTAGTGAACTCCTGGTAGCTGTGCTGATGCTCATCCGATAATGACTCAGCCCTTTATGCCAGGTACATTTGAACGACATTTAATTCTTGCAGAAGCTAGACATAAAGAAAAGGCTTGGCAGCTTGAGTCATGAAAAGCCATGAATTGGAGAGAAGTTGATTTAGCTTATTTAATTGTGTGCCAGAAACTCCATGTAAATTGTCTGACCTAAAGATGCAACTGAAAAGAGTGAGATCCTCTAATCTTCTTTGGCACCATTTTAAGACTCTCTTCAGTGTAAGGAAAATATTTTGTTGATGCCAACCATTTCCTGAAATATGGAAGGAATGGAAAGCTCTGACTGTCAGTAGCAACGTGAGACTATAAGTGGTTCTGTTTCTACCTTAGATTTTTTATTTGATGGCATGAGATGAAATCAATCCAATGTATCACAGGCATGTGTGTCATTACTGGCACAAACTGAGTGGTTTTAGTAATTTTTTTCTAGAAGACCTGTTACTAGTTCAGCAGTTGTATCTGTCCATGAAGATGAACAACGGAATTTGTTGAAGTCTTTACTACTAATGCAGTGACAGTGAGACTTTTTTTTATTAAAAAAAGAGGAAAACAATAGAAAAAAGGAAACTGATATAGCAGACCTTCTTACCTTAAAGACTAAAATAGTGCTTGGCTTCTTTATAAGAAATTTCAGGCTTGATATAATTTTTTGGAGGATGCCTTTCTGAAAAAAAACTGGCAGTGTGACACACATCAGCAACACTGACTTTTTACTGAGATGTTGCTATAGATGCAGGTGTTTCCAGGTGGAAGCAGGATATAGGCTATGTTTGATTTAAGAGAATTAGTTGGTTTTCAGGAGCTTCAAATCAGTTAATGGTAAGAAAATAATGGTGACATATTTTGCCTGTGTGTCCTGGGAGCCAAGATTCCTGTTTTCCTATGTGTGTCTTTATTTCAGAGGCTTCCTTATCTCTCTGACTTTGAGGTTTCAAAGAGCAGGCACAATTACTAGTTATTTATTCCAAGTATTGCTAAAGTATACTCCAAAATATTTTAAGACCTCACTTTCAAGCATACATTTTCTCTCCTAATAGTATGTAAGAAGTAGCAGATTGCCAGTTTGAATGCTGAGAACTTGCATGGCCTGTTTTTTTTCCAATCACTTGCTAACCAGTCCTGTAAAATGCAGTTTAGTCATATTCAGGGTATTAGAAGTTAAAGTACTTTTTTTGTGGTCTAGAGTCTTCATTGAGATGATAAGCTGGAATTTATGTATAATATATTATGTTGTAATCTCATTTTCTGTACTATACCTGCAGCCAACGCATTTGACATTGAACTTTCACAGAGAAAACTGCTTGTCAAACCTTTAGTGTGAATGCACTTGCTTAATGATTTGTTGCTCTGGTTCCACCCTCTCACCACTAGGATTGCTTGTGTCTGTTGTATTTTGTGAAGAAACACTGCAGTCCTTGACTCTGGAAAGTGCTTATTTAAAAGCAGCTTTACAAGGCTGGAATTTCTATTTGGCTCTGGATTAATCATTTGCCAATCTCATAGACTGATCTCTCTTCCTGAGAGTTTTCGCATCATAAAGTTTGTGCAGAGCAAAGCGTGCTTTGACATTATCTCCGTATCCTCTTACCTGTTATTGAGGGGTGCAGCAAGAACTGAAAGAAATTTAATGAAGAATATATAGAAGCTTTATATAGAAGACAGTAGTATTCTGTTTACTGCAGAACAAAAGCATGGATATCCTGTTTCAAACAAGCATGAAAGTAGTATAACCTTATTTATCTCACTACTCAGCAACAATCACTCCTGACTGCACACAGGAGGCAGATCTGCTGAGTGCAAAGGTGCTGTTTTTTATGTTGCTATTTATCAGACCAGAACTGCTGCCTTTACTCTCAAAGCATTTGTTTTATTTTATTTATTTTGGAGATCAGTACGGTTATAGAAGGAGAGAAGTATAAACCTATTTGAGGGGAAATAATATTCAGAAAAAGTGCTTCAAACCTGCTTATTTTCTCCATTATCTTCAATATTTAACAGGTAAGTTCAAAGGCACTTCCTATTTGTTGAAGTCATCTGTATAACACCCTAGAGCTCTTGATAAAATGCCAGTGGTAAAATGCCTGTGAGCTGCATAGAAGTGAAGCAAGCTGAAGCATAGAATGAGATGGGTGCAAGGTTTTCAAATGCTTCATTTTTTTCCTAGCTTTGCTATTTATCTTTTGTACATGCAAATTTTATTGACTTCATTTTTATCATTTTTGTATGTGACAAAAACTATAAGAATGCTGATATTGTTAGCAAGCACATGACAGGGTGCAACCATGTAGTAAATGAGCAATGAGATATGAGGAAAAGAGGAGCTACGTGGAATTAATTATGCTAGAGTAAGAGATTTGGGATTTGATGTTAATTGTTGAGAAGAATAGTTGCTAGCAATTTCTAAATATATAGCAAGATTTTAAAAAGAGGATATGATGCGGGGAATGTGGAGGGGAGGGGGGATGGTTCTGGCAGCAAGACTCATCAGCGTGGTTTGGTGGCAGACACATCAGCCCAGACTGAACTCCCAGGAAAACACAAAGCTGTCCAGGTCTCAGTCTGCATGGACTGCCACCAGCTTGCACTGGAAACAGAGAAACAGAGGGCAGCAGGGGCAACAGTTGTGTAAGGTGTGAGCAGGTGGACGACCTCCTAAGCCTGGTAGCATTGCTGCAAGAGAAGGTAGAGAGGCTAAGGAACATCGGCGAGTCTGAGCTAGAGATAGATTGGTGGGATCACACCCTGAGCTCCAGGATACAGGAGCAGAATCAGCCACCTGGTAAAGCCCTTGATCAAAGGGAGCTGGTATCCTCCCCCCACCGGGATGTAGGCAGGGGCTTAAAGGGATGTAGTGAGTGTGAGCAGGTCCATCAATGGGACAGAAAATGAACCCCCTCCTTGCCCACACCTCCCCAGGTGACTCTGCACAACAGATACCAGCTCTTGATGTGGAAGACAGAAAAACAAGAGATGATTTGTCTACATCAGAGCAAGGGCTGAGACCGGAACGACACACACTCTGTATTACTACAGCTGCCACAAGGACAGAAAGGCAAGAAAACTGAGGGAACTGGCCAATGTGGTTGCCAAGCCACTCTCCATAATATTTGAAAAGTCATGGCAGTCAGGAGACTGGTGACTGGAAGAGTGGTAACATTGTGCCCATTTTTAAAAAAGGTAGAAAAGGTGACCCTGGGATGTACTGACCTGTCAGCCTCACCTCTGTGCCTGGGAAGATCATGGACTAGATCCTCCAAAAAGCTATGCTGAAGCACATGGAGGGCAGGGAGGTGATTAGTGGCAGCCAGCATGGCTTCACTGGGGGCAAGTCCTGTCTGGCCAACCTAATAGCTTTCTATGATGGGATAACCACATCTGTGGACACAGGAAAACCAGCGGGTGTGATCTATCTGGACTTCTGTAGAGTCTTTGACACAGTCCCCTACAACAACCTTCTCTCTAAATTAAAGAGATATAGATTTGATGGGTGGACTCTTTGGTAGATAAGAAACTGGTTGGATGGTCATATTCAGAGTGTAGGGGTCAACGGCTTGATGTCCAGATGGAGATCCATGACGAGTGGTGTCCCTCAGGGGTCCGCACTGGGACCAGTGCTGTTTAATATCTTCATCAATGATATTGGCAGCGAGATTGAGTGCACCCTCAGCAAGTTTGTGAGTGACACCAAGCTGAGTGGTGTAGTAGTGATAGGGCTTGTAGTGATAGGGCTAGGGGCAATGGCTATAAATTGAAGAATGGCAGATTTAGATGAACATTAGGAAGAAATTCTTCATGATGAGGGTAGCGAGACACTGGCACGGGTTGCCCAGGGAAGCTGTGGATGCCCCATCCCTGGAGGTGTTCAAAGCTAGGTTGGATGGGGTCTTGGGCAGCCTGATCTAGTGGGTCATGTCCCTGCCCATGGCAGGAGGGTTGGAACTAGATGATCTTTTAAGGTCCCTTCCAACCCAAACTATGCTATGATTCTATGATATGTGTGCAGGGGAAGACAGAGTGAAACAGGTTCAAGAGTAATTAGGTGAATTGAATTGATGCAGTTCACCCTGAGCAGAGATTCGTGGGACACTGTTGCAGCCATACTGACTACTGGGCTTCCAGCCTCTGAGGCAACTGTTCTTTTATGTTATTTAATGTATATTCTGTAGCTCCCAGTCCAGTTTCTTACTTGGGCTTAAGAAGTACCCTGCATCTAAAGGGCATATGTGGCATACAGTAAATTTTTTCTTTAAATTAATTAAGACTGTTTCTTTTAAGGGTAAACCAATCAATATATAGGTACAGTTGCCTGTCTGTAAAAAATACTGAGACCTTGCTGTCCAAAAGTTTGGAAATCACTGCTCTGACCTATCAAGAAGCTGTCTGAACTCGGTTGTGAACTATTCACAGTTTTTGCGCTTTCGTGGAGTATAGGAGACCATACCAGACTGGAAAAGGGCAAAAATACAAATAAACCAACTCTTGAAAGTGACCTGCAAAAGTGTGAAGTGGTTTATGTTAGCTTGCAACATACAGATCAAAGTGAGGGGTATGTGAAGTTAGAATTGTGTGTGCCCCTGCCCTATTCCTTTTCATTTGCGTGTTGTTTTTTTGTTTTTTTCTTGTAGCAGTTTGATGCTATTGACATCATTCCTGCTACTGCTTCCTTGATTTGCAGGAAGGGATTATTTGAGAGAGGCTCAAGTTCTTGTTATTGGAACCCCTGCATCTTCTTTTAAGTTGCAAGACTTACGTTCTTTTTAATACAGTTGGCTTTGTCTCCAAAATGTGAATTTAATGCTTAAAATCAAATAATGAAACAGTGTTTTAAAGACTATTTCCTCATCTAGCCCGACCTTCTCCCACCACCAAGGTCATTCAGCTGTACTGCAGAGAGGAAGTGTGGAAGGAATGTTTTCACTTGGCTAGGAACTGCTACAGCCACAAGGGATTTAAAGCAGTGGGTCATTTTAAGCATTGTGATTTGTTAAATACCTGGGATTTGCTCCTAACATTCTTGTTGTTACTGGTGGAGAAGCAGTTATTTAATTTTCCTCTATGGTCAATGTGTGAGCAGCAAAATTTGTTCCTGCCTTCTAGTGCAGGCTGCTTTTAACACTATCCTCATTGACCATTTTCAAGCTTGTTAGCTAACAAGGTTTATTTCTGCATATGAGGATCATGACAAACTATAGTGTAGGATGGTTGATCCATTAAATAATGTACAGCTGTTGCACTTGGCATAGCTCTCTTTATTGTAGCCTCAATGTATATGCCTAGTCCAAAGAGACAAAGCCAAACATATCAAGACATATTGAGGTAGTACAATTGTTATTTAGGTGTGTATATATGTATATACATATATGAATTATGTTAACCTCAAAAGATGATATAAATTTACAGCCTGACAAACTGGCTATGCTAGATAGTAAATGCTCATTCTCTTCTTTATGCTAGAGAATGGAGCTTGTAACTCAATCGCTGTCTTCCCCACGGCCCCATAGTGAGGCCTCGGTTAAGGGGGTGTATAAACAGCTGCAGGAAGGCTGTTCCAAATACAGATGTTCTCATTAATTCGGATCTCTGGGTCACCAGGGATCATGCAAGCCATACTAAATGGTTTTGTAGGAAGCTGTCCATGTGTTAACCAGCTAAGCTGTGCTGCTGTCCTTCAGAAAAATGCTCTGTTGGCTTTCACCCACAGTCCTCCCACCACCATGCTGTCCACCTTCCTCCTCTGGGCTCCTGCTGCTATCTGTCCTTGCTATGCTGCCTTCTCCTTAGCTGGTTTGTCCTAATACCAGGTTTCCTGAAATGTTGTTGAACTGCATTTGAGTCACAGGTCAGCAGCTGTGCTCTTGCCAAGAACTTTACTTCTGTTCTTGATATCATCCAGATGTAACAGGATGTAAGCATGAGACCAAAATAGGAGGGTTGATTTTGTTGGTGGTCAGGAGCTATTTGCTGATCACTTGGTGAGTGGCTTGAGGAGTCATTGTGATTATTGTACACAATTCACAGATCATATCTTAGTCTTACTTCAAAGTTAGCCTTGTTTTGATCAGCAGGTTGGGACTAGATGACCTCCAGTGGTCACTCCCAACCAAAATTATTCTGCAGTTTATATAATAATTTAAATGTAGTACAGTTAAGAAGTAGATGCTACAGGCAAAAGAATTGGGGAACAATAGGTGATTCAAGAGCTGAAAGGCAGAAGGAAGTTAAGCCTGTATTTCTTTTTTTCCTACTCAGTGTATTTGCATGGGTCTCGATGAGCTATGTTCTAATAGACAGCTCATAGAAATAAAGGTCTGCGTATATATTTATCATGAATTTTGTTTAAAGTACTTAATCTTAACTCTCCTTAAAAGAGAACTAGCCACAAAATATTTACTGAGGCTACACAGGTAGTATGTGTGCAGCAGGAGAATAAGGGTATAAAAAAGGATTAACTTGTAGCTTTTTATCACATCTGATAGGTCATTAACACACCTGTATTCCTTTATGCCCATTTAAAAACAACTCAATAACAGCAACCTGATCCTACTTATCCACCAGAATAAAACTTTGTAAATAAATATATTGTCTTAGGGATGCATTTGTGTATATTCATTTTACAGTTGACTTGTGATGCTACTGAATCAATGAACTTTCTTTCTGTGTATAATGTAGCATTTGTTTAGCTATTGCTACCATCACAAAGCATAAACGCCTTTGCTTGTATATAATGAGATGTGCCCTCAGAGCCCCTTTTTTCCACAAATGGTGATTTGTTGTCCAATGTACATTAACTAGTAGTGCATAACATAGTATTTTTTCTCTTGAAGTAGAAGAAGAATCGTATGCTTTTGGAAATTGAACAGTAAATACAACTCTGAAATGCTACAAACACCTGTTTTGGTAGTCAGATCAACACAGGGTTTAGTGTGTGTTTTATACCTTGTGATATTTGATCTTAGTTACCTGAAACTACCTTTATTTTTAGAAGGCAGGTACTGAAAATTATGCTCTTTTGGCTTGTATGATTACTATCTGTATTACAAAGTTATACCCTTCCAAATCACTGGAATTTTTTCTCTGGATTCTATCTGCAAATTATCCAAGCCATCATCACCCTGGGGAGTGTGTGAAGGTTGTGGCTCAAGTGATGGAGGTTGTTTACGCAAGCCATGCCGCAGGGAGTCTGCATATTGCTCTGAACTACGCCTTAATTAGTGCTATGTTCATCATTGTTCTCATTATAATACTCTTTTATTTCTTTCACTTTCACTTTCCTTTTTTTATTCTTTTATTTCTTCTGATCACAATGGAGTGGGGACTAATAGTCCATTCCTCTGTGGACAGGGAGGTACCTTTAGGGCCATGATGATTGCTGCAATGAAGATACAAATACTGAGGTACCTGGGATGTTATCTAGTCCAAGCCGTAGAGTACAACCATTTCAGATTCCCTTGTCACCGTGGGTTTGTGGCATGTAGGTCCTTCTACATTGCTGGGTGCAACCTCTGACTGTGACCAAGGTCCCTGCCGGTCCTGGGGATTGTTTTGCTGTTTTAAAAGCCGATGTAAGCCAATATTTTTATGCCTTCTCCCAGGTGTATTGTTTTTGAAACCTTTGCACTTGCTTGGCTCATGGGGTGTGCACTTTTCCAGTTCCCTGGCGTGCATCCGTGCAGTCAGGAGGTCATGCCTGCTGCTCATGCTGCTCTTGCCTCTGTAGCTTAATGGCATCTCTCTGGCACTTGTGCCAACAAAACACATCCATGCCGGTGGCTCGGGAGAGGATCCTGCAGTGGAGGACAGCTGCATAGGTGAGCGTGGCTACACATGTTCACAGCTAGAGTTATCTGACTGATGGTGCAATCTGTGCAGTATTGACAGGCTTGCTGATGCCAGTGCATGGCATGTCCTGTGGACGCTGGGCTTAGCGGAGTGGCTCCAGCTTCCTCAGCACAGGCTGGAGCGTTGGCTCCTGCTGCTTGGGAGAGCTTTCACTTTCACAGTTCACTTGAAGAGCTGCTGTCTTGTTCTGAATAATTTCTCTCATTTGAAGAGTAAGTAAAGAGGCAACTTATGTAATTTCTTCTTGTTTTGGGACATATCTCCCTTTTTAAAGCAGATACATTTATCCGCTGTCATTTTTCTCAGCCTGTCCCATGATACTGTTTAAGGGTGGGTATCTCCTGCTTAGCTTATAGTTCTTATTTAGTGCTGGTGATTGCACTACAGGCAATATATATTCTTTCTTGGCAATAAATGACCCTGGGACGTAGTCTTTCAGGGAACTAAATTGTAAATAATTAAGCTTTACCTCTCTTTACCTCACTCAACCCAGACCATTTCTAGTTTTAATCTTTTAATAGTTAACTTCCAATGCCTTTCCCAGAGATTGCAGTTACGTGAGGTAGTCAAAACAAACTAAATATTAAATGCTGTGCACTTCTTTATGTATACAATACAGTAAGTGCTGCGCACAGTCAAAAAAACCCACCCTGTTCTAACTGCAGAACAGTTGAGCTTCAGGTCCAGATTGGCCTAACCATTTAAAGTAGAAACAAGTTTTCAAGCTCATTGATTCCTCATTTTATTCTGAAAATCTATCAAAACTATGAAGTTCAGACATTTGAGTTTTGTTCTTGACAAACCCAATATTGGCATTTGAGGTGTTTTTTTTTCCTTCATATCCAAAGGGGTTGGGGGGAGACTTGGGAGGGCGCAATTTTTCAAGAATAGCTGAAGAAGGTGGAGGATTGTAAATTTCTGGCAAGAGTAAATTTCCCTTCAAAAGCTTTTTTTTTTAAAATTTTTATTTAGAGTTTTAAGTGTTCAAAGAGTGCAAATTGTGTCTCCTGGTTTACTGTTTTAATCAGGCAAGGCTAATATTTTGGAAGTTCTGAGCAGAGTGATCTGTCCACACCAATGCTCAAATTGCAGTGTTGGATTTAATCCTAGAGCATATTGTGGTGGAAATAAATTATTTACTGAGGCGTTTGGAAGTGAGTGTTAAAGATGACAAAAGCGTCCAGCTGACTACACTACTGTGCTACTCACACCATGTTTTTCTTCTAAGAATCATCTCAGTGTATGTGGGTGCCTTGATTCTCATGAAATTGGAATATTTTTCAAAATCAGTATTTGTAAAAGAAAGTTGAAACTGAAGAACTGGCTGCTCCATGCTTCTTTGACCCCCTTCCCCTAAAACTTTCTAGGAAAAAAAAAATAATAGTTGAGAACTAGCTTTTAATTGGAGGGAGACTAATTTTCATCTCATAATGTTATTTTTCTTTTAGAGTTTTCTTTCACTTCTAATTCATGCAATCAGTTAGCCTATTTCATAGTTGACTTGCAAGGATTATCTGTGCTGTATAACTGTTTTGGTATCTGGGCTGTCTCATAGTACACTGTTGTGACTTTACTCCTTGCATCCCACTTCTAAGTAGTTCTTAAATGTCACCTCCATCTTCTAATGATTTCCATTAATTTGGATGACCCTATGTATTCTTTTTTTCTGCTTTTGTAATTTGATTTTAAGTATTGAACTGTTGCTTTATATAGTTCTTGTATTAGTAATCACATGTCAAGGGTATGTTTTCTGCATGCAACAAGATAGGGATTAAAATTTAACAGGGATTAAAAAAAAAAGAATGAAAAATAAAGTGGAATCAAGGTTTTCCCCCTGGCCTTACTTGTAGGCTTGGGAGGGAGAAACACAGCTGATGCAAACTCTGTGGGATGTGGACAGTAGACAAAATAAGATATATTGTAGAAGTACAGTTCTCTCTAGGTAATTAAAAAACACACAAAGAAAACATTGTGCCGTGTATTATTTCCTTTGTTACTCTTATGACTTGAAATATGTCCCAAATTCCTTAAGTTTTGTGCAATCTCTTACAAATCTGGAGCTGTGAATGCTTCCTTCACTCTCTGCAGCACTCTGCTCCTGGGGAGGGAGGCGTCCAAATGGCATTTCTGAGTAACAAACCACGCCGTGTTCAGAACAACAGTGTGAGTCAGGAGTGAGAGATTTCTTCCATTCCTTGCCTCCGCTTGGACAGTTTTGGAAATCAGCTCTGGAAAAGCATTTGTGGTCTTCTAGGCATTAGTTTTTATATTGCATGTAGATAGTTTTCTGCATCATATGTATTATCCCCTTATGGATAATAGCCCCTTGGAGTGCACTAAAACATGAACAGGAAAGGAGCATTGGATAAGAACAACCTAATATTAGGGAAGTGCAAGTTACACAACATCACATTTTACATATTTTCATTGCAAAACCAAGTCCAAGAGAGTATCATCATCTCTCTCATTAAAGCAACCTTGCTGTCTTGTGTACTAAGGGCATTTTGCAGTGGTTAAAGACTTATTTGTTAACCATTTGTTAACCATAACAGTCAAGTGTGTTAGACTTCATTACTGGGAATGACTACAGTGTGCAATGTATGTCCGAAAGTTTGAAGGAGAACTATTGCTGGCACAGGTCTGTGTTACTGCATCACTTTGTCCTTCTTTCATGCCAGAGCCTTCTTATGGTGCGCAGTAGGGTTGAGATACTGCTTCTGCTCATGATTAAAAGGAAAGTGGACGTTTAGTGTCTCTTGAGCTTCCACATTGCACCAAGCCTGAGAAGGAGAGTCGGGACATGCTGTTGATGGTGCAGCCATGAAGGGAGCTGGTTGCAAAACCTGGCAGACTGGTGCTTCTTCTTCTAACTGACGTGAAGTTGTTCAGTGCTGAGGAAGGGAAAATGCTGTGCATGGTGAGTTGTAGTAATCTGCTAAGCAGTACTAAGAATTGGCAGAAGTGAACTACACTGGAGCCTCTGGTGCCCACTAATTCATCTGGGCAGGAGAAAATATGTTAGGACATCTGTTGGAATTTCCCTGATCGTAGAATAATGGATCCCTTCCCATCCTAAGATCCATAATTTTCTAATATCTTCCTTGCAGAATCATACAAATGTTCTGAGGACTTTTTCTGAACTGAGTTATATTTGCGTGTCCTTCACTGGGAAAATCGGCAGTGAGGAAGATGGGGGAAATGGGGCTCAGTCTTTCAGAAGTGATAAGGGGTTTTGAGACTGTTGGCTGCAAGTGACTGTGTTTGAGCCTTAAAGAGTGTGAGCTTTCTTCCTCATCCCTGGATAATAAGTTCTCAGTATTTTCTCCAAATGAGCATGGGTTTTAGCAAGTCTTAAGGCTGTCAGCTGAAACCTAGCGTACCTTAGCTTTAGCCAGGTATGAGAATCCAGACTGAAGAGCCCTCCTAAGGTACAAGAGAAACTTCTGCATGACAGGAGCACTGTGCAAGCTTGACAGGGGTACACAGGCAGGAGTTGTGCCCTCAGCCCTAAATTTCTGTCGGCAGGAGGTCTCTTTTCTGTCTAATCTGCATATTTTTCCTTTGGGTGTAAGACTTTCAGAAGGTGCTGTTCCTGCAATAGAACTGGAAAGCTCGTGCCCAGGAGAACAGTCTGGTAGCAGGTAAAGTACTGAATCCAGTGGCCTTACTGTGTTGCCATCTGTCAGAATGTTCCCAGCTGAAGGCTGCAGCAGCAGGTGACGTGGTGCCTCTGATGCAAAATCCTTACTGGCTGGTGCTGCTGACTGCGCTCTGTGGAGCTTTCCCATTGTGTTGTGGCCTCTTTTTGCAATAAAACTGGGTTAGCACATCAGTGAAGTAACATGTGGGTCGCTAGTGTTGGGGTAAAGGTACCTCTGGAGAGAACAGAACATTTAAAAAGCCATTTAGGTCTGTTTCTTAGAGTGTAAGAAAGTGCCTGAGGAACATGAGAGCAGGCCCCTGTTCAGCAAGCTTTTTGCAAAGTACCAGTTTGGGGTAAGGAGTCTCTTAAGAGCTACCTCCTTAATTTGTGGCAAAAATATTTTAGAATGTGACCAAAGCATGGGAAGGCTGGGGGCTACCTAAGCTTTATGTGGATGGACAGAGATGGGGCATCTGACAACTTTCCTGCTGTCCCAGAAAACTGCCTTATCCCTGTGCTAAATCGTATTTGGGCCGTAACCTCAACGTATGCAAGTTGCAGCTAGCCTGCCTGCGCTGGATTTCAAACTCTGGCTCCCAGAGAGAGGTTGAGATTTGTGTGTCAGGTTGTTGTAAAGGCAGAAGGAAGGCATGGACAATTAGAGCAGTAATGTCTTCTGCTCTTTCACCTAAATCTATGTGTGAATGACTGTGAGATTTCAGAAAGCTTAATGCAACACCTGGCAAACATAAATTACTACATTCATTCACAAAAAAACCCCAAACCCTATCTCTAATCCTTTTGCTACCTCCATTGGGAAAGGCAATGTTTACAGCTGTCAGTGTTAGCTATCTCAGTGGTCATCCAGCCTGATGAGACATGAGATGAAGGACAGTCACAATGCAGATCGCATGCCGAGTCCCTGTCATAAAGGCTTTGGACAACATCAGGAACTATTTTCGAGGCTGCAGTTGGATTTTTAATTTTTGAATTACTTTGTTTCAGAAAGTCTGCTGTAGATGTGCATGACAAAAGGTGAAGAAGGAGAAAAGCATGAGGCTCAATTAAACAATATGAGGGAAGAGAAGAGGTTCTACAAAGTTGAAGAAGCAAGGGGATACGGTTTAGAAAAACAATGAGATAACATATAGATGAAGTAACTGTAGTATTGTTTCCCCCGAAACTTGCCTTGTTCCTTCTATGGGAAAATAGAAGTTGATGTCTGCTTACTTTGGATTGCTTAGCCAGATAAACATCCGAGATGATACGTATGAGGCAACATCCTTGTAGGCTTATGACATGAGTGATAAGTTATAAAAAGAGAGAGAAGGTAGCAGTAAGCCAACTATCTTTATCAAACAAGACTGAGGAACAGGATGTTTTTATAAGCCCCTTTTGACACTGATTGGATGTGTGTTGTTACCTTTTTTTTTTTAAAAAAATTAAGAACCTAATGCTGGATGTGCTGTGGATAGTAACATAATCAAGTGAGTGTGAATTACAACAAGGTTTTTGATTATTTATTGAGAAAACCTTTTTCAGAGTAAGGCTAATGAGTCTCTGGGTTTGCCAAAGGTTGGTTTTCAGCCTTTCTCACTAGTGGCCCCAAAAGAAGATTGGGAAGTACTACCTCTTGGGAAGCACCTTGGCACAGTTGCTCCCACCTTAAAAATGGCAGATGACTTCTCTCCTTTTCAGCTCCCTCTTCTGTGATTGTTTGGGAAACTGTTTAGAAAAACGTTCGATTTTGTAGAAGCACATATGCACAGTAAATTCCGCTTTGATTTGAACAACTTCCCAAGTATTTTCTACAGGTTTTTTTATAACCTGGCTTTGCCACAGACCTGCCTTAGACTAGGCAGTAACAATCTTAATCAGAATCCTCAATGAAAGTGTAGCTACCTAACTACCTATATCAGTAAGCTTCTTAATTCTTTATGCCTTTAAAACATAAACATACTTTAGTCTGTTTTATAATTTTTAATTAGAGTGGAATTTGAAAGGGTACATCTGAAAGGGTTTTTTGTCATAATAGAGTTTCTTTAAAAGCTTAACTTCTGTTCTTTAGTCTTATTTTTCTCTTTTAGTTGCTTCTTACAGTAAAATAAAGACGTATGTAATGAAAACAAGTAATGAGTACTGGGAATGGCAAATAGAAAAAAGATAAGTAGAAGGGAGAAAAAAAAAAGAGTTCTGCTTTCTGTAGGATTTCAGAAGTCTTTGGGTGTTTGAGAGAAGTGCTGGCTCTAATCCAAAGTGCTTTTATTGGCATACATGAAGAGATTATCCAGGGCACAGCTATTTTTCTTACTGTAGTAAAAACAGGGACTCTAAATGGAGGCTTTGAGTGGAAAAAATATTTTTCCTTTGAAACTGGGTATGAGTTTAAAGTTTATCTAGTGTGCCTTCTGGAAAAGAGAAAAGTATCCTCAATCTCATCACATAGAAAATGTGTAACAGCATAGGCAACTGAGAGCTCTATGAACAAAGTGTAAGCGTTGGTGAGGAGCTAATGAAGTTTTATAATAAACAGGATTTCTTAGTTGCCTACAAAGTAGGAGAAAGCTTTAGTTATATAGGCCTTCGTCCTTCAAAATTTTTCTGTGGATGCCTTCCCTCTAGTGTCTTTTGCAGGGCTCTACGTGTTTTCTAGCCACGTGGGTGTAAGCAGGAGTATAAGGGCCTTTTGGGAAATAATTCTTCTGATAATATTCATAACTTTACGTACAGTGTCCACAGATAATCCTTCTTACTCCAACTGAAAGTGTAACTCACTTTGTGGTAGTATAATTTGTATTGAAAGTCAAGCAGCCTGCGATGTCTGACAGTTCTGTTAAATATCATGTGTTAGACAAGAGAAATAGAGGCTGGTGGGGGGAGCACAACAACAAAGAAATTCCAACCAACCTATGGTATCTCAAATGACTATCATTTGTACAGGATTCCCATAAAGTAGTGACTCACCTTGAAAGGTAGATTATTTAATTCTTTCTTAGCTCTCCAGAAGGATGACAACATATTTAAAAAAAAAATAATAAAATTAGATGGGTGTTTCTTACATCATGTTAAGGTCACTAGAATCAGCTTTAGAACAATTTTTGAAGTGCATGCGAATGAATGGTGCCCAACCTCACCCACCTATCACCCCTCCAAGCAGGGAAAGATCAAAAAGCATTACCGCATGTGACTTTTTTTAGCTCCTACCCTTTCTCCCCTCTACCTCTCCATCCACACTTATTTCACACAGGCTTATTTCTAATAGAAGAAATGAGCAGAGAACAATAAATCTATTTTCTGGAAAATTTTGGAATGTTAGCTTCCTTCAAAACCTGTGGGAACTTTAAAAAAAAAAAAATAGAGTTCCCCTGAGGTTTCCTGGGAGCAGGGTTTGTTGGGTTCCTGTCCCAGAGTAAGGTTTCCAGTGGGAACCTGTCTGACATCCATTCAAAGAGAAGTGATATTGGAAATGTTTTCAGTTTGGTGAATGAGCAAATTTATACTGGCTGCAGACTAGGCTTGTTAAATTATTCTTGGTAACTAGCAATGACAAATTCCTGGACAAAATTTTCTTATGATATATGAAAATTAAAACTCCACAATTAAAGGAAATTGAAGCAAAAAATATTGTGAACTGATTACATTTTTTATTTTATAAGGGTTTCTATTTTTGTCATCTTTAGTCTCTAGGATGTTTGCTGGAAATCTAGTATGTAATTATAAGGGCATTGAAATTTGAAAAAGTACATACTTTTACTTCTAAAAGTCAAGTCTGTAACTTGCCAAGCCTGCACATTCACATCTGAGGCTGCTTTTGGAAATGTGAATTTGTTAATTGATTTGGGAAAAAATGTCATTTCTGCATTTAATCAGAGAATTAAAAAAAAACTAAAAACAACAACCACCTCAGAAATGTGACATTAATTGAATATATGTTTTCATTATTGTAATGCATGTAGAGGAAGGACTTGGGCCAGTTTTATGGAGGAGAAAATTGTATCTGTACATAAATAATTAAAACTAGAAAAGCAGAGACAGGAAATGCCAGAAGTTTAAATTAATCCTCATCCCACAAATTGGGGAATCTATTATTGTTCGATCTATTTTCTTGCATGAAATAAATGCTGAGTTGTGGAAGTGCACTGTTAATAATATGGCAGGGTATAACTTCATTCTGCCTTGACCTTAGTTCAGTAAATTCTTTTACACTTGAATTGCTTTGTGCTGAATATTTGTAGCCCCAATGTGAACTGATCAGTTATGCATAGATGTTTAAGATAGTGCCTTTTGTTTACTCGCTGATTTGTAATATAGGCTCTTCAGATTATATGTGCAGTAATGCAAACAAAAACTGATGCTCAAGATATTTGGTGACCCAAACAAACACTGTCAGGTGATGTTTGGGTGCAGGTGAGTTATCATGTGTTTGAAAGTGCTGAGAACTGCATAGGCTGTGTTCAAGGTCGTGCATCTTCCTCTGTAGTCACATGCCTGTTCTTAGCTTTAGGTGAGAGGAAGTTGTCCTTGAAGTTTATTGTTTCAAATTCATGATTTGGAAGGAAAAAACATCAGGGAAATTCTGCACGATACAGAGCACCGGCCATTTTATTTCACAGTTCTGTACAAGTGAACAAGTCACAGAGATCTTCTTAATCTTTAGTTTACTCCACTCTGCTGTGGGGTGGGAAATGTGTGTCAAGAAGGTATTTCAAGTAGGAGGGGGAAAAAAGCAAAAACAATATTTCCTTTAAAAATCTATTTTTTCCAGTGACAATGAAATAATTGTATTTTGGAACACATCACATTGAATATCTCAATTGGTTCACTTAATATTCCTCAGTGATGGCAATATGGGATCTTTGTTTTGTAGATGGGAAAACCAAGCAGGGTTTGTAAAAGTCAGTAACTGCTGGTACTAGGTCTTAACATACCTTATAGTGCAACTTTATTTTTAAAGGTAAATGGAAAATAATATTTTTATTTCTGCCTTATTTTCACAGTTCTGTGGTTTTCTTTTTGTTAGACTCTTTCTCACAATTGATGAAAAATGCGAGAGGGATAAATTGAGTGACTGGATGACAACACAGATAACAGCTTTCAGGAGGACTGTTTCCCCCCATAGATTAAAGACAAGTAATTTTCTCAGGCCCCTGAGTTTGAAAGAAATAGGATTACAGTAACAAGAGTAACCTTTAAAGATGAGGTAAGTTCTCTGTTGTTGGTGTCTATAAACTAGCTTCAGAGTCAAACTTCTGTGTTGAGGTAGGGCAGGACGGTTTGACTCACAGGTGTTGGCAATGTTGCTGCTATGCACTACAGCTTCATAACAGCTTAGGACTGAGGACTAATTCTACTACTTATTTATTTTATGTGTGCATGACAAGTGAAAATCTAGTCCCTTTTAGGAGCCATACTGACTAGGTTTGGAATTAATTCAAATATTTACCCTTTCTAGGTATCAAGTTCATTTAATAGTTTCATGTATACGTGGCGTTGCAAATACATTGAAAAATATTGAGGGAATTTTTAAATTACTTCTGAGAATATGAACACTCCACTAACTTTTCTAACATTAAAATCTTGTTAAATTTTAAAAACTTGTGACAGTGGTATTTGTTCTAAATCATACTACCTAAAGTCATGAGCTTTTGCACAACAACCTTGTGAAGCTTCATTTGCTGCCTTGTTTGCATATCATTTGATTTAGATGTTTCTTAATAGGGAAGTTTGAAGAGTTAATCAGTGTTATTAGAATAGTATGTGCTTATTTATTAAGTTTTAAAAGAAAAGTTTTAGTTTTACTATTGAGCTCCACTGTGAGCTTATCTTTCAGCTCAATATTGCTAATTTGCTGTGGTCTGAGCAATAACTTTTAAATCTTTTTTTTAGCAGCCTATACTGCTTACTTACAATAAGATACAGAGTATGAACTCTTCCCCTGCTAAAGATTGAGATTTTTCAGGCTCGTGTGAATTGGTATTCAGAGCTCTTTACTGGTGGAAGTGATCAAGATTCAATAAATGATTCTGGGTTTCTGTCGTCAAAGGGTACCATCAAAAGGTGGTCCACAATTGTATGGAACTTGAGTGTTTATGAAAACTGGGAAACCAGTGGATGTTGCTGCTACCCAACTTTTTTTGTCTGGTTTATTTCAAGATTGTAACCTACTACTAACTTAGAAATCGTTTCTTCTAAGTAACTAATTTTAAATAGGGCTAGACTGGGAATTAAAGTAGAGAGTAATAGGAAGGCCTTGCAATGAAAGTCATGTATTTCCATGTCTGGAACCATGACAACTGCAGTGTCAGGCCATAAGGCCTACATGATGAAAGCTAGTAGGGCAACCCAAACTGTAGAAAGTAAATTTGTGAAAACAGGAATTAGATCCTGCCACAGTTCAAATAAACTGAATTAGAATGGCATTGATGAGTGTTCCTGGCCTTTCTGTTCTTCCTTCTCCTCCATGTTGATTTTAATGATCTTCACAGAGTATGTCATTATATAGTGTCAGCAGCTTTTTCTATAGACTCCACCATGCCAATTTTAATAATGTCAGTGTGTCATGGCACAGCTATTAAGCTTGCAAGTAGATGTGGAAAGGTGGTTAAGCCAGTTTCCTTTGGTCAACTTGCAGCAGCAAGCAGTATTTTAACAATATTGGTAGTTCACTTGTCTTTTTGGCCAGACTGAGAGGAAAACTTCGTCTGAAACGACAGACACTTAGAGTCATTGTCTTGTTCATTTTTACTTTATTACAGTATAACTACAGTAAGTCTTGCAATTTCTTAACTTTTTTGCAAGCACGTCAGTGCAAGAAACTGTTCCAAAATATTTCACCAGCTGCTCTCACACCTTGTTTTCAATATGAAAGGGGATAGTATGTCAAAATTTCATGGTCTTTCTGACACATGGTGTCTTCAAAGTGGTGGGAAGCATCCTCATATGGCATCTGGAAAGAAGCAGCCTCTGCACACTATTTCTTGCTGAGTTTTCTGCTGGCCCATCTAAGGGTGCATACTAGTATTATAACATTGTTTATAAGTTCTCGTTTCTAAAGTCAGATTGATGGCTTCGTGGTTGTACACTGCAAGCTGACTTTCAAATCAGTGTCTGAAGTGCCCTCATGAAATCTAATGATCTTGTCTGAATAAGTTGTAACAAGGGATAAAGGAAATAATGGAAAAAATCAGAGAGTGTGAAGAAGAGAAATAAATCTGTGGTACCTGTGCTAGGTCAGCTGTATTCACCAGTTAGTGATTTTAAGTTAGTTAGTTAAGCAAACAAAGCAGATAAAATTATTGTACATCTCTCTTCAGCTGAAGATATTGAGTGCACTGCTGTAGCCATGTTGGAATTAGGTTTTCTGAGTAAAAATAGTATCCTTTGCTAGACGACTACTGTACCTGTGTGGGGAAGGATAGAATAGCCATTTTCCATGCACCTGGGCCTTTCCTCAGGTCTGCGATATAAGCAATAGCCTTCAAAGTCAAGTATGAACTGAGAACCAATGCTCGGAATTTCAATAAATAGTAAACTTGAATAGCATTTTAGTTCTTATCTTTCTCTATTGCAACGGTCTTATAGGTATTCCTTGAACACTAGAAGGAAGAAGTTTGCGATCTTGCTGAGGCTTGTCCCATGGGAAGTATTTTCTCAGTGTCCTTTGTGCGAGTCCACATGGGTGCACAGGGATACCTGTGTACTATAGATGATGTGCCAAAGTAGGCTCTGGTGCAGTATGCCAGTGGCTCTCCTAATCCATGATGTCTTCATTGGAAGAGATTCTTCTTTACTTTTCTTCAGCTACTTCAGGCAGACGTACCAAAGACACTGATTTTTCTTGTACATCATAATCCCTTTTTTTCTACCACCTTCTACAAATTCCTTCATGTGCCACAGACTCCTTAAATACCTTCCTCATAGCACTGTTCTGTACGTGTGGAACATTTTTTGTTTGGATTTGAGGGGGTCATTTTTTTTCTTTCTTTTTTTTTCTTTTATTCCAGATACTGGTCTTCCAGGTGTAGTGATACTTTCTGCAAGGTCTGCATAATAATACTGATCTTTGTAATTAATACTGATCTACTTTAGATGTGGTGGTTAGTTCTCTAATTAAAAATAGGAGTGAGTGGTGGCTTTAGTGTTTGGCATATTTATTAACATTCCTTTGTTGCAACAGGGTTTTTAAGTCTTTGAAGCGTTTGTATCTGTAAAGCTGTTTTATTTATTTTCAATACAGTTAATTATAAATCATGGCCCAGACCTGAGTGAAATGAATGGAAATAGGTTGCCATGACAGAATAACAACCTGTTTTCAAGCAGGTTCTTTATTAGCATGAAATAATAAGACCTAAATCCACAGAGAATTTCTACTGGAAGTTTATTCATTGAGTTCTTTCTGTTGGTCTTGATATTTCTCCCTTTTGTTGAAATAAAAGGTAGCTATCTTAATTGTATTGTAAAAATATTTCCGTAACAGTGAATTGTTGGAAAATGTGGTAGGGAAAAGAAAATGTGAAGATTTTTTTATCTTATTAGTTTTCCCAACATAAAGTTTCTCTTCTAGCTAACAATTCTTGTTCTGAAGACTGGTCTTGCATTAACGTATCGAGTCACCTACTTTGATTGATAATTAGGTCACTAAACTTTCTTACTAAATTTATTCTATCCCTCCCGCTGAAAGGCATGTCGCTCATGAATTTAGTGTACTCCTCCTACAGAATGACTGAGGCAAAATATTAGATTTCAGAAAGTGTCAATGAAAATTGAAACACTTTTTGAAACTGGAAAAAGCAGCATTGATTGAGCTCATCTGCTGCACTGTGCTGTGGAGGTGGAGATGAATACGCTTAAAAATCCCTCTTCCTGGGAAGTGCTGTGTCCCCTGTTGTGCAGTGTTGTCCCCTGTCTGTCACAATCATTTATTTCTTGAAATGCTCCTACCACTCTACACCCATAGACAAATAGATAAATAATATTCTAGGTTGAAGTCTGGCTTTCTGTAAGGACTGAAATACAGAGAGGAGAGAAGGGCACATCCAGTCCTTTCCTCTCCACCCTCAGGTTTCTTTAGCAGGAACTCCAGTTAGCTAATGACACATTCAGCAGAAAAGTTGTTTGGGGTTGCACTAAAATCTAAACACGAGATGCGACTCAGTGTGGATTTGTATAAACTAAGATGCGGTGTAATTAATGCTAATGGTCTTGCTGGACAACTGCTCTGAATGCAGAGAAGACCTGAAAGAATTCTGCCTTTTCAAAATTATTTTATTGTGGCTATTGTATTAGCATTTTTGTTTGAAGTCCTGGAACTTGAACACAGGAGTGGAGTACCTGTTTCTTTCTTGGAAAACTTCAGAGCCCTCCATCATTACATAGAGAGTGGCTTGAAAGAGTCGAAAGGGAGCTGTAGCCAGAGTGGTGGTGAATGAAGTCCAAATGTTTTGTCTTTAAACTGCACCACTTGTAGGGTATAGCTTTCAGTTTTCTGTGTGATTTTTGCTGTCTTCTTTTTAACCAGCCTTTGGATGCTCCAGTGCCCATAATAGAAAATGGAAAATCCTACAGTACAAAGCTGCTGCCAACCAGACTGGTAGCAATTTGTCTCAGAAAAATTCTGATGTCACTGTACCGAGGATGGAAAATCCTTAGTGATAATTCCTGAAGTCATACTTGTTCATGCATGCATGTGCATCTTGGTGTTTATCTTGAGGCAAGATGTTGGACAGCCAGCAGAACTCGTGTATGCTCTTTGTGGTTGTCTGAAGCAAGACCCGAAGCAGAGGGCAGCAGCAATGTCTTATCTGACTCCGTAGGACCTATTTCTATTAGGATTTTCCCATTTGTGAAATCTGTGGCTGGAGTGAGGACACAAATAGGAGAGCGTTTTGACAGAAAACAAGGTAGACGCAAGAGGAGAAGACATCAAAATACAAGAACATAAGGAATAACTAAAGAAATTACCTCTGTGTGGAGAAACAAGGGGGTTAAAATTATTAAAAAAATTAGCATGAGGAAGTAAATTATGTGGGGGTGATCATACTGAAAAGAAGAAAGGAATAATAATGTCATGCAGCAAGTTATATATATATATAAAATAGTTTTTCTGCTTCCTGAAGAACAGCAGTACTGAATGTTGTGGAATAGGAATAAGAGGCATTTTTATTGAATGCATAGTGAGTTAGTGTGGTATGAATGCATCTTATTTTTCTGTTGGTTTTGTTGTTTTGTGATATTTTAAAAAGGCAAAAGGTGGAGAAAGCATGTCCTTCTCTGACATTGCTACGCTGTCAGATCTGCTGCTGATAAGTATTGCCTTGTAATAGTCAACTTGGTTTTGTTTAGGTTGGAGTTACAGCTTGTGCCTGCTATCTAGCTGGGGAAGAATTCTTGTGGGTTTTTTTGAGGCATGTGATAACAATGACTTGTTACTAATAACATTTTCTTAATCCGTAGATAATTATTGTTCCAACCCTTCTTGACTTTCCTTTTCCTGCTCCTACATCCTCTTCTCCTTAACCCCTCTGCCTCCCTGCCCCTGGCATGATTTCTAAAATACCCATGGCTGTGCTTTTTTTTTCCTATTTGATACTGTGATCTGTTGCTGGGTGGGACTGTTTGATTCAGGATGAGTGGAAAGGAGCATCAGTCTCTGGAATATCTAATTTTCTTTGATGACAAAACTCTGCTCTTCTAGAAAAGGGATTTTTTTTTTTTAAAAAAAAAACAAATGAGGAATTTTGTTACCTTCTAACTCCAGCTAGAGAATTAAATGGCAAGGCATGTGAGTATTGGCTTGTATTGGCTTGTTGTCGCACACGTTGTATTGTTTTCGTTAGGCTGCTGTGCTACAAAGTGAGGAAGGTGAAGAGTATTTTTTAAAATTAATATTTATGCCTGATGTAATTGTGTACTATGCTGGTATAATAATTCTGCTGTTTGGGATTAGACCACCTGCAACTGCCGACTATTAAAGAACCAAAGTATATCTGTCTCAGAAAAACATTTGTGTTATACCGTTGTATATATTGTTATGCCATTTGCTATGCCATATAAAAACCATTGTCTGTTGTAAAGGCTGGACCCTTGCTGCTCACTATCAATATGCTAGAGTTTATTCAAAAATAAAGCTGATGGCAGCAGTGAAGTCCTAGGTGAATTTCTTTTTATTCAGTCTCTGATATTGTGAGAAGGGAATTTAGTATTTGATTTTACGAGTTTCCTATTTATAAGTATTTTCTTCCTGTTATTTTAATATACTTAAAGATAAATATCGTAATGTTTATCTTTTAATTTCTTATTATTTTGGCTATTTTCTTATTATCCTTTTCTTCTTAAATTCTTATTTAGTTTTCATGGTTTTAAATAATTCTTCTTCAAAGTAGACATGATTTCTTTGCCAGATTCTGTGAAACACCATGACCATTGTTGGGCGTATCCACGCATAAACTGTGAATGCTTCAAGCCTACTTAAAGAGGGATCGTAGAGTTAATTTTGAAGGATGTTTATCTTCAAGTCTATAACGCCAGTGTATTTTTCTGTGAACTACTGGGCTGAGGTGAAAGGGAAGATTAAAGAGGAAGTGGAGTTATTAATAGACTCCTGGATGACAACGGCTGTGCAGTATGCACAGGTTGACTTTTGCTGCAGGACTGGTTGTGAGAGATGAAAGAGCATTTGAAGTGAGAAATACAGCAGAGAAAGCTGTACAAGTCAATAAATAATAACTGAAGCACAGCACATTCTGTTATCCTTTTATGTTTTTTCCCTTCTCTCCATCATGCACTTAATTTAAAGTGTGTTCTTAAAACATTTTTTTGGAAGCATTTAGGTTGAAAGAAATTAAATTGCCTGATAATTATGGGTAATTATGAGTAGTTTTTGATGCTGTTATAAATATTTGGATTAATTATAATTAATGACTGGAAAGGGGTTTTTTGTATTCATATTTGGGAGCTTTCTTGAACCAAGCAATAGAAGCACTGCATAGCCTTTTGAAATTGGCATGTCAAAGTGGTTGTCTTGGCATTTCAAAAGCATTTGATTATTTGAACAGTGGGAAATTGCATGAAGGACAGGAAATATTGTAGGCTACTCACCTACCAAGTAGCAATTGGTGTTTTGTTTGCCTATCAGCTAAGCTTTTCTGCTTACATGGCAGAACAAGCTGAATGCTTTCTTTGTGTTTTTTTTTTTTTGAAAGACAGACGATATTTCTGAGTTGAGATTTTCACTGTCACTTGAAAATGTAGAAAGTATAAGTTTAGAAGTGTAAGTTCAAAGCTTTTTATGTTACTCTAAGCCTTACAGTAGACAAGTATTTAGTTATGAGACATATTTTCTTCCCTTGGTGTGAAAATCTGCTGTTCAGCTTCATTACTGCTTTAAAACTTAGTGTGTTATGCTTACTTCTAAGAGGTTATACTCCTTCAGCTTACAATATCTGTTTTACCATCTTTATGAATTAAAACGGAGTACAAATAAGAAATCCAGTATTTATCACAGGAATTAAATAATTTTGAGAGTCTAAACCCAGTTTTTTTCCAGATCTCACATTAAATTTCAAAATTTATTATAAATAAGGCTATGAAAAAAACCATAAATGATAAAAATGTATGGCAAATAGAATTATTAAAAAAGTGTTATCTTAAATAACGTGTGTATGGAAAGTGGAGGAAGTTGGGGATACTGAAATGCAATCGACATAATTTGGGTGGCTTTTTTGGATTTAGTCATTCTTAGGAAGATGATCACAGGGTAAACTGTTAAGCAGGGTAGCAGAATTGATCTGTGAATGCAGAAGATAAGAATTAATAGCTGATAGGACATGTTGATGAGCTTGGTGGCAGCATGAGCTGGAGGAGAGCACTGTGAATAGCTCTGGTTCATGCAGTCGCTGAAACGGAACAAGGAGTGCACAGTGATCTGGCATTTTCTGCTGAGAAAAGGAAAAATTTTATCCTTTCAAGTCATGGGACAATTTCAGGATGCTTCCCAGAGGTTGTAATTGCTAATGAATTGAGCAGCACTCGGCACAGATAGTAATTTATTTGAGACAGCTGCCAAGTTCTTTACCTTGTAAAAAGTGGCTTAGAGCGGCCAAACAGGCTACCAAATTGGGTATGTGATATAATTGGGGTAATGTGCAGGAGAAATGGAACTGTGATATGAGTGAGTCAGTAAAGACTTTTTGCAAGGAGCAATCGAAGATTTGAAAGAATTTTTTTTTTACTTTTTTTTTTCAAAGACATTTTAAGCCAAATTACTAAGTATGTGCTCAGTAAAGGCAATACCATATTTCCATGCAAATTAAGTTTGGCATATAATCAATACAGCTTTCCTGACTACGTCTTGGGTAGGAGATGTCAGGTATTCCTTGGAAAGATAAAAATGATTGTTTTCTCAGTACAGGAGGCCAAAAGAAGCTTGTCCATGTCTTGATATCACAGAATACAGGAGAGATGAGAGTAGAATTTGCTTGGGATTGTAGCTGAACATAGATGGATACAAAATACAGTAGGTACTGTAGGCCAGTCGGCTACTGCTTCTTTGTAAAATAGGAAGATAGCAGCAGAAGTGAGACGGTAAATTAACTTAGTGATTCAGAAGATAGGCTGGTTGTAAGGTTGCTCTGGTACAACCAAGCAGATTGTCATTACTTTGGAAGTAGAGCTTTTGTTAGGTAAAAATTTTATCTGATGTACTTTTGACTGTTTTGCAGCGTTAAAAGAAATATTTCTATGTAATAACTGAGATGTAGAGAAATATATATTATTGATAGAAGTATAAATGAAAGAATATTTGCCCATGGCAAATTTGGATAGAGGTTTGTTAATTGTTTATGGGCTTATGAAAGTGACTTTCCAGAGTAAATTTTAACTTCAGTGGACATGTTATTAAAGGGAGAAGGCATACTTTTAACTGTTACATCATAGCTTTTTCGGTATTGTTGTTATATAAGAATATAACGCCAAACTTTCAGTGTGTTAAATACTGCTTACAAAAAAAGAAAGTCTTTTTTAGTCCCAAAATAACTAACCAGGTTTCCTTTTGTGCTACTAATTCTGTTTTGTTTTGATAATGCATCTTTCTAACAATACAGCTGATAAGTTTCATAAAGTATGTATCAAAAGGTCATTTAAAAAGTCTCATTTGAAGGAATGAATTGAGACTTAAAATCAAGCATGCTTTACTATTGAAGTTACTCTTTGGAACATCTTGTTCACTTCTGCAGTAGATGTTCTTTGTTTAGTCAGTCTTTTATTTCTAAAGCCTTTCTTAAAGACCATTATATCAATAATAATGGCTTTATTTACTAAGTTACAAATTATTTGAAGCAATAGCTATCAAATTGCATCTGGAAGAAGTTCTATAACAGATCTTTAAGGCATCGCCACAATGCAAATAATAACAGTTGAGCTTGTTGATGCAATTCCTTTCCCATTTAAACCATAATTTTCTCATTAGGTTTGAATTACATCTGTATTAAATCTTCATCTTTTAAGAGACTTCAATTCATATGCTGCTGTTTCTTTTCCCAGATTGTTTCCCCTCAGTAAGTGACGATAAGAATGAATGGGCATATATCAAACACTCCTCCCGGTGGATATGGAAGTTATTTTCCTCAAATGAAGTAAGGTTATGCGTTTGATTTTTCTTTTATGGACAAAAAAAATTGTGTTTTATTTACTTCTTTATGCTTTCTTTTCCGATAGATCTATAATTATTATATCCTATAGAAATAACACAAAGGCTGTTTGTGTAAAAGAATGTTCAGTTTCCAAACCACATAACCAAACTGACAGATATCATCTGACTGATATTTGTACTAGTGTAAGGGTAAAGCTTTATTACTGAGTAGAATAATCTGGAACAGAGAAATAAATTGCTGTAGCCAAAACTTACTTATTACATTATTCAGAGAGGTCTTCATATACCTGAGATGTTTAAGTGAGGAAATGCATTTTTATGTATAAAAGATGAGGCCAACTTTTCTTCCTGTGATAATATCATCTCCCAGTAAACAGAACTGAGCAACTGTTATCTGAAAGTATTAACCTTGTCTGAGAGAAGAGAATGCTCCCTGTGTCAGAAGCATTGCACTAGGCTCATCTGGAGCATTAATGACAATTGACCTAATCTGATGCCAAACCCCGTGTATTCGTGTACAGAGCAGGGCATCTGTGCTGTCATCTGTTTCTCATATTGTTGCCCTTTTAATGTGAGTTTGTATATGACTCATTCTTGTTACACTAGAAGGATTTTTTGGCTGCCTTTTCATTTGTTGGAGGCAATGATAGTCCTTTTAAGTCTTTTATGAAAAGCTAGTAGAACTATTAAAAACAATTAACACTTGTGTATGCAGGGGAAAAAAACAAACTCCCACCAAGTTTTTGGCATAGTCAACTCCCACCAAGTTTTTGGCATAGTCATTATTATTATTGTTTTGTTATTATTAGTAGTAGTATTAATTGATTACATGCATTATGGGTAGTGTCTGTGAGTATTCCACCCCCCTATTGTACATTATGTTGTATTAATGCAACAAAAAATAGCTCAGAAGGACTTCTAAGTGAAATAAAATTAATTGTATTCTTGTATCCAGTAATAATATACAGCATCATTACCTCCATTAGTAACATTGTAGGTATGTGTGCTCTTACTTAAGAGGAGGGGTTTTTGCAGTGCTTGTTCCTGTGGGGCAAACACATCTATACAGGAGTTAACCAGAAATGTTTTTTTTTTCAGTGGCTATGGTTCACCAACGTTTACTCAGAAGGAGAGGGAGCAGAATTCAAAAACAAGTGCAAAAGCTCTTTATGGTAAGTTGGCATGAGGTCTCTAAACATTTATGTTAAAAATATTGTTTTAGTATTGATTTTGATGTCACAGTGAAAATATTTTGTGCATCTAAACCTGAAACTGTGTGTGCATACATATATGAGTGTGTCTGTAAACAGAATTAAAGAACAAAGTGATTTTGTTCTTGCTAGAGCTAACTAGGCTAGCTAGAAAATGCTTTTGTGGCTTACTAAGTGGAGAACTCCCACCTGCTAACTTTTAAGACAGGCGGGTATAACACATTTATCACAAAACTAGGAATGATCCTACAGCTACGGTATGTACCAGGGAGAAGGCATTCAGGGATTTAGCTGAGCTATAGGTTTGATTCATGACCTGTGTCTCCCTCTGCCTCCCCACCTTTATCCCCTGCCAGCAGAAAAGGAATTTACCATATTATTCTTTCTTGATACAGGGAGGTTAGATTTAATAAAACAGATTTGGAACCCTATTTGGTCAGCAGTCTTTGACTGTCAAATGTGATATTATTTATAAATGCCTAAACGTTTTTGCGCTTACCAGCTACAGATGCTAGCATTACTCTTAGTTGGAAATGCTGCTATCTAGCCCATGGCCAAATCACTGTGGAGGCAGACTGTAGTCATGTTCCTTGCCAGCCAAATTGCACTGTTTCTTGGTTGTCTACCTCCAATATGAATACATCCTGCTGATAGCTGAGCTAGTAATGGAAATACAAGTGGCAATGAAGCTGAGAGATATTCTGCTGTGTAAATCTGTGTGTGTAGTTAACTGCTGTTTTGAAAATCGGTACAACTGGAAGAACGAGGTTTGCAGTGCAGGACCCCTCACGCCTCAGCCTGCGCTCCCTTGTTGCATCTACCACCTCTTCTGCAGGTTAACAAACTGGAAAGCTCAAAGAGCAGTATCTAGTAACTAATCTTTTCTCCTGCCTGTTTCGGGTGGGGTGATAGCCATGAGTAACCTCGGGGGTTAGGGGAGTGAGGACAGGATGTTTTGTGGCATTAGAACAGTGTTAACTTTGCCCTTGGAAGAATAGCCTTGAGTTTGGTTACTTACCTGTGAGCACAAGTGAACTTTGTTGTACTGATTGTCTTGTTGGCTTTTGAACTGCTTTCAAATTCATGAGGCTAAAAGCCTAAGAAGGAGATGAAGACGTTTTCTAACTTCGTGTTCACTGCAAAGCGGAGTTGTGTGAAAAACCTGACGTGGTTTGGTGGATGAAGGCACTGTGCTAGAGTAGCTCAGAGGTCCACTTCTAGAAAAATCAGCTAAAACAGAAGCAGAAACCATATGCAACATTTAAGAATGATGTTGCATGTGAATAATTCTAAGTTTAAATTTATTTGTTTTAGTGGTATGCTACAAAAGTCAGTCACTTGACATAGGATTAAAGGCAGGAACTGCAACTGAGGAAAATACCGAAGCGATCATTTTAAACAGTGATTTCTGTATCCTGTATGAGTTCACTTAACAAACTGATTAAATGTGTTGACAGAAATAGTAGGTGGTAACGGAAACCAGAAAGAGACATTGCAAAAAACTCCTAGCTGATTATTTCTGTGTGAAATGTTATAAGAGCGTTGCGCTTTTCTTTTTCCTTTCATGTCATTATCATAATATTTCAAGAGTACATGGTTTGTATAGTGTGGCAGTATCAGAAAGTGTCTTAACTATGTGCTTCAATCTTTGTGGGCTTTTAAAGTAATACCTCTCTGAGCTTTTTCATATCAAACATGTCACAGGATAGTCATATGTCAGTAGAAGATGGGGACAAGTGAGTAAATTTGAGGTAAATAATGATAAACAGCCTTTTACATCTAAAATACTTAATTGAATCCAGGTTCTAATTGAAATTGCTTAACATATAACTGCTGCATTATAAGTGAGTCCTATAAAATAAATTGTTGATCTTGGTTTACTATCATTGCTGGTAGATATATCATAAAACTGTAGTTCCATTTGCCAGGAACTGAATGAAGTACAAGACTCAATTATCCTGGAGCTCCAAGTAAAGATATATTGGCACAGCTTTTAGAGAAGAGCTTGCACATTCTACTGCTTCTGCTCTGTTTTGCATGCATGAAGAACTAAGCTGTCAGTATTGCCAAACATACGAGCGTGAGAAAGGAGGGAAAACACCCGAGCCTTTTTTTTCAAATCCAGGGCAATTTTTAAATTTAGATGTATGTATTTTCTTTTTACATCTCAGCAATCCTGCTGCATCCCACTTGTTTCTTTTCTTGTTTGGTGATCTTAGGGATTTTTGTGCATGCTGTCCAAAGGGGAATGGAAAGCAGATAAATGATACTGGAATTGTTACAAAGCTTTAATTATAAGTAAAATATTTTTAATAAGCATTTTTCATAGCTAACTTAAGTATCTTATTTGAGATTCATGAGGATGAAAGCTTATGAAGCAGACTTTTAAGTATTTTCTATGTACATTGTATTAAATATACGTATTTTATTTACATAAAGACATTAATCTCACTTATTTACTAGATTCACTTGAAACAAGTAGGAAAAAATACTTATAATTTTACTGTAAAAGTCAAATGGACTGTGTTTTTTTGTATTGATAAAATGTGACCATGTAATGTTAGCAGTAAACTTTGTCCGTGACAAGTTTCCT
The DNA here is from genome assembly GCF_017976375.1 of Cuculus canorus. Taxonomy (NCBI): domain Eukaryota; kingdom Metazoa; phylum Chordata; class Aves; order Cuculiformes; family Cuculidae; genus Cuculus; species Cuculus canorus. Next base: position 140,579,286 of record NC_071401.1, read on the forward strand.
TTTCTTAAAAGGCTTTTGAATGTCATTTAGATGAAAGCACCTATCCGTGATTATCAATAAGTGAAGATCTTGAATTCAATTTCTTCCAGTCACAGTAAAGATAAAAAAAAGATCATTAATAATAATAATAATAATAATAATAATAATAATAATAGTAGTAGTAATTTGGATATATATGTATACATATGTGTGTATGTGCGCATGTATATGTCATGGCGTGAAGTTCATCTCTTGATTCTCACTGCTGAGGTGTTTTATGATTGTTCAGTCCTTTGTGGTCAACCTTCTGCCTGATGACCAGTGCCAGTGGGAAAGGAGGCTGCAGTTTTATTGGTGTTACAAACAGTTTAGTTAGTGATGGTGCTGGTCTAGTTTTTATCTCTGGTGTGGTTATCTGAAAATAAAAACTTCCTTGAAACTGGCTTTTTTCCTATGTCAAATAATCCCTTTGGTTTCCCTCATTTCCTTTCTGAAATGAACTATTTTCTATTTGCATTATAAATCTTTCTCTGAACTGGAAGGGAAGATGCTCTCTGCACATTCTTACGGGTTTTATTTCATCATTTACTTCCTGATCTTTCCATCTGAAATGGATTTTGGCTTGTACTGTCATCTGTTGTTCTAGCATTGGCTTCTCCATCTGTCTTCTGCAGCTCTGCTTGTGGAGAGACGCACAGCGTCAGCCGGCGCCAATAGCCAGGGCTGTGTTGGGGATTTGCCAGCAAATGACACAGTGTGGAGCAGCCCCATTCCCCAGAAGCAGAGAGCTAGATGCAAATTATTAGGTTATTATATGGCACAGAATTGAAAGATTGTTAGTAAAACTGTCTTCACACTGCATCAGAAAAGACTAGGTGTTTTATACATTGCATTTATACTTTCATGGCTGTGTTAAGTGCTAGAAGTGAAATTATCTTTGCATTGCCCAAATACCTCATTCAGAGCAAGAATTGCAGTGCAATAAATTCGAGGAAAACACAAGCAGATCATAGACTAGGTAAACAAGTCCGTTAAAAGAAGCCATACGTGTTATTTGATACTCAAAAAGAAAAAAAAAAAGAAGCCATGCTTGTGTTATTTGATACTCAAATTAATTAAAATGACAGTGGACTTCTCAACTATATACTTTCTCTGATAGCTAGACCCACGTAGCATCAGGGAGAAGATTGTGGCACAAATCTTAGAAAGTGATAGTATTTGCTCCTCTCTTAATGGGATTCATTTTGAAGTCAAGTTTTGACCTTTCTGCCCGGATGTGTAGGTCATGTCTCCTGCGCTTTGCTCTCAATGTCAAGATGAGTTTTTCCAGCTGCTGCAATACATTCTTAAAAGGCTGTGAGCAATTAGTCCAACGCAAACCAACAAATATACAGTAGTAATCTAAGTATTGGGCTTTTAAAGAGGTGTAATGGCAATAATTTATATTGTTCCTCTGGAATTCTAAGGACAGTTTGTGAAAGACACTTTTAAGCCATCTCCACATGAGTTGCCATAAAATTTCACAGCTTTGTCTCTTTGTACACTGTACTTTCCAGTTTGACTACAGAAGGGGAAGGTGGGATCCAGCAGTGTCTTCCTTTGCACTATTGGAACCACAGCACTGATAACATTCATTACGCATATCAGTGGAAGCCAAGGCATCAGGATTCCTCATTTTTCTTTTGGGCTTTTAAGAAATGAAGCTTGATTGTGCCTAAAGGTATTATAGCCCTAAGTGGCATCACTTGTCCTTCAGGTCGTCTGTTAAGAGTCAGACTAAGACTAAAGGGATCTTTTGCTTTTGGTGAAAGTTTTCCCTATCTAGATAAATAGTCAGATTTCTTTTGCTGTGATACATTTCACTGTGTAGTCTTCTAAACAGTGGCATAGAGCCAGACTATGGTAGACTTTATTAAGCCGCTTTCTAGTTTGCCATATTGCTGCACCCTCTTTCGGTTGGAAAATGGGCAAGAAAGGACTCTACCTTTACCTATGTCAGGTGCCATTCATAGCTCTGCCTCAAGGGACCTTTGGCTACACCAGTTTTTCTGTTTGAAACTATGAAATAGTTATCTTTCCAAAGTATGAAATTGTCCTTCACAGAAATAACTGGGGAGAGCACAAAATTCTTAGGGTAGGAAGGGCAAAGAAGAGAATGAGCGATGGTAATCTCAAGTCTTGTTTGTCTGTACTGTATACTGTCTAGTGTATTCTTGGCTTGGCTAAAAGTCTTTGATCAAGAGGTCATTTTTTTGTTTTCTGGTGTTTTGGCTGCTTCACAAATTTGTATGAAATCAGTAACTTTTCATGTCTTTTTGAAACCAGGACCATGGTGTGTTCTCGATGATTGGTGAATTCAGTAAGTTCACAAAGACATGAACAGCAGCAGCATGTCTCCACATCTGACAGCTGGAAGAGTATCAGTTTCTGTGGATCAATGCCTGTGTTCCTTTGAAAGGTTTAGTAGCTAGTAGACCTTACAGACAGGACCTGCGCATGAAATTCTGTGCTGCTCTTAAGTTTATTGTCCTTGCCTTCTGAGAGATTTTATTTTGCTCAAATTCCTCTGGGTTGCATCTACTGTCTTCTGCTGCAATCCTAGTTTTTAGTATATTTTTTTTTCATTTATCAGAGGGGAAAATAGGTAAATTGTGTGCAGCATATGAGCAGGGTTTGAGCTAACTCTGGTCTTCAGCAGGGTTTGAGCTAACTGCGATGTTAAGCCTGCACTATATTTTACATGTTGGACATAAGAGCTGCAGTAAGTAGAGTAAATAGAAAAACTTCAATAGTTTTGATAGTTTTATTCATCCTTTGATAATTTTATACATCCTATCTGGAAGTCCCTGCAGAATTTCACCTTAGCTACAATAACTCTTTGTGCATGAAAGGACCCATGAGAGACTGAGATTGATTGAGGGGATTAGGAGCGAAATGAAGTATACAAAATGAGGGAAGAAGGGGCGTTGTTTGTGGTTTGTTTGGGTTTTTTTGTCGATGTTGGAGGCTGACCTGAGTCAGCAACTAAAGATGTGCCCTGTTGCTTGCTCATTCTCCACTATCTCCTCCCTTCCACAGGATACTGGAGAGAATTGGAAAAGCAAAAGCAAGAAAACACATACTCATCACTTCCCACAGGCAGACCAATGCCCAGATAGTCTCTGAGCAATGGCTGCTTTGGAAAGGCTATCCACTAGATTTATTGCTGAGCATGACATAATACAGTATGGAATATTCCTTTGGTCAGCTGTCCTACTTTTGTCCCCTCCCAACATCTTGTGCACTTCCAGTCCACTCACTGGGGGAGCCAGGGTGAGAAACAGAGAAGGCCTTGATGCTTTTCAGCAAGAACTAAAGGATCCCTGTGTTATCAACACTGCTTTTGTCACAAATCCAAAACACAGTTTCATACACTCTGCTGTGAAGAAAATTAACTCCAGACCCAGTACGTTCAGTATGTCAGCAAATTCTGTGGCTCGTTTTCAATAGTAGGATATGTGTTAGTTGCATTTGAAGTTCATGTAATAATTCAAGAGGTGTTTTCCGGGTTTCTGTAAAAGCAGTCAGATTAATCTTGATGAATAATAATCAGCCATTTTGATATGTGAAAGAATTGAGGAGGTCGAAGCTATCTTTCCAAAAGAATAGCAAAAAACAGCTGTAGGAAAAGAAGGAGCTGTATATAGATGAGCAATTTTGAGAGTCATTCTCAGACATATCTGACTTGGAAGTGGACATGAGGAAGTGTAGGAAGAAGTGGCACACTCTTGTGTCATTTGGGTAGAGAAGGACACAGACCAGATTCACAGGCTTATATCAGTTTTATTAGAAGTTCAAGGCAGTGGAGCCTGTTAGCAGAAGGGGGTGCGTCTCCTCTTTAACAGTATTGACAATGTTCACAGCTGCTGTAGGCTCATCCTATTCTTAGCTCATCCAAAACCATATTAAAATTGCAGCACTGAACAGTACTTAAAATCCTGTGAGGTATGCTCTCTTTTTGGTTTTTTTTGTTTGGTCTGTAACTCCAATAAGTCTTGGGAGTCTCCCAAGGTTCAGTTTGCATGCTTCACTGCAGCGTTTAGATTGCATCACATTCTTGGACTCTCAGAAAAGGGAGTCTCCAAGTCTGCGTAAGCAACGTACATTACATGGGCATATGGTTGATGCCTCTTGTCTTTCAGTGTTTAAGAGGCACTTGGACAATGCCATCAATAACAGGCTTTAGCTTTTGGTCAGAGCTGAAGTGGTCAGGCAGTTGGAATTGATTATGGGTGTATGTCACGTCCAACTGAAATATTCTATTCTACTCTTTTCCATTCTGTTCTGAACAATAATTTGCATTCCCAGAAATCTAGTTTTAATAATCATTCTGCTACATTAAAAAAATAAAGAAGTAAACAGGAATTGTTGCTGAACTTGGTATGAAACATCAGTTGCAGTGACTATACTTTTTGTTTACTGACACAAACACAGATTGACTTTTGGTATTGGAAATTATGTTGAAGTTCCTGTTACTGCACTGTTGTGATTAAGAATGCAGAACTTTGAGAGGATCTCAAGTGTAGGCAACAATACCTTTTACTATCATTTAAAAAGCTCTATCTCTTATATAAACACTATTGTTCTCAGCATGACATAGTATGTTGAAAACCTTGCTGTCTTGTCTATTATGAGTGTTGTGCTGTTCTTGGGAAGAGGATGTGTTAATCAGTGCTGTGAATGGTTTTTGATATCCTGTCTCAACACAGGACAAAATTTCTGTGAGACGGAGCAAGGAATCACTTGCAAAAGATACTCACTGCTTTTGAATTCCTTTGGAGCTTCTGCACATGCCAGTGTTTCTTTGTTTATTTAAAACAACTGCAACTGTTATTATTTGCAGGATTTATAAACCTTACAGTGAATGTAAAATTTCTTATCCTGGTTTAAGTTGATTATTTTAAAAAATAATACTTTTGTTCACCAAACAGAGATATTAACAGTCAAAATAGAATGCTTGATAAATTATTAATTGAAACAAGCAACTTATTTGTTAAGCATATGTTCTTTATTACTGGACAGCATTTAACTATCATTTACAATCCATAACAGAAGACTGTTAACTGATCCCCTTGGAAATGCCACTAATTCTATGGAGTTAAACTAGATACTGCTTTTAAATTCCCTTGTTTTGTTAGGAACAGATGGACTTTACTTCTTCAGATCATCATCCAAACAAAAAAAGAAAGGTAGCAAGTCAGACAGTTCTGCTTTACTGACTGTTTTATTGGAGTGTGCATGTGTGTCTGTGTCTGCTGTGGTTAAAATGGAACTCAACCAAAAAAATACTTTAAGTAACATGCTGCAAAAGCAGAAATAGTAGTTAGAGTTGGAATCAATGGAGATCATCTGCCCTGGGATTTTGGAATAATGGATAATTAAAGACATCTATTTTAAAATATTCACATGCCTAGTTAAATTTCTGATAATTCACATGATTCTTAAGTTGGACTAATTGCACCGCATGCTTCTCTTGCTAAAGCAAACTGAGTAGCTGCTGTACAGTAGCAGGATGGCTCTGTTGCATGAGCAGTGTTTGTCATCGTGGGAGGAGGGCTTCAAGCTACTGAGGGATTTCAGAAACTGTACTGTCTTTCATGATAGTCACTGAGAACTGGAGAGATAAATGGTGACAGAATACTTCTACATGCATCTTTTGAAAATGAGGGCACTGTTGTACCTGTCAGCACCTGAAATTCCTGTCTGAAGGAATCTTGGTCATAAAAGAGCCTTTTTTTACAGTTTGTCTTTTATGATGTCCTCCCTACAGATCTCTGCATGTCAGAGATTTTACTTGGTAGTAGTCAGCATTTTTTTGTATTTTGCAGACAGTAACTTGTCTTTTCTGTTAACAGAATCACACACTTTTATTTTCAGAGTATGATGAAATTGATGGATTTTGTATGTACATCAGGTACTTTACTTCTAAACAAAATCAAGCCACCCTTTTTAGTTGAGGTTCAGAAATCAAGTTATTTAATGAAATGGAAAGAAAATAATTACCTGCTTGCAGACTTTCCTTGGATCTCTCTTGGTCAAGTGTCCTACTGACTTCTGTCCTTAGGCAAAGCTCCTGTGGTACCACATTGGGCACTTAAGTGGTTATGTCGAAAAGATGTTGCATTCAATTTTTTTCCACTAAAGTTAAAAAGTTTTCTTTAATATTTGTCTGAATTCATTATTTTGTGGTGTGGGTGTGCTGTGTCGTCTTCTTGCATTTTCACTACTCTCATCGTTAGATATTAATCTACTGTATGGAGTAAAAGGCAAATGATGTTTCTGATTTTGCAGCATTTTATTTTGTTAAACTGAAAAATATTTCTGTATAGAGATCTTCGGTGTGTTTGTTGTTTTGGTTTTTTTTTTTAACCCCTTTTCATGCCTATTTCTACCATAGTAATTCAACAAATTGATTGCTTTAGGAAGAAAAAAGGATGAGCCAGGTCTGGTTTGTGAGTGGCTTTGTTGTTTTGCAGATTTAACATGTATATCAGAAAATACTTACACTTTCAAATGTGTTTATACAAATCCAATAAGCCTGATGGTACCAAAGTGGCAAGCCAGTAATTTTAATAATCAGGCTTCCCAATGAAGTGGTTTCAATCAGAACACTACTGCCCTTCGGTATCCTGACGCACTGTGATGAGATAACTGGCCTTTTCAGTTTTTTTGCACCCACCAGCTTTCCCTTAGCATCTTTGACGTAAGTATGATTCTTGTGCTGAGCTGTGTGGGGATGAAGGTTTTTACTGTTGAAATGCACAAATTATCAGTAGCTCATCTTCTTCTTTCATATATACAACTAGTCTTAGGTGTCTCTGAGAAGTATTCAAAACAGCATGATAAGAAGCTGAATGAATAATTATTCTTTCTTTTCCTCTCCTCTCTAGAACAAAGAAAGAATTATGCACGAGACAGTGCCAGCAGCATATCCGAAACGTCGCAGTATCACGTAGAGGTGAGATGAGGAGTGATATACCAATTATAGCTTTTGGTTACATGCATTTATTTTTGCTTGCATGATTTTCGATGATACATATGCTTAAAGGCATATACAGCTTCCAAAATATCCTACCAGCCTGAGGTCACTTCAGAACAGATTACACTGAAATGTCTCAAGTTCTATAGCTTTGTCATAATGAGCTGAAATTCTGATGTAGCAAAGTTGTCTGTACTTTGGCAAACAGACAGGACTTCTCAATGCGATATCAGTTCAACATGTTATGCTGCCCTGTCTCTGAACCTACCTTGTTGCAAGGATGAGGTGAAGCTGAAAAACCCTGTGCTGTTCATGAGGCTCTCTAAATGATATTTAAAATGAGTGCTTTGATCAGTTATAATCAACAGAGATGACAGAATATTCAGAAAGAGCTGACTATTAACCCTTAAAAGGCCCAGTTAGTCTCCTCTATAGTAGTTAAATATATTCTGCCTGCACAGATTCTTGCCCAGTGTGAAGTACAGAGTGTGTTACTTCCCATTTTAAGCTCCTTTGAAGAATTACTGTATGCTGCTGTAATATTTTATCTGGAAGTAGATATATTTAAAATGTGCAACAAAGTAAGACTGTGTGCCCATACGTAGCCTGTTTAGCACTTTTGGATGCAATGCCTCATTCTGTAGTCCTATTTTGGCACAAACTTTCTCCCGCTGCCATCAGACCCACTGTCATGAATTAAGCCAAGTCTTGCAGGTACTGTAGATTTTCAACTCCTTGTTGCTGGGCTTTAAATTAGCTGTAAGCTGTGAGATCACATGCTGAAGGTCTTAATTTCAAGTGCTTCTATCCTATGATCAGCTTGCAAATGAATACTTGAGTTTCTTCTAATTGTCTGCCTGTATTTTTCTTTGGTTTCTTCATAGCAGTTTTGGTACTGTACTGGCATGAAAATTAGTACTGGTATTTGGAGTATAAGCACTCTTTTGTGAACAGTCAGGAGAGAGTTTGTTTCTCTTTACGTGTTTTAAATGTTTTGATTACATGTAGCTTGTATCTACTCTCTTGTCTGTCACAAGTAAGTGCTGTTATCCTCTAGCAGAACAATGAACACTTAATTCTTCTTGATTTTTCCATTCCTTTTTTAAGTTACTCACAAGACAGATGTGTAAGCATATATTGAAAAAGGTTTTAACTCAAATGACTGTAACCAGGTCTTCATTGAGAATGTGAAGCTGGATTTATGCTTGGATAACATGAATTGACTATATGGCTTGTCTTGTATGGTTGGCATGTTGAAGGAGAAATTGTCAAAACCATAATAACAGGGGAACTAGCTGAGGTGATGTCCATGAAGTAATATTTAGTTTGTAGACCTTTAATTGAATCTGAGGAATATTTCAAATTGATAGTGAGCAAAAGTAGTTTGTATACTACATTTCTACTGTGATCAGCATGAAAGGAGCAACTAGCCTGTCCATAAGGTATCCCAGTCAGATGCAAGCCATCATGGTTGCCATCCATGTGCTAGCTGGCAGCTCTGGAAGAGATGAGGACACTCCAGGTAGGGTGGAGGTATGTTGGCAGGTGTTTCTGGGAAGCTTTTGCTGACGTTTCCTGGATTCATCTTGCCAAGAGAGACAGATTTTCACTCCTCAAGAAAGCTAATTAAATACTCAGGGTTTAATTCTAGCTGTGACACCTGAAAGATGTCAGAATATGCCTTCAAGTCCAACTGCTTACTTTAGTGAGAAAATGACAGAGGGTGACAGTGAGTTACAAAAGTCAGGTGACTTAAAATGACATTATGGACTAAACATCTTCTCTTCTGGGTAACAACTGGGATCTGTCATATACAAAGGCACTTTAATAAATAATTTGTATTACTTTTTCCTGGCAATTTGAATACTGACACTGCCTAGAAATAGGGTTTCTTTGTGTTTGTTTGGGGTTTTTTTGTTGTTTTTGTTTTTTTAATGTACATCCTATTTGTTAGCACTTGACCACCTTTGTTCTGGACCGAAAAGAGGCAATGATTACAGTAGATGATGGACTAAGGAAGCTGAAATTGCTGGATGCCAAAGGCAAAGTGTGGACTCAAGATATGATTCTTCAAGTGGATGACAAAGCTGTCAGTTTGGTGGACTTGGAATCAAAGGTAAGATCTGTGGGTGGCAGTTTCATTTTCAGAGAGAGAGAAAAGGGGAACAGGGATAAAAATGATGTATGTGAGATTCAGGATTTTAATTAGCCTATTATCACTTTCCCTTTTTAACTCATGCAGCTTTTCTGAGATCAGGACGCTGTGTAGTAAGGTGGGGATTTGTGTTTGATTATTTTTTCTTTTCCCCCCTCCTCTTCCGGCAGAATGAACTGGAGAATTTTCCTTTAAGCACAATTCAGCATTGCCAAGCTGTGATGAATGCATGCAATTACAATTCAATTCTTGCATTAGTATGTAAAGAACCTACCCAGAACAAGCCTGATTTGCATCTTTTCCAATGTGATGAGATTAAGGTAAGGTAGTAATGAAGATCTGCTGTGACTTACTTGATTTTCTGAGTTGGCAAGTTCAGTGTATAAAATCAGGTGGGCTGATTCATAGAAAATAATTCTGTTCTTTTGTTCTTATAAATATGCTTTAAATTTAATGCATTTATGATATCAAAACTACTTATGTTAGTAAATGTAGTGTAGATTGTCTTACAAGAGAGTAGTCCTGTATGTAAACTGAATCTGTGGTGTATGTGCAAATTTATTGTCACTGTAAATATTGATTCTTGGGTTCTGTGGCTGCTTATTTAGTTTTGCAAATGAGTAAAACTCTGGAATATTTGTATGGTTTACATTCACACTTCTAAAGTATGTAAAATTGGTTTTTATCTCAAATTTATAATCTGCAAGGACTCATCCGAGCTGTGAGTTTTACTAGTCTTTTGTAGTAGTTTATATCATTGCCTTAAAATAACAGATTGCTAATCACATTGTGCAACTGTTTTGAAATTGGCATGGTGAGAATGATGTGAAGGTGACTGGCTAATTGTGTGATTAGTTGCATGGAATTTGATCTTTCAATAGAAATTAGGATCCAGCGAGAAGTTTAAATGGCATTATGTTAAATAACGCAGGGATCCTTGTTGAGGTCTGGCTGGACCCAGCTTCCCAAAGTGTAGAGGTGGTCTCTTTTCTTCAGACTTTCATCTTTTGAGGTTGTTCCTCTGTACAAATAAAAAAAAGCAGAACACATAAGGGTGACTTGGATGTCCAGAATCCCCCTTTTCTTCTGAGGTATTGCTTGAGTCTGTGACCGTGCCCTAGCTTTTGTTCCGTACCCATGAGACTTGGCTGTTTTTGAAAGGTTAGGTCTTTCTCCCTTGCCTATTTCCTGCTTTTGTTTAGAAGTGAACATGAACCTCAGAAACCTCAGCAATAAAAAATAGTCAATATCAATAATATTTGGGGCACTTAATATTTTCTAAATAAAAATTGTTAAATAATAAATATCAGGAGTATGAATAATGGAATCATTCTGGGTTTAGTTTCCTCAAATCCCTTTAAATTTTTTCTATTAATTCTTTAACCTTAGTGTATCCCTCATCTATATTCTGTACTGCAATCCATTATAGCCTGAGAAGTCCTTTAATCCCTTTGGATCCTAAATTCAACAAAATCTTGTAGTCCTAGCAGAAGTTACACATTCCTCACAAAAACTTACATACCTGTCAATTATGAGGGTACTAAGAAAGATGTGGACCTTGTAGAGTGAGCCAGACACTGACAGATATGGGCTTTGATAACCTATGTAGGGAATCAATTTGTCAGCTGAAGACGTGTAACAGAGCATTCTAAATCCTACGAGAAGCTATGACCTATTTAACGCAAGATCCATTAAAATAATGCTTTAGACATGCATCAAAATTTCACTTGTGGGCCACTGGTCGAGGCAAACTGCAATCATGAAGAATTGGGAACCTACAGATTAGGAAGTATTCTGAAAAATACATCAAAGGGAAATTGGAGACTATTGTTATTTCTTAAAGGGCACGGTATGACCACGTTGCTTTCCTAATCTTTATGCTGCTACTATCTATAGTAGATTTTTTTTTTTAATTGTATGTCTTTTCCCTAACATACTTAATAAAACCAAAAATTATGTACGTGGAAGGGAAAAAATAGCTATTCAATAATGGTTGACTTGATATAATTACAGCTGTTCAGACAAATTTTGTATCTAGATGACATTCTCCTCTGATGATAATACTTGAGATTGGAACACTGACACAAATACCAACTCCCCAACAATAGCATTCTGTTTTCCCTCATTTTGTTTATATTGTAAAGGAATTTATCTCAGAACTTTTAAATAAATGGGATTCGATAAGGATTTCTGGAATCTAAAGATGTCCTAAAAAAAGTGCATGAAGAGATACAACTGATAACTGATATTTTCTTCTCCTGTCTCTTTAGGCTACCTTTATTCATGAAGATATTGAAAGTGCCATCAGTGACAGCAAGAGTGGGAAACAGAAGAAGAGACTTGAGACTCTGAGGTAAAAACCTAACGGCTTGACAGTGTATTATTGTTACAGGATTCAGAAACTCTCCAAGTCTGACTGTTGTTTATTGCTATTTATTGCTAGCTGATAATATACTTCCAAAACCACTTGTAGAGGCCTTGCTTTAATAATTATCACACGCTTTCTCAATTTATAGCATCATTCTTACCTTTCTTAATTCCACCTTAGTGACAGGAACAGCTGGCATAGTGACCAGTTGCCAGAGAAAAGTGTCTCACTCCCAAATATGGGTCAAGTAGTTCAGAATTTAAATTAAAAACATAAATGCTCCATATCTCCATGCGTGCGAGATGCTGATAAAAGACCGTAGGGTCTAAAGATGTTAAATAAAAGAGGAACTGAAGGTTGACAAATCTTCCTGCCTGCTTGTTTAACAATACTGAAGAATTCTTGTTTCTCTAGTAGCAAAAGCTTCTCTGCCATTAAGAAAATGTGGGAGAAAAGAGTCTATTGGGTTCAAAGAAGATTAATGCTGAAATGAGAGGCAGCCAACAGAGTTGTAACAGCAAGGGCACAAATATATTAGATACTGAATGGATATGGTGGTAGTCTGTTGACAAGTGGATACGGAACTGAGTCCTGATGGTATCTCTCAATAGCAGTTAGTTTTGTGGTACAGACAAAGAACTCTGTGCTGGACAAAACCATTAAGTAAAAGTGTCACCATTGTATGAATGAGTTTATAACAGTCTCTATTACTATTAAATTCTGATGCACAACTCATGAAGCTTTCCTCAAGGAATGGGCTTACCTATAAAAAAATAAAAAAACTGAACTGTGTCTAACTCTACCTATGTGTTTAAAATTACATAAGTAGACTTAAATAAGAAATTTTGTGGGTTGATAACAAACAATTATAAGCACAAAGAGGTAATCCACAAGGACTCACGTGCATGCAATGTGCTGGAAACCAATGACATGTAACTGGGAAGAGAATGTAGGTCAGTACATCTAGTGGGAAAAATAATCTGAGATATGAGTCTTTGAGAGCTGTGAGACTAAGGGGTCGTCGTCAGTGCATGACAGCTCAGTGCTAGTGACTCGTTGTCATATCAGGTATGTGCTGGCATTGGGTCACGAGGAGAGACCCTTCTCCCTCACATTGCATTATCAAATTACTGCAAGGTTACTGACAAACAGAAGTGTGGGACATGCGGAGAAGAGTGCCCAGGAGACTGGAGGAAAAAGTGGTGATGGAAACATTATTTTTTGTTCTGCACTCAAAGGCCAAATAACTCTTGAAATTTGTTGTTGAATGCCATGAATGAGATGGCATCATAAAGAGAAGAATTTAAGGTGATGAATTTGATATGGTGGTAAAAATGCCATCAACTAAACCGAAACCTCTGAATTTACCTGCATAAACTGGCAGATCTCTAGGCATCATGCTCTGTGGTGATATTTAGGGATTTTCCATGTGGCCAGGAGACAAAGGTTTAGTAACCCCATCATGGAGTGGTTTTCATACTATGTTTCACATATTTACACACCATGCTCTTGACTACTGCGTACTTGGCAAGTCTGTAGTATGTTCAAGAGCAGAAAAGATCCTTGTAAAGCTTCTTTGTCTTTTCTGATTAAGCATTAGAAAATAGACTATTTTTCCTTTCATGTGTCACTTCTGGGCTTTTCTCTCTTCCTCTAGGATGATATCCAAAGCTGACAGTGCCATCCCTCCACCACCACGGGCACCTGCCCCTGTGCCACCAGGGACCATCACTCAGGTGGATGTGAGAAGCCGCGTGGCGGCGTGGTCTGCGTGGGCTGCAGAGCAGGGGGAGTGTGAGTATTTCTGGAAGCTGTATAGTGTGCTGTATAGTGTGGTGGCAAACAGATGTTCTGGGCGGTAGGTTTTTTATGATCTTCAGTAATAACAAAAATAATTTATAAAGACTGTTGTGTGAGGTAACCCCTCTGCCCTTGCTGAGAGCAGACAGGATTATTCTCCTAGTCTAGTCTGAAATGCCCCAGGCCGCTATTGCCTGATCTAGGGAATAGGACTTGACTGTCATAATCTGACTTGTCATTTACTTGCACTTATCCATTTTCAGAATTTCTCTTCAGAACTGCTTTTACTTGTGTTTAGCTGGGTGGGGGAGTGGGCTACTGATTTTAACCTGGGATTTTTTGTGAATATAGTACCATTGGCAGTAACCACTACTGTCTTAACTCTTGTAGCGATGCTCTCTTCAGCAACAGGGAGGGTGTAGGCCAGTTATTTCAGATAAATAAAATCATAATCACAGATTAAAAGGTGACTAGAGGTCAGCATTATTTATTTATTTATTTGTTTCTCTTTGTAATGGTCTGTATGGCTAAACTAGTTCTTTTTTAAATTATTATTTTGTGTATATATATTTTTTAAATCTTAACCAAGGAATGCTGTTGCATTTCTAATGGGTTCCTTTCATTCCACTCATGTGGATCTGTTCTAAAAGGTATTTACCAAAATCCCACCTGTTAACAAACACAGTGCAGTATGTAATGTGACTTAAAAATGCAAAATTTGTCTTTCCTCAAAATGATAACATGTCTTGTTTTCAAGTAAAAAAGTTATTTGGAAATACCAGTTCTATCACATCACTGCTTTCTCCTTCTGTATTTCCAGACTTGGCATCCCATTTTGCTAATTACCATTTACATCAAAATTATCTTTGAGGTGATAGTGGTAGCTAATTCTTTCTTGCTTGCTTCTGCTGGAGTAGCTTTCAGTATATCTCATAAAATTGGATGATTTCTCATCACGTTGTATCAATAATTTGCCACTTTCTGCTGTTAAGTTTTTGATTTAGACTCTGGTACCACAAGGTCTACTTAATTTATGCAGCTAAGTTGACTGAAAGCATACACCTACCATTTTTTTGTGAAACTTGGCAGGATCAGGCATTAGGGTGCAGTGCTTTCTGGTTGTGTCGAGTCCTTGCAAAGTGAATGGTACAAACAGTTCTGCCCATCTTATCCTTAGAGTAGCATGGTTTAAAGCACAAGCTGTATAGGAGGTGTTCATTACTAATTCCACATATTATATTCCAAGAATATGAACTTCTTACTCTCTCATTTTCTGCAGTTGAAAAACATAGACAATACCATGATCATGAAGAAACAGCAGAGATGATAGCAGCCAGGATTGACAGAGATGTTGTAAGTGACAAACTACAAGTAATATTGCTTAATGTCTGTGAATTTTTTCAGCTCTGCTTAGTGGCAAGACTTTATCGACGTGGGAAATTCAGTCCTGGAGGCAAGCTTTCCAGGCAGCCTATGTTTATGCGATAGACCTAAATATGAACAAGTGGTAGTTATTTTTTTTTTCTTAAAAAAAAATTTAAAAAAAAGTGAAAGGAATGAATGTTGATATAAAATTTTCTGCTGCAAAAAGCTAGACATATACATAGTTATTTTGTGTGGTAGACCAAATTCGGCAAATTACAGAAGGATAAAGAATTCCATCAAATTAATGGGACTTAGATATGTACAATATCTGGAAAATAAATGTATGGTCATTTCTGAAGTCAGATCGACCATGTATTTGTGTAACTTAAACTTTTCTGGCCTAGACGCAACAAAGTTGGGCAGGTCCTGTGATATATGTGATACCAAATATTGCCCCATTTGTCGGTTGTAACTTTCTACTTTTTTACTCATCTGTTGCCCTCAGCAACGTCAAAGGGTCTTGAGGAAAGCATGTTGGGCCCTGCTGAGCCGGTGTATGTATGTTTGCCATAGGAGCTCATTCATTCTCCTCCACTTGCTCTAAAAAAAATTTCTCAAAGAGCACTTCTTTATAATATAAACTACATACTGACATTGAACAAATAGCTTAATACTCTGTACTGAAGGAGATGATGAAGTTACACTGTTTCAGAAACTGCTGTCCTTTCAAATAATTAGAATTTTTTCATATACTGTGAAAGAAAATGTAATATGTCAACAAAATGTAGAATCTCAGTCTGAATTTAACAATCTTGTTTCTCATATTTTAAAACTAACAATTGCCCTAAATTTTTAAAAATCTGAGATTTGAAATGCTTTACGGATAAAGTTAGGAACATAATAAATCTCAATATGGAATGTTATAGCATGAACTTTGTTCTGAGGAAGCTGTTCATGCCTGACAGTGTGGTCATTTTGATTTCTGGAGCATTTCAGATATAGATTCTGTAGAAAAACTGTTACTTTTTTTCTCCCATAGCAAATTCTGAACCATATTTTGGATGACATTGAGTATTTTGTTACTAAACTTCAAAAAGCTGCTGAAGCTTTTGCTGAACTTTCAAAGAGGAAGAAAACTAAGAAAAGTAAAAAGAAAGGACCTGGAGGTAGGAATTCTTAATATGCACAATTGTTTTTCTCTAAGGATGATTGAAGTAGCTAGAAAATGTGACTTTTTGTGCTCATTGGTTTGTTTTTGTTTTGTTTTTTTTTTCATGAATGGGGTGATTTTCTTTCACTTTGAGTACAAAAGTCCTATGCAGTATATTCTTAGAGGGAAACCTATGAAAATAATTTGAAATTAGTAGGGAGTGACTAATTAGAAATGTGTCTGCACTATATGCTCACTGTCATGGTTCTATGTTTACAAGATTCTCTAAGCTGGTAAATATATTATGTACTTATGTATTTATAGAGTCATTAGGTTGGAAAAGACCTTAGAGATCACCAACTCCAACCATACCTGTCTACTACTAAATCATGTCCCCAAGCACCTCATCTACCCGCGTATTAAACAACTCCAGGGATGGTGACTCAACCACCTCCCTAGGCAGACTCTGCCAGTGCTTGATAACCCTTTCTGTGAAGAAATGTTTCCTAATGTCCAATGTAAACTTCCCCTGACACATCTTGAGCCATTCCCTCTTGCCCTATCATCTGTCACTTGGGAGAAGAGACCAACTCCTTTCAGGTAGTTGTAGAGAGAAATAAGGTCTCTCCTCAGCCTCCTCTTCTCCAGGCTAAACAACCCCAGCTCCCTCAGCCACTCCTCATAAGATTTGTTTTCCAGCCCCTTCACCAGTTTCATCACTCTTCTCTGGACACACTCCAGCACCTCAATGTTTTTCCCATAGTGAGGGGCGCAAAACTGAACACAGTATTTGAGCTGCACCCTCACCTGTGCAGAGTATAGGGGGAGAATCACTTCCCCGGTCCTGCTGGCCACACCGTTTCTGATACAAGCCAAAATGCCATTGGCCTTCTTGGCCACCTGGGCACACTGCTGCCTCATGTTCAGTCAGCTTTCGGTGAACACCCCTGGGTCTTTCTCTGCCAGGCAGCTTTCAAGCCATTCTTCCCCAAGCCTGTAGTCCTGCATGGGGGTTTTTGTGTCCCACGTGCAGGACTCTGCACTTGGCCTTTTTAAACCTTGTCCCACTGGTCTCAGCCTATTGATCCAGCCTGTTCAGATCCCTTTGGAGACCTTCACTACCCTCCAGCAGATCGACACTTCCTCCTAGTTTAGTGTCGTCTGCAAACCTGCTAAGGGTGGACTTGATCGCCTCATCCAGGTTATCGATAAAGATATTGAACAGAACTGGACCCAGCAGCGAGCCCTGGGGTCACCACTTGTGACAGGTCTCCAGATGGATTTAAAACTCCATTTACCAGCACTCTTTGGGCCCAGCAATCCAGCCAGGTTTTTACCCAGCAGAGGGTGCGCCTGTCCAGGCCAGTGGCAGCCAGTTTCTCAAGCAGAATGCTGTGAGAAATAGTGTCAAAAGCTTTACTAAAGTCCGGGTACACTACATCCATAGCCTTTCCCTCATCCATCGAGTGGGTCACCTTGTCATGGAAGATGATCAGGTTAGTTAGGCAGGACCTGCTTTTCATAAACCCGTGATGAGTGGGCCTGATCACCCGGTTGTCCTGTGTGTGCTGTGAGATGGCAACCAAAATGACCTGCTCTATGACCTTCCCTGGCACAAAGGTCAGACTGACAGGTCTGTAAATACCTGGATCCTTGCTCCAGCCCTTCTTGTAAGTGGGTGTAACATCTGCCTGCTTCCAGTCCAATGGAACTTCCCCAGTCAGCCAGGACTGCTGGTAGATGATGAAAAGAGGTTTGGCCAGCACCTCCACCTTAATACTCTTGGGTGAATCCCATCCGGTCCCGTAGACTTACGAATATCTAATTGGCCAAGGAGGTATCTAATAATTTCCTCTTGGAGCAAGGGAGATACTTACTATATCTATAATATTTGTAGAAGTTATATGCCATTTAAATGGATATATAAAAATGTCATTTTGTTCACCAGAGGGAGTTCTTACTCTCCGTGCAAAACCACCACCTCCTGATGAGTTTATTGACTGCTTCCAAAAATTCAAGCATGGCTTCAATCTTCTGGTAAGTGACTGCCAGTGGATATGGTGGTGTGAAGTATGCAATAACAGATTTTTCCTGGCATAACTGATGTTAAATATAACACAATCTTTGTATTCCCTACCACTGCATATTCATTTGGACGTCAGTTTTGCTGCATTGATTTTCCTATGTTTTATTTTACTAGTATGAAATAAAGAACTAAAATTATGGTGAAAGATGAATAAGAGAAGGAAGAATCAGTAACATGATGGATTTGCTTTGTAGTTATTTTAAGTTGACGTTTCTTGGAGATTTCAGCTATTCCCAAGGGTGTGGATACTTTATTGTTTATATTCCTGAGGGAGCTGCAAAAGGTCATCTTGTTTATGGGAATGCTTTAATCAAGACTTTTGCCTTCTGCTTGACTTTCCCGGTGCCTTGTCTGTGTAGAGAAACGTCGTTGGTCTTGAATGCCCTACTGCTGCCAGCCATGCAGATATTATCACACTATCCAGGAAACTGTGTTGTCTTGGTCTTCACTGCTCTTTAAAATGAGCAAACCCACAAGCATCCTCTTCAAGAATGCTGATGTGCCTGGAAATTGAATCTTGTCTGGTCCTTGGCTGACAGGAAAATAGCTCGCCTGCTACTTGATTGGTTTTGGACTTTCACCTTTTCTTTCTCCATCCAATGTTGAACTGAAACAAGAGCAGAACTGGCCACCTCTGGCCTAGGTTGGCCTTACATGTTTGGGATGTTGCTCCTTAAGTTCTGTACGCAGTGATTAGATGAACATATTTCGTTTTCAGCATTATTGCATTTCTTGTTTTCCTGGTTCTTTAAAGCCTTTTACTTGGAAAAGCTCAGTTTAAATTATAAAAGAATTTCCAGAAACCTCTGTAGGGATTACAACTCTGTTGCGTGCTTGCCAGCATCACCAGCTGTAGCCTTAATTTAGTTTTATTCAGCTATGCCCATCAGGCTCTCTGTGGTTGTTGCCATCATTACATAGGACCTTTCTGGCCGTCCAACAAATTGCTGTTGCTTTATAGGTTTTCAATACTTAGAGATGCTAATTCAAGAGCCTTCTCCTGGCATCTCCTCTTCTGCTATGGCTGTTAAAGGGAGGCAGCAAGTGGGACACCTTCAAAGCATTTACTTTCAGATACTGACTGTCTCTTCCAGTTGCTGTGGAAGCTATGCCAGTGGGGAAAATTGTTCTTGCATTCACTGAGTCAAATCAATTCTTTTTTTTTCTTCCTCTTAGGGAATGGATTCTGATTGCAGGGCTGTCAGAGATACTTAGAAACGCTAAGAATATTTATTTATTTATTTATTTTTAAATCTTATATCGAATGCTGTGATTCTGACCTTAAAGAATTGCTGGTTTGGAGGGGATGGATGTCTTAGAACATGCTGATCTTTCTCATTAATAGTGACTGTAGTGTTCTTTTTTTTCTCTTGTACTTACTATGTTCTACATTTAAATTAGTTTTTCACCCAAGAACAACATGTGTATCTTTGAATCTTTATCTGCTGTGCAGGAGAAGAAGCCATTCTTCATTTTGTATTCAAAAGCATCTAGGACCTGGTTTCTAATGCTGCTCTAGAAGAGCTGTGCTGTAACAGTGCTTCACTTCAGCATCACTGCAGAAGCCATAAAAGCCACAAATTTCACTTCCTGGTGCTTTAGGTCAGACGTGGAGAACTGTATAAAATCAAGAATCTAGTTTAAAAATAAAAGGGGTTGCTAGATGGATAAAGTCTTTGTTAGTAGAATGGAAAATGTTTTAAAACACCATGCTGGAAGCTCCTAGAAAATGCCTACCATCTGTCAAAAAAACTTCAGGAAGACCGCAAGTAGCTTGTTATGACTGAAGAACAATGTATAGGAAGTTATTAGCAGTAAAACCACATCCTTCTCCTTTCTTCATTTGGAGGCACACTCTTGAAGGCTAGATATAAAAGTAGAATGAGGCAAGGCAAAAGCAGTTTAAGGAGCACATGGCAAGATGAAATAAATACTACAGCTTGTTAAAACACATTCTGGCATAATTCTTGCTTCTGGAGCCTGCAGGGTCAACGGGTGATCAGTAATAAAAGAAATCTTCCAAGGAGCTGTTTCAGAGAAAGTATGTGATTTTTTTTTTTTTTTTAAGTGGATGTATACATTTGGAAAAGCTTGATAGTGGACAATGTGTTCTTGAAAACCATTTTTTATGGGAGGCACGAGATTATCTGTTTCAAATTGAAGAAGTGGTGATGGATTAAAGAACATCAAATCAAAATGGCAAATTACAGCCAGATGAATGGAAGCCCTGCTTGAATGGGCACTGTTTAACCATCTATTCCAAAAACAAAAGCAGCAAATCACACAGTACGGTGTGTAACCTCTCTCGAACTGCTTTTCTTCCAGAGGAAGAAAAGTGGTTATGGCAATGCTGATGATAATCTTTAAAGTCGTTCCAAGGATCTGAGGAATTATGACAACTGGGTACCCCTGAGGTACCCACATGTGGGTGCAGTTTGTACGCAGGTATATTAAATCGATGAAGAAGCAAACGCGCATCTTCCAAAACAAAATACTGTCTATGAATATATCAGTTATTTGATTTTGTTTCCTTAGATTTGCAAAACAGATCCACCAAGATTGCACAGCCTGAAGCTTGCAAAGAAACTAAGCTGCCGTGAGGTTGAATGTAGATTCTTAGATTCGTGTTTAGTGAAATAGAAGACAAATTATAGGACTAAAATGCTGATTTTCAAAGTGCAGTAAGTTTATCAGTGAAGTCCTACACATGCCTCTGTAGAGGTCTTTGCTGTCTAACATATTTACAGCTGTTTTGTCAAATGGGGAGTGTACAGTCTACGTATGTAGAAATATCTCATGACAGCAGATAAAGTGACAGATCAAATTCAGTATCGATAGATATGATAGCATCCTGGACAGGTGGGGAAAAACTCTCGTATACAAAACAAATCAGAACAAAATGTTGATGTAATACAGATTGCTGTGAGAACATCATCAAAGGTGATCAACCAAACAAATGTTAAGAACCATTAGGGAAAATAAAAAGACAATTAACAAATGAAGAGCATCAATATGGTGTTATGTTCCCTGACTTTAATTTGTTCCCACTGTAGCAAAATTGAGGAAGGCCCAGGGAGGACAAGAATGCTCAAACAAATTACTTTAGCTTCAGGAAAAAAAAAACAAACCAAAAACAGAGGATGTAATAAATCTGTAAATGGTTATGAGCATCACTGGAAAAAAGCAAGTAGAGAAGGATTTGCTCAGTTTTCGTTTGGAAAAGAACTACAGAATACTAATGAAAGTAAGAGGTGGCAAATTGCCAAAGGAGATGTTTCTTTACAAAGCATATAATTCAGTTGCGGAACTTCTCATTTTGCACAATAGGTGCTAAAGTTACACATGAATTCAAAAGCAATTGAATGAACGAGAACTTGCACATAGCGGATGTTGCAGACAAAACACTAGTTGTAGGTGGGCCTGTGGCCTGACCAGACATGGCCATTTTTATATGAAGTGTTTTTTTGTTATGAAAGTTAAATGTTTCTAATAATATATCATTTTCCCTTCCTCCAGGCCAAATTAAAGTTCCATATCCAGAATCCTAGTGCAGCCGAGCTGGTTCATTTTCTCTTTACCCCATTACACATGGTAAGGTTTCCCAAGTTTCTCAGTGTTTTCTTTCAGAACTTCTGTATTTATATGCTCTGTAAGATTTTCAAGGATAAGATTGAAATGTTGTGTCCCAGGACAATAACTAAGGAGAAATCTCTGTGTCTCTGGATGAGCCTCTCTTTAGAAAATAATTTATATAATTTTCTGCGTATAACCCCATCTATTAAATATCTTTAAGTCATCTTTAGCTTTGTGTGTTACAGTTTGCCATTATAAGTTTAACTAATAATAAAAAATAGAGACAAGTTACATAATGCAGGAGGACAGTTGCAAGCATAGCTAGATGTCTGCTTAATGGAAATATGTATGGTTTTGATCAATAGAGAAAAAATAACATTGCCCAAAGTGGGTCTAAATGGTAGGTGGTTCATTACCAGAATAGCGTTTTTTCTGCAATAAATGGTTTAGTTAATCTGTAGAACATTAAAACGCATTATTAGATTCTCTCAGTTGTGGGAGGTGGATGGGATTTGTGCATAATATATGTTTCCTAGTAGCACTGTAGGTAACTTGGATCCAGAGTAACTTCCTTGCTGACAATGTGTATGTTCTTTCTATTATTTTAATACTTGGATTTAGGTGGTACAGACAACAGGAGGTCCAGAGCTTGCTGGTACAGTACTCAGCCCCCTCTTATCTAAAGATACTATAGATTTCTTGCGATATACTGTCACCAGTGAGGAGGGACAGTTATGGATGTCATTGGGTGACACGTGGACCAAAGCAAGGTGAGAAAAAGCCTTTGCAGATTTTAGAAATGATCTCTAAACTCAGTTTATTGACACAATCTTAGCCAGGGTATCCACCCTCCTATAAACTCAATATAAATCTGTTAGTCTTTGGACTTCTCAGAACTGTTCTTGGAAGTTTTTTGGAAATGAAAACTTTGTCTTTGGTGGGATTTGGGATTGGTTTGTTTTTAGGGTTCTTGAGGAGGAGGGAGAAAATGCAGACAGAAATTCTTGTTTTGTCCATGGTATCAATAACAACTTGACATAATCTCTAGCAGTCTTTTTTTTTTTCTGATCTGTCCCTTGCATGTTTCCAGTTGTTTTTCACCATTATTTTTCTAACCCAGCTGTCTGGTCTCTATTCAAAATCAATTTGAAGAAGCCACAATGAAAAGCAGCAAAATATTGAGCAACAAGACAGAGATTTCTGTTTTCAATTTCCAGTAATTATAAAAAGCTAAAATGTACAATGTCTTCACTTCTTCAAAGGCATCATAATGCCATTAAAAATGCTTATAGTTTTTAAACAATGATTATTGGTTGAACCATGTTACATGTGCACATTTCATTTAATGTATGCACTATTGTGCTTGCGCTTAGCTAAAAAATAACTGTTTTATGCATTTGTTGGTTTTTAGATAAGTGTATGGTTTGAAATTACTTAGGTAAATAGCACATGGAAAAGAAAAAGCTTAAATTAGCGAAGTGTATTTTAATTCTGTAATTAGTGATATATTTGATGATGATGAAGTATGCAATCACTTGGACTGGAAGTGCACCATGTATTTTGTGTTTATTTATTTTTGCTCTTAGATTTCAGATTGGAACATAAACCTCTACCAAGTGGATTTCTTTAATTAATTAACTGATTGATTAAAAAGTAGTTGAGTGTTTTGCTGGTAAAGAAGGCTGCATGGAAAGCCTCAGACTATGGAGTAATAGACATCCTCAGAGTAGAGAGAGTGACGTATGGGTCTTTCCCTTCCTTTTTCTCACTCTATCGCAAGACCAGAAATGTCCAAATAAGGCATTTAGGCCCATTGTTTGGCCTGCTACTACAAAATGAGCTGAAAAGAGGAATTGCAGTTCCTTGTGGTTGCCAGAGAGCTTACCCTAGCAAAAGACCATTCTCTTGCCTTTATCTGCTTCAAGCTGTGCCATCTTCACAGCAGGTTCTCATGGAAGTGGCAGTAGAAATTGCCTCATAGTATTGGAGCCCCATGCAGGGAAAATGAATCACTGGGTGAAATAATGAACTGGTTGTTTTGAGAACTGCCATCCTTGTCTATCCTGGAAGAAGTTTAATGGAAAGAGAGGTAGCTCGTGTTCGTCAGTGAAGAATGAAGCACTTTAGAATATAGTTGGTTGACCTCTGCCGGTTAGAAGTGATGGTCTAACTGATTTCACTGTCCATAGGGACACTGTGGTGTAGTAGGAAAAGTGAATGATAAAACTCGGGGGTTAATGTCTTAGCTCAAGTCTGCTAATTAGCCCTAATAATTGCTGACTGCTCCTGCAGCTTATGTGAGACTGGCAGTATTTGTCACTTAATTTTGAGCAGTGTCAGCAACAAGACTCTTAAAAGACTGTAATGTACCTTTCTGCTTCTTCTTCCACTGAAGATGTAGTACTTTATATTGCAGGACAGTATGTTATGTACAGTGCAAAGGCAGAGCATGAGAGTGTTAACTTACGTGTTTTGTATTACAAGAGGGAATGCTGATGGAACTCTGAGAAGTGACACAGTATTTTAAAAAGATCAAACTGGACTATAAAACAGCAAATGTGATGATAATTCTTCTGGTTTGGGGCATGCAGACTTGCTTTTTTTGTCAGTAAAAGCCATCCTTTAACTCTTTTGTTTAGGTGTCGCTGGGCCCCCTAAGCTTCCATACTTCATACCTGCTTCCAGACATTCTTATAAAGCAGGCCATTTCATTGAAGCCTTGTCTGGTGCTTTCACACAAATAGAGCATTGTGATGTTTTTCCACATCCAACAAGTAAAAAAAAGTCTTAGTTTTGTTTGTGATTGATTCTTCTGTTACTCATCCTTTGCTACAAGACAGAAATTTGTTGTGTTTTACCACAGACAAGTCCTTACTGCAGGAGTGGTTTCTTTCTGCAAGGCACAGCAGGGACTATATGTGCGGTCAATAAATGTTTTCTGCAGATTTTTTGTGTTCTAACACAATTCTTCCTGTACTGTCATCACAGTCTCTCCTCTATACTAGTAAAAATTCTAAATAATTTCAATTTTTAGGTAATGTATTAAACCAATATTGGTATGGTCCCTGATACGGATCTCTAATTTATTTTTCATACAGAGCGGACTGGCCCAAAGACCAATTTATTCCACCTTATGTCCCCCGTTTCCGAAATGGTTGGGAGCCTCCTTTGCTGAACTTCATGGGAGCTCCAAAGGAGCAAGAACTCAATCAGTTGGCTGAGTCTGTGGCAAATGTTGCAGAGCAACAGAGGAAGCAAGAAATGAAAAGACTGTCATCTGAGGTAGGTTACTTGTGACAGTAGTTTATAAATTAGCTGAAGGCAACACTAACTGCTTCCTTAATAAAATATTCTGTGGCATTGTTGGAGTTATCATGCTCTGACATCTCCTACACAGTGCCAACTTGGTATACTTCCATTAGAATTACGTGAAACCAAGTACCTGTTCAGCCACTAAAAATGTGATTAGGAGAAATAGAAGGCTTTTTGCGTACTGCTCTTATTGAAATTGGTGTGCTTTCCTACCTCATTTGGGAGGACGATAGAAACCCCAATGGGTTAGTTTGATTCTTGACGTCTGCTTTCAGATTCCATTGATTTTTGTCATATACACTTCAGGCAGAATTTGAACCAAAGTGTTTTCAAAAGTGCATCCATGCACAGGCACACAGGAAAAAAGAAAAAAATACCACTTTTTAGGGAGGCTGCTTCTTCACAAATGTGGAATTTAATATTCCGTTCATTCATTTCTTGATACTTTCACTGTATTGCAAGAAGGTATTCAGAGATGCTATCGAAGTAATGACGTCAGGTAATTTAGGCCTACTTCTGAAAAACAGCTACCAGTTAGAAGAATTATTGCACAGGGACATTTTTTCCATCCTTTTCTTCCAAGAAATGTGATGAATTTAGCAAAAAATGCATTATCTGTTTAGAGAATGGAAACATGCACCACCATCGAAAGCCTTCAGGGAAACCAGAGTGCTTTTCCTGACCAACTCTGTTGAGAAACAAATGGGCTGACTGTTGAGACTACGCACTCTACTCTTTTATTGGTAGAGCAGGCCAGAAAGTATGCTTTGGTTTATGTGACAATTTTAAGAATAAAAGTGGGTTTGGTTGCTTGTTAGTTCAGAAATTAAAAAAAAAAAATAAAATCTATTGCTGTTTTAGTTTTGGAAGCTTTTTCTTGTTGGGAGTACATAAAATTTAATTTAAAAATTTAATTTATTTTTCTACTAGCTTTAGTTTCAATCAAGTGTTAGCTAGTCCAAGATCCCCTGTCAACAGCTGTGCATCTAAGATTTTTCTAGGTTCGGTCCACTGTCTTTTCCGTCTTCCTAGAGCAATCTACACCAGTATTTAAAGTACATCTTACATGAAGAGTGGCTGAGGGAACTGCGGGTGTTTAGGCTATAGAAAAGGAAGCTGAGGAGAGACCTTATCATGGTGTACAGCTGCCTGAAAGGGGGTTGGTTTCTTCTCCTAAGTAACAAGTGATAGGAAAAGAAGAAATGGCCTCAAGTTACACTAAGGGAGGTTCAGAATAGATATGAGGAAAAATTTCTTTATGGAAAGGCTTATCAGGCACTGGAATGGGCTACCCCAGGAAGTGGTTGAGTCACCATCCCTGGAGGTATTTAACAGATGCGTAGACGAGGTGCTCAGGGATATGATTCCGTAGTGGACACGTACAGTTGGACTCGATGATCTCAAAGGTATTTTCCAACCAAGTGATTCTCTGATTAACATGATACTGGGTTTGATCTTAGTTTTATAGTATAAATATTATATTTTTTAATCTATTAGTGAAAAAAGGCACATACGTAAGAAAACTCAAGGGAAGGACTATTGGCTGTTGTGATATAATGTTCTCTTTCAGACAAATTCTCTTATTTGAGACAACAAAGCTTTCCTGGAAAAAGTTTTATCAAATCTACCCATGGAAAACTTGTCACAATAGAACTTTGTTTCCATTAAAATCTCTGTTAGTTAAAAAAAAAAGCCTGCTCAGTTATAGTAATGAACAAACTGGGTAAAAAGTTGGCCAAGGAAAGGAGGATAACGTGTACGTATTTGATTACTTAAAACACCTTTTGGCTTTCTGCCTGACAAAATATACAAGAGCGAATGCGCCAAAACCTAAGTTATTGCCTGTGATTTGTTTTGAGAAAAATAACGTTTAGTGAAGTTAATGGGAATAGTAATGTGAAATGGAGCTATTTTCATTGCTGTAATGCCCTTTCCTAGTCATCTCTCAGAAAAAGCCTCATCAAACATTTTCTCAGTGTTTCACTACTGCTCTATGTTTCCATGCAGGATTTTTTTGTTTACATTGAGCTCTCTCTAAATGATAATAATAAACAAGGCAAAATAGTGTTGAAAAAAGAAGAGCATTATTTTTTCTCTTTTGATGATTGTAAGAATTTCATTTATATATATGTTAAGATAGATATGATAAGATAGATACCTCCAAATTTGGAGGTAGAGAATTAATGGTGGGATTTTGATTGCTTGCCTTTTAAGGAGTTGATTTTGGTTTTTTATGGTAATGTTGGTTGGATTGGTAGTTGTTTGTGCCAACTTAGTCTCTTTGTCTTAATCTTCAAAAGAGTTTAAAAAAAAAAAACAACCTGAAAAATATGCTAGTTCACTGAATGTATTTTTGTGCCTGGCACCTGGGATGTCAGGCTTTGGTTTCATGACTGTTGCTGACTCCTGCATGGTCTTGGAAAGTCATTTAACCTTGTTACCTTGGCTTCCCACACCAATGCTTCCTCAGCACATCCCTAAGGAGAAGAGCGCTGAGCTGCTTAATAACTGTGGAATGCTGCAGGTGCTCAGCTGGAAAAAGCTGTGCAAGTGCAAAATGCCATTTGTTTCTAGCAACAGGACTGCCTCTGGAGTGGGTGATACCAGAATAATTATTAATTGTTCTTTCATACGTCTGCCATAACAGTTTGCTTAACAAAGAGTGAAGGAAAAATAAGATGAGAATTTAAGTGCTTGTCTCTTGCTGCTAATTGGCTTTGTGTCTCAGCATGACGTTGCTTTCCTGAGGACTGAGGTTGCATGTCAAGAGCTGTGCCACACTGGAAGGGGAGAAGGGGTGCGTGCAGCTGCTCTCCCAGCTGAGCAGAGGCTGC
Source organism: Cuculus canorus (assembly GCF_017976375.1). Lineage (NCBI taxonomy): Eukaryota > Metazoa > Chordata > Aves > Cuculiformes > Cuculidae > Cuculus > Cuculus canorus. The sequence continues at coordinate 140,606,926 of NC_071401.1, forward strand.
TCTGGTATCTGGCAAAGTGCAATGTGGGTTCCCACTCATGAGAACTTTGTTTTTCTTTCCGCTTCTGAATCTTAAGATGTAGCCACACACACAGCTCCCACTGGAGGGGTTTCGTAGTGGAGTCAGTTCAACAATGAGGACTTCAAATGGCAGTGAAACTATGGGGAACTTGTGATAGAGAGTCCAGTGAAAGTACAGGGATGCAGATAATTAGTGTGTGAAGTAAAATGAGTTCCTGCTTCCTGGATGTCTTTTGATGTAAGGTATAAACTAGGTGACACTTCAGATTTTTTTTCAGAGAGGTCTTAATAATATGTTTTTAAAGAATCTACTATGTTTATGGGAGTATTTGTATGGTTTTAATTTCTTTTCATAAACCCTCAGCCCTGTAAGCAAGTGTCTCTGAGTCCCAGGTTCAGATATTTGGAGGCAGAAAGCAGGTGAAGGGTTTTTATGTAGTCACATGGACAGAACAAACTAACAAAGAAACAAGTGAAAAGAAACACAAACCAAAAAAAAGAACAAACCAGGCTTGGAGATTTCTGATGATTCTTAGCTGTTTTATCTAGTGAAACTGGATGGTGGTGTAAGGAAAAGATCTGGAATGATTAATTTAAATATTGTGGACTCTAGAAATGAACTATGTAACTTGTTTTTGGTTTAGGGAAAGATGGTTACAATAATTCTAACTTGGAAGCAGAGTATCACTGCTGTACTTAAAGCATTTCTTTTTTATTTTAAAGAACTGCTGTTTTAAAAGAATTTCCTAAAACCTTGAATATTCTTATACATGTGCTTATGATTAAATTGTGATTGTTTTCCTTAATTAAAATCCTTGATTATACCAACTATCACATTCCTTTTTCCATTTCTTCTTTGACTATAGTCAAGTTCAGTGAGTGGGTGACATAAATTGGCCACTCAATATTATGAACCTGCAAGACTGATAAATTTGTGTGGGAGGTTTTATTTCTTCTACAGACTTACTGTTACCTACCTAGAGGCTTTAGATGTGCATCTGGTACAAAAGCTTAAAGTGGTTTCTCAGTGCAGTTGATTTTAAAGCCACTCGGCCATTGTTTATAAGTTTTGTTGCTGTAGTGACATCTGAGAGATGGATGACATGGACCTTGCCCCAGAGAACTGTTTTTCTAAAGACTATCCACTGCAATATTAATGCAGTGACATGACTTAGGATAGAAATTCTTTTATTCTTATCCTTTTGATCTCTTTGTTTATGTATTTGAAATGCAGTATTATTAACTTTTCATAGCAGAACAGCAAGCACCTGAGGATGCATGAATGCTGACAGGGACCCTAGGGGTGCTGGATTAAGTGAACTAAGCGTTGCTGCTGATGACACTAATCCACTTTGTGGCTTTGTTTCTTTTTGTTTTCCAGCCTCCCAGTGTTCCCGACTACCCTCCATCCGACGGGTATGCATTCAGTAACACGGTTTACAAAAGAGGGCCTCTGCTGGACCAGGGGGCGGCTGTTGCCGCCTTTAAGCAAACTGTTAGCCGACACGTAGATAGGTAACACTGAATAAATGGCGTATGTGGTGCTGTGGATAACTGTCCCAACTTATTGCTATTGGGATGGTAGTATCTGTAATTACCTCTGGTTGTGTCTGGAGCAGATCATTATTTCTATGGGGAAGCAATTCTGGTTAGTGGTGAGTGTTCTGCTTTTGCTTCTTTAAGGCACATCATTAAGACTCTTCTAATATAATTCTTATGAAACTGCCTTGTTTGTGTGTGCTGTTAAATCGATGCTTTTGTGAAAAATGATATAATGATATTCCAACCAAACTGAGAACACAGAATACTCCTGTTTGGCTTCAAATTTTATTTCTGCTTTGTTTCATGTTTTTAAATATACTCTGCTTTTTTTTTTTCAGAACTACAATGAATGACAAATCTGCTCTGAGATTCATCTGTCCTTGTTTAGAATGATTGATTTGTTTAGCTGCTTATTTAGTGCTCTGTAGTCTCCTGCTTTTGTTTCCTGGGCAGATGCATAAATATCCACTTTTGGAATAGTAACTCCTTGTTTCTTTCATTCATTTTGTAACATTCAAATGTTACAAAAATGCTCCAAAATGTTTGCATAGCAACCACAGTCTTTTTGCACGTTCTCTCATCCCCTTCATTTTAGCCTAAATCTGAATAATTTGACAAGATCAAATACAGTAATCCTTGGAGCCTCAGCCTTCACTGTGGGTAGAATTTATACCAGTACAAACTATGGAAGTAAATCAGTAAAGCAGTGTTGGAATTGCTCCCCCATGCCAAACCATAATTCGTATATAACATATTAAAAACTGTTTTAGCATATGTGCCATGAAAGATGTTTAAGTTTTGGGATCAGATTGCTGGTTAAGACAGCATTAATATAGGTCTTTTAATCAAAACCTTTGTGTAACCCCTGGTTTTGACCTATGTGCTAAAAGAGCCTGTTAACCTGCATGCAAACATATTGCCAGGTGGTGTGCAGAGTGAAGACTCAATTCTTTTCCTGAACTTTGGATTTATTCAAACAGTGACAGCTGTAGTAGTCGTCTCTAATCTTTTACTCAAAATTGGTTACTTACTGGGTTCTTGTCTCAGGACCAGTCAGCTTGAAATCTAAATGATCTATATTCTTATTTCTTTTCTCTCTTATCTGTAATGTGATAAGGCCTGTTTTGTTCTTTCAGAGTAAGAGTATTCCATGCAAATGTTGTTGCCTCCATTTCAGGTTTAGAGAATGGGGCTTATTTCATTGAACTGTTGATGATATCAGTATATCTGGCTGCAACTGAAAGAGTCATCCAAGCCTTCTTTGTGTCGGTTAAAGAGAAATGGGTGTTTCGAGGAAGCAGGTCACGTAAGGTGAAATTAGTCTTTTGAAAGATATGGAATGAGACATGCAGTAGTGGTGCCCATTTCTGTCCACTGATTGCAGGAGGGAGTCTAGATGGCTGGTACTGATGCAAGCATCTACAGTGTGCCTGTATCTCCCAGTATGGGCAAAATGACACAAGCTTCCATTTGTTAATTGGCTCTTGAGACATATACTACATACCTAGTAGGTGCTTATTATTGGAGAAAGATTTCATATGTGTTACCCCAAGTAACTGGCATTTAAAGATAAATTTTAAAGCATCTGTGAAGAAGCAGGTGGAGGAGTGGGTTTAGAGAAGGGACCGAGAAATTCAGGCTGATCCTTTCAGCCTTCATTTGCTGGTGTTTGTTCAGAGCTGGCATTCCTAATAAGCAGGCTGAAGGTACTGACTGTGAGCCACCCGCTACCTTCTAAGGGACAGATAGGGTATGTCTTGTCCAGGGAAATTTTAATCACAGGGAACTTCGGTGAACCTCATTCCAACATGCCACGATCTCCAGTAAGTTGTGCTTTTCTTGGGTGACGTAAACTGTCAGGATCTTCAAACTTTCAGTGTGATATTAGTTATATTGGGGACTCTCTCTGATGCTGCAGGAGTAGTGAATGGTTTTTCAGCAAGCTGTGTGATATTTCACAGTAGCATGCTCCGTAGTTTGGTTTTGTGCTGTCATTTGTGGAATGGCAGCCTGGAAGTCTGTGCAATCCACTAGGCTCTTGAGCAGCGTGCAATGGAGAGCAGAGAGCTGCAGTTATGGTGTATCTGATAGGCAGTAAGAAAACACAGTATAGGATGGTTGAAGGGAAGTGTTGAAAATAGTTGTGCCCCGAGTAAACTGTTTAGCTTGTTAAGCTGGGCTTGAAAATTTACGGTCTCTTCAGAAGCATACGGACATTGCATAGCCCGTGTTCTGGGGATATTGTTATTGACTGCAACAGAGCGGAGTAAATCTTAAATGTAAGAATTTTTAAAAATTCTTCATGAGTTATGTTTCTGGAAGACCACAGCTAGGTGTGGACAAGATGGGAAGACACAGTTAGTGAAATGAGTTTGGAAAGGCAGCTTAAAAATAAAAGTACCTTCAGAAGTACATTAGTCACATCCTGAGACAGTAAGAAAGGAGTTCAAAATTATATGAATTTTGAGTGGGCGGCAGAGAAAAAAGGGATTACTCACACATCATTCAGCCTCATATCAACTGTTTTGCAGGCTGGGGTTCATCTCATGTTTTTTCACTCTCTCCTTAAACACTTTTAGTGTTTTGTCTTTCTTTCAAAATAATCTTTCAATCTAAATATGACTCTCACTTTGTTCTGCTCTTGAAATCAAGTGAGACAGTTCTCCACAGCCATGCAATAGCTAGGTAACTAGTGGATTGCTCAGGCACACCTGGGACCTATGGTTACACAGCACCATCATCAGCAACCATAGGCGTTCGTATCTCTGTGCTGTGGTGTTGTATGCAGTATTTCAAGCCATCAGTTGCTCCATGTTTTGTTGTGTGTTTGGATTTATTTTTTTTTTTTAACTTTACCATCTAGAATGGGTTTAGGTTGTTGGGTGTAATTTGCAATAAGTGAATAATGCTACTGTTTCTTTTGGACCTCTTTTGAGGGGACTGGGGGAACTTCTCGACTTGAAGAGGTACTGTGTCTAAGAAACTAGTAGCTTCTTAACCAAAGGCATTCTGAAGAGATGTTTCTTCACAAAAACAAGGGCACAGAGTCAAACTGTGATATGCCTTGTTCTACAATGATCCCAGTTTTAACTGGCAATAAGTTATTTTTAATTTTCAATTGATACAGTAACTTGAGATTATTAGAGTCGATGCTGTCTTATGGTCATTTAAGAAATGGATCTACAGTAGGTGAGCATTTTTTAGAGTTTAATTCCATGGGTGTTGATGGCAAAAATTTATGCATCTATTATGTGATTGAAACAATTTATGATGAGCACTAGAAATACAGTCTCATACAAAGCACAAGACAGCAATTATATACTAAGTGTAGTCATTTGTTTATATGGTGAATTATTGTGTTACCTGCTGTAGGAAAACAGACTAACTATAGCATACATGTTTATTTTAAAACAATGGCACCTCCTAATCTGTTATCATACATCTTGCAAGCAGTGAGCTGATAAAGATTAACAGTTCTTGAGGTCTATGTAGCTCAACCACATTTTTTTTCCTTTTTTTCTGTTTTTTTTTTTGGCAGTTAAATCAGTGTGTTATGAATAGGTACTTCTGCATTCTACAGCAGCATCATTTATGATGGGTTTTTTTGTTTAAATGTTTTGCAGGTTGTTGGAAGAGGGCATTTTGTCTGTTTTTATTTACTTGAATATCCCATTGAACAATAGTCTGATTTTTGCTTTGCAGAAACTATGAAGCACACAGTAAAGCACAGACCAAGAAATATGCCAAATGCAAGTATGAATTTATGGCAAGAAACAACAGTGAGCTTTCTGTCATGAAAGAAGAGATTGTAGAGGTAACACTTTTGCAAAGAGAAAACATGTATTTTTGGTACTACTCAAAGCTGAGGGTAGTTTTCCTGTGTGCAGTGTGGCTGTCCTTAATGATTACTTCAATGGGTTTGATTTATCTCCCTTGATATGGAAAGTTCAATAATTTGTTTTGCATCATAGACATGACAAATGGAGATTCTATGCTGACTTATGAATTAGTGCTGTACAGATCCAAACTGGAAATCTATTTGTTTTCTCTAATGTTGCTTTTAAAGCCCTCATTTGGTAGTATTTAAATAACTAGCTCTGGGATACAATATTTGTGTATGCACAGGGCACAGTGAAAGACTGTCCTTCGCTGGAAGACGGGCACCCTGACAGCTAGACACATTTGGGAGAGAGGGAGCAACAAGGAGAGAAAATGTTGTGTATGAGATTGCACAGCAGGTAGTCAGATTTCAGACTTCTCCTGGCCATCCTGCTCTAGATCCGTGTTTACCCAGAAATGCGCTCTTTCCAAATCTGTGCTCTTCTAGAATTACGCACTTTTCCTTGGGTTATTAGTAGTTACTTATTCCTTTTGTCACCATGGTATAGGTAGTCTAGATGCTGACTTCTTTGTGCAACCATTTGATTTTCATCTCACTGTGTTGTCTAGCACATGTCTGAGTTTACAGAGTTTTGTTACACAGTGTTTTTCCATGTCTTCAGAGCCATATTTTCAACAGTGGAGTATTACCACTTAGTGATGGTGGTAATCAAAGAAATGTACAGGGGTTTCTTAGGGATTTCACCGTAAGACCTGTTAGCAGTTGCAGGGCCTGGCGAAGTTATGGTTTTATTTTGAAATGATGCACAGTCAAAGTACTGGCAGAGGAAACTTAGAAAAAAAAAATGTAATTTATTTTTGGAATTATTTCAGATTCTGGATGACAGAAAGCAGTGGTGGAAGGTTCAAAATAAAAGTGGCAGCACAGGCTTTGTGCCAAACAACATTTTGGACCCTCTGAGGAATCAAGAAGGTGGTCTAGGATGGTCCGAGCCTGCATATACCCGCACCATCCAGGTACCGTCCTTCTTGTCCTTTTTTTGAAGTGCTCATGTGTGTGTGGAGGAGGAAGAGATTCACAGGAAAGCTAAAATGTCTGCATGCCCCACTGATACATCAAGACATTTGTATTTCTTTTACAGACTAAGGGTGAATTCTGTATTGCAGTCTAACAAGGATAAACTTGATAGAGATACAGCGATTTTTTTTCCTTTAAGGGTTTGGGTTTTTTTCTGATTATTTGCTTAGAGGTGGTAATTGCGATCCTAATGGATGTGTATGCATTTATTTTAATTGCAAATATCCTTTGTGGATTGGTAGCTGTTGATGCCAAAGAAGGAGTTTGAATTATTTAAGGTAGGGTCATCTTTATTTCTCCTAGGAGAGTGAACGCTACCTTTTCTTTTTATTTTCTATCTTTGTGTGTCTCTATCTTAGTCTTGAAAGTATTTAATAATTGTAATTTTGAGTCATAAAAAATAGATGCCTTTGCTTTTGAATTCACAGAGTGGGTATTTTCTACTACTATGTCTGTACATCAATAGCGTTCTGTTCTGCTGACCTAATTTTGATTTTCTTTCTTTCATGTTGTGCTGCAGAATTAAGACTCTTTTTGTTGTTGTTGTTTCTTTTATATGTTGAATAGAGTTAGAGAGTAAAATATTAACACCTCCCACCCCCAAACATCAGTGCAGTTCTCCACCTGAGTGAGGATATACAGGATAAAGTTATAATTTATACTTTTTAGACAACATTTAAGTGGGCCAGAAGCTCATAAAATAAGAGATTGTATTTTCTAAGACCTGTTTCCTTCCTTTTATATCTCGTGTTTTAAAAAGTTTAGGCAAACAAGTTTGGATTAAACAGAAAGTCCAGGCCTGCCTCTGAATCAAACCTTTTTGGTCTAAATGCAAACTAAACTTCTGTTGAAACTTGAAGTTAAATTAAATTAAATTTAATCTAATATTCATTTTTTGTGTCCACACACTCTGGCTGATGACTGAAAATAAGAAGTGCCATAATGTTACTGTTGGCTCTCTGCTGCAGACTCATCTAAAAGTTCCAGCTGAAGCTGTCGCTGTTCTGGATTCTGTGTGCACAGCTATTGAGAGCTGCAGCTTTTGCAGTATTCCCTGGTTTGCCATGGGTATGGAAAACCTCTTAAAAAACAGGTCATATGCTATTTCTGGCCCAATAATGCGGTAGACCTGTCTTGAGCTTGGTGGACATGAATCAGACAGTTTCTTAGTTTTTCCTGTCCCTAATTGTTTGCCTATAACATATGAGCTCATTCTAAATTGATTGTGGTTTTTTGCCTGTCTGTGAAATGAAGCATGCATCTAGAGTGCTTTTCAAATCCTGATTTAAAGATCTGACTCTATTTTTTTTTTTTCCTTTGGATGCTTGTTATTTTGTGCATTTGGAATTTGCCATGAAATCCTGAGCAGACCGAGTACAGTTTTGAGTAGAGGTTCTTACACTCTTCATGTACTGCATGAAGAGGTTCTCACACATGTCATGCACTTCAGTTTTTGGAGTTTTCTGTTTGAAATAATGATGTGCCACGGGAAATAATCATTTTCACAAAGCACTCTCCATGGATCTGTGAAAATTAGGGTCAGAGAGCAACATTTAAGATAACTTTGTTTCTTTGCCCTGGTTGTTCCCTGCACTCTATGATTTATTTTGTTTGTAGTTTTATTTTATTCAAGTGTGAGCTTGAAATACTGAGAAGCTATTTAGGAATATAATGAATTACGCAGGATAAAGGGAGTCTTTACCAAGATGTGTCAGTAGTGTTGTTCTTAACTTTATGATGATTATTATAATTTTAGCACTCCTGAGTGTAATAATTTTTATTTCCCTGTGATAGATACACGGTTCATTTGGGATCTGTTTGCATAACCGTATTTATTTTCATAACAGCGCTATGAGATATGGTTGCTATTTCAGAGAGAAATGAGGCATTGAAGGGATGACTGCCTTGCCCAAGGTCAAACAGGAGAACTTGTGGGTAGAACAGGAAATTGAAGTGGTTCCTATCAGTGTCTTTGCCAGACCTTGAATACAAGTAGGCTCAGTGCCTGGTGCTGCACAGCTTTTGCCAGTCTCCTAAGTCATCTTTGGTTTTTGAAGGAATACTTTCAAAGTAGTCTGCCTGCTGTGGTGAGCAGCCTGGTCAGCTTTGAGTTACAGATAAGTACTATGTACACAGTCAGCATATTTCTTTACAGACTAATGACCTTCACAGCGCAGCTGCCCGAAGGATGTTTCCATATTATCAGGAAGGACTGAAGATTCCACTGAAAGAGATAATGTTTTTATTCAGTTATTCCACAAATGGGCACCCTTCCTCTGAGAGATGGATGCCTTGTTATCACGTTTGTTCTCAGAGTTGCAAAGTTCATTTTGCTCTTGCTCCCTTTCCTCTCGTAGTGACCTCTGAGTCCACACACCAGAATAGATCCTGATTTTTCTCTCAATTGCTTTCAGGATGCAGGTCCCCAGCAGTTACTTGAATGCACCAAATTGTCTAAGATGATACTTGCAGGAACATTGCAAGCAATTTCTTAGTTATTTCATCATCTTTGCGAGTCAGAGGCTGTAAGATTGTCTTTCTTCTGGTCAGTTGTATTTGTTCCAGAAAAAACATATTTTTACTTGTTTAGTATTTTTATACAGTTATGGGAGTATTACACTGACTGTTTTCCACTCATGTTAATTACTGATTATCACAGTTTCCTGCGGTGTTGGTTGTTTAAGCTGCCTTTTTATTATGAACCAACAATGGTACATAAATATGAACATAAACAGTTTCCCAAGCACTCTGATATCTTCTTTTGTGCAAGTATTGCTGGTGAATCTAGAAAATAATTTATTGTACTATTTCTTTTTTACTATGCATTTTATTAACTTTTTCTAATGCTCTGGAAAAAGAAATTTGAGAAACATAATTGGGATACACACCTCTATCTTGGGAGACATGTTAATTAATCTCATGATGCCCTTTGCGAGGTGAGATAGTTACATTATCAGTGATGTATATGAAATCCTGAGGCACAGAAAGAAAATGTTAAGCCGAGTGCACTCCTGTAGTTTTATAAAAACTATGACTGTCCATGGAAGTGTGATGCTATATCTAAGAGGCATGTTTATGGTATGTAAATACCAAGACAAAAGTCTCCACCTCAATTGGGACAGGCGCATTTTGCTTTTCTTCGCTATCTGTCTTCCAAATATCTTTGTTTAGCATTTATCTTAAAATATCTATGTGGGAAGTTGTTTTCCTTCAAGCACAGAATTTGTGCTCCAAGTTAGTGTCATAGTGTCATACTCATCTTTTGCCAACTGGTACCTTTCCTGCAGATAATTAAGTTTTAATAATTAGAGATGCAGTTGCAAGGCATTCATTTTGCAGTGGCCAAGGAGATGTCATAATTTTTAACCAAGAGCCAGTATCTCTTTTACCTTGTTTCATATCAAATGCGCTTTAAAGTTTCCATCAGACCCATAATTTTTGATGACTTAAAAAAAACCCCAAAATCCACAACAGAAAACCCCTCAAAAAAGTTGTTTTCTGTCCAATTCAGCATTGATCCAATCCCAAATTATGGGATGACACTTACTATACAAAAATGTACTGAACACTTGTAAAAAAGGATTTCGTTAATAATAGGAATTAGGAGTCCCCATTTGGCCCATAATTATTCTTTTAACAAATACGGACTAATACTAGTTAATACTAATTTGAATAAGTAAATGCTGTCTAAATTTCTTTCTTTCTCTAGCTGTATTTCTGGCAAGATTCTAGCAAGGCAGTTTTATAAATACAATAAAACCATAAATTCTTTACACTCTGCACAGATCTAGTTAGATGACTTGTAATGGGATTTTAATAGGCATCTGTTTGACTCTGTGTAATTGCCGAGTCCACCAAAGTAAATGCTGGCAAAAGACCATGCTTGAAATTTACTCTTCTGGTCTTGAGTACCTCATTTTCCCTTTTGGGCAAAGACAAGTAGTTGATTTTCTCTTCTCTCTTAAAATGAGTTTCAGGGAAACATCCAAACCACAACGCTGTTGACAAAACTGAGGCTGAATGATCTGCAGCCCTCTCAGTAAACTTCTGCCACTGTGCAAACAGGAATGTGGCACTAAAATGTTCAGAAAATAAGTAAATGAGCAGCTCTATGTCTTTGTTAATTTAATGACAGAATTTCCCAGCACTGATGTTAGTTATGGTTGTATCCAATGCCTCTTTAATTATAAGTCTGTATTTGCTATAATTTGAATACACCTTTCCCTGTTTTGGATACCAAAATGTATTAGAAAATTTGTTGTTCCCATTTTTTTTTTTCAATGATCAAGAATTAGAGTTGATACCACTAGCACTTTTACTCAAATTTACTATTTTGCCTGTTAAAAATAGATTATCTCATACTGAATCTTGATTTTTGGCAAGATGCAGTCTGTAATGTGTTGAAAAACAACTTTGGGATAGCTATTTTTTTTTCCTTCTAAAACCAGAGATTTTCTAGCAAAAATGAAGGAAAAAAAAATCTAGTCCCTTAAGGTTTTCTTATCTATTCAGATTATTAATGTGTATATCATCACTGTTGCAAAAAATGGAAAGGTTTTGTTCCAATTTACATAAGTTAAGGATGGCAAATTTATTCTTATTTAAAAGAAAAAAATATGAGGAAGAAAAAAACCAAAACCATACAGAATTATTCAGTATTCTGATGGCTGTTAGAAAAATTAGTGGGTATATGTCTGTCAGCAGTGACATTTCTTAGGCTAAAATAAATAAGTTCCTTTTGTAATACGTGCTGTGACTTAATTCTTATTGTTCTACAGTTGCAAGTGTTCCCTACAATCAGTCCTTTTTAATTTTTTTGTTTGGGCTTTGTTTTTTTATTAAACCTCTTTCTAAGTTTCTGTCTGGGTAGGTGCTTTGAGAAGAGCTGATTGCTTATATGGTGTCATGTATGTATGTTTTGTAGCCAACACTGAACTAATTATCCAAAAGAAGAAAATGAGAATAACTCGCAACGTGATTTGCTTAGTGATTAAGAAGATGTGATTATTAGCACTGATATTCCTTTGTTTTAAATTGCTAATGTAAGTGAAGTTTTAGGAGGGATGTGAGGGACAGTTACTTTTACCTTTCTAACGATACTATTTGATGTGATTTACTCCGTTTTTCTCACAGCAATTGTTGGGAGAGCTTTCAGAGGTAACTAAGTTACTCTTGATATTGAACCTCCAAAATTACTCTTTTGGACTACATAGTTACAAAATTCCATAGTGCATGCTTGTTTTGTTTGTAGCAATGACTATAAGAGATGGGATGTCCTCAAAAGATCTGGAGTTAAAAAAAGAAATATTGAAAAAAAGAGATACTAAACGTGATTCAAATGTATAATTGGCTTTTGGTCACTGTTCAACAAAGTGTGAAATGTATTTCAATGTGGTTTCATCTGTAAATTTAGAATTTGAGTGATTCTTCCCATTTAATTTTTATTTTCACTCCAAGTCATTTTGATCAAGCTTGTGATTGCAGTACAACGTTTTTGAAACTATATCCATTGAGAGCTATATGTAGCGTTTAGCTGTTCCCTTTTTTCTGGATTATGATTGTGCTTATGTGCAGTTGATGCCTTGTTTTGTAGTGAATCCTCTCTGCCATGAAAAGAACCTTGCTTTTTCCTTGCACGGTGTTCAAGAAGGTCAGAGCGCACATCAGGGTACACTGTGGGGATAACAGTCTACCAATTTGCATCTGTGAACAAGATTTAAAAAATATCTGAATATCAATAGACTTCAAATATTGGTGAAATTCTTAAATCAATTAACAAGATTTTGAGCATACCATAAATTATGGTATACTTATTGTATACTTCGCAGGGCACTCTCTTTCACTGAAGGAGAGGTTTCTTACGTATATGTTCATATGCTTGTTCTCATGCTTGTTCTCTTTTGTATTATGAATTTTACTTTTCTTGCATTTGACAATTAAAAAAGTGTTTGTTATCTTAACATTGAAGTAGTAGAACACAGAAAAGTCAATTTATTTATTTATTTTTAATCTCCCTGCAATGCACTACACAATGTGAACACAAAATAATTGAGATGTATGCCTTTGGACAATTAAATGGTAAGACAAAACCCAAAAACAATAACAAAACCAAAACTAAACCAAAAAGGTTTCACGGGGTTTTAAAGGTAAGACCATATGTTTGCTTCAGGAGGTGACTACTACAATTTAAATGAAAATTTATCTAAAGGAAACAAAAGACTTTTTTTCATAGGCTGAATGGACTGACCATAGACGCTGATGGGATAAATTTTCTGCTGGTGTAACTCAGCATAAGTTAGCTGCAATGGTCCCATTTTGCATTCCCTACAAAATGCCTTGTCCATCAGTTAGACTTACCAGGTTGAGAATTGCTGTGTAGGGCCCGTTGCTGACATTTAACAAAAGTTTAATTGTTTTCAAGGCAGCAATGCGCTGCTTGACTTCTAACATATATAGCTTCTATAAATATTGCCCTACCTGATCTGCTGTAAACCTGCTGCCTCCAAGGAAACAGGGAAAGGTATTTCAGGAAGGAGCAATGAATCTGGGGAATGTACTCATCTATTTTCAAACCAAAGTAAGCAGACTTCTCATAACTAAGAAATGAGGCATCGCTATTGAGCAAACAAAACTTTAATATTAAACTTTCAAGCTGTGCTAGTCCAAGACTGCGGAGAGGGAGCACTGTTAAAACTGAGATGTGGAATTTGAAAGAAAAGGGTAGCATAGTTTGCTTACGAACTTCTGGACTCATCTGCCATTGAGATTTATTTGGGAAAATGTCTGCTTCTTCCTGTAACCAGTGTCATTCTAAAGGCAAAGGAGGAGATAAGAAATTATTCCTCCAAATAATTCTTGAGACGCTTGCCAGATAATTACTAGCAGCAAGATAATTTGCATGTTTTTAGAACACTACATAAAGGGGAGAGGGCGAAACTAGCAGCCCTGTTCCGAGAATTGTGGAGTTTGTGTTCTGAGTTTTTTATAATTGGATTGTTGCATTGAGGTGGCATGCACTGATCCTGCAGATAGTTGAAATGGCAAAACTGAATGGGTAGAATGAGCAAGAAACTCTTAAATGGTGTCTGCAGTTCAAGAAACAATGTGTTATCCCAGCCTCAGTGACTTTTGTGATTTAAACCATTAGTCGGGCTTAGGCACGGCTGGATATGTTTGATTTCAACTGCTTTTTACATAACATCTCTAAAATATACATTTTTATAATGATGAACTCCAACAATTCAAAAATTTTGGAAGGTGTTCAAAAGTGCCAGGTAATAGAAGTTATGAATTTAAAACTGGTTTCATTTATAGAAATTATTTGTTTGGAAGAAAGAAATGTGTTTCAGATTAATTTTTTGTCCAACAGAAAAGGAAATTGATGCCAAATATTGATGCCAAATTAAGTCTTGGCAAATTTTGGCACTGTATCTGAGAAGTAAGATGTCTTTTTGCAAGAAATGAAATCAGTTGGTGCAAAGCATCCCAACATTTTCTGCAGGAACCTGAGATTGTCTGACTTCTTGTCCAGGTTTGGTTGTTGAACTAAGTTTCTCTGCATCTTTTCAGAAGCAAAGGACGGACTATGTTGTGAAACAACCTGATCCGGTTCCTGCTACTCCTTCACCGCCTCCGACACCCGCACCAGTCCCTGTGGCTGTCCCACTCCCTCCTAGCGCACCAGCACCTATACCAGTTCCTGTGCCCAAAGCACCGGCAACCATCAGCCGCCAAAGCAGCACCTCTAGTGACAGTGGTGGTAGCGTTGCACGAGACACCCAGAGGCAGAAGCAAATTCCTGTGGATCGTAAGTTTGTATAAGAAGCAGGAAAAAAAAATATTTCTTTAATTCCTGTGTGTTTTACTTAATCCTTAAATTCCTTAAACCCTTGTGTTTCATATAAATGTTTATGAAATATTTAGCTTTAACTCGATGTTTAAAATACACATTTTCTACAAATATGTGTACTGCCCCTTGCTAATCCCAATGTTAAGTAGGGATAAAACACTTACACACTTATCCTAGTCCTAAATCCTCTCCTTTCGTGACTGTCTGGGATCTTCAGTCAATGGTTTTCAACACTGTAAATGCCCATTCTCGCTAATGCACATTTTCCACCTAAACTCACTGCCGCACTACAATCTAAATTGCTTTTTAAATTAGGCAGACTATTTTTACACTTCTCTCTGTTGTCATCTGTATTCCTAAGGCATTTGCACCATTCTGAAACACATATCCAAGACTTGCAAGAAGGCTACAGGTCAGGCTGATGCATTGGAACCATGTTCTTATAGTGTTATAGAAGACTTGTCTTACAATCGGGTTTCCTTAGCCTGATCAAAGCAACAGCAACTGGCAGGCCACTGAGCAAACTTCCATGTTCTTGTCTTAGGAGGACAAGAGAACATGCTCCATAGCCCTTTATCTGGAAAAGCATGGTAACCTGCGTCCAGCATTGTGTGGTAGTCCTGAAGTGTTCTGATTAAGGTCACCCTGTAAATATAAAGCCTAACTGATGGTGTGGCTCCTACTCTGTATCAACTGAAAAGCAAGTTAGGTTAGGAAAACTTATTTAATCAATAATTTCTGCTCTGAATGCACTTTAAGCAATGTGATTGTATTTGGCTTAAAAATAACTAAAACTTGTAGGCAAGCTTTTGCTATAGCTTTTAAAGTAATAGCTGTTAAAATAATGAGCTTCTTACAGGTCAAAGTTGACAGCTTTTCCCATCCTCTGCCTCCCTGCCTTATGAGAAAAACCCACTTCCACCTGAAGTAAAAACTGGCACTGAACATAATCCTTTCTGCAGAAGGGCTTCTTTTCCCCTCTGTCTCCAGTGGCTGGGAAGCATATGTGGTTGGATACCCACACTCAGTCTGTGGAGCCTGCTTCTACATTGCCTGGTGGCAGACAAGCTCTCGCCTAAGCTCTGAACTCAGGAAGGCTCTGGGACCTTTATAGTATTTTTACATAACAAACTAGCTAGCTGGAATTATGAATGGAACACAGCCTGGCAGGAACGGGCTTTGCTGACATTTCCTAAAGAAACAGTAGGACAAGCTTCTGCCTTTTTCATATTTTGGGCAATTTGTTACTTAGAAACATAAACCCAGGCACTTACAAAAGATACAGAAAGCAAGGGTCAATTTCTCTCTCCCTCTTTCTCACACACACAAATGATTATTTTATTTCCATGTAAGAAGGAATTTGGATGCTGTAGCAGGTGTGTTTCCTTGAATGTATGATGGCCTTCTCTATCAGTTATATATGGAAAATATGAAGACCTTCCTGGCTTCATGTACACGGTGTGAGGTGTGAAGGCTTGCTGTAGACGACGTTGCTTGTAACTAGTGGTTACAAGACATCTCTTGCCTTCTTAGCCTCCACTGAGACCTTTGGCCATGCTTGAGAGCTCCTGTGTACTTCCAGAAGCTGTCGCTTAAGCCCAGTTAATGGGCTTTGGGTCCCTCACAGTCCTCACAGAATAGCTGTCTCTGCAAAGGCAGTGAATAACGTTGCCTATACCACTGCTGCCGAAGTACCCACCTGAACCCTCCAGAGAGCATGTGATGTAGTACCTGCTTCACACTGAGGGCATCTTGTTAGTTTATGATAATGCGTCTAACAACAATAAAAATCTGTTATTGAACAGCTAACTATTTAGCTTTTGATGTAGTCTTGGTTTGGATAAAACATAAAGCTTTCAAAATCTGTGTAAATAAAAGGATGAAAGCAATTTTATTGCTCTCTCCCTGTTTGGGAAAATAACTGGTGCGTGCTTCAATAACGTTGCCTAAAGGCTTTATATATATATCCCATCTCAAACTTTTACATATCACTGAGCACATCTCATTTTGGTTTCTGATTCACACTCTGGGGAAAAATACCTAACACAATAGGCCTGAATGCCTCAAATATTTTACTGGAGATATTTTCAGCCCGGAGATATTTTGTAAAAGAAAAAAGAAAATGTCTGAAAGAAGGAAATGTCTTTTTTTGTTATGGTGATTAAAAAAAAAAAAAATATTCCTAAAAGCCTATGGAAAGCTTGGTTTCAATAACTGGCTAGATATTTTGGTTCTTTGAGAGGTTTTAGGAGAATATAAAAGGAAAATAGAGAAAGAAACATCTCTGCTATCTAACAGTTTTCTTCATATTGAAGTTGTGTCATTTTCCTCTGTTGCTATCAGTGTAACAAGAGAAAAATAATAGCTTGTGCTATCTGAGTGCATCAGAGAAGGTGATGTAGTCACTGTTTGTGTATCAAAGTGAGAAAGTTGACTAAAGATGACTAAAAATATCTTGATAAGGAAATCCTGAGAATTTTTGAGATCACTTAAAGTTGTGTGTCAAGATATTTTTACAGTAATTCCAGAGTTACTGCACGGAGTGTTTTAACTCTGCTAAATCAGTATTTTCTCTGTGCTTAAAAAGATACTCACACTCTTTTGGATTCTATGCATTTTTTGTGAAATTATACATAATTTTTTTCTATGCATGTTTTTTTAAAAATCAGTGTTATAATTGATTTGTTGAAATGTATGAAAAGTGTTTCAGTTTGTTACCTGCTAATGACAAATAACTAAACTAAATGGGTTCTATGGGTTAGCAAATTTGTAGACTTTTGAGTTTTTGTTAAAGATAAAAAAAAGTCTTGCTCAATTCCACTGTCTCTGGTAAGAGCAACTATGGAGCTTTTTTCCCTTCTTTTATTGTGACAGCCGACAAGTCACTCCAGATTTGGAGTGAATTCAGATCTCTTAAAACCCCTTCAAAAATTTGACCTATATATTAAATGTAAAATATGTGTCAGCAGCAGTGAAATTTCTTTTGTTTACATTCATTTGCTCTAGAAGTTGAACTCTAAATTAAATAATTATTTGTGGAAAATGCTGCCTTTTCACAGTGTAAATAATCGTGTTCTTCCTCCTACTTTTTCGCTTTTTTTCATTTTTAAAACATCTTATTTCTTGAAGAAACACAGTCTATGACAATTGAATAACTCTGCTCATTTATTTCGCAGCTTGAGTGGTGTCAGACTGTTCTACACCTCTGTGCACTCATAAAGCTTGTCTTCTCTTTCTAGGGTCTCAGTTGAATTTTCGGTTGTGTGAGCATAAAAAAATGAGCTGGCTTTGATAAAGCAACCACGAGTATAACTCTTGTGGCTCATCTCTGTCTCTAGGCAGGAAATCGCAGATGGAGGAGGTGCAGGATGAACTTGTTCACCGGCTCACCATTGGCCGAAGCGCTGCCCAGAGGAAGTTCCAGGTGCCACGGCCTAACGTTCCGGTAGTTAACATCACTTATGACTCTTCACCTGAGGATGTGAGAGCATGGTTACAGTCCAAAGGATTCAATCCTGTGTAAGTTTGAGGTCAAATGGAAAAAAAACTTCTTAAAATTAGTTTCTTGTCAGTAATTAGGATGTGCTCTACCCACTTTAAAATCAAGCAGCCTTCTGAAAATCAAGACACATCAATTGCACCCTTGGAAAAAAGAATTTGTTTTTACATATATATATATATGCATATATTTATGTACATTTGTCTATATATAATATATATCCATATATATCAATGTAGTTATAGTTCTGTAGAGATATAGATATATTTAGGGAAATATGTATATATATGTATATACACACACACATATGTATGTGTGTGTGCGTGTGTGTGTGTATATATTAGCCTTCACCAAAAGGTATTTGTTATAACAGATACTGAATTGACATCAAGAGTTCTGTTGCATTAACTTTTGTCTTGATTTAATAGCCCTATCTGAGAAAATGTAGGATGAAGCCAACCTGCTTCTATCCTTTGGCTAGTGGATTTTTACTTATTTCTTGTTTCTTCCCTTGCTGTGACCATAGGACTGTCAACAGTCTTGGTGTGCTGACAGGTGCTCAGCTTTTCTCCCTCAATAAAGAGGAACTGAGGACAGTTTGTCCGGAAGGGTCTAGAGTCTACAGCCAAATTACGGTACAGAAATCTGCCTTGGAGGTATGTATAACCCTTCTTGCTAGCCTAATTCTGGTTTGCTGCTTTTGAACCTATAGAACTGAATAGCTCTTTCTGTGAGGCAGCTGGCTTTTAATCAGTTCCTATCACATTGATAAGCAATATTTTTACCCGAGGTATTTGGTATATATCCATTGAAACCATCTGCCAAATCCGTCCATCTACCAAAATGCCAAGTGGGATGTCTCTCATCCCTTTCAAAGCTGTTCACAAGCTGTTAGAAAAAGTGCATGATAGTACTCAAGTTTTAAGACCACTTCAGGCCACAAGAAGTCAAAACAAGCCAAAAAGGGCTTTGGGGAAACCAACAGGAGAGAGTAAAATGATGTTTTTATTGCCTCTTGCTCTGCCTGATACTTGGAAAAGCAAGTACTACTGGTCCCATTGTTGGTGATGAGTTAGTTTTGCTTTATCTTTGTAGTGTAGATTTGATTTATTAGGCATAAGAAAGTGGTAGACTGAGCTCATTGTTGAATTTCAAGGCCTTTAAAGTCAAACACTGGGGTATCTATATTGGTGGGTTCCTAAGTGGGGGAAAGCACATTTGGCACTGTGTCTACTACTGAGAATTTCTAAGCTATGAATAAAAGTGTCTCTCTATTCATTGCTCTGTGGTAGTTTGATTTAATTACAGTAGTATTGTTCCTTAAACACCTTAAAACTTTGTAAGCAGAGTTGAGCTAGGGAGAATGCTTACCAAATTTAAACCACGAAAGCTGCAGGCACATTTACTTCTTTTTGTAAAACTTGCTGTAGCGAGTGCAGGAATGGATCAACATTGACTAGAGGTGTGACTAGCCCAAATAAGAAGCTATATTCTTCACATCTTGTTTAAAAGAAAACCTTGAAGTATAAAATGTATTTCTGTCCTCTTGTGAAGCTGGGACTGTTTTAAATGATTTTAAGCTTTAGCTACCATGCGTATTTTTACAGACAGGTTTATGAAGATGCATACTTTACAATTTATCTGATCAATGTGGATCAGAGACCATTACTTTCTAACACTGTTAAACTTGTTTTATCTCTTTCTTCAAGCTCTGTTTTCCTGTGAGAGGAAGGGAGGAATATTTCACTTTTAGGAATATATGTCACTACAGTCTGATGCAATACATCATTTCCTAGTGAGGAGTGTATTCTTCAGCTTTTCTGGAATGTCAACAATCTTGTTTCAGTTTCATAAATAAGGCTTCTGTGTACTGACATGGAAGGTCAGTTTGAAAAGCAGAGATTCACTGGATTGTAGAAGGCTCCCTATTTTCCCCTTTGTGCTGTTATTGTGTTTGGCTTCATTTAGGTCTTACTCTGCAGGAAACTGAGCAGTCAAAACTTGTCTAATAAATGCTCCACGAGTATTAATTAACAGGTACTGAGAGTTTAAAAAGGCCATTGGATTTTGTTAGTGAAAAAGTACTTGAAATATTTATTTCTGCCTCAGTTATTTGAGGTTTAATGGATGAATTCCAGAATTTATGCAGTTCTTGATTGCTTTAGCCTGTTTGCTGAATTACACAAAACATTAAGATGCATCTCCCTTTCTAAGCCTGTAATATTCCAAGTCGCAGAGTTTAGGAAGGCTGTCCATGTTTAAGAGAAGCTAAAGGAATCAGTGTCACAGCCAAATTGTCTATATGTGACCTAGGAAAGTTGAGCTTGTGTGTTCCAAACAAGGCTATGTTCTTTCTGCTGAAACTAGAAACTTTTCTAATAACAGAAATGTTTAAGCACACAGATACTCCTACCAGTGTCAGACCTATTTCACAGTTACAAAAATGTTATAAGTGGTTATGGATTTGACCACCGTAATTGTCCTAAATGATTAATAAGTGACAAATTTTCATGAACTTCTGCATCCTTTATGTAGTTCCTGTGGTGTGATATTGCAGTAGATGACTTGGATGTTAAGTACAAATAGCATTTATAACCAGAGACGGAGCATCTCTGCCCAGTGTTACAGAACTCCATGCCTTGCCTTTATTTATTAGTTCTACTCAGGATCTCCCCTGGAGATATTTCTGGATTTATACCATTTCTGCAGGCCAGTGAAAGCCCTCCCTCTCAGATTTAGGGCTGTATTCCCAAATTCAAACAACCAGATCTTCACCTTTGTGCAGCTACAATTTTCTTCTTAGTGTTCTTCTACCTCAGGCAGCGGAATTTAGTGTTTTGTAACTGGAATTCCAATTTTTCTTGGAATTTATTAATTTTACTCTTCTGAGGAGAAAAGTAAATAGGTACCACACTTCAAATGTTTTACTTTATTTTCATGGTACTCCATTCAGCTCTGAATCACGCTAGAGCTTAAAACATCCAAGGAAGCAAAATTCCTAGTGAAGTTTTGTGGCCCTTGTATAAGCATGGCCAAGTAAAAAACTGCAAGTATGGGGAAAGTGTTTGGTGTTTAACAGCATTATGGGCCTGACCAAACAAAACCAGAAACATAACTGTATTTGAGACCAGAGTGTCAAGACAGCAGAAACTTGGCCATAGCCAGGGCCAAACACATTTCTGCTAGAGGAAATAGTGGTGGCAAGCAGCCGTGCCTCAGGAGGGTGCAGGATGCACAGTCTTTATACTGATCAGAGTATCCTTCTTGGGAGCTCTTTTCTGTAGCTGCTGTAGAGAGTTGAAGTGCATCTTGTATGCCAAGTACGATGCATTACAGCTACTTGGCTGGTCATTTATGTGGGTTTCCTTCCTCATTGCAAGTGTCCATGATTATGAGGTTTTCTGTGTCCATTTCCTCAACTTTTATTAGCGTTTCCAACTCTAGTGTTGAAAAGCGATACAGAAGATAAGCATAGAGACACAATATCCTGAACACCACCTTTGTCATCTCCAGCAAGGAACGCTTTAGGTCCACATTCTCATCGTCTTCCTACTCAGTCACTGAGAAGCATGGGCTCACGTTGCTTTAAAGCTGAAAATGGTTTCTGTCTAATATATATTCAAATTGCCTGGAAGAATAACTTGTTCTCTTTGACACCTCAGTGAAAGTAATGACCCAGATACAGAAGTAGGATTGAACTATGGAGTTATACTGATACCTCATGATCTGATTAGAGACTGAGCTGGGTAAACGACTAAGACCAAGGTCTGGCAGTCTGTTTCAAAAAGTGTATTTCTAAGAACAGCCCTAGGCTACTCGGCTGCGTTGTACCCCACCTCTGAGTAGGATGTGCCTGTTGTGCTATGCCACATAATGTATTGCAGTCGGTTTAGTTGACCAGCGTTTCAGGCTCATCAGTCATGTTATTGATGTTATCAGGAAGGCAAACTGCTTCAACCTTGGGTATTTCAGGAGGCTATTTCTACATGGCCACTGATAAAGCACGTTGTTGGGTATCTGGTGATGGCTTTTATGCATGACTTCAGTAACAGGTGACTGTTGAATTTGCTCTGTATCTGAAATCAAGTGGGCAAGGACAAGAAGAATTAAGATAAATAAAGCTGCTCCCTCACCTCCAGAGAGTCAATTATAAGCCCCCTGCTTTGCCCTTGTATTCTGGGAGAAGAGAGCAGTGGTAATTTAAGAGAAGCATCCTAGCTTCCTTCCCTGTGGAAACCCTATGTATCTGCCAGGTATAGGTATCAGATGATGCATTGTAATGGCTACAATGGGATAAATCTAACTTAAATTTTATGTAAAGAAGTTTAAATTTTCAGAGTTCACAATTGGAAGTATTTTCCTCTTGAAAGGAAGTATTTTCCTCTTTCTGCTTCCTTATTCAGAGGATATTTTGGAAGCTAGGTTTGAAGCTTGGAAGGTCATGTCATAGCCAAATAACACGGTAGTGGATATGGCTCTTGCTTTATAATCCTCTAGTTTTATTCAAAGTCATGCACACTTTGGAAAGTTCTGCTCTAGTGGGTATGTGTCCTGGCCTTGCTAATAACTCCATTTATGTTGTCAAAGCAATATTTGCAGCTAGCTCAGTAGACCTGCTTTTCACTCTAAAAGGTGAATTAAAACCTTGTCCTCCCAGTATTTCACTGTTACTGATATAGTAATATGATTCAATTCTTATTACTCTGCTTTAAGTTTGAAACTTGTGTCTCTGAACAGCAAAAACATGATGGTGTATTGTGTAATGTGAAATAATCCGATTGAATCCTTACTTAGGCCTTGGCTATGCAAACTCGTATGCATGCATGAATTTTTTATTTACATAAATTTTATATCACCAAGGGTTTATGTCCTTTAATTTCTAAATATAATTGCCCTAATTTTTAAGTACTCAAGGGCAGAATCCTAACAAACTTGACGAGCTTTAACTCCGCTTTTACCGAAGCCATATCTTATCCCATATATAACTATTACTTCCAGTGACTTGCATGAGAATTAAAGATGTTCAGCTGTGTTGAAAGTCAAGCTGACACTTTTAATAGTTTGCAGGCTCTTTTCTGGTCCTCATTTAAGGATACTGCAATTACTCTTCTGTTCCAAATGTTATTGAAATAAACTCTTCTGTCTTTTTTTCCTTTTTTTTTTTTTTCTTTTTTTCTTTGTTTATAGGCTAACAGTGGTAGTTCAGAACTGCAAGAAATTATGAGAAGACGACAAGAAAAGATCAGTGCAGCTGCCACGGATTCAGGTGTGGAGTCCTTTGATGAAGGAAGCAGCCACTGAATGTGTTTCCTCTTTTCTTTAATTCCATTGTCTGTAACATTATACCATACAGCTTTGCTTTAGGAAGCAGTGAAGGAGAATGTCTTACTACATGTAAACGTAACTAGTCACCATAAAGAAAATTTACAGTGGTTTCCACAGAGGTACCTGCTGCTGTCTCTCATGATTAAAAATGAACAAATTAGAAATTGAATTGAGATTCCTGACAGTTGAAAATATTGGCATGTGATTCAGTTACACCCAAAGATGGGTCTTGGTTTTTATGGAACTAACATGACAGATAAACTGGAACATGTCTTGTGATTAATCTGAGGGAAGCTGAGCCAGAAATAAAAAAGCATTTGAACCCTCCAATAATAAAGATTCTGAATCTTACCTCTTGCTTTAGTGTGCAATTATGTCTTTTTGGCTCAGTCTTTTTTGTCATGCATTTGGCTGCAGGATGTTTACTTAAGTTGTTGATGACAGCAATCAGAGAGGAAATGTTTAGAGAATGAGCAGCAGCCCAGCATGGACTGAATCTTTCATCATCATTCCCGAGAAGTTTTATTACTAATGATACTGTTTATAGCAAAATAATATTCTCTACATTGATTTTATCAATAATTCACTCACGATGAACTATAATATTGCACAAGAATAAATAACGAGAAAATAGTAACACAGCTCAGCTCAAAGAGGTGATCAGATCTGCTGTAGGTAGCCATGAAACAATTCACAGTACATTTATTTTTTTAATATACTTGCATTTTTTTTTGTTTTGTTTGTAACTTAACCCATCAAAAGAACAGTATATAATCTAGACTTCTGTGTGTGTTGATCCCAGATGTCAGGTTTTCCTTATGTAAAAAGCTATTGTTCCTTAATAAATGTAATCTTTTGGAAAAGTGGATTCCTGGAAGCAAAAGGGGGGAAAAGTAAGCATCCCTTCCAGCAAAACTTATTTTTGAAGATGCAATGATTTTTGTCTCAAAATGTTCTGTTATTTCACAGATTTTGGTCATGTGATTTTATATATAATATATGTATTATATATAATATCACTTAATTTAGACAAAATTAATCATCTAGTTTGAATAAGTTTCATAGTGCCTTTTTCACATGAATCAGCTTAAAGTCTGCAATAAACAGTATTTCTTGTCTGTTAAATAGTTGTATGTTTGTGACTACGAAGATGGTATTGAAATAAGAAAACATTCCTGATTTTTGCCATTAGTTTGCTCTTCCTCTGTGTACAAGGGAAAAAAGAATCCTATTGGTTTTTCATAAAAGAAAAAATAAAAACTTAATAAAGGTGTTTAGTGCCATTTATTGTAAATGTCCTTACAAATACTTCTTCTGTGTGTTATGTGTATATGTGTATTTTTACATTAAATATCTATTCATTATGCCTGTGAAGAGTATACAGGTTCTACACCTGTCATTTAAATGTAGTCTTATGGAGAACTGGGTCAAGAAGTGACAACCCCCTAACTGAAGACTCCAGTTGCCGTGCCATTCAACAAGAAATGGGTTCTTGTCTTACCTAATGAAAGAAATGCTGATTCTTAATTGTTTCTCCCTATAGGAAACATTTGAACCAGCACACCTGCATGATAACTGCATCCATTCAACCTATATACGTAGCTTTAGAGGGGAAAATTGTCTGTCTTGCTGCCTCTCCTGTCATTAAAGACTGAGCTCAGATGTCCAAAGGCTTGATGTGTTCTCTGATGCGCATTTAAAATTTCCTCTTTTCCACTCTCGCTACAAAGTGTCCATACCTAGCCTGAAGAGTGTTCACTGTACAGCAAAATCCTCTGCACAAAGGAAGATCTGAAGCTACTCTTACATAGATGCTTTGTTACTTTTAAGTACAGGAGCATGAAACTTTTAAAAAGGTCTTTGAAACTTGTATTTAAAAATTTAGAATCGCTGTCTTTTCTCATGGAAAGTATGTCTTATTCCACAAAAGGCATTGTGGTGGTTACCTGCACCTCTATTCCCCTTTTAATTACTATGATATGAAGCCAATGTTCATATTCTTTGCAAGCTTATTCTAGCTTCAGCATATGCTTTACTATTGCCCAGGAGGAGGCGGCAGCTCTGAGACTCTTCAGACTTTATGGAGTTTGGCACATGGAAGAATTGGAGGAAGAACTCATAGTTCGTCTCTGAGAGAAAAGAGGTGGCTTCACAACTGTTTTTTTAAAGTTACATTTCTGTATAGCTGTTAAGTTGTATAGGAAGAGCCAGACAAGTTTAAACTTCGTCCATGTGCTCAGAAGCATTTTTGGACATACATGAGAGGAAATCAGGAAACTCCTTTCATAACATGAATGGATAGGTAGAAAAATCTGGGGGTTTGGGAGTTGGTTCCTTTGTTTGTTTCTGTGGTTTTTTCATAGTTTTAAAATTAACTGCTAATGACTTAACAACCCAGTACAACTCCAGTTGTATTTTACCCTTTAACTTGCTGAACTAGACTTTATGATTTCTGTGTTCCAGTCTGTGAAATCTGAATGGCATTAAGGCAGATATTTCCCTTTTTGCTGGAATTTCCTTGATGGTTTAAAGCACTGCAGGGAGCTTCACCCCTTTGCTGCACGATTTTTTAATTTGCAGCTTGTTGGCAGTTACGAGAAATCAAAAGGAGATCTCATGTGGGTTCCTTAAATGAAAATAAATTTTTCTTCACAATTTGCAGAGTCTCAAATGAAAACAGTGGTAAAAAGCACTGTTTCATTCAAAATGTTTTCTTTAGGGTTCGAGCAGTGAGGATTATATATATATTTTTACACTAATATTTTAGAAAGATGTGATACATGAAGAGTGTCTTTGAAAAAGAAAAGAACACCATTTTTTAAATGTAAAAAAAACTTCTTTATGAGATGTAGGAAAAGGAGTCCTGTTTGATAACGTCGGAACTGCTTTACTACTTTGCTGCCATTGATTCTTGCTTTTTAACTGGGTGGAGGAAGAGAGCTTTAGCAGTGTTTATTCACTCAGCAGTTTTATGCTTTCTAAGCCCGTAACTTTCAACAGCAGCAAGGCATTTCTTCCCATCCCTTTAATCTGCTTATTCCCTTGGGACACCATACGGAGATAAAACAACCTCACATTTAATTAGTAAAGAACACTTCTAACCATTGTTGATGGCTGGAGCAGTTTACTTACCATCTCGCAATTCAAATGTTAAACAATGCTTTGCTCGGACAAATGGGGATCTTGAAGTGAGATTTTCATACATACATATTTATTGCTTCAAAACATTGTGTTGTATAGAAGTTGGTGGGTTTGGGGAGAGGAGGTAGGTGGGAAATAAGTGCAGACTTCCACTCTATTGGTATCTGTAAAAATCAGTGGTTTATGATGAAGTAGATATCCAAAATGATACGATGTTCCAAAATATGTAGAGCTCCCAATAACTTTGAGTGTATTCATTAGTGTTTGTGAAACTCTGAAATTGTCCCTGGACAGAAACATAAGTACTTTGCTAATTCAACTAAGGGAACAAACACAATAATGGCAATACCTATATGATGTGCATTAAATCTTTCTAATTAGGAAATCTGTAACTAGCAGAATTTCTGGTTTATTTTTATTGTGGAAAGTGAAGGCATTTTGAGTTTTTAGGGCATATGAAGAAGCAAGATAAAGCTTGAAGAGAAGATGTTTGTTTGTATTTCTACTCATTTTCCTGGGCTGCATCTCATGCATAAGGGAAACATGATTATGAATGGCAGCCCCTGTTTCCGGACAAGCTACCATTTTATAAAAGCCCAGTTTTTCTATCACATTTTTCCTCAATTGTGAGTTCTGTGGAGTGTCTATAACATGAAAAAAGCAAACCTGTCTAGGGACTGAGTCTGATGGATCAAGAATATATGAGGGAATTTTTCTGTGCTCAGTCTCCCACCTTTGCATACGCACAACAGCATTATGTATGGGAAGTACAAACATGAGGCAATTTGCAATTTTTAAGTGTGCACTGGGTTCTGTGTTTAAATATTTCGCAAACGCATTGAACTTTTACTGCTGCTATGTTAAGTTTTAGCTAATAAGTGTCCTTTTATCTGTCCTTGGCTCTTCAGTATCTTTCTTTTGTTTCTCTGAAGTTAATGTGCTCGGGTTACAAGTTTGGCCTTTTACTGCTTCAACAGCATCCAGACGAAAACCAGTATCAGGATATTAGTCTGTGCTTCTACTTCTTGATAATATTTATAGATTAAAAGTGAAGGAGATAAAAGAAAATGAGAGTTCCTAGATGCTTCCTGGCTACCACTGCGGCTGGTCGCAGCAGCAGCAGCAAAGCTTAAACTTCCCCTGCTCCCATCTCTTTCAACAGCACTAACAATGTTACCCTCTCACAAGAAATGGCTGAAAGCAACAGCTTTTCCCTGCCTGAATGAAACTACTGTTTTCACACAAGCTCTCTAAAAAGTTAGAAGTGGGAAGGAGGTGGTGTGATGCTGTGGTTAATGAACTGAACAAGGAGGGAGGGAAGTGCCATTTTTAGTGCGTAAAATTATGATGCTGGATAACAAGGGACAGCTTTGTCTTCTTTAAGTGCAGGGAGAAAACCTGTAAAATTAAGTAAAACACAAGTAAGGCTTCTCAACTTGTTCTTAATCCTTGTGTGAGAATGGATAGAAACAGTTCTGAAGATCCGAGTATGTCAGAGCTCAATGCACAGGGCAGGCTAGGAGACACAACACTTTCGCACATGGCCCTAAAAACTTCTTGGCTCTTCTACAGCATGTCCTTAGATTTATTTGTTTGGTTTTTTTATCATGGCAGCATGCGCAGCATGAGGCAACACAGAGAAAACCTGCCCTGGTTTCAATTAACAGTCACTCACTGCATAGAGCTGCTTTTACATGCATCTGGGTCAGTAGATTCTGTAAAAGCAGCAGATCAATAGACAGCATGTATGGTGTCAGCAGAGCTATAGCCATAATCAAAGAACCACCCCTATTACAAAACCTGAAGCTTAGACAGCTTTACAGCTAGGATGACTTGAGAGTTTTATTTTGACCGATGCTGGAAAACATATCAACATGCAGCAGGAGTCCGAAACATTGTTTGTTCAGACTTGCTTTCAAGGAGCATGACAAGGGAAAACCAAAAGCATGACATGTTGATTCAGGCTAAAAGGCTCCACATAAGTCTTCTAACCACAATGTCTCCTATTAGAATGTCATTGCTCTATTTACGTCTTGAAGTCAGGAAGAGGTGATTTCTCCTGCCATCCCAGCACACCCACTTATGCAGTTTTGCATACTCTATGGGTATTTTTTCTGAGGGAGTTTTCATTATAATTGATTTTGTGATTAAGTGGCTATTAAAGAAAAATAGCACCTATTACTGTGCAAATAGAACATTTTTTTTACATGCATTCAAAAACTGTTGAGTAAATTCAGGCTATTCAGGCAGTATCGTTTGCAACAATGTGATTTTGGCATCTTTGCAGCAATCTTGTACCCTGTCACATTCAGCCAAGCTTCTGTTACAGCCAGCTCACACTGTGGTATTTTGTGTGCACATAAATGTTTTAAAAGTAACCTGCTTACTCTGGTCTACCATACAGAAGAAAGGTAGACTGGACGAGCAATGGCCAGCAGGAGGGAGGAGGCTGTAGATGGAAAGCAAGAACACTTGTGTTTTCTTCTTTTTTTCTTCCCCTCTGCTAGTTCTCTAGAGAGATTTGAACTATTTTTTAAACATTTAATGAAACTCTGAAATTCATTTTTTTTTTTAAAAAAGCATGAAGGCAATGTCTGAATGGTCAAGTGCTCATTTATAATTCTCTCTTCTGTTCTGTTGAAATGAGGCCAGATGAATCTTTGCTGTTCCTACTGAAATGGCAACTTCCCGCTGAGGCGCACAGGTGAAATAAGAAAGAAACATGTACCATCAAAACGTTTCTTGTTAGCAGTCTGCTCCCTGATGGCAGGGCACTCTGCCCTTTTGCATCCATCTCTATATGTCTTCTTTAGAGAAATGGCATCTCTGCTTTAGGTCTGGACATAGTGGAAATGGTGGAAGTAATATTAGATGCACAGAAAGAGAAGGCAGAGGGAGATTATGTTGTCTATGCAATTTTGCATTATATAGATGGGACAGTTTGAAGGAAATTTTCCATGATGACAAAATAGATAGTAAAGGAATATAAACCTATTTACCTGCTTGTGGAATAATTCTTTGGAAGAAAAAAATCCAAATACTATCTGAAGGAGGTTATCAGGCTCCTGGAAGTAGCTACACCCTGGTACCCTCATGACAGTTAGGCATTAGCAGGCCACAGGGTGAATAAAAAGCATACGCCAGTGTGTTTGCTATTGTGCTGATAGTGAATTCTTCACAGGTAAGCAATCCAGTGTGTTTACTTTCAGTTCAGGTTTGTTTTGTTTACATTGAGTACCATTGCTGCTAACTTCCAATGAGGTGACACAAAAGCAACAGGTTACAAAAATGCCATCAACATCCATTCTGACAGCATCCATGTCACAATACACAATGATGTACTGGAATTATACAAAGACGAAAAAAATATATATAGCTAATTATTCTGAATAGAACTGAAACTGACAGTGAAAAAGAAAAGAACCCCCTGCCTTGACCCCAAAGTCCCTGCAGGAATCCATACCGATGCTTTGGCAGCCTTGTGGCAATAAAGTGATAAACAGCCCTTCACATGCCAAAACCTTATTTTTTTTGTAATATCATGAATTCCTGGCTTGGAGAAATATTTGCATCTGTTAAAGCACTTTTTCTTTCCACACTCGGCCCCCTCCTCACTCCCTCCCCCACCCCCCCCTCCCCCCCGGCCCTGAATCAGCTTCACATTTTTACAAAGTGTTAATACTTAATAAAAATAATAAAGAAATGAGGGGTATAGGCACCACAGACTGCTCGGACAGTTAAATGCTATATAATGGAGTGTAAGATATCCCAGCTTGAAACTCAGCTGCACTTTGATTGGATTAATCTAAAACAAAAGCCTGATCAGTGGCATTACTGAAAAGGCTGGAAAAAAAGAGCAATCCCTGTGCTTAATTAGTAGTAACACAGTCAAGAACCGAAACTGCCTCATGTCTAGTGTTGGCTGCCTGCTTCGGCTTCATGATTTGGATTTCTGCTTGTCAGTCCGTTCCGCAGGTCTTGTGCTCCCTGTCCCAGACCCCAGGTACATCAGTGCTGTAGGAAACAGTCAAATCCATTTACGCAGCAATGCCTTCGCCCTCTCTCCCCTTTTCTCTTCACAATCTCCAGATTTCTTCATGTATATTCATGCCTCACTATTCACTAATGAGGTATTATTAGATACTAACAATGCCTGCTCTGCTATGGACATTAGCACAGATCAGTGACACATGAAGAAAGCTCTTCAGTCAACCATTAAAAAAATATTGCACTTACTTCAACCTTAAGCCCAACCTGCACATAATAATAATAATAATAGTAATAATAGTAATAATAACCCACAGTACCAAACAAAAACTCAACACTCTGGAGCAATCTATTTTACGCACATATTATAGTGTCTTTTCCTTCATGTTGTTTAGTTAAATTTGGTCCAGTATTTTAAAAAAATGTCCAGAATTAAACAGTTCAAAAGACACCACAGGCTCGTTAAGGCTTTGTCTCCCCAGTGCTTCGGAAAGTTAAAAGTTTCTTTCTTTCCTTATCCATGTACTGCAGAGCAGCGGTCTCTCATGGCAGAACAATTGGCTGTTCAAATCATCAAAAGAAAAAAAAAATCAGAAGCAAGGGAAGATGGGTGTGCTTCGTGGTCTCACCTGAAACCAACCAACACAGAACAATTTAGGAATAAAAAAGGAAATAAATACAGTTCTTGGCATTCATTTTTACCAGCTGCCAATAAAGGCTGGGACTGCAGCCCACCAGTACAAGCAGCTGGGCTCTAGGACTCATCTGAGACAGTAAACTACCAGGACATTGGTAAAAGTGAGGCAAATCAGGGTTCATTTTACAGGTAGGGGAGTGCTGTATGCAGAGGCTAATAACTGTGCATGTGAAACACCACAGACATACAGTGGAGACCACTGGTGTTGGTGCCCTCAGCCCAGGTCTCCACTATTGTGTGCTGAAAGCCTGTAGCTTCCTGCTTCACCCAAAAGCAAGTATTAAGTTTACGTCTGGTTTATTACTGCCACCTAATGAACCAAAGCTCATCGGCTTAAACAACAGTGATGCATGCTCTCACATCTAGTCCCCATGGCATATGGAAATGTATTTGCTTCTGTGCTTTTCATAGCCAGAAGTCCAGCAAACCTCTTGGCTGATCAGAGCCACGTGTTTTACTCTGCCGCTGGGGACTGGGCCAGGCTGGTTACACGCAACAGGTCAGGCACTGGGGCTCAGTGGAAAGGCAAGACAGTAGCTTCGCTTATGCTAACAGTAGTACCAGTTTGAGACACTCAACCCACCCCGTTCCCTGGTTCTAGTCTTATGAAAAAATTCCCCAGCAGCCAAGCAGTTAGGATGCAAGGCCGGGGGTACAGTGCAAGGCCATGCTTGCCTGACTTACCACCTGTGACTCTGAACTAGGACTTGCTGACGTTCTCATATATGACATCGCTGATGCAGAATTGCTGCTTCTTCTTTTGCCACATCAGTTGCACACACTGGTGAATAAAAATGTATTGTTCCTGAAAGGAAAGACCAAATGAGTGGGCTTTTTCGCAGCTCAGAAAGCATGACAAAAACCAAACAGTGAAATAGTATGACAGTTCACAGTTACAATGTGCACAGCTTCTGCATCTCTCCCTGCCTCAGCCCCTTGTGATGGACAGTGATGTGTCTCATTCCCAACTAATAGCCCACATTGTTACAGAAAGCAGCTGAGGAAGCATGAAATCCACCTGAGCTACCCTAGCATCATAATCACTTATTACTAACCTGAATGATGATGGGAGAGGAGAAGGAGAAGGAGAAGGAGAAGGAGAAGGAGAAGGAGAAGGAGAAGGAGAAGGAGAAGGAGAAGGAGAAGGAGAAGGAGAAGGGTTAAAAAGTTGGATCTAACCTAAGTAGGTCTACTTTATATTGCCTGAAAACGGATTAATTCACGGAAAGGTATCTGAATGCTTTATGTGCAACAAATTGCATCCATGCCACATATGCACATGAATAATTTTAATGAACTTCATATTCCTCAGTACTTGACTTTACCAACAAAAAACTGAAACCTGATTTTGTTCACAGAGCAGTTAATTATTTGGGGAGTTATCAACTTCTGTGCAAATGACACTGTAAGCAAGGCAGGTCAATCGTATGGACCATTAGATCTGTGGACAGGGTTTTGTACAACAAGACTCTGGTTATCTTTGGTTTTGGTTACAGACTGGCTTTTCTTAGCATTATCAACATACCCTGATGATTCTTACGCTCTATGTGCGCTAGGCACAGGGAGCAACTGGATCTCAATCTAAAACACCTGTGCCAGAACCTGAGTGTCGATTTCGGCCTCTGTTCCCAGTGATCTGCTGATGTTAGGAGATATCAATCTGAATGTGAAGCTTGTTTCAGACCACCAAAACACTTGGATTTCCTAAAACCCACTAATTTGGAGTAATTGCTTTCAATTCACAGTATTCTCCAATCTAACACCCCTTTAGGCTTGTGTCATTTGTTTTTTCAAACTGCCCAGAGAGACACTGCCAAGTTTCCAGTGAACAAGGCAACACGAACCCAGGTGAGCTGTGTGTGGCTGCCACTTAGTGACCTCTGCGGCCAGGCTTGGCCACTGCCTGGAGCAACAAGAGCTCAGCAACTGCCAAAGTCCAGTCTGTGACATCAGCCCTAGGCAGGCAATGAGTTGACAGACTAAAATACATAAAATAAAGAAAAATCACATTACCTAGAAGGGGTAACATACTTGCAGCTGAAATAAACCATCGGGATTTGTTTCTCCGGTGTTTACATAAGGACCAGCCTTTGGATTAAAGTAGTGAATTGCAATAAAAAGTGGTAGTTTGATAGGAATGATCCCAGTGGTGTGAGAATAGTTGTTTGTTTTTGTTTTTTTATTTCTAGATGCTAGTTGTTTCACTGCAGCCTTTCCTTGGCTTCTCCACTCCCTTCTAAGTCTCGTTGGCTTTGCTGTGGGCTCAACAATCCAAATTATCTGCCAGACTTGACCTGCAAACAATGATGGTGGCACTTCCAACTGAATGGAGGTTGCTAGTTTAGACTATGTCTAAGCAGCGAAGAGTACAAACAGGCAAGAAATATCTGTCACTAGTAAAGGACTAGGGAAGGTTTCAGGTGCGTAAAAGCTTCTGCTTTGGAGAAGAGTTTGAGATTTATTTTTTTTTTTCCCTTTATATATTCTGACAATATGACTCTTCTCCTGACACTTGCCTTTAAAAGAGAAAAAGAAACACCTAGTAGATATTTGGGCAGGGAGAGGATGAAGAGGATGTCTGGTAGACTCATAATCCTTTTGTCTGTTTTCCTTGTTATTTGTATTACCATTGCGTAACTGAGTTCCTACGCTTAGCCAGATGATACACTCTTGAACAAGCGTGACTGGCTGTCCTATACTGATATCATTTCACGAGCCATTAATCCCCTCAGCAAGCCACATCCTTTTCAAAATGGTTTGAAAATTTCATGTTAACCTCTTCTAATGCATTTTTTTGCATATTAATTTCACAGAAGATGAGAATAGCTCATACTCTCTGGAAGATACCAGTGTGATTGTAGATATATTATCAGACTCACCCATGCAGCAGACTAATAATGTAACAATATTAAAATGAAGATGAAAACTTAATTTTATCTATTTATGGCTATTTTGTCAAGTGTTCAGGGGGAACAACAGTCATTGGATATGAACACACTACAGAGAGGTATGAGATAGATCCAATGATACATTCACAATGTCGAAGTGAACTGATCTTACCTCTGTCTGCACCATGGACATTCTGTAGGACCGCATATCAGACACCAGGCCCAATATATCTACGAACTCATGATCACGGATGTGCTGTAAGAGCCGATCCAGGGCTATGAAGGTTCCTGTTCGTCCTACTCCAGCACTGCAACAGACACAGACATATATCTCATGTCAGGCTTTTCCGATGGGGACACAAAAGAAAATCAGTGCTACTACAAAAAGCAAGCATCCCACAGCTGTGATATCACATGTAGCTAATCTGAGGTCAGGCAGGCTGGTTAATCTGTAGGATTTAATACTATGCAAACCCTCATACATTATTTAGGCAGAATGTACGGAGTGGGTGGCTCTGCTGTTATTCCACTTTCCTATACTTCTCTTCATACACTCATAAGCAGAATGTGCACGTCCTCAGTCACCCTTCACTGTCTGCTCGTTCCACTTTCACTGCTCCCCTCAAAGACTTCATGAGACATCTCCGATCACAGGAGCTGCAGCCGTAACTGTAGAGACCTGCTCAGCACAGAGGCAGCTGGGGTTGAACCTGCATGATTTATTTCCACAGTTTTCCATGTTGCAAAGCTCTTGGCTATACAAAGGTACTGCACTACTGCAGTTCTTCCTTAAAGGACGAACTACCCAGAAGAGTCTACACTCCAGGACTTCTGCTGGAGACATGAGACAGAAATAAGTAAGCACCCACTCAGCTGACAAATTTTCACCCACTCTCCCCCCCAAAAAAGGGAATTTTAGTGACTAGAATAACACGTTTGGGTTTTTTTGTTTTTTTGTTTTTTTTTTTTTATTTAGAAATTCTAATGCACATATTATTCTTTGCATTTTGATTTCATATGTAATGGTTAAGTCTAATTTCATTATGGGTGTGTCTCTAGAGGTTTTATAGAGTTTCATATAGAGTCTGAACACCATACCTACTACTAATGAGAGAAGGGTGTGTCTTAGAAAAAGTTCTTTCTGCTCTCTTGTGGTATTTTTTCAGAAAAGCCTTGGAAGTAGTTGCAATATAGTTAAACAGTTCTTCTCAACATAGTTCAATATAACTGTCAAGAAACAGGCTCTTTCGTGTTTAACAAAATATCGCTATCTTTTACGAGATTAACACAATGGAATTTTTGATCTACTTACTTAACAGATTCAATAAATGAAAACTAGCAAGTGAAAAAGTTGTAAAGATGACAGTTCTATGCATTAATATTTGAAAGCAATTGCTGTAGAAGTTGACATGTATATTCTTACTCCACCCTGTCTACTAATTTCATAGCATTGCTTGTTTTGTACCTGTTCTAAGATGTAAAGTATACTCTAAAAATACTATCTGAGAATATCTTTCCCTGGTGCTAGAAGCATCCTAATTAAAAAGAAAATACTACAGTTGTTACTAAGCTTTTTGTTGCTTGCTTCCACTCCTCCCCAGAACATTGAAATGGTGCATAAGGTGTTCGATTTCACAACACTACATAAATCTCTTTCCTGGCTTACTAGCACCTTTCTCGATATTAGGACTCCCAGAACAATATCCCCATCAATTTTTCCATTAAGTTACAGTGAAGAGCTGCATGATTTGCTGCTTTTACAAATGCTGTTGTTGATTTGCATTCCAGTATAACACTAAGTGCGTTATCTGGAAACTAGAAATAATATTGCTATAAAAGACTGATTTCTGGGAAGGAGCTCTTGAAAGCGTGCAAAGTGGTGGCAAGAGACAGTCAGTGCTGACCATCACATCAGCACCAGGAAAGACAGTGCCAGAAGGTGCGTAAACATCGTGCAGAAATGTCACTGCTGCCTCTGGGGTAAGCTCTCTCTGGGACAGTTGCATCTAGAGGAACAAATCCAGTATGATATCACTATTAACATGGCAGCTGTCCCCAGAAAGGCAAAGTAAGCATTTTAATGAGTGGTCAGATTATACACAAGAGGTAAATCTAACAGTATATAAAAAACCTTCCTCCAAAAATACCCCAATTGACTGTTAGCCTGGGATAGCGGTATTACTGCTAGCACAGGATAGGACTCTTCATGACACTTCCTCAATGTTCTGAGTGAACTCAGTACTGAAGCTGAGTGACTGCAGGAGGAGGATCTGCACAGAGCTACTCTTCCGTAGGAGAGCAGCACACTGTAGCAGGTTGCTGGATGGACTGTGTCATTTGTATGGTGAAGATGTGGAAATGAGACAGCAGGGGCAGGCTCTGAGCTGGTATAAATCAGGGTTGCTTTCTGCACCTCCTGAAGCTATTTGTTTATAATAGCCAAAGAGCTGACTAGACTGTAGAAAGAAATGCCTTTGTGTCTATGGCTGCAGGCTGAAATACCAGCCCCGCTATAGTCAAAGTGAGGGACTAATCACAGAATCATAGTATCACAGAATCATGGAATGGTTTGAGTTGGAAGGCATCTTAAAGATCATCTAGTTCCAACCTCCCTGCCATAGGCAGGGACACCTTCCACTAGATAAGGTTGCTCAAAGTCTCATCCAACGTGGCTTTGAACACCTCCAAGCATGGGTCATCTACAACTTCTCTAGGCAACCTGTTCTGGTGCTTCACCACTTTTGCAGTAAAAAACTTCTGCCTCATATCTAATCCTTCACCCTTAACACCAAAGAGAACAATCTCCAGCTAACAAGTGAGCAGAACTCCAAAATCTCTCTTTGCAACAGTTTCCAAACCTATTTAACAAGTTACAACCTTTAGTTCTCCATTTGCTTGAAACATTTACCTGCAGTGTATGATCATGGGGCCTTTACTCTTTGCTGATTTCTGCCTGACCATCTGTACAAACTGGAGGATGCTTTCAGCAGCATTGGTTGTGGGGACACCGTGATCCGGCCAGGCAGTGTAGTTAAAATGCATCACATCTTGCACCTCATCAGCCTAATGGGAGAAGCAGAAGAGCAGTGTGTCCACAGGAGTTTTAACAGTACAGTCACACTCAGTTGGACTAAAGGGGTTTCATCATTTTGTCGTGGTTTTTTTTTTCCAAACACAGCCTAAGACAGTAAATTCGCCAAAAAAGTAGCAAAGAATGCATGCTATTTGATTAAAAAGGGAGGGAGCATCAGGCCATCATTATCAAAAGGGTATGAACTCTTGTTTCTTAGTTTGGGGGTTGTTTTTTGCTTTTATTTTTCCTAGCGGTGGTTTGGTTTTATTGTGCTTTTAAATCAAGAACTTGCATTTTTCATGTTTAAGCTTTCCTCCTCTCTCCATTCCATTTCCTCTCCCTTTCTCATTTTGCCACAGATAAAGAACAATGCTTTTGGCAAACAATCCAGGACTGGACTCTTGAGATTTTTTTCCCTTTTCATGTTTCAAAGAAAAAAAAAAAACCTACCAAAAGGGAAGAAAATAAAAATCATTACAGGGCAAAGAAAATATGTAGAAAAACACTCATTATTATAAAAACACAATTATAATCCTAAAAACTCTAATGGCTTTAGATGAAATAAGATCCTCAATGTATTTTGTCTTTAAGACTTAAAGGAATTCAAAACTTGGGAAGGAGTAGGGGCTGCCATCACCAAAACCCATTGCAAGCAATGCCTTTGGTTTTGCCGTTCTGGTGAGGCTAAATACCACTGCTGCAATAACTTCTCTCCAGTCACAAAGAGCAGATCCTTAAGCAAAGGATATTAAAATATAAGATCAGTACAAAAGACTCTGAAGTAGCTGTCCTGGATTTGGTAAAGGACAGTTTACCTGAACTGTAAACTGCAGTTTCATCATTATTTTCAATAGACTCCAACAGCCCAACACACTGTGTTTGAAGTATTTGCATTCCTAGTCTGCACCCTGCACGCATGTTGCAACACAATGAGGATGGCTGAGCAGGACTGATGTTGACGTGCCAGTGCACAGCTTTTTTGACATCCTCTCTGTAACCCTGACCTTTCCTTCACAAGTAGGTACAGGAAACAAAGCTGGAAAGAAACACTTGAAAATATGAACAGTTTTGATTTGGAAATCACATGCTTATACATGTGTTTCAGCATTTTATAGAAATATCCTAATATTGCAGAATTGGCCTTTTGAAAAACATTCTCAATTTTTACATTGGTATTTTTAAATTTGGAATAGCTTATAGCAAGAAGATATGCCTGAGATAAAGAAAATCTGTTGACACACTTGTGTCACTAATTATTGGCACCACAAGAATGTCCAGAGCTCTGGTACTAGTTTTGTTTCAGTCTTGTGCTTTGCTGAGTAATTTACAGAGACAAGAATTTTAGGGGAAAGTCTTGTGATTTAGCCATTTGCCTGCGCGGAGTGACGGTAGAGCCATCAATCTCTCTCTTAGGCATTTTCAACTGAATGCCAGAAATGGAAAAAAGTTAAAGAAACCGCTGAACTGAAATTACCCCCAAGACAACAGAAAATGTTTCACTTACATAGCTAATTCGAAAATTCCTATAAACCCAGTCTGTGTGCTCCTCTTCAGACAGCATCTCCACTGTGATGTCCCCATATGCAACAGGATCTTCTGTAAAAGGCCAGTAATGATCACATTTCACCTGGGAGGAAAACAAATACACACGTTGTATTTATATTAATATATACATACATAAAAAAAGAACAATCAGAATTATCCTGGACCTCAGTTTTAGAAATATTTACAGCACTATTTACTTGATGCTACAATAAGTGGTAATATAGATTGCAATAACTTTCAGTCTGATCATTCCTACTTGTGTAATTCTGGACATAAACTGTACACATGCTTTCTGAAGGGTACCATTAGTATAGTGAAGAATGTAAGTAGTGTCTTTGTAGATTGTTACTTTTCCTAATGGAATAAGTCTAAAAGGAACAAAGCATGAGGACAAGAATATATATAAAAATTATATTGCAAATATTTCTATAATAATGTCAAGGAAAATGTAAAGTGTAATACTTGTATTTCATTATTATTTATACTTAAAAGCATGGAATCAAAGAATGGTTTAGGTTGGAAGTGACCTCTGGAGGTCATCTTGTTCAACCTCCCTGCCTGAGCCACCTAGAGCAGTCTCCTCAGGACCATGTCCAGACAGACAGCTTTTGAATATCTCCAAGGACAGAGATTCCACAACCTCTGGGCAACCTGTGCTGGTGTTCAGTCACCCTTAGAGTAAAAAAGTGTTTCCTGAAGTTCAGATGGAATTTAATGTTTTTCAATTTGTGCCCATTGCCTCTAATACTGTGACTGGGCTGGTCCCTAGTAAGGTCACCCACTAAGGGGTCCCTTGTCTCCATTCTGCTCCCTATCAGGTAGTTATACACATTGACAAGATCCCTCTGAGCATTCTCTTTTCCAGGCTGAATTGTCCCAGCTCCCTCAGCCTCTCCTCACGTGAAAGATTCTCCAGCCCCTTAACCATTCTGCAATACCTGCCACAAAAGAACGAAGTGCCATTACAGTTCTGGTTATGATGCTGCCTCATGATCAGAAAGCAAAGCAAAGAACCCACCCACCAGAAAGTAAAGTATTTTAGAGTAATTTCTTTTGTGCAAGATTTTGTTACGTACCCTTCTTTTCTCATTACATTGAGTGAGCATAACAATAATTTGAGATTTTTGCTGGAGAACCATCTTCCAAAAATCATTCCTAGTTTCTGGCAGTGGTCCTTGTGTTGCAATGTATTCCTGCAGTGAATTATAACCCTAAGAAACAAAGAGACAGGTGATGTTTACCAACATGATTGATACTTCAGAACACGTATTTTTCTCTGGTATACGTATTTTTTAGCTTGCTGAAGTTAATTTTGTACTTTTAAAAGCAATTTCTAATATAAAGAAACTACTACTACTCCATTATTTCTTCATATTTGTTTTGAGTTACAACTTTCACCAATTTTTGATGCTCACAAACTATAAGCAACCTAGAATGAAAGACAGAAGATGAACCTGGTAGTATACAAATCCTTTGCCCTGAGAAAAAGGAAAAGCGTCATTGAAAACCCAACAAGTAATGAGAATCCTAAATCAAAGTTCCAGCTTCTTACAGACTTCATAATCTCAGAGTTTGTTTAGTTATGTACATAAAAACAATTACAGGAGCTTAGCTTGCCCATCCCAAGCCATGCCTGTGGTGATTTTCAGTCACTGATGTAAATGGAAGGCAACAATGAGCAGGATTATGTGCTCGTCTTTATGTCATAAGGACTTAAATGAGTAAAATATTAATTAGAACTCTGCTTAAAATAATAGACAACATGCTGAGTCAACACATTTAACAGATTATCGCTATGCTTTACTGAAACTCAGATGCTTTACATCCATATACTCCTCCTCCTATCTCTATCAACATGATTTTAGTTGGAAAGACTTCTTCCTCTCTTCAAAACCAAAAGACTGTTATAAAGACTATAATATAAAATCCACTGAATGGCCATTCTGGCAACTGCTATAGCCCTGTTTGCTGAGTCTGTGTCATCAAAACCACATTTGGAAAGTTATTTCATATTCCCAATAAAAGCAAAAGATATCTCTAACGCACAGCATGATCCCATATAAACGGGGCAATTGCTGTGCCACCGCAGTATGTGGATTGTAAACATATTCGTGTTTTGGGAGCACTTTCCATAAATGGCTTCCATCAGACATCTCTGGAATGACAGCATAATCTGTGTTTTTACACCACACAGAATTTGCTGCTTGTTTGCCTGCATAGGCTATGTCTGACCTATGTGTCAAATCTCTATTACTACAGAGACAAAGATCACCACTAGTGTCTGTGTTTGGAGGCAGAAGCAATCATCAGGAAAAAGCAAGCATTAAGATGACACGTCTGTTCCTGTTTCTACAGTCAACATTATGATCTAAGTAGAACTAAAGAGAAGGAAACTATAAAAAGCAGAACTAAGCCATCTGAAAAGGACTGCTACGTAAAATCCTATTATCCATACTCCCACATCACAGAAGTTTCACTCTTTGTGAATGATGCTTTTGAACACAGGAACATTGGAACATTTTTCTTTCTTGATTTGTTGCAAGCTGAGGCACTCGCTGCTTGAGAGTTTACGTTCGTACTCTTGACATATAGGACCTAAGTACAGGCAACACTCTCAGCAGGACATGCACAGGCAATGCCACAGTGACAAAAAAGTGGTTTCGCTGACAAATCCGAGGGCTCCTCCCTTCTCCAAAATTCTGACTCAGCTCTTCAGTGCTGTAAGGGCCAGCCCTATTTTCTGGTCCCAGCAAGGGTGCAAAAATGCTCAACTGTCTACGGTCCACAAATGAAAAGTCTGCTGTAGTGTTCTGCCTCCCCTCCACACAGGGCAAACCAGTGGATCTTGCTCTCATTAACAAAGCCCACACTGAGCCACAGTAAGGAGGGGGGAGGGGAGTAACAGAGGCACAAACCTTTTTGGCAGGGGAAGCATGTGACTAAGTGACTGCACAAGTACAGGTGAGACTGGAAAGAGCTGATGAGGTTTTAGTCCGTCCACAGTGCCAAACTGTTTGACTACAGCTATGTGTATACTTTAATTATCCTAAAACTCTGGGTGCTACTCCCTGGTAAATGGTTGTTCTACGCCAGGCAGAGGGAGGCACACGGAGCACCAGAGACAAGGCAGAAAGCAGAGAAGGTCTCTCCACAAACCATCTAGGCTGTGTGAACTTTGTCAGTTGTGGAGTGTCTGGCTCGATCTTTTTGATACGATGTGCTGTAGAAACCTGGAAAACTTTCTCAATTAAAAGTCTATGCTTTTTCTAGCTGCCTTAAAAAGCCACTGGACCACTTAACAATTCCTCCCCTCTTCTCTTCCAGTCCAATCGAGGTTTCGCAGAGTCACAGCTCATAGTACTGCTGTGGATAAAATTTGCCAAAACCTTTTCTCAACTCACCGTCCTGCCCTCCCTCTCTTTATCATTTTTTTTTGTTTGTTTTGTTTTGGTGGCTGCTAAAATGCACAGTTCCCCGTAAGCAAAATACTGGAAGCTGAAGGAGATGTTGAGAACCTGACTGAGCTTCCAGAAGATATTGTGCTCTTTACAGGTGACGTGCTCTCAATAACAATAATGTCACCCCATAAAATAGGGCTGGCCCTTACAGCACTGAAGAGCTGAGTGCAGGACACTGTTCTTTACACTGACCGAGTTTCTGTACTCACAGGAATGTAGTTGGCATTAATGTAGTCAGATCCCTCTTCTTCATTCATTGAAACTAACCGAACACGACTAAAATCGTCTGTAAAAGGAAAATAAAATTATCTCTCAAATATAGCACTTATCTCCAACTAGGCAAAACTAATATTAATCCTATAAAAACTGAAAGAAAAAAATCTATTAAAAAAGTAGAAAATGATCACATTTACACAGAGAGAGCAATGTTTGCTTCTGTAAACACTATGGATGCACCATCATCATTGTTCTGCAAAATAGACTCCCCAACTGCTGTCCCTTTGGGCTTCCTTAGGTTTCATTAAAATCATAAGAAAAATATAATAATACTACTCAGTAGTAGAAACAAGCTTGTTTTTTGCGCCTTCAAACTCCTGTCTTG
The DNA here is from genome assembly GCF_017976375.1 of Cuculus canorus. Taxonomy (NCBI): domain Eukaryota; kingdom Metazoa; phylum Chordata; class Aves; order Cuculiformes; family Cuculidae; genus Cuculus; species Cuculus canorus. The sequence goes on from NC_071401.1 coordinate 140,649,469, forward strand.
ATAAACATCCCCAGAAAGCTATGTCTTCCCAAAGCTAAAAAAAAAAAAAAAAATCAATTGCCTGGTTCTCTTTAAATGCAGGCTTTAAAACAGGCTTTTTTTGGAAGTCAGAGAATCTGTCTCGATTCCCCAGTTCTCTTACTCAAACTCTTCTTTCTCTCCCAAGGAACTTTAAGCAGGAGCCTGTATGTCTTGTACTTACAGGGCAGAATGTTTGTGTAGCGATTTTTACAGCGATTCATGGGAAGATCAGCAGCAAAGTGGGGTATGTCAAGCCCAATCAGTTTCAGCTCCTGAGGTAACAGAAAGAAAAATGCCAAGGTCCAACTCACGAACACTCAAAAAGTAATTCTTTGTGATTACTTCTGGCAGGTACGAGGCTGAAAATGATGATAAATCACTTTATATACTGACAGCAGCACTACACTAAGTTTTCTGTTCTGATGCCGCTGGGTTTGACTCAAATCAGCTAGAGACTAATGATGTGGTCTCCCCTGCTGATGCTGCCAACGCACTGCTGTCATCCAAAGCTGTGACTGCACGTCTCCTCTCCACCTGCCCTTGATTAGCAAAAATACTGTCAAACCAGGGGGCTGATGTTATTCTCTGGAAGCCATTCACCCCAGTTAAAGGGCTTTCTCCAAGCCCTCAAGTGGCTCTTAAACTTGCTGCTGAGGAATGCTTGAAAGATCACCTTCAGTAGCGGGAAATGGACAACTCTACATAGCTGATTCTCCAAGGGCACAGCTTTATGCAGGGAGCTCTGAGCACCTGGCAGCAAGTGGTCAGGCAGATGATGCTGGTTCTCTCTGCCCTGGCAAATAGTAAGCTCTGCAAAGCCCTTGAACATCAGCAAGGGCTGGACTGCTCACTGCCATATGCTCAGGGGTCCCCACATAGAGTTGTCCCCACAGAAAGTCAGCAATGTACAGGTGTCCACAGACAGACGGCCACAGAGGGTGTTTTAGACCCTTCAATAGCTGCATCCAGTAAATACGATGCATCAGAGCAGTTTTCACTGGAAGGAAAAGAACATGCCAGCCACCCAGAATGATGATAATGCTCTTACAGTTCTCCTCACCTCCTTTCTATGTTTACTTCTTTGGGAGCTTCCTCTAGGATGGGAGCTTTTTAGTTTTATTCTACTAAACTTGCTTTAAATTCTGGGTAATTAAGACAATGTACCTGAACTAATCTTAGAGACACCTCCTTGCTCCTAAACAGATTTCTGATACTACCTTCTCATTCGCGTGCTGTCTCTCAAATTAAAGGCATTAAATAATAAAGATAAAGACATTAAAATCCTGAATTCAATTCAGGTTGCAAGCATGTCCTAAACTTGAAGTGTGTGAGTCTGAAAATTATCTTGAATTGGATGTGATGAGGCACTCAAATCAGCTTACTGAATGCAGTCTTTAATGACACCAAGGTCCGCTTTTAAATTCTGCAGAACTTGAAGTGAAGCTGACCCACCTAGCAACAGTGCACATTAAACAACACAGAGCACAGGAACATGCCATGCAAACCAAACATCTGGAAAAATCTGACCTAGGCATGGCAGCTAGGAGAGGTCGGAGTCCCCACAGTTTTACCTCAAATTGCAGAGAAAATTTATAATCTGAATCTTTAGCCATATCCTTGATGTAGCCATCAAAATCATCCAACTGGACAGGGCTTTAAAAGAAAAACACACAGAAATTAAGTTAAAAAAACCCACCTACTTTTCCAGTGTTTTACTTATATTTTCCCCCAGAATACTATGAAGTTGTGAATATGTATTTGCCGCTGTTAATACCAAAAAACAACAACAAAGAGGGGAAAAAAATCTTGTGGTTATGCAATTTTACCTGCACAATACTGTAATGGTACAAGCAAGAGAGGCTGAGAGAGAGGCGCTAATTCCTCTGGGTGAGCTGAATGCTGCAGCTGCTGGTGCTGATGATACTAAGCACTCTGGTTTGGGGGCAGTTTGGAGTTGTCTTTCCTGAGGGAAACCACTGGTCTGAGGTGAAGGAAATGGCCCATGCACCCTTCATACAATTCCCTGGCCCCTGAACTGCTTTTGCAGGTGAACGTGTCCCAAAGGTACAGATGGCACCGTGATAAGTAGCACCCTATCGCAGACTCGCTCCAAGTACCATCGCACCAGCATGCTTCTGCACCAAGGCAGCTGCCACTTCATTTAAGCTGCCTCTTGTGCCATGTAAAATATTGGTTTCGGATAAAGAAAACATCTGGCAGAGACACTTTTAAAGCTTATCTGAGCTTTACTCATACAGAAAAAATGAGGTTTATATTCAGCGTTTGATTTTTTTTTGAAGGTTCACAAAAAAAAAATCCCTTAAAATGGCATACCCCAGCAGTGATTGCTTTCTCTGCTGGCTTTGAGAACTACACACATTTGCCATTAAAGATCAAAATCTCCTCCCTGAGAGCTGGTGGCTAAAAAAAAGTGGCACATCACTATATAAAACCATGCAAAGCTTCAGCAGTTATACATTAGCCTTCATTTAGTGATATCCCTCATGCTACACACTAACCAGCTGAGGGAGGATCTGTCTGTTGGTAGAGGCACAGCCTCTGAACATAAAAGAGAAATAATTAGGCTAACACTCTGAATAATGAAACACAGGTAAACATCTTCCCTCACCTAATTCTCATGCACTAATTTACAAGCTAGCGAAGCGTGTACACGGTAATATTTTCATTTACTTTGAGGCAAAATGCCCAAAGGAACCTGTCTTATCACCACTTAATTACTCCTGCTTACCCATTAGCATTAATGATCTAATGTTCTAGCAATGACGGTAATGAGAACCTTGTGTCAAGAGGGAAATATCACTAGAAACAAATGCATCCTATTTTTTCACCATTTGTAATTTTTAACTAAGGATAAGCACTGCTGTAATCACTAAGTTGGATAATTGATCTTTTCCCCAATGACTAATTTTCTGCCACGACCTATCTGTTAAGAAGGGTTGCTTTTGTCCAATTATTGTTTGGTTTTTTGCTCCAGGCATGTCTCTCAGTGTGTTTACCAAGAAGTTTTCTAGATCTGTAACTGCAATATCACTATACCGTGTACTCCATAGTGCATGTTTAGTCTAAGGTGATATGTTTTTATATAACTTTAAATATCAGAGATGTTACATACTTGGTCAGCTTTCTCTTCTTTAATCCATTTTTACTCCTGTAAAAAAAGAAGCAGTTTCATTTATTAAACTATTTCATATTCTTTATTCAAAGTTAATACTACTTTAAGAATGTTTGTTTGCTGGTCACCATTGTAGGATAAGAATGATGATAATATTTTGGACATTTTTAAGCTAAGCAACATTTCCATTGACAATGTGTCCATTCTGTGTCCTGTTTGTAGAAGGGAAAACCTGTGCCGAACAAAAGCAATGGGTCCTCTATAAATCCTGACCCAACAGTGTCACTGGCTTCAGGTGGGCTGGGACTAAGTGTCCAGCACCCAAGCCTGGACAAGCCTGACAGGTGGCTGTGCTGTTCCAGGGGACACAGCATCACAATGCTCCACAGGCTGTTCTGTGCTTGTCTCTAGGGGGTTGGGAATGTGGATGCCAATACTAGAGAGCAACCAGGAATGGGAATTGTTTGTTGGATAAATAGACAAGAACAACATTCGCAAATTCAAAGAAGTGTGCAGGAAAAAGGAAAGGGCTTGAACACTATTTCTAACCCATTTCATAACTTGCTGTTATGAAATGTATTCGTAACATGATGATCAATGAAGAAAATGGCAAATATCCTACTGACTTCAGTGGGACTCAAGCCTAAGCCCTAGATAATTTTAATTGACTTTTAACAGCTAGAAATAATTATGCCAGTCATGTAATACACTGTCTTTACATGATTTATAAGTGATATAATTCACTTGTGACAGTTGCAATCAAGCTTATGAGTGTGTTAAGCAGTATAACCCATAAGTAATGGACTTAAGAACTGCACTTCACTACCCCCATGTGAGTTTTTTGGAAGTGTTCATTTTGTTGCCACAAAAAAAAGTTAAGCAATCAACCACATTAAATACACAAGGTAAGCACCCTGAAATACTTTGGCTAGAGGTTTGAAAACACTGATCTCCTCTGTTAAGCAGACACAGAGCACAGATTCTTGTTTACTCAGAAGATATTTTAGTAGTTTTTCCCTGGCACTAAACAATAGCTGTCCATTAATCAAATTATAATGATGCTATTTTCAATTGTGTGATGATAGTAAAATGACTTCTATCTACCTTGCATTACAGCTTCAATCAGTAAATTAAAGGTGAAGAATTTTATTTTCAAAACAATTTTAAATAGAGAAAAAGACATTTAAAAGTGGAGTATTCTTAATTTCCTGCCCTGTTAAGTTTAAAAGTGAAATTTAAACCCCAAAAACATTCACTTCCAAAATTAAATTTTACAAAATTTTCAGTTTTGGAAGCAGACACAAAGCTGTAGTAATATTGTAATCTTGTCAAGGTACATTTTCATCTAAATATGGAGCTTTGCCTGTGAAGTTAACAAGGGCTATAGCAATATCAACTTTACACTAATGTGGAGCTTTACTTTGCAGAGCTTTACTTTGCAAATATTATAAACCTCTTCACCTTACCATGCTACCTATACAGCACTATCTGTATAGTATCTGTACATTCGTGCATTCTATACACATATCCTACCAGTTTATATTCTACACCTTCAAGGATTTTTTTCCAAAGGAATCTTAAAATTAATTTATCTAAACTATTCACCACATTCCCATCCAATGTTGTGCACATTGGAATTTATTTCAAAAGAAAAAATATCTAAGTGCTATTTATGGTGGGAATTCTTCTCAGAATGATATTCCAAGGAACAATTTAAGAGGCAGTAAAACAAATGATTGACATCTATTTCTCAGCAACAATTTCTTGTGCTTGATACTCTGATAGGCTGTTGTTTCTTAGCATTGCAATTGCTTCCTGAATGTTCATAAATGTTTTAAACCAATTTGTATGCAAAACAAAGACATTTGAAACATTAGCTGATGTTTCATATTTTCTTCCATTTACCCTACAGAATAAAATACAAAGAAAGTGATTAATCTCATCTCATTCAAATTCAGCTCCTTTAAACTTCATCATCTAGACTAAAGGAGGTGGTTTGATGGAAGAGGAAACCTCTGAAGAAAGATACACATCTGGAAGGTTGAGTTAATGCATATTAATGCATATTAAACAAGAAGAGGCAAAGGAACGAACAAGGGAGATGACTTTTTGCAGCAGTACCACTGACAGTGACCATCTTGGGCTCCCTGACTACTGGAGACAAACTGCTTGCCTGATCCACCATCACTGAAAAACTCCAGTAATTGAGTTTATGGCAGACAAGTTATAAATATATACTATACACAATATTAGACTTGGAGAGATGTAGAAGCCTTCCATCTGCTCCTCAGCTGGGTTTGCACGGAGAACATACTTTTATTTTCATGGGCAAAGAAATGGACCTTCTTTTAGTTACAAAACCGCACCCACATTTCTGGGACCACTGCAAATTTAGATAGGTTTTTCTACGGAGCAAATGTGACTGAAGAAAAACCAGCCTCAGAAATCTCTACGCTGAATATTTTGCTGACTGCCTAACTGGGACGTTGGTGCCATAGGGTAAAAGCAGGGAAAACATCTAGTCAAAAGTAAAACCTAACTTCGGTACAAACTACTTTTTTGTACATCACCATACCTTGCACTCAAGATGATTAGGAACTTAAGTTTCTTTTGTGTAAGTTACGGATTTTTAGATCTTAGTAAAATACAATATACATGTTAAACACTTTGTAAAACAGTTCTGGTTCTACGTAGGTCCTGAGGCTTTGTTGGTTAAGTATTTTTAAAAAACCCAATCAGTTGTTTACTAAGTCCTTACAAATTATTTACAGACTAAACTATTAAATATACAGACATATACACAGAGAAACACACAGTCACTCAGTTTTTACATTTTGGGACTGCCAGCTTGTATGGATTCTCGGTGAACTTTTGCTTCCAAAAGCAAACATTTTACTGATGTCAGGAGAGCAAAAATGCACTTATGAAAACTAAGGTATTTGACATCACACACTAACACGTGAGGCACAATCAAGCAATTTTAGTAATAGAAAAGCAACAGCAGCAGAAGGCAATGCCAGGCAATGAACAGATTAATAACTGGGACAGAAGAAGCCAGGACTTATAATGAAGAGGCAAAATTTGCAGAGACTGCAATGACATGAATATGATGACCACCATAAGATTAGCTTTTTAATACCAAAATGAGCTGGAGCATAAACAGACAAACTAGACGAAGCAGGGTAGCAAATACTTTGATACCCACATCCTCTCCAATCCATATTCTAATACAAGGAAATTATAACTTCAAGAGCTTTGACCCATTTGAAAACAAAGGTATCAATCACACACTTCTAATGTTATAGAAAGTAGCAGTGTTTACACATTGCATATGGAAAAACAAGTAAATCACTTACCAAGGATTAATATAAAATGCCAAAAGATAATCAGTCCAAAGGCATGAGGGTAGCAGAGTTAGGAAAGCAAATACACTTCTACGCCTGTGAGCATTAACAAATAACATACATAAAGATGAAAAAGTGAGTTGAGTTAGTAAGACAAACAGAAATCAGGAGATCAGCAAATTCTATTTAAGAAATCAGCTAGACCCATAAAGGCTTCCTCTTACTTACTTCATGAGAATATTATTAACACCCACAGAACTTTAACACCTCAGCCTTACATTCTATGTAGGACTTTTAGCTATGCAACATAATCAAAATAAATCTGTTCTACCGTATCGATCAGGCATGTTATTCTAAATCAATGTTAATCTGTAAATGGGCAGATTTTCAGAGAGTGAAGTGAATTTGAATATTTCATGGTTTATATCCTTTATGTAAGTGTTGCTAAAGTCTATTTTCTGGTGTTTGAGCTATTTAAGTACAGACATAGTTTGTTTTTACTATGCACAACTACAATCACCTCCCATGTTTGCTCCTGCAAGTGATCCTGTGGATATCAGAACATCTGTATCAGATGTAAATTGAGAACATTCCAATATCTCTTAATACCCTCTATTGAGTCAGATTTCTGAATACATCCATTTTGTAGAGTCCCATTCTTAAATACTTTAAATTCATTTTTTGGGTTTCAACAAAACATTATTTGAATTTTTTGTAACCACAGAAGGTTTCCTGGTGGCTAAAGGAAATTTAAGTACAAAATCATTCTAAGCTTCTGGATTTGTAATCTATTTACCAGATTGAGCTATGCATTCATCCAGGAAACACACTCAGGCCTGTTCTACCCATTGCTAGGCTGGGCTACTGGTACTTCACAAATGTGAAGAACTCGTGAAACAAACAAGAATTGCCCCAGTAGCAGGGTTTTTTTGCCAAAAAAAACACTTGTTATGTTTGGGGGTTTTTTTCCTCCTATCTGAAAATCTGCTGTTCTAAAAGCAATACCATCCTACTACAACTGATCTAAAGAGGAATCACAAGGTGAAATTTCCTTTTCTGGGAGCCTCGACTCTCATGAAGTTGGTAGATACTGTATTTTCCCCAATAAACAAATCACATCAATTGCAATCATCTCTAACTTTAATCTTCCATGTAGTGATGGAAAACTTTGCCCATGCAGTGAAAGCTCCAAGTTATGCTTTAATGAGTTTTGCTGGTAATTTAAAAATGGGCAGTGCACTTTCTGCATGGTGTTTTCCCCAGGCGCTGGTAGGGATTGCGTGGGACAGCTAGAAGTGAGAGCCTTTCTAGTCAAGCATAGGCCATAGTGGTTGCAGGAATACGGCCTTAGGGCTTCTCTGTTTTTAGGGTTTCTATGTCTGGACTGAGGATGGAACTATGTTCTCTATAAGCAGACCTCTCATGCCACAGAGAGGTGTTTGTTAGGCTTAGAAGACAGAAGTAATGATGCGAGAGGAAACACCCTCAAGCTGCACCAGGGGAGGTTCAGGTTGGATATTATGAAATACATCTTCACTGAAAGGGTTATCAAGCATTGGAACAGGCTGCCCAGGAAGTGTTGGAGTCACTGTTCCTGGGGGTATTTAAAAGATATTCAGATGTGACACTTAAGAGATATGGTTTAGTGGTAAACTTGGCAGTGTTAGGGTCATGGTTGGACTTGGTGATATTAAAGATTTTTCCAACCTAAACAATTCTATGATTCTATGTTGCCAGAATACTCCTCTTGCCTTTGGAAAACTCTAAGTGTGGTTTTCCAGAGTTTTTAATTCTTCTTGCCTACAGAGGCAGAAGGAACTACTTGTTTCTTCTTTTATTATCAAATCATCATGAGCAATTTCCACACTCTGTTGAATCACAGGCTAACTTGTTTGCCGACCTACTTATATTGTTCACAGATTAGGTACTCCGACATCTAAACCAGATGATTTTATTCAACATATAAAAAATATGTAATTGTCTAACAATTGAAATACTGGTTTCCTAGAGACTTTATGGTATTTTGCCTACTGCTTAGGTGTACTGGAAAAAAATTATTTAATTAAAAGACACGCAGAGATTGCTTAAATCCTGAAAACTCTGCTGAGATGAGATTTCTCTAGGAATCGGCGGATATGCCTATTCCTCCCTTAGTAGATCCTTGGAATAATCCCAATCAAAATGGGTTGATTAATCCTTCTATCTGTCTTTAGGGCAGTATTTCCCATTTGTCTGCCGGGATGGACAGTGAGTCTGGTCATGGCGGTAGATGACAGAGGCACACAAAACAAGACATCTTTACTAACTCTCAGGGAAGTCAGGACCATAAGATTAGGGGACATCGCCTTCAGTTACCAAAAAAAAGAGAAAATATTAAGGAAGAATATTTTCCTGATTTTATATTTTTATAATATAATTTATGTATGCATACATATATGCCTATGTATACATACACACACACATACTAAATCAAGCAACAAGAACTTTCACATCCAAATCTTATAATTAATTCCCCTTCCCATAAAAAAAAGCCTTTTATGGTTTTAATAACATCTGTTGCTAGTTCAAACATTTGATTCAAGCTTGCATATTTATTTAACATGAGTGTTTGATCTTCTGCCTTCTTTGCCATTAATATAGTCCAAGCAAGAGAAGCTGAAAGAGAGATTAGTTTGTGCTGCATATAGCTGGCTGCTATTAAAGCTAAACCAAGCAAGTGAAGCTTGTTTAATATCCGGTTAATTAGCAGCACAGTGAGGTATTGACAAGATTTGCTGGGCTTGTTAGTTCAGTATGCACGCTTATTAGCAAAAAGCTTATAGTGGTGCAATGTCAATCCATTTAATCCTGTCCTTGCTGGCAGGCTGTGTCCCATGAGATCACGGAACCAGTTCCCCATGCATCAACTCTTCTTTCCAACTTCTTGGCTGTCAACAAAGCTGACCATAGGTGTAAAAGCAAGGCTTGCATTTTCATCTTCCTACTGGAATGGGGCTTTAGAGGGCTGATTATATTTTTTAAGTATCTGTGTTTGGACTTGCCTTGAAAGATAAGAGGTTTTTGCAAAGACTGCTGATAACAAACCAAGTCAGTCATGTAATGTCAATGACCACAGTGGTGCCAGTCAGGCAGGTCTCAAGAGAGACCGATTCCTACAGGCTTGCTCTGTTCAAACACTTCTCTTTGGCTGATGGTGTCAGTGATGGCTGACATCAGTGCCTGCAACTCTTGTAGGTGGTTTTCTAGACTGGCAAGAAAATGTTGTGGGGATTTTATTCCGAGTCATTTGAACAGCATTGAACATTAACTTACAGTAAATATTTGAGTTGGCTTGTCCTTGTCTTACAATGCAAGGAAAAATTAATTAACGGCACTGTGTGATGACAGTTGCTAATTGGTTACCTGAAGGCAAACTTACTCCTGGATGTAAATGTATCTCTATGGAAGTGCTAATGGATTAATAGAACAAGTTTCTACACTTGTGTTATTTCAGGAAATATGTCTGTAAGGGAAAGGAAAATAAAATCTTTCCAAACACATCTATGCAACTTGGCTGACATGCATATACATCGTTCCCTACTAAAAATAGCAGCTGACAAAACACACAGTCTTGAGTCAAGAAATAAATATCTATCATTCAAGAAATAAAATACTAAATTAACAAGTACAATAGTTTTTTCTTAAAAAGGGACAGTGATGACAGAAAAAATAAGCACTTAAGATTAAAGATCATATTTGCCAAAAAGCAGAGATGGGAAAAAAGCTCATAATTAAAAGTTTTGCTTCAAACACTCACCAGTTATAGGGAAGCTTTCCATCTCTCTCTAAAGATGCAAAATTGACAAAGGTGCCAGCCCCGCACTCCCTGTTTCAGGAAGACCATTGAGCACAAAGTTACATTTTTGATTCACAATGCTTGCAATGACTTAACAGAGGACTGAGAGTTTCGGAGAAGTCATAAGTAGTCACGATCTGTAACTAGGTCTAAGATATACTATGATTAACACAACTGAAATCCCTTAACATAGTTGTCCAAAACCAATAAATGTTCAATACCACCTGAGATCAAGTTTCCTAATAATGCTTAAAAAGAATGAAACGAGGGAGAAGTTGCTAACAAAGGGCCTAGATAGACCTCATTTTCTGTCTAGAATTGGGCTTTCCATTGGCTGGCACTAGCACTAGTTGCTGGCCTCTGATGCATATTTACATTTTTATATTAAATATTCATTGCCCCAGCTCTAAGGTGAAGATGTATACAATGTTTCCATTTGACAGGAGCATGGCAATTTTTAGTTCACAACATAATTTTGACACTTCCCCCCCAAATTTCCTGAAGAACATTCCGGTTAATTTATCACAAGTCCATTATTTTCAGCTACAAATCATAAACTGACTTGACTATTTTTGATTCCCTGATTTAAACAAATAATTGATTACAGCGTCTCACTGGATGTACTTTTTAAATTTCCTCCCGGGGTTTTTATCTTCTGTGGCTAAAAGCAGTGCTGAAAATAAAAAGAAAAAGCTTTGGGCTGCCTGCACAGTAACCAAAACATAATTTGGCTGTGGATTTCACAGAGCCAGTTACATGTAAAAGGAAAAAAATGCATAATATTCACTGAAACGGATAGCCTTTAAAATACGTGTGATATGGTCATCTGTTGCGTGAAATGTGAAGCCAAGACAAAACAAAAATCACAGTGGCTGCTAGGTTGCCAAGCGCAAAATTCTTCACATATGATTTTTACAATGAAATAATTTCCATTCCTGCCAGAGGAGAGTAAATTAATGTATAATATATTACATAGATTATAAAAGGATGAAGCTTCCAGGACCTTTAAAAAATCAGGGTGGTTTGGAGAAACATCCAAAGTTCATCCAGGTTGTAACACAACCCACATTAAAGTGAACTTTTACTGGTTCAGGCCACCAGGAAATTAAATTCAAATATTTGGGTAAAAATCATTAGTGCAGATAGCTGAGGGAACTGTAGATTCTATAAGAAAGGTCTACTCCTACAACATAATTTTTCCCTTCTAATCTATGACAGAACACATGGAGATCATCAAGACTATAAGTGAACATCAGGACCTAGTATCCTTTCTGGATTTGTGGGTGTCGGTGTATATTTGGCTGCAGCTTAACTGTGTAGAAAAGCAAGATCTAAGTGAGCCCGTATGCTCTATTCCACACTGCAGTTCCCATAGGGAGGAAGCCCATATAAAACCAGAATGTGGACAAACTGAAGAGCTGAATTTGGGGGCAGATTCGCATTTGCTGTAGTGGGAGATGCTCAGGATCCTGGGTACATCCTGTCCTAGGGATTTGGCTGCCAGAGCTCAGGCCTCAGATGCTGCTGAAATGCAGCATCCTGGACCTGATGAACAAACCATCTTATCTGTTGATATGGAAAACCTCCTGTTCCAAACTATACAAAAATTTGCAGAGCATCCTGGTGTACTGTTCTTTCCAGTTGCCTCAGATTCTAATTATCCTTTAGGCTCCTGACACAAGTCTTTTGTAATAAGGGAATGCACTTCTTATGGACCCAATCTTACAAAGCTTGAAATGAGACAAAGGTTGAGGCTTGTAACTCAGACCAAGAATGAAATTAGATAGAGGGAGAAGATACAATATTCCTAGACAGCAGTGGGACTATTTTGAAGGTAGTCTGTTCACAAGCGTCTTGAGCAGCACTCATGCACATAAGCACCCTCTATTACAACTATTGTCATGATGTGTTTGATATTGTCTGAAATTTTTGGAATTACCATAAATCTGGACATACCTGGCCATTTGTAGATGTTTTCTCCTTAGTACAACAAGGGTCACCAGCAGCAGTCCAATCAGAAGTATACTTAGGATGGCTAACACAGAGATTACCACTACGTTGGGATTCATCTCAGTGACTGTACATACAAACATAGGTTCTTGGTTATTCAATTCAGAAACACCAACAGTTTGGGGGATTTTCTCCCCTAAATGTTGACAGTATTTTTTTTTTCTGAACTGATCTCATTCAGTCTCGAGTGTTATAGAGAGAAAATCTACTACTAGAGATAAAGAGAGATTTTGACTAGCTATTGCTCTTACAAAATTTCTGTGGGGAAATGACTTCACTCTGGCATTTTGTTAATCATGTTCTGATACTTTTTTTATTTTTCTTTTTAACAGACATTCGTAACACAAGAGTAAAGGGTGAAGGAAATACAAAATCGAGATGTTCATCATAATCTCTGTCTCCAAGGCACATTTTAACTCTGAAGACATTCAAGAATAATCAATACCTTTCCTGACCCAAAAGCAAAACAATAGACTGAGGCTTTATAATACACTGGGTTGAAACTGACTGAATTAATTTGGAAAAAAAAAAAATTAACAAAATATTCTGTTTTAAATAAGAGCTGGAATCATGTCTCGATAAAAACCCTTGATTTATTTTCATTCCATATTACACGTTTATTGACTGTACAACTATGAGATCAGATATCCTCTACTGTTTATTATATAAGAAATTCTTTCTACTTTACTTGCTCAGAATGACTTTACATTCACAGTTGTCTAGAGAAGCATTTTTTTTAGATAGAAAACATGGAGATTTTTTACACAAAGTAACAGACACTGAACTCCAACATGGAGTGGTGATTGAGGTATAGGATCACTGACTAAAGCTACACAACTCCCTAACTAAACAGAGATGGCACTAATCATTATGAAGAAGAGATTTTAAAGAGAGGTCCAGTGCAGCTCAACATTGATATTCTTTCCTCAGAGTAAGTACAGAGCCAGGCTTCACAACACGCCTGGGGAGCCTCCATCGGGAGCTATCCCTTCAGGGTGTGACTGCTCGAGATCCTGCAGTGATCCTTCTGCTTCTCTTTCACCTTATCTCCACTGCCTCACTGAATACAGAAGCAGCTGTGACTTCCCTCTTGTTTGGACTTGGCTGAGAAGACATTTTTCCCCATAAATGTCATCAAGCAATACCCTGATGTTCAGCCTTGATGCCATTAACGAGGTTCCTGGTTTCTAGAACCCAGTATAGAATCGAGCAGCTATTTTATATTTTTCCACATCAGTCCTCCCCACCTCCCACGGGAATTTTCTAAGGACTTTATAAAGCTGCTTCCCCATCCCATCCACATCTAGAAGCCTTTCCGTGACACAAACAGCTCCTGTGGCTGTTATTACTGAGGGCAGCTTTAGAAAGCAAGGAGAAACAGATGTTGTAGCTGGAGGAGGAAAAAGAAAGCAGGGAAGTGCTGCTTACCCATAGTGGAAACCGCAATGAAAGTGGGCACGCTGGGACTATTGTGGCTGAAGGTGGTCACACTGCAGTTGTAGGAAGTGGCAGGAGTTAGGCTGGAAATGGTCACTACATGTGAAGAGACAGTGACAGGTTCCTGCAGACATGGGGAAAAATACACAGAAGTTTCTCTCTCCTGTAAACGCAAGGGCACAAATCAGTGCTTCCCTCTCCACCCATATATTTGACTAGAAAACAGCCCTTTGAAACCCAGGGAAGATAAGCAAGGCCTGCCCTTGAAAATAGGCATGCAGCCTGGCAGAAGAGGTGGGAGGAACAGGGGTGAAAACAGCAGCAGGAATAGCCCAGAGCACCCCAGGCCACTTGGGAAGGGATAGGAGGGTTCTTCACAGAGGGTTCATCAGGCACACAGTGGGGGAAGGACATCCCCAGAGGCAGGCAGAGCTCAGAAGTGTTGGTTACTAAGCCATACAGGTAGGAGAAAAAGTTATTTTTATTCAAAGCACAGCCAAGGCAGTCACAACTTCTGCACCCTCATATGGACAGGTGTCATCGCTGTTTCTGAGGCAGTTCCTATGAATATGAAGACCTGTGAACCTTTTGAGCGGCCGAAGTGAAAAGCAGGTTAGAGCAAAGCCTTTGGGTAATAACTATGATCAGACATCCCATATCTCAGTTTTTGGAGATAGTAGAGACTATTTACACAATGTTTTAATTATGTTGTCCCTGGTACACATTTTTTTTTTTTTTTTTAAATTGCTGATACAGCAAAAAGAAAATAAATAAAACACAATCTTAAAGATACAGCTCCTTAGAGCCTTCAGAGGCTTTTCTACATTCTCTAGCAGAACCACGGGTGGGTTGCGGATGTGAAAAGAGGGACACTGAGACAGTCGTTTAGAAAGGGAACAGGAAGAGGTTTTATGAATGAACTCATTCCAGACGCAGAGTGCGAGAACTGTAGTTACGAGCAGCGTATTTTTGCAGGGGCCTGTTGTCAGTCATAGGCTTCTTCTAGGCTAGCAAGGTTTACTGTTGCAATGCAATTCTGGGGTACTTTATGCAGATTAAATCACATGTGCATGTAAGTGTAAAGAAGGAGACTTTTATTCCCTGAGCTGAAAGTAGGGGCCGCAGTTTGGCAGTTGGACTTGGCTGGATGTTTTTCATTTGCTCCTCTGGGAAATTTAAATTAGTCAACCAAAACCCAAGTTGTTCATAAGCAAAAAGCTATTGCTTTTTCATTTTGCTGATTTAAGAACGGAGGAAAGAGACAAAAATGTTCATGTAATTAGCACAGAAATATGACAAACAAAGAATTTTCACCAGTCTAATGGGAAAATAGCCCTTTTAACGGTTCAAAAAGGAGTCCTTGCCCTGTTTTCTTAGAGACAGAAGAGTGAGTGATGAATATAATGAAAAGTGAGCTGACAATCTCAGTGCATTTCCCAGTGCCAGATGTTCATGTCAACAAATGAGACACCCACTGAAGCTCCTGCCAATGGAACAGTGCTTTCCTGATGTTCTTAGAACAGAGCTGCTCTGCAGTAAAGCTGCAAATCCTGTGGTACCTCCACAGCCCAATCACATCATTATTTTCCATCTCCACTCAGTGGATTATGACTTCACAATGTTTAGCTATTCACTGTTAAAAAGCAGAAATCTAGAAGTGGAATCCAAACTATTCAAAAGATAGAACTGCAGTTAAACTGTGATTTCATGCCATGAAAGATCATTCTGTCATGTGGACTGTCATACATAATGTTCACGTGAGAGAATGATTTTTCATGGCATGTAATTACAGTGATACGCTACACCATCAGCTAAATTGCAAAGTTAGCCTCATAAGCTGCACAGCGTTGAACGTGAACTATTCCTCCTGCATTCTTCACTGAACAACGTTACCAGTCTAAAGAGATATTCAGGTTGTCTCTGAGTACCGGTACCTATCTGAACAGAGAGGAAAGGAAGTTCATTGTGAGGCTGAGAAGGTAGGTCTCTAAAGAAATAGCCTAAGAGACAAAATGCACAAGAAGCAGATGCATTTGCAGCTTAAAGGTACTCTTTGAATAGCAGTGAAGGTCCTACTGAACTTGAGTTAACAGTTCTCCAAGCAAGGAATCAAATATGCCAGAAATAATTAAATGCTGTATAAAAAACTTTATAGCATCTAAATACCTCTTTTTCCCCTATTCCTTATCAAGCTATCTAAGCATTATCCTTTTCTGCCCACTGACATTCCCTTAGTTTTGTGGCCTTTAAGGTTTTGCACATTATATTAGAGCCATTTTCATGAGTAGCTCTTCATTTTCATTTTCATGAGAGTTTCAAGACTGACACCCTGTTGGATGCACACAACTTCTACCCAATTAGTTATAATCTCATCAACAAGACAGAAGTGAATTTTAATATTGCAAAGTAATAAAATATTTTAACATTTTAAATGCTTTGGTAGTTTAGCTCTTAAAGGTTTAATTCTGAACCACCTTACCACATTTGGTTTAATGAACTAACCTGTGTAATGAGCATAAAAATGTCATTGGGCTTTACACACAAATACTACTTAGCAGACACCAAACCAGCAAGACGCAAGGCCCACTCTTAGTTTCAGAGATGAAGAGCAGAAACCAAAGAAGAGATGCTTACATACCTGGACTTTTGTTTCCTGACCAGATCCAGCCTGCTGGCAGTAAACTTCAAAGAAATCAGCCACTCCTTCTTCCACCCACAGCAGAGTCACAGAGGTTTGAGTCTTGTTGACAGCAAACAGTGATTTTGGAGGTGCTGGTTCTGGTTAAGAGAAAATCTCCTTTTATTAATCTCATCTGTAATTTTCAAGATAACTGATAAGAGGAAGCCCCAAACATAAACAAAAGGAACATCTGATGCCCTTTTATCTTTCATCTGCTTCAGACAGAACCTGCGAATGTAAAGCCCTGCCTCTCGTAATGATAAACTACTACTGCAAAAAGGGAAGATGATGAAGAGTCGGTTTTTCTTGTCTATTTAAACTGTTCTCTGTTTGGAGAGTTGGATAATTATTTCACTTCCCTTTTCAGCAGAGAACTTGTTTGAGGGCAACCAGCATATTCTATTAATAGAATGATGCTAGAAACTCTTTCGGGAGAAGAGAGCTGTCCACCTGCTAGCAACACATTGGGCCTGAGGAAGTTTTTCTTCACAAGGGCTGCCCCAGGAGATGATAAAGAAGTAGCTTCCCGCAAGTGAAGGCCATCTAGGTCCACTTAATTGTAGCAGAGGAAATATCCAGTCAGTTTAAAAGAAAATACTGTAGTCTCTTTTTTTTTTTTTCCTCCCCTTTTTTTCCCAGGCTAACATTTAAGGCCCATTGGATCTGTGCTCATTTTAGCTAGCTGCACGAGGTGCAGATCTCGAGGTTCTTCAATTCATTGCTGTTGTGCTGCATGAACTGACAACGGGCAAACATATACAAGGGTCTAGGGAAGAGAAGACATCCCTGGAATAGGAGGGTCTCCTGGGAGTGATGACGCCAGAGACAGGGGCTGCACCCATTGCCCCCAGCCCCGGTCACCTCTCACACCGACCTCGAGTGGAGGCCACCCATCATTGCAACCCTGAGTGAACCAACCTGGAGTGAGGAAAGCACAGGAGAACAGGAGGGCAAAGCTTGTGGAGCAAAGAGAGAAGCAAAGAGCCTAGGCACAGAGTTATACTTTTTTTCTCCAAGATTATTTAAAGACCGAGGCTCAATCCCAATTTTCATCCTTGTGACTTCACACAACAGGTACTGGCAATCCCTATCTTTCAATGCCTGAAGCACCCTGGCTTTCTTTGGCTTGCCTTCACAGACTGCAAAGTTTGGGTTGTACATTTTTGAGCTGTTCACCAGAGTTTTCAGATTTCCTAATCTCTGGATGTTTAATGAAAGTTGTCATTCTCAAGGAATGACCTGACTCCAGGATCCTAACAGACTGCATAGAATGGGCTACATATAACAACATTTTGCTCTAATTTTTTCCCTTCACAAATAATTTGTTATTCTCATTCTGTGAGGTGCTGTCACGGGAACCTGGACACGATGTGTAAGATCCACCACAAAAAACTTGGCAAAAAAGGACTTGCTCAAGTGGTTATAGACATTTTGGAGACATATCTGACCCTCAGACAATCAGATCAGTGTTCTAGAGTTGGAGACTGCCAAGATTATATTGGCATCGGGGAGAGAGTTGGGTAGGGACTGAGGCACACTCATGTGGCTTCTTCTGTGTCGGAGATTGCAGTGTACATGTTGTCCCAGCACTACATAGGAAAGCATCCCTCTCCCTTAATTACACCCATATATCTGCTCTTGGATTTGGAAATACATTCCATCCTTCACTCCAGGTAAAAAATGGCCTCAATTAAAATATGAGTTTTGCATTTGGGCATCATCCCAAATAAATCCTCCTTTCGCTTCTAGCAAATGGCTTCATTTTTCTGCAAGTGGAAGATTGCCAGGATGAAGCAAACATCGCGGAGGGAAGAACATTTGGCAGGAAAACATAAGCGACTGCCAAGTGCTGAGTTGTCTATCACTTAGAGTCAGTTCCCACTACTGCTAATTACAACTCCCATTGCTCCCTCAAACACAGAGAGAAGGAAAACCTCTGGTAAAATATCCTTATTATTGTCTATTCAAAGAGCAAAGAGCACAAAGAAAAAAAAATTCAGCACAAAGAAAAAAAAAAATCAACCCCAAACCCAAGCCAACAAAAACACTGCACCCAGAAGTCTACAAGTGATTTATTGAAATGGAATTCATTTCACCTACTCTTTGTTGTCCATGAAAAAGAAAGAGCAAAATACCTATACTGCTTCAATAATATTCTGCTTGTCCCTAAGCAAAAAACAGGGAGACATAACTAGGCTGCAGGGTGTACAACATGAATAAAAATGGCACTTCTGGACCTGTCTGAAAAATAAAGCTAGCTGATATTTTGAAATTCCATCCTAAAACATTGGCATAAAGGTAGCAGGGGGATATACTCACCCTCACATATCCATCACTCGCTTTTGAGAACAAACACACACACACACACAGAGGTAACTCTGTGCACAGACACAAGACATGGGGAAAACAGTGGACAGGACTTGTGTAGGGAAGGGAAAATCCATGGTATTTGTCTGTATCTTTCAAATACTCCTTTTTGTTAAAAAGACCTGGAAAAGCTTCAGATTCTTGTGGCTGTACTGCTTGCCCCAGCACTTTTTAAGAGATTTGAGTAAGAGCTATTGAGAAACATGAATGGACAATGATTGCTTCAAGACCTCTAATTCAGTTAGAAATTATGGAGTCCTTTAAATTTACTTCTTTTACTGCCACTTACAAAAGGTTCATTATATGTGTAGAGAAGATAATCCAGTTTGTAATTACTAACTTTCCTTCACCCACCTTCACAGTGGAGTTAATACCTGTAAAAGCAGTTAGGTATACTTTGAACTTTCACAGCTTGAGGTATCTAGGGCTCAACAGTTATATGTTCATGCAGAAGTGACAAAATCTCTTAAAGTACAATTGTATAGTGTTCAATCTTCCTCACAGGTAAAGGAACACTTTAGGCCGAAGGTTATATTTTAAAGTCCTGCCTTAAGGATTAAGCATTCAAGACTTTATTTTTTTTCCTTCGAGTGGATTACGCATATTTCCATTAAAATGATGCTGGGTTCTACAGCCATGAATCTGATTGCTTTTGCAAAGGGTACTGACATTGATTTGTATATAAGAGTACATTTTTGGTGTTGAAAGACTATGGAGATGTCCAGAGAGAGAGGACAGGACACAGGAAACCAAATCAAGTGGCAGAGTGCAGACACAGAAACAGGCTTGATAGAAACAAGGAAGGTTCTGCTTCATATTGAAAAGTTCATCTGCGAAGCCTGAATTGCCGTTCCCCAAAACCCACTTGTGTTTAAGACCTCAGGGAAGCAACGGTAAAGCAGAATTGGTCTCCCAATGGAGGATTAAGCAATTTCCACTCTCCTACTTAACAGTCAAATTCTGCCACTCTTGCTCCTCTTGGGTAATACTATCTTAGGAGAGCAGCTCCCCATAAAGGAATGAGACAATCTTCTCACCAAGGTCAGATGAAAATTACAGCTTTGCAAAAGAAACAGTCACAGGTACATGACTCTGAAACAAGGAGGATGCCGAATCTGCTGACTGAATTACTTTTGTAGTCAAATGAGAGAAGGGATGAGTTTATAATTTACAAACAAACATTTCTTACCCAGTTTCACAAGCTGAGGCAGAGAAGTATTGCTGCCTCGTTCAGTACAAGCAGTCACTGAAAGGTTGTAAATATCCCCTGGAGGCAAGCTCAACACTGCAGTCATCACATTGCGTGTTACCTGCAATAATTATAGACACCAGCTGTTGAACATGACATGAACCATACATCCTTATTGTAAAAATAATCTGGTCACTTAATATACTACAAAGAAAACTTTTGTGCATCACAGCAGATGTCTTCCGCGTACTCTAGATTTGTTACATGAATCAGCTCCCACTAACACCAACTGTGGAAAACAGTAATGCTCAGCAGAATATCACAATGCAAAAAGAAAGTAATCTTAGGTTGTATTTTCCATACAACCAGTGAAAATTTAAGAAAGAAAGAAAATATCCTTCACACTAATGAGAGTACCCTTGCACAGAGATTTTTGAAGTTGCAAAAAAATGCTTAACAAGACATGGATTTCAGTTCATTGCAAAATTTTAGACGAATTTAAATCAGGTCAGATATCTCTAAGAAGAGTACACAAGACGCATATAGACAAGCCTTTATATATCCTAATCTCAAATTAAATACAGCTGGGCAAGTCTAACACCCACCTGGAGACCTGCTGACTTGACAACAGAGCTCAGCACCCAATTTTAGTCATCTGCAAGCCTGAAACCTGATGTGATCCAAAACTAACCTGAGCTTAAAAAGGCTGTGAATAATTTCTGCCTGTTAATTTAGAAGTGAATAAGCTCCCCATTTCTCCATGAGGAAGGATGCAGAACTCAGATAACGCAACAGGATATTTTCAGAGCACTTGTAGACTACCCACAAAGGGCACGTTCAGTAATAGTCACTTAATTTTCAGGCTGAAGCTTTCAGGTCCAAGACACACAGTTCTAAAGAAAGACTAACAGGACTATGCACATGACTTTCATCACTTCTCTAAAAACTGACCAGCTTCCACAGAAGTCTGATAGAGTTGCATATTTATTTTAATAATCTCACAAGAAAAACAACCATAATAACAATCTTAATAAATCAGATAAAGAGATTACAATATTTCCTTTTTAAATGAAATGATTTCTTAAAGTGACTAACAGATCTTAAGAAAAAAGGTACACCCTAATGCCTAGAAGTGTATACTCATATTTACAAATATAAAAGTTAGCTATAAATAGCATGATCCAGGAATTTCCTAAAAATTACTTTCTAGATTCCCTTGCCCTGAAAATAACATAAAGACAAAACTTCCTAAACACATCCCTAAAGTTTGAAATTTCGTTTGCAGCTATGCCTTATTGTAGACACCCTGTATTTTTAATTTTTGTTTAATCTAAAATTACATTTCCAATACTCTTTTCAATTTGATTTCATATTCAACGTTTAGTTTATATTTATTTAATCAAATATTTTCATCTTAAATGCAGTTAAATGGGAAAGAAATCAGATTTTTCCTAGAAGAATAATAATGTCCCAGAGAACAGGACTTTTGGAAGGAAGAGAGGAAAGGGATATAATAGCACATTTTTTTTAGAATCCAATTGTTAAAATATTTTATTTGGAGGAAAGGAAAAAACGTGGAGTTTTCTTCCTCGTTTGAAACAAAGATACAAATAGTGGAAGTACCTGCTGTTCAGAAATGTCATGGTTTTGAACAGCTCTGTTAATAATGTAATTAGATTAATGCTGCAACAGGCTCCAGATGGGTGCATTCCTGCAGCTAATAGCAATCCAATGAAAACCAGGGTGATCCATATAAATCCAAATGAAAATTGCTGATGAATTTGTGCTTATGCTGAAAATCCACTTCCAATACAGCATCTGCTGAGTCTTCAGCTGTAGAAGGGAAATTTTTTCCTTGAAAAGTAGCAGATACTCTCTCCCTGTCAACAATTATAAGATCAATAGAGGTGTAGTAAAGTTACAGGCCAGAGGCTGTAGGAAAGTACATTGCTTGCCATATACATTCCTGCACTGCACTGCTTCAGCGCTATTGCAAACACTTCTCGCTGTATGTCCAGGGGCTGCTCTTTTGCTTCAGGTTAAACATGCATCTCAGTACCCTGCAGCAGCGTGACTTTAGTCCATAACTGGAAACCCCATATTTCTTTTTCTAAATGATTCTTAAATATGCTCAACGAGTTCAAGAGAATATGCCAAGAGCACCTCTTAACATTCAGCAAGTTTTCTAAGAAGTGCACGTGTTCTGTGTGAAATCTTCATCGCATCAGTTAGTGGAACATGTATTCAAACAGAACAAGAAAATCACATGATTTATAAGGATATCTGTTTGATAAAGTCAGAAGGGGAAGCGATAGTACCTGGCCTGAATGAGCTAAAATAGTGTAGTCTGGTTATCATAGAATCATAGAATAGTTTGGGTTGGAAGAGACCTTAAAGATCATCTAGTTCCAACACCCCTGCCACCGGCAGGGACACGTCCCACTAGACCAGGCTATAAATAAATAGGAATTGAAAAGACCTTATTTGTTCACTAAAAAATAGTCTTGCTTTACTGTTACTATGTTTTACTGTCTGTAGCTCAGAATTCTATCA
The DNA here is from genome assembly GCF_017976375.1 of Cuculus canorus. Classification (NCBI taxonomy): domain Eukaryota; kingdom Metazoa; phylum Chordata; class Aves; order Cuculiformes; family Cuculidae; genus Cuculus; species Cuculus canorus. The sequence goes on from NC_071401.1 coordinate 140,672,038, forward strand.
GCTATGATTCAATATTTAAATTCATCCTGAAACTATCAACACTTGCACTGGATCACCATAGAACCATTTTGTCCACCAGCTATTTTGAAAGCTTGAGTCTTTGGAAACATGTGCTAACACTATGAAATAACTTTAACTGACCAGGATCCTGCCAGTCTTAATCGCCTTGCTTAAGCTTTGTAATACAAAGTTATCAACTCAGGACAAAAAATAGAGAGAAGTGAGTGATACCTTCCCCACTCACACTTACACTCTTCTTGATTTTTTTCTTTCCTTCTGCAATGACCATCCAATGAAGCATCCTGGAATGAGAAAGGTCAGTACCATCTCCCCCATAGGTCCAGGTGACATACAGAAGGTGGTTGTAATATTCTATGGAGGTAATCTCGGGTGCCACTGGTGCTAAAGGAAGAAGGCAAGTGTATTAGAGACAGAGTCTAACACAGTTGATTACCAAATTCAGCAATAAACTTCCAGCAAGGGATACTGTTGAGAAGAAAGTATCACAAAGATAGCAGAAAAATATTAGTAAAAGCATCTATCCTGGAGTTTTAGCTGAAAGAAATGAAAGCCAACATTTAACCTGGAGATATTTGGAACAATTTGGTTTAAAAAAAAAAAAAAAAAACACAGAAAAAAACCCCCAAGAAGCTACTGGGCGCAAAAACCATTTTTTTGAGTCAACATTTATAAGTGGAATCCAAATTCAAGTAAAAAAGCCTAAAACCTCAGATACTGCTTAACTGTGCTATAGCACTAAAAAGAAATGATAAACTATGAGAAATGAAGAACTGTCACACTGAATGATTTGGATAGCTTTTCCACAGGAAAAAATATCCTCTCTTCACTGAGCTTGCATTCTCCTAGGAGGAAAAGCCCCAACCTGTGATTTGTCAGGGAACACCTTTTTGCATGAAAAGCTATAATGACCTTTGTTCCCAGGGTGAAAGCCCCATTATCACAGAAGGCATTGGTCAGCTGAGAGCCATCTAAACACCAAGTGTCTAGTCTACTAGCTATATTATTAGGTATTAGGTGAAGCAGCTGTTGTCCTACCTCTTCCTCCCCACACCCAGGTCCTGCCCAGCACTTTCCTGCGTGGTTCACAGTTCAAGCTGCCCCACTGCAGATCCATCAGCCTGATTGATGGCTTGTCTTGCATTGGAGCTGCCATCAAGCCCTTGGCTCCCTATGCAGCCCAAGAAAACAGACAGCAACCTTGAGAGCTCCACATCTCCTCCTAAAATAGGTGTTTAAGGTGAGAATTACCTCCTGGAGTTGCTCCTCTATTAACTGCAGATGGAGTATATCTGGTTGGCTCACCTTGATTGCCTAATTTGGAGGTGCAGGTTCCCAATTAGGATTTAAGTTAAAACTGAGTGAAGACCCAAAAGTAAAGGCTGGTGATTGTAAAGACCATTACTCCCTCTCAAAGTGATATCAATGGGATAAACTAGATAAAAATGGGTAAGTATACAAATATGTGTGCTTGGCACATTTTTAGGAGTGCTATATGGAAAATGATACAGACTGATTGATCTTCCTTAGCACAAGCCTGTGAGTGAACCCTTCCCACCACCAGAACCCTGGATGGCAGCACAGCTGTGGGTGCCAGCAACAGAGGTGGAACCTAAGACAGACTCAGAGCTTGGATCTGATTGAAGGGGCCACAAGATGTCACTGCTGCTTTCACAAAGGCATCTATGACTTTTGCATTGAAACATTCGTTAAAGAACAGATTTACTGAAGTAATTGCTGAGAAAGGCAGCAAATACAATCCATGGACAATTTAGAGCCATTTAGAAACGTTTAGTAAGACTATTCTCTCAAATTAATCTTGAAATGTCCTTTTATGCTGGTGAGAGGAAGCAATCCTATTTAGTGTAAAATGTTTAAAGCAACACTGCTTCTAATTTCTAGAATTCCTAGTCCATCTCTACACAAGTATTGTGTATTCCTTACAATGAGAGGTCACGGGTGGCATGAATCTTTTGCACTCATAGTAATTTCCTCCTATACCTAAATATTGATGATATGACTCCATTCGTAATGTTCACACAGCTTATTTTCTTTAGGTATCTAGCAACAAACATCCACAATATGTGGAAAGAGACTACGGGCCTTGCATGATCAACTTCCCTAGCCCCACGTTCCACTGGAAGCTGAATGGCACAGATAGTCTGTAGGGAGTTATATCGTGTTGCTGATCCAGCCCAAAAGTGAGAGCTGACAGCATCCACAGCACCAGCAGACAGCAGCTTCACAAGTACAAATGTGGTTGTACTCGCTAATTCCAATAGCCTGTCTTTCTTACTCTTCATGACTCTTCAAACGCCAAAGCATTCTCATTGTAAAATGAAAATGCTGGTGGTCTAAAGTTCCCTTACTTACGATTGCTTTAAATCCAGCTGTTTGCAGCAGGTGGCATTAAAAACTCATTAATCACCACAGCAACGCTGGCAGAGAGCCACAATCTCTCCCTATGTTAAAACAACGACATGCAACTATTGCTGCAGGAGCCTAAGATAACAAATGCTGTTTCTAGTAAGTCTCTGGGATCCTCCAAATCTCCCCTATTCTCCTGAGGACACCTGACCAGTTGTTGTGGGAGAGAGTTATATATCATCTGATCTCTTATAATACCCTCTTTATTCCAGGTACTGCAGTTCAGTAAAGCCGCAGCCTCACTACAGACTCCACATGAGCAGCAGGATCTCGTGTTAGGGAAACAAGCTTTCTGCAAGGTTTGGTCCCAAACTCCCAGGTGATCCTTCTACTTGTGTTTTTAAAAAAACCAAGCTTACATTCAAGATGCACAAGTTAGCTTTCCAGTTATACACAGAAGAACTGACAGATGGTGTACTGCCAGGAAGACTACAAAACCTTTATTACGGTATTTTAATATCTAGGACTTTTTGGTGAGCTTTTCATTCCTGGCAACCTGTGCAGGGAAGGTAGCATTGTTCAGCATAATGCTGAAAGAGACCAAGTGCTCCATAAAACCAGGTGCTCTCTCTCTGGAAATAAAGAGGCTGAGGATGATGAAGAACTCTGCGGTTACTTCTGGTAACTTGAAAGAGTATAGAAGCAACACCTACTTGGGACAAGCATTTCCAACCTGCAGATGTGAAAAATTGGCATGCCACTTTCTCACAGGTTACTGTAACAGCTGTCCACAGACAAAGCTGAAGGGTTTCAAGTAATAAGATAATCAAATAGGATAGGAATGTATTTAATACGCACATTCTATGGTGCCCTATTGATAAGCACTTGTGATTTGCCCAAATCAGATTATTTTGTTAGGACCCTTCCCTTAAAATGCTGCAATCCGGCTAACTGCTATTCAACATTTTTATCAATACTCTGAAAGTCAAAGCATCACCGATGAACCATGCAAGTAAAATGGCAACTGGCCGAGGAGTAGAGGATTTGGACAGGGCTGTGATTTGAATTATTTGCCTCTAAGCTGGACGCGTTCAAATGAAATGTATTTCAAAGTGCCAGGTGCAAAGCTGAGTCTTTAGGAAAAAGACATGCAGACAACATTTCCCAGATGACAAACTGGAAAGCAGCTACCACAGGAAGTAGTTGGGAGCCACAGAACAGAAGAAAATCAACACAGACCTCCAGTGTGATGCCATAGCAAATGCAATCATCTAGATGCATGAACAGGAGACCATTGAATAGGGAGTTGATTTTGTCCCTGTAGGAGAATTTAGCAGACTGGTATTACACTTTCAGTTTTCACATACTGTGGTAAAGACAGTAAAAATTAGAAGGCAGAGATGGAAAAAAGTAACATGAAAAAATGTATTACTGACAGAGCACCTGATGAGTTCAATGGAAGCAATTTATCAACAGAAAAGAGTGAAACTAAATTCTGTATAGAGAGGGGAAAAAAGTTTTGTGTCTTTTTAATCAATAAGAGAAAAGTGCAACAAAAAATATGGACCAGATATTCAAACTAGAAAAAATCAGATCAGAAGCAAAGGATAAACCTTTGATAAGAAGAAATTCAGCTTTGCTATAAAACTTTCCATTTGACTCTTTTCTGGATATTTTCACTTGAGACTAGATGACCTTTTTGAAGAGAGGTTTTTCCAATCATAAATTGATGACAGGATGTAAGAGATTCATCCACTTCTGAGTTTTGTCTGCACCTCCTAGTTAAGAGGTTGATCCATTTTTCACCTAATATCAGTAACAGTCTTTACCTTCTCCATACAGAGATCCACACGGATTCTGATGATGCCTTAGGTTATAAAACAAGCTTAATCTCCCTAATTTCTGCTGCAGGTTTCTGGAGACACAATATCGAAGTGTGAGGGCCCCACTAGAACATTTCAACTTTAAAACGGTGAACCTCGCACCCAAATGAGTTGGAAAACACATTTTTCCTCTCATACAGCAACCAACCAGCTGGAAAATTGCTTCCTTATAGTGCTGCAGAAAAGTTGATTGATGCCAAAGGACAATGAATATCCCTGGAGACCCTTTAAAGGGCCCTGGTGAGTGCCATGAGTTTCTGATACACTGGAGATGGAGAAGCAACAGAATTTGTTGGCAGTGTAGCTTGGGATCAGATATTTCAGGCTGGGAGGGTTTCTGCTGACTTCAGTGGAGCAAGGACTTAACCCACTAATAATTCTGTCATTGCTTTGTTGACCACAGGCGCTATATTAATCATAACTGCATTCAGTGCTCTCCTCAGATACATCCTTTTAGTCTCTCAGCAAAAAAAATTCTGGAACTAGGCTAGCATCTGTTTTGAAGGGAGTGGCTGGGACCTTGTAGGCTGTTTTTTTCCTCGTAATTTCATTTCTACATCTATAAGAGTGAGTCATACTTTATTTCCGCTCAAGGTGCACTGAATTATTTACTGCTTTCAATTACTTTCTGCAAGGTGAACTAAATAGTGGTGCATAAAAGCAAAATGATTCAGTAGGGAAATCTGATTTCAGCAGCCTGGATGCTACGAATACATGGCAAGGCACTAACAGGACCTCTTGTGTGCTGTTCCCTCTATGTCTAATCTACATGACACATTGGAGATTCAAATCCAAAGTACCTGACAGGAGACAATAGAGTGTGTTAAATGCAAGGCCAGTCCCGACTGGTAGAGGATGATTCATGTGGTTATATTAATTTACTGTAGCTGAGAATACCTATTAGGAATGACTTGCCCCCACCAGTTTCCCAAATCCACCCAGCGAGGGTGCAATGCCTCAGTCACAGAAGGACCCTTCCCTATTTACAGTGAGCAAGAAAAAAACACCCAGCAGAAGAGGCAAAGCTAGAAGACAAGAATACCTGCCTTGTCCTGCCTAAGAGTGCATAATTCTACTCCATGCCAGATAAAGTGCAGTCACAGTCTGATCTGTGGATTACTGGGAGGAGGTAAAAGTATTTGGAAACAATTAAAATATAGGGGAAAATGTTTCATAACACTACCAAGCCTAAGACTTCAGATTAATTATTTACTCATTAACTTGTCAATGTTTAAACATACAGTGTCGTGAAAGACACACAGGTTCACTGGTCCTCACTGGAGCCATGAATTCAGCTGATGGAGAGGACTGGAACAGGGTAATCAAATACTGTGCTTTGCAGAAGAAAATTCTATATATTTATTTAAAGCAGTTCTCAAGGCTTTCCTTAAAGAAATAAAAAACAAAGCCTAAAATAACACATTTAGCTGTTAAATATCCTAACTTGCAAGTATCTGCAGGTGAAATGCAACACCGAAGTCGAACTTTCTCAGCACTTGTGTTCCAGGGAGTATTTCCACAGTCTTTTCAGGTGAGTGCTTACCTGTTATGAAGCTGATGGTGGAGCTGTCACAGCAGCTCAGCTCTGGGTCACCCCAAGTCACCATGGTGACTCGGAAATTGTAATACCAAGCAGGCAGCAGGTTAGCTATTTTCTGCAAAGTGACAAAAGACAAACAGTAGCTCAAGAGAAAATTCAGCATCCCGAGGTGTGACCTATAAAATAGAACAATTTTCATAAATCTAGTGCCCACGTTCATTTTACTCTGCTCCCATTCCTTATTCCAAAGGAAACCTCAGTAATTTGGCATTTGATTTCATATAAAAATCTGTACAGTGAGAGTAAATACAGTTGTGATGGCTCTGCTGCTTATTCTCTACCTGCCATGGGAACTTCTCATCGATTTCCAGGGCAGTGAGAACGATTCCCACAAAGCTATCTTCCATCACAAAATTCAGATTTCCTGAATATTTAAGTGGAAAATGTAGGCTTTTCTATTTTGATTAAATAGTGTTGGAGGATAAACTACAAAAATATTCTTGACTCAGATACCGTCATGCCAAAATACTTATTCTTTCCAACTTTAAAGTGTATTTCTCTTTGGATTGCCATTTATTATAAATAAAATATAAATGAAAAATAAACTACTTATGAGACAAAAAAAATTATATGAGATATAAATGAAGTATAAAATGAAATACATTTTATATTATAATATCATATGTAATATTTAAGTTAAAATTCAAATACTTCCATTGAAATAACAAAACCTTCCAAATACTTAATTTTATGTTTAAATGAAAAGCATAATTATATTTTTAAAATTCAAAATAAACATGAATTGGAAATAATTAATTTTTTCAACCAATTAGAAATTACTATTTTTACAGATCTCTGCTGTTTGCAGTGGCCTTTTTTTTCCCAGATACTAGAAGCCAATCCAAATATAGAGTTTATAGACTATTCTCTTTATGCTTTTTAGAGAAAGCTGTATGAAATTAATTGAAACCTTGAAGATGCTTGGACTTCTTTTGACATGCCCCTCGTACAATATTGCAATTACGACATTGCTTTGACAATTTTAAAATAAGATGCAGAGCACAAAATGTATGAAGCAACTAAACAAAGTGAAAGGGCAAATTCAATTCACTCATCAAGTGATAACCCTTTGGAAAATAATTGCTAATCTAAGCTATTGGATACCTTGGGTTTTGTATTTCCCTGCCTTCTCACTGGGCTCGGCACTCATGCTCCAGAATACATCCCTCAGAGACACCAGTAGATCACAGTGAAATTTGTGGGATGTGGTGGGACCCTGGAGCAACCCAAACAAAAGTTCACCAATACCTACCTGTATGTTAAATGCTGTAACAGAAGAACAGGGAGATACTTTTTTCTAATTCATGCTTACTCTTTAAAATTATTCTTTAAGAAACACTCATTTGGGCTGTGATATAGCACTGTCGCATGTCAGACTAAAATTCAGACAAAGGAATTCCAACTTGGCTTCCTTTAACAGGATTTGCAACAGTAAGGGAAAATATCTCATTTTCTAATGGAACACGTTAACTCTAGAAGATGGCATTCCTTCTAAGATGACTTGGATCACTCAGGTATTAATCTGGTTGTGCTGAGTCACAATTACAAGACATTAATTACTCATTTGTAAGTTATTTTTGGTTTTAATTTCCCTGGAGATTTATGTACTAGATTGAAAGTCACGTACCCAATTACAGTTAAGCCGCTGTAGCCAAAATGACTCCATAAATGCTACTACACAAATCAATTATGATAAACCACTGTGGCTCTCACAAGCAGCAGAAGTTATTGCTACCCTTTTTGCATACTCACAACTTTCTGAACAACCAGTTTCAGCTAAAATTACTTTTTGTCTTGCACTGAATAAAATCATTTCACTTTCTCTAGGAAATAAAGGAAAAGAAGAGGAAAATTTCTTTTATTTCTGAAAAGATGAGTGTGCATATATGTGTATGTGTGGTATTCTAGAAATCGGTCCCTACCTAGCTGAAAACGTAGCATAAGTCTTTGTGGCTTCAGAAGCATGAAGACTATTTTCACAACAGCATCTCTGCAGCTAAGCCTTCTAGATAGCACCCTGCAAGACTAACCCGCAAGCCCCAAATCCGTATCATCCATATTAATTATGTAGATAAGGCTTCGGACTACGACTCCTAAGGAGAAGATAGACTATTTAAAGCCTTGACTGACAACCTGACCCATGAACTGAAGCTGCCTCTGGACTTGCTGAACATGCCCATTTGTCAGCAAAAAAAGAGGGTCATCTACCTCATAACTCTACTTAAAATTTAGTATGGTTCAGCTGGCAATCCCTTGCTTCAGAACAGAAAATGCCTCCAACATCCTAGCCATTTTCTCTGCTTTGCCTTGAAAAATGTGCCAATGCTTACATATATATTCATGATGGAAAGCCTGGGCAAAGAAATGTCACAAGGTGCCAGGGCCACACAGGCATGGGAAAGCAAGTCAGTAGTGATCACTTTACCACAGAGGCAGTTAAGGAGACGGTCGCTGCTATTTCATAGTACGTTGTCCACTCAGAGGTCATCGTTGATGGGTTGAAGTAAAACATTTCTACAACGTATTTCCTGAACACCCCAAGGAAAGGTCTGTTCCAGCTCAGAACCACAGCAGTAGGTCCCAAAGGGTAAAGCGTCAGATCCTTTATTCCAGTAGGCACTACAAATCAGAAATTGTGGTTAGCAATGTGTGTGTTATCAGTTACACTTCATTTTAAAACAATAACTTTCCTTAACTAAGTTCTACCTACTTTTGGTTTTTTCCTGACATCATTGATTCCCAAGAGCTCCTTTGTCACAAGTAGCTGCATATGATTTTTTTTCAGCATTTATTCTTCAGTGTGTTATGTTTAGCTTTTCATAAATGACTACAGACTACTTGGTATTTTCTGCTCAGCTTGAGATAAGGTACAGGGCTTGATTTTTCATAAACGGAGGGTTCCATTCTACTTTGCTCAAAATCAAAAGCGTCAAAAGCCATAACAGTTTGGGAAGATGAAGACTATGAGAAGTAACAGTTTTTATGTCTATCCCTCCTTCCCTGGGTAACCTAAAGGTGCTGTCATGTATTTGCTATTCTTGCCTCACAGATGATGACACTGAGAAAGAGAAGTCAAGTGATTTGAAAAATGTCACACAAGGGTCAACTTCTGCAACCTTTACTTGTCTGGAAAGCAATTCTTCTTCATGACTTAACCGAAGCTGCCTAAATAAATACTTCGCTAACATTTGCAAGGGTTGCAGAGGCCCAGTTATTGCACGCTGGGTCAGAGCCAAGACCAGGACCCAGATTACTTCAGCCCATGTCAGCATGACTGCCTTTCCCTTTATAAATCATTTACCATATCTTTTCTCTGCTTTCTCTAAAGTGTTAATACTCACTTAGTGAAAATGAGGCTTAGGATAAACATGGAGAGAATTGAATACTTATGAAATTGTGTTTTAACTTCTTTCAGTTTCATTCATCATTAATCACCACTAGTAATATCACAGAACAATTTGTCTTACAGTTCTAACATTTTAATATCAAATTCAATCTCCTGTTATGAAAAGAGAATCTCCTATTGTTTTACTGCATAAAAAACATCCCCTTTGAAATAATTGAGATGTTTTGTTTAGAAACTGATTGCCATTTTGAGTTTAGTAAGAATCTTTTATGGTTGTGAAACCACACAAAAGTAGAGAAAATGTAGGAACTGATTTACTACAGGAATATATGACTTTACTTTCTCAAATAAAAATGGAATTTTGCAGATCTGTGAAGTAACTAAAGTGAGAGAGAAAATGAAAAGCATTTGTAAAAATCATCCAATAACAGCAATTTTAATAATAAAATATATGGGGTTTTGTACTTACTATTTCTTCCTTTTTTGAACTATATCATACTCCCTTTTCAAACTGTTATTCAGACCCAATTTATGGAAATATAAGGAGATTGCCTAAAATGAAAAAGCTTTCACCATATTCACTAGTTCACATATTTGCTTTCCTTTAAGGATTCAAAGCTTAACAGGTTAACCTTGTTTTTTTCTGTTTCACTTTCTTCCCTATGTCACAGAGAGGAAGGAGAATAAAAAATATTGAAGGTCTCTAGCTTTCAGACACCTCCTCTCACACAAGGCAGACATTTTGTCACAATGAGAACTCTGGTGACTCCAGCTAAATATTTCTCTGCTAACATAACTCTATATACTGAATCTCTTTCTCTTTGCCCTTTCTCTTCTTAATTAATTTTGTGAAAGTGGTAACCTTTACAAACAAATTGTACTGAAACTAAAAGATACTGAATTCTGTCCTAAGTGACTCTTTATTTAGGAGTGTGGTGGAAGCCTGAATTATAAGCAAGAGGGCAGCAGCTCTGCCTGTTGGCCATAAAAACACATTTTTGAAAATATTACTCTCAGTTTCAGAGTTCTTCTTATCTTCAGATCCCAAAGCACAGAACATCAAGATCCACCACTAAACTCAAGAAAATCAAGGCATACACAACTTAAGTTGCTGATGGTCGTGCAGTACCACAGTATATAAGCCGGTTCTCCTGACTTTTAGCACTGAAGCCTTCAGACTGGGCCACATTACATCCTTCATAGAGCACAATTGCAACAAACGTCTTCACAGCAGTCCTGCATATTTCATGAGTCAGTGGGAATGAATCACCTCTAGGAAGTGCCTGCATCTCTCCATGCACCACAGACCACCTGTAGCTTAGGCTGGCTGTACCTAAGTGAAGTAGCTCCCACCTTAAATGACATAGACCATAAGCATTGCTAGAAACAAACATATATTCCAGTGCCCAACGGTAAAAATGGTTCTTTCCACAGGGCTCTCTGTTGTGAATCCTGACTATAATTGTTCTCTAGTTAAATTTGGTAGTAACTTAACATTTAAAGGTGAAATATCTATCTTCCACTGAAGGATTATTTTCCCCACCTCAGTAAAGGGCTACACAATGCAAGAAAAATATTCTCAATAAGTGTTTATTACATATGAAACAACCGACATGACAATTTTGTACTCTTTCATGAGCTCTAGGGCTTAATGAATACACTATATACATTTTAAAACAAAACAAAACACATAACAAACAATAGATGCAGGGGTTACCAATGGAAAATGTAACAGGATCAGAAGGTGGTCCAACCAATGGTCCTTTCCGTAAGTAAACCACAACTTGGTACTGGGCACCAGGAACAAGGTTTTCAATGAGGCTGCTGCTTGAATTCACCTAATAGGAGGGAAATGCATAAGATACAAAGTACCTAGTTAATAGAAAGAAGATTGAGACTGTCCATGAACTACTCCAGTTACAAAAAGCATGATTCTGAAGACACTGGCATCAGCAGTTAAACCTTCATTCATTAAGCCTCAAATAGAAAAACTGTGAGAGTAGTCAGAACTGACCTGACAAATAATCTGACTCACAGAATCAGACTTGTTTTGCCATATAAAGTCAGCTATCACACTGTACAACCATTCTCTCCTACTGTCAGAATTTATTGAAATATTCAGGCTATATTATTCATATTCAGGTGACATTATTCAGGCTGGAGAATTTAATGGTTTGTTTTCAATAAAAGTCTGAGGTTTTTCATCAACCGTCTGATTCATCTGCAGTTATTTGAGTTGAAGACAGCTTCATGGGAAAGTGGTCTTTTGAATGCAAGCGTTAAATGACTACATGGTGAAATTAGAGAGAAATTACTCTCTTTTACCTCTCCTGCACAGCACTACAAAATCTAAGGCTCCTTGTGATTTTCTAGAAAATTCTAGAACTGCACGCTGATATGTCCTACTATTATTTTCTTTGCAACCTTTCCAAAGTCTGTATCATAGCCGTCCTTGCACTGGTGTTTTATTGCAATGAACATGACTGTATCAGTGTTAGCACAGACCTAGCGAGGAAGGGAATCTGTCTTTAGCAGCTGCTTCAGAAAGGTAAATCACTTGTAAATGATGCACAATGGTAGAAATGGATAGAACTCTCCAGTGAATTTTGCCCTTTTCAGCTTGTCAAGGAGAATTCAAACCAACAGACATTAATAATTTCAGATATAATAAGCTTATAAAATTTCATTAGACATGGTATGAATATTTGTAATAACAAAAAGAAACTAATAACTGTATTTAGACCTTTCTGCCTACTTGCAATAAACACACATTTACTTTTACAGGTATCTTGTTTATTCATGGATTAGCTTTAGGTATTTGTTTTTGAGATTACAGTTGAATCTTATACTATCTATTTTCCTCATACATTATATACTTGCTGTCTTTGGTTTATAATCATGTACTATATTGGTTTGCTTCCTGACTGCACTTTTAATAAATTACAAAACGGTTCTGAAAAACAGTTTTCAAATCATTGTCTAAAGACACTTCAAAGTGTTAAGGTTCATGGACAATATTGGAATAAAACTCAAACCATTTTGTCAAAGATTAATTTTAAAAGACATTTTTAAAAGATGCTGGCCCCCTCTAGTAATTAACATGCAACTGTAATCAGATACGATGTGGGATTGTACTTACTAAGAGTTTCAAGTAACAGAAAACTGCCATATTTGGGAGTTAAGGATTCTTGATCATTGTAAACACATCCCATACCGTAGCCCTAAAGAATTGTTGTCCATCCAAATCACAGGCAGTACGGATTATTATTTACTTCCCAGTACTGACACCTTTTTTTATGGATGAAAAGAAAAAATTACTTCTGACTACTTCCAAACTTCCAGGAAGTTTAGAGTCAGGATCTGTATTCATATATAGGAAATCTAGGAATGAATTTGTGCTAGTTTGTTGATAATCATGCACGTGAACATTTTTTTTAATACAAATGGATTACAGCATATGCCTAACTGCTATTATGATATGGCACCAATTTGCTTACTGCCACAAAAATCCTTCAGAGGGTACAGTGTAACTCAAAAGCTTTAACAAAGGATTGACCACAGTCAGTCCAGCAGAAATACAACTTCAACACTAATCTGGTTTGCTGCACCGTGTCATTCCTGTATGCCATGCTCCCCTTTGCATCAGCCGTGTCTCCTTAGATTGCAGAAGGGAGAACCTACTGCTGTGTTCTGCAGCCCTGAGCCTGATAGGGCCCTTGGGCATGACAATCTGAAACACCAGGATGATTCTATGATTCTATTATTTCGTATATTTGAAAAGTACCTGAGTACAGTAGTGTTTTTCAAGCCTTTGGCTTTCCTTTTGCTTCTGACAGGTGAGGGAGACCACAGACACAATAGTGCTGTTGCCACCACTGTCTTGTGATGCTGTCCAGGATGTCAGGGCAGTAGTGGAGCTTAGCACCGTCACAGTCACGTGCTGGGGTTTTTCAGTGAGCTCTTCTATCCATTCACCTGTGGGGCCTGAGACATGTTGCAAAATCTCGTTAGCAAGCCACTCTATGCATGTGAATTATATATGTCAAAATGTCCTTTCACAGGATTATTTACTTCTAGTGAAAGAGGCTGAACTGACCATCACCACAGTTAGGCAGTGAAGACGGCAGCCCCTGGGAAATAGCGTGTCGCTGCTGCTATTTCACCTATAGCAGAGCATATGATGAAAGAAATGTCGCTGTTTGAAAATTCAGATTGCAGTATTCTCTCTTGCTTACCATAAGCCACCCAGCAGGATCAGATTTGTTGCAAGTGAATGTTTAAAACAGTGATATCCAATAACGTACATATCAAAGACAAACACTAAAGGATAAGCACACAAATTTTTTTGCCTCTCTACATACTAACATGCCCTTGATGTGTACTACAGCCATGAAGTGTGAAAATCAAGTTCACAGAGGTTACACAGAATCTCATTTTCCATCAGATTTTTTGAAGTATTTGGTAGAGAACACAGAGTTAAGTGTAGACAAAATAACGATTTGGAAGCAAACTTCAGCTAGACTTGTTCAAAATTTCAGATTTTATGAAAATTGTCAGCTTTTTTTTGTCACTTCTTAAACTATGCTTGTGGCAGCTCTCTCCTTGACATTCCTCCCTCCATGCAATTCTAATGGCACTTTACATTTACTGAGAAAATAAAACAAATGCCAGAGAAAGAATTTACTGTAAGGTCTGCCTGTAAGATTTGACAATCCATAATGCTATCTGGGTGCGACAAAAATGTTATGTAATACAAGCCAATGATTTGACAGGGTGATTCACTGACTGAGTGCTACAAGGATAAGATAAGGCTGAAGCTATGAGTAAAATTTATTCATGACAGCAGACCCACACCTACTCAGGTAAAAAGAGCAATTTGATCATTAGATTTTTCTCTAGAGCAAGTACGTTTAGCTCTTACTAATGAGAAACTGTTTCAGCATTGGCATTAAGGAAACTGAGCTACCTCATGTCACAGCCCAAAGCCGTAGTTCCCACACAAAAAGCCTACTTGATCAAACTCATAAAGAGGAACAGAAAAGCAATTTCACCTTAAGAGTACTTACACACATCTCCAATTTGGCGTAGTACCAGAAACACATAGAAAATCTGTCTAAAATACTAAGGATCTTGTATTTGACAGAATACATAAGACAACTGCCAAGAATCCTCATATGGTTCTAAAAGCTTGCAAAACTAACAGACAAACCCCCCCAAAACCAAATGTTCCCGTGTGTTATATGCAAAATAAAAAATATTCATTACATTCCTGTAACATCTTAACACTTTATACCCAATGAGATTCAAGCCCATCCTTAACTTAGCAATCCATATACATATACTTGGGATTAATATTTTCTCATTTTTCTCAGGTCTCTGTCCCCAATTAGTAGACTTCATGGAGAATACTGTGTGTGGCTTAATGGAGAAGTCACACCTTGTAAAATGGAACAGCATTTGGTACTCACAGTAATTTTACATAATTTATTTGATATACTACTATACTAATCTATATCTTAATGTGAAATTAGAACAGCAGAGACTCTTTCCCTCATATGCTGCTTCTGGTTTTCTCTTTGTTTTTCCAAGTACTGTTTCTTTCAACTATAAAGTTGTTAAAAACATAGGAGTGATAATGGAATTCAGTTACATGCAGTTAAGCATTATGATGAATTTAAGCCTAAATAGTTACTATTTGTAAATATGATAACCTACCAAAGACACAATTTTTACTAGTAATACACTTAAATATTTGAGTACATTTAGTTTTAATAAGAATATTTCTGCCAGCCTTATCTACATCTTGTTGCAGCATTATGATCAAGAGAAGATACTATCCTCCCGCATGTAAAATTGTGTAGTCCTTCAGGTATTCCCCTGTTCTCATTGTATGCACATTTTGTAGGCTATATCTATTTTCTTCAGTAAAAAAAGGTACAAAGGTGACCACAGCCATCAGAAAGATAATAATCTGAATTCACCAGCACCTATCTCAACTGCTGACCTAATTGTCAGTCATGATACTAGTTTACACAGAAGTGTGTTATTACTTTGTCTTTCACTAAATCTTCTGTTAGGAAAACCTAGGATTCTGCAGGGAAATCATAAATTACTTTTTCTCCTCTGAATTTAGCAGGCTGAACAATTCAATCTAACATAATTTGCCCCATGTTCTTTCAGAGACCATGTAATTTCAGAGTTCAGTGTTTAATTGTGCAATTCCCACACTCTCATGCCCTTCATCTCTAACCTGGTACACGCAGCCTCAAGGAGTAAGGAAGTTAAGTGTTTTCAAGAATCTCTATGCCCACCGAATTAATTCTCAGAATTAAATTCTCTCTTTGAAAAATGCAAGAGGGAAACCTGTTTCAGTGAGCCACTTCTAAATACTGGGCAAGGACTCTGTCAAATACATCACCTGCTTTCAGTTCTTAGCTCTGACAGGATGGCATGATGAAGGTCCATCCAGGCAGGATATAATACATGCTTCCACTATATTTCCTTTTCTGGCACAGGAAATTCCAGAAGACTAGACTCTTCTGATCCTGCAGCATATGCCATACCTGCCACACTGCTCAAACTCCATGCATGAAAGTTATATTGGTCTTCCAGAAAAAAAAAAACAAAACTGCTTTGTTGAGATACTTACTGATGTAAAAGTTAAGTGTTTTTGCTGATTGACTTCCCCGAACTTCACAAGAGCCAGAGGAGCTAAACGTTGTTACAGATAGCTTATATTTTCCTGGTTCTTTCAGTTCAGCAACAAATTTGTGAGTGTCCTCACTTACTGTCAAAAATTCCGTGGAGTTCTCTAAATCAGAGGGGAAAAAAGTGTGGATTAATTGAAATTTCAAAGGCTCCAGCCACTGAAAAAAATGATTTATTTAAGAAATGCTAGTATTGTTTCTCCTGTGAGTTTAAAAAGTATCCAAAAAGACTGGATTTATGTGGGTAGTTCTATTTCTTGCCATCAGCAAAAGAGCAATTAATGACCAAGGCTGCAGTATAGATGTAGAGAAACAATAAACCCAGAACAAATTTTATTCCGATGATAAAACAGGGATGCCATGACTGTGCAAGTAAAAAAACTGCATGACATGGAAGAAAAAGAGCTTCCAATTTTCTATCTATTGCATTCTTATTCTGCAAAAGAAAGTATTTGCCCTCAAATTTGTGGGAAGACTTATGAAAACTGCTTGTCAGGAAATAAAATTCATTTAGATAAATTAGATTATAAGCCAGAAAATCTTTAAGCAACACGGTGATTTTCTTGCAGCTCAATTACTTGACGTTTCCTCAAGCTCTACCACAGCCTCCTTGTGGCCTAAGAAATATGTTTGGTAGCTGTCCTTTGAAAGAACCGTTAATCTCAATCTAAACTATCTTTTCTGTATGCTCCTTCCAGCCAAGGTCCCTGAGAACCTTTCTCAGTGGCAGACAAAACTACATGGTATACTGTACCTTCTTTGTCTCAAATTTCTATCAGCTTGTTGCTCCTTTCTCGAATATCAGAATGAATTTACAATTACTGCAGTGTAAACAATGCAGCAATGTGTACAACAGTATAAATCTTGTTTAAAAAAAAAGAACTGCAAACTGCAGTTTATTACACCTCCTTTATTATTTTTATGATGCCATGTCAGAACTAGATGCTGTTTAATGCACAAAACTTCTTAAGAAATACCTGAGATCTAACAAAGCCCTCTGAAGCACAGTACCAGGTAATTAATAATTTTTAGAGGAGACAACTGAACAATGGAATTACAGAAGAGAGGTATGAAAAGGGTATAAGACTTTGGTTTACCTTCTCTTTCAATATTGATATTGAAACCATCAAACGCAGTAGGTGGCTTTGGTGGTAACCAGGTCAGCACCATTTGTACAGGAAGGAACGAAGGAGGCTCTGGTGTGAGTTTTCCAGATGTGTTGACATCATTGGCCTCATAATCACTGGGAACTGCATTGACAAATTCCTCTTCACCCTCTGAAGACTCAGCTTCATTAGACCACCAGTAGGGCTGTGATGTGGTTTCATACTCAGTCCTGTTATAGCGGTAGTCTGGCCAGTCTGTGGATGTGTTTGCTGCTGGAATTTCAGGTGCATTGTTGGAAAAATGGCTAAGTTTTTCTTTCCTTATAATTTCTTGTGGTCCCATGAATGACTCTTCTGCAAAATTGCCACTGTGCTCTTCCCAGTTGTTTCTGTTGATCGGTATGATCTGAACGGAAATGTTTCGAGGTGGGTAAGGAACTAAAAGAAAAGCAAGGATTAGTCTTTTAATAGGTAAGTTCTGTGCAACTTTATGATGTGTTAATTTCCAGAGAAATGTTTGCAGAAAAATAATGCATCTAGGGGTAATTTTGAAATAACTTGTTCTTACTAAGATTCTTCCTTCTTTTACATACATTTATAGGAGAAATGATTCTAGTGGGATCAAGATGAGTATAAATACACAGAAGAATCATGATTCAAGAACACCACGAAGAAAAGTAGAAGTGAAAAAACAGTAAATCAGACTTCAGTACTATTACAGCAGCAAGATTTTTCTAGTGTGAATTTGTAAGAGTAGATCTTCATTTATTTTATTGTGTCTTCCAAAAAGATCTTGGTCATGGCAAAAAAATACTTCTGTAGAAATGAAATGTAAAAACATATGCAAAACTAATATACGGCATAGCTGATTTTTAAAAAGTATGACCTTCATGTTGCTGTAGGGCTTTTCGTATGTTTTCAGCAGCTACCTTTTCACAAGCATTAAACATCAGTTTAAATTTTAATATTTGTGAAAGCTTGATCTTAAGGTTTGGGTCTCCAGAAGACAAGAGCCTGGCATACTTCAACTTATACCAGAAGGTGAACACACAGCATTTTGTCTGCCGTACTGTAATTGTTTGTCTGACTGCCCTTACACACGGTGAGAGTAGTCTCCGCAAACAATTTTGACTGGGACTTTTTAAGCTGGTACCTTATAACAGATTAATTTGTTCACTTTCCGTGTCCAAGCCATGTCCACTAATACAAAACTAGTCACTACAATCTTATTGCAGTTCATGAAGGAATGAGGGATGGGAGGGGAGCCAGAAAGAAAAATGTGATCCTGTTGCTTGCATTCTTATGGTTCAATATCTCAATAACTAAATTTAGGATCCTCAGGAGAGAACTCAGCTGGCATACATTGGCTTTTTTCTGTCCAAGGCAAAGGACCAACACTAGTGCATTCATCTGAAGATTTGGCCTTTTCATTTTACCACTGGTTCATTTCACTTTGGACCCTAGAAAATGTCTGTGGTCCAACAGATTAACAGAAAAGTTTTGGGCACCATCCCAGGACCAAATTAAATTAGTTCTGGACCCTGAACAAATGCAATTTTCAGCCTTTGCAACACTGCTGTCTTGGAAATGAAAAAGTTCATGCTTCAGGGCATAAACTGGCTGCCAAGTGGGGCGACAATGACATTCTTCTCTGTGATAGAAGACTGCAAAATGAGGAAGGCCTTGTCCAACAGTTTAGCTATGATTCACTGCGCAAGGAGACAAACCAATATAGACAGATAATAGTATGCTCAGTGAGGCTACTTCTGTGGCTTAAAAATTAATTCCTAGCACATGGCCTAGGGTACCTCATGTGAAGCAGAATTTATTTTCTGCAAAGGAAGCTTTCTAACAAAAACACTTAGGCAAATTTCCCTTTGCACTGCATTGTACACATAGCACTGTGTAAATAGCTGCAGCATCTTCTTCCCATGCTCCTGGCCAGGAGCAGTTCCCAGAACCCTCCTCTCTGTGAGATCAATCTCCTCCCCACGGCAGAAAGGAAATCAGCCATAGAGACTTAGAGCAAATGATATGCAATAATGTTCTTCACCTGTTCTGTGCTGTTTGGGCTCATGCTGGATCCCACTGTACTCCACTAGTGTGCTTTTATTGAAGGTTGCTTCTGACACCAATTGAAATGTGATGTTGCTGTAGCATATACCTGGTAGCCAGTGGTTGAAAACTGTTTTACCTTTAAAGAAATCTGCAGAAAAAGAAAAGAAGAAAGGAAAAAAAAAAAGAGGAAAATACATCAAATGTTCACTTTCTGATAATGCTGCACTTTCCTCCACATGCTGAACTGGCAATGCTTCAGATGTTTAAGCATTGCTTTGCCTGGTCTGAGACATGAGATTCTAATATTCAGTTTGTCAACAATTTTCCTGGCTGTCAAAGCCACTTTGCTATGAAAAAAAACAAGGAGGGGGGGCTGGGAAGCCCAGCACAAGGAACATGAACTACTTTTCACAGGAAAGGGAACTGAATCTGGCAACCTGTTTCACGTGACACTGAATATCTCAAAGAGCATCTGACAGTTTCTGCAGACCTTTAACTGCTGCACGCAAAAGCCTCCTTTTGCTGACTGAGGCATAATGTTCAACGCAGATGCTCAAAGGCCCATCCATCATGCAACTGAGTGGAAGCAGTGGTATTGAGCACTTGCACCATCAGTATCCATGTGTGCTGAAGAGAAGCTGTTTAGGGGTATTTGGCCACAAGAAGGAGTGCGCAAGTTGATTAGTGAATCTCTTAATTCAGGTTGACTTTTTTATTTATCAGCAGCTGTAGCTACACATTATAGCCCATGGAACCATGTATTAGCTGTAGAAGACAAAAATAACTCCTGCTATACCTTATGTTCTCTGGAAAGAAGTCACCTATATATTGTGCTATGATCCAGAAACAACCTTCCTAACTCGTGGCACTTCACAGAAGTGAACACACAATTTCTAGCCTCACTCTATACTGAAACAAAGAGACTGCAAAATTTTCTGACCCCCTTCTGGAGGTGCATATCCCCCTCTGCTGTCCCCCTCTGCTGACTTTAGAAAGAGCTTACAACAACCAGACTTCTACTTTGGGAATCTTAGTTCAGAGCCTAAAACTTAATCCAGCATCTTCTAGATTGCTCCAAAGCATTTTACTGCCACTATGCAACATTAAACCATTGCGGTTTCGGAGCCCACAGTGTATGCAGGTGCCTTTCTCCCCTCATAGGATGTTTTTCATAGGACAGTCCCATTTACATCTTTGAGACAGATGCTAAGCTTAAGCCATACTGCAGGATAAAAGGAAGTTCAGTTGTAAACCATTAAAAAAGAAAACCAAATTTGCTCTTCTTAGATTGTTATAGATGATTAGATTGGTTGTTTAAATTGTTTAGACAGTTGTCTAGATTGTTAGATTGATTGCCCTTGATTAGATTATATTAATAAAATTAAAATTTTTTAAATGCAGCAGAGATTATTAGCTGAGGTACAACACTGAATACTACATTAATATACAGCACAGTACCGTTAGCACTGTGTCACTGCATGGTGATACAGAACTATCAAGTCTAAATCCTGTGCCAGGATTCAGGTGTCTTGAATGGGCTTCCCAGCTCTGGGGAATCCCAGAACTTTCCTATCAGCTATTTACTAAACATGAAATCTTGGCCAGAGGGAAGAGACTGGCAAATTTTAATTCTTTCAACTGATACAAAGTCATCTAGGGATTTCAGTCAGAATATCTAGAAAGTAAAAAGATGTCTCTGTCTTTCCTACTGAGTTTTGGGTTTCTTTTTTTTTTTTTCCTTTGTTTTGGTTTGGATTGTACTGCAGTAGGGAAGATAAAAAAATGGTGAAAAGTTTTTTGGATGTTAGTACACATGCTTATTTGGAAGCATCAGAAACTACGGGATTCCTTCATAGGTTTATTTCAGATTAAAAAAATCCAGGCCACTCAGTCTTCCTCTAAAATCTCAAATAAGGGAAGAATTACTCGAACTAGAACTGGAAGAAGATTTAAATCCAAAATAAACCACCAGCTCAATTCAAAAAGTCATCCTTTACTTAATGATATAAAATATTAAGAAATATAAATCATTATAACCAATACATGCAAAAAACCACACCTAAGACTGTTTAAAATATTTCCAGAAGAGTTGGCATTAAGTTTTAGTGGAATAGTTTCCTCCTACCTTTGTACAGCATTGTTCTGTAGTCTTTTCCTTCCCAATAGCTTATATTTACCCTGGTAAAAACATTGTACTTCTCTGGGTATTGAATTTCAAACAACACTCCTGTTTCTGGAGATGGTTTGTAATCATAGATAGAAACACTGCTCACAGGAAGGGGTTCTAAAGGATATACAAATAAAAGGAAAAAGGAAGAAAAGAGCAGATTAATAGCCAAATCGAGTTCTTCACACATATACAACAACAAAGAAATAAATGGTTTTACTAGGCATAGCACAGGCAGTCTTCAACCTACCAAGTGATATCTGGGGCTTCACAGAGGTCTGAGGCAAAGCTACTCAGGACACTGTCAAAGCCAAGATTTGTGTGTTTCCCCACAAAATAATTTATGTTCTTGACACTTAGAGTTTAACAGACAAATTTCCTTATTTCCCATTAAAAATACAGTTAAAATAGCAGTTATTACTTAAGCATTCACGGTCACCAGCCTAGAAGTACTTTCATCTTTAATGCTTGCCAATTACATAAAAATGCCCAGAGAAAACCAAAACAATTGAAGTTGCTCATAGAAGTTCAGATTTATGCCGAATTTAAGATCAGCTGAGAAGCTTATCAGGGTAACAGCTAACAGAAGCTATGTGAATGAAGATTTTCTATTTTGATATGTATTCATTTCTTTATTTCATGGGCAATTACACAGTTTCCACTTCTACCCTATCTGAGAGGGCCACCATATTCAATGTAAATACCGACACCAAACTTCTAAAAAATACGGCATTACAATTATTGTTATTTTACAGATCAAGAATTGAGGTACAGAGGAACAATCACAGAATCACTGGTGTTGGAAAAGACCTCTAAGATCATGAAGTCAAATCATCAGCTCAATACTGCCGTGCCTACTGAACTATGTCGCATAGTGCCAATCTACACTTTTTTTGAACACCCCCATGGACGGAGGTTTACACCAATGTGGTTTCATAGAATCATAGAATCACCAGGTTGGAAAGGACCCATTGGATCATCGAGTCCAACCATTCCTAACACTCCCTTAAACCATGTCCCTAAGCACTTCAATCACCCGTTCCTTAGACACCTCCAGGGAAGGTGACTCGACCCCCTCCCTGGGCAGCCTGTTCCAGTGTCCGATGACTCTTTCCATGAAGAATTTTTTTCTGATATCCAGCCTGAACTTCCCCTGGTGGAGCTTGAGGCCATTCCCCCTTGTCCTGTCCCCTGTCACTTGGGAGAAGAGGCCAGCTCCCTCCTCTCCACAACCTCATTTCAGGTAGTTGTAGAGAGTAAACAGATTTTCAAAACAAGACTACAGCATTAGATGAAATTCATCAGACTAACATATTTCAAGAGATGCAGACATAACACCCTCAGTAAATATGCCTACACCCTTATAGGCATTATCATATTGATTTAGCTCCTGCACACTGTGGGCAACAGAATGAAAACTTTAGGTTGTTCCTTGGCCTGGCCCTAGAAGACACATTTGCGTTCAAAGTTCTGTTGCAGTTGGCCCTGCAGAAAAACTAATAAAATGTTTTTGCCCAAAGACCATAGAGTCACAACATGCAAGAGAAAGAGAAGATGAAAGAGAAGAGTAGTAGTGGTTTGAAAAGTGGAATTATCTCACAGAAAGTGAAACAGGTTAATCAAAGATGGAAAAGCAAGACTGCAAAGGAAGGAAAAATCAAATCCCAATTACCAGCACAGTATTTTCACCACAGCACTAAGTTTGCAGATGTGATAAGAAGTAGAGAATCAAAGTCAACTAAGAATAAAAGCCACAGATGCAAAGAGAATCTCTCCCCAATTCTTAAGAAGTTGCATTGGCATTTCTCACTTTGTCAAGTTTAAACATTGTGGGATTTTTAAACTATTTCTCGGGGCAAAGATGCTTCGTTAGCTTCAGGTAAACATTAGTATATTTCTATGTTAATCACTTAAAAACTCCCAATCTCACAGATACCAACAGACACTTCAGTGACGGGATCTGTGAAAATTTTGCTGACAATCATGATAGCCTAGAAATAAACAGGAGTAAAGCACATCACAAGAAACAAAGCCTACCTTCTTCTTTCTGCCAGGGCTTTTTCAATCATTTATTCTAAAATAAATAGTTGATCTGACTATCCACATGGCCAGAGGGTTCATATCACAGCTCACACAGCACATAACAGTAGTTTAAATGTCAATAAGAATCTCTGAATAGCACAAATCTTACATGCAGTCATCTTTCAAGTTAGCAGGTGTACCCTGGGCTTTCTTCTGCTATCTCATTCACATCTGAGTTCTCCTTATTTCTGAAAGAATTACTGAAAGTGTCTATGCCAGTGATTAAATTACCCCATTTATTACTGCCTCCAACAAATCAAATAAAGGATGGAAGTTATATTCATTTTTAATCCAAATTATTTTTCCTCCTGATGCTTTGATTTAATTAACCAATAATTGAATTAAGTGGTAATCACCACAGACTGTCTTTCTCATTGTTATCTTCCGCTTACTATCCTCTCCTTGCTCATGGCTGATGTTAGCAGACTAACATGAGTGATATAATGCAATTTAAGGATTCTTCCATTATCTTACTTCCTTCGGCACCAAATCTTCACATCAAAAGCTATTTGCACACTGTGAAATTAAAAGGACACTCAGCAGATAAAAACCATGTCTGTTTTTCACTTACTAACTGTTCTTAGGGTTATTAAACTTTAAGAATATGCAAAATGTCACTCTTCACTATCTATATTTATAATTCAGAGCATAAACAGTGTGGTACTTTTAGTTTCACTATTTTCAGTATTTAGGAGCCAGTTTTTCACAGATTTGGTGGTTCTCAAGAAATAACCTAAATAAAATTTAATACAATACCTAAGAAATCTTACAGCTTTATAGACACTCAGCATTACATTGATGCCTGATGTCATATTACAGAAGGGACTTGGAGGATTTCAGTGTTCCTCTAATAGCATGCTTAAAGCACTTCTTCATGCACAATCTCTTTATTTTTAGACTTGCAGATTATATTAAACACATAAAAACAAGCTTGCAGGACCAAGACCTAAACTTGCCTTTTTTCTTACTGTCTCAGAATCTGCTGCTCCTATAGCAACCACTTTCTATCTGTTTTCGACAAATTTAACTTCTGTAGATGGCATAAAAAATGCTAATAATCTCTTTTTCAAATGCCTTAAAACACTCTGGATTGAAAAAAAAAAAAAAGGACATCAAAAGTAAGTACCATAAAGCCATATTCCAGTCCATATTCCATTGGTTTTAATACTCTTAGATCAGGTCACTTTACCGACTCAATTAGTGATTGATTACTGTGGTAGGTTAGATGTAGTATTACATGTGGGTCACGAGACCGGAAATGAGACTAAGATCAACTCTCTTGCATTTAACAGTCAAACCAAAATTAATCATGATTTACCTTCATATCATGACTTTTATAAAAAAGAAACCTCATTAGTGCAGCAATCTCACTCCTCTGGATCATCCCCTCTACTCATATAAAGAAGTTGTGAGCTACAGAGCTTTCTTACAGGACGACACTATTTCCAAATATAGTTACTGGGTTTATTCAGGGTAAAGCTTCTATTATGCTATAAGCTTTAGGGATCTTTTTATCTCTTGCTAAAAAAGCAGCCATTTCTCAGATTAAAGTGATGCTGTTTAATACTTTAGGAACATAATGTTCAAGTTTATGATATGGAATTGAGGGTACCATGTGCAACTGCTTAAGAAAAGTGAACATAACTGATGGTAGTATCTGGCCAATGATGGTATATACTGCAACTTCTAGATGCCCATGTAAGATGACATAAAAAGTCAATACCAGCTGAAGCTCCTGCTTCAACAACTCTGATCCATTAATGAGACAGAGGAAAGGATTTGACCTGCTGAATCACTTCCTGCAGCATCTGGCACAATGACAATTGAGCATTAACTAGCTCTAATGCCAATTACTTTCTGAGAGCAGAGGAGATCAGAGTCCCAGACAACAGGCTCGCTGGCCTCTTGAGGGGAATATTTTTTATCGAAGACAGAAACAGAACTCTACCTGAAGGGAATACATTTAACAGTGATTTATATAAAGAACCATTGGCTTTTGAAAAAATGAGACATTTAGCACTCAAAACTCCTAATCAGAAACTAAAATAAAAGTCAGGCAGAGCTGCACTTAATTACCCTCAGAGATCCTGATTTCTCCAGTTCCCAGTAGAGATACATTATTCCTATACAATGGCTTTGCAATGTACTGCTTTCCCCATTCCTTCAAATGTATGAGCATGTTCTCTGGAGCGTGTCCAGAGAAGAGCAATGAAGCTGGTGAGGGGTCTGGAGAACAAGTCTTATGAGGAGCGGCTGAGAGAGCTGGGGTTGTTTAGCCTGGAGAAGAGGAGGCTGAGGGGAGACCTTATTGCTCTCTACAGCTACCTGAAAGGAGGTTGTGGAGAGGAGGGAGCTGGCCTCTTCTCCCAACTGACAGGGGACAGGACAAGGGGGAATGGCCTCAAGCTCCACCAGGGGAGGTTCAGGCTGGATATCAGGAAAAAATTTTTCACGGAAAGGCTGCCCAGGGAGGGGGTTGAGTCACCTTCCCTGGAGGTGTTTAAGGGATGGGTGGACAAGGTGCTGAGGGGCACGGTTTAGGGAGTGTTAGGAATGGTTGGACTCGATGACTCAGTGGGTCCCTTCCAACCTAGTGATTCTATGATTCTATGAACATTTTTTTCTTCACAACAAGAAGAAAAATTTACAGTGAATTCCAGAAAAAAAAAAAAAAAATAAAGGCTATATGGGTGTGAGTCACTCTGGCAAGAATAAAACAAGACTTTAAGCTGGAAAAATAGAGAACGAGTGAGAATTTTAGTCACTGATTCTACACCCATGTTTTTTTATTTTTCTTATAACCTACTTCAAAACCAATTAGTAACAAGATGAAACTTTCAAGTATTGCAAAACACTGAACTAATAATATAAATTCTGGAGTCACTTCACTCATGTTGAAAAGCCAGAACTCCAAGAGCAGAAGAAAGCAGGCAAAAATAATTATGTCAGATACTAGAACCCTTGTCCAGACTGAAAACTGGAAGGAAAGTCATTTTGATAGGCGTAACACAATTGCACTCTCTGGAATCTGACCAGGACATCAAGATTCACACACCTGTTCTTGCAAAAACCATCACAGGGATCTTCAATAATAAGTGGTTGGGGTTTTATAGTTAATGATTTCTCCTTCACTGAAGTACTGATCCCAATTTGCTGAACACAGCTTTGCTATGGAATGAGAAGAAAAAGTGCTATTTTGCCCTCAACTTGTATCTCACAGGTTTTCTGCCTGAGAATTGAATGTGCCTTGTTCATCTCATGCTTCTGATGTCTCAGCTCAGGAAGCGATGTAAGCATGTGGGCTGTGCTCAAGCTAACAAAACCCTTGGGCTCCAAGAAGAAACAGTGCAACCAATAGCTCATTCTTTCCATTATAATCTGGACTACAGAACTTAAACAAGGCAACTCCACAGTATGTAGTGTTTTCATTAACATGAGAAACCCCTGAAATTATTCCAGTCAGAGAAAAGTTGACAATAAATTGTTCACTCTTATAGAGAAGGTCCAAGCAAAAAATAAAAGGCTCAAGTGATAGAATACATGCAGGTATAATGTATATTTATTTAATGTCGAGATATTTTGTATGTACATATTTATGCACAAACATTTATATGTATTCATATTTATGTATTTACACATTTCCACATATATCATTATATATTATACAGACACATATTGTATAAAATATGTATTTCATTATCCATGTTTCTCTTGAGGAATCTTTATTTTTTTCTAGACAGAATATTTCAAGGGATAAACCAAAAATCTTTTCTGACTTATATGGGATGAAGTTTCAGTGTGAAGAGACATACCTTTATTTGCCAATATGCTGAGAAGTAGTACAAAGCTGAGCAGTGTAAATAGGAAAAATTGTCATCAAAATATACCATCAGAAAGCAGAAGTCTTTCATGACTCTCACTGAATTTCTAAGTAGGCAATCCCTTTGAAGGACCTTGATCTCATTTTGACATGCACAATTTGGGTACATCCTGCTCCATGTGAAACTTGGATCTCCAGCATACGGCCAAGCTGAAAAACTCCATGTCCTGGCACTGACTCCTTTGCAGACATCAGGAGATTCCAGAAAACTATTGTGAAATATTGAAGTACAGCCTCGGGAATAACCACATTGGCACGATGGGCTATCCTGCTTGATTTATCTTGTGGCATCCTAATGAATGGGGCAAATCTGCAACTGGTAAAGCTCTCTTGATACCAATGAAAGTAGAACATGAATTAATTTGGTCCTGTAAGCTAGTTGCAATGTGTCATTTTTTTTCATTTGTAAGATATAGATGGAATAAATTAGATAGTTGTATACCTTTGCATGGCTAAAATAAACTAAGGATGTTAAACAGCCAGAAAGAGCATATGGCATGAAGAAAAATAGGAATCTATCATAATTATTGTCTACCAAAAAAATCAAGTGAATTAATAGTCAGAAAATTATGTAAAACAGGCAGTGGGCAATATCAATAAAAAGAAAAATTTAAAAAAGAAAACTAAAAATAATTATCACCTAAAGCATTTTTGCAGGAGAAGCCAACAGTCACTACACGAGTTTTAAGATGTCTTCCCAAAAGCATTGTACTGAAATCTACCTTAAAAACCCAGCCTGCTGCATTGCCTTTTCATTCAAATTTACTTTGATTTCTGTAGCCTCACAGTTGAAAAGATGATCTATGTTAGTAGCTGAGGCTGCTACATGAGAGAGAGCACTCACTCTGCCTAACAGAAAATACTAGGAAAGAGATTGGGCCCTTTCCTTTGCAATGGGGCTCACAATTTACAGCATACTTTTACTGGTCAGTAGAGCACCTTTCCACACTGCCTGCAAAAACGCTCTTACATTTCCATGAACCAGGCTGTCCTTCTGTTGAGAAAAAAACAGTGAAATTCGCTCTTGCCTTCTTGTTATACGAGTTCCTCAAGCAGTACTGGCCACCTACCAAAATCACTCGTCCTTCTAAGGTCTCCGAGGTCTCAGAGCAGCAGATGCCACAAGAGGAAACCCTGAGATGCTGCTAGCACACCTGTATAAGACAGGTGGTAAAAAGGGGTAGGGTCCTTTCTGTTGGAAAGGACATTGTCAAGCCTTGGAGGAAAAGAACAGTGTGTGCTAAGGCCTTTGGAGCCATTCACCTCTCATTCTTCCAGGAACACCTTGTGGAAGCTCTCAGAGCCATAAATAAGAAGACTAGGGTTGGCTTTGATGGCCTGAGCAAAAATGCTTCCCTTCTTCCTTCAGATATCCCCTGCTCAGGAATGTGTGCTCCATCTGTCATCCTGGATTACACCTTTTCCTGCTACCAATGACCCTTGGGGGCTCAGGTTGTCAAACAGCAATGATCTCTGTTGTGTGACTGCAAGTGTAACATTCAAAACCCACTGGAAATGCAAGGGGAAGCATTTGTTCAGTTGTATGTGAGAGCTGATGCTTCCATTAATTCCTTTTAAAAAAGCCAAGCGAACAATAAAATAGGAAATTGTATTATAGCTATTTGTCTGCAAGGTTAATGCAGTCAACGAAAAGGAAATTCAGACTCCCTATGAACCCTTAAATTGTCTGCTACAAAGATGTTCTTGCACATATGCCTTACGAAAGACTTGCATTACCCAACCCCATATTTTTCCCATGGAACCCTTCACATTTGTCCTCATCAGGGCACAACTTGAACACACATGGGAAGGCTGAAGAATGTATAGATGATGCAAAATCTGGTCACTCCTAAGGTTCAGTCATCTCACTCAGTAACTTAATGAGGCTACTGTACTATGCTTTGAACATTATTACATTGGATGGCATTCGCCGTTGACAGAATAATATCAGTACACAAAATCACAACCATTCCTCATCTGCAAGCCAGCTAAATCTGTCCATAAATTTTAAGGTGCCATTTAGCAAACAAGAAAAAATCTGGAAATTATTTTTGCCCCATCCAAATAAATTTTTGTCTGTCTTTTCTTGAATATGTCTTCCAGATGAAAAAATTAGTTTTATATTCTACAAATTGTTTTCAGGTTGGCACATGGAAATAGCTCTGGAGCAACAGCAGAGCCAGAAATACGGTAGGAATCACACAGAAATCTGTGGTGCTTCACATAATGACAGAGCAAACAATATCACATCTCTCCCCCAGAATCAATGCACCTGGAGGTAGTAAGAGACAGATTACTACCAATATGGTCTCCATTGCAAAAACCTTCAGCTGTACTGGAAGAAACACATGGTTTTGGTGACTACTATCTGCTTTCCAGGTACCGTGTCAATGTATTAGCAATCAAAGAACATTGTTATAGCATTTAAAACAGAATATACCTTACCATTTAACAGGAATGCTTACACTGAAATGTCAGTCAACACTTTTTATGCCTTTACTAGACTTTTGGAACTCCCAGTTCAAATGGTTTAGCATGAACATCTGGAAATGAGGTTCATCCATCACTTATTTCAGTATCTTAAACCTCTTCAGTCAGTGCTCAGGAAGGGTGACCCCAAGGAAAACCCAGAGCTGTCCCTTTCTTCTTGTCCTGACCTTGTGAATTTTCACTCACAAGCCTTCTAAACACATATTACCAACCGTACTTACACAGGGATTCATCCTACGCATAGGGAGGACCTATTGAAAATAAAAAAAAAAAACCCACCCAACCTTCTCCATAAGAAGTTCTGGGGGGAAAAAACACACAAAGGAAAGAAACAGAAGTAAAAAAATAATAAGGTGTTACTTACTGGTTAACACAGTGATTGATCTTGCTGACTTGGAAACCATATTTGAGTTCACTACCAACAGAGTTACTATGTAATATAGGCCATGGTATCTGGCATTAAAAACCACAGGGGTAGGTAAAGTGCTATTGAATTCTTCGAACTGGAAAAAGTAGTTCTTGGATTCTCCAGCTATCTTCACAACATATACAGAGGATGAGCTCACCACATCAGACGCTTCCAGGGAGACAATGATAGAATTGTCTTCTCGGACAGTAACTTGGAAAGGTTCTGCATTCTGCGAGACAAGAATAAAGACTTCACTGAAGTAAAATATATTGTTTCATTTTTACCCATTTCCCCTTGCATTCATAGGATCGTCAGGTTATATTTGTGATGAAGTTATGTTTCATATTGTACAAGGCAGTTAACATCAAACCCTAGTAACTTTTTCAGAACATAATTCACAGTCAGCCAAAGTCCACAGGCATCTGATTATGAGGCCAGTCTCTTGGCAGCGGAGGCTGGTTCCTGCCATGTGCTTTCTGATCCTCTGGCTACTCCATCCCTTACATCTCAAGGAACAAAGCCTACGCCACTCTTTCCTGACAGAAGGTGGAGTAGAGCAAAAGAAGGATGAGATTAAAAAGGATATCAGGGTCAACAGGATTTCCAGTAAAGGCACAAAATGTAAGTCATTTAAATCCCCCCCAAAGAGCTGATTATATCAAGGCTCTTATCTTGCAGAAACAGCATCATATATTTTTCAATGCAATATATTCTGAAAGCCTATGACCAAAGAATAATTTTTGGCACTGACTTAGCTTTTCCAAACATCCCCATTCTAGCAAGTACAAAGCAGCTCTGAGCACTGTCCACAGCTTTGCTTGGCACTTTTCATTTTCTAAGCTACACCATTACACTTTCAATATTTCTTTTATTAGTAGGAGAGAGAAAGGAGCAATTTAACCTTGTTTCCATATATCATGAGCATGTTAAGTCATTGCCAGCTGAACACACTTTCATTTTTATTAACTGCAAACCAGCTGTCAGCAAGAAGCACTTGTTCTCTACAGGACTTTCAAAACAGATTCATGGTAATTAATGAGAAGGAAGATTTCAAGCTTACATTAAGAGTTGCCTTTTGTTTATTAGGCTACAGTGATGTTTAGATTTTTTTTTTTTTTTACCCTCAGTGAAAATTGTAATATCTGATGTTTTCAATTCCCATCTCCAAGTCATCTTTTTTCCCCTTCATATTTCACAAGCTGAGAACTCTATTTGGAGGGAAGGTTGAGCAACCACAGCTAGTTTACAACTCATTCACTCAGTCAAGTTGTCCCTGTATCAAAGAGCTAGACACCTCCTTCAGTATTTAAGTCTAGCAGCTTGGCTATCTCCTGTCTTCTTGTAGTTCTGTTTAGTGGGTATTTTTTCCATGAGAATAATCTTTTTTTATTAGCCAGGCTCCCTATTTGGAAGTCACACATATGGTGTTGCCAACATTTAAAAAAAAAAACAAAAAAACCAAAACACCTAAGAACAAAGAATTGTTAACTGGGGATTATATTCAGATGTGCCCAAAACCAATCAGAGATTCTTTTATCATTCTTCCTCCCCATTCTCCTCGCACCAAAAGATGTGGAACGACTCATACTTAAGCTCTTCTGACACGGGAAGACAGAAAGAAGGGACTCATGATCCAGCTTTCCAGAAGCATATGCCTTATTTTATCACAGAAAGCATGGTTGTCTTCAAAGACCAAGCAAGGAAAGCGAGACCTGATTCAGCAAGGTTATTACTACATATTAAGTTTGAAGTGCACGTACCATCCTGTAGAAGTCAGTGGGTTTTGACCTTCCATAGAGTTGCATTTGAATCATAGAATCATGGAATGGTTTAGGTTGGAAGGGACCTTAAAATCACCTAGTTCCAACTTCCCTGCCATGGGCAGGGACACCTTCCACTAGATTATGTTTCCCAAAGCTCCATTCAACCTGGCTTTGAATACTTCCAGGAATAGGGGATCCACAACTTCTCTAGGCAACCTGTTCCAGTGCCTCACCACCCTTACAGTAAAAAATCTCTTTCTAAGATTTCATTTAAACCTTCCCTCTTTCAGCTTAAAACCATTCACTCTTGTCCTGTCTCAGTATTCCCTGATAAAGAGCCTCTCCCCATCTTTCTTCTAGGCCCCCCTTTAAGTACTGGTAGGCCGCTATAAGGTCTCTGTTGAGCCCACTCTTCTCTAGGCGGAAAAAGCCCAACTCTCTCAGCCTGTCCTCATATGGGAGATGCTTCAGCCCTCGGATCATCTTTGTGGCACTTCTCTGGACTCACTCTTAAAAGAGAATAGTGTCATTTCTAAAATTACACTAGTCTTTTCTTGGCTTTGCCATTGAACTGTGCAGTACTAACTCAATGTGCCTACCTTGCTATGAAGTGACAGACAAAGGAGCCTAACAAAATTATACATGACAACAAACAGTTCAAAGCAAGTTCCTTGTGTTTGGTGGTATTATAAATCATTTGTGATGTTAATCAAGAACAGTTGGAAATTAAGCATATAATTGCGGAGTTACAGACATTCCTAGAATGTAATTAGATGCTTTCAGAGACTGCTCATATGGGCTATGATTTTATTCTTTGATTCTTCCATGGGTATTGTATTAACCATGTTGAAGACTGTGCTTTCTTTTTTCCCCTCACAGTGTTTTCTGGAATTCACAGTAAGTACTGTTCAGCAAATGATCCACTAGCCTTCTTCAGCAGTTTTCACACAATTAGTGTAACACGCCTCTGCTATCTAAATACGTAGAAGTCATTCAGACGTATGCTATTGTCACCTATGACAACACCTAACTGGGGAAAATAACTTTTTCTGAGTCTTTTATCTTTTAAGCACTTGGGAGTTGGGAAATGATAGCCTCTCTCCTTTGTGTGCTTGTGCCCAGATCTTTTGAACCACTGCTGCCATGATGCACAGGCATTTTTTGTGACATTTCTTTAGTAGTGGTGTGGCTCATCCATCCCACGCCTGCACCCACATGCAAAATAAATCCCTCCCTTGAACGCTACCTATTCTTTTCAGTGATTGTGTGGCCCTCTTCCACAGACCTGTATGTACCCAGGCTCTTAAACTGCTGGATGCATGGGAAGCATGTTTTGTGGGAGGCATCTGTTGTTTATTACCCACTGGCTCCTGAAATAATTTTTATCCTTTCATTTCAGCAATAAGGTTTGGTTTATAGAATGAAGTGGCAGCTAAGGGATGAGTAAAAAGGCTCAGCAATTAACATGTCATAAAATTAGATCACTTGTCTCCTTTGGGATATGGACTTCACTTTGGCAGTGTTTTAAAGGAATGGACCCTTCTGGGCAACCTGTCCTTCACGTTCTATGAAGTGAGGTTTACCAGCCTGGGCTTGTGAAGTTGAGAAGGTGGCTAGGGGAAAAATTGAGTATTTTTTCTAAGGACTGCTGAAAGTGACAAACATGCCCCACTTAACTAGATTGTAAAGGCAGTGTATCTTAGGACTGACAGCATCAGTATGGTAAATACACATTTCATTACTTCTGGTCAGCTACCTCCAGGATTTAATTTGCTGGTGTCACAGCTTGAGCGGCTGTTTCATGCCTGTGGGGAAATTTGGCAGGGCTTGTGCATTCAGAACCAAATTATTAGCTCCGACTTCCTTCCTAGTTTATTATTACAAGCTCGTGCCACAATAAAGCACTTAGGAAGAAAGGGGGTGGGTGGAGGGAAGTAAATCCCACAATGTGATGCCTGTTCACAGTCATTTCCAGCGCAGAGATGAGTCATACTAGTGGAATTTCCAGCCAATAAGCAGGTCCCAATTAAAATAAAAAGGAGGGGGAACTGAGAAATATACAACATGTCAAAATAACAATATTCAAAGAGTAATAGGGAAATAAATGGTGCGCAGCAGAGCTCATAGTTCTCTGGTTTTCCATCTATATTCTCAGTTTATTTCCATATATCAATATGAGTTTTACACATGAGGAAGAGATCAAAGTTACAAAACAGCTACTAATTTTATGTACTTTAGCTTTTGCATGTCTCACTCTGAAACACATTGGGCCAAAACCCAATTACCAGAAATGCAATTAGTTACATGTTCTGCTGACATTAAGAGGAGCTGTGGATGCTCATCAGCTCTGTAATATTAAAGTACTGGTAACTGCAGCATGTTATCTAGTGCTAGACAAATGGAACTAAGATCCTGAACAATCTGTTTTCTGTCAGCTATTACAGAGTAAATTCTGAAGTATCACAGAATATTCGAAGTGGGCATCTGAAATCCCAAAGACAGAATAAACTTTACAGCTATGAGGATCTACTTCTTAGAGGAAAGTACCATTATGGTCACCTACCATGGTGTTCAAAAATAACGTGAATGGTAGGTAGTATTACAAGACAATACTGAATACTAAATCCAGACCTCTTGGATGAAATACTGGCTATTTTTGTGAGTGATTCTACTATACTCAGATATATTTTGTTCCAGTGGCCAATAATGCTAATTCCATTCTAAATCATGATGACTCATTCTCACCAAGATTCATCTTACTTGGTTTAGATACTTAAGTGCAATGGCTGAGACCCAAGATGATCTTTTCAGACAGAGTATCTGTGGATTCATCTGAGATCCAAATTAAATTTGAAATTTCAGTGAACAGCCAAAGGGTCTGTGCTCCAGCTCGGCAAAACTCTTGTCCTTTGTCACCAGGTGTAGTGAGTCCAACCCTTATGACAAAGACAGGACTGGCATCCAAATTTCAGGATCTTGGTCTCTGCCATAGTCTTGCAGTGGTACCTCCACAGACAGCACACAAGTAATGTCATAAAATAAACAGTATTGCAATTAGGCATAAAAGTCACATCACAGTATTTTTGCACCAGCTTCCTAATGTATGTTTTTCCTGTGATGGTGACAAATGATACTGAAGAATAATTACAATAAAAATGGTAAACATTAATTTTATTCAGAAACTGGAATCTTATCTCCAACAAAACTATTATGCATTTGTTGGAAATTTATTGTTTGATGTAAATCATTGCAGGGAACAGAGTCAAATTCTGACCTATTTAAACTGTTTTAGTAATCTAACAAATTCTTTCATTCTCTCTCTGTGCAGGCTAGAGAGTTCATGGTTTCGGGATAATCCCAGCCACCTGCCAATCCTCTATAGTTAGAATAAGGAGGGCTACATGGAACTCCCTTCTGTTACAATGTGAAGTCACCATCCAGAATAGGCAAAAATTTCTGGTTTCACATTGTTTAGCTCTGTTTTGAAGTATGAATTAATACTTAAATCTTCACCTCAGATGACCCTTCAGGTTCTCACTTTGCTTCCATCATTACTGCATCATCTGGCTCAGCCCAATACCAGATCTTTCTTATTTTCACAGCTTCCTCCTCATTCTCTTCACGGAGTATTTTCTGCTAAAAGTGTTGCGATATTGAGGTGCTGGAGCATGTCCAGAGAGGGGCAACAAAGCTGGTGAAGGTTTTGGAGAACAAGTTTTATAAGATGCAGGCCAGGGACCTGGGGTTGTTTAGCCTAGAGAAAAGGAGGCTGAGGGGGAGACCTTATCACTGTCTACAACTACTTGAAAGGAGGTTGAAGTGAGGCGGGTATTGGTCTCTTCTTCCAAGTAACAAGTGATAGGACAAGGGTAAATAGCCTCTAGTTGTGCCAGGGGAAGTTCAGATTAGGTATGAGGAAACATTTCTTCACCAAAACGTCTGTCAGGCACTGGCAGAGGCTGCCCAGGGAAGTAGCTGAGTCACCATCCCTGAAGGTATCTAAAAGATGGGTAGATAAGGTGCTCAGGGATAGGGTTTCATAGCGGACAGGTATGGTTGGACTCAATCATCTCAAAGGTCTTTTCCAACCAAACAATTCTGTGATTCTGTGATTTAATCTTACACTGTTTATGTTCCACATCCAGTCTCTTTACTCATTTCAAAGTCTTCCAATGAAAAACTTTTCATGTGACTGAAACTGGTATGATTTCACAAAAAAAAAAAAAAAAAAGAACCACTGCTGCCAGCGGCAATCACTTTCAGAAAAAACACTTCTCATAGCTATGACCTGAGAAAGATTGTCTCTATGCACAGATAAGGAAATTGCCCCACATTGAGGCTTCTTTGGAATTGCTAGCTATCGTTATTGCACACTACAGACTTAATAAAAACGACAACTAATCCTTACAGAATTTAGGGAAGAAAGTACAGCCTAAGCTTTCCACATGTTCCAGTGAATTCTGGAGCATGCATAGGCTTGAGTACCGACTGCAAGAGGAAAGGATTGCTTGAACCAGTCTTCAAAAATGTTACAGACTTATAAAAAAAATGTTAAGACTTCTTGAAAATAAGGATATTTATTTCCAATGCTTTTGTTTTTATTTACACTTCTCCACTAGCTGTGCACAGAACTTCCTTTAATAAATACTCTTTGGAAGAAATACTCCATGGGAAAAATGGAACCCTTATCTTCAAGATTTTCCGTGCAAAAATGATTTTAAGAAGTGGAAAGATAGCACAAGCAGTGTGATGTATGACGTTTGATTCAGGTTAACACATCATTTCTGGCATTCTGCTCTATGACAAGTGTCCTCAGCAATGTTGCTATTTTCAGTCTTAAAAAAACAGTAATAACAATCAGCTGGTCATACTTTATAAATAAGCTTCAACATCTGCTTGCTCTGGCAGACAGTTTTAAAGGGACAGGTATTTTTTCCCCTCTCTGCAAGTCAATATGGAATATAAGGGTGTTCTTGTAAGCCAATGTCAATATGGTATACACAGTCCACCAGGTTTTGCTACCACTCTTAAGTTAATAATTTGGAAGGAAAGCTTTCTTGACACTATCAACAGCTATTACGATAGTGTTAAGTAAATGCCAGAATGCTAAATATGTGAAAAAGAAATGTTTGCATTCAGTAATGCTAGTATCTTTTACACATGACCTTGTTAGCATATCCAATATTTATTAAATTATTGTTAAATACATACTTCTATCTCATCTTTCTAGTGCAAACTGGAGAGGGCAAACCCCAAGCATAGTGCTGACAAAGTTTTAAACTACGTCAGAACTTCACGGTGGCATTTATCCTTGTTATTGATACTGACTGCATGTATATGCCCCAAATAAGACAGGAATTCCCATTCAGGCAGATACGGGTTGGTTTCTCTCCACCGCAGACTTTTAGCTTCTCTCTAGTAATAGAATTATGTCAAAAAGGATAACTCTTCTGAAGGAAAATATGAATTTGGTCCCCATCTCCAACTGAGACCTTTAAGCAGTCTCTTCAGTTAAAGTTTAGCCATTCCTTGTGGATGTACCCAAACACATAAACATGCCAGATGAACTACGTGCTTTCATTAAAATACATTTTCCCTCATAAGCCCTTATGTGAAAAACAACAAAAAAGGGCAAAGGAAACATAACACATTGCTTTATCAGGTCTCTTAACTCTGCCAAACTGGTCCTTGTAGAGTTCTGCATTCGACACTTCTTCTCTGTCTCTGGGAGAAATGTGAAAGCCAATTTCTACCTGAACAGATGTAAAATGATCAGTGTTGTACACAGGACAGGAGGAAGGCAAGGTCATGTTAGGTGGCTCCTCTGTTAAATATGATGAAGAACAAATGAATTTATGCTGTTTAATGCTTCAGCTCCAAAACTTTGGATTCATCTGTGCAATTGACTGAAGTCTATGATATAAGCTTCTCCTGCTGAAATAGCTGCTGAACAGTTACTGAAAGGTGACATTAGAAAGTCACACAGAAAATTCTCAATGTTCACCAAAAAAACTGTGACCATGATGTTCTTCATCACTGCTGTGCAGCAGAGAGGAACTGGACTGGACTCATGTCAGCTGAACTTTTGTCTTACGTGCTTTGGCAGAGAGTATGATGAAAAGGTAGAGAATGATCCTTATGGGTACTAGAAAAGCGAAAATGCCTTCTTTTTTAATTGATAGGGCTCCTATATACTCTTCGTATGTGCAGAAGTGTACTAGTTCTTAAACACAGAATGCAATGCTTTGCTAACTGCATTATCTACAAAGAGCATAGCTGGGAGGATGTTAGAGTTTTTTTCATTTATCCGAGAATCTGGAGACCAAGGTGGTTATCCAATTCATTTCCCCTTCCCCTTCCCCTTAATGTTAATCTATAACAATAGAACAGTCTAGATGCCTTGCTCAGTAATTCCAAGTAACTTTAAAGGGAATTAATCACCAATGTGCTCTTAAGTAAATTCAAAAACTCTGTTTTTTCCAGTGATCTGAGACTACCAGAGAGGCTTGGAAATTTGAAATAGAAAGCCATTAATAGAAACAATTAACAATTTTCTCTTTCAAAATCAGATTTTTTTGACAGGGAGAATTCTGCAGCAGATGTGGGCTATGTTTTGACCCCATTGAAGTTGCTGATTTCAGTTCGGTTCAGAGTTCACATTAAACATGTGGTCTACCTTATTGCCACTCATTTTCCCCCCACCTCCTACCTCTCAACCTCCCCAGAAAAAAATCCCCACCCCACCCCCACTCTTTCTTTAAGGGCCTCAACCACTGCATAATCAGAAAAAACCCCTGAATTTAACCAGCCTAAATCCAGATCACCAATCTTCCTATTCTGTGCTCTAAAATACCGTCTTTTTGCTCCAAGCCATAACCATAATGCAGCTATGGCTATCCCCTGAAACACTGCTACTCAGGTAGCAATGGGTTTATTTTGTTTCCAGATTGAAGCAGAATCCAATATTCACCCTTTGATTACCCTGTTTTGCTCATGTGTTCTCTAAATTGGCAAGAGCTGACCAAATAACCAGCTGAGATTTTCTCATGTTACTTATACATAGTTCCTATGGCTGAATTTAATTTTTTTTTCTTGCTAAAATATCTGCTGTGCAGGTTTTTGCAGGGCTGGTCATTTGGGGTTTTGTTTTTTTGGGGTTTTTTTTTTTTTCCCCTTTCTTTTTTCCAACCTGTTCTTGAACAGAGGCAAACAGGCTGCGTCGTTTCCCTGATGACTAGCAAGAGATGAGCTCCATAATTCTCTGTACAGCACAGGGCCAACTGCAACTCCACACAGAACATTTCAGTTGTTGCTACAGCCTGATTTTCAATTCATTTCTAGCATGGCTTTAGGCTCAGCTCAGCTATTTGTACTGATTTGATGAATTCCTATCCACAGAAGACTTCTCCATCATACTAGTGCTGGCAACGTGCTGTTCGGCAGTCATGAATTCTACCAAACTCGCTAATTCTGTGAAAACTCATAGCTTGTCACAGCCACTCTCCCCTACAGGGATAACTCCAGCAGGATTTATTTGGTCATAGTGTATCAAACATTTAGTTTTTAGTAGAGCTGCCACAGGTTGACTTGAAGGAAGTGAGTGAGAGAAGCAAATACAAAGGGCTTATGAAATGTAGTCTGGTCCTCAGCTGTGGGGTAGTCCTTTCAGATGTAACATGTGCCACCCCACCTGCCCAGAGGAAGAGATCAGCTGGGGGAGAATGGCTGCGGTTACCTTTTAGAGAGATGACAGTCCAGGTTACCGAACATTATATGGCTTTCATGAAAGATATAGTTCTTCTATAAAGTCCTCTCCTAGCATCTTAACGGCAAATGGCTTCTATTTGCACAGCATAATCTTCTGCAACTGTGGTTACCAGATCAGGAAAATAATAGATGCTTATACTTCTATTCTGATAGATAGCCACCACATTTATCCAGCATTGGGATCCACTTCTGTGCTATTGCACAAACTTGCTTAAATGTTCTGCACACTTCTGCATGTGTAACTAAAATACTGAATATCCTGTTACCTTCAAAGTGAGAAGACCTTAATGACATGTTGGTCAGAACTTTTATGCTGAGACTTCTGTATCTGATGTGGAATTCATCCTGCTTCGTTTTATCAAACTAAAATTTGGGCATATAGTCAAATCTCACCATCTAGGCTCCCTCTGTAGGAACAGACAGACCTGGAGAATTTCATTTATCCACTTAAGTTAAAACAAACTGCCTTCTGCAGATGCTTTTAACTCTGTGCTCTTTCCTCTTAAACAAAAGAGGTAGATGAGACCAGAAGCATCATGTGTGTGTGATATGATGGCAGCTGCAACTTAGATTTGTATTGCCATTTTTATGCATTATGGTTCCTAATATTTTTTGTCTAAATTAATACTATAGTTCTAAATTTTGTTTAGCAAGTCTCTTTTTCAGCAGTATAAAAGTACATGATAGTCATGACTGAGCAAGGTATATAACTTTAAGTATACAAAAGGTCCTACTCAGCAAAAGATGTAAGCACGTTCATAAATTCTCTGCCTATTTGACAAAGGCTGGCCCTGTGTACAAGAATCAATCAGGAGATCAAGGACTCCCTTCCTGAGTTGCCAAGGAGCAATAAACCTCTGAAATGGCTTCCTAATTTGTTTTGTGTCTTTTATGAAGTGAGGTTGCTAAAAAGTCGTTCAAAGGATAATAAAAATATTGGCTCATTGAGTGATGCTGCCACCCTGTTCTGCAGGTTTGGTATTCTCTTCACACAAATTATTGTTCCTTACTGCTGTTATGTGTTTTTCACTCTTGGCAGTTATTCAGTGGCCAATAGGGATACAGATGCACCCTTATAAATATATACATCAGCCTAATATCTTAGGCTGACACAGCTCAGTAGTAATAGTATGGAGAGCAAACAGATTGAATTTCTAGTTGGTTCAGAAGTTACAAACCCTTTGAACACAGAATTTATAGAATTACGCTTTAGCCGTTAGCTTTCTTTCATATGTTTCTCTCTTAATATCTGACAGAGCTTTTCCCCAGGCATGATAATGGCTATCCAGACATGAGAAGACTTAATACACTGAGAAATAGAAGAGAGAAAAGTGTGTATGGAAATCATCAATGGGAAGTCTGTTCCCTGAAGTAGAATTGACTATAAAACAAAAATATATAATCTCACAACACTATTTCTTCATTTTAACTCAGGATGCTAATCCTTTATTGTCTCTTCTGAAAGGCATGATTTTATAAACAGCATGACCTTAAATGAGTCAACATGACCTTTCCCAGATATACCCCACAGTAAATATTTACTGAGCTTTATTTCATAGGCATTAACTCATCAGTAATATAAAAAGCTTTCAGGTCACTAGACAATGCAATATACATCTTCATAGTGACATATAAAAATATGCACAGTTTAAAAGTGATAATAATTTTCTTTCCTAGTTCTAGGTATGAGTTCACCATGTATTGATTTATGTAATCGTTTTCTTCTTTCATTTTATGAAGTATTTTTTCGCCAGTGCAAGGGAAGGATGGAGATGAAGACATGGAAATTTTTTGCCTTCCCTTTAATTCACAGCAAGTGGTGCTTCCATACTTAAACACTGGTCATTTTGCATTACACTAATCCAGGCAAAAATACATTAGGCTAGTTGGACAGCTGCCATTTGCCAGTCTCAGTATGGTCATTTCTCAGTAATTGCAATGCAAATATAAAAATATCTCTTATCTCATCAATTCCTGCACTTAAAATTCAAGTAATAAATAAATTGCCTGACTCTTTCACTGAAACAAAACATTTTTCATGATTCTCCTGTGAGCATACCCGCCTTTATTTCAGAATGCCAAAATTCAAGTTCTTCTTTTTCCATGTACGTGACCACCAAAAGCCACTAAGATCAGCTTTGTAACTGTATTATATTTAGATGTCCTACAATGCAGATAAGTATCTGCAAGATCTTTAAAAGAAGCAAAGCTAGGCATGAAGGCTTTTTGGTTTTTTTTTTCAAGTCAAGTGTGTACCTTTAAACCTCTCCACTTGCAGAGCACAGTCCTTTACGTACCCATACATACACAACCTACCTATCAGAAAGAAGCCAGAACATGCACACTGGTGGTGGTGAGGCCCCATGGTAGTGGGAGCTGTTTGGTAACCAAGCCAAATGAGCAGTTTCCATTACTTATTTAAAATTTTAAATACATTTTTGCCTTATTCTACACCAGGTCCTTATTGATATTTTTCCTTCACTTACACTTCAGTGGGCCCATACAGCAATGAAACCTCCTTACTATCAACATCAGACTACATTTTTGTTTCTCAGCTCAAGCTTATTCCTGATATTACTTTTGCCACGTAACTCACGCGCTAGGTGAGTCAATTAACAGAAGTATGCTCCTGACCAAGCTGTTTCCCACCAGCCGTTAGAAATTTAAGGCCACAGAAAAGGAAGACAGTGTTTGGTTGAGGTTTTCTTCATGGCTAACTGACAACAGGTATATTAAGCATCGCAACTCCAAGCATGTTCTTGCGATGATTTCTCAAGTGACACCAAGAGCACACAGAAGAAAGTTATTGCCCAGTGTTGTCATTGTGTTTTCTGTATACTCACCAGACTTCAGAGGAGAAAGTCATCACACAAAAGGACTACGAGCTCCCTACATCTCACAGCACCAAGTGTCATTTGCAAGCAACAGCTTCTCCACAGCTTAATGAAACACCAACAGCAACAGACTGGGGGCATACTCTGTTTGTTTTAAGCACCAGGTAAAAATGATTGGCTTGAATTCCCCCTTAGATTTGGATCATAAACACGATCAGTTACTACAGCTCAGTCTATAAAGAAAAATATATTTATCTATGGTAACAAAATTAGCTATGCTCTGCTTATTCCTCCTGTTGCAAATATATCTCCTAGTGTGTGTGTGAAAGAGTAAACATTCATACTTGCATTAGGTATTTGCATGTTTATGAATAAACTATAATCCATTTGATGGTATTCTTCTTTCTTGTCTTATTAGCCCTGTAAGCTCTTCATTCAGTTCTCACACACTGCATACAAAAAAGACAGCAAAAGAAATTCATGTCCCTATAATGGTGCACAAAAATGCATGAAGTCTGCATAAATAAGAAGGACTAGACCCAAACACTAGAGACCATGCTCCAAAGAACAGGAATGTCTTAATATTAGTCACATCAAAAACAGAAGCTGAAGAAATGTTTTTGTTTGGGATTGTTGGTTTGGGTTTTTTTTTTTCCTCATTGTCTCTGCTTGAAAGAGGGGGAAAAAAAGACATGCATGAGTGATGGTAATGGAAGACCTATTTGTGACCAATTCACTGGAGAAACAGTACAAGGACGTATCATCCTTGTGAAATAATTTGCTCTGTATTTCTTCAGCCAGATGAAAGTCCCATTATGTACAAAGTAATGTGAAGATGAATACAAATTTGGGAGAATTATTATTCTCTCAATACACACTGCCTCGGTGTAACTTGTCTTCACCTCTGTCATAGAAACAGGCTTCTTTCCACGTGCTTCATATCCTCATAACGTGTGTCTTTTTCAACTAACCTAGAATGAATTTGAAAGTGCACAGAAGCAACGAGGAGTCATTCATGATTAGGGCTCCTGCTATGAAACAAAACCCACATGTGCTCCTGAAACATACAGCAATTAGCAAGTGTGAAATCGAAAAATCACACCACACCAATTGTTAGCAAGACACACAGAAGCAAAAATAAAATTAAAGAGCTACATCCTGGACAGCTTAGCAATTCAGAGTGATCTTAATGAGCATGTAACAATTTCATTCCCTAAGATAAGGCTCTGTGCTTCATACTGACACATCTGAGCTCCTCAAAATTTTCCTTTTCACACCACCACAAGATACAAGGTGCTGTTATCCCAGACTCTCTCACCTTTGCTAGTTCCCGAGCTTGACAAGAATTTTGTGGAGGAACAGATTTTTGAGATGTAAAGAAAGATTGAAGGTTATACCTGTTTCACCTAATAATTAACATTTTCTCTTTCTGCAGCTCTGAGAAATAAAACTAGGTCCAGTACTATGCCGAGTGCAGCACATCAGCTTGTTTAGCCCATGAGCCATCATGTTACCTATAAATTTTAAGTAATAACAGAGCAAATCCTTCTTCCATATAAAATTAAATAATAACAAAAAAAAAAATCATACTTCCTACAACAAAGCTCCACTCTCGGTTGAAATCTCCTGCTATAATCACATTACAAATAATTCCAAACAACAAAAAACAAGGACTCTGCCACCAAAAAAAGCAGTCTGCATCTACACATGGTAAGACAGATGTTGGAAAGTAAAGACCATGCTGTTTCATTAAGTTGTCCTAGAAGCTATCATTCACATGCAGGTCAGCAAAAAACAGTCATCTAATTTGGCATGAATGTAGCTTGAAATCGAATGCATACAATTCTCACCATCACTTGGTAAAGCAGTTTGATAACTGTAGATGTGAGGATGGAGACAAAGCCTCCTCTTCCATTCAAATATGGCTCCAGTCTGTTCCTCCTGGGTTAATGGCAAGGCCATCCTTCTTTATTTCATCCTAAGGAAGCTGTGATCTTGACATGCAACCTCTGAAGCGCGTCGTCCCTTGTTGTGGCTAACTCCAATATTACTCTGATTTGCCCTCACGGCTACAGAAATTACTGGCAGTGTATTTTGCACTTAGTGAAAAGCACTCTGTTTGAGATTTTAAAAGGTATTTAGA
Organism: Cuculus canorus; assembly: GCF_017976375.1. Taxonomy (NCBI): domain Eukaryota; kingdom Metazoa; phylum Chordata; class Aves; order Cuculiformes; family Cuculidae; genus Cuculus; species Cuculus canorus. The sequence continues at coordinate 140,716,658 of NC_071401.1, forward strand.
GATCCAGAATATAAATTTGTACCTTCACAACCAAAAATCTGCTTTTATGACTTCCATACCATGGGCAAAATCATGATTCCTGCAGTACTACGCTAACTTACTCATTTTAGGGGTTGATTTATAAGGAGAAAGTATTTTATCTGAATCTGAAAAAGTTGCATGTTATTTTATTGAAACTTATGCTTTGAAAAAATATTAAGAATCTATTTGATATCTATATCTTACATGGTGGGTTTTGGTTTGTTTCATTTTAAGCATTTTGTATTAGCTATTCTGAGAAATTCCAGAATGCTTTTGTAAAAGCAGCTCAGAATGAGGATCTAGGGAGAAAGACCAAAAGCACAGATAGAATAATGATTATAATTAAAACAAAACTCCTCAAAGGGCAGAAGTTATAACTGTGATAACTAATTTATCCCACATACACAAAAAATTATAAGGAGGATTTTGCCCTGGTAAGACAGATTTTTTTTTTAATTTTTTTTTAAGAAGGATTTAATTAAATACCTCTCAGATCTATTCTCTTTCCTTGAGATTTTAACTGTCAGGCAGCATATCCATAAGAAAAATGATACTATCCAGGAAGTAATTATCTGCATTAAGTGTGCTGTTTGACTGCTTTCCTGCTACAGTGATCTCTGGCAGAAGAAGGAAGCAAGGAAGTTGGGGGAGGAGGGAAAAAAAATGGATTCAGTAATTTGAGAAGTTAAAGACATTTCTCTGTGTCTCAGCTAACAGAAGGAGGGCTTGCTGTGCTATATGAGCATAACAAGGTTCGTAAAAGCACAAATTATTTTAGTGACTGTGTGTCATGTTTGAAACTTGAAAAACACGAGGGGCTTAACATGGCATTATTTGCTCTGAATAATACCCCCCTAGAGCCACTGATAATCAGAACTGTTATTACATATTAGCTGATCAAATTCAGGGGCTCCATCCACACAGTACGACCAGATCTAGGTGTGGACAGATGTTGAAGCTCTTTGTTATCTTGCCTTTGTTTTTCCTCAATTCTGCTGGCTGCCCTTGGCTGCCACACAAGGACAGATGCATAGCACGAGTCATTCCGGCTCTTCCTTTCTCTCCTGGCTCCAGTTAAGAGTGCTTATTAACTACTCAAGGTGAATGTGTTGCTCATATTCTTAGAGCCCCGTTTACAAATGTTTTATTACCCCTGACTTTGATTTATCCAAGCTCCCGTTGTTCTCAATAATTGAGAATTGAATTGAACCTTAATATTTAAAATAAGTTTCCTGTGTGTTTTATGATATCAGCTTACTTACTGAATCTCTTCACAGGTTATCCCGCACAGATTAATACTTTTCCTTTTCCTCAAGGACTTTTGCAACCACTACTTGATGCTAGTCTTTCCATATTGTCACTTGCCCTCTGTTCAGTAACAGGAGACATAAGTATCTATTTCTGGTTCTTTCCTTACTGCTTCCTGTACATGACACTGTCTTGTCAAGAATAAAACAGAATGCTCCTTTTTAGAGAGATTTGTAGATAAAACTCATCAGCTTCTGCTAATTTGCTTTATGTATATATTTAGAAATTATAAAAACCAAGCAACAAATTTCATATAAAACTTGCATATGGTTTGCTCCTACATTCCTCATCTTCAAAATAAATTTAAAAACAACCAGTAGATCAGAACTATAAATGATTTGTATCTCTGACTGATTTATCTGGGTGTCACATTCTGCAGTCTCTCTTTTTTCTGTACTTGTTTTTTTTTTTTCTTGCTCCTAACTTCGATGTAGATCGAAGCTGCCCCTTTGGAGACCAAGTTGGTTATCTCATACGGTGCTAAGTGCAACCAGCCCAATGAGTTTTCAGTCCTATCAGGAGCTCTCATTGCTCCTTCAGTCTGCATTGCAGACATCAAGCATGGCTATGGAATAACAAATCTATTTTAATTTTCATTGCTTTACTCTCCAAGAGGATAAGGAGTTTGTATTTCTCTTCTTCTGTGCAGAGGGATGTCATACTTAACAGACAAGACCCTGACCTGAATTAACAGGACAAGCCCACAAATAATTTTGTTTGAAAATCCTTCAGTTGTGAAACTATTTTCTAATGTCAGCCATGGCAGCCCAGAATCCTTCTGCTAAGTTTCCACATACTCCGTGCACAGAAACTGTGTTTTTTTGACAAGAGAAGAAGAAAAGTCAGCCTGAAATAATCATATCTTCCTCTACGCATGATTGCTAAAGTGACTAATCCTGATTCGCTGCTTTAACTCCCTTCTGTCTCCCTCCCTCCCTTTCAGAAGGCAGCAAGCCCACCTGGTACAGAGAACAAATGAGACGGGAGAAGAAAAGGCAATTTGTACTCATCCTCTCTCCCCCATTGTGCTTCCTCCCACTCCAAATTCAGTAGCAAAACAGTATGTTTTGGTTGACTATCTGAGACTAAATTCCAAGCTCTTATGTTAACGAATAGTAATGAAAGACTATTTCTTTGTTAATTATGTGGCTTTGCTGTTGACATTGCAGATAACTGGGGGAGACTAGAGAAATTCTGAATTGTTTGTGGTACAGATGTAATGTGGGAAATGCCCAAGCCACAGGCTTCTTGGACCATCACCAGTTTTTCAAGAAGTTTGGGAGCATTTAAGTCAGGTAATGTTCTTGCCACCCTGAGGGAGATGATCCCAAACCGAAGTTCACATCTAGACAAATTAAAATGATGAACTGATTGAAGTTGATGTCAAGACTGGAAAATGGTGTGTATTTCTGTGATATGGTATCTTTCACTGGAGAATTTCAAAGCGCTTTTCTAATATATGTTAATGAGACCTCACAAGATTGCTATAAATACAATATCATGTGTATGTGACTCATGCGGCTTATTAATTTTACATCATCTACACCGCTGTTTGAACAAGAGTGACAGAGTAGCATTCAGGAAAATTCCTCTGTGAGAACTTAGCCAAAATTAGCAATACCTGTGAATTCAGGGGTCAACTTGCCTCAAGGCTGATTCTAGTTAGAGAGATTCAAGCTGAGATATGTTCCCTGCTTACCACAACCCTCAATGCATGATTGCTTTGCAAAGAAACAACAGTACAGTTCTCTTGCCAAAAATTTAGAGCATTCTTTTAACAAGAAAACAAACTCTAAAGCAATATATAGTAACTCCTATGCTAAATACACCATACAAGCCAATGGTCTATAGCAGGGTGTAAGGCAGAGAAGAAACTTTGCTGAGGGATGGATACGCATTCAAAAGTTATGGCTCCTCTGTGGGACTTGATTTTAATTATAAAGCAGGAGAAAAAGCAATATGTACTCTCTTAAAGTTACCTATGCCCTTAACTAAAAGAAATTTTTACTTAATTTAATTAACTATTAATACCAAGTTCCGGAGAAGCCGTTAGTAATTTCAAACCGTTCACTCTGCTCCTGTGGCAATTACCCATTAAGAGGCTCTACAGACAGAGTAATAATGAAGACACATGAAGGATTTGTTTGCGTGGTACTTTACAGGAGCTATGAGGCAGACAAGATGGTATTAAATTGAGATAAATAAGATGCAGTAGTCACATACACTGATGAGAGACCAAGTGTATTAGCATAGGGTTAGCATCGGTTAGCTAGCTTCAGGCTAGCTTAGAGAATCGGTATGTGAGCTTCACCTTTGTCTGTGAACTGTCATAAGCTAAATGAATGGTTAAAGACTCCACAGAGGACAATTAATAAAGCTGAAACTATGCTAACTAGATTTCTTTAGTCCAGTCCCAGAGGAATCCACAAAGTTGGATCAAGTTCCCCACTTCAGAGAGGGGAGACCACTGAGACAGGGTGCAATGAAAGAAGTCCCCTTAACTGCACTTCTCTCCCAAAGCAAAGGAAGGAGAAGGAGGAGGAGGGCAAGTTGCTTCCTATCATCCAAATGGGAGAAAGAACTGAGAAAGCAGCTTTTTAGATTTCAGTTGAACCACGACAGTTTTAGCTTCTAACTGGACATCAGTAAAATTAAGAATATAAAATTGCAAATAAATTGTTTCTCTTTTTATGTTTTGGTGGCTCAGTGCTTTTAATACTAATTAAAGCCTTCTAACCTATAAAATTAGCAGATAATAAACATCAGTGAGAATGCCACTCTTCTCACACTGAAACCCATGCTTGTCCCTTGTCTTTGTGAATAGTTCCTCTCTAAACCTGAATTTAAACAACTCCAAATTCCTCAATATACAAAACCAAGAGCAGATTCTATGGCTACAATCTACCTCTGAACTCTAAGCCATCCATAATCATCAGAAGTTTCATTCTGTAAGTTGCTATGATTGCTAAGAATTCAAATCTGCAAATATTTATTTAAATGGAAAAATAACCTACTCCCTGCCACAGACAATTCAAAAAGCATCCCAAAGCTTAAATCAAGTTGAGTGATGCCTTTAAGCCTTTCCTATATTAATTAAAGACATTGTCATTTAAAATATTTCTATTTCAGTGTGTTTAGTAAGGACTGTTGTACTGTAAATACTCTGTATGGATGAATTCTTTTTCTTTGTCAGTAGAATAACTGAGAGACAGCTTGAGAGTTATCAGTGTGGGTCGGTCAGTCAGTCATGGACTGTCTGGGAGATAGGGCCACTTCTACAGGCTGAAAGGGTTCCTGAAAGGATTTATCACTGTTTGTAGTAGGGTACAATTTGGAAAAAGCAGTGTTCTTGTGAAACACTTGATGAAGTTAAAATTGAAATGGCCCCTATTCTCAAGAGTTAATAACTTTCTGGGGGAAAGATATCACCTTAGGACCCTACTGTATTTCAGAGGAGGAAAGAAAAAGACAGTTCTGGGTTAAGGAGACAGGGACAGGAGGTGGAAAATCTTATGTGGTGGGAACAGTAACTTTGCCTTTGTATTCCTATAACAGTATTCCTTTGACCTGCAGAAGGTTGGGTGAAGCTGTGCAGTGGTTTGCTAAGTGAGTCTAGCAGTTTCAGAACTTAAGGCTCCCAATTTCAAGACCAGAGGCTCCAAATTTGTTACTTTACACTAATGGTTCCATTATTTATATGTATTTTAAATTAGCTGGTGACCCTGAGCTATATCTATTACAATTGAAATGGAGTATGAATATCATTCATTACATAAATGAGGTTTGAAACGAACATAACTGTTTACTCAGAAGATATCCGTTTAGTGAGTTGGCATTTCTTCATTACCCATAATACATAATGATTGTCCATGTAATTCCTTCTGCAAGTTACTTGCAGACAGTCCTGCTCCTCAATGGAAATTATCTGTCAACCTCACATAATTATTATGCATCAGTCTCAGTTAATACTCACTCATTCATGCTATTGCACATATAGGAATGTATTGAAACTGGACCCAAGTAAGAGTAAGGTGAGCACCTTTTGAAAAAAAAAACACTACAGCAATGAGTTTTTTAAAAATAAAACTAAAAACATGACTCAAATGAAGAACTACTACTGCAAGTGGTGGGGTGCTCAGTACACAAGAGGGAGGAAAACCCTTGGTGTGGGGAGCCCCAAGACCACAGTTCCATTTCTCCAGGTGCTGGGCATAACCAAGCCTTGTCTCCAACCTCTAGACTTCTCAGAGCAGAAATACTCCCATTCTGAGGGTTGCTGTGGTGCCAGCCAAGGGCAAGCTGGGAGCTGTTAGCAGCCTGGAGGGCCCCGTGGTGCCTGGGCAATGACTGCTGCAGTGCTCTCCACCTTGGTCTCCTCCCTTCTCTTTGCATGGGCATGCTTACCCCAGCTGGCTTTCAAGTGCCTGCCTTAAGACACCCCTAATTCCACAGCTTCCTGGGGTCAGGATTAGCATGCTCAGGGCTGCTAGTTGAGCCATTTGCTTATAAGTGACTGCAGCACAGAGTAGTCTCATATTTCAGAAAGAATCTTACCTGCCTGTAGGTGAATTCACAGCACTGTATTTCACCTATACTCATTTCACTATAAACAGCGCTTTGAGACATCATGGTAATAAAAATATTATATTTGAGCCTTGTGGTTCTCTAATATCCTTGTGTTAAAGCTGCAATGGTTCCCTTACAGCTTTGCAATGACCTACAGTCCATCAGTAATTATTAAAATATTTCATGAGGCATCATAAGGTCACAAAAATTCTGTATCTTCTGCTGTTCCTTGTACCTATTTCTTCATTTCTGCTCTCATTCAGGCATATGCACTATCCAAAAAGAGAGGGAAAAATGTATACTCCAACACATTGGAGTAAATACAGCTACATCCCTTTTGCACACACATTGTAATTGCAGGGTGAAAGGTAACGATAAACCAGGGTAGTAACATTCACTTCTGCAAGGAAAGAGTCTCTTTGCAGAAGAGATGGGAAGATGCAATTCTGCAGCTTGAAGTGTATTTTGCATTTTGCACTAAACTGATCAAATTTATTCTACTTTCACTGGAAACAGACTTTTCACTTCTAACGGAGTTTGTGGCAAGTGCATCTGTAGAGTTTTATTGTGCAAAGGGATTCAGTTCTGACAGGAAGCACATCTGAGGCTGAGGTACAGATCTTAAGGGAAATTCTTGAAGGGTGGAATTGACATTGCCCTTAGATCACGTACAAGATAATATGTCAGGCTCGTTGTTTACTGTCATTTCCAATTTATCCTATGTGACACTCAATTTATCCTATGTGACACAGCACAAGCCAACATGTATCACAAAAGAAAGAAAAGCATGGAACAGAGTGCGTGATACAACCTAGCAAATCTGTCTAGAACATCATATATATGTGTGTGTGTGTGTGTGCACATCCCAAGAAACCCACAAAAAGCCTTCAAATGACTAGTTCAAAATAAATGCAAACTCCCAAGCCCCAAAAATGTGACAGAAGAAGGTCTTATCAGCTAAAAATATAAGTTATGTGACTAAAAAGGGTAAACTGACAAGCGAGGTCAGGTTTTGCCTTGGTGACTGCACTCAGCCCTTCTGAACCTTTTTATTCCTGATCCTTACACATCCTCATGTTTTTTAAAAAAATGCAGACTCTGTGTGACTCTGTTTCCCATAGCTTTTGGTTAACTAAATAAGGTACTTTGATACCCAAATGCTTTATATTACTGTAATCCACTTATAGAGGAAAATATTCTGCAGTGCAGTCTGTATTCAGAAGGGAACATAAATCCCCAGAGCACAGATCCAACCCAGTCAAGCTCTTTATGATCATGAGGGCATCCAAAAAAGGCAGAGTATGAAGTAACTTGAACAAAGGTGTATTATACAGGTAAAGACACTAAGCATAATGAACCCAATTGCAAAGCTTATAACATTTTATGCTCTGTGCAGGGACTAAATAGGACAATCTAAATGAAGTGATTGTATTGAGGTTAGCATAAATCACTGCTTCTAGGGACTGCTGTGTTTTTGTCATATTCCTCAGAGGATTAAAAGGAGCACCTCCCTACCAATTTCACTTCCCCTGTAGACTTGATATTTCTGTAACCATCATGTAAAACAGATATCACCAGGCTGCAGCAAATCTAGTCCAAATTTTCTTTTTTTACTGGATAAGAAAAGAAGGCAATAAAAATTTGGTTGGTAAGAAAGGTCAGCACTCAGCACCTAAGTGAATCAGTCAAGGTCAGTAGAGCCCCCACGGGTCAGTTAGAGACCAGCATTAACTGTTACCTCAAAACCCAGCTCTGTTCTCACAAGGTGTCAGTAAGTTAAAACAGAAGGTTTCAAAGAGGAGAAGTTAACACAGAGAAACTGTTAATCCAAAACAGAACAACAGACTGCCAGAAGATAATGACAGGACAGCACTATAATATCAGCTGCCACATTATAATAATTCTGTATGCTCTCTAAGCAAGTTCAACGAAACACCTACTGTGACTTTGTACACTAACTCAACATCCTATTTCAGTATGGAATTTCTTTAAAGTGGTCTAATTATCTTTGATAGGAAATACATAGATTTCAATTTTTTATTCATGGCCCAGGAGATGGTTCCCTGAAGAGAAAGATCTGAAATTTGCAGCTTTTTATATCATCTCTAATTATACAAAATAGAGACTTGTCACCTGAGTAGGAGATATCCGTAAGAATAAGCACATGGAAAATTTGTGGTATTTTTGCAGTTTGAGTTAAAGAAGTAAAATATTTGGAAAGAAAATAGTTGATGAGGTGTTAGGTTAGATTCACAAATTGTCTGTTTGATGCCCACTGGAAAGCTAATACCACTTTCTTGTCAGTGAAACCTTATATATTTCAGAGAGTATAACCAAATGATAATTAGCTTTCCATGGTCAATCAACAAAAATAGAACACAAAGAAACACAGCTTCAGAAAAGAGTTGCCAAATACTGTCATTCAACATTTTCTATCTTTTCCCAGAAGTGAAAACCAGTTTTTCACAACTTGGAGGAAAAAAGTTTTGCTATTAAAGGGGAAATACATGATTTATTAGTCTTAAAAAAACCCCAAACAAACACCCCTTTCTTTCAAACTCCAAAAGTTGTAGACTTCTAAGTCTGTTTAAGTAAAGCTGATGAAAATTGAAAAGCTATTGATTGTTGAACATATTTCCTCATAAAAATAAACACAAAAATATTTTGAAAATTCCAGGGGAAAGTAGGTGTTACATCTCAATTTCAAAAGCCACCAAGAATACAGAAAACTGTTTCTTTGATATTTTGGGTTTTGTAACTATGTTCACATTATTCCTTTAAAAAGCTAAGAAACTGCCAAACCACAGATTTTACGCAAAAACTCTAGAGCAGAATGAATAATGAAAATAGTATTGGCCAAATTATTTAATGCCATCTGCTCTTTTTGCATCACTCCAACTGGCACAGGTTGCCCAGGGAGGTTGTGGATGCTCCATCTCTGGAGATGTTCAAGGCCAGTTGGATGGCCTTGGGCAGCCTGATCTAGTGGGAGGTGTCCCTGCCCATGGCAGGGGGGTTGGAACTGGATGATTTTTAAGGTCCCTTCCAACCCAAACTATACTATGATACTATGACAAAGATGAAGGGAAGTTGCAGGATTTTCCTAGCTAGCAGGAAGCCAACAAGGGCAGCTACCTCTGCCCTTCCTGGGGCTGCTGGCACTTCCCAATGGAGCCAGAGCAAGGGGCATGGCAACGCTGTACACTGGGGTGGCTGTCTTGAGCACTATGCGTGGAGAACGTTAAGCTGGAGGTACTCTAACGCCCCATTTAGGAACATCTGCACTGTGGCCACCACAGACTTAGGGAACTCATTGTAGCGTCACATGCCTTCTTCCCATTAGCCAGTACCTGAAATGGTGGCCCCATAGTTTTGGCAAACCATAAGGTGCCCAAGATGACAAGTATTGGACAGGATCTGGAGTAGCTGCTCCTTGCAGAACAGATGGACTACCTCCATCTTGCTTTTCTGGCCAAGCTCCTTTCCCTGTGTTAGAAAAAAAATGAGCCTTTCCATAATTCCTTATCTTTCCCATTACCTTATCCTGCTGCTGAGCTCAAAATAGCAGGTGACATATTGTGGAGATGGCTTTTAGAAATATTGCAGTTGTTCATCTGCTATAAATCACAGTTTCATTACCTCCAGTGGAATATGCTGAGCTATATCAGCTGAGAGTCTCACTCTGCATGCTACACTTCAGAGCTGTGGCGTTGTCAATGTCTCTGCAGAGAAGCTACTGATTTTCGATTTGTAATTTAAATTAATGAAGAATGAACGTTATTATTTCTGCCACAGAAAAGGAGCTCCCCATACAGCAAGAAAAAATAATGATCTAAGCTTTCTTTTCAGCTGTAACTCTTGAAAGGTTTTACAAAGGAAGAATGTAGCATTATCGTGTTCCACAAATTAAGGCACAAAAAGGGACACGCAACCAGCAGAGCTGGTGGCAGACCCAGCAACAGGCTCTCATAAAAGGCAAGAAAAAAGATATCTTCGAGAATTTAACACAGATTAGAAACCTACAGAAAAAAAAAACCCACACCAAACAATTCAGAAAAGCCAGGAAGTGGAGGCCTTATGTCTAAATAAACCAAAGTGATCATAATGATCTTATGGCAAAACCAGGGATGAGTTTACACATCTCTAAATATTTTCCAGGTCAGCAGGGGTATCTTTTATTGTGAGCTAAAATCTGCCCTGCATTTATCAATGTGGATTCAACTAAAACTGAATAAACTAGCCTTGCTCTTGACAAGGCGGCCCAGCACAAAAAAAAAGAGTATATGTGGAATTAGCTCTATTACCTTACTTAAGAAAATGAGTAAAGCATAGCCATCAAGAGCCAGCAGTACAGTGCCAGCACACACATTTATTCTTACGTTGGATAAAGACCCATAAAAAGACCCCTAATGTAATTGCTTCAAAGAGTTACAAGACGTATCACTACTTCCAGCTTGGCAAAACTTCACGGGAGAATCTGCTCTGAACTTGACCCTGCATTTCAAAGCTCATATATATTGCCAAACTCTCTACTCTGGTCCGCAGTGCAAGATGCAGAATGCTAGCAAGGCCCCAGGCTGCAAGAGGTCCCATGTGGCTGCAGCTCCCCTGGGTCTGCTGCGCTCAGGGCCCTTAGCTCCTCTGAACATAGTATCATAGAATCATAGAATAGTTTGGGTTGGAAGGGACCTTAAAGATCATCTGGTTCCAACCCCTCTGCTATGGGCAGGGACACCTCCCACTAGGTCAGGCTGCCCAGGGCCCCATCCAACCTGGCCTTGAACACCTCCAGGGATGGGGCAGCCACAACCTCTCTGGGCAACCTGTGCCAGTGCCTCACCACTCTCATGGTGAAGAAATTCTTCCTAATGTCCAGTCTAAATCTGCCCCTCTCCAGTTTATACCCATTCCCCCTGGTCCTATCCCCACAAGCCTTTATGAATAGCCCCTCCTCAGCTTTCCTGTAGCCCCTTCAGGTACTGGAAGGTCGCTATAAGGTCTCCTCAGAGCCTTCTCTTCTCCAGGCTGAACAACCCCAACTCTCTCAGCCTGTCCTCATAGGGAAGGTGCTCCAGCCCTCTGAACATCTTTGTAGCCTTCCTCTGGACCCGTTCCAACAGCTCCATATCCTTCTTACATTGAGGAAAACTTCTACTGGAGAATACAGGCATTGATCCCGCTACCTCTCACATCCTCAGAAAAGTCCATGGCCCATTCAGCACACCCCATATCTCAAAAAAAGCCCTCATTAAACTCTCACTTATCCCATGACCTCTCAATATACTGTGTATAGATAAAAGTTAGGGTTTTTTTTTTCATTTTAGGACTATGCATACTTTTTTTTTTTTTCCCTAAACTGAAAGGAAGTGATCTGGATTAAAATCTTCTAGTTGCCACTGCCAATGAAATGTAATTAGCACTATTAAAGTGCGACAGGTAGTCCCTGAAGAATTAGCCCTTTCCAGTGATGAGTGACAATATGTGTATTTATGGGCACAAGAGAATTCTGGATAAAAGTGTCATAATTTAACAGTCCAGTTATTAAGACAATCTATATGACAAAGAGGAGGAAGTTTATGGCACCTAAAAAAACCACACCAAAACAAACACCAACCAAACCCCCAAAACTATGCTGGTACAATGCTTAAAATGGCAATAGGAGAGTCTGTGTTTGGTTTGTTATCCAAGATATATAAGACACTGCTCATCAGTTTCTCTCACATAATCACTAGAGTGCAAAGAATAACTCAAGACTTAACAATAATACCATAATCTTTATTTTGGGGGCTACATTACTGGTCAAGTTCATACACGGAGTTAATTTAAGAAGTTCCTAGCAGAGTTGGGAAGAGACTCTAGATAACCATATTTCTTATCCTATGCTTAAACCTAGCAGCTTGTCTTAACTTTTATAAACAAATCCTAGTCCAATCAATTCTCCGGCTCAATCTACTATGAGCTTAAATAGTCTTTATGTTAAAATCATCCAGAAATAATGTGTTTTCAGACAGCTGTTCTCATACATTCATAGTAATGGGATTGGCACCAAAACACCCAAATGTATACCAGTCATCACTGGCTGGATCACAGTTTCATCACGTGTCTCCTGGAAGTTGACCCTTCGTGCTTCATCTGACCCAGTTTTGAGTAAAATTTCATTTCTTTCCTCCTCACTTTCAGTTCATTACTTCTTGCTTACATTTTAGCCAAGCCTCCAAAATGCAGCACTGAATCCATCCACATCCCTGCTACCTAAATATATACTCTTCAGTGCAATTGAAGTGGGAATCTGAGCATTGCTTTGGTCCAATAAATCATGCATCCCTTGAAGTCTCAAAAAGGAATTGTTTTTAAAAATGTGAGGATTCCAAACATAAGTGTATTTATCCATCTCTAATTGTAACTCACCCTCCAGCACACTGTACAAAAACAGAGATTCGCTAATTATCTTTTGGAGGTGAGCTTGGCTACTCCAGCTTTGATGCTTTGCTCTGCAATTAAATGTATTCCAGCAGCCACATGGGGGAGAAGAAAAAAATACAGCTTCCAGTTCTGCTATGACCTACTTATGGCATTAAAGCACTAAGGAGGAGGGGTGAAAGCTGGAGGGGAGAGGATAGGTCTAACTACAGCTTAATGCAAGCTGACACTTATCTGTGCTTCAGTCTATCCAGCAATCAGTATTAGATACGACTTCACATTCCACAGAAAATATTGGTAAGACAAGGAAAGTTAATGACAGGAAGAAATTAATACAAGACCTTGGTTCTCAACACCTGCAGCTGTTTTAATATCCCAGTCCTTTTCTGCTTACTTTTTCATGCCCCATAACATGGTGCTCTGAAAGTTTGTGTTAAATTCACCATTATTCAAGGTATAAGAACCACTGCATAGTCACAGGCTCTCTGTCCCAGACAACATACCATCTAACTAGACAAGTACAGAGATGCTCATCTCAATAAATAAAGCAACACAAAGGAAGAAGATCTGATTTATTTAGCATCACTAAGTTAACTTAATGCCTGAGCTACAGATTGGCTCTAGATCTTCTCGTCCATTCTTTAAGATCCAAAACAACTTTCCCCCACCGGAATTGTCTTTAAGTTTAAGGCAATTAATCAGAATCATTAGAGAAAGGCATCGATCATGCCAACATTATTCCATTCTGTCAGGCATCCCAAAAGGCACAGGGTTTTTAAGCACAGGATGCATTTTTGGGGATGGTTTCTGTTTTCTATATTCCACTAACCTGGTTTATGGCACAGATAATTTAATTCCTGGACTTCACACTAACCAGTGTTTATTTGTGTTATAGTCAAATGGAAGCCACACTCAAAAACGCTACAGCTGGACTCTACCAAAATGCCATATACATGCAGAATACAAAATGTCTATCATTTAAATATCACAGCAAATGTTTGAAATCTTAATTGCAAGATTTGAGCCAGACACATCAGTAAGCACTTAAAAATCTGTTCATTCATTTGTAGCTTTCTGTAAAATACTGTATGAAAGGAAGGAAATCCCTTTAACTTATGTTGGAGTAAATTCAGAATAACAGTTTGAGGAGAATCACGTGCAATCATTTTTTTTTATTTATTTTTTTTTTTTACTGATGCCAGATGAAATATTTGCCTTTAGCTCTGTTTCCAAAACTTCACAAATACATTGAAAATATCAAACGTAAATGTACAATGGCTACCCTGGACTACAACAGGTAAGAAGAATGACAGATAGAAAGACAGAAGAGAAAAGTAAAGGAGAATATGTTTTTTCATCCTTTCAGCTCCCACTCAGATGATGAGCATCATCTAGCACCACCATCTACCCAAGCCAGAGGAGTTTCAGCATGAAGTATTAGCTTCCTTCAGTGTTCTTTAGCTCAGTAGCCATATTGCTCAAAGGAATCATTCACATTTGTGGAATTCACTAATCCTCTTCTAAAGCTATCACTGAAATTGGCTGTTCTCCCTCTCCCCAAATATTTCTGAGTCACACCATCTAAGGCTGTGAGCTTGTCATATCTGATAACTGAGGCAGGGTCAGACACGGTCAGTACTTTAACAAGAGACAGCCATAAAGAAGCGAGATGCTATGGAGACTATGCCAGTTAATCAATGGAGAGCAAATTACACTTTGCATTATTCTGCACAAAGCATCGTTCCTTCAGTACAGTCAGTTGTAATATAATTGCCAATGAGCTGGAAATGAAGAGAAATAACTGTTTCTACTTGAAATGACAGTCAGAATATAATAATTTAATGAACAGCTATAAGTTAGTCAAAATCGCTGTGATCTATTGCAATGGATACATTCCTGAATTAATGTCTTGCAAGAGAGTTGGTAAAAAAAAAAAAAATCTCCATTCAAATCACTGCTAAAATCCCATTGCTTAGTCAGATTTTATTTAGCATTGTGTCCACACATGACTGCATTATCACGGAGATAGAGGAGTTCTAATCTCGAATTTACTCAGCCTGCAGCATGGCATTGGATAAACAGGGACTCGCTACAGTTGGCCAAATGCACCTATTCTATAAATCTTTGGGCCACCGGAATCCACATATTAAAATGAGCAAGTAATTGAGAACATGGGGCAAAAGGTGTTGGTTTGCTGGTTTCCTGAAGTGTCTCTCCCTTCTAGTAGCTCTCTGTAAATGTCAATACATCTGCTTTTCTACAGTTTTGAAAGGAGGGAGTATGCCCTGCAGAGGAGGAATATTATTTCCTTGTTGTTTCCTTGCTGCGCACCCAAGATCCTGTCACAGGCTGTCTGATAACACTTTGGTGTCTCGCTTTATCCATCAGTACTGTAAATTAATGTACTTTGCCTTGCAGTGACATTAAGCCTCAACAGTTGTAAAAACTTTGCAACGCTTGGATGAAAAACATCATCTAAAGCACGCTGTATAATTAATGTGACTGCACAGACTTTTCCTTCTTTTTAAGCAGCTTCTTCAAAAGCATTTTGAGCATCATCTAAATCCTTTTTTCTTTTCACATCAAGATGATTGAATGCATATTTAAAAGTATTAATTGCTTCTATGATAAGGTTTTTTAAAAACCCTTAAAACTTCAAGATATTAGGAAGAAACATTGTAATTGCACAAATAACTTAAAATGCTCTTACATTTTCACTGGTCCTCAAAACATTCACACAATAAAGAGATCATTATAGGTGAGCTGTACGGTATTTATTTAGAAAAGGCTCCTTGTGAGTAATGGACTAATAATAAGTAACTTGTAGAACATTGTGCATTAACTATAAAGAGCATTCAGAACAACTGATCTCATTCCTTGGTTTAATTATTCAGTTCTTTTTAGTATGTGTCTGGTATATTTGCTTCGGATCTCGAGAGGGTATTGACCAGGTTTTCTGAAGTCTTCTGCATTATTTATCTCTTCCTACCATAAGAGGTCTGATAGGCATACTGTTTCAATAATTAAATGTCAACAATTCATGCTGTTGGCCAAAACCCAGAGGACCTTCATAAATAAATAATAACGTCTTGCATTTTTATAGCTTCTTTCATTCAAGGGTCTCAAAGTACTCTGCGAATATTCATTAAGACACACACCATCCCCCAATAGCCTTGTAAGGTAATTCAGAATTATTCTGCTCTCAGTTTTTCACAACTAGGAAAACCAGCATCAGGAGACGGATAAGTTACTCCAAGGTCCATGACTAAAGCCAGTGGCCAAGGTGGAGGTAGAGCTCATACCAAGAGCCCCTTTTGCCAGCTCCCCTTGCCAGGCTCTGTGCTGCAGGCAGAGGAAACAGACATGACTCCAGGGACCTCCGTGAAGTCACAGCCATATAAAATCAATGAACACGGGGCAGGGCCAAGTAGAGAAGGGGGAAACCAGCATCTGCCTTGCTCTTGATTTTTGTTTTAAACATGTTTCATTATCACGTTGTCAAACAAGATGAGGGAAAACAATAGTGTGTGGTCCACCCACCTGACCCAGCACTGCCATTTCTCTAACTGTGGTGTTAAAGACAGCAGTGATTTCAGTTAAAACAAGAAAATATTTGATATCTTGTTTCCAATCTAATCCACCAAAATGTTCATTAGAAGTCATACATCTATGTTTTATTCACCTTTTCTTCAGCTGTTTTTCTAGCACCGTTCTCCATGACCCCTTTTTAACTCCATACTGATGAAAACAACAATGATAACGATGTTACATTTCTATAGTCGCTTTCATCCCACTGACATGTTGAGAGCAATGATGAGCACAGAAATAACACAAGAAGTTTTCAGGCATCTTTTTCTGCAGTGAGAACTGTGTTTCTGAGAAGACAAAGGCCTAGTCTGAAAGCTGAGTGTATACCAATCACTCTGCTTGCTTGGGTGGTTTTCCGCCATTAATTCTACTTCCAGACCTCCAAAGAAATGATAAAAAACACACAGAGATGATCCCAACAATCAAACCAAACCTCTGATTAAGAATCTCACAACAAATATCAAGCTCAAAGTTTCTTTCTGGTTTGAATGCAATACCTACATAAATGCAACACTGTATATGTTTAGAGAAAGAAAGCAATATCCAAATTGGTTTCACTCAGATACAGCACTTCAGTATCACCGACTCTCCATTGATTTCAGAGAATGTCCACATTTTCCACCCCTTACCCAAGCCATCACTGTTTCCATATATACACATACACCTGTATACAGTGTATGGACATACAGCCTCAGATTGGTAAAGTGGTTTAGATTGACCAAATTTGAGCATAAGTTATCCCTTAACTTTTCACGAATTTAGTAGCATTTGTGAGATGCTTGAAAATATATAACTGTTCCCAATGTGCCTTCCTGAAATTCTGCCCTTGAACTTATTGCTGTTGTTACAGGGAGGAGTAGTTACTCATTTTCAAGAACAAATATCAATTGGTTAACATGGCAGCGCATTTCACAGGTGTGTATTAAGACACAAACTATGCACGTCATTTTGTGTGTGTGTGATTTTCAAAGAAATGGAAAATTTGCTCTGTGGATGATGAAGGTAATGGGCTCTGATGAGAAAGTGATGACGAAACAGATTTCAGAGATATTATGATGGGTCAAAATACACGCACTGTCTGATCTGAACTTGAAGAGTGGTCACTACCAGTAAGAAAAAGATAATATACTATCAAATTTTTACAATATAAAATATTGAGGATATATTGAAGATTATATTTAAAGTTTTTAAGGATATATAATTCAATTAGTAAAAAACAAAGAAAATCCATTTTATGCATTGTGAAAATCAGTTTTAAAAAAATCAATGAAAAATAGTATAGATGATGCTTTAATAATAGTAATTCACTCCATTCTCCATGTCTGTGCTATTCTTCTGCTTCTTGAATCTTCCTTTCACTGAGCTTCATTTCTGCTTTTAGTTCCCTTTACCTCACTAGAAGTATAAATTTGGAGCAATTTAAGGAAAGTGGATGGTATTTTAATTACCATATTTCTGTATTAACTGCATAGTTTCTAAGTCATCCTACCCCCCATTTTTCTCACTAAGTCATCCAGACCAGAAGTTAATCTTATCGGTTGTTTTGGTTTCAGCTACGTAAGATACTGAGTTCTGGAATACAATTATGAAAAGATAGGAGGCCATAAGAAGTCACCTGTTTGGCAGTGATGGTGGCAATGTAGTGGATGTCTAAAGACTTTTTTTTATGAGTTGTGCAACAAAAAATTGATTTGTGAACTGATTGGACTTACTTCACCCAGAGGCATGCATATGACTTGTGGGTGGATTCTAACTGAATTTAGAATCATATGTGAAACTGCGCCACAATAATATCTGTTCTGTTGCCCAACTATGATTGTTTCTCAGCTTTCTATATAATTACAGTAAACATTCCCATCACAGCCCTTACAACTTAGTATAAGGTCAGCTGAAAGGGAAAAAATGGTATTTATAAGGGTTGAAGTGACCGTGAAAACAAGAGGGAACATATTTTGAAAGTTGTATCACTCTCTGAATTTAGATTCATAAGAGCAAATTTGGTCAAGGTCCCGCATCCTACTGTTTATATAAGATACTACTTCCCTGAATATCTTCTCCTTAGAAGACTGCTTCACAGAGTAAAAATACGGAGTACAGTTGAGTTCCACCATGATCAAGGACAATAGGTGTATATGCTTTGTTGGACTGTTACCTGAAATAGTTTCACATTACTTTATGTCATCATAGAAATCTGTATGTGAGTGTGTGTGTGTGCACGTGCGAGCGTGTGTGCTTGTGCATGTGTGTCTAGCAAACCTGTAAATGACTCATTTTGACAGACTTAGGTCTGTTTCAGAAGATTAGACTGTTGTCTCAGGACAGAAAGCTCCCTAATGCTAGATGCTTAAATACTACTACTGAAACACATTTTCATCCACTTTTTATATTCCTCCTTATACTCTCTGCTTTCTCTGTTACCTCAAGATCCAGCAAGCAGCACAAGACAAATATTGTTAATTTTCAAAGCAGGCACTATTGATCTCATGTCACTCCTCTATTAAAATGACATTTTGTGCTACACAGAATGACTGGTGCAGAAGTTATTTAATGTGATGGATGCTAGAGCAAGAAGGCAATAGAAGTTTGCTGCATCGTTATTCAATAGGTAACACTTTAGCTGGCATTGGGAAAGCCACTCTTGTATAAGGGGTGCTACTGAACTAACATTTTATTACACTTTCATAATACATTATCCAGTTTCACCATTCCCTCCCTCCCAGTAAGACATCCAGTCGAAACAATAATAACTGAAATATCACTACATCCTATTCTTTGGGATAGATTACAGTACTCTACACTCTCAATTTCTTTCCTAAAGATCTTAGGAAAAAAAAAAAAAAAAAGGAAGTGCCTGTATATGAAGTGAGCAAGATTCTCAGCTTTGACCCTAAAATTTTACTTTTTGTGTGGGAAAAGGAAAACCTTGTCTTTACACAAGCTAGAGGTTTATAGTTTGAGTCTACAAGTATTGCCTGACCCATCCGGGGCAATTCCAGGCAGATTGAATATATGAAATAAGCAGCTATAAAAGATAACTCTCATTGCAGTTTTTAGGTCTCTGTCTGTTTTCCTGTTCATTCCTCCCAATGCATAATCTGGAAACCCTTCTAGATGAGCTAAACAAAAAAAACTAAATTAGGAGAAAAGACTGATCAAACTTTGAGTCTTATTCCATGAAAATTATTTCAGAGATAGCAATGGAATTAATTGCATGAATGAAGGCTCCTCATAGGGCTTATACTTCCTGTATTGTCCTCTGGGAAGCATCTACACAAGATAGGAAAAAGTACAGCACCTGAGGAACACAGCAGTGCCACCAGAGCAGAGCAGCACTTTTCAGAGCCTCATTAGTGCTGCCAAGAAGCAATTCATTCATATCTATTTCAGGTATCTCGCAGGTACTGCATATGGACATGGCTTCAACCACAGACAACGTCCACTGAAATATAGATCTAATTGCTAATCCCAATTACTTTTTATAATTGAAAAAGCTTGAGTCACTTGGGGTATGTCCACGGAGGTTTTTTGCAGACAGATGGGAAACCGGTTTGCCCGGGCTTTGGGCTGTCTGTGTGTAGCCTACCTTCATTCAAGAGCCACAGAGACACAGTTAACACAACCCTGTGCTTAAGCTAAGCAAGCTCTGCCAAGAATTTTCCTCACGCAATGTGTTATCAGCCTACTGAAGACTATTTTCTTCTGCTCTAGAAAGGCATCAAATTGAGCAGAGAAAGCGGATTCTGGCAGCACATGAACTTTTCAGTAAATAAGCTGATCTTCATCTTCCCTCAGACAAGAGAGTAAGGCAAGCAGACCAGGCAGAGAGTGAAGGGTAAAGAATGCACAAATGGCAATGTTGCTGCATAGGAGTCAGATCTACATACAGGTGCAAGCAGGCAGTCCTTTTTGTCCCATTCTGGCAAGCACAGGCCACAGCCGTGGCACGCTGCTGAGAAGTCTCTGCCTCTTGCCATTGGCAGAAAAGATTGTTTCCTTTTTTTCTCTGCGTGCAAGAAATATACTGAGTTTGTAAAAAAAAAAAAAAAAAAAAAGTCATAGAAAACTCTAGTTCCTAGCAAAGCGTTGGAAAAAAGCTGTCACTGACATGGTACATCAGTTTACTTTAGTCACTTACAGGACAGCTTCTCACCTGATGACTGCTTCATAAGGAGAGATGGGTCATCACTGACCCCTGATAACCCTACTGCTGGGGCTAATTTTTTTTCACTTATAAATGTAAATTGTGTAAATTTTATGAGATAGGTAGCATGTACCTGGGTGCACACATGGAGCAATATTAAGCATAAGAAGGAGAAGCTTAAAGTCAGCAGTGCAGCTTTACTGGCTTGTTTGATTGCAAGTCAAAACAGAGGAGATGAATCTTCCCACGGACCTGATCAGTAGCAGCAAAATATTTCTAACACAAACAACTGCATATTAACAGCCACTCTATGGTGAGGACCCCACGCGATGAATACACCCACAGGAATCTAAGGCTTGTGCTGGTAGTCTTAAAAGTTCCCAGAGGTCTGATTATTTTGCAGTAATGTAACAAGCCTTGTCAAGACTCATTGCTTAATCAATCTCTGCAGAATCATATGGCTTTTCACTGGCCTTTCACTGACAGGATAACCAGCATCAGCCTGTAAGCTTTACTTCTGTACAACTGTCATATGTTAACAGAGCAAATAAAGCATAATTGGCCATTATCAGTTCAATAGCACCAGTTATTCAAATTGACAAGGTTTGCTAAGAGAGAAGATAAAAAAGACAGGGATATATTTCCCAAGGAAAATCCTTGATTTGGTCATTTCTCTCTTAATGTACTTATTTACTATGTATTTCTTTGCTTAGTAGCACTCCTTGACTCATAACAGCTTGTTTTACTAACTGTCATATTCTTAGATTTATTTTTGTAAGGCAAGAAAGCAGCATTCTTGTTGCCTATTCTGGCCTTTCACATAACCCAGGCCAGAGAACACCAACAAATTTCTTTTAAGTTAAGTCTAAAACAACTGCTTGAGCCATAACACACTTTTACAGAGATTCCCAGTCTTAGCATCACATCTATCAAATTCTCTTTGCCTTATAATATACTAAAGAAAAACATGTATAAAAGAAGTAAGCATTACTAAGTTAGAGACTTACAAGTGAGGAAGTTAACTACTTCCTTAAGTTGCTACAGAGATTAATTACCCATAATGTACTATTTTTTTCATATTAAACTCAGCATCAAATCCTCTGATCTAACAGAATAAAAAATATGGAGATCAAAACGCTATGTAGCATCAGAAGTTTCTTTCCCAAGTTAGTTCTTCTAGACCATAATCAAGTTGACTCTTTTCCTTCCCATGGATAAACTAACTAGATCAAACTTCTTTTTAATCTCCCACTACAAGGAATGTTCCCCAAGCCTTGCATCACTCATACCTTTTTTCTTAAGCCTTTCCAAATCTGTGGCAGCTTTTTTTTTAAGAGATAAAAAACACAGCTTAGAAACAGAGTCATAAGACCAGGCAGTTGGATGTCATTACAGGATCCAGCAGAAACTGGTTTTTATTAGCCCAGAGCTAAAATTATTGGTGAAATTGCATTTGTTTGTAACGAAGGAACCCTATAACCTTTAAAGGACATCTCTCATAGAAATGAACCTAAACTACTCAGAGATAGCAGAAAGAGATCTAGGAAGAAAAGAGATATTAAGGAAAGAATGTTTATTTTGTGTAATATTCTCCTTTTTCCACATTTGCTGAAGGGTGAAAATCCATCTCTGGAGAAATTCAGAACTAGCAAGGACCAGTTTGTTTAAACTGCATACCAGCTCTTACTGAGGAGTGGAAATTGCGTCTTTCTATAATGCCTTTGGTCATGAATCTTCATTCTTTTCTACAACTGCTAAACATAAATATGTCTTGCTTACTGGAAAGATTCAAGGCTATTTGGCTGGAAGTGTATCTATAATAAGGAGCAGTGAAACCTAATTTGATCTCCTTTTCCCCCTCAGACAGTCCACATAAAACAAGTCATGGGAATGCTCCTAGAATTAACTTCATCGGGTAAAATCAGCAACCATTTAAGGGAAACCGAAAGTTTGGCACTCAGGCATGAGTAGCAATGGAGTCATCACAAAACATGGCCTTTATGTGACGTGACATGACACATCTCACCACGCTATCCCCAGGGTCCAGGTCTGCAAAGTAGCAGCCAAGCACTACTACTTCAGTACTCTCAATACAAGGAAGGAGCTAGCACACTGAAACATATGCAATCAAGCACACGTCTCATTTTTAGCTTCTCCTCAGGCTCTATGCATTTAACATGACATCAGACCCTGGTGATCCTCATGTCGTGGACTGCAAAGAGGATTTAAAGCACCATGGCTTAGACTGGCAGTAACCAAGGTTGTAGTTACATCGTGATAGTGACAAGAAGGCAAAGGAAAAAACAAGGGGACCTAGCAACTGTTCATTATAACAACTGATTAAAATTCTGTGCCTTCTCCCCCCTCTAAATCTTCTGAACTAAACCTTCTGACGGACTATGGCAAGCTGTTATGGCCCTGGACATCGTGATGTCAGCTACAGTTACATAATTGCGCTAAAAGTTCTGCTTTTGCTAAAATGAGTGAAAAAAAAGATTTCATAAACTCTCGTCATTGGGAAATAGTTGAGAATGTGACTAGAGAAAAAAAAAATCAATGCAGTGCAAGCTATCTGCGTCTGCAGAGACCCTGAAATGACAGATCTCATGGCAATATTTAACGCAAGACTTATCGATCTGGAGGAATTTAATCAGCACCACCATGTTCCCTCCTGTCTAATGAAAGCATTTCCTATACCCAGAACACTGCTACCCTCACTGGATGACAACAAGGCTGTCAAGATTCCATAGGAAGCATAATGTTATACTGCACTTAACATTTTGGATAGTTTTCAGATAACTATCCCCAATACAGTAAAGAGCATCTCCATGAGCTTTATATCCTGTATGTAGAACTGCATTCTTTTTTTATCAGTAATGACTCCTCCATGATTAAGATGTAAAATCTACAGCGATAATTGCATATATAATCTCAGTTATTCTGCTGCAAGCGTTTTGCTCTATTAAGAATCCAATTTCCAATAGTCTTGCTTTTGGGCAATGTTGTATCTGAGCATGTGCAATTTGGATTCAACATTAGAGACAATGCAGACTAGTATAAAAAGACCTTCCTATGTCAAAAGCCACAGAATTACTATGCAACTGCTTCATAACCAAGAAAATACAAGTGGGAGTAGCTTATTAGTGTTGGTTATAAAAATCTGCAGGGATTTAATGGGATTTTTTGTAAGGTGGGGTGGAGGGAAGAATATGAAAGAAACTGAGTTTTTTCACATGGCAAAGCAAATCTGCTTGTGCTAAGACCTCAGAAATAATGTTAAAATTTTAAAATGGCAAGAGGAGCTGGATTAATAATTTAGAATGTGAAGCAGGAGCAGATTCCATTTATTCTCAGTGAGACCCTCTCAGAATACAGTTCGGGGCTCCTCGCTCAGGCTGGATGCTCACTGCCACAACTACAGCAACAGACTCACAATTTGGACCATCAGTAAAAAGATGACTTCATTCTCATTCACTGTTACTCTTGTTTTGCTAATGATAGAGCATCACATCCGTAGGGGGAAATTATTCTCCCTGAAAAAGGTTCGTCTATCAATAACAATTTATTATATTCATTTCTTTGTGATGCAACTAGCTACACAGAAAATAAAATTATTTCACAGTTCTGTCTACGTTGTGAAAGCTTTTTACACATTTTTTTATGCTGCAGCATGACACTCAGCATTATTTTCTTTGAAGCTATAAAATTTCAGAGTAGGCTTTTACATTTTGGGGGAAGTTTGATGAATATCACCCAGTAAGCATTTCACTAGTGCTTTATTTTTTTTGCATTCCAGTGTGTACTGAATATGGAAAGAAATTCCCTTCTAAGGTATCACGCTAGTATTTGTTGTTTTCCCTGCATATATCGGGGGGGAAAAGTCTTTAGCAGCTTTTCAGATACAAAAGGAGAAAGTTGGCATCCATCCTTTGCTCATATTTGAAGTGAGAACTTCACCCTAAACATATGTTTGAGTAGTATAATTCCTCTAAGACTTTCTGCTCAGTGTGGTGTGGTGTCTTTGAAAACTAGCCCTCTCTTTCACCTTAGCATCTGAAGACACACCTGAATGATAAAAGAGGATGAACGTTACAAATTGTGATCTCTGAGGTCTCATGCCCCCTACTTATCTACAGGAGGCAACTACAAATTCACCTTCTATGTATCATACATAGAAGTGTTTTGCTGTGTGGTGTCTTGCAAGGCTAATTTGACCTACCTAGGCATGGATGAAGTACCCATCGTGACACGAGAACATTATCATCACTTTTCAGTTTAACTTAGATGCAGTCACTCCTGATCATGTCTGTATGCACACTGAAAGCCTGAGGAACTGCAAGGGACATTTTTCCATCCTCCCTTCCTCCTCAGAGATGCAGCATGTGCTCTCTCACGTGGGGAGACAAAATAGTGTCTGGTGTCCTGATGAGAACCACTACAGCAGCAGTTGGGCTTCTTTAATAGTGTTTATCTTGCTGAATTTATACATTCCTAAGGCAAACCACAGAAGAGGTAGCTTCAGGCCAGTGATCACAGTAGGTGAGGAAACCCAGCCTACAGCTCCTCACCTTTCCACACGGTCTCAGAGGCTACACCACCCTGTTCAGCAAGAAAATGAATATACATTCAATATATTTACAAGTGCCATGAATTTTCTCCATCAAAGCAATATCCATCAATATAAACACCAGAGGGATAGGCTATGCAGAAGCTGCCAAGGTGGGGGGAAGCAAGGTGACAGCATGGCATGGCAGCCTAATACCCTGGCTCTGGATTCACTGTACCAGGAGGTGACCTGTCAGATCACTGCTGAACCAACTCACCGCCAGCAGCCATGAAGGACTGCAGCAAAGTGGTCCTGTCAATGGGAACTATCAAACTAATCTTCATAGACAATGAATGTCATTGCTGACACAGATTACTTTTCCTCTCAGCTGCGCCAGCAGCTTCGCATGGGCAAGAATGCCCTAAGTAGAAATTATCTTGGAGGTGAAAAGAGCTGCTATGGTGTTCCTAACATTTTGAAGAAATGAGGATGGAAAGGAGGAGAGCGGAAAAGAGAATCACCCCTCCTGGCAGTAGGAGCAGGACTGTCCACATAAAGGCAAAGGGAGAAGGGCTGGGGAAGTGGTTACTGTCACACAGAAGCCGGGGATGCAGCAGGGATGAAGACATCAGATACCACATACCTAACAGTAAAGGAAGATCCAGCACAAACTTAAACTTGGACAGATTAAATGCCAAAACCAATAGGCCACAAGAGAGGCAAGAATCCTTCTGGTAATAATGATATCCATCACTATAATGCTAGTTTCCCAGCCTCCCCCACGGGACAAGGCCAGCAGCAGAGGGGCAGCACAAAGCAGTGATGCAGCCACCAGGCAGGGGACACTGCAGTGTCCAGCACAGGCAGTTTCAAACACTAACGCAGTGGTTACTGGCACTCCTGCCCAGCTCCAGAGAAAGCCACTGCAAAGTGGAAAACTCCATCTGGATTTAAATATTGAAGGCCTTCTGAGACTCCTTCATATACTGTCATTTTGCTGTGTTATTAGTAGTGGTAAAGAGGCGGCAGAACATAACCACAGAGACATAAACAAATTACTTTAATCTCTTTCAGAAGTTCAACTCTCCAGTTCTCTTTCCATTCCACACTCTTTCATTCAGGAGCAAGCAAGTATGAAGTTAAGGTTAGCTTTGAAGGCAGGAAAACATTCATTTGTAATAACCCTCCTAATCTGCTTTTCTTCACAAGCGTCCTGCACTAGCTGTCCCATTCTGTTGTTTGGGCATGACTATGAAGTTAAGAAAATACACACACATGGAAAGTCTCCAGTAATTATATGAGCAGTACCTGTTTTTTTAATGCACTGCAGTGTAATTACCTTATTGTCAGTTCAACTTCATTCTGTGTGGAACAGCTGAAATCCCTAATTACCAACTGCAGCAGTGAAAGTATCCAATTTGCTCACAAGGAAGCACTATCATTAACCCAACTCATTATGTGCTGCTTGTCAGGTTTAGGGCTATGGAAGTTTCAACTGCATTTATAGGTTTCCTTCTATGGAAGAATAAACATCACAGTCTGGATAAAATACTGAATAAATCCCCCTCTTCAAGGACAAAACCCAACAAGCTGATCTAGGCAAGAATCCCACCAAAGGCAAACTGGACGTGAAAGTCTTGCTGATGGATTTCAGAGTTTAGCCCTAAATAATGAGAAGTACCATTTTCTTTATCAGCAAGGGGCAGAGTTTTGAATATTTCACATATCAGATTGGGCACCTTAGGCATCAGGCCCATCTGGGGCATAATAAAGGCATTGATCCAAATTGTAGCAGTGTTATACATTTCAAGAGTGGTTCCTATAAGTTGCCAGAGTGCCTCGAGCAAAGAACATGCTGGTGGTCAAAAAGCATGCAACTTTCCCCAGCCAGCTGCGTGCCCAGAGCAAAATCTCAGCCAGATTTCCATTTATATATTTATATTCTGTCCAACAAAAATCCTCTGCAAGAAGCTGAGGACAGAAAATACATGCAATATGAACTAAGTGCTGTAACAACTCAACTGCACATCTCTGTGCTTACCATCTCTACCTATCTTCCCAAGACTGTTTTCAGTGTGCATTTGCACAAGGTCCAGTGTTGGATACTTCCATAAAACAAATAACATCTCATTAACAATTGCTTTGCTGTACCTAATGTCAAACTTTTAATGTAAAGAAATTGAGATGATCACTCACCAAAGTAATGGGTGAATTTCAAAGGGACAAACATCTTACAATTTTTTTCCAGGTCATATTTAGTTTAGGAATTTTTTTTTTAAAAAAACACGTGTTTTAAATGTCACTGTAGCTATTTCATATTACAGCAGATACCTAAAGTTCCCTAGAAAGTGGCTTGCAGAATAATGGGTTTTAGTCAATGCAGGAAAATATTTTGTAGAAAGCAAAGCTTGAATGAAAGTATCTGAATCCTAAAATTGATTAAAAGCTGTGTAGAAGCTTTCAGATGAAACATGGACAGGAACTCACAATCAAGGTAATTAATTGGACTTGATGATTAAAAACAGGCATTAAGACACTTGTGGACTATAGGCATAAACCCTATAGTGCAGCTAGCTATATTTATTGGGGTACCATCACAGATTTGTCTATCAAGAAGTCTATGTGTACTTTGTGAATTGGCGAATCACAGATGTATGGATTTCCTTTGCAAACAGTAGGTAATTTATCCCTAGAATAGCCAGGGATTAGGTTCATGTTCTTTAATTTTTGTAGCCTTGCTTTGTGCTGTGTAATAGCACATGGATCTGGATATGATACATGCAGATACTGAGCATTCAAAGAATTCCTGAATTTTCTGTGTAGAAGTTCTAAGCAAACTCAAGCACTTGTGAGTCAATAATTTCTCTGCCAGGAACTCTACCATAACATCAGCCTGTGAGACATCTACAGAATGATACTAATAAACTATATTTTTTCTGAGAACATACCTACTTCCTCCCCTTTTCCAGAAACTAAATGTTGAGATAAAGCAAGTGACAAAATTTTTAGCAACGTCTTAGCAGATTTAATTAAGGAAACTCCATTTTATTGCAGAAAGGCTGTCCTATTTAATCTCCCACTCACAGTTTTCCTTCTCATTGCATTTTTGTGCAATTAAAAAAAAGAGACAAACTGGAATGCCAATTAACTGCCTTTTGAAACAGCAGCCACCCTTTCTGACACCTGTTTAAAAATGCATGAACTGACACATTTGCAAACTAATTTCAGTGTTTCTGCAGTGGCCCCGATTGCCTTATGTTCTAGGCTGCTGCATTTTATGCCTCAGGAAAGCAGAGAACAGGAGCTGCTCTCAACTTCTGTGTCACAATACTGTGAGGCAGGAGAAAGGGAGTGCGGAGTCCTAAGGCAGGTGCTGAGGCAAAAAGGTGCAGTGAACTTCAGGTTTTCAGTGGCTTGGAGAGAGAAGAGGGACTGTTTCCTGTTGTTTCAGGGGCTTCATTTGTTATTTATTTGTACTGATTTACCCGATACGGAAACTCCTCAGAAATCACGATCCAGCTGCCCTCCGCCAACTCTCTCACTGCTCTCAACATCCTCAGACCCAAAGAAGCCCTCTTAGTCTTCCTTTTCCGCATGTGACATCCCTCCCGCACTGAGCCATCTCTTTGGGTAGAAGAAAATTTAAGCCTCATGGTAGTGGGAAAGATCAAGAGTTTCATCTCCGAAAAGTCAGTTACTGGATGTGTCTGAGGTTTCAGGGTAAGATAAACCCAAGATAAAGCCAGATGCTCCTGGAAACAATCCTAATATTGTTCTCTGAAGAAATGTTCAGTTAATGAGCTCCACAAGCTTATAACAAGACTTCTGAAGTTTGAGTCAGGTGGTAGCTCTAGGGATGTATTATTCAGCCACTTGGAGAAGGACAGAGGTTGGATATAAGAGGGTCTCTTCTCTTCTGGCACAAACTACAATTATACCAGCAATAATAAGCAGGTTGAGAGAATGTCAGGCAGGCAAAAAGGGGCTGCTTTCCTGGCATGGCTCTAGCCAACACCAAAGAAAAAGCTGTGAAACTGCCACATTATACAAAGCAGACAGTGGAGAAGCTCTAAGGTCATGGCACTTGTGATCAGGGTGTTCCTCTGGCATCGCCACTCCTTGCTGCACTCCTCCCAGTATCACTCACCCCGTCCACCCCACAATCCTGCCAAAGCAGAACACTCTGGGACCTTGCTCTGAACGCAAAAATTAAACTGGTCTGTGTTAAAGAAAAACATATAGGGAAAGAGAAGGAAAAGCCTTAAGCAGGAAGGAAAGGGTAACCAGCATCATGATGCTGTTCAAAGCGAAGTCAGTAGTGTGGTCATGTCTTGCTGTGGCACCGGGGTGGAAATGAAGGGCAAGTGGGAAAACCCAAAGCCCTTTCTTTGCAGAGAGAGTCTGCTAGATTAATTATCCCCTGAATTATCCAAATCTTGCCAGCCAATATAAAATAAGCTGTTAAAAGTTTGCTGACTTCAAAATTCACTCTTTCTGCAATTCCTTTCACTGTTCCCCAGCATTTGTTTCATGCTTTTTGCCTGACTCTGCTGGTGGAGGCTTTGTGCAGCCACTTCCACCTCTGCAATGCAAGTGCAAGCATTAATAAGTCATTGGTGAGGAATCAGACTTGGTACAAAGTAAACACTGCTTCTTCTGTAGTAACTGCTCACAAGCCCGGCCCTACATCAGCTTAATTATGGCAGCATTGGCACTGCTAAAAGGCATAATCATATCTTTTGTTCTACAGGCTATTTTTCTTCGGTGCTCTTTTTCTTTCCTTGTTATGTTTTCTCTCCACTTTCACTAAAATTGATGGATATTTTCATAAGAATCACAAGAATAATTATTTTATTTCCTTGCGTTTTTCATCTACAAATGTTAGGAAAGAATTTCTCATCTTTCTAAGCACTGCTTGGCAGCATTCAAAGATTACTGCTTCTAGTGGGAGTACCAATTACACTCTGTTTTGCTTTGTAAGTATGCAGGTTCTTTAGATTTTGCCTGACTTGAATAGTAAAAGTGATGGGGCATTGTTCTTTCATCTTGCAGAAAGGATTTGAGATTAATTCTTTTCCCTGTTCTTCACTAAGATGAAGCAGAGCTTACAATATTTTCCATAGAAGAAACAAAAGATGAGAGGGAAGGAAGAGGGCAGCAGGGAAAGAAGGAAAAGCCAGATTAAAACAAAGGTAAGGAGGTGGGAGAGCATGACATTCCCATTTGACAAGTTCTGGTTGACTTTAACTACAGTTGAACTTGTTATTTTGCTATAGGTTTCATATGTTTCATCTGCTAGTCATCACTTTCTGTGTATATACATGCTAACAGGGCCTAAAAGAAATTAAGCTTACAGTAAAAAGAATAGGGACGAGTGGTGCAAAAATCAGAGTTCAGACCCCTCTGCTCACAGCATCCCACGCAAAGGGCTTGATTCCCAAGCTACAAAAGCAGTCACTCTTATGTTGGAGCAATGCACATTATAAACAGAGATCGTGGCAGCTCCAGCCTGAAAGGCTGAGAGCACCATCATGAAACCATCAATAATTTAGGGTATTTGCTTGTAAAGCGGCAGCCTACTGAAACAGGCAGAGGACCTGAGGGCATTTCAGATGAACACTCAGGTCCTTAAAATATTACATCTTCCAGAATCAGTTCCTTTTTAAAACGATGGATTTCATTTTGCACTTACTAATTGCTTAGTGAAAGTTTTCTTGAAATCGGTAGGTGCCTAAACAGAATTCTGATGAAGGAGCAAAAAAACTAGCCCAAGAAATTATTCTTAAAATAAAGCTAAGTTTGCGGCACATATACACACAGCTGTTTGCAGAGGAAGACGAAGCATTGTGACACATCTTTGAATCTGAACTCAAAAAAACACAAATGCCTAACAAAATCCACACTCATGCAGCAGTTCTCTGTATTCCTTCCTTCTGTATTTTTTATTTTTTTATTACCTTTTCTTGCAGCCAATATGCTTTTCTGAAAATAGGTGTTTATGTTGTTGGCATATACTGTTCTCCCCCTGCATCCAATAGTTAAGCTATGCTGCACATCTGCTTAGTCCCATCAGCTCATATCACAGCATCACTCCATCTTCAACCACCTGCAGCTACAATACTGCTGATGAGGAAGACTGGCTTTGTCTTTCCTAGGTAGAGCTCTGAGGCAGAACATGGCTTTGTATTTGTGTTTGAACAGCACTAGTTCACCCATTTAAATCCCCATACTGCATGCACTTAAAAGTCTCCCAAATTCTGAAAATAAGAAACACATAAAGATATCCCGTATTTTTTTTAAATTAGGAAGTTAAGCCCTATTTTTCCTGCTGTAGTCAGAGCCTTCAAAGATATAACCCTTGGTAGTTCACACACCATCCTGTTTGCTACACACTAGTCCAAAGCAAAAGTCATTTCAGAGAACAGAAATAAAACTGTACCAAAACAAAAGCTTATTTCTTTATGTACTACATTAATGAGCCATGACTCAACCATCAACGAACCAACAGAAACAGCTCATAGTCCTTGACTATATGACTTCAACCTGCACTGATGGCTAGGATTGCTTAAAAGGTTATTCACAAACTCTTTGGAATTATCAATTTATTTGTTTACAGAATAGCAATGAGTAGGACATATCAACCCAGTAAGCAGGTCAGTTTAACTTCAGCATATGAGCAACGACCCCATAGGTCTCTGGTATCTCAATGTCTGCCAAGTTTGGAACATACTTGCTGAAGCACAATGTACTGCTGAAGGCAGACCTGCAGCATCAATGCTATGACTCCTTGTTGCACTTAGGGGCCTTACCACGCATTTCCCTCTCCAAGAGGGAAGTCAAGCCTAAAACAAGAGACTGCGGTCCACAGAGTGGTATGTAGAGTAGCCTCTGTGCAAAGGAACCAAGTTAGTAGCTGACAAAAACTGCAATTACAAGAGTTTGCATATTAAAAAAAGCTTGTTTGAACCTCTACACATTTAAAGGCATCTGTACCTCAGCCTGGCAAGCTGCCTGTAATTGCCTTGCTGCAGTTTTCACACATTTAAGTGTTCAATGTAGGTGAGGATCCAATGTGCTGTATACATGCTTTTGTTCATAACACCACCAAAACACAGTAATGAACCACTAACAGACAGCAGACAAGCAGTAAAGAAGACTTATTTTGTATAATTTTGTATTTTGTTCTTGAGGCAAACATGATCATTATTGAAGCAAACAAAATAACATGCATTTGTCTCCATAAGATGCAACCTGGGTCATTATTCACTACCATGATTAATATTCATTTTCTTTCATGTACAAGAGACTAATTTATTACTAAAGTTCATTGCTTCAGGAAAGATCATTTTATGATTGATGCTGGACATCCTGTACTACAGTCGTGTCACAGATAATTAGTATCTAGCATTCTTATGAAAGACCTATCTGCAGGTTGTGGTGTCATCTTTTTTGAAGGTCACTGTTACTATAATATCAGTATGATCAAGACTTGAGTGCAATTGATGTTGCACAGAGCAGCTACTACTTCTCTTCCTAAGGGAGTTCAATTGCTAAAAAAAAAAAAGTAGGCAAAGTACAGGAAAAGGAAATGTTAGCTGAGCCAAGTAGCAAACAGTCAGTATAAAAAGACTTAAACAATAAAATACTGAAAATAAAATATCTTTATGGAAAATGAAATATCTTTAGGTCTTTTACTATAAACAATACGACTGAGATTATTGAAAGAAACCTAAGGCAGAGAAGAAAAGTCAATGTACATCTTCAAAGTTCCATTTTTGTTTTTTAACCAGAAGTTTGGGATCAGACCTGATGACTGCCATAGATCTCTTCCTGCTTAAATTATTCTGTAGTGCTTTAACACCATTGATAACTAATGACGGATCTCCCCATCAATCAAGAATAAAAGTAATTGTATAAAGCAAAATAGAAATGAAAAATATTTTGCACAATCTTTGGTCTCGGGGATTGATTCTGAACAGCATACCTAACCATAAAAAAGGGATATTGCCATATACTTAGTGGCTTTCCCACAGCACTCAGATAGGAGATAAACAAAGTGACAAAGGATAGAAAAGCAGCACTCCATCAAAAACACGTAGACAGATTGACAACAGAGAGTTATCAAAATAAATACATCCCATAACAGCCTGCAACTTTACAGTGCTCTCCATCCTTTAAGTAGAATTTTGCAGGAATAATAGCTGTTAAGAGGTACTGCAGTTTCAGCGTGGGCAATCCCCAGCACTTCGGTACTTGGGCTGCACAGACTGATTGTCTTAAAAGCACTCTGACCCCCTCACCCTAACTCCTGCGCTGCACAGGCCACAGGTTTCAACCCAACAATTTTTGGAGTTGGCCCTACGAGCAGCAGCTGAGCTGGGAGGTGTCACCTAGAGCACCAGCTGGCACTTCTCAGCAGGGAGGGCAGGCTACACCTTGCAGGATCAGCCCTTTTGAGATGAAAGACATAAGGTGCATTTATATCCAGCAGCAGCAAATACAACACAGCTGTGCCATGTAAAATACCAGCATGATTAAATGATGTGAAGGAGAGGTAATTACTCATTGCTGGGTCACTGGAGGAGGATGGCTTATATACTCATAAGAAACACAGGGAGAGCAGGATGCATATGTAAGCAGCATGACAAAAATG
This sequence comes from Cuculus canorus, assembly GCF_017976375.1. NCBI lineage: Eukaryota > Metazoa > Chordata > Aves > Cuculiformes > Cuculidae > Cuculus > Cuculus canorus. Next base: position 140,749,901 of record NC_071401.1, read on the forward strand.
TACTGACTTTTCATAAACACAAATCTGGATCCACTTGGTCTTCCACCTTCCCTCCACTAACAAAATGCAATCTAGATGCAGATGAAACATTACTTTCTCTCCCACCGTGCCAGTAGCTTTATTATACCTATAGCAGCACTTATCCTGCACGTTCAGTCTCATTAGCTTCAGTAGGGCTCTTCTTACTGCAAGATCAAAGGATTCTTTTCCTGGAGGGTTTGTGCTATTGATAATTTGGATATCTGCAGTAAACTTAATCTATCTGTGTGACTCCATAACGATTTGAGTCAGGGGAAGATTAAAGTGATTTGCCTAAGACAACAGACATGGTTTGAAGAAATTGAACGCAGATTTCCACAAAGCTCAGGCTTAAAAAGAAGTCTCTTCACACATTAAAAGCCCCCAAATACACATTTGAAGAATTAGGATTTTGCTATCACTATATTGGGTATCTAAAGAGGAATGATTTGGAAATAGGCTTATTTTTGTCTTTTCGCTGCTTTTTTACCCTTTTCTTCTTTCTCAGCGTATCTCAATTTTGACTATGAAAAGCCCAATCAAATAGGTCACACAAGTCTTCTGTGTACATATCTTCCCAGCAGACAACAGCTCTGGAAGAATGCTTTTCTGACACGCCCAGCCCTGCTACAATTACACAATAAAGGTTTACTGCTTTTTACAGTTATTTCAGAGTAGGCTACTCCAAGAGGAGGTGCAGATGGCCATCGCCTTCCCTTACAGTCCAGCTCTGGCTGTAAACACAGAACATCAGCTTCTCTGCAAAAAGAGAGGGGCCGCTGAGCAGGCTGACATGGCTGTGAAGGGTAGAATAAAGGCTGTTCATGAGTGCAGGGGTTAAATAAGGGGCTTCCTCTGGAAAGAAATTTTAGGTGTTAATTTCTACAAAAGGCTTAAGAGATATAGGTGTGACAGCAAGCATAACTTTGGCTTTGATAATGACATTATGCACAGCTAGCCTGTTCTTTGGCTTGTTAAATTCAGAGTTTCCTATGGGCAAGAAATGAACATTACTTTGTCAATGTTTTCAGGGCTTTCTGCCATGTTAATCTGATTATCTATGACAGTTTCTGTCAGTTTGTTAGCAAAGATCCAATTATTCTGCTTGGCTTTTAAGTTCTCACATATTTCTGGCAATGGGTCTGATTCTGAGTTCTTCTTTGTCCTTATGCCTCCAGTGAAAATTTTAATGTAAAAAAAAGAAACCCCACAGGATCAGAACTGATACAACTAGTGTTCTACACAGAGTTCTTAAAAACCATTTGCATTCTTCATCCTTAGTAAGGATAAACAAAAAATTGCAAAATTGACAGCTAAAGGAAATAAATGGTCCTGCACTTGATCTGCCTACACTTCTGTAATTGAAATTTATAGTGCTGCTAAGAAGAGAGGTTGTTTCTTTTCCCCTTTCCTTAAACTCTTATTTAGATCTTGGCTTTCCTTACGCATCAAAAAAACATAGTACAGCTCTGTAAGTAAATATGACACATTTTAAACACAGAAATAAAAACAGAATCAAGTGGATCCACCTCTAAGGCATTTTACATTGGAAACAGCATATTCAGTCTGTTATTGTCTCTCTTACACATAGCTTTTCTCAGATATAGGTTTGCATGGGCTAGACCAGTAAGACTGGAAAGTTGCAAGCGTATAGTTAGCTATAAACAGACAGAATCGTAGATGTCCACATCATTATAAGGTGTTCAGTGCCTAATCCTTGCACGTCACTAGCTTTTGACTCATCTCTGTTTGAGGATCTAAAATTAATTTACCCTGTCAGTTGCCACTTCTTAATGTCTTTGTCGATAAAACCAGTAATAGATGGCTTCATGAATTCCTGCTGGAAAAATTGGCACCTTTCTCATTCTAGTCTGTTCTAAAGGTAATTTTTTTTTTCAGTAATGTGTGTAAATAGTGTGTGTGTGTGTGTGTGTGTATGTGTGTGTGTTTGCAAGAGTATTTTGCTGAAAAGGACTGCCCGCCATTTCCTACAACGGTATAGCTCCACCGACAACAGCATCAGCAGCTGCTTAGCGTGACAGTCTCCTGTAGGCCTATGAAGCAATCATAAATTCTCAAAAAATAATATATTTAGTTGAGTTGCACGCTGTGCATCAGCACAAAAGTTAGTGGAAGGAATCATGACACCCCAGCACCCACAAACTTCAGTGCCAGCTCCTGAGGATTTCCTCACAAGCAACATTTCATCAACAAACAGAAGCTCTCATTAAGTCCTGTCAATTCTCTTCTCCACCACTGCCTGGCATTTTCACTATCTGCAAGATACTGGCAGTGAAAGACATGCCCCAAGACGGGTATGCTTCTTCATAGAAAGAATTCTTATTAATGCGTAGTCCTTGTCTATAACAAACGCTTGTAGGTAAGGCCTTTACAGTCAGCATTTTGGGAGCAGACAACGCTCTCTGTTCTTTCCTCTTTTTTCCCACTTCTCCCTTCCTGTGGGGTTGATGTGGATTAAAGGTCACTTGGGGCCACATATAGCTCAATGAATCACAATAAGTATGATATCAATGCCTTTTATTTACAATCCCAGTAAAAACTCTGCATCCCACCAACTAAATCAGGAACTTAAGGTAGCAGCAATCAGAATTAATTTAATAATATTTTTCTTAAACCTTATAAAGTGATTGTAAGTTTCCATCAAACCAGATGTCAAACTTAGCAAGAACACCAAATAGAAAGACAAACTCCTTTGCTAAATATTAAAGGCAACATTCTGTATCATTATGAACTCAGACATCTCACTCTATGATAACTTGTTTTCACGGTTCCTTCTAAAATGAGCCTGATGATATTGAGTGTAACTTGGCAGGGACTCTTCAAAGTCAGCGGAGTACTGCCAGCTGCTGTCAGGCGAGGATCTCACCAACAGTTCCATTTCTGCACATCTTAAAAATGATAAATGAAAGAGAAGTCAATAAAATCTCCAGCATTTTCTTCTCTAGGGAATTCTAAAGCTTGGAAAAGTCTTCTCTTTCAAGTGTAAGCATAAAATGTATGCTTAAATAATAGCAAGACTGGGACCTGGGCATTGAAAAGGAATGATATGTTGTGCTGCTGCTGTCCCTTCATCCTTATCACCCCTTGTGTGTGTATTAGGTGCATGAAAGGTGGGGCAGGTGGGGTTGTGGAAAACAAGGTAATCAAATCTTACAGCTTCAAAGTCTAAGTCTATCACTAACAAGGGTTAGAAAGAAATCGTGCACTCCCCCACTCTGTCTGCTATGATATCAAAAACCCCTGTGATCTAGGGGATTTTATGGGTTTTTGTATCATCTCAGGCTGCATGGCTACTGTTCAAGCCAGCCTGCTGATCTAACTGGGCCAATTACGTATATCAAGAGCCAGGCAGATGTACTAGGAAACTGTTTGTTGTACTGATTCAATCCACTGGTGATCCCTGATACACAGGTTTCATAACAGAACCACCTTGTGAGGTCTGTTGAGCTGTATGGATGAAATTTGTCTCTATTACATCTGTCCAACCACACTGGAAGTGATTACATTCTGAGAAAAAAGGTAGAAACAAAATGTAGCCCACACTCCTGAGTCTGGAAGATAGGATTACAGAAATTATTAGCTGTCTGCTAGCAAGTCTCCAGAGCACTGTATCAAAAATAAGTTTATAAGCTTACAGCACTGTCAAATGAGCAGGGAATGATGGGGGACTCCTCACTGCACATCCCAAATCAAGTAGATTAAAATCATAAGTCTTGCTGACTGCATTGTCTGGGGTTTTCTGAAAGGCATTCTAAAGAGAGAGAAAAATAAGTGGGGCTTCAGAACTTCAGTGGCCACTGTGGATAGTGTGGGAGCAGAAATACAAAGACATTACACAGGTAATGGACACTTACCGCACATCTCCCACAGACGATGTGCTTCTGCTAATGCCCTAGCTTTCTCACTACATGCAGAGTTGGCTGTTTAGTTAAAAACTTTCTCTAAAACTTTCACCACTGGGTTAATTGGGAAATCCTACCTCATAGTTAAAGTAAGGAATTGGAAGGGCAAAAAATACCTGCTCTGTTTTATGTTACCTTTAGGCTTTCTCAACCCTGAAGCTTGTGAAGGAAAGGAGAGCACTTCAGTCTTCAAGAAATATAAGATCAGCCCTCACAGCTGCCACAGATTTGAATCAGCTGCAAATAGCTCTCCACAGGGCACTTGGAAGCCTGTGATCATTGGTCACCATGGTCTGTCACATTTCCTAGCTGTCACAGGGGCACAGCACATGCTTAGATAGTCAATGCACACAAAATACTCCACCTCCTTTTATACCAAGGGTATTTGTTGTAAGCCACAGTCAGCAGCCTGCAGATAAAGAGAGAGAATAATGTGTTAATTCTTCCACATTCCCTCAGCGAGGCAAGGGCAGTTTACTTCCGTTTTCACTTGTACTAAGGTCTTGAAGATCCTTCGACGAAAGATGCAAAACAGCTTGGAAGAGTAACTGTGTTTAAGCCATGCGATAATTACCAGTGCAATATGAAGAGAGTAAGTCAAAACAGTAAATTCAGGGAGAATATGACACTATCTGCAGCTTGGTCTACTATTAAATAGAGTAGTATATTAGATGCAGTGCTTGTGTAGCTATATTGCTAGGAGCCACCCACAGGAACACCTAGACAAGACACGTGGGAGGAAAAAGCCCTCTTTCTTTATATGACTTTTATTTTCTGTATAGGCCATTCCTTCTTTTCAGAAATCACACACAAATGGAAGGGACAAAAATCAGGCGGGTACAAAAGAACTAGATCTGAATAAAATCATCACCAAGTATCACTGGATTTACAGGCAGGTAAAGAATCTGCAATACCTATAGATATTTAAATGTGTATCTGTATGTTTTAAAACTAAAGTTTACTTCCTTGTACACAGCATTTCTTCCGAAGATGCATGTGCAGTGTACAGCCAAGGCACTGAAGAGGCTTGGAGCTATTTCCATAGCAACAGACTGTGGTGAGGTAATACACCTGAGATACTAATGACCTCAGCAAGGCGTCTGGATGCTCACAGATAAATGAAATGAGATGGCTAAAAATTTTTACACTTCAGTAGGGCTTTTTAATGAACAGGAGAATGAACCCATAACAAAAATGTCCAGATAAAATACTTTTTTCTTTGTATCACCTCCTAGGGCATATATTTTTGTTATAATCATATTAAAAAAAAAAAAAGAGAGAGAGAGAAGAAAAATAGCCATTTATGTATCTTCAGGAATAGGAAAGCTGACACAAGCAGGAAATTTGTCTCTTTTTGTGCTTCTGTATGTACAAATTCACTTACATTTCCTTACTGTACACACTGAAGTTCATAAAGAGCTCTAATTTACTACCATGGGTTTTAGCTTAGGACCACCATGAAGATCCAATTTTTCTTCTGGCCTGCCTTTCCTGTGCCCTTTCCCCAAAAAAATTCCCCAGCTAGTTTCTGTCAATGAGAATGAGAACTACCAGAGTGTGTTTAAATATGTAACACTGATCTGCAATGGCATGGAAGATTGCAGGCAAGATTTAAAATTAACATATTAAAAATCTTGCTATTTGAAACAGAAGAATTTTATGCCAGATCTTGCCATGGCTGCAGTACTGTCTGATTTCCCCCAGTCTAGCAGAGGAATATTAGGACTAACTGAAGAGAAGACACGGAAATACAAGTTTGCCTTTCGCATAGACGAGGAGATGTGAACCTGGCATTCAGAAAAGGCCTCCTCCACAAGGTGGTGCTTGTCCTTACTTGCACCTTTTTTCATAGCCCAGCTTGCACATGCTGTGTGGGAGGCAGCTGTGGCTCAAGCTGTAGCACAGGATTCCTTTGGCTCCCCACATTCAGCAAGCACAGGAACTCAGCCCAGGCTCCCCCAGCTTTGTGCTTCTGCATAAGCAAATAAAGGGGTGAATGAGGTTGGACTTTAAAACAAACTTGGACCTGCACAAGTAAGGTAGACATAGCCAGACCTATAAAATATAGAAAAGGAATGAAACCAACAGACAATACCAAAGTTGGCCTATTTTCTGGTGTATCCAAGAATAATTTCCTCTCAGCTCTTCTCTCTTGTAAGTCAAACGTCTTGCTGATTTCACAGAGATGTAATGATTGTGAATAAAGAAAAAATATTTCCCATTTGCAAATCATCTTGTTATGATAGAGAGTCAACTACATCACCAGTTCCTAAAGCTGTTCCTGCCCCAGGGCTCTATAAAAATTACTGCTGAAAGCCAAGTTCTAACAGAAAACCACACCATAAACACTGAGAATATGAATTTAAATCCTGACTGCAGCAAGCCAGTGGTTACATCAGCGATGATTTACGGGAGAGCAGTTCACCCTGGGTTCCCACTGAATTTCATAATGAAATTGCAAAACTAAACTGTTCCCCCCATCCTCATCAACTCAGTGCCAATGCCAGGGCAGCTGGCAGCAGGGATGTGTCCTGGCTCGCATTACTTGCTGGGCTGAAGAATAGCTGGGCAGCTGGGAAATGGGCTGAGGACATCTGAGGAGATCCAACATTTAGGCAAAAGGATCTAAAAGCTTGCAGACAGGTTTGGCAGCAGGGGATTGTCAGAAGAGGATCACTTGTAAACAGCAGTGCCCATGTTTTGCCAAGATAGCCATGGAAGTAGGTGACCCAGTCATTGTTCCAACTGCATCTGAAATTGCCTACCTTCAAAAGAGGAAATACAACCATGCAGCAAAAACCCTGCAATGGGGTGCAAACACCCCATATGACGCATGGCTAGTGCTGCACAGCAAGGGGTATAGGTTAGCTGTTGCTGAGTTAAGTGAGTGCCAACCTTCTGGGCAGAGATTAAGTGAACAGGGCGGAAGGGAGCAGAGCAATCCACAAACTTTTAGACCAGTTCTTACCAATGATTTAGCAGTGCATTCTCCATGCCTTCATAGGACAGGGTAGGCATATAGGCTTACCATATAGCTGCTAATTTTCAGCTGCCTGCTTTGACAATCCACCAAGCTTTGTTTTGGTTTTGAGCATGAGATATCAGTCTGTGAAGTGGCAGATAATTATTGGTGATGTTGAGAAATAAGTAAGTCAGTCTAAAGATAAATGCACATGGCACAGAAGCAGAAAAAAAAATCACTTTGTGAGTGGCTTGAAAATTAAAGTATACAAAAAATCCTAGCTAATTCTGGTCACGTCATGAGCAGAGCACAGGCTTGCCCTGCCACAGACATATCGCTCTCTCTGCAGGGAAGGAGATTTTCTGATGAGAGAACTAGGTCAGTAGAACTGGAGCCCACGCTTTTCACTTCAGCAGTTTAAGCATAAGTCAAGTCAGTGTTTAAACCCCAGCCTCTTACCCAAGGAATGTGAACAGATGCCATAGTGAGACAAATCAGAGATAAAACCTTTTTTTTTTGCTGGTTTTAGTTTTATTTTTTTTAATCTTAATTTACCTGAATTTCCTTAGTTTGAAGAGGAAAAAAATCAACAAACAACCCAATTTTAGTATGTGGAACAGAATCTAAGCTTCTCTTCCTGAATATTTATAAACCATAAATTATAATCATCTGCATTGTTCACTTCATGCCAAAAAGGAAATTTCGTGTCACATTCCTTTCACTTAACTTACTTGATATTTCTATTGATGTTGATAGGTCTACCTGGTTTCAAAAACAGGATTTGGCTTCTGTAAGTATATAATTTCAGATAAGACTATATCGATAGGGCTCAATATTATAGTTTTACTCCAGGAAGACTCATGCTGAATATAGAGATGGAAAGGATATTACAATGTGGAAGTGTCATTTACTGCAATTAAAAGTACCCAATAATGTTTATGATCCTTTCCTCTTAGCAGCTGCTCAAAAATGTAATGCTAAAGAAAAAGCATATATCTGGAACGATGCTGTTTTATTGCAATCATCCTTAAATTCCTGACCTTCACAAGAAGCTGAAGGTCATTTAGTGGACTAAAAAAAGGACAAATGGGTGTAATTCAACAGAAGAACCAACTGCAGTGCAAAGAGAATAGAAATACTCAGTCCCTGAAGTATGAGACTGAAGGTCACAGAGTCCATAAGCTAATCCATAGAAAAAGGCAAGTCATAAAATTTGCTTCTGAGTATTGGTTAAATTCTCATCTACATCATAGAACTACGGTTTGAAGATATCTCATTCACCTCTTTTTTTTTTTTAATTACTTCATGAATCATTTCCTCTGAAGCCATTTTTCACCTCTGCTGTACCAACTTCTAAGGGAAATCAGAGTAGGACCCCTGGAGACTAGTCTCATCTCCTTGAGATTTCCAATGGTTCTTTGTCACAGAGAAATCAGAAACACACAGAGAATATTTGTGGCTTGAGGCATTTGGTACTTTCATTTCTGGGATGAGAAACTTATGCAAATTCACATACAATAATAAAGAACTTTGAAGCTACTAAGATGTCCTTTCGCTGCCAAAGGGTTGATGGGAATTTAGCATTTTCATTCAGTGGCCTACCCTTTTCTGTGTAAAACACTATTTTCTCTCTCACAAAATTCTGGTTTGTAGAAATTACTATTAAAAGCACAGCCTTAAATAACAATAAAGCCTGTTGTCACATTCCTGTTGGTACTGCCAGTTTAAACCACAATTGCTCTTAGGATGAATTTATGAGCACAGAGCACATCATACCAAACACAGCGCTGTTACCTGAGGGATGTTGCTTTTGGCCCTTTGTGGCTGTGTGCTTCATATAAAATGAGATTTGCAGAGGAGGAAATTAGACAGCCAGCTCCAATTGAATTGCAATGAGATTTGAGGACCTATTTCCCATAAACCTTGAAAGCTGTAGTCAGGAACATGCTCTGGCATGCGGGCAAATGAAAAACGCTATTCTTGCTGCTTCCTGCTGTCTGGTAGGGTGCAAACGTGCTGGTTGGCTGCAGTCTCATAACTCTCTCCTCATCCTGGAAGCCTAAACCATTTCAATTCTTGGGGATGGGGGTACCCAATTTTATTCTAAGCTGAACTGACAAATTTCTTCATTGTTAAATTTTGCTTTGGGCAATTGGTTACTGAATTAAGCTGCTTTTCTTCAGCCTATTTTTATTCTGTAAAACATTTCTTCTACTTCATTTAACTCTTCCCTTTCTAGCAGCATTCAGATTTGAAGATTTGGCTTTTTTATTTGGCTTTTTTTTTTTTTTTTTTTTTGCCATGTGTAATATTTGCAGTAATACTCAGACAATCGGCCAGGGGAAATTTCTCTGGACAGAAAGAAAAATCCATAGTTTCAGTAAGCATATATGAATATCCAGTTTCTGTGAAGAGAAAGAACTGGAAAATTGGTAAATGTAGATTGGAGAAGCTGGCTTTACTACCAGCTGGTCCTGTTAAAGCCTGCTCCACAGCCACACTTGTGTTTTAAATGATGAATAATGAGGCAGACCAGAAGGGGACCAAACTAGTTCAAGCATTGCACAACATGCATCTTTCAGTCTTGGAGCTGTATTCCTCTGAAGCACTGCTGAGCTATCAGGGAAATATCACATCCAAGCTATCAGGGAAGCAGGAAAGCTATTCACAAAGATGACATACAGCATATAGTTCCCATATGGCTAGCCTTATCCTACTGTATATTATCTACCATGCATTCATTAAAAAGTATAGATCAAACTCCACTCCTCTCTATCCTCCTTCCCTCCCTCCATTGTTTTGCAGTTTCTGGTCAAATATTCCAGAGGACTTTTAGTTCCAAACCATCCTTATATAAAATTCAAAAGAATCCTGTCGGTTGGAAAAGAGACCACCAGATGGTTTACTAAGCCAATCAGCAGACCAGACTTAGCCAGCTTACCTGCAATAGGTTAGTGTCCTCCAAAAATTAACTGGAAAGAGGAAGGGAAAACCCACAACTAAATTATTTGAGTGATTCAGGTAACTAAAATACTGTACTTATACTTGAGGCGTTAAGAAGATGCAAAGGGTGACAAGATGAGAAGTTAATGCCTCACTCTGTCATCCAAAAAGGTAACATGGTTGTGTTTAGATGGCAAGAAACATACATTTGGTATCAGTAGGATGGTCACTGAATCTCTTTCCTTTACAAATTAAAACCAAAATGAAAATTTCAGTAAAGAGCCAGCTTTACTCTGCAAGACTTTTTAGATTAAGCCCAACTGATCAAACTGGAAATAATTTAAGTGATTCTAATAGTGAATTCCACTTCTACAAAAAGAAGGTTTTCAGATCATGCTGTACTGCTAACACGTGAAGCGTCTTTCCATATTCTGTTAAGAAAAGCTCCGAATCTCTCAATATCTATTAGAAGTACAATCTTGTTTCCATTGCCTGGAGAAGCAGTAGGTAATTACAAGACAGACAGAATAGCTGGAGGAAGATAAGAAAAAAATCGTTATGTCACACAACCTTGAATTAGGTTGATTGCATACTAAAAAACTAGAGTGTGAAGTCTTACCTCTAATGAAGCCAATGGTAATGCTCCTACCAGCTTCACTTGGGAAACGTTTTATACAAAGGTTTACTTACTGAATGCTTGGGTCATCCTAGAGCATTTATAAAGGTTACAGTAGTTATTAATCTGGTGTCTAATTAAGGTTTCTGTGATCTCTATATAATCACTTATAATTTAGAGTATCACAGGAGCAATTGAGTAAAAATTATGATTTTTTTTTCCCCCCAAGCACTTAAGTCCCACTGGGGAGAGGACGGGGAAAAAAAAAAAAGATACTTTTGTAGCTATTCATACATTAGATCTTTGTTTTGTAATTTGGTAGATGCACACAAGTTTAAGGCAGGACCATGAAAATGACAAAGGAAATGGTTAATTAGTCCCTTTTCCCTTTTGGAAATGTCTTAATGTCTTTCCTGTCTCACTTTTGGGAGGCATTTCTCACTAATTATGCTTTTGTCACTTAAAATTTTATGCCTAAAATATTTTTTTAGGACTTCAGAAAGCAGAGGGGCCAAAATCATGCAACCAAAAAGACAGGCTGTTAGAGAAAAAACCTGAATTTGGTGATGTTTCATATATATACCATGACCAACCCACATGAGATATGATGCAGTCCCTGACTCTGAGAATACTATTTCCCAATAGTAGTAGCAGGAGTGAAAGCAGAGGATCTTGCTATAGACACAAGGTACTTGATTCGCTCCAAGAAGTGCCCTCCTCCAGGACAGAACGGCAGCATATGGAGTTGGCATTATTTTCAGTGGCATCTTCTATGTAGATGAGGATTTTGTCACTGCAACTATGAATTTGGCAGCTTTCTTATGTAGAAAATTTAGTTAGGTATAAAGATATTGCCACATGCTTACTCTTCCAGGTAAGTGAAAATTAGCCAGCTGCAATTGTAAGAGGTGGTGTCTTCTAAATTCTTTCTGTGAGGTCTTCAGCAAAATCTTAGTATGAGGTACAAAAGGATACACAAACAACTGGATGCAAACCTCATGTTCATCTTCCCGGCAGTCTCCAGATAACCCTGCAGTAATTTCCCCTCACGATCAGGTAAATAATAGACTCCTGGAGGGATGGAACTTATGTGCAACTTGTCATGTAAGTAGAGAATAATTAATTACACTCTTATTTACAGTTTGCCTGATAAGAGCATTAAATGGCAAGTAACTAGAAGAATTCCAAGGTGCTGAAATGTTTGCTCTCACCCACTCAACATGTAAACACAAGGGGAATTAAATTAATTTGGCACCAACTTATGTTATGGTCCCTCATAGTGATACAGCTTGGCTTTTGCAAAACAAGAATCACAGGTGTCTCCATCCTGAAGGTGAAATCAAATTTTGTCAGTGCTCCACAAAGCAATAAAACGTTCTAAATATATCAGCAGTCTTAAAAGTCATGACACTCTGATTATCTATCCGAGGTCCTAGAGGACTCCATACATTACTCAGATTCTGATCTCAGATATGTTCTTGATTCTTCTGAATTTTCTCAGTTCAGCTAGTGTTACCACTCCCTGGCTCTGCTTGTATTTATAAACCTCAGCACCTATATCAGGAGTGAATCAGGAGATTCAGACACTCACTTGCCTTGCTAATTACAAACTCACCGATTTCTGAAGAAAGCAAGAAAATAACTTCAGGGGAAGAAAAAATGGGAAAAAAAAAAACCTGAAGGAGCATAAAACAGGCATGGAACAGTTACAATATTCATGCCATATTCACTTGCACCCTGTTTAAACTTTCATTTTGGTAGGACGAGGACATCTGTCACAGGTCTCTTTAATACCTCTCTGACAAGGTGAAAATACAGTCACATTAAGACCTCTGCACTTGTCAGTGAAACACATAAGCTGTTCTTATGCTTAGTAATAATGAGGGTCTAAGATTTCCAATTGCAGTCATAAAAGTAAAATAAAAAGCAGAAAGGCAGAAAAAGAAGAGAAGGAGGCTCCTTTTACTTGAACCATGAAAAAGTAATTCCCTGGGATTAGCACACTTTATTTCCTTTGCATATTCTTTTTGGAATTAATTTCACTGCATTTTGATAACGATCTCAACTCATCAAGTGAAAATAAATTGATGCCAAAAAAAGTTACGCTAATAGGAATAAATGGCTTTAAGGGACTAGAAAGTGGATATATGGCCTCTTTTATAGGTCAGTACTTAATCTATCTCCAAGGGCATTAGAGGGCAAACATGGCTGCTTTCTTGTGGCAGTAGATAAGCCAGTCTGTGACCTGCAGCTACGAGGCTTATCCCTAAAAACTAGGGGGGGCTGCAACATGAGGAGCAGCCTCAGCAGAAGTGAAGGTGGGGCTGGCAAAGAAAGCATTTTATTTGCATGTGCCTCTGCCAAGGCCATCTTTCACAAGTCTCATAACTAACTAAAGCTATGCCTGTGCAGAGATATAATTATGGCCCAGGGTGGAGGCACAAGGAAGGAAGAAAATTCTGCTTTTCCATAGAAAAGACATTTAAGTATCAGTTACCCGGTTCTTGATTCCTTTTTTTGACTTGAACAAAGGGAAGAGCAACAAAAGTGAGACGGATTCCCATGGGCCAAATTACTATCAAGCTAAATTGAGTGATGGCCCTAGAAATTATAGCCCTCTGCAAGGTATGTATGCAGTATAGCAAACTCTCCCCCATAAACCTAGCGAGAAAAGCTACTTATTCTTTTCTGTAAAGTAGTGGGAGATTGGCAGCTGAAATGGAAATATTCACATGGGTATTAACTATTATAATTTACTGCTGCTATTATTCAGTTTTGGAGAGAGAAAAACCTTTCCTCACCACCAAGTTTATTCAAGAAATATTTGTTTAAAATCACATTACCATAGGATTCAGGTATTACTTTATGAAACTTCACAGCTTATGGGCCTTGACATATGTTTAATTCTCAGGCAGTGCTTGAGTCTTTTTTTTCCTGCCCATACTATTTTGTCTATGCTTCTTATCCCATGTTACAAATAACAGAAATACATACAGTAAGTAAAAATTGCAATAAATGCAACATATTATATTATTCTGATTTGAAAGGAATAAGAAACGTGAATCAATAATCTAGAAAATAGAATTGCCTATGACAAAAAGACAGAAAAGACACAAATCTGTTCCATCTTGAAAAACAAAGCAATCGTACAATCTTATCCACATATTTTACCCATTGGCACAGTCTGCTGACCCACTTCCTTGAAACTCAAGCACCAGAAATTAATTGCATCCAGAAGGATTTCTGCAAACCATATCTCCAGCCTTGTTTGTTTCAAAGAGCTGTCAAGTTCATATCACACTTCAAAGACTAATTTCAGCCTTTCAGAGGGTGTGCACCAATTTGTTTGAGTCTCAAAACTGTGTTTTGTAAAACAATGGCAACAATACCAATATCAGAGAATAGGGAAAAAAATAATGTAGTCTGATGTTAACACAAATATTTTAGGAATGCTTATTACATTTAAAGAACACACAATAAACATGAACAAAAACTAAAATAAAAAACAAAACCTTTTTTCTTCTGCATAAAGGAGTCACCACAACATCATGCTAAATCATGAGAAAGAAATTAAAAAAACCTTAAAAATAATCCAAACTACCAAATTGAACCTAGAAAGGAATAGGAAGTGAAACGAAGTAGTTTCACCATGCATTGTAGGAAGAATCTAGGAATACATATGAATGTAAAAGAAAGTGCTTTAAAGCTGATTTTACTTCTGTTCTTAATACTTTAACTTATGAGGAGCAAGGATGCTTTAGAAATTAATCTTACATGAGTTAGAGTAAGTTTTAATAAAGAGATTAAACACAGGAACTGATGCTATTGTTTCTTCTTCAGTTTTAACATGAGACCCCTGCATCACTTCCTGCAGTGCCTTTCATGGATTAGATAATGCAGATTAAAAGATTGTAGAGAAATCTAATCAACTGCTTGCCAAAATAAGTGAAAATTTCTTACCTACTTGTATGGGGTTTAATAAAAGAAGTAAGAGTCCTCAGACAACACCACAATAATGAGCACTAACAATCTGGGAAACTTTTACATTTTGTGGAGATCCAAAAACTGAAGGCTGATAGAGTCAATCACCTTATGACCGTACTCTAAGCCTTATGCATTTGTCTTGATACTCAGAATCCAACACAGGTTATGTTTTCTGTAGTCAGAGCTGCCTAATTGCATGGCTTCATAAGCTCGCTAAAAATCAAGTTAGTTCTTTTAAAAACATGTAATTAAATATTTTAGTGGTTTTGGAGAGAAAAGGGGAATCACGTGTTTGACAAGAAGCCTCTTGTTTACTTCTAGATGAATAATACAACACAGTTTGAACAGGCACATTATAATATATCCCTAAAATGGGTTGTCAGTCTTATTTTCTTTTGCATAAGAAAGCCTTGTTTCTGGATGCATGAGATTAAAAAGCTATATCATTTATAAAATGGACAATCTTTTTCACAGTTTAGGTAAGTAGCTTAAAGTTTGTATGCCTGTACAGTCTTTTTTGGATATGCAAAGTTATGTGTTCTTGGCAGTTTCTCTTACTAGCCAGAAAACAGTTTCTCTCATGCTTCCAATTGGAGAAGTTCTCATTGAAATGGAAACACAATAATAAAAAAAAAAAAAATAATAGCCAAACTCTACCTTCAAAAAAAAATGAAGTGGAAGGTCACTAATAGGTATTTCTTTATTTCATCCAGGCTTTCTTGGCTTAACTTGTAATATGTAGAAGAGAAAGAGGACTGACTAGGTTTCAGCCATCATCACTAAGACTTGAGAGTGAAATCCTGACTCCACAAAGGCAGTGGAAGTCAATTCTGGATTTTAAAAAGAGGGTTGCTGCTTTAATATTCACCTCCCATTAAAGTTCTTTTAAATTTCCAGAGCTTTGAAAACCTTAGTCCAAATGACTTCATTCAAAACTGCTGAAATTACCCAGAAGCTTTCATGAACAAGAGATACTGAAATTCATCTGCTTTTTGCAGCATAAAATCATATGCAGCCCGAAAGGTGTGTTTAAGAGATATGAACTTCAGTTACAACATCCAACGAGTCTAATGGGAGTTTCAAAATTATAGCGGAACCAGAGGCCAGGCAGCATTCACTCTGATGCCTAATGAATGTTACAGATAGAGCTTCTAATATCAGCTCTGAACTTTGTGCAAAGCCTATGTCAGGGTTTGGCAATGCTAGAGGCTGCTAGAGTGCAGTTCTTGTATTTCCCCTTGTATCGAAGGGGGCAGAAACAAAATAATGGCTGGAGAGAAACGTGGCACTGAGAAAATATTAACAACACTTATCGCCAGTAGCTGAAGGTTTTTTCTTGATTAATGGGGGCAAATTGAATGTACAATGCTACCCGGCATCCATCCTTCTAGCACCAGGTACCAAAGCCCTAGGAGCAACTACGCTCAAAAAGTTGAAAGTTGTTGTCAGTTCTCAAACTGTCATGTTTTTTTGAAGCATAAAAAAATAATCTCCAAAGATCTTGCCATGCACTGCTAGAAAAAAAACTGTACCACTAACTTTTCCACATAATTTACAGAAATCTTTAACATGAAATTTTATTTGAATCTCGGTATTCAAGGATGCAAGGAAATTTCCAGCATTGTCTTTCATTAGGTATTTGTTGTCATATTAACCCCTCTGTCTGTCCTGTCATGTGAGCCAGAAAAGCCAGCATAGGACAACCCAAGCCGTAAGGGGAAGGTACTCCTGGACACTGGGCACTGGCTGGACCCCAGGGCAGTAGGGAGCTGCTTCCAGAAAACCTCAAGTTGCCTTGAATTTATCTCATCTCCAGCTGAAACTATCCAAAATTGGAGCATCCTGTCTGAGCAAGTTGGATTCATGCTCTCTAAACAGAGGTGACTGAGTCTGGAGGGTAAATTATCACACCCTAGCACCTCTATGAAACATCCCAGATGTTTAATTCACTTTCCTCCACTCAGCATGCAGCAAAATTTACACCTTGGGTCAAGGCTATACACATCTTTTTAATGACTAATGTGAAGGAAAACAAATCTCACCACAGACACAGGCCTCATCTGCAATGGAAAAGTCCCAAAAAAGCGTTTTCTCCTCCTGTGAGAGGAGGACCCGATGCCAATGGGGGGTGGTTATCCATTGCTTCCAGGCACTCCTATTGCAAATCCAGCTGCACTCCATTGCCAGGCAATTTTAATACGCTTATGCTGAACAGTCCAATTCTGCTGCTCTTCCTTCATGGAAGCGGTCCCACCAAGTTTAACAGGATTACACATGTGGAAGGGAGTTTGGCCCTGTGCCCACTAGCTATGCAGCCATGGAAACACTGTTTTCCATGCAGGCTGCACCTCAGCTGCATACTCAGCAGCTGAAGCCCACATCGCCGCAGCTCTGCTGCTAATGGTAGCTGACCTGATTAGATTAAAACCAGTTTAGGTATAAGTACCTGAGATATAATCATGGATCCCATTTGCACTACAGATCCATCAAGCCAAAAGGCCCAATTGCACTGCAGACCCATCAAGTCAAAGGGCCGGTGAGTAATTGCTGCTGGTGCAGGGGACCATTTCAGCTCTTGCCTCTGTGCTTGAGCGTACTGTGTTCATTAAGTCAGTGGTGCACTGGGTCAGGCTGATGCTTTCCTGGCTAACTCTCCACTGACACTACTTCTACAGTGCAGAAATTCCCCAAAACAGCAGTGCAGAAGCTGCTCAACCAGGGGAAATCTGATCTGAGCCCACTAATGCCTGCGGGAGCCTCCTCTTGAAATGAATAACTGGAAATGAATTCAGAGGAATTTAAATCTAAAGCTATGTCTCTCGTGCTGCATATGCAAGAGACCAGTTTCTTCTCTTTTTCTTTCAGTTTCTACAATCGATATGGATTAAACAATACAAAGGCATGATCCTGAGGAAGTTAGAGCAGTCTCTGATTTACAGAACTACCCAAGCAAGGAAGGATTATTTTATCTAATTAAGACAGAGCACAGTATTTAAGAGAGAGCATTTGCATTAAAACAGACTATTCAGAATTATAAATGCTGTTGTGTCTGAAATTATGATTGTTAATCTCTCCTCAAGTAAAAACGTTCTGCTGACACGCATGGTAAATCACTGGCTTTTGCTTGCAGTAAATGAAGCCATCACTCAAAATGCTCAATTATAAATCTGTATGCAATTTAAAAGGTGAACTTTCTTTAGTTTTACTAAGGGCAGAAGGGCAATGCTGATAGTGTACTACGGATGTTAATGCATTACTTATGACTTAGATTTGGTCTGTATTCAGTAATTCACTCATTCCTGTGATCAGAACAGGCAGCGGTTCTCTCTGGGATTCTATTCCCCTCTCTGTAAGTGCATTAGGTGTGCCATGGTCACCCAGCATAGAGTTTTGAAGACAAAGGGCAGCTAGGACCCCAAATTTCCATGCTCACATTCCTTTAACAGCCCCTCTTACACTTCTATAAAATGTGTACATTAACCAAGTTCCAATAAGATGTCTCAAAAGGACATGTTAATCAATAATAAAAAATAAACAGAAAATAAAACTCAGTATCTTAATTTGTATATTAATGACAAGAAGATTTGTCATTTATGAACTGCAATTAAACACAAGTATGGAATCATCAAAATATAAATACTGCATCATTAATTTTCATTTTCCTATGGAGATGAGGTAGACATTAGCAAGTACGTGAACACTAGTCCTAATACTCTCTAGTGCTCTCACATTTGTAAGGTGCCAGGATGTAGTTATCCTTTGTCCCATACCAATCTGCAGAGATGCTTCCACTTCAGCAGAATCTCCTTTCTGTCTTTGTTGAAGTAAAAAATTAAAAATAACTATTGCCAGTGCAGAGCTGTAGTTTACCAAAATGCAGCCAACCAAAGTTTTAGAGTAGGAATTGGTTTGCTGACCCGGTGAATGCTTCCAATTCAGATCACTTTACTTACTTAATAATGGCACGTATTTTGAATCTATTTCATCTCCAGAACTTTTTAATTGGTGTACATCTAGAACAGTCTTACTAATAACTTATTTCTAGAAACAACCAGAAAGTATAAGAACCATGGTCTTCATCAAAATATCAGCCATCCTTTACTGGCCCTCCTTGTTCTCCATTCACAAAGCCCATCAATGAAGTCTGTTCCAGGACATGGAAAGCTGTAACACCCTATGTTCATGCAGAACCATGTTACTCAGATTCCCCCAAAACATGTAAGACACATTGAAATAGTCACAAAATTAAACTTATCTGAAGTTTTATTTATTTAAAAAAAATATATTTCCACCTGCTTCCTAGTCATTAGGTGGGCAATTATCTCACTTTTTTTTTTTCTTTTTTAACTAGCACTGATAATGATGCACACAGCAGTCCTGTGGGACAAAACAACCCAGGGCCAGCGTGCAGCCTGGTAGCACCAAGGGCACTAGCAAAGAACTTTGTGCATAGCTGAAAACATGAACAATGTTTAACCAACTGGACATTGAATATAATGAAAACTCTAAGCACAGTTCCTACTCTCCTTGAAGGGAAACTCAAGCAAAATTCCTTGCTGGTTTCAGGTGGGCTCCTGGTCAAATACCACTTGGGTTTGCTCTTGTTTCTAAAAATGAAGAGACATGAGATGGTTTGTGTGGAACTAACCGCCTGCTTTCAGCAGAGGAAGGAAGAACTGGTCCCTGTCACCCCCTTGTCCTCCTAGCTGCCTGCTCCCACCTCTTTCATTGCCTGCTGGACCACTTGGTGTGAAGGCTGAACTTTCTAACCCTCCACAAAACTACCCCCATCAGAAGTGATGCAAAAAAGGGGCCACTGGCTATGCACAGGACATGACTAGAGCCGAAAGGAGTGAAAACTCCTGGCACCAGCAAACTGTTAGGACGAAGCACATAAGCTAGGTGAACCTAAGATCTGATAATACTACAAGAAGTGCTGCCACTAAACACAAGGTAATATCATCACAGACGTTACACTTCAGGAAACTCTCTCCTCATTATATATCCAGGTCTTGTAGTCTGTACTCAAGTTGGCCCTGAGGCTTGCAAAACAGTCCAAAGTCCATGTGATCATTGAAGAGAGAAAATTTTCCAAGCCTGGCTTAGCCAGGTAGTTAAGGACATCCCCAGGCTTCAGGATGTGGGTCACTTTGACAAAGCCATGTGTTCTACCTTAGGCACAGCCTTATGGGCTTTGCTCAGATAAGGTCTGTGCTTGCAAGTACGCACTGGAAGGAAAAAGCCTTTTACGTGTGAACCAATCACACTGCATTTATAGGTGGAAATAATGTGGAAAGACTGGCATCAAATTCGGTGGATGCAAGCTACTGCCTTTCTCATCCACCTGTAATTATATTAGCGTTTAGGATTAAGGAAATTCATTTGCTGGACTTGTACAGAAACACACATGCAAATGCTTTTGAAGGCATTAGCAGTGCTTCCTAACACCTTCAGAAGCATAAAGGCAACACTTTCCTCTTCAGTTACCCTGCATGTGCACAGCAATCTCTGCACTGAAGAGGTTGGATCTACTGCTTACACAAGGGTTCACAGCCTAACAGATCCTACAAGCAGCACCCAGCCTGTTCTCGCTATCAGACATTCAGAAACCGAGGAAAATTTAAATGTAAATGCACCTGGACAAAACTTATGCAAGGAAAAAGAGGAAATACCTACAAAGCCACATGACTCTTGGCACAGTCCCCTGAGGCTCGTTTGTCCCTACTGTTGTGTTCATGCTTCACCTCTGCAGCTCAGACCCTCTCTGCTGCTAAATGACCCATGTGTCACCTTACACTCTTCCAAAGCCACCACTCTGGTGGCACTGCCAGCTCGGAGACCCCACACACCACTGAAGCCACAGAGTTGTTGTGCCATTAGCAGGACACCTTTCTCAAAGGGACTCTGCAACATCGCAGCTGCACCTTACAGCTATTATTCAATTCATTTTATAATCCCAGGCTGTACCTAATCACTAGCACTCCATCCACAGATTGGGGACCTCCAATGAAACCCTTTGAAAGTATCCTGCATAAAACAGGTTTTTGTGGTTTTAGTTCATTATTTTCTTTCACAAATTAGTAGAATGACTGATTTTCTTGCAAAATTATAAGAACTTAAAACAGTTATATGCAAAAACAAGGTCATATACCTTCCAACACAAACATGACTGTTTGCAAATAATGCGACTGATTAAAGCCCAATCTGTTGTGTGGAAACACGCTGTTGTAATTGTGGGTTTAGAACTTAGGCAGGGCTTTGATATAAATCACATAGTCATAGAAATAGTCATGGAAAACCTATTTTATGGGCCATCAGCCTTTCCTGTCATAGACAAGGACCAATTTATCTACCAGAAAGCTTGGAGTATGATTAATGGAAGGAAGATATGTAATTTAGACAGACAGAAATGCCCAAACAAACTTGCATTAAATACTTTCCAATAAAAAGTGAAGGGAGAGCAGGCATAAAAATCAATATTAAGCTCTTCACAAAAGCTTTGGAGCCCCCATTCTTCTAAGGTTAGAGTACAATATTTTGAAGTCAAACAACCTCATCTTCCTAAGGGAAAAATAATTTTTACTTTGGGGAAAAAATAAAGGTTGATCTATTTGAATTTTACAGTAGAGTATCTACATCAAAGATCTGCTATGTGCTGATTCTGTGCTGGTATCCCAGGATCAGCTGGCAGTGGTGTACTGATGGTGGTGTGTTGCCTAGAGAGGTTGTGGAGATACATGCTTAGAGATATTCAAAAGCTGTCTGCACACAGTTCTGGGACACTGGCTCTAGGAGGCCCTGCTTGGGTCGGAATGTTGGACTAGATAACCTCCAGAGGTCCCTTCCAACCTCAACTATCTTTTGATTCTGTGAACTGTAACTAGGAAAAGGTTATGAAACCCAAGGACAGTCATGGCCAGCTGAACTGAAAGTCACAGGGGCTGTTGTTGATTTCAGTTACATTTGGTAAAAATCAGCATAATACTGTTGCTTTAGATGAAGTTCATTTGAATTCACAGTGTAGGTGACTAAGCGCAGTAATTGGCCCTTTTTTTCCCTGAGAAATATGATCTCTATTTGAATAGCAGTTATTTTCACTCAAATAGTCTTTTCATGTAATCATAGTCTTTTTGTGACTATTTAGCATTCCACTAGAAGTTAACTATTGAGCTGGGCTAAATGGCTGCAAATGGTGTGTGCAAAGAAGCCTTTTCTTTGACTGCTATAAAATGCAATCCAGGATGTTTACTGGAGAAATACAACTTCACATAGAAGTGAAAAGCAAAATACTTCAGAAATGACGCTACACAGTTTAGGTGAGGAAGATGTTTTAGAGG
This sequence comes from Cuculus canorus, assembly GCF_017976375.1. Lineage (NCBI taxonomy): Eukaryota > Metazoa > Chordata > Aves > Cuculiformes > Cuculidae > Cuculus > Cuculus canorus. The sequence continues at coordinate 140,771,684 of NC_071401.1, forward strand.
CTTAGTGTGAGCCGAAGGGACCTAAGCAGGGTTAAGTGCGAGTGGAGAAGAATCAGGGCTAAGCACGGCAAGAGGACGTGACAAGTGAAGCAGAAGAGGAAGAAGTAGGCTGGAAAGGAAAGAGGCTGAGGAAACAATATCAAGGGGATAAACACTAGAAAGGATAAATGTGAGAAATGGGCTAGTATTTTATTCTTGGAAAAATACAAATCTCAGACAATTGCAACTGTATGCAAATATCTGCAAATTGTTGTTAAAGTTGCTGAATTCTCCTTGACTGACCATCCCTGCCTCTATTTTTCTTTTATTTAAATAGGGCTGAAAGCTTAGGATTGAAATTTCCAGAGGCTCAAAATATTTGCTAGGAATCTTCTTAGGCTTCTCTGTCATAGCAAGAGCTACAAAATATTTTTTGTCAGTTAACTCAAAAGATTATTTTGCCTTTCAAACCTTCAGAATATCCAGCATCCACATTTTTTTCATAGTATAAATAATTAAAATATCCCCACACTGTGCCCATTAACATAAAAAAAAATCTACTATTAATTCATGAGAAAAAGGAAAAGCAAATGATTCTTTGTGTTGCACTTTGCTAGGAATTTCTTCCAACTCTTCCCAACAAGATGTTGCCTCAGAGGTGCTGTTCCTCTTCCCTGCAAGTGCTGAACCTAGTTTCACAAACTGAAAACCAGATTAGCCTGCAGCTTATCCATGGATAAGCTCCCCACCAGCATTTTAGGTACCAGTCATTACTCTTTTACGATGATGTGACAATGTGAATGGTAATGTAAACCCTCAGATAACATGTGAGCTGAGGTACCATACCAATCCCTCTGTGGCTTCTACCAGTTGTGTATCACAGATGGATGCACTATCATAGTCCAGTTGCACCGCGGAGAACACAGTGTCTGCTTCCTCCTTTTCGGGACACAAAGGACCCCAAAAAGAAAGGACCAACTGAGAAAGGGGTGCTGCCACCTTGCCTCCAGCCAGCAAAGCTGCCTGTCTCTGAAAATGGGAAAATACAGCACTCTTCTCCAGCAAAGAGCTGCAGGGATGGAGGAACACCATTAGCAAGGCAATGTCAGCAAGTCTGGCCAACAACCTGCCTCCGTGATCCATGGCACAACTCACAGGCAGGCAAGGCTGGGATGCAAGAGCAGTTGGATCCTCCCCAGCACCTGGGCAGATCCTGGCCACCACCTTCCCATGCCCTGCCACAAAGCCGCTCTTGTGTTGCAGCCAACATCAGCCATCAACTCATATTTGTTTAATCTCTCACAGTCAGAACAGCAATATTTAATTCATGAGTAAGTGCTCATCAGGGGAAACAAACATTCAAGGAGTATCTTCATCTTGCCTCTCACCAGAAATGATTTATAGTTTGATGTGACTGGTTACTTTGACGTAGCTCCTTTAACCATAACATCTTTCCATTCCTCTAGTAGCAGAGATTTAGCATTTCAGGCTGAGTACATATGTTGGATAAGAACATAATCCTCGACTCTGGGCATAGGAGTTCATGGTAAGAGGATGGCTCTGCATACAAATTGAAAGCACTGAGATGAAGAAAAGAAAAATACAGTAAACCCTAATATGCATATTGTGAAGGCCTTCTGGCATCAGAAGAAATCATCAGTTATTTAATTTGACACCTTTAGAAAGCGAGGGACTAGAGGGAAAAAAAGGAGAAAAAGAGAGAGAGAAAAAAAAGGATATGACCTTTAGTCCAACACTCATACTTGCAGAGAAGGAATACGCCAATATGCAAAGAGGAAGAGAGATGAATGAGACTAGACCACTTCAGCAAAGAAAAATCCCAGAGCTCCCATTCTACAGCCGTTTCTGACAGCACAGAGATGGATTTATCAGGGGGCAGAAGGGGACATCCCCCTCCCCCTCTATTAGCCTTCTTAACATAGCGTGTGCATTCCTGTGTGCAGGATGCGAACACAGCTTTGAAGTCCGTCTGCTTCCCCTCATTCAGATGGGGGTTCATCTCCTAATGCAAATAGTCTTTGTTATCACTGCAAAACTTCACAGTGGGCATCCAACAATTATCAGTCATCTGTCACATAGTACTGTAGGAATACAGGGATAGCATTTCTGGAAAAAAAAAAAAACATAGACGATCAATCCCAGGCACTATCTGATGCCACTAGACTGTGCTTTAAACTTGTAAAAGAAACAAAGAAACAATGCACTGTGGAAAACCAGAGTATATGTGAAACTTCTGTACCAACTTGACATGCAACTGTCAGACCATCCCTGTTTTAATATTCTAAGGCTTCCAAATTATTAATATCAACTGAAATCATGCATTTAAATTGCATTGCAGGCAAGAGGCTCTGTGGCAGAGTCATTTCAGCTCCCAGCCCCTTTCCCACACGCTCTGCAGCTCTGCTGGGCACAGCGGTGTGTGAAGCAGACCTCAAGGTCTCCCACTCCTTCACACCACTGTCCCTGCATAGTGGAGGCCAGAGAGGTTGCACAGGTAAACCTAGCTTTGAAGGGAGTCGAGATTAGAGAACTGAACTTTCTGAACCCACAGTCTGAGCACAGCTGATCCACCCTAGGCTGTGCACAACATCTCAAAATCCCTTCTATCCATTTCTTTTATGCTAAATATAAAGGGGTGTGGTGTTTTTTTCTTCTATAAAATTAGCCTGCTTTGTGTAAGCTCTGCTCTACAGAATACCTTCACAATCTCTGTTGACACCTTTCCCTTCACAATTTGTAAGCATATTCCACAGAATAGTCTGTCTTTCCTCCCAATATAAATTATATCTGGCATTGTAGGGTCTTCAGGGAAAAAGAATCATTTTGCTTCTCTAAAAGATGACATTATGACGTTGCTTTTTTTTAATGTAGAATTGTAAGATACACTTCTATGTTATTCACTGGACAGTCTGACATTGTACAGCTATAGGCAGGAGGCTTTTTTTATGGGATTTGGGGATTTTTGTGTTCTTTATTTTTTGTTTGGTTTGGTGTGGTATATTTTTTATTCTTCTGTATCCTCTAGTTAAAAAAATAAATAGATCTGTATTCTAGCATGGACAAGTAAACAATGAATCACCAAATCCATCCTCCCCTCCAGTGTTATAAATCATTAGTAACAACTAGTATGATGAGGAGTCAGGCACCAGAGGCTGTAAGCACAATCCTTGGTAACTGTTTCTTTGGAGCTCATTAAGTGTATCGAGTTCTTATAATCTTCTATTGATTTTAGGAGCTGTGGTTCTGTTATCAATAAAAAAAGCATAAGAGAAATTTCCAGAAAGAATTCCACATATTCCCTTGAGATATGTATTTTTTCACTTTGATTTTTACAAATTTCTCTAACTGGATGCAATGATAACTAATTCCTCTGCTCCAGCAATAAACCAGCCAGGACAGACGTCAGCAATGCCCCAACAGCCTTTCATTCCAATCACTCACAAGTACCCCCGCAGTGAAGCTTTAATGGTTTCCTGCATGCTTAAAACCTAAGCTTGTAAAATATATGAAGACACGGTTCTCCTCCCAGAAGTATAAATGAGAGAAGGGGGGGTGGGGAGGAAAAAATATCAGTCAAAAAGCCTTCTTGAGAAATGTGAACCTGTGAAATGGATGTGCAGTGAAGGCAGATACCTGCCTGACTCTGCTGAAAGTTTAAGTGATAATTAAGGCACACTAACAATGGGAGCTCGAAGAATTTTATCCTTGATGTTATATATAAAGCTCAAACTCTGAGGAGCTGGCAAATGCAAGGAAACCAGCAGACTTCAGCAAAAAGCTTGTGACTATAACCCAGAGTTTTAAACTCTACAAAGAAAGACAGTATAATTTTTTTTTTAAATGAATTTAAGGGAAAAAAAAGAAAAACAAAACCCAAACCAGTCAGGTTAACAGGACAGTTTCATTCTCTTCTGAGTCCCAGTTCACAATTTTTAGAAAGATGTAATTGCCTGTCATTCCTTTCCCGCAGGGATCTAAGAGGTTATCCAGAAAGGCGGTAGAATCTCCATCCTTGCCTTCAGCACCTAACCTACTTGGACCTGCTTTGAGCTGAGGCTCAGACCAGATGGTGTCCAGACATCCCTTCCAGCTTAGATTACTCTGTGACTCTAAAGAGCTGCACATTCCCTTGCATCCTCAGAGATGTAGAGTCCTCACTCTATACCATAGCATTTGCCATTTTGTTGACAACCAGGGGACAATTCAAAATCCCCTGCTTTCTCAACTGGCCATTTCCAACCTCTTGCTCTTCCCTTTCTCAATGTGTCACAAGTGGGCAGCATGTCTTGTACACCTTCCCAGCTATGCAGTGGAGCAAGAAATATCAGCATTACTACCAGACTAAAGCCAGCTAGAAAGATAAACGAAAAGATACCTAAAAAAAACCCAAAAATGGGTAGCAAAACATAAGGCTTTCCAGTGATATCCAGCTAGACCACTTCCAGCTTATAACACAGTTGTGGCTTTCGCCTCGCCATTTTTTTAAAATAATCATTCCTTGGTTTTGACTTTCAGACTTATCACTGTATCTACAGGCAACCCAGGATGGCAGCCCGTGGCTTCCTTCGCTCTAGAGAAGATAGCTTGCTGCAAGCCCAGTTATGCTTTGTTGTTAAACCTCAACTCAAAAAGTTATTGGACTTAGAAAGCATGAACTTTCTAAGCATCTTATGAGAACCATACACCTTACAAGGCAACAGACAAATACAGAGATGGCAAACTATCAGCTTAGAAAACTGAATCATATAACTGTAACCATTTCAATGGCAAGATTGATTCTTCCAGTTCAAACTAATGCTAATTCAAGTATCCGCTATCTCTCATATGTTTTAATCATACAACCAGTACCCATAAAAGCATCAAATCCCTACCCTCAAGAAAAAAAATTAAAGAAAAAAAAAATAAAAAACAATACCCTGATTAGTAGATCAGTTTTCTCCACAGCACATATTGACAATGTTTACAGTTGATCCTATGCAACCATTACAAAATAGCATTACTAGAAGCCAATTCCCAAACAAGCTATATCTTTATTAAAGGTTTGCTACAGAAAGAAAAGAGATGCAGATATAGCTGTGTACATAACTGGAACAGACAAAGCCAGCAAGGCATGCTCTGGCATTTTCCAAAATGTTTCTGTTTCTTTTCCATTTCACCTCTTAATCTCATAATGTTCAAAAACATATTTTAATTGTGCATGAAATAGTGTCACCTGTAACTGTTTCCGTCATGCCAGTCCTTATGGTGAGGCCATAGGGAAGGCATTCTGGCTCTGCTCCAAGCTGAATCCTCATGCACCATAAAACAGACATTTCAGAATGTTTCCTCCACCTAACACTTACTGATATCCTGACTTACTACTATCCATCTCTGCGTGTAGTAATGCCTACCAGGAAAAATGGGTATCTGATAGCTAGGCTATTATGCTGTCACAGAAAAATCCTTTTGTTCTAGCTTCAGGCATGATGTCATAGAATCTTAGAATGGTTTGAGTTGGAAGAAACCTTAAATATCACCTAATTCCACCCCCCTGCCATGGGCAGGGTTATGTCCCACTAGATCAGGCTCCTCAAGGCCTCATTCAACCTGGGCTTGAACACTTCCAGGGACGGGGCATCCACAACTTCCCTGGGCAACCTGTGCCAGTGCCTCACCACCTTCATCATGAAGGATTTCCTCCTTATGTCTAAATCTGCGCCTCTCCAGTTTATTCCCATTGCCCCTAGTCCTATCACTACGAGCCTTTGTAAAAAGTCCCTGCCCAGTTTTCTTGTAGCCCCTTCAGGTACTGGAAGGTCGCTACAAGGTCTCCTTGGAGCCTTCTCTTCTCCAGACTGAACAACTCCAACTTTCTCAGCCTGTCCTCCTATGGGAGGTGTTCCAGCCCTCTGCTTATCTTTGAAGCCCTCCTCTGGCAGCCCAGGATACGGTTGTCCTTCTGGGCTGCTAGCACGCATTGCCTGCTCATGTCAAGCTTCTCATCAGCCAGCTTTCCCAAGTCCTTCTCCAGAGGGCTGCTCTCAATCATATCATCTCCCATCCTGTATTGAAATCCCCATTTAAAGCTGTTGCAAAGCATTGTAGTCAAAGGGACAAAACTCACTTCCCCCCGGCACCCCTTACTGCTATTAACTTCTTTTGACCATTCACTCCTCTAATACTCAAGTTTTAAACCACGTCCATCCAGAAACAGACAGAGCTCAGTTAATCTCCATAATGGCTCTGTGTGGATAACCAAGAACATGTTCAGTTTTGCCTTCTTCATACACAAGATTCAAATTATTTGACCCCACCATGAGTTCCTCCAAGCAAAAATATCTCAGGTACTCAATATATAACTTCGACTCTGCCAGCTCTTAATTTGGATGCACATTTGTTCTTTAGAGAAAAATTATTTTCCAGACACTTATCCTAAATTACTTTTTCAAATTGTAGTTCCTTTCTGCATTTCAGGTAAGTATGCAAATTTATTTTGAACTCTTATTTCCATATATATTTCATATATGAAAGTCTACTGTTGTGTAGCTAACGGGAAGCGTGTAAGTGAAAGAGTCTAGGAAATAATAGCTGTGTTCAGATCACACCCGAGTGGAGCAGGATAAGAGATTATTGTGGAATTCTAATGTCTCAGGTTGTCATTGGGTTTTGGTATTGCTTTTGACCTAGCCAGCCTATTAAAGAAGCAGGGACCAACTGTACTCTTCAGATCCACATATGAATGTTTATCTGCTACTGATGCAGAATTTGGTTTCCACTCATCCAGGTAGCTGTGCTAATGCTACAATGCCAGCAAAAGTAGTGAGCTATAGATTGAAAGCTACACAGCCCTTATTTAAACAGTCCCTAAAACATGCAGATGAAGAGGAGACTAAGGCTCTGCCTGAAAAAAAACCCAACACCCTATATTTTGCCTTGCATTAGTAACATAATTTAAGTTTCCTGCAAAGAATCTCCTCTTGTGAGGACAGAAGCCCTGAAGTGTGCTCCTCTTACACTGGCTCCAGTAGCGGATTACAATACACAAATTCTTGCCAATACAGCTACTTCCTAAGCAAGAAGGTTGCTCGAGATTTATTTGATGGCGAGTTTCTTTAAGCTCTCAGACTCTCAGATTCCAAAAATCAAACCCATCCCATGGCTTCCAGTTTGTGATACTGACACTGCAGCAAGTCCAAGGTCACCAGCATGTCACAGTTAGCTCTGTGCCACATGTTAAACTTCACGGCATCACTCAGCTGACATCACAGGTCTTCCTGCTGCAGCTTGATCCAAAACTCATTTAAATCAAGATAAAGACTTCTATTGACTTAGTTTGGACTTTGGACATACTCCCAGAAACACAGTAGACTCACTGATAGCTCTCATCATCCTAAGAATTAAGAGACAACCCAGCAGTTCTGGTTCCAGCTAACAGAGGTCAATGTTGCACATACACAACAGCTGAGATCACAGAATTATTATTCATATTCATGGAATACCTCCATTTGAGTAAAATGCTAATGACAACATAAGGGGTCACCATTATGTAGTTTTTATGCTTCCCACAATGCTGCTGAGGAAACCTGATGGGGCTTCGGAGCCTATCGAGTCCCGAGTTTTTGTTTTTAAATCTTTTCTGAAACCTGAAAGTATTTTTTCGTTTAACATTATTTTGTAACCCACCAAGAAGGGATTTTACACTAGATATCATTTTGAAATATACTTAAGTATTCAGTATGTATTAATTTATCTTTCACAAAATGTCATAATTTCTCTTGCTGTATTTAATAACCACTAGTTAATTATGTAAAATCCCATCCCATCTGCTTATTCCTTCACACAGCGAAATTAGAGGGCTTGATTGTACCATCATTACTCACAGAAGAAGAAGCATTGATTTAATAGACTTCCCTGAAAAAGGATTACAGTATTGGATCCTCTGATATTGATTTTGTGACATCATAATCTTTTCCTCAGAAGCAGACACTGATGACTCAAGATAATATCACTGCTAGATTAGGCAGGGTCAGTCAAGTCAGAGAAAGAAAATTTATTAAAAAAGCACCAATATTGTTAATTTACAGTAAGCAGGCTGCAATAAAATATTAGGTATGCTCTCTGTTTTGAAGAAATGTTCTCTTTTAAAAAAAAAAATATCTGAGTGATGTTCCTCTCTTTCATCTTGTGCCCTGCTTACAGTTACTTTCATGAAACTATTGTGGGCTAGAGCATTTTTTGTAGGTTAATGGCTTCTCTTTGAAGGGATTAAAGTCACATTGATTATTAATTATTTTTTGATGTTTTAAATTGATGTAAATGTCTAGAAGCTCTGATGAGCAACATCCCGTAGAAATCAATACTGAATAAAAACAAAAGCACAAAAAGAAACAAAACCTCTCTGCTCAGCTCCTGGGGGAAGCAATTGTGACTTATTTCTGTTTCGAAGGTGTACCGCCCCTTAGAGAATACCAGCAACTGGCATATATGATAATCATTTCTCAGTTATCTAGAGCATCTTTATTTTGATGTGTCTATCTTTCAGACTTCAGGCAAGTCTGCAGATATTTTGCATAGAGAACAAAGCTGGGCACAGCAGTGCTAAGCAAATAATAAATAAATTAATTTCATTGCTGTTGGAAAACGTTCATTTCTTTTCTGAAATCCACCTTGCAGTATATTGGGAAAACACTAATTAGCATTCTTTCTGTGGGTATTTTTTTCCACCAATTCTCTCACCACATTTTAAGGGAGAGGGGCAGATTTGTACTTTTTTTTTCTTATTCAAATTTAAAATTACTTTACTGTTTCTAAGTGGAATGAGAAATAGATCCTTCTTTCTCATTTGATAGGTCAAAGAGTAAAGATTCTCCATGTTAAAATGACTTCCATATGAACAATGAACAAGCGATCCAGAAAAGCTATGGTGCAGATAATGGACACATGCCAAACAGCAGATTACACAAAGATAACAAGGCAACCGGTACTATCTATGGTCTGTTCTGAGGACTGCTCTCAGCCTTGTAGAACAGCCCCTTCTTGGTTGATTCTAGGGATGTGTCTAACTCAAGAAGGAATGATTGAAAGCTCTTAAAATGTAAGGAGTTTCTGATCTGATCAACACCTTAGACACTGGGTCTTACCTCTCTAATCCAAAATATTTGGCCTTTGCATTACAGAGTCGGATGTTAACATAACTAAATCAGGAACCTTCAGGTTTATAGCATACAAAGGAGCTACAGTTGTTCAAAATCTTCTGATACAACTAGAAGACCTCCTGAAGAGCACTACAGCCCAGTCACTTAAAAAAAAAACAGCAGAGAACATTATGTTTTACCTAAGTACTTAAAAAGGAATATAGAATTTTTATCCTCCAAGAGGTTCATATCTAGCAAACAGCTACTTGTTAAATCTGTCACAGAATAACACAGTTGTTGACTTCTGTTATCTCCATGAAGCTTTTCTGAAGTGCTCAATCCCTGTGTTCAAATGTCCCTCTTGAATTTTTCCATCCCCAAAATTATATATATTATATATATAATATATATTAATTATATATTATATATATAATATATATTAATTATATATTATATTATATATACCCATATATATTATATATATTATATATACCCATTCACAGTGCCTATCCCACATACTCTTCTCACATCCATGCTGCCGCCTCAAGACCAGCATAGTGAAAGCAGAGTGTATTAGTTCCCTTAAAAAGCTCTCCTGTCTGTAACTATCAGCTATGTCACCAACTTTCCCATCACCAATGTTTACTGTAAAGCATTTCTTCTCTAAATACATGCATATGACAGATGAGAAAATGCAAAGATAACAATAGTAATCTGAGCACAGCACATACTACTTTTGCTAGGGTGCAATGTGCTATCTTTACGGCAAGCCAGACATGATGCATATCATTTTATTTCTGGAACTCCTTCATTTAAAAGCCACTGTAATTTCCTAGCATAAGAATGAAGGAGTTACAGAAATGAAATGCATCACATTTGGCTTACCGTAAAGACAGCAGATTTCTTCCTTAGGAGTTGCTCCCTTCACTGGTTGTATTCATTGAAGACTACACAGTGCTATGAAAAGAAACATAATGTTTCTGTTGCAAGTATCTCCCATTCTCTATTCACTTGTGACAAAATTGTGCAGGTGGCAGGTAGTATATGTTGCCACATATATTTCATAGAGATTTTCCTCTTTTAAACTACACATTGATAAAAGACTAATAAAAAAATGTATAATAGCTTGTGTGCAGAATATATGCAACATGCCATGCTCTTTATTTCCTTAGTACACTTCTAGGTACTAAAAGCTATGTAAAGATTTTAATTTTAAAACATTTTTAACTTTTGTTGAAGTTCGTTTTTTTCCTTTACATTTCAACCAATTACATTTTGCTACAAGAATACAATCTTTAAAACCGAGTAACAAAAATGTAATCACTAATTTACTTGGAGAGCTCAGTATGATAAAAATGATACATACTTCTCCCATGGAAATGGTAAATATTTCAAAGAACAATTAAAACTAAAGTTAACTACAAGCCTTTAAACGTTTTTCAGCAAAAACACCTGTTTTCAAAGATTTATTTTTTGACATTTATTGTCCTGACCCATATGCCTAAGTAAAAAAGGCTCTCTTCTCCAGAGCTGAAACTGTCTAGTAAAATAAGTCTCAAGATGGATTTACACAAGATTTTGTTCAGTTTAACATTCATTCTGAAGCTCTGTAAGGTTATTCCATGATCTGCCTGGAATGCTTTGTGTGGTGACATCAGAAATGCAGAGATTAGTGGGCTTCTCGAGTTCAGTTAGCACACCATCTGTGAGCCCTTTAATAAATTGCCACAGATTGCCACGGGTAAGTCTTTATTCAGCACGGTCCCTGTCTTAATCCAAATATAGGATCACCCTTCAGTACAGCTTCTGACTGAGGTGATACAACCTAGAAACTACTGTATTGACCTCATACAGTTTGAGTTTGGGCGTCACAACTCCTGAAAGGGTGAAAGATCTTTCCAACATGATCCACTATCATTTCACCATAAGGAAATCAGAAATTAGCCGAAGAGTAATAGTAGACTCTTATTCCACTGGCAAGGGACCATTTTGCAAGTGCCTACTACAATTGCATAAACATGAGTTGGCATCCAAGCATCCTCTTCATTAGCTTTGCCCTCTAGAATCAACTGGTCTAGAAATAATCCACGAAAATAAAGAAATGAGAGAGAAATGATTTGCAGAAGTTTTGGGGCAAGGATGACCATTCATAATAAACTTTTTAAAAAGAAAAATATATTCTTTTGCTGGGAAGATGCTTTTCTCTCCCCTGTGGCCCAGATAGTCTCAGACTAGTGGCGGACAAAGAAGTTCTGATTTACTTCAGTAGTTCCCCTGAGTCTCTCCCATCATGAGGAAAACATACCTTAGTTCTGCAAATAAAAATGAATGAGTAATATAGGGCTTTTTTATTTTGATACTAGTAGGACATGGTCATGAGAAAAATAAACAAACTTGTTTTCTCAATGAAAGCTTCAGCCAGCATCTCCTAGAGAGATGAAGAGATGCTTAAGGTACTCTGTACCAAAATTCACATTAAGCGTCCACTTTTAATTCCAGCCAGGAGGAAACAGTGGTGAAGCCCTGGGGCTCCCAGTTATGAAATCAGCCTTTCTCTTAAAAAGGTTCCTCCCACAGAAAGAGGTAGTGTCCTATTGGCATGCCTTTTGCTTCAGATTATTAACATTAGATGTAGATATTCCTGAAAATTACACCACTAGAAATAGATTTCCTTAGTTGAGTAATTAAATGCTGAGTAAAGTCTCACAGGATCTAAATCTCTTTGGGTGTCTTGGCCCATGTAAACCTGAATTTAGACTTCACCAAACTCCATAAACCCATGCAGTAGTGGACAAGTCTACCCTGCTAGGCATAAAATGTCCTTGCTAAGAGAGACTGTCGCTGCTTTATACACAGAGCCTGAAGAGCATATATAAGACTGATACACAAAGACTTCAGTCTCCTGGAAATAAGAGATGCATTTTTAATTTGTATTTGTAGACAAGCTTCATGAACAGTTTCATTCCTCCTCTTTAGTCCATATGCAGAACTACTGTGACAACCAGTTTTCTCAATGTTTTCCTACTGAGAGCATTGGTCAGATCCTCTTGGCGGTGTAACATTGTAAATGATGTCCCAGCATCAGGATTCACAGGTTTGAAATGCTTTGGTCTCCTACTTTAGTTCTACCTTGTCCCACACAAGGAAACATAAAATCACCCAGGTGGCTTGCACCTGGGACACCATTTACATCTAGCAGCAAGGGATATCTGATGTGTTGGTCACACAATCCAGGGCAGAACTTCAGCTGGTCAGAGTTCAGTATAGACATGACTAAGGGAAAGCTTCTGGATTGCAGTTAGAAAAGATGGGAAAGAGAACACCAGTCACTGTGGATTAGGGAACGTGTCTGCTTTTTACTGGTCTCTATGGAGATGAAGTACAGCTTTTCCTTTCAGGTGTCATAAGCCATGCTATGCCACACCACACCAAAATGAGACAAACCCAAAGCAAGCTTCTAAGGACTATGCCTTCCAGCCACAGACTGAAACACCAGAGAACACACAACAACTGCAAAACAGCAATATATTAAATAAGAGGTTCCTAAAAGCCAAGTGGTTGGATGCTTTGCTCTGGAGCAAGACACAATCCTGTTTCCCTCCCAAGTAGTATAAATCCATGTTAATATATCTGAGCTCACACATAATACCTTTCTAAAGGTTTCTAAACTAGTCATCACTTGAAAAAAAAAATACATTAAAACAAAAGAATTATAAAGGTTCAAGATCACATTGCTGTATTTCCAGAAAAGATTATAGTATCAGATCATGGAGCACGGAAAGCATTCGCATTGCACTGTGAAAGAATGAACTAAATATTACTAGCCCGTGGGCAACAATATCAGGCACATGACATGCAGTGGGCAACATCCCTGTTTGATATCCTTTTGTAACTGACCATACCAGCAATCTCACACAATGTCAGGAATTGGAACAAGCTGGGACTACTGCTTTACACTATGAAATACAACTGGAAGGGAAGAGAAAACTTGCTTCGAGCAGTTTTATCACTGTGCAAAGTCTGCTGCTGATTTTACAAATTGCCAGATGGGCATCAAGGCCACAACAAGCAGATACAGCTTAGCAAGTGACATTTGGGCTGCTAATGCTGAAACAGCAAGCACACAGACATCAGTTTTGCCCATCTTCAGATTCATCAGTTCAATTATGATGCTTTCTCAATGAAATTAACTTCCAGGTGAAACATCAATTCAATAAATTGAGGCTGAAGCATAACTTAACAGCAGAGAAGTAGTGAAATCCCTTTATTTTAAATTAGTTGTTTTCAATTAATTGTCACTGAAAAAAAAAACCCTTATGTAGGCAGGAAAGAAAAGTCAGTGAATTTCAGGCTCAGAAAAAATGGTCCTATTACAGTGATTTGAAACAAGCATTGCTCTCACTTCACCATCTTCTTCCCTGTAACCACATTTATGTTGAGTGCCCTCTGAAGTCGCAGTTCATCTCTCATTGTAGCGTCTAATAACGTACTAGATAGCTTGTTATAGTAGACTTGCTATCCAGCCTAAGACAGAAGCCAGTCACACATGGCGTTACTGATGCACCTCTATCTTCAGCTACAGCTTTACCTTCTCTTACACCACAAAATTCTGCTAATATTCATCAGTTTTTTTGTCATTCCAGGCCTGGGCTTATCTGAGTTTTATCTAGCTTAGAAGTGATGGTTACCTTCCAAAAGAATGAAAACCTGAGGCCTTGGCTACCTTCAAACCTTACCAAAGTTCTTGAGATTTATTATTTATTTTACAAGTATAGTACTTTACAAATCTAAACTATTTCCAATCTTGCTTTACCACAGCAATTTTTGTCACAGTAGCACTATTTTAAAAACAACTAGCAAAAGAAAAAAAGACAAAAAACAATACACCACCAAAACAATTGATTTTTTAAAAAAGCTATGTTAGTAATACCAACTCAGTGACTGTGGGATAAAACAGCTACTTAAAACTGTGTGCACTTCTACATTAGGGAACAAACTAGAACCTTCATATTTCTGCAGGGCCATAACATTCACGGTCTTACTTTGTAAAAAATAATTAAAAATAAATAACCAAACTCCAAGGAACATAATTTTGTGTGCATATTAGCATTTTATCATGTATAAGTGTATGTTTCAGCAGTTATGAAAATGAGACAGCTGACAGTTGACTACTATATAGGAACAGATGCTGTGAAAACTTCCCTTTAAATAGTTCTGTCAATGCAATGTCAGTTTTAGAAGTGACACCGCTGCTGTTCTAGGACATGATCCTGCAAACTCTTATTCACACAGGGAATCCTGCTGATTTCCATAGGCTATTTACATTTATGAGACTCCAAAAGGTCAGGTGGAGCTCTCCTTAACAATGACCCACAAATAGACAACAAAGTTTTTAGTAGCGCTGAACACCACACTTCAGGGCAATGACATTTATAGTCAGTAGTATTTGCCTAGAGGGTACATACATTTTCTTTTAGAAGTTATACAAAACATATTAAATATGCTTGAGAAACCATTAAAGGAGCAAAAGCGTGAAGATAAAAAAAATGTCACGCGAAACCAAGCTTGCAGCATTAAGCAGAACTTTGAAAAATTAATCTGCCACGAAGACAAGCCGAGCCTGACCACAGCACGGTACCGATCGGAAAGTGATGTTAAATTCTGCCACGATAAAAGCGACACGATACGCCACCCGGCCCTTTGTTAGCTCCTTTTCCATCCTTTCTCTTGCGGGAAGAGGGAGGATGTAGGATAACAGACCTCTGCCGGGGGAGAGCATCGCGGCGGTCGCGTTCCGCCGGTGCTGAAGGACAGCGCGGCGCTGGGCAAAACGCCCCAAAACGCTCCCTCTCTCCGCACCCCCTGCTGGGAACCGCGTAACTTTGGAAGGATGGGAGGAAGCGTCCCCGCCGCTTCCCAGGGCTGCTGGCACTTTCGGAGGGGATACAGGAGCAGGGAGTACATCCCGCTGCGCCGTCAGCTCTCCCCGCCCGATCCACCCGCGCTTCCCGGCACAAAGCAGGGACCGGCGGCGCTGAGCCTCTGCAACCCCCGGGAGAAGGCGGAGCGGGCACGGGTCCCACCGGGAAGGCACACAAAGGCGGCGCGGTGCCCGCAGGAGGGGAGGCACCCGCACACCTTCCCCTCAGCTCGGCACTTACCTTCAGCAGCACAAAGAGCCAGAGGAGGCAGGAGCGGGCCCCCGGGCCCCCCCGCCGGCGCCGCTCGGGCATCGGGGGGGACGGCGGCTGGCCGGGCAGGGGGGGCTGATGCTCTTTTGCCCCTCCGCTCGGCTCCGAGCCGTGCTCGGCAATGGCGAACTGCGGCAGCATCAGGCGGCCGAGCTCCCCGCCGAGCGGCGCATCCTGCCGCCCCCCGCCCCTTTTATTTGGGGCTTGAGGAGGGGAGGAGGAGGAGGAGGAGGAAGGGGAGGTGGCAGCGTCTCCCCTCCCAGGAATTGGGCGATCGCGCTGCGGAGAGATGCTCGGCGGCTCCGGGATCGCGGTGTCCTCGCTGGGAGCGGCTCCAGCCCCGGCAGCCGCCGCCCTCGCCCCCCCGCCCCAGCGCCCTACCCCGCCTACCTCCCCCCCTGCATCCCCCAGGTCTTCCTCTCCCGACAGCATCATCTCTCCCAGGGCAGAAACCGCATCTCTCCCCCTCGCCAACACGCATAAAACGCCCCTCTCCCGTGTCATTTTTCCAGTCCCACGCTGCGAACACCCTTGGGGAGCCCGGCTGGAGGAGCAGATAAAGGATGGAGAGAGAGCCTGCCCCGGAGAAGCCCGGGGCATTAGGCTTCTACCCTTTAGTTTCCTCTGTTGGAGCTACAGCTCCATCTGCTACCCAGATACCAGCAGCTGACCCAGTGTTTGGAAACAGCACAGCCTTCCTAACAGCTGTTCTCAGGAGGTAGAATAAAGCATGGGATAACTCTTCAGAGGTTAAAGGATCTAAGCTGCAAGGAGTAGAGAACTCCTACTGTCCGATGAGATACTCAGGCCCTGTGATTAGGGGCACGTGGAGAAACCCGAGGCCACGTCCTCTCTCTGGTCCTCTGTCTTCCATCTCCTCTCTAACTCACAATCCTGCAATGTGATCAGCACCATCCCCAAACTCACAGATAGGCAAGCTACTCATCTTTCCAAGAGTCTTGCTTAAGATGATGTCTCTGTGTGAAAAGAGGAAGGGTACAAAACAAAAAAACCACTTATATGTCTTCCCTGTTTCACCCCATGATGAAAATGTTCTTTTCAAAATGAAAGACTATATCAGAATCTGGTTTGCCACTGACCACACTCTTACTCACACCAGTATAAATCAGGGTGCATCCTCAGCGCATCTATCAGAGCTTTAAGTAATATCTATCCGAACAAAATAAGGTTGTAAGTGTAATAAGGTTGTATCTGGCACATTAAACTTCACAGCAACTTTTGATCTAGGTGCGGTTCCATTGATTAGAGTAAAAGGACACCACCTCGCTTTTCCTTAAAAAACTAAAATAGTTGCTGAAACTAGATTGAGAGGTTGCTTTTAACTTTTCTAAGTCATTTAGGCATGATGAACTATTACATTCTTGTGGGAATGTCCTTTAACTTATCAATTACAGAGTTGTTTTCTGACAGCATTACTAAATCAGAAAATAATGAATCTGCATTTCAGAGCCCTGCCTGGCTTACACATGGCATATTTTTAATTTTCATGTAATTTTGGCCTTCAGTCAACAAAAGCTTGATTTCAAAGTGGCCAGAGCCAGAGCGGGATGTGCTTATTTTGTGCTGAAATGGGCCCTTGGGCAGTGATTTGCCACAGTTGATGGGGATTAATGCAGAAAATGAAGGAGAAATTCAAGTCCTGTGTAGATGCTGGCACAAAGCCTAAATTTAGAGCTCCAGAAGGCAAATGCTATTCATATGTTCATTTATAAGAAGCTAGGGACAGAAAAGACCTACTCAATGCTACCGGTGAAGGACATAGGCCTCTCTTGGGTATCCATCACTGTGTGGGTATTTGGAACAGTATCTGAAATTGGTATGCAAGGGGTTAACTGTAGCTAAATCCTAAACAGGTTTAGGATGAAGAGAGAGTTTATCTGAAAGACAGAGCAGCGAATTTCTTTAGGAAATTAAAATTGTCATTACATGAGAGCTGTGGCTTGAATTTTAGGCCAGGAACTTCTCGTTTACTAATTAAATTACAATACTTAATGATATTTGACATTAAGATTGTACTTATACAGTCTTTCTTCTCCAACATTCCACTCATTTACAATATTTAGATGTTAAAATGATAATGACATAAACAAGACTAAAGACTAAAGACCAAATATAAAAAAAAAAAAATCTATAAAATTCCGGTAGCATTTTAGCCTCAGAAGAATATGAACTGAATCAACGAGTTAAAGTGAACAATAGCTGAAAGAAGTAAGAAGTGTTCCTGGAATTAAACCTTCAGTAAAGGACTATGATATTAAAACATTCTGGTCGGGCTTTTGCACCAAAATTAAATGCAGCCAAGAGAATGCAAGAACTGCATTCTTTTTAAATTACAGATGTCTAGTGATGCTCAACCCTTTCAAAAACTGCCAGTGCTCTGGTAGATTCCAATGAACCAATAGAAACAAGTGCCAAATTTTCCTTCAGAAAATTAAAATTAAGTCTTTTTTTTTAAGTTAAGAAACAAAAAAATAAAAATAAAAGGCATTTTCTGTAGTAGCAACTATTCAGGATTGTGTCGGAGACAGGCAGGAGAATGGTTCCTGCCAAGTAAAGCCTACATCTGAGCAGAGAAAGAAGGCACAATGTGAACAAAGCTAACAAGCAAAGACTGGCATACTTGGGGGGCCTGGCTCCAAGATTTTTCTGTGGGTGAAAACTGGAAAGTCATACAAAGCATTTCTTAAGAATGCAAGAAGGAAGGATATGAAGAAGGAGCAAAAGAAATTTCTTCTTTTCTGAACAGGAGCTGTGAGAAGTAAATACAGACTAGAGGAAAAAGAATCTATGAAAACAAGGACAATCTTGTTTGTTTCTAGCATCCAAACAGTGTCTAAAACATCAAAGCTTTAAAAATAATGAGACAATGAAACATCTTGCATCTTCTCATGGAAGAAGAAACGGAGCAATTTGTAAGTGCTTGCAAGTGCTCAGTTAGTGAAAGATACTGATACAAGGGTATTCCAGAAGCTTCAGAAGTCCTTCACTGGTCAAAGGTATGCCAATAGTCAAAAGCCTTTCTGGGGGATCTATAAGCCACCACATTAGTCCAGGAAGAAAGAAAGGAAGTATTCAGAAGCATATCTCACAAATTAATCTGAAATTTTATTTATTTGAATGAAATAACATGCAAACATTTCAGGAAAAATTAAAACAATAAAAATCAGTAAAATTGTTCTCAAATGAGGAACCCATTCTGGAGTCATACATGGCTTTTTCTGAATCAGATATTATGTGTTCGGTGATTTGACCTAACCCACTCACCTACTACCCACATTTTCCTTCTTGCATTCCAGAAATCTGGAAAAAAAACTTCTTCATGGAATCATAGAAACACCGGGTTGGAAAAGACCTCTTGGATCATTAAGTTCAACCATTCCTATATGCCACTAAACCATGTCCTTGAGCACCTCATCTACCTATCTTTTAAATACCTCCAGGGATGGTGACTCAACTACCTCCCTGGGCAGCCCTTGCCAGTGCCCGATGACCCCTTCTGTGAAAAATTATTTCCTTATATCCAGACTGAACCTCCCCTGGCTCAGCTTGAGGCCATTCCCCCTATCACCTGTCACCTATCACCTATCACTTGGGAGAAGAGGCCAGCATGCTCTTGGCACAGTACACAATGAAACATATTCCTAGTTGCTAAGAAGGCCCTGTAGCAAGGACTAAGTCAATGCCCTGACCTTTGCATTTGTGTAACTCCTGTAATACAAAGCAGGTAACTGAATGGAGAGTCTCTCACTCCACCAACAAGTTCCCTTGACTCACACAAGGCTCCCTTGACTCACACTTGTGAATCTGACACCTTTTCCTGGAACTTATCAAAGGTCGTATGTGGTATGATGGCAGAGATATATTGCAGAGCATGTTGCATTATAAGCATTTCTCATTTTCCCCTAGGAATCAGTTCTAAGCATATATTTGGAAGGCATCCTAACTTTTCTTGGGCTATGATGTATGCTGGGCAGCAGTGGTATCAGAGCAGGTTTAAGGTACCTTGGTTCTTTCTAAGTCCACCTGGCAGAATTACCATGAAGCGGAGAATTTAGAGCAAAGAGACCCGACAGTGATGTGCATGATGCATAAAACAGTACGATGATATAGAAGAAATTCTCAAAGTCCTGTTGTGCTCACTAGATTTACTGTAATATCTGGGGATAAGTTATTTTGTGATATGCAGTATGCAAGAATGTGATAAAGATATTTCAAGGTATTATAGGACACAGATCACTAGAAGACAAAAATTGTTAAAAGGAAATCTTGCATTTTAAGACCACCATCTACTCCACATCAAGCACACATTGTTAAGAACTTCTCAGTAGCTCACTAGCTACTTGAAGGTTGTGCTACTGACAACACTAGGGCTCTACCTTTAATTTATTAACCTGATGAATTAAAGCAATTGTGGTTGCTTGTAATCAGTGACTTAGTGAAGTAACACCCTAACTGAATCAGCATTTATTACCGTATAACACCCTATACTGTTTGAGGAAAATAAAAAATTAAGATGTTTTGTTTTTTCAAACAGTTACAAGAGTATTTCTGCTTGTAGCGTACAAGGACTTAATTTCAGGTTTACAGTAAGTTCTCCCCTTTTCCCCAAAAAACCCAAAGCAACGCTTAGTTAGATCTACCAAGTCTGGCCAGCCTAGCAGCAGAAAACTGTAAATTACCATTTATTCTGAGTTGCAATATAAGCCCAGATTTATATGAAGCTTTATAGGCCTCAGTAAATCTAGATAAATATGGCATGAAATGAGGTTTATAAAAAAAATCCAACCCTGTAAGTAGAAATTCTAGTCCATGAAATTTCTGAAGCAAAGCTATTTTTCAGTGACAAATGTTTTTATTATAAAAAGCATGGAATCTTCTTAAATATATTCTCACCTAAAGTCCTTTCATTTCGATGATAGGAACAGATAAAACAATAACAAAAACAAGTGCAAAGGGTAGCTAGAATAATGTGCACAGGTTGCTATTTATGCGTTCCAAGTGCAAATTTATCGTTGCCTTCTTTTTCATAAGTACAGGCCCTGTGACTTTTGAAAGTATGTACCACAGCCCCCTAACAAACAACTTGACATAAATCTGTCTTTTCATAACAAGAATGATTGACACACTTCAGATGTACAACCTAGTCAGCTTCCAGATGCTTATTAGCCTTTCAATGCAAGAGAAGCAGTGAACTATACAACAAAAGGTCATTTCCCTTTAAAACAAGTCAGAAATCTGTCTTTGGCATTGAATCTTTTCCTCATAAATAAGTTTATGAAAGTTTTTGTCAATATTTCTTTTCTTTAACTCTGTGCAATGTTCATAAAATAACGTATAGGGAGGATTTGAGTTTTTCTTAGTGGAATGCAAGCAGGAAACATACCCATAAAGGTCAATGAGATCATTTAACATTTAAACAATGTATGCAACATCTATTTATCTGTCCTAGGTCATATGAATGCTACAAGATGCCTGAGAAACTGAGCAAGTTCAGTGACTGGAGTTTTATATAAAAAAAATAACATATGTGTTTACCTTTCTTGTGAGTTATCAAACATGTGATCAGCCCTACCTGCTATCACAAACCATCTCTTTTACTCTTTTATCTGCTGAGACTTGAGGGAGAACTATAATTGATTAAAACAAAAAAAATTGCTGCAGTTTCTAACCGTGCTTATTTTGTATTGTCTCCACTCAGATGGAGCTTGCTTTTCCATTTTTGTCTGTGATCTGAGCAGGTCAAAGGCACACTGAAGAAAGCAGGAGGCTGGGAGTTTCTGACTGTCTTTAGCACCTTCCCAGCCGCACAAGACAAAAAAATAAACAAAAAATTTGAGTAATCTTTGCTTTACTTGCATCAGTAATTCAACTGTACGTTACATCGCAGAATCATCTCCCTTCTTTATTCCCCAAAAAAAACTGAAAGCAAAAACATTGAGAAGGACAACTGGGTTCTGGCTCACTCCACATAGCCAGAGACTTTCATACCTTTCACCTCTAAAATATACTGACTTCCTCTGACCCTCAGAGGCTCTATTGATTCACAGAAATGTGAGTCACACTTACAGGAAACATTTCTCTCCCTAGGAATTTACAATAGGAGCTGCAATTCTGCACAGATAACACCCCTCTTTTCTTCCTTGGCATCTGTGCTAAAATTTGTTCTCTGTCTTCATGGTATGGGATTACCATATCCCAATATAAATGTGCATGCCTTAAATCAGTGCCTTTTCACTCCCATTTCCCAAGTGGCCTCAATAAGCAGCTTTTTTGCATTAGTGCTATTTCTTTTCTACGCAAAGATGATATTAGCTTCTGTGTACTACTTCAGAACCACAGGTATTGAAGCATTTTTTCAAAGGAATAAGCATAGCTATTCCCCTGGCTCTGCAGGTGAAGGAAGTATATAGCTCATATGCTCCATAGTGTCAGAAGGCCATGAAAAGAAGCAGCTCAGAGTCAAAGTTTTGCCTCAAAACCAAAGGAAAAAAAAAGCCCTTGTGAGGCCTGAAGTCAAATTTGTTATCTCTTCACAGCAGAAGTTACCCACAGATGGACAGCAGCATGAAATCCAAATAAAGACAAAAGAATCGTTTCAGGCATTGCACTGCAGTGCCCTGTTGCTTTATCAGCTCCCTCCCTGTATTCCCACAGCAGCAGCATTGGTTCTGCCACCCTTCTGCCCAGGGTACCTGTAGGTGGAGTAAGCAGCCCTGACCCAGCCTGGTGGGATACTGCTGCCAGCACTGGCTGCCTTCCCACCACACTGCTCCTCACCATTTTGCAGTGAGATGCAAGAAAGGACTTTCAGCATCTTTCCTCCACTTCCTCCACATGAAAACCTCGGCCAATCAATCAGGCAACAACACACGACTAAAGCAATTGGCCACACTATTTGATTAATCATGCCAATTGCTATGTACTCAGAGTAAACAATTTCAAAAGCAACCCAGTGTGGATAATGGGCCTGCGGCTATGTAAGAATGGCTCAAAACGCTAGAAATCATAAATATATTCATAAAAATCCTATTTCATTCATGAACAATTTATTTCCTAGGGGGTCAATTTCATTCAGAGAAGAGAGTAAAGACAAGATTCTGCAAATATGTTATTGTCATTCTCAGGTGTTCTAATTTCAGCTGCAGAAATCACCATCAAAGCAGGTTAGCAGGATTTAAGAAAGTTATGTATTATATGGAAATAAGAAGAACATCTGTGGATTTCTCAGGTAAGGCAATGATGTTTTGTTGTAAATTCAGTCTAGCATTTCAAGATCTCCAGGGTCAGAAAGTGTTAAATGCAATGGACAGGATGATGCAGGATTTTTCTTTTTTTCATTTTTGCCTTTCTATACGTTATATGTGAGCTCATCTCAGAGCATTTGGAAAACATGTCCAACAGTAAGAAGGGGAACAAAGGCTTTTTCAAATACATAAATGTTAGAATATCTCCAGAGAATTTCCCCTCTTTTTTTCAGATCCTCTACACGTCTCCTTTCAAGATCTTAATTAAAAATAGCCTGCTTTCCTTTTTCTTGATCATCTCTCAAGAAACACATACGGTCTATCTAGCGTACATAAATTAGCACATTAATGTCAAATACATCAATTATGATCTTAACACACACTCAGACTAATGGGAGTTGCATTATTGACTTCAGTAGGCATAGGATGCCTTATTTGTTGGAAAGTAATTTAATGTAATAGAAATTGATATGATGAGTCAGCAAACTCTTTTTTTTTCTAACATGACTTTGACCTCTAGGAATACTCCTTCACATTTAATATAGAAAGGGTGGGGTATGAAAATACACCGACTAGTTTGCCGTCCCTTCCTGACATCTACAAAAACCCCTTACATCAGAAGAAATCTAGAAGACCTGAGCAAGTCAGTCAGGTAGCCATGTCATCTGAGTGAATTAGCAAAAACAGAGCCCTTAGTTGCTGCCTTCACCTGAAATGGGGACCTGTGCCTCTTTCTCCAACAAAGCAGCTGAAGTTTCAAATGCCATGAGAATGAGCACAACCTTCTTGCTGCTTGGGTGAGCAGTGCCTGACTGTACAAATGCTCACACTCCATCCAGCCCTTCGAGGAGGATGCCAGGCAGCTTTGCATACACTACTGACCACTGAGCAACACCAAGGGGATGACTCCACTGGCAGCATTTCTGTTTGGGCTGTTAGTTGCTTCACCATGCCAAAACCAATATATGTTTTCAATCAACCTATTTGACTAATGCTGGAGGAGGGCAGAGGATGAGAGGTCATTGTAGTGACATTGACCTTGGTTAGATGGGGATTGCTGAGGGAGAAGCCAAGTGCCTGTTGTCTCCCTGTGACGCACACTCCTGCTGGTGTACTTACCTAGTTTTAGTCGTAGCACACCAAAAGCTATGCCCAAGCAATGCTTAAAGTAGAATAATACATATGATGACACATATTGCCCAAATTGAGGGTGGGTATCAACTTAATAAACCAGAAGGATTTATTCAATTATGGAGTTCCTGTATCCTAAAGGAAATGATCTGATGTTCAGAGTCTACTACAAGGCAGAAAATATTTTATAAAGAAAAAGTCCCGCAGTTTCTGAAGCGAAATCAATGTTTGAGCTGACACAAAGGCTAACATATTGCCTCCTGCCCTGACCCACATGGTCCTTTCAGGTAGTGCTGGAGTCTACTGAGGCAGTGTGGAGAAAACTTGTGCTTCAGAGACATTTCAGGGCTAGAATCTGTCAGTCTCCAACGGGGGAGAAAATCCAGTGATGCAAGCACTGTGCAAAAGAGTCCCTGCATTAACTTAGCCAAGGTTATCAAATCCATGACAAATACGGGGTTCACTGTCTTATGCTTCCAGACAACCCACAAATCTCAAAGTGCCAAATGAACTAAATTGCTATGAAATTAGAGTCATAGAAAACTACATGCAACAATAAAGCCCAGAACAATCTTCATTTCCATGGCATTTTTGTCATAATTAAAAATATTCATAGAGCTTTACAAAGCATGAAATTACCTCGGTATTTCCATATCATACAGTAGAACCTTGGCATCAACTCGAGGTAAAACTCTGGAGCCCCATGAGGCAGCACATTACACATCAAACAGGCATCTACAGAGCTGTTCAAGTACATGCTGGACGTCTTGTAAAACTGAAGGCAGCTATGAAATGGCTGGAGTGATCTGATCCTTTTGGACAAGACAGCTCTGACATTTTCTGTCAGCTTAGGAAATCCACACAAAGAAGGAGGTAGATCAAGAGTGTAGGAAACATCAAAATGACATTATGGGGACTTTGACAGAGGTAATGTGTTTACAAGCTTAATAGCTTCAGCTGTAATAATTAAATGTGGAGCTTTCCACAGGGTGCACATGGAAACATCCCCTCTGAAGTAGACTGCTAGCTGACACGACCTAAATACACACAGGGGGCTAAGAAATGCTGTAAACAAAGGCACCTTGATACAGTAATTCTCAGAACCTGAGTGTAACCAGAAGCAACTAACAAAGGGTGATGCTCATAAGACCTGATATACCTTAAATTCAGCAAAGGAAGTGAAATGCGGAATTTCCCATCTGAAATGTGAGAAGTGCCATGACTGCTTTCTGACAACCGCTTACTCTGTTAGAGTATCACATTTCTGTTAGAAACTTCTACCGAAGTCAATGGAACAGTTTATAGGAGAAAATACTATTTACTCAGTGTAAAAGGCCTGGGAACTCCATCCATGGAATCCACGAGGTCAGGCTGACAAATCATATAAGTGCCAAAAATACTTGAGGTTCATACCTGTTTTCAACTCATCCTGTTGTGGGCCACCCAACACACCCCCTCTGCAAGCCTGATTTGTTATTTGCTCCTGGGAATTTCATTCACTCCTGCTTCTAACTTGAGGAACTTGCTGACCTTGGACAAGTTGAAATTAAGAGCACTCTATGATTTCAATAGCACACATAAATGGTTAGCATAAAGGTACGGTTACATGCTGGGGTTCAGACTAGTGAGACATAAATATAAGTATGTCTTGTTGCAAATGTTTGACCATTAAAGCCCTTGTGAAATGATAAAAAAAAATTAAAATATTAAAGAAAAAACACTCTTCTGTCCAATCACCGAGTGAAACAAGTAATGTTTTAATATCAAGGTGGATTTAAATGCATTGCCATCAAAGTAATTACATTTGACAGACATGAGAAATGGGATCCTGTTATATATAGCAAAACATTTTATTACAAAAATCTGACTGTGCCAGAAAAAAAAATAAATAAAGCAACAATATATTGAGGTCAACTGAAATTCCTGTGAAAAAGAAGATGAAAGTAAAAAGACAGACAATACCCACATGAAAATACAGAAAACCAGATTTTTAAGGATAATTTTCAGTGCCTTCTAAGACTCGGAGACTTATCTGCAAGATTTCTGTCTATCACCCTCATGGCATTGATCCATCCAACCTAAATCAAGGTATCTCATAATTTTAAGGCGCAATATTGATTGAAGTAGTCAGCATGACAGGAATCAGAAAGGAGAAGCTGCTTATTATGGTGGTAACAAGTTCATTGTTGCAATGGTAGAAAACAAAATGATAGACTGTGTAACCATAAAGGCTCAAATGAACCTGAAAACACCAATTTTCTTCCAAGAGTCTCACAAGCAGAGTAGACATTGAAGAAACTCAAGATAGCTGTGTTGTTTTCACTGAAATTAATTAATAATGCTGGAAAACATTTTTAAGAAAGGACATCAAATAGTAATGGAAGTCGAAGGGAATCAAAAACTTACTGCTAAGATC
Source organism: Cuculus canorus (assembly GCF_017976375.1). Classification (NCBI taxonomy): domain Eukaryota; kingdom Metazoa; phylum Chordata; class Aves; order Cuculiformes; family Cuculidae; genus Cuculus; species Cuculus canorus. The sequence continues at coordinate 140,797,800 of NC_071401.1, forward strand.
ATTATCCATGTAGAACACACACAGATGGACATTTAAGTTGATGCCTAATATTAGAAACTCGTCATCTGAAAAATGTGATGAAGGAAGAGTCTGGCAGATAGCCAAAGCCATAAGCAAAACCCTTGACTGGTAGCAACATATTCAAGTCCTCCACATTTCAAACGACATCCATACATTGCAACAGCCTGACACGACACTGGTCATGGAGCAGAAGCATAGCAGTTTGAGGTCTTGAGATCAATCACCATCAGCTGATGAAGTACTTGCTTTTGCCCCTCCTCCCCACATACAGTGCTGTAGGAATCAAACATACATATCAAATACCCTCTTTTGCTAGACTGTCTGTTTTTCATTAACAGTATTTCTCTTTTGTGGTTACCACGCATTCCCTGGGAACAGCTGTAAAAATATTCCTGACTTTTATGGATTTCATGATTTCTACCCATTTACAGCTCTATTTTTGCCTTATTTATTTTCCTATTCTATTTAAGTAGGCTGGCCTACTTAAATACTCCATTCCCCATGCTCCATTCTGCAGCTCCACTGAATACCACTTGTTAGTGTTTGTTAATGTCGAAACATCCTGCAATATTTTTATTTTTCTGGCACTTTCCCTGGACTTGTAAAGCAAAATAAAATCATCAAATGAGAACAGCATTGGTAACCAGCTGTTCTTAAAGTTTTACATGCAAGTCTCTAAACTATTATGGCACTCATTTTTAGTATGAGCTCTCCAATAATCCTGAAGTATTTGAATGTTAGCATCAGTGCAATCAAATTATTTTAATTGTCAGTGAAAATGTGTAAAGCTGAAGCACTATCAGATTGCACTTTATTTTCATACACTTCAACCTATGGCAAGCAATAATCTGACTTTCATTTGAGTATAGCAAAGATCTCTACAATATTAATTAATTAAGCCTTAAAAATCTCTCTCCATAACAGGAAGATATTACTATCTCCATTAAACAGATAGGTAAACTGTAGTCGGAGTGTGTTTAATGGCTTGCCTGATTCAATGTCAAATCCAGGAACACAGCCAAGAAGTTCACTTTCCCAGTTCCTTCCGCTTTATCACTTGAAAACATTCTCTGACTCTGGGTAAGTATTGCTCTGGGTAAGCATGCGTGAACTGCCTCAATGCATCTTGTTGGTTAGGCATACAAGCAAAATTCACTACATTTCCTTTTTGGTCATATATAAAGACTCCATCAAGGCATGTTCTAATTAATATAGGAAGACAGTCAATATAATATGTTGACATTAAAGCTCACATTTGCTGATAGTGTATACTATCTCATTAAATGGAGAGAACTAATTATAACAGTTTATCAATGTCAAGTTCTGAACTAGGGGCTCCCAAAGCAACAAATGCATCATTGCACCTTGTTTGATCTAATTTTCCTTTGCTGACAAAGTCAAATATGAACTTGCCAATATTTATAAACTATAAAGCCTTTCCAAATCCATGCATTATTGCCTGACTGTATTTTGCTAAAGTAAAAATCAATACAAGTGCAGCACACTAAATTAGACTAGCTATAAGCAATGCAGTGCTCATGTAATATCAGTAGTAGCTTTCTGAATAAATCAGTGTCTTGCAGCAGAATTAGTTAAATTGATATCAAAGATAGCTCTACTGCTTAATATTTTATTCCGAGTGAGGAAAACCCTTCCATGAATTTAAGACCTCCTCAGGAACAGGAATGTCATTGGAAACTACTAGCTGCTAAAGTATGTCTGTGCAAACTTGGTGTGTTTTAAAAAGAGTGTCGCTGAACTGGTGGGATAAATCTATTCATTCCTATTGCTCAGGTTAGTCCATGGGTTGGGAGGGACATTCAGAGATGCACCTTTGAAATTAGAGGGTTGGGGCAAGAATGTATATTAGACTGCTTGATCTAGGTGGAACAAAATTACACATCTGTGGATGCACAACTTAGTAAATTACTAAGTGCTACAAAAAAAATGTGACTGTGCTAGCATAAATATTATCACAGCTGTAACCACAATGCCCCCGCCTCTGGCTTGTTTATGAGTGAAAATAAAGCTAAGCATTGAGTGTAATCTTCCATACCACTGAAAACCTATTTGAAGTCCTCTAATCCTTTATTCCCTTGTTTATTAGGGTAAAGAGGTAGAGGAATACGGCTGGCAACAAGCTTCAGTTCAGTTCTCCTGAACTTTTTATTCCTTCTCATATAGGTAGAAGAACTGCAGCAGCTTCACAGCAGCACTTGTTAATGCCACGTCTCACCATCTCCTTTTTTTTGTCTGAATTACTCCACATCAGTTCTGCAGGCCACAAGCGACTACTGCTGCAAGCATAGACATGCTTAGTACCTTCACACTTTATTAACAGTCTCCTTTTAGGGCTCCATTTCATACATGAAGATTTGCTTAGTTATCCCAAGGTCCTGACCAGTATATATCAAGTATATTTACCTGACGGAGAGAGTTGGGCCCAGCATGTTTGGAGAGACTGAGGACTCCACTTCAAGATTAGGCAAAAGAGGAAGGAAAAAGGACAAAATCCAGGGAAAATGAAAGGCTGCCTTTGATTTTATACATCCACAACTGTACTTTATTACAAGAGGCAGCCTTGAACGCTAGCCAGTATCAACTTTTCCTAAATATCTTATTTCTATAAAGATGGAATTCCGGGGAATTTATATTTACAACCAAGGAGCTGGTATACAACTGACATTCAACAATTACAGGGTGTAATGTCAAAACATAACCCTGGGGATAAGTCAAAATCTGACTCATTATTTTTATTTTTCATCTAAACATTTAAATATTCAATAATTCTGCAAGGAAATCTTGCAGAGGAAATGCTGAGGAAATATAGCAATAATTTTGCCAGAGTTACAAGACTCTGAGTAAGCACGAAGAGAGCTGCATGCAGGAGTTTGGCTGTGCCCCTTCTCACGTCTTTGTTAAACACAGCAAATCTGATTAATTATGTTGACATGCTTCACATGCATTTATGTGAGTAAAGCTTTAAACAGGCATGATTAGCCAGTGCACTGGGAAGCTAAGACAGTATCTGTGTGAATCTAAATTATTACTTTGCTCGTCAAGCACAGACTACAACATTGAAGGACGCTAAACAGCCATATTGTAATTCAGAATCTTTTTGCATTGCAGACCATCTGGATACAAGTATGAAAGAAACGGGTAAGTATACAATTCTGCCCATTGTTCAGCTTCAAAAATCAGGGTTCTGAGTTTTCCTGTGTAAAATAAATACATTAAGTAGGACACAGGAAGGAAAAAAAGGGGGAGGGCTCCCCTAAATCCTAAATATTAGGAACAGAACATGAAGATCTCAGAGAACAGCAATGCTGGTTTCTCCCATCCCAGTTAAAAAGATGACTATGAGAATTTTAAAAATATAGTTAAATCCCTCTACCTTATCCTCACTATCAACCACTGCAATTCCCTGCCCTAGTATCTTAGCAGAGTCTTCCTGCCTCTTGCCATGGGTACTTCTTCCTGCCACACTGAATTATCCAGAGCATAGAGAGGGTTGAACGATAACCCTCCAACATCAGCTCACTGCTGGTATTCAACAATATGGGCAGCAGACCTGAATAAAATTTTCTGAAACATTGCCACTCTGTGGCAAACTGAAGTATAACATGTATAATTTTCTATAACTGTAAAATTTACTTTCAACTTTTATGGGAGGTGATGTTAAAAAGAGAAAAATTTCTGACAAAAAACCATCACCAATTAAGATGTAATAAAACAAGAAAAACAGCAAAAATAACCAAACCCACACACGAAAACCACAGTGATATTCATACACTACACTAACATCACTGGGACTAGTTACTGTGGAATTTTAAAATTAAGCATTACACAAGTGTGTGCAATATTACACAACCATGATGTTAACAGAACTTAGGAATTGTCATTTTTAAGCAACCCTGTAAGTATAAGTCCTGAAGATGAAAGGGCCCTTTTGCCCTGTTGATTGAGGGCAAGCAAGGTAGACTTTAAATCATTATTATTCAGGTGACTTTTACCTTAGTGTATCCAAAGGCAAGGCAGGTAGAGTTTATCAACACCTCATTGTCAGGGGGCAGGTGTCAGGGAGGATACTTCTCTAAAACACCTATAATAGTATTATATTAGTAATAAAAAGGTCCACTAGGAAGGTGATGTAACCGGCAGCCCAGCTGAAGTGCCTTTACACAAACACACGAAGCTTGAATAACAAAGAGGAGGAGCTGGAAGCTAATGTGATACTAGAAATCTATGATCTAGTTGCCATCACTGACACTTGGTGGGACGAATCCCATGACTGGCGTGTGGCTATCGATGGCTACAGGCTGTTCAGAAGGGATTGACTGGGTAGGAGGGGTGGAGGTGTTGCCCTCTATCTCAGGAAAGGGATAGAATGTGAAGAGCTGTCATTGAAGAGTAGCCATGAACAGGTTGAATGCTTGTGAGTCAGAATTAAAGACAGAGGAACCAACAGGAACCTTGTGGTTGGTGTATTCTACAGGCCACCCAATCAAGGAAAGCCAACCAATGAAGTCTTCTTCCTCCAGCTACAGGAGTCTTAACGCTTGCAAGCTCTCATCCTACTGGAGGACTTCAACCACCCTGACATATGCTGGAATATTATCACAGCAAGCTGTAGGCAAACCAGGAGACTCTTGGAGTGTATTGAAGATAATCAGGTTCATGAACACCTGAGAAACCTGAACATTTATAAGTCTATGGGATCTGAGGAGATGCATCCCAGAGTCCTGAGGGAACTTGCCAATGTGGTTGCCAAGCCACTCTCCATGATATTTGAAAAGTCATTGCAATCAGGAGAAGTCCCTGGTGACTGGAAGAAGGGTAACGTTGTGCCCATTTTTAGAAATGGTCACATATCTGATCCTCCTCTACAGTGGGAGGGGCTTTGCCCCCCTGGTCTCCATCTTGTTGTCCATTGACCCAGGAGGGATGAGGAGAGCAGTTGTCAGTGAAGACTGAGGAAAAAAAGTTGTTGAATACCTCAGCCTTCCCGTTGTGTGTTGATACAAGGTCACCATTTTCAACCGTCAGTGGGGGTACCTTCCTCTTCTGATTGACTTACCTGTAGAAGCCCTTCTTGTTAGTCTTCACTTCCCTTGCCAAATTCAGCTCCAGCTGTGCCTTGGCCTTCCTGATCCCATCCCTACAAAACCAGGCAGCACCCCTATACACTTCCCAGGTTCCCTGCCCCTGCTTGCACTGCCTGTGCAGCTCTGTCTTCTTCTTTAGTTTGACCAGCAGGTCTTGACTCAGTCATGCTGGTCTCTTCCTTTCCCCACCTGATTTCCTACATCTGGGGACTGGGTGCTCTTGTGCTTTCTGGAATGCATTCTTAAATATTTGCCAGCTCTGTTCTGCTCCCTTGTTCCCAAGGACCAATATATCCTGGATTGAGGCACTCAGTCACATGAAGTTATAAAACATGCATAAATCTAGATAACCTCTAAACCATGGAATAACCCTGTCCATTAATTGTGATTACCTGACTGTGGAAGTAGAAGGGAAGTTTTAAAGGCACATGATCAAAACGTGCTGTACAAAGAGAGATTTAGATCTTTTCGCTGAATCTAGTCTTATGTACAGTCAAAAATTAAGGATGAGGATGCACTTGTTTTGGGTGAAGTGATTAGTGCACCCTCAGCAAGTTTGCGGATGACACTAAGCTGGGTGGAAGTGTGGATCTGCTGGAGGGTAGGGAGGCTCTGCAAAGGGATCTGAACAGGCTGGACCACTGGGCTGAGGTCAGTGGCATGAGGTTCAACAAGGCCAAATGCCGGGTCCTGCACTTGGGGCACAACAACCCTATGCAGTGCTACAGACTGGGGGAAGAGTGGCTGGAGAGCTGTACAGAGGAGAAGGACCTGGGGCTAATGGTTGACAGCCGACTGAACATGAGCCAGCAGTGTGCCCAGGTGGCCAAGAAGGCCAATGGCATCTTGGCTTGTATCAGCAGGTCCAGGGAGGTTATTCTCCCTCTGTACTCGGCACTGGTGAGACTGCACCTTGAGTACTGTGTTCAGTTCTGGGCCCCTCACCACAAGAAGGATGTTGAGGCTCTGGGGCGTGTCCAGAGAAGAGCAACGAAGCTGGTGAGGGGGCTGGAGAACAAGTCTTAAGAGGAGCGGCTGAGAGAGCTGGGGTTGTTTAGCCTGGAGAAGAGGAGGCTGAGGGGAGACCTTATTACTCTCTACAACTACCTGAAAGGAGGTTGTGGAGAGGAGGAAGCTGGCCTCTTCTCCCAAGTGACTGAGGACAGGACAAGGGAGAATGGCCTGGAGCTCCACCAGGGGAGGTTCAGACTGGATATCAGAAAAAAATTCTTCACGGAAAGAGTCATCGGGCACTGGAACAGGCTGCCCAGGGAGGTGGTCGAGTCACCTTCCCTGGAGGTGTTTAAGGAACGGGTTGATGAAGTGCTTAGGGACATGGTTTAAGGGAGTGTTAGGAATGGTTGGACTCGATGATCCAGTGGGTCTTTTCCAACCTGGTGATTCTATGATTCTATGATTCTATGATTATTACCAGAGAGCACTTCTGGATGAGGCACCCACACATGGTGGCTGTAAAGGGCTATCCCAGCAGTGCCCAGGTATGGAGGGTGTCCTGGCACCCGTGAGGCAGGTGTTTCTCCTCTAACGGCAACAGGATGCTTCTCTGGAAAATAACATGTGGCACAAAAGCAGAAGATGTGTACAAAGTTGTCAGAAGAGCAGGCAAAGCATAAAATATTTTTAACACACACAGGCTCTGTATGTGTCCCTCTTTTTAGCTGGAGCATATGGTTGTGCTGCTTCTATGTACACATAAAAGGAGACAGCGAAAAGTGAAGGGACTTGGAAAGGTTCAGTTAAAATATCTTGCCAAAAGTAGACACTTTTATCAGCTGATGTGATTCACAAATTTGTAGTAAATTCATGCAATTATTTCCCTGAAAAAAAAGACCCCCAAATTAGTGAAAATTTTTTACTATTTCAATTTTTTTTTCAGCAGTCATCTTAAATTTATATATTGTTTGGATGCAAGCCTAAACCTAAAGCAGCAGTAATCTAACAAAGATTGCTACCAAGCAGAAATATTTTGATCCCCTTCTTTCTGCCTTTCGGGGATTTTGTCTTATGGAACTGACCACACAGCTACTTTCCTGACAACTTTGGAATTTAACCTCATATTCTCAAAAAATTTTTAAAGGGAATGGGGAAAATAAAGCTTTCTTTTAAAACACATAACACAGTATTCCCATCTGAGGCTCTACAAAAGCAAATTCTCAACAAAAAGCCAGTGTCTTCTAACGTTTCAGAGTGTAACGTCATTTATTTATTGGTGACCAATTTTTATTTTGTACAGAGACCGTAACAGCAGACCTCCAAATTATTCTGAAATCAGCAGTTTTCTGTTCTCAATATTTCATTTTCAAAATTAGTAAGTGCTCTTGTTCTTAGAAAATCCAGTTGGTACAGTGTCACACTTCCAAAAACATTATCATGGGTGTGGTGATTTGGTTCACTTTAAAAATCTGTCCCTGAGTGTATCTGCAGGACCACAGCTAAAGACTTTTCTGGGGAAGGTTTATTAGTCTGAGCTTCACAAAAAATGGCTGAGCCACATGCAGAGCCACACTGGAAATCCATACTGACTGGGATCTCTGCTAGCTTGAATATCTCTATATCATGAGGTAGATATGCCTGTGTTGCGGCCCACTTTAAAAGAAAGTGAATTCTTTACCCCAGCATGATGCCAGAGTAATTCAAAACCACTCAGAAGAAGTGGTGTACACTGTATCTTTTACTAAATAAGATGCATGCCCTTAAAACTCTGGATTGAAACGATCAGCCTGGATTCAAACCATCAAACAACCCGTATGTGACAGAACATAGAAAGGAAAGGCTGCAGCCGTGAAAGTGAGTGGAACAGCCCCCAGTTGGCAAGGCTTTGCAGCACTGTAACAATCTGCTTAACTGAGCCTGAAACAGCACCGAGAGCCCTAATGTTTCATGGGGTCAAACCCGAAATCAAACCAAAACCTTCCACTACAGCCCACTGCAGCTGTACATGTTGCAAAGAGAAAAAAGGAGAAAAGGAGAAAAGATAGGAAAGGAGAAAAGAAATAGTTACAAGAGATGAGAGATGTTCCCCACCTTATGAACTCCAAATGTAGCAGCACGTGTTTCTTTGCCTGGCAGGTCCTGAAGATGGTGAGTATCCACACACAACACACAAACACAATACAAGAGACACAGGTAAACAGAGAGAGACAAAACAAACAGAGAAACATAAAGACAAGACAAAACAGAGAAAACTGAGAGAACGGAGACAACACAGAGAGTTGCAGACCTTCGTCGGGGTCTTTAGACTCTCTGTCCCTGCCCCTCACCTGCTCCGGTGGGGGAAGGACAGGTAACAGGCTCAGGTTTTCTCCAGCACTTCCAGCCTTGCCACTGGGGCTGAGGGCAATCACCTGCTTTCAGCCATTCAACTCATGCCAGGCCAAGTCCATACAGCCTGGGGTTAGTGAGTCCTCCCCCAGGCAGTAAGACTGCAGGGCTGCAGATGTTCATCCATGGGAATAAAGTTGTGGGTCTGCATTGATGTCTATCTGCCACAAATAAGCTGGAACATGGACCTTTTATTACATGGCACAAACACTCTCATTTGGTAGATAAACAGTCTATTTGCTAACAAAACTGCATTTGTGCAAAGCACTTCTGTGCGTAAGGCAAACACAATTTACGCTTACTTCATTTGCTGTAACTTTGGATTTCAAAGAAGTTCTTTATTAAAATAGAAGACATTGAGGACAAAGCTCCATTACACGAAGAATTCCTGCTGGGGAAATTCTCAAATATAATGGATTTCTCTGAAGTGTTTTCAAACATCAGGGAGATCCTGTAAAGGTTTTATAATTCTGTTTTGATTCCACTGGCTCCTATAAACAATGCATTTCCTGTATACTTGACACTTGTCACTGAAGAATCCCCATTCTTCCTGAGTTTGCATTACAATTAATCCTCTTTTAAGCAAATCACCACAGGCCAGATGTCCTCAGCAAAGCTTAAAAACATTAAAGTGCACCCTACCCTTCCTTTCCCTTTATGATCTGCATTCATTCTGACAAGACTGGGGATTTATGGCCAACAGAGGTTTACATATCACAGCTCACAGGATGCAGCAAAAGTAAAACTCTAAAGCACAGGCTGAAGCAACAGCATGGCCCCATTTGCTTCTCCTCTGCCTATAATAGTGTTACTAAGCTTTGCATTTTTTAGTGAGTGTGAGCACAACCATGACCTTCCAAGGAAGAAGAGAGAAATGAATAGAGTTAAGAAATTAGAGGAGCACAATTCTAGAAAAAAAAAAACCAACCCTCTTACAGTCTAATTGGAACATGCCAGTGTACACCTGCAAATGAGACAGCCAACATCAATGTCTTTGATGTCTTTGCTCTGAAATTGGGCAAGAAATATTTCAAATCTTACAATGAATCTCCAGACACAAATATCATGCCTGTGGAACAAACCAGAGAGCACAGAAAGAGGAAGATTAAATAATTCTGAGGCCCTCAAATATTTTGGGAGGAAGGAGATTTTTCATTTTGTTCTTATTTTGCCATGTAAGCTTACCTTTCAGAACAAATATATGAAGTACATGTTTTTCATAACACATTGCAATGAATAGTTTTAGCAGCAGTTATTTCATTCAGCAGAACCTAGAACTTCCATGTTGTATGGGGAATGATGTGTTCAAAAAAAACCTTAAAGCTTCTGAAGGTAGAGGAATCCAGCATTACATTTGGATTAAGATGCAGTGTTGGAAGTCTAATTCATCTCTTCTTGCACAGCAGACCCTCCTTTCCCACTTCCATCTGCATCTGAAAGAACAGAAAAGCCTCAGTCCACTCCTAATTAATATTTCTCAAGTCTGTTAAGTATATCCCCCGAAATTTATCCATTTATTTGAAAAGAATTTTTTCATAGGTGGAAGAGGCAGAGCAAATAATCTTTTAAAATGCTTACAGGAGAAGAATTCCTCCTGTTCACTTTTCAAAATGTAAAAATGAGTTTTTGAAGTTTGATTCTTGATCACATTGTGAGCTGCATGTAACCTTTATGTGCCAGGAACCTTTGTAGTACCTGGCAGGAGCAGCTTACCTGTCCAATGGTCATACTTATATAATCCTCAGTACCTCCCCCTGTGCATTACTTTATTAAAAGCTAATTATTTTACCTTTTAACACTTCATAATTCATAATAAGGCACTATGATAGACAATATTGCCTAACAATAATAATAATAATTTGCACATACATTTTGCCATTTCATCCATAAATTATAAAAGACTCTATAGTCACCTGCTAAGCAGGGGATAACTGAGTAGCTGGGCATGGATCAAAATATATTGTCTTCTAATCTTTGTTATCTCACCATCAGCTCAAGAAGAAATGAAAACCACTTTAAATGGAGATGAGAGGGCAGATAAAAGAAAGGAAGAATTATGTGCTGTCCCACCTATAAAGTATGTTTTTCTTTGTGAGAAGCAAACCTGGTGCTCCCCAAAGCAGAGGGAGCGAACGCTGATGTAACAAGTGCAGCATCCACCCTTTGCTTTCTGGTTCCCTCTAATGAGGTAGGTCACAGGAACAACTGACCCAGAGAGGGAGCCAGCAGTTGAACAGGTCAGCTGGGGATGGGTACAAGGAGTAGTTGGAATCATCAGAACAACTCCTTTTCCACCTCTTCTTGGACTACACAGCAAGCACCTTGTTACTCATAGAGAAGAACATGACAAATCTCTACTTTAATTTTTCCAAGAAGAGCAACATTTAATGCTGCAAGGTCTTTTAGGGTTGTTCTCATAGTGCTCACTGACAGAGACTGCATTGGCCACCTTTCCTCCTCACCTTTTCTCGCACCAGCATTTCTTCTACTGCAGCTGACTGCTTGTCCTTCCACGTGCAGGCAACATGCTCTGCAAGCTTTCCATCTGCTTCCTGTGTGCTTTCCAGAAGAAAAACCTGGTCGATATAACACTTGCCAGGCAATACAGATTTTTACGTCAGATTCCAGAACTTCAGCTGAAAGAAGTCAGTATAGATCCAACAAAATAACACATTACACATATTTATTAAATTCTGTGCACACCCCATGGAAGAAATATAGCTTTCTGAAAATATTACATTATATATTGCCTCTTCTACAATGACCCTCCCAAGTGACCCCAGCGAACTGTGGTGCATCTATATAAATGGAGCATAGGCTAATGCAATGGTGCCCATTTCTTGAATTTGGAATGTCCTCTTCCTCTTACTTTGGCTTCTTTATAGGAATGGACACATACATAACAGATTTTATATATATATATATATATATATATATATATGTATAAATATACTGTGTTTTATACTGGTGGAGCAATTTCTTTTGTTTATAAATATTTTATTTCAATGTTCATTCTTGTATTTCATAAGAATTTAGGTGTAGAAATTATGTACGTACTACAATCAGAATGCATGACTCATGAACAAATCCATGAAGAAACAGAAGTATTAATTACAAATCTGCATTTAAATAAAATACCAGTAAATAAACAGATATACCAGCTAGATTCACCCTCTGCTGAAACATGGGTTCCCCTTGAATATAATTTTTAATTCTATTCACTGAGTTCACTCAACAAGAGACCTGTCAATAACTGGCGAATTCTATTCTTGTGTAACTTTCCTGAAGACAAAATTCCCTGCAGGGAAGTCAATGGAGCTATTGAGAATCTGACAGTGTAAAAGAGAGTGGTGTGTGACTCCAAATACTCAGTTAAAACCATAAAGAGAAATTTAGCAGGATCACCAATACTGTTATTTGACCTAGGGAAGGACCAGAAAATAAACTCTCTCTTAAATCGGTGGAACTGGTATTTTACAACAGGAAGAGTGTTTTAATTACTGGTGTCTCAAAACAGCGTTAAATTTTCTGTTTGATGGATAGAATTACGCATTTGCGATGAATAATGGCCTGCCTGAAGGCTCGCGGGCCCCTCAGGCTGTGCACAAGCTCCCACATACTCTTTAGGCTTGTACCAGTGTCCCCCTCCCAGGGCAGCACTGTGGTGGCACCCCCAGCTCCACACGAAAGTGACCCGCAGGTGGCAATGTTGGATCAGTTTTAAAGGATTTTGTTATAACTCGTGGCCTGAAGATGTACAATCTTCTCATTGCTCTTATTTTCCATTTCTTAGATCACATCTTGTTTATTTTTATGCTACACTGGGCACGCACTGTAAGACATATTCCAGTGTTGAATTCACTCCTGATTTGCGAGTGTTTGTGCATTTTCTGCCTCATTTCTGGGCTCTCCTGAACATGTTCTCTTTAGTGATAAAGTTTTGGGAATATGGAAGAATTAGATTTTACTATGTTCTCTGCTTGATGCTTTCTGTGGCCTATACTTGGCCGACCTTGGCAGGCTCAAAGGAAATGTAAATTACCACTCTGGGTTCAGTATGCTTAAGACTCCTTCAGGCCAAGGATTTATTCCAGAAGCCTTGATACTTTAAGTACTGCCACAAGGAAGATATAGTATTTCTAATTTGTCTTCCTTTTTTTTTTTCTCCACAGATGTGCAGCTGGTGGATACTAAATCCCCGTAGACCTCATTATCAACCCATAACATAGTGTTGATCCCTGCTGAACTGCATATAGGTTTAGCCTTCCATATAATCATGCCAATCAAAGGTACAAAAATTAAATGCACCAGTGTGGTTGTGGTATCAGTATGCACATCTTAGCACATCATATCTGCTGATCCCCAGCCAGGAAGCCCGGAGCGTCTTGTCCCCACTGGCTGGGGGAGAGGAAGCACGAAGGTCAGCACAGCCAGGGTACTTCTGCAAAAATTATGTTTAAAAAAATAAATTGGAAGTACAGCCGCCATTCTGTGGTTTAATGCTCTAGTGTGGCAGAGATGAGTGGTGCAGTGGCAGCTGCACTCAACAGTGCACATATGTGTTTCAAAGGACCGGGAAGGCACATGTAGACACCGTGACCTTGACATGGCTGTGACCTGATCACTAAAGGGGCATGTGAGAAGGTGGAAAGGCAGTGCTTCATCTAAAAGTCTCTAGATAGGATTCAAAGGACAACGGTACACGGAAGATGACATTGTGAGTTCATGTGGAAATTTTGGAAACATATTGTAGTAGTTATACAGCTGGGAGATGGAAAGATCTTCTGCTCAGCTGTGACACCTCCACTGGGAGCTGCAAAGACTGTACGCATCTTAGGACCCCAGCTCTTGTGGAGGAAATTCAGATGTTAAATTTTCTACAAAGGCTGTATCAGAGCTGAGCAGTGACTACGCTTCTAACTTGGGCATCTGAGGTAACAGGAATTCCTTCATTCTTGATAACCTGTTTTCACAGAAAAACAATCACATAGATTCCGTGGTTTTATTTTTTTATACTGATTTTCATGGGCATGGGAAAAGCAGCACACTAGCCTAATATCTAAACTAATAGCCACAGACCATGCTTCTTCTGGACAGATCACAGATTAGGGAAAAATGCCATCATAAAGCTTATTGCAGATATGGAAATTATACACTGTGAATGTTGCTATCCCACAGGAGAATGTGCCAACATTTGAACTTTTGTTTCACACACTCTATTAGCAGCAGGACTGCAATCAGGAAAAAAGCTTAACAGTAATTCCACCCTCAGAAATCCTCTGGAGAACTTGCTGCTGAGAAACTCCATCCCGAAGGCTGCCAGAAGCTCTAATCAGCTAATATATCAAAGCTCCAGTGTAGCCTGTCTGCTCCCCCGATCTCAGCAAGAGATACAAATAATTCTCATGGGTCAATCTACAAATCTAAGAATAAGCAAGAAAATATGCATTACTACACTCTGCAAGACTGCAGATGGATGATGGTGAGCAAGGCAATGCTTTGATGCTGTGTCCAATACATTCTTACATATATTTCCAATTCTGTGTTTCTTGAATTTAGCATTGGTACAGGAAGCCAGAGGTGAATGGAGGCATGTTGCTTACTTCCACACTTCATGCCAGGCAGACATGCTTACATTTTTTGCCTTTGTGGGATTCAAACAGAGTAAGTGGTCACTGTAAGAAAGCAGATAATTTATCATGGACTGAAATGGTAAACTACATTTTTACAGTCAGGATACATTACTTCCTCACTCCATTACAACCCTTTAAAAGATCACACCATACCAGTCAAAGAGTCATCAGGCTTAAGGAGGGCATGTGACTGTTGCTGTTCAGCTTCTTCTCACTTATTTACACAGTTTCTCAGCTGTGGAGAAGGTTACACTTTAATTTTCATAAGTCCATCTAGATAAACTTCCTGAAAATATCAAGCTATTCAGCCAACAGCAGAAAGAATCAATCACGATTGCTCCCTAGAATAACACCTTTCTTTTTAGTGTCTTGTGCAGAATCATAGAATCATCAGGTTGGAAAAGACCCACTGGATCATCGAGTCCAACCATTCCTAACACTCCCTTAAATCAGGTCCCTAAGCACTTCATCAACTCGTTCCTTAAACACCTCCAGGGAAGGTGACTCGACCACCTCCCTGGGCAGCCTGTTCCAGTACCCGATGACTCTTTCCGTGAAGAATTTTTTTCCGATATCCAGCCTGAACCTCCCCTGGCGGAGCTTCAGGCCATCTACCCCTGTCCTGTCCTCTGTCACTTGGGAGAAGAGGCCAGCTTCCTCCTCTCCACAACCTCCTTTCAGGTAGTTGTAGAGAGTAATAAGGTCTCCCCTCAGCCTCCTCTTCTCCAGGCTAAACAACCCCAGCTCTCTCAGCCGCTCCTCTTAAGACTTGTTCTCCAGCCCCCTCACCAGCTTCGTTGCTCTTCTCTGGACACGCCCCAGAGCCTCAACATCCTTCTTGTGGTGAGGGGCCCAGAACTGAACACAGTACTCAAGTTGCAGTCTCACCAGTGCCGAGTACAGAGGGAGAATAACCTCCCTGGACCTGCTGGTCACACCGTTTCTGATACAAGCCAAGATGCCATTGGCCTTCTTGGCCACCTGGGCACACTGCTGGCTCATGTTCAGTCAACTGTCAACCATTACCCCCAGGTCCTTCTCCTTTGTACAGCTCTCCAGCCACTCTTCCCCCAGTCTGTAGCACTGCATAGGGTTGTTGTGCCCCAAGTGCAGGACCCGGCATTTGGCCTTGTTGAACCTCATGCCATTGGCCTCGGCCCAGTGGTCCAGCCTGTTCAGATCCCTTTGCAGAGCCTCCCTACCCTCCAGCAGATCCACACTTCCACCTAGCTTAGTGTCATCCGCAAACTTGCTGAGGGTGCACTCAATGCCTTCATCCAGGTCATTGATAAAGATACTGAACAGAGCTGGACCCAGTACCGAGCCCTGAGGAACCCCACTTATGACTGGCCTCCAGCTGGAGTTAACTCCATTGACCACCACTCTCTGGGCCCGGCCATCCAAGCAGTTTTCAACCCAGGAGAGTGTGCGCCTGTCCAGGCCAGAGGCTGACAGTTTCTGAAGCAGAATGCTGTGAGAAACTGTGTCAAAGGCTTTACCGAAGTCCAAGAAGACTACATCCACAGCCTTTCCCCCATCCAGTAGTCGAGTCATTTTGTCTCAGAAGGCGATCAGGTTAGTTTGGCAAGATCTGCCTTTTGTAAACCTATGTTGACTGGGCCTGATCACCTGGTTCTCTTGCATGTGCTTCATGATAGCACTCAAGATTACCTGCTCCATGAATGAACAATAATTTCAAAACTAAACATTCAGGAGGCAATCAGCTTTCTGCTTACTGTAGAGTATATGACTAACCCCACTGTTCTTGAAGCCATCAGAGTACTGGGAGGCAGCCTCTTCTGGAGCATTGGTATCCAAGTACTTGCTTTAAGGGTCCTCTCCCATCCTGAGCAGTTAAAAGTCATAGGATGGTCCATATGAATCCTTCAGTCTTCTTAAGGGCTATTGAAAGCTACAGACTTTCAGGTTAAGTGCAGATTTTTTTATTTTTTTTTTTTTTTTTTACGAATGCTGTTGATGACACTGACTCTAATTTATTAAACTATTTGATTTTATTTCTTTACCAGCTGCAGAATTTTGCTGGCGGGTGTTTTCATCAAGAAAGCAACATTATCCCACGTTAGGCTCTGGTCCTTAGGTAGAGTAAACATGACTTTACTAAACAAGTAGCCTGCCCTACAAGTATCACTGGGCCTACTTTTAGAAAATATTATTCCTCAGTTGAGCTAAAACAACCCTGGAATACCCTGTATGAGCAACTGGTACTGCTGGAGGCTATAGGTCATAACCTTGGATGTATTTTGCACAACAAATCAAATAGCTGTAAATTATTCTTGAGGTGGGCAAGATTAAGAGCAACAGCTGTGGTCATGCAGAGCTTCAAGACTCTGTTCCAAGTCCAGGCTTTTCAGAAGACAGTGATTAAACACTGGAAAAAAGTTAAACGTTTCACATAATTAAAACCATTTATTCAGTGAGAAAGGGCATGAGATGCATTTTCTTAAGGAAAAGCAAATGTACGACTACTACCAGCTTGGTTGGACTCCAAAAGCACATCGCCCCTATTAAGACTAGATGATTCCCATGTGAGGTAGTAAACAAAAGGACTCTTGTCAGTAGTTTGCTATCTACACTTATTTACCATATATAATGAAGTGTGGTATAAACAAAAATGAAGTGGTACGCTGTAGAAATTTTCTTAGTAGGTATTTGGGTGGTCGAAGTCTCATGGGGGTTTGCAGTAAAAGCTAATTTTAGGGTAACCTTTGCTGTGCATAATGAGAGCCTAAACAGCTGGAGATCTATCTGAAATCTGGATGTAGCACTCCAGCAGCTTGAGGACCATCTGTAGTTACTTTCATTCATGTCTTCCTCTTAATCATCTTAATGATTAGCCAGTATATCATCTAGTGGAAATGCTAAAATACCATGAGCCATAGATTCTGAATTAGCAATTCCTGCATCATATCAATAATTTCTATTTCATTTATAGCAGCACCTTTAAAAATTTTGTTTTAGAAAGATGTCCAGTTTAGATTAAGACATAATGAGGCAGTCTGTTTAAATAATTTGAAAATTATTTCAAATTACTGTCCAAATACAAATTAAACTGAACATGAATACTTTTGGAGCACTGAGGAATTTAGTCACCTTCTTTATGTCTTGTTTATTTTCCTCTACATATGCTTATGACTAGAGACAGCTTAGATTAAATCTAGATTTAAACTTTATCTCTGGATTTGAATATCCTGTCTCAAATAGTACAAACCACAGCCCCAGATCCAAACATCCAAGAAAAAAAAAATTGGATCCTAATGGAAATTCTAGGAAGCCTGAGGAGTTCTAAACAAGCTCATCATGAGCCAGTGAGTGTAAGCTCAAACTTTAAGCTGAACTCTGACCCACATATGAGCTCTGGATTCCTGTCTTATTTGCACAAACCATTCCTTATAAATTAAATTTTTATCATATTTGATTTGGAAAGGAGCATGCAGAACCCCAAAAGCAGCAGGGCCAGCACAAGCACCAGGCATAGCTGGCCCTGCAGGACACAAAACTACTCAAAGCCCTGCTATGGGGAGAGGTAGCATGGTCACTCCCCCACCCTAGGAGCCAGCCCCTACCAGCCTGCCAGCCTCGGGCCTGGGAGGGTCAGCAGATTTGTTCCCTTTGCTGAAATACAATCTGACCTTACAGAGGGAAGACTGCAGGCAGACCTGGCCACTCACCTGCAAATCCAGGCTCTCCCAAATCAATGTCTTTGGTGTTGCACCCCTGAGGCAGGCTGGTTGGCTTCAGGCTGGGTCTGAATGGTCTGGGCTGAGCTCCTACCATGCTTAGCATTGAATGGTCTTATCTAACCTACATTCAGTGCGAAGCAGTTATCCACAATCTATTTCCATCTCCACTGATGTAGCCACAGGAATACATACCTTATGAAAATAAATTCACCATTTAGACACTGCCTTTTCCCCTGCAGCCAAAGTACCTCCCTCTTGTCTACCTGAGAAGGTAACTAACTGTGAAACAATCAACATTTTAAATGGTACAATAAAGATTTTAGCTCAAGGAACAGCAATCTACAAGGAATTGGGTATGATATACGTTGCATTAGTATGGTGATGGAGAATTATTAAGAATATATTTACATATAGCATTTATATACATGTACCATTAAACTGATTGTACATCTTCCAAATCATGCAAACAGAAGAGCGTTATATACCTCCTAAATAACTAGATGTACAGCAGAAATATTTATTTGATAAAAAAGCCAAATAATAACTTCTATATCCAGAGACCAAATGTGGAGGCATTCTTCTATGCTTCAGTTTTGGTTTTAACTTGTGATCTGACAAATTTGGCTAGAAAAATTGAGGGGGAAAATAGAATTATGCCACAGCAAAAATTTTCAGTTCTCAAAAACATTGTATTGTTTCAAAACCTATTTAGAAGTTATTTTAATTGGGAAAAAAAAAAGTTGTAAATGTTTGGATAATAGTAAAGCTATTTTATTTCAGTAGGTTTTAGCTACAACTTCTTTACTCATCCTTACTCGACTTCAGTAATCCATTAATATGCCCACAGCCAGTGCCATCTCTCTTTTTGCAAGTTCAGTTCATTATCAGTCCTTATCACTTGACTAAGATAATTTCTTTGAGGGTTCAGTCCTGCAAATCACTGATATTCTGGTCCTAGTCTACAAAGCACTTGGCAGACATTTGGCTTTAGTGAAACTGCTGATGGATTTAGAGTTAAGACCTGAGTACTGTTTTGGATTAGGGCCAGAGCAGATTTTTCTTTGCAGGATTAAGCCCTAAATCTCCCTCCAGAAGTGATTCAGTTCCAGTTCTTTATCCATTGTTTTGTTCTGTGAATTTCTTCATTTGCCTTTATCTTTTGGATGAAAGTCAAGGCCTAAGGCCTGATTCACTCATATATTATTGCTCTTTTACATGAGCATAGTAACTTCAATAAAGTGTCTTAAATCAGATCTGGGAAAATGATTATCTGGGTGAACGGATGTGTTCATGCACTGCTGGTTTCAGACAGCTGGTGTCTAGGAAAAAAAAGTCTTTCCCATTGTAGATCCTGCTGTACAGTTGCATAAAACTATACCAAAGTGTAATTTTTCTACTCTTCATGATGAGAGACAAAAACCCACACATTCTTTGGCAACAAGATAAGCACAGGCTCTTCCTGACGACAACCATAAACCAGGAGGGTTTAAACAAAACAGAGGACAAAGAAATTAAAATCCATTAATAAATTTCAGTACTTTAGTAGCCTGCATGGTCATGAGAGATGACAAACTGTCAGATGTAACAAGTCTTTCAAAAACATAAATTCACAATATTTCTGGAAAAAATCACTGCAGAAGAAATCTGTAGTATGCTAGGAAATAAATTCTTATTCAAATGTGAAACATTGGAAAATTCTGTTTTCCTTTAGTTGAATTCAAAAATACCAAAGTCAGCTCTCCACATTGCTATTGACTTCAACTCCTGTGCAATTTTACCATGTTTTCTGATTAAAATTATTTGACAATTTTTTCTGAGTAATATTTTGTCATTTCCACAGGCTACTGTACTTGACACCATCATATCCCACACCAGTGGGCAAAATCTGCTTTTTCCCTGCCTTCTCTAAAGGATGCAGAACAGTAGGAGCAATCTCTTGACTTCCATGGAATTTCTCTCCATAGCTCTGACAACAGCTCAGTCTGAAGTTCTGATTTGCAGCGCACAGCAATTTTTGCAGTTAAATAGAGCAATAGAAAGTAATCACATCTCATTGCAGAGCTGGTTGAAGCTTGTTTCAAACAGACTATGGAATAGAAAAACTACATAAGAAGCAAAGCAAATCCTTTCAGAGTCAATCACGATTTAGGAAAAGTGCATCATCTGGCAAAACCTCCATTCTTCATTTATCAGCTGAAATACATCTTGCCTAATCTAGTAAACAACAAAAACAGCTCGAGTTAACTTTAAGACAAATGATCCTAAGTGTATTGTTCACTCTCTCATCTCACTACGGTGATAGAATTTTAAATATTTGGTACAAATTGCATCTAATATAGTAAATAATTCATTAATCCTGCTTGGCTTTAATATATTGGGCATTTAGTCATGCTTTTTCAAAGGATTATTACTTGACTATCGTACAAAAAAACAGGTGGCTATTGTGTAAGTGTATGTAGGCACATATTTATGGGAGGAAAGAATGCTTCTGGCTAAAGTCAATATTATTAAGGACTTTCACACATGATCCTGCAAGCAAAATCTGCTTTGGTAGACATTAATAAGATGCATGTGAATTCTTTACTGTCAATATTAATATAATCTTCCTTTAGGGTGTGTTTTAACGAAAACATGCACAATGGCACAACTTTCATCAAGAAAAGCAAGCTGAGCTGGCCACAGAATAGGTGTATCTTAAGAATTAGTGAAATAGATTGAGAGCATCTCCTTGCAGATCAGCAGTATCCTGAATAATTCAATCGGTTCCAGGGTTAGCACAAGTCCCCAACTTTTGGACCAAGGAGACTACAGACTGCATGCAGAGAAGCTGTCTGTTGGCCATATTTATACTCATTTGGTGAGATATTAGAAGATAAGACTTTGTGTTGCTGCCAGATGGCTCCCAGCTGTCTTTTGGTGGAAGAGAGACAGTCTTAAGACTGCTCATGCATGCTGGGGTCTTGCCTTGACTTGCATCAAAATACATCTGGACATGTACTCAGCCAGGAAGCCTAAAAACTATTCCCAGGATCTGGAGTCTGAGTGTAGCCTAATTTAAGCAGGAAGTAAAGAATGGGTCCAAAACTCTGAATTTCTATTCATGTTCTTTCAAGAACTGTAATTAAATGTTTTGCCTTCATGACAATTAAATGGGTTGTCTTCATGCTCCTTCCTACAGCTAAATGTTATGGAACATTGCAGTGGCATCTTTTACCAGGTGCACTCCAACAAAGAAAGCTGATGTCTTTCACAGTAGCTGCAGTTTCCAGATGGATTTAAATTGTCTCTCTCTTTAAAAGGTATTGTATTATTACCGCCTTTTCTGTACAGATTCAGAACAAATATGTATTTTGTATGTTTTTTAAACACATTATGTACAAAAAAGGACACACAATACAAAATGCCAGAATTAATCTGTCCAAAAGCCTTCCTAATTCACCTTCGCTAGGTGTATACTCAACGATTACATTTCTTAATTATATGAAGCAAGCCATTATTTTCCCCTTGGAACCCAGCCTTTTTCACCAAGCCTCACTCTGAAGGAGTTTGCCACTATTGCAGATAATCCACCTAACTAGGACATTCCTCCCAAAAACATGTTCCTCAAGCCATTAAGACTAATTAATGTTGCAAGCAACCAGTGAAACATGTCTGCTGGCAAAGATCACTGCTTCAGGAATAGATTTCATAGTCTTTGCAAAGGTGAGGTCTAACAACCAGGCACCACTAAAGAGCAGTGTAGCTGCAGAATAGCTAAATCAAGGCCAAAATTCAGCTTCTCTATGTTCAAAGCCAGCCCACCTGCATGCTCACTCACCTTCCCTCTCACACCTGGGATGAAATGCTACAGTAGGACCTCTCTCCCTTACTTCTGCCCTTTCAGTAAACTGCACAAGAGGTAGGAGGGACCAGTGGCAACTGCTTTCCCCAGCTTGTTTGTTTGTGGGAGATTTGTACCCTGTGCAGGGGAAAAGTCATCACACAGCAAGAATCATAGAATTGTGGAATAGTTTGGGTTGGAAGGGAGCTTTAAAGGTCATCTAGTCCAACCCCTACAATGAGGAGGGACATCTTCAGCTAGATAAGGTTCCTCAGAGAACTCCTAGACACATGCATAAATCCTGTAGTGAGAAAAATACATCAGTAAGCACTCACCAATACGAAATAAAGTTAGAAATCTGATGGGCTATGAAGCCATAGAACTATGTGTGCCACTGAAAACAGCTTTTTTTTGACACTTGCCTTCAAACAAACAATTTTCAGCATATTTCTGCAATCTGTCTGCACCTGGTTATACAAGGAGAACAGCTTATGCTGTTTCATGAAGGTAGAAATGAGCATTAAGATGCATTTAGAAAGCATGAAGAAGCAGCATTGCCCATGTCCTTCTACAAGACTGCTGGAGCATGCGTGAAGACACTGTTGGCCCTTTGGAATGCAGAACTCATCAGATACAGCCCTTGGCCCAGCCTTAACATTTCAGAACCTTCAAAAATTTCCTTAAGAAGTCAAGATTTTTCATAGAGAAATAACTGGACTTGATTTTTTTATTTTGACTGAAGTCAAACTCTACTTAGTAAAAGTTAAAACAAGAAATGTTGGAGAGCTGAGTTATGTAATAAAACATACAGTCTATCATTAACAATTGGTGCAATTTTTTCCTATGCATAAACAAAGTAAGCCTTATGGCAATTTATGTTAATTTCAGAAATCTATGAAAAATACTTTTCCTATTGATGCCAGAGAATGTTTTTTTCTTATGATACAATTATCATGATTATTGAATATTACCATTGTAGTCAATTCATGTAAGCATGCAACTTTATAAAAAAAATACATAACTGCATTGAAACTCATAACATTCAGTCTCAGAGCACAGAATCATTGAATAATTCAGGCTAGATGCCACCTCAAACAGGACATACAGCTCCTGCTAAAAGCAGGCTCAACATTGAACACAGACCTGGTGCTAAGGGCTTTCTTTAGCTGGATTTTGAAAGTTTGCAGTGAGAGTCCACGATCTCTCCTTTTCCAAGGTCTGATTGTCCTCAGGGTGATTTTTCTTCTTACTGCTTATGAGGGAAAAAACCCCTTGGTTTTAGGGGTTGCGCTTAAATGTACATGTTGTCTGAGACTGAGTGCACAAACCAGAAAGGCACTGGAGGAAATGAAACAGCTTTTAGTAAATATAATTCAAACTCAGTCACTGTAACCCTATTGTAAACAAGCATTTCCAACACTTGTTTCAGATATTCCAAATTCATTGCATTGGATTGACAAAGCTTTTCAGATTTCAAGTATTAAACCAGCCAGACACAGGATCTGAAGGTCCTCCACCCCACTTCTTTTTGGAAATGCTCACTCAGCTACTGCTATTTTCCTAAATAATAGGGCAAAGAACATTTCTTGTTATAGTTTGGCTACAGAGCTCCAATACTGTTCTGCTACAATCTCAACAGTTTGAAACACAACACCGACATATTACAATGAAGCCACTAATGGTCTGATGGGCTTCGTTGCTTTGTTTTGTTTCGTTTTTCCTATGTATTAAATGAAAATATCCAAAGAGCTTTGGTAAGACTTCTATCTAGAAATTTCCTTCCCGTGCCAGGAGCTGTCTGGCTATCACATTTCAAAGCCATACACTGCACTCAGCATGTTATGATTCTTTTTCAGTCAACTTGGAGCTCATATGTAACAACTGCTTGTGGTTGATATAGCCATTAAGAAATATTTGTAGGAGTCTGCAGCCCTACATGCCATCTCCTTACCTGGCACAAGAGCGGAAAGACACCTGGGGTGGGTTATAAGTCTTAACAGGCAAAGGGATTAATTCCAAGAAATTAGTTTTGCATAGGGAAGCTAAACAGCTTTGCTCCCTTTGTAAGCAGGGATGAGAGAGGCTGCTATTAGAGTTTTATGAACTAGAATTCAAGCTCTGTAGCTGTCCTGAATTACTTGGAGGACTCCTTCATTTTCTCCCCTGACAACACAAGGGCACTCAAAAAGAGGAATCTCCCTTCCTAAAATGAAAGCCCTCCAAATTCATGAACCCACAACCCCAGTTTTGGTTGAGATTTACAGCGTAGAGCTATTGAAATTTTTATTTCTTCTTCTTTTTATTTTGAAGTAGAAATTACATTAAAATTTTGTGTTTGTTCAAGCTGAATTACACACTGAAATGAAGATTTGATGAGCAGCCCGCTACTAGTGTTAGTTTTTCTCTGCAAATTTTTGATCACTCAATATAACCTTTCGATTAGTTGTGTGAAAAATGAACACAATCAGGAAAACTCTTAAAAATATAGGATAAATGTTCAGCCCTTGGCATAAATCAAAGAAATGAGGGATAAATTTGCTATTAACTAGGGAAATTTCCATGCAGAAGCACTGTTATCTCAAGAGTTCAGTATATTTCTTCCAAAATATTAGTCTAACAGCAGGTTTTTTTGATAGTTGAAAGCTGCACCTACAGCAGGTTTCTCTAATTATGGTTCAGAAGCAGCTCACAAGCAATTAGTTTCTTTAAATTTCTTGGTACTGTCAGTAACCAGCAATAAGCAACCAGCAAGGAGCAAAACCTTAAACGGTTTTCTAACAGTAGAAGGGCTGTAAAGAGTCGATGGCTTTCTCTATTGGAAGGCAAACATTTTTACATTGGATTATTTTAAGAGGTTATTTTTAGTTTGGCTGGATAGTTAGCAGAGTTTTCGTGCCTATGAGATTAATATAAAACAAGGAAGAAGGTGACTTAATGATGCAGACAGCACGGAGCCATGGAATGCACATGCTGCCTGCCTTAAAAAAAGACATAAAAATACATTCCTCTCATCATGGCATCCCCAGAAAAACCTAAAAGGGAAAATATCTTTATTTTATTTGAAATTCAGCCTAGGAATTCAAATTTCTACATACAGACAGCTAGTATGTGCCTAATAGGTGCACCCTGAAACCCATGTAAAATTGCTGTGTGAATATGGAGATGGTTGTTTCAGTAAAAAAGGCTTGTGGTTGCCAGGGCACTAATAGTGGGGTTTTGTACCAAGGACAGTAGTGGGCCTCCTTAAAGCCAAACTGTTCAGGCTCAAGAAAATGTGCAATCAAGCCCTTTATGTAGCTGCAGGTGTTGATGGTGACTGCCTCAGATCTCACAATAAAGCCAGGCAGATTGTAGTCTGCAAATAAAAGTGGTTGGGATATCCATTTTCTTATTTTTTAGCTTGCAAAAGCTGGAAGACAAAAACAGGAGTGAAGGGAAACGAAGAGACAATCCTTCTTGGGTGAAAATCACAGAGGAATGACACATATGAAGCTTATCAGGACACTTCAGTTGTGGTCAGGAAAACAAACCATCATCCATGTGTGCAATACCGTACTGTAAATATGTGATATTTTTATAGGTTTCTCATTTTATGTAAAATCAAAAATGAAAACCACAAACCTGCCTAGAAAGGCACATGTGTAGAATATGAATGCCAAATTTTGAACTCCTGGAGAAAAGTTCTGCACCTACAGCTGTTGGGCAGTCTCTTCTTGGGAAATATACTTTATAGAGATGGACCTTGAGAATTAAACCTTCAAGGCTTCAGCTAGAAATAGAACCTAGTTGAACAAAAGCAAATGGCTCCATCTAAGCTACTAAAATCACTTTACAGTTAATGGAAAAAAAAAAAAATAGTGCATTAGAATCAGTGCATCTGTTCCAAAAAAGAGTTGCTGGAAGTAGACTATATCAGCAGTAGTTGTTAGGTTGTATTGAAATACAGAAGCCTCCAAGATGGCTTCAAAGAGAGATAAAATGAATTGCTTGTTAAAGGTAATGCATGGATTGCAGAAAGTCAAATCAGGAGCTTAGACTAAATGTGTATTAAATGACTGAAGACAGATGAAATAACATGCACACTGCTATCTGTTTTTAAGAGAATACCGTTAATAGTAGTGCCCAGAATGGAGAAACTGGCTACAGACACTGTCCACAGCTAGGGGTACTTTTTTCCATGTTCCAGTTATTGATTTGCTGCATATGATCATGTTGTATTCAGGCTGGTCTCTCAGCCTGTTGTCTGACTGAATCATAAGAAGGAAAAATATAGAGTAACTTGTAATTTTAAATACAATGGAAATCTTGCTCCAACATACTTATATAACTAAGAGGAAATGCAAAGCATCACAGGCAGACATTCATATGCAAAATGAATGATATGGGCTACCTCAATTTGGCTTCTCAGTGGGAAACATCTAATACAGAACTAACATTTACGAAATAATGCATCACGGTTCTCTGAACATCAAACTGGTATGAGATATGTCAGATTAAGTATTCACTAATTATATAATTCAAAAGATAAATACTGATTCAATTAACAGTAATTTTAGACAAGAGTTGGTGTTTTCAAAAGAACGGACAACACTGGATGCCTGATTTGCAGAAAATGTGCTTAGGAATTCTTAATGAATATCATGACAGCTTAAAGACTGCTCAAACAGATGTTGAAAAATTTGAAACACAACTACCTTCTAATATTCTACCAAAAATATTAGGTGAGCAAATTACGAACTCTTATGTTTCTACTAATATTTGTAACCCTTTATGCAATAGTCATTTGAGTTATTTTACTGAAAAGAGATGCACAGCCATTCTCTGCTTTGCACACAACACTTTCAAATCTGTTGATGTCTCCTTACTTTATTGCAAGGAAAGAAATGAGCTGCTGTTTTGGTATTTCAGTCTCGATATGGAACATGACAGACATGTTTTAATCCTTCTTTCTTTTCTACAAGGACTTCAGATTGCCTCTGTCGTTAAACAGATGTAAACAGAAATCAACTGTGGAAAAAGTACTGGTCTTTGTGTTTAAGAAGCCACAGTTTAGAATAAATTTAACCAACATCAGCCACAATATTGTAGAATTCTTATAAGTAAGCTATTTCACCTGATGTATTCTTTCTCAGTGTCCATTTGCTATGCACCCATATGCACGAAATGGCTGAACTACAATCTTGTGTGCTGTTAGAGAAAATGTGCTGTTTTATTCCTGAGATAGAAAACTCAAGTAACAATGAAAAACACAATGTACCATTGTATAGGATGTTCTTTAATCATGCAAGTATATTGCAGCAATGTTCATTGCTCTAAATTATGAGTTACCTGTAGGTTTCTTTTTCTGGATAAAGCCAAAACAAAATAGAAATTAAGCTAATTTTAAGTATTAGCTGTGAGTGTTTAAAAATGAAACTTTTCTTTTCTTAATCTTTTATCTGACTGGAGACCAAAACCTTTAATGGATGCTTTAAAAGACTTTATTATTACGAATGGTACCATACTAATTAAGGTTATAGGACAGGCATTAGTAGGTAATTTTCCTTAAGGAGTAGTCTAGATTGTATTCCTGCTATCCCACCACCAATGGATAGTGAAATAATGAGCAACTTAAAGAAACTAGCTACTGCTTGGTTAGTTAATCTCCATAATAATGTTATACTGTTTTCCATGGGATTTGTGTTTATATGAAGACGGGAAGCCTGAGTAAAGAACTAGAGACTTAATCTTAGGTATTTCTTTCTGATATTTTAATTGCTGCTGTCTTACTGAATCCTTCAAGCTTCGCCTTCAGTTGAACAGGGGGCCCATGAGAATTAAACGTGCTTAAAAGAAATAAGAAATTATGGCATTATTAATTGCTTTTAAAAATAAGTCTTTTCAGAGTTTCTCCACCTTACAGGACAATATGCTGAGAAATCTGGGTTTGTAACATGTTTGTTAACACTGCTTTCTGTTTTGTTGGAGGGTATCTCTGACTGCTTCTCTCATTCTGTCCTAGCAAAATTTATACTGATTCTTATTCACAAATGGTGCCTAAAGGTCTGTGTTGCCAACTAAAACTTTTTGTGCATACACATGGTCAGAAACTAGTTCACAGAAACTTTGATAAGTAATATGATAACAGTAATTAGTATACAAAAGCTAGACTGATTAGCAATAATGATTCCCAGACAAGAACAGATTATCCACTAGCGCCATCACCTCATGTTCTGCAGTCACAGAGCAGCACAGAAATGCTCAGCATCTGTTACCAGCTTCATCTAGCTTCAATAATAATGAAAGAGCTCATTTCCTTCACCAGCTGTGAACAGAAGAGTTCGAGGCTGCCTGAAATCTTTTATTGCCTTATACATAAAGAATACACAGATAGTTCCAAAAAAGGATTTAGATGACACTAACACATCATTGGAGTCAAGAATCCAAACAGTTGGTGGGCATTTTCCTTCAAGATCTTGTCCACAAATACTGTGGAGAAAAGTGGCAACTTAAACCCTAGAGTATCATTATACAAAACAGCACCAAAGAGAAGGAATACACAGCTGCATTTCGAGGCAAAATTACACAGGTCAAGTACACACTAGAGGACAGAAGAAATTATTCAGCCCTCAAACCCCCTGATAACGTGAATCAGATTTGAGTTTGCAAGACTCATGGACAGCAGATCACCCAGTCCTTGACTGAAAAATCTACTTACTACTTTTCCTACAAGATATGTCACTGTCCCACTGGTGTGAATTGTGCAGAGGCCAAATAGCTGAGAAGTGTTTGGGTGCACAAAAGTTGGTTCTCTACCACTACACACTCATAGTCCTAGAGGACAACTGGTGAATATGGATACATGGAGAAAACCAAAGATTGTGAAAATATTACTAGCATGAGAGGCAGTGGTCGTAACAAATTTGTGGACAAACATTCACCAAGTTGGTTTAGGGATTACAGCAAGGGGGAATTTTAAGAGCTAGATTTAAAGGAGGATAATAAATTATTATATAAGCTTCTCCCAAGCACAACAGACAGGACAGAGGAAAGCACAAAAGCATATTTCTGGACAATTTATAAATATCTTATAAACAAAATTGTCTTTTAAACACAAAAAAGAAATCAGTGAGAAACCAAGGAGAGGATAAAAATCTGTTTCTCTTCAAAAATATTCTCACTTTCTGTTAATGCAGTGGTATGGCTAACATAAAATGAAGCATTTTAGACAGAAGAGTCAAGAAAATTACTCTTATAGTGACAATTTCTTCACTTTCCCCCCTGTTATCTTCAATTTCTCCACTTTTCCCCATTATCTTTATCCTGTCTTTAGCCAATACTGTGTATATCATGCCAAGTTGAATTTCTCCTTTTCTTGAAGAGTTCTGAATCCAGCACTCTCCAATCTCACAAGATCATACCCTGTCCATAAATATCGTAATGTTTTGGGTCAGGATGCCATCATTTTATGACACTGATGTCTTCCCAAATGTAACTAAATATTCTTTGTGGCAGAGACTGCTACATTTGCCTTTATCTTAGCCAACAGGACTGCAGCGCTAGCCCTTTCAGCTATTTCTACAGATGCTCTCTGTCAGCATTGTGTATAGCTATGCTGCTACCTGTCTGTGTTCTGTACCTTGCTGTACACATTGTCAGGCCCTTTTAGGAAGTACACAAGATGACATGTCTATTTGACGTTGGCCATGGTCACATTCCCACAAAGCACCATATTGTCATACACTGCAAGGACAGGCAGACATGGTCTCTACTAAGGAATAACTCACACTCAAGATTTCCCTTGCAGTGTACCCCTGAGCTCATTTAAAACCTGTCCCTGAGAATGGACTAGCATCTGACGGGCTTGGGTAGGAACCAAATCTCAATTTGATCAGGCGTGGATAAAGATTCCTACTTAAGATCCATGACAACCTACCTCTCTCCTTGAATACAAATACAGAACTGTTTTATACAACATGAAACAGCCCCAATGAGAGAAGTGAGGTATATATTCAAACATATATATGTGTACTGTTACTACCAAGACAGCTTCCTGTGAAAGGGTATTCCCTGTCAAATCCATTGCTTTGCTTCAGAATGGGAGATGGAGGCATGGCCTCCTGCCTCTCTGGGCATGCCATGATGACTGGCATTAAGTGTGTTGAAAGCGCGTGTTCCACGGTTGCACCTCTGTGAACGGGCCTGTATCTCCTGCATCCTAGTCTAAACATCCTCCAAAGTCCTAGCAGTCATTCAATTTCTTGAAGATATTAACAATGGCAGCAATTTCCCCTTCCCATTCTCTTGATTAAACAGAAGGAAGGAGGTAGAAAAAAGATGAGAGACTTAAAACTCCAGATGTTGTCGACACTAATATCTGGTTCCATCAGAGAACTTGAACACTGAAGCAATGATGAATTACAGTGGGGTCCCTATGGCAATACAGATTGCAATCATAATACCACTGAGGAAGAATAAGGGCTAGTATTCATTAACATGAATAGCAAATGAATTTATGACAATTTCCACTGGTTCTTTCAAAGAACATGAATACATCTGTAAGGAATTAAGATGACACATCAGTGTAACTCATTCATTAATAAAGCCTGGTATTGCACATTTGTTGCAAAATTTGTTGCAACTGTTACCAGTGGGCTTTAATTCTATAACTGTACCTTATTAAAACCACAACACAAATCTCTTTAGCAGAAGAGTACTAACTGGTCTGCAGAATATTATGTAGGTGATGTAGTTATTAGTCCAAACTACTTTCATGTAGAAACTTGACTTCTGTGATTTTAAAACAAGTAAGTATTTATCATTATAAATATATACAAGAGAATTACAGTCACTCCTCTTTCTTTAGGATTATACAACAATTAATTTTACATTTTAAAAAACCTCTAAACTATTAAAGGATCTCTCTATGATCTGAGTAACTACAGAAGGAGAAATAATACCAGAGAAGCAAACCCTAAACAAAGAGCAAACCCAATAATAACATACCGAACTGTGATGGAATCAGTGCAGTTACTGCAGTATTCCTGTGAGTGTGTAGTCACAGCTTGCTCATTTTTAAAGGCAGACCATCAGGATATAACCTGGACAATGGCACAAGTAGGAGGAAACACAGATTAGTAGAATTTATGCATTTTAACTTAGGTAATAAGAGTACCCATTAGCCATGTGTTATAAAGCATGAATTTATGTTTTGCTACTCTGCTTAGCATAGCTCCTACTAAGCTGTGCCTCTCAACTTTGCACATGTAACATTATTAAATACACTTGATAAAAATCTTGCTGCTGCAGGAAACCCAAGCTGTGCATTTACATGTCTCCATTTAAATGTGCCAAATGTTTGCTGAGACAGAAGGCCTGCGTTAGGACACAGCATAGCGACGTTTACATATGTGAGATCCACAAGATGCTATGAAGACCATCCCACATCCATCTCCAGTGCCGTTTTGGCACCTCCTGAAGCCAAACGGAACAAAATGTTGAAGCCTAGATTCTGAGAGGGATCCCACAGCCCACCTTCAAGTGATACTAATAAGAGCACTGCGGCTTCCTTGGCCAATCCATTAAGCCTGTCCATGTAAAGTTAAGCACAAACAAATATTTGCAGGATTGTGGTCTTTACTCCATTAGAAAGAAACACTTATTTAGTAATAAAGCCCACATCTTAAAAATACATATTTGATTTTTCTTCCATGTCATGCAGAAAAAATTGAGAGAAAGAGAAGTTAGAAATCCTTAGCATACATTCAAGAAACCTGACCATTATAAAGTCTGTGTTCATGAACCATGAGGGAAAATATGAGAAAATGCAATATTAATTTCAAACAGTAATACTTCACATTGACTACAAACAAAACTAACAGTAAAGTTCATCCATAATTCAATGACAAAGATGCAGGTTTTTTTAATGGCACTAGATTAGCATAACCAAACAGATTTATGTATATTGTTGAGAGCCAACACAAAAAACATTTGGAAGATACTCTGTGAAAACAGAGAAAAATAATCCAAATGTTTCCCTGTGAACCTTTAGTAATAGCTACAAATATTTGTGCTAAAATGGTATTTGTTTGGTAGTTTTTCTACTAGACACAAAGTATCATCACAGCTCTCAGAAGAGTTCTGGAAGGAAGGGTGAAAAAGTAAACCAAGTCACTGATGGGTTGTTTGAAACAAGTATCTAGCTCTGACCAGCTCCAGAGCAATCTTCACTGCAGTCTGAGCTGCTACTTCCACAGCAGCAGCAAAACCAGTATTCACGAGCTCAGTAACCCCTTCCTTACTGCAGGAATCATACCAGGAGAATATTTCCTCATCCACGCCACCAATGGCATGATCTGCTCTACAGTTTGTAGACATTAGGACCTACTAATGTTGTTGCATTAGTTGCACAAGGTGCTCAGAAGTCAGAATGCCACTCATTTCCATAGGATTCAGAGACTCCTAAATGACTGTGAAATCAGGTCTCTGTCACCTCTTTCTCCCTCGTCTCACCAAACCCTATGCCCAAGTCTTGTTTTGTAATTTGTTGAAACATGCAAAATTGCAATTTATAATTGGATTTCCAGGTTTCGGGGAAAAAAAATACCACACCCTCAGCATTCCTTTCCTGTTCATACATCCGCTTCACATGTTAGCTGTCAGTCTGCAGTTTCTCACCATTCCTCTCCTCCACCTTTCAGGAAGCAAATGCCAGTGGCTTTCACAACAGAAACGGCTTCAGAGAATACTCCATAAGCAAACAGAATGAGAATCATTAGCCAGTAGAAATGTTTGATGGTTAACAAGTAGCACCTCCAGACCAGATAAAGAGAAGACTCAGGACTGTGGCAATACTTAAATATCTTACTAAGACAGTGAAATATCATTTAGTGGTATTGAACTGTGAGCCTTTCTAAAATAATTCTGTTAGCTGCAACTGCTTGGATGCACTTCTATTAATTGGTCCTCAAGCAGTGTTTTGCTTTGACTTAGAATCTATGGTTTCATCTGCATTTCAAGTTGTTCCCATTTCTACTTCATTATTTGCTCCTCAGCTGTTAGGGTAACTGGGGGACAGGAGTAGTGTCATGCTCCGACTGCAGACACTGGCTGACCAGATCATAAATTAGCCAAAATCCTTAGTCAGGATCAGTAGCAGGCATCTTCCAACATAAAAAGTATGTGGATAACAGGGAAGCCAAGCCAGCTATTAGCCTTGCGTTGTGAGGTGCACAGAAAAGGGGCCTACAAAAAGGAGGGAGCTTTCCTCAGCTCTACTCTAGCCAAGAATTCCCATACATGAGCTATCCTCTTGTGCTGGGACTGTTCCATTTCCTGGTAGAACAAGAATAATATTTTTAAATATAACAAAGTGCTATTTTCAAAAATGAATTAAGGCTGTGAAACACTCTGACTCACCAAAGATGCAAATGACAAGAGGGAGAAATCTAAGAATACATGACTCTGGCAAGGTGGGAAGGGGCGTGCTCCTGACTTCTGACAGCACACAGACTATCTGGGATCTAACCCCATGTACCCTCAACTTTGTTTCCCTTCTCCCAAAGTTTCATAAGACAGAAGGGCAGAAAAGGAACCTGCCCTGTTGTTCAGGTAGTCAGTTATGTGATGGCCTTCACAGGGAAAAACTTTCATCTCATTACCCATAAGTGTATTTTAGGATCAGCAGAAGTGGCAAAGCCAGTGAGAAAATACACCATGTCTGCCACAATTACCAACAAACCATTGTTTATGGCAGAGCAAAATAGTCCTTGGTCTATAGGACTAAACCCTAAGGCTTTCAATAAGCCATTTCAGGCAGAAAAAAACCCCTTAAATCCATGGGCATTATGTATGAGAAGCACAGCTAGTACAGAGAAAGCAAACACCAACTGAAGCAGTCCTGGGCCAGCCCTGTGGGTCTCAGCCATCTGAAAACTTTGCCTGTGTCCATGATTAGTGTTTACTAAATTCTTCTGCCCTGGCACCAATAAGAGACTTCAGCACAAGCAGACTGAATAGTGACTAGGATTTTTAATGACCAATAAATTATCTGCTGCTTTGGAAAAGACAGTTATCGTATTTAATTTGACAGCCCCATGCAGGGTGAATTCCATAGACACAAAACAAATGTCAGGCCTCTAGACTAACACACATTTCCACAGATGCAAAATAGACACTTACCAGTTGCTCTCTTAGGAGGGTGGAAAAAGCTAATTCCTCTAAATTATGTAAACCAAGCAGAGAGTGAAGGCTTAAAGCCTCAGCATTTATTTTTAACAAGTAAAGCATAAACCACACTACCACTGTCACATCTGCCTTCTAATTTTTTTTTGCAGTGCGACTATTTTAGGATCTACTCCTGAGTGCCTGCAGCTGGCATAGCTTGCAGGGAACAGTAGATGTTCCTTTCTCCTCAGGACTGCCATTCTGCCCCCTAAACACTTATCATGCTCTCGTAGAGAGACATAGAATATCTTTTCCAATCCAACTTTTATTTAATTTTGCAACAAGAAAGGCAGAGAGGGGACAGCTTTTTCTTTTGCTTGTCTTGTATCTCATGCAGATCTGGGCTGGAACAGAAACAGAAGAGGAACATCCACTGAACTCTAAGGGCTTTCCAGATTTCGTTCACATCTGTTACTAATGCATCTTTACATTACTGGATAGTTTAATAAACAAGGAAATAAGAGTTGTCCTGTGAACTTGGTCCTATCACTTCAGAATTTGATCCCTGGCTCTGACACTAGACTCTTGGATAGGCTGATGCAATTACATGGTTCATTTGCAAATTAAAACAGTGCTTGCCTTTGACATAAGCCATAGAATCACAGAATCATTTGGGTTGGAACAGACCTTCAAGATCATCCAGTTCCAACCCTCCTGCCATGGGCAGGGACACATTCCACTAGATCATGTTGCTCAAAATCTCATTCAGCCTAGCCTTGAACACCTCCAGGGATGGGGCATCCATGACTTCTCTCAGCAACCTGTGCCAGTGCCTCACCACCCTCACACTAAAAAATTTCTTCCTAAAATCTAATCTAAATCTCCCCTGTTTCAGTTTAAAACTGTTACCCCTGGTCACTTCACTCTCTGATAAAGTCTCTCCTGAGCTTTCCTGTAGGTCCCCTTTGAGTACTGGAAGGTTGCTCTAAGGTCTCCCCAGAGCCTTCTCTTCTCCAGGCTGAACAATCCCAACCACCCTAGCCTGTACTTATATGGGAGGTGCTTCAGCGCTCTGATCATCTTCATGGATTTCCTCTGGACACACCCTAAAGATTCACGTCTTTCCTGTGTTGAGGACTCCAGAATCAAATGCAGTACTACAGGTGAGGTTTCACAAGAGCAAAGCAGATGGAGGGGGGTGGGGTGGGGAATCACCTCCCTCTTCCTGCTGGTCACACTTCTTTGGATGCAGCCCAGGATACAGTTGTCTTTCTAGGCTGCAAGCTGACAGCTCACATTCAGCTTCTCATCCAAGCACTCCAAGTCCTTGTCTTCAGGGCTACTCTTAATCCAAGTTGGGATGTAGGAAGAGTGCCATGTAAAAAGTTGGTGCTACTGGAAAGCAGTCTAATGGAACAGTGACCTTACTGTCACTCGGCTGTTCCACTTGTCAGGACAGGGCTAGACTATTATAGAGTTATCAGGGTGGTACTGGTGAGCAGCACTAAGCAAGCAAGAGGGAGGGAAAGAGTACTTGAGATGTAAAATTAAACTGTGGAGCAGACTTGGCCAGGCCTGCTAGCAAGCACTTAGTCGACATTTGTGCATGTAAACAGCTATTGTCCCACATAATTAAAGGCTGTGATACAGGCAAACAGGCCAAATTACAGAGCTGAGCTCCCTCCTCTTGGAGACCACACCAGCCACCGGCTTAACGCTTGCAGGCATAGAATCATAGAATCATAGAATCATAGAATCATAGAATCATAGAATCATAGAATCATAGAATAGTTTGGGTTGGAAGGGACCTTAAAAGATGATCTAGTTCCAACCCCCCTGCCATGGGCAGGGACACTTCCCACTAGATCAGGCTGCCCAGGGCCCCATCCAACCTGGCTTTGAACACCTCCAGGAATGGGGCATCCACAGCTTCCCTGGGCAACCTGTGACAGTGCCTCACCACCCTCATCAGGAAGAATTTCTTCCTTATGTCTAGTTTAAATCTGCCCCTCTCCAGTTTATATCCATTGCCCCTTGTTCTCTCACCACAAGCCTTTGTGAACAGCCCCTCTCCAGCTTTCCTGTAGCCCCTCCAGGTACTGGAAGGTCGCTATAAGGTCTCTTCAGAGCCTTCTCTTCTCCAGGCTGAACAACCCCAACTCTCTCAGCCTGTCCTCATATGGGAGGTGTTCCAGCCCTCTAAGCATCCTTGTAGCCCTCCTCTGGACCCATTCCAACAGCTCCATATCCTTCTTATGCTAAGGATTCCAGAATTGGACACAATACTCCAGGTGGGGGTCTCACAAGAGAGGAGTAGAGGGGCAGAATCCCCTCCCTCGCCCTGCTGGCCACGCTTCTTTGGATGCAGCCCAGGATCCGGCTGCCCTTCTGGGCTGCGGGCACACATCGCCGGCTCAGGCCGACCCCTCAGCCCTTCTCCACCGAGGGTTCGGCGCCGTGTGCTCTCGGTTCCCCCCGGCAGCGGGCGTGCTGTGCCGACCGGCCGGCAGGGGGCGCGGTGACGCCGCGCGGCGGCAGCGGGCGCTGCGGGTTCCGCCGCAGCCGCCGGGCGGTCGGAGGGGCGGGCAGCGCCTCCGCATTGTGCGGCCGTGCCTCCCTTTCGCCCAGCGCCGCGGAGCAGCCGCCAGCCGGACCCTCCGCGCAAGGAGGTGAGCGCGAAGCGGAGCCTCTCCCCTCCCGCAGGAGAGCAGCGGGAGGATGTAGGGGGAGGGGCGGGGAAGGAGCGTGAGTGGGGAAGATGCGGCGCGGAGGGCACGGTGAGCAGCGGTGCCGGGCAGCACCTGCCGGGCTGAGCCCACGCGGGGATGAATCGGTGCCCGCAGGGTAGCGGGAGCTCCGCACGGCGGGGCAGAGACCGGCAGGCGACCGGGGAGCTTCCCTGGGAA
The DNA here is from genome assembly GCF_017976375.1 of Cuculus canorus. Taxonomy (NCBI): domain Eukaryota; kingdom Metazoa; phylum Chordata; class Aves; order Cuculiformes; family Cuculidae; genus Cuculus; species Cuculus canorus. Next base: position 140,834,472 of record NC_071401.1, read on the forward strand.
GGAAATACCGGTACCTCCCGCCCACCCATCCCACGAGGTGATGCAGCTCCTGGAGCGCTTCTCGTTACTTAACTCTTCCTGCAAAGTGAGCGTGGTCTGGTATTTACTCTTAGGCAAAATGAATGAGTGCAAAGTCCTCAGAGATGCTCTCTTCTCTTCTCTTCTCTTCTCTTCTCTTCTCTTCTCTTCTCTTCTCTTCTCTTCTCTTCTCTTCTCTTCTCTTCTCTTCTCTTCTCTTCTCTTCTCTTCTCTTCTCTCTCTTTTTTACAAGCATTTTTTTTAATAGGCAAAATCCCTGGCTTTTATTTCAAGAAGCATGTTTGAAACATGTTTTGCTCCAGAGCAGGCAGCTTGCTATGTCACTGTTGGAATTTGTGGCTAAAGCGGACACTTGAGCGCCACACAAACCTTTGTAGCAGGTTGTGTTTGCAAGTGAAATTCTACCCTCTTGTAAAAAGAGACTCAATTTTTGATATTTTAGTCAGGGTTGAGGATCATTGCGATCACCACAGTTGCCATTTTTTGCCCAAGATTTGAAAGCATTGTACAATGACCGGTACCGTTGTATTTTTTACTGTGCAGGATACTCTGTCAAGGAGATGAAGTGTCAGGTGACTTGCTTAAGGTCATGCAGCAAAGCTGTGAACATAGAAATTCTGGCATCCTTTTTTTCTAACCCCACACTATGTTGAATGTTTATGTATGAGCTGACACAGCTTAAATAGGGAGCATTAGAGAACTTCTGGGTATGGATTTGTTATGCAGAATGGGCAAGGTAAGAGAGCTTAGAGGTTTTTAAGCAACTGCAGCTGAATAATTGAAATATTTCTGGAACTGGAGGGCTTGAAGAAAGATCAGCTATCTGCAGGCAGTTATTAGCGAGTGTTTGTGGCTTTTAAATACATTGTGAAAAAACTAATTCACTGGAGTTGAGGCAAATACAATAAATAAGCAATTGCAGCTAAAAGAGAAAGAAAGATAAAGCAACATTATGCAGAGCTATGAGGCAGGTACTTTGGGTTAAGTACCTTTTGCAGTATTACAGTGCCAGTGTGAAACGAACGGCAAGAGCTAGAAAGCTGAAAGTAAGTTTTGCGTGAACAGTGCCAAATATGTCAGTGGTGTTACTGCAGTGTTTAAAGTGGGGATATAGAATCATTATGACTAAAAAAAAATAAAAATAGGGGGATGAGGGAGAATCTGACTTCTTGCAGCTCCATCCTCGTGGTGTTCTTTCCCCAGGATCTGCATTGACGTCATAATGACACGGTGAGGCTGAAGACAGGAGCCGGGAACAGTTCTGCTTTGCTTTTGATAGTCAAGTGAATCTGTCGCCACTCCATTCCTTCCAGCATGGCTAAAAGCGCAGAAGTGAAGCTGGCGATCTTTGGTCGAGCTGGTGTGGGCAAGTCAGGTATGTTTGCTGTCTGATTTTTTTTTCTACTTGTCATAAGGTAACTTTTTGTTCCCTCTGTGCATGCAAACTCTTTGTACAAAAAGACAGCTGTGAACTCAGTGTTGTCAGGGAGGTCAGGATCAGGTGAGGAGTTATTCCTTGCTTGCTTTCCACACTATTTTCTCCAGGTTTTCCAGGATAAAAGTACTTTCATAACTTTAAAAAGAACCAGTGGCATAAAGCCAAACTTCCTACTCCAACTCAGTCTCACTTTTCATGAAGTGAGTGACAAGATTGCTCTTTTCCAGTGGAACAGAATTAGTATTTAATTTGTCTTTTCATAGCTTATGTTAGATGAAGGTATTTATATCCCCTAAGATCAGATCCTCTGTTAAATGCTGGATGACTTCTGTAATAGCTGTAATTCTGATTGGTTTCAGTGGGAAATTTCAGAGTCAGCAACTCAAAATTTTTATTCTCAGTGCTGTCTTGGATTTACATGTTTACCAGGAAACCAAAAAAACTGTGATGTATAAAGTTTGCATTTGGAGAGATCATTTGAAAAATAAACATAGTCTGCTGAATTCATATGGTAGAAACACAAGGGGGAGGCATAAATGTTAAAAATCCATTTCTACAGACAGCCTTTCCTTTGATGAGACAAGGAGCATAATGTGAGGCTGCTAGCTCTGTCAGGTGGTTCATGGTGTTGCATTAACTTGACAGCTCCAGGACCACTCTAACATGCCCTTGCACCACAGGGATGAGGAAATAAGGAGATTGAGTCTAATTATGCTCCTATGCCAGTATGGGAATTGTAAGATATTGTTTATTTTAAAGAAATCTGCACAAGAGAAACCAGGAGGTATGACGTACTGGTAAGAGAGCATTAGGCTAGACTCAGCTTCTGTCATCCAGCTCGGGTTCACCAAAGTAACTTTTGTACTAGAAGTGCCAAGGTTCTGGCCTGTAAATATATTATAGTTTTTTTAACTTCAGAATGGGTTCTTTATAAAAGCGCATTTACCCATAAGTTATTTTACCAGAACACTATAGTGAAGTAGTGCTCTCAGCCTTCAGGAAGAAAGGCGTGTGTGTGGCAGAGGTTGTTAGAGATTATACTGCTTATACAAACACAATGCAGATTAAATTCGACCTGTTTGAATAAAATACCTGAGGGAATGCTGATAATATACTGGGATAAGCTTAAACTGATCCTTCTCCCCTACTGTGCTCACCCCACCCCTCTTTTGTGTTTTTATTTCACTGTCCTGTCCAAGTTTTGTGAGTAATTTCCATGGTTCTCCATTTGGTTTGTCTTGCGTTCAGTTGGCTGTTTCTGTGGTTGTCCAGTCTTTTGGCTGGATTCAAAGTAATGCAAAAGGATGTTGAAGTATTTGCAGGAGAACTGAAACACTGAAAGACTCCCCTTACCCTGATATTCCTAATCATTTGAGAACATAAATTTAAAAAAAGGCAAAAATGCTCAGTTAAAATCTTCACCAGCGTGGGGTTTTCTAGTAAGAGTGTTTTTCTGTAGTCCTGGAACCGGGTTGGAGATCATTTGTTATGAAAAGCCAATAAAAACATCTTAGTCCTTCAGAGTCTTCCTCCTCTCTCTCTCTTTTCTTTTTTTTTTTTTTTTCCTTTTGAGATGCAAGGAAATATTACATAAAATATGACTAATGTCCCCTCTTTTTGGTTGTGACCACGCATGTGAATCTGCGTGGAAATGAATGCGCAAATAAGTGGGCAGCACAACAAGATGCATTTAAGGGGGTGGAGACACCACAGAGTGCTATCAGCCACTTCGACAGAGCAGTGTGTGCCTCCTAGAATCTCCAGCTTGCTTATGAAAACACCTCTTGTACGTTCCCATAAAAGGATCCGGTTTCAACAGCTCAGCCAACTCCAGAGGAATAAGCGTGTGTGAGTGGTGATGTCTGAAAATACCTATTTGTCTGGAGCCAACAGTAGCAACAGCAGGAGCTCTGGAAGTGCTGTTACACCTTTGCTAAAAGTAGATCTGGACACAACATAGTCTCCAGATTGCTGGGTTTGGTGAATAAGTACCCTGCTAGATTAATGTTGGTACTGTCGAATTTTTGCTTAGAATAGCCATGTAATTCCCTGCCCCTGTGACTGGTTTGTAACATGTTGTTGAGACAACAATACTCTGGCGGTAGGTTACTTGAGCAGGCTTGGCCAGACATCTGAAAGATAAGCCAGACTCTAGAAGGAAGAATGCAAGGCAGAACACTGAAGCACGCTAGATACGTGTGATGAAAAGGAGATGTTGGGTGATAAATAAGGCCACTGTACTTGCCAGAAAGTCATGCCAAAATGTGGTCACTGGCTTGCCTTCTTGGCTCATCTTCATCTGCTGAGGAAGAGCCAGACATTAGGTTCTTAATCTGTAAGTGGCTTCACCATCTGACAGCATCTGAGAAGTTACAGACACATATGGTAATATCCTGGTAATATCTAGTTCCTGGCCAGGACTTTGGATCAGTGAGTTGAAGCAGCTACAAGGAGAGAAGTGTAGTGCTTCAGGACATGTGGAGAATTAAAGCTGTCCCATGCACACCATGAAAGTCAACAGAACTGTTACAATTACTGAGAGCTGAAGAGCATCCTAATCTTGTCATTAATGCTAGACATCTGTTTAATGGGGTGCAATATTTCTTGTTCTACTGAGTAGTCCCTTCTGTCTAATCCAAGACTCTCCCAAACATGAGGTGGGAAACCAGCACACTGTTCGCAAATCAGAATAGTAATAGCATCTCAAAAAAGAGTTAAAGCCAGGGAAAACAAAACTTTTTTCCACTTTCTTACTGCTTATCAAGTCTGTGGTTCAAAAGTTTTAAAACAAACAAAGGAATACTGAGTGTCAGCTTTTTACTGGTCTCCTTCCTCACCTTGTCTCCTCCTGCCTGCTGGAGAAGGACAACAAAATTGCTAATCAACTCACCTGTTCTGTTTTGGTTTTTATTTAGGGTAAACCTAAACAATTCAAATTGAAAAGGAGGAGCAAACCAACTCCGAAGGGGGTACGCAAGAGTGCTCTTGTAAGTCACTTAGTTCAGAATTACACCGAGTAGTAAATCAGTGGTCAATTTATCTTGGCAAGCTCCTAGGGCAAGCTCATCAGGTATGAGCATCCCAACTTGCTCTTGTACAGTGGGCTGGATGCTCTTCCATTCACCCAGTTCTTATTGTATAAAAGTTGCATAAACATTGCTTGAAACTAGCTGAAAAAAAACCAGATGAGGAACTCTGTCTGAGCCAAGGAGCACTTTGCTGATGTTCCACTCAGGAAGAAAAGGAGATGCTCTGTGGTTGGGAAGGGACATTGCTAAGCCCTGCTATAGATAACAGGGCTGCTCCTCCTAATTTGGGCTAGAGTCAAGTGACACGCAGGGGGAGAGACAGCTTTTAAAGTCTTTTGCTTCTTGTCCAAAAGGAGCTTGAAGGGAATGGGGAATTAAAGTTGAAGTGAATTACTTAAACATTGCTGTTTAAATTGTTCCTTTTCCGAATCCTACAGCTTCATTCCTATGGTAACAAAAGTTAGAATTTCCTAAATAGCTCCTTTTAAAAATACAGTAGTAATAATTAATAAAGGCTTAAAGTCCTTGTTCTTCCATGTCATAACAAGGTACAGGACGTGCCCAGAAAGCTAAAGAGTGAAAATGTATGAACCAGGAGGAGAAAAGAAGGGCATGTACTGCATAGCACTGAATGGCTGATGCTTTTCCAACTCATAATTCAGTTGCCTGTGAATGCTCAAAATACCTCTGCTTAGGAGCCTTTATATTTTTGCCAAAAAAAAAAAAAAAAAAGAGAGAATGCCCAGCTGCAGCAACCTGAGTTTTTGCTGTGTCTGTGCCAGGCTCAGGCTGAATACTCGAAGTTTCTGTGTTTGAGCGTATGGTGCACCTAGCCATGAGCAAATGCAGTTCTCATCTGGACAGGCTGTGCAGCTGCAGCCATGGTATGTGACAAGGAAACGTGTGTAGTTTCTACTGGTGCTTAAGTGGCAGGGAAGATACTAAAGCTCCCACAGGCTTCCCCCCCACCCCCCCCCCCCCCCCCCGAAAATATGACTCTGCTCCTAGGCAGCCATGCAAATAATTTTCTTGTACATCAAGTATATGAGACAGGGGGCTGTTGTCACCTTTTTGATCCAGCAGTAGCTCTGACGCTTGTGTTTGGGCAAGAGTGTTATCACGAAAGTGGCAGCAGTAAATATCCTGCAAAAGACCTGTCCCATCTCAGACATGAAGATCTCACCAACTTCAGTCATTTTAGTGTCACAGTTGGGAAAGTCCTGAGTAGATGCAGATTTGTATCTGTTGGCTCACACTGTTTTCCCCACCTAAACCAGGATGGGGAAACATACTTGGGAGAAAGTTATCTGGATTTGAAAGTTCCTACAGAACAAATTCAAGCAACAGCCAAGCCATAGAGATGTAAAACAGATCTGTGTTTTGTTTTCATTATTTGGAGATACGTCTCAAATACACTACCAAGGACTGCTTGCCAATTGCAAGGTCTGGGCACGTGGGGAATAAAACTGAATTCAGTGCTGCACTCACCCTTTCCCTTTCAAAAAAAAAAACATAAGGGTTACTGGGAAAGAAATCCATTTCAAAGTGATTTTGTACTTCACAAATCCCTGCTCATATGTTTTCTTCCACTAGTTTCATTTTGGGAACTTTTGGGGAGGAGACATGAGTTGTTAAGTAGTCATTAGTCAGCAAGCTCGCTGCTCTGCTAGTAAGGCAGGGAAAGCTACCACAAAAGCTTCAAAGTCCATGCTATACCAACTGATACGTCTAGGGAGGATTACTGTAATGTGCCTCTGAAATCTAGAAATGTGGGTGGAAAGAGACTCTGTGGATTTTCACTTTTTTTTTGTTTTTGGCTTTTTTTTAAACACTGGTGAAGTAGATCAGCTGCCTTTTTTAAAATTTGTTCTTAAGAACGGCAGTGAAAGCCGGGTGCTTAAGTGATTATTCAGTGATGAAGTTTAACTCCAACTATATTAATTGTCCCTTAATATTTTGCTGCTAATGTATTCATTAAACAAGCCCACTTTTTCCATCCTCTGGTTTTCTACTCTTCGACCACATACAGGTTCACTGAAGGTACTGTGCATGTATGTGCATACATGCTAGTAAGAAATGTAACAGTAACTAGGTCACCCTGGGTGAAGTTTGGTGCTTGTTTGTCCCTCAGGAAGAATGCAATATGTCCCCCTATATGGAGCAGTTAATATTGCAAGCAACCGGTTGCATTAACATGACCTTTCCACACTTCTGTCCAGTGGATGACAGTGATGCCTATATGGAGGATAGGTTAATAGATCATAGGTTAATGGATCACTGAAATAAGTCACTGTCACCCATGAATGTGGCCCTGAGATTCCTTGCCATGCTGACAAGGAGAGGGGCTGCTGTTGTTGTGGCCTCAACACGTGTGGTTTTAGGGACAGGCAGGGTTTGCATTAACCATGTGTGGGTACCTACTGGGACCAGCAGTACCTGCAGGCACCCTCAACAGTCTGCTTGGCGTTATCACACAGACACAAGCTTTAGTCAGCAGCTACATGACCTCCAGTCTTTCTTGGACTTTCTTAAAACTTCATTTGTTGATTCTTGTTAGAAAAGAAGGAACACCAAGAACCTGGGCTAGACACAGAAGCATTTGCCTCAAATGCCAGCATGGTCTGCTTGTATCTGTTACTGCCTCCATTCCCTCTGCTTATTTGCCTGTCCATGGTTCACTATAGCCTCGCTCTTGGTTTAGAAATCGTTCATGCTCAACTCAACATTCAATCTTCCTTCTGGCTAACCATGAAATAATAAAACGCAGAATTTCTCTAACCAAACGCCAACATTGTTCATTCAAGCATAGCTGCCTTCCCTGTTCCATCTCATTTAACTACATCTGACACTGGCTCTACCTGCATCACTTCTGAGCAGCTGGTGGCAGCTGTTAGAGCTAAGACTAGTCCTGCTGTTCGTTTCTGTTTAAGTTGGGCTAAATATAGCCTGCTATTTGATTACTAGGGAAGGAATGTCAGGATTCAAGATTTATGTGTGCAGCACATCTTTTTCTGTAGGCCTGTGCTCAGCCACGCTCTGCAGTGCTTGTCTTGATAAGATAGACACCCTGTCCACTTCTGTTTCCTGTAGTCATTTTGAAAAACAACTGAAAAACTTCCTGGTGGAGTCCCAGAAATGCTTCACCTGCTTACTGTGAAGCCTTGCAGTGTTTTCGTTGGTCTGCTGTTCCTCATAGGGTCACTGAATGCACCACTTTCTCCCAGGCTGCTGACCCTAATGATTCCTTTCAGAAATGCTAAGATTTTTAGTCTTCCACAGGCTTGTTCTTTACCTCTCTGGTATCTGGAGTCCCTGCCCACCCCTTGCCTTGCATGTACTTTATTTTGGTTTTGCTCAGCTGTCACTCTTTGCTCTCCCCTTGCCAGTTTAGTACATGTTCCCTAAAGTCTGCATGTGGTAGAACCACTTCTGCATTATACTTGCCATGAGAACATCACATCTATAGTTGCCTTTTCAACCTCCTCACTGCTTCCTCCCATCTCTGTTTCTCATCTCCAGCCTCTTCATTACTCCTTGCCCACACTGTCAGTGCATCATTAAAGGCTTAATGCACGAGATCCAGATAAGTTAACCTGGCAGAAGTTATGCGGCAAAGAACAGCCATCCTGAAGTGGTTCTTAGTGTCCTGGAAACCATTCCCTGTCTTGGACTTTGAAAATACCCCAAGCTTTGACTCCTTCAGACAGTCATTGTGTGAAGCCAGCTTCACACAGGTTAAAAAAGGAAGCAGTTTATACCTGCTTTGCAGATGCGTAGCTAGCCTTGGTTGTAGAATTGGGTAAATTCAGCTATTATGGCTTCATAGCAGAGCAGGAGAAACAGGTTATGCCTGTACTTCCCAAGCAAATTTTCTTTTTCTGCATTTATCTTTGCACCACCACCGTGCCTTTTACATTTACAGCACCTAAAAGTAAATATGTAAGTGTATGAATAACACTGCCTTAAAGCGGGAGGATGGACAAAATGCTTTAGGCTTCAACTGAGCTGTGGTTACAGGGCTGTCATTAGCTGCTGTTGACTGAAGGTGTTTGTTCCCTCTCACCACGCTCCTGGCAGGCACTTCCAGCACTGTGGTGAGCAGGGTACTAGAAGAATCACTCTAAGGTAACAGTGAGCAGGGGAACCACAGCATCCTCATCCATTTGCTCCTTTTATTACAAATCCATATTTGCGCAGCTTTACTGACAATCTTTTATTATACCCGCTGCTGCAGAGGCAGTTAGAACTTTGGGAGAAGGCACCCCTCGTCTTTCCTGCCCTTTCAACACACAATTTGTGGGGCTCTGCTGTGAGCACTCCCCATTGCCTCCCTGCTGATTATGGGACTCCCACCTCACCAGCTGTCAACCTGTTTGAACTAGCATTTCTTTCCATTCACCTCAGATTAAACCAGCTCCTCCCATTTCATTGACTCCTGCCCTCTTCCTAGAGTTAGAAAAATAACCAGTAAGGGAGGTGCATCTGTTTCTAGTGGCTTTTCATAATTCTGAATGGGAAAAGTACTTTTTATGATTGTTTCCCACCAGGTAGAGCATTCACACTGCTGGAGTTAAGTCTGCAGCTGTTACAGTTTCTAATGAATTTGCCACGTAGGTGTTGGGAAATGCCATATATTATGGTAGCGATGCTGTAGATAACTCATATTCTATGCACGCAGTATGAAAAGATGAATGGCAAGAGAAGCACGAAGCCCTGGGGAAGGAAGTAGTGGATATATTAAACATATGTGCAGCTTTGAAATACCATAGAAATTGGCTGGAGTCCCCAGCTGCCTTTCCACAAATGTTAGACAGTAGTCTGCACACAGGAAAATGAGAGAGTATGTTGAAAACATCAAGCCTGGTTTTGAAAGCACATGAAGCTCCTGATGTTCACAGGTTCTTTTGCTGCTGCCGCTTGGGTCAGCAGAAAGGAAGCTGCAGAGAAGTAAGAGCAAAGGCCTGGGGCAGTGGTGCATTACTGTGTGGGAACTGTTTAGATAAGTGGCTTTGAAAAGTTTTTCAGGCTGGAAAGATGCAACTGGAGAATGCACAGGATATACTGTCCCAGGGAGGGAATTTCTTTAGCACTTGAACAGTGCTCTAGCTCTCCAAAGAGCTGTGGGAACAAGGGCCACTAACATGACCCTTTTGCAAGGCACTCCACTGTGACTATCCTCATGTGGCCAACGTGGAAACTGAGGCGAAGGAGGGAGTCATCTAATAGTCTCAAGTCACCAAGGGAACTGCGATTCAGGCATTGCCAAAGCTTCTTTCCATGATTTCTCCTCTGGGCCAGGGCTGCCGAGATCCAGCCTGCAGATGGCTCCCAGGCAGGCAGTGGTTGCCCGGCATCTGAGCTCCAACCCCCATAGGCCCTGCAGGATCCTTATGACCTTTTATGGCTCATCCACTGCCTTTAATTATTGACAGCAAAATAAAGCATTAAAATAACATTTGTTTTCATTAAAAACATACTTGGCAATCCCATCTTTCACTACTTACCCAAGCAGGGCTTAATTTCTTTTTGACCCACAGGACCACAAGCATAAAAGGAGCTTGTCTTTACCTTCTTTCTCCCCTTCATGCAGCTATATTTGCCATCCAACTCTGAAAATAACTCTAATCCATCATAGATTTGCACAACTTTACTCTAGAGGGCTAGTTTTGTCAGTGGCTTATCTCTGTCTGCCCTGGGAAACAAAAATCCCACTCCTCATTACAGTGGAAGCCAGGTATACAAAGATGTTGACCATGGTCTTTTCCTGACCCACCCTGCAACTGACCTGTGCCCTTGCGGAGCTTTACAAGTGAGAACTTCAAGTCTGACATTTGGAGCAGGGAAGTGCCAGAAAGAAAGTAGAAGCCAAAAAATTGGAGTGGGCTATTTATTTCTTCACTGAAATAGAGCTGCAGAATAAACAGAAATATACTGGAAAGTCACCACAGAAGAATGCAGTATTAGACCCATGGGGGAGCAGAAGAAAAACATAAACAAAAAAAACCCTCAAACCCCCAGATTCTGCAAAACGGAGGGCATGGAAGTATCAGTGCCAAAACAAGCACCTTGTGTTAACCAACCTCTGTGGCAGAATCTGCGACACCAAGCACCACTGCTTACCCCAACTGGATGCTTGTGGTTAAATACACTGGAGCTAATTCTGCTTCAGGCTGAATTCCAACATGAAATAATTTAATAGTGAACCACAGCAGGAGTTTGTCCCACAAGTCCATGTCTGCTAGATCTATTGCCAGGCAAAGTTTCAGGAAAATTGTTTCCAATTAAGAAAACTTGGCCTTTATCTAGAGGGAGTATGGTAGGTCACGGGACATTATCGAAGAGGAGTGGAAAGGAATGTGTGGTCTTTTTACCTGCTCTGGCAGTGGGTGCCTGCTCCCCCCAGCTGAGGATCAGGCCAAACAAGCTTCTTTATAAAGCTGTGACAGTGAAGTGAGCCCATCTCCCGCTGCCATGCTGTGCCCACACAACCAGTTTTCCCCTTGCTGCAAGAGAAATTGCCTTGTCGCCTGACCACATGCAGCAAACTCGCTAAGCAGGAGGATTGAGATCTCTTGTAATTTGTATCCTAGCAAGTGCAACTGCAGATGTGGCCCTTATATCCACTCCTTGTGGTTACTTATGTTTACCTTGCTGATCAAATAACAAAATCTAGTAGCACAGCAATTTTCCCATAAAGATGCACAACCCTGAAAGAACAACGCCTGCCTCTGAAAAGCTGCGGACAGAAAGGTTGAAGGCAACAAGGGACAACTTTATTCAGGACACAGCTTACTTTCAATTATGGAATATTCATGTACTGTGTTCTTTTGATGACTAAAGAAATAGGCTTGGGCATAGGGCTGTAAACATAGATTGGCCTTAGCTTGAAAACAAAACTAAGCGGAAAGTAACCAATGCTTTTGAGATCTGATAAGTGAAAAATGTAAATGAAAATTTTCCCAATAGTGGCAATGGAGGAGGGATTCATTAATGAGTTGTTATGGTAAGACATCAAAAGTAAATTATGCAAAAAACAGTCCAAGCTAATTTTTTGCTTGAAAGGAAGTGACTGACTCAACTGCATGGTTCAGACCCATTCAGAGGCAGATGCAGACACGACCTTGGAAGCACCAGCTAACTACCCTTCGCAGTGTATAAATGATAGTGTCTCACTGAAATAAAAGCAAGCACTGGCTGAGGCAAGAAATCAAGATCTTGCTTTTAATTAATGTTCAGTCCCCCATGGTAACTCAAATAAGTACATCTTGTATGAGAGTACTCTTTTGTTAGTGTTCAGTGTAATTAAATGGGTCTATTTCTCACCACCTTCTACCATGCATCCTCACTTTGTTAATTTCTTGGGGATTTTTGTTTGCAGTTTGTGATGTGGCTTCAGAAACAACGAGGCCTCTTTCATGAATACAAACTACCTCTGTTTTGAACATACGCATTATGATTGTTTTCTTCATTAATTTTCTATTTAGGATCTAGTGTGGAAAAGGCATTTGAGCTTTGACTCTGCACCACTGCGATGGAAATAGCCAGAAATTCACAGAGTGCTCAGTGTATGTTGGGAGGAATTGGGGAGCTTTATGAAATACTTGTATAGTTCAGGCAGGTCTTATGTATAATTCTGCAGAATTCTAGGGCACCGAGGAAAAGATCATGCACTAGTACCACTCTTCCCTGCTTACAGAGGCAGACCCATTGGATTCTGAGCTAAGAAAGGAGCTTTTCCTGTTGTTTTCCAAGTCTCCCACCACAGAACAAACCACTGAATTATCTAGGAATTTCATTAATCTATTTTATTTTCATGCCAAAACCTCAGTAAAGTTGCCTGTTTCCTAAGCAGTTATAGCACCCATGATGTATACTGATCTGTAGGATCACAAGCAGTTATTGATCTGCATGGTACAATAAGCATCAGAGCAGTCTATCTTTGAAGATGAGGAAAGAGACAGACCATGGAAAATGCAGAAGGACTGTAGAGCGATTTCTTATGTTTTAGTACTTTACAGGTATAAAAAGTATCATATTTTGCCTGCAGGAGATCTCTAGACCCAGCTGAACAAAGCTTCGGAACTGTCAGGACTAATATCAGGTTCTATACCATACATCTCACCTCACATTAAATCTATATCTAAAAGACTTTTCAATCTCCTTTAATAAATTTGCCTGGCTCATTTTATAGTATTTCTTCATTTTCCAAATATTTGTTAAATGATACTTTCTAGTAAGCTGTGAAAATTTTAATACCTTCAAGTTTTAGGAACTTTAATACACATCAGAGTGCTGGAGATATTACTTTTCATTCCTAGTGCTGCAGCAAGGACAGGGACTGGCTGCAAATATAAGCAATGAACTCAGCAGAAAATGTTGACCTTCACAGCCGAGTTAACACAGTACATTGCTACTGTAGGTGCAAATGGGTCTCTTTTGTAAGGCAAAATCCAGTTGCACCTCTACAGTTTCTGAAGAGTCTTAGGGGTGTCTTAATGATGTTACTCTTGTATTTGTAGAATAAAATTTATCTGTATTGTATTTTTTTTTGGTCTGAATCTTGACATCTAGAAAACCTTATCTGCCTTAGGTTTGAGCAGAGTGACATTCTCTAGTTCCCTGCTGGACTGCAGGCTTTCTGAGGAGCAAGGACGGTGTCCCAGTAAAAGTGATGGTAAATGACCCAAGAAATCTAAGTTTGATTCCTATAAGCAAAGTACCTGGGCTGCTGGCTTTCAGCTATTCTAAAAAGAAAACCAAAACTCACCCCCCCCCCCAAAAAAAACCTCACAAAAACATGCTAGAAGTGCATGAATGCATGGAGCTGCTAGGTCTCTATGGGACTGAGGACTGTCTGTTGTATAATGCCTAATGACTGTTCTGCCTTCAATGTATCTCTGTATCCCTCACGTGGGTTGGGATACCATTTAGCACAGGAGTGGAGTGAGTAGTGAAGGCAGTGATACTAATGTGTGAACTCCTCATATCATTCAAGGACTTTGGTGAAGTACTGGAACATGATCAAGGAATTTTGTTACCTCAGCAAAACAACATAGCCACTACTTCTAAAAAAAATTGTACCATCCCGAAGCTTTCTGGTGCACAGATGAGACAGAACAACTGTTATTTACCGCCTTACAGTAGGAAGACTTATGCCGTCTGTATCTCCAGAAGCAAAGTCACAGCAGCTCCCTCAATTCATGCATTTGAACAAGAACATTGTTGGCTAAATATCTCACAGGTAGTGCATTTACTACCATACTTCAATATTAAATGATCCTGAAGAAACTCTGAATGGCAGTAAAGTGAGAGATATATGCGTGGGCTGTCTCTGCTCTTAGGGGGTCAGTGCAGCCTTCTCTTGCAGTAGTTTCAGCAATGCAGAACTTGTCCAGTTTTAGGTTGAAAGGATTTGCTGAGTCAATGTTTGGACTGTGCTATACAAGTATTAATGACAACTTGCAAGTTTTATGCATTTGAACTCATTAAAATTAACAGCACAACTTGTGCAGCAGTGGCTTATTTGCAAGAATAGGGATTAACAGGAGCATCTGGAATAGCAGAATACGGATGCAATTTCTTCTGTAAATTCACATGAAGATCAGAACAAAAGTAAAGAACTTTCCACTGACTTTTGCTAACATGGGTGGTTTTACCTCTGAGGGGGGTGTAAGATTTGAAAACACACTGGCAAAGAAACTAATTAAGGGCTTGCACAGAAGAGGATCTGCACATATCGCGGTGAGGGGGTGGAATCTAAAAGCAGAAAGGTTTAGAAAATCTAAGTTAACACTTTGGGAATATGAAAAAGCAAAGTCATGGAAAGGTGAGTTTTAGTTACAGCTTTTCAAAACTAGATGGAAATTTCACTGGATCATTTGCAAAGCTGAATAACATTAGTTATGGGAAATTAAAGATCATTAGTTATATTAATTCAAGACTCCAGCAAATGCTAGACTAAATAGCCTTGTATGGTGCCCTGAACAAATGCTGTGTCCCTCAAACACAGGACAAGGTTGGTACATAGCTAAGATTTGATTTCAAACAATCTGAATTGCTGCTTGTATGTGCCACTACTTGTGCACGGTTTTCTCATCCTTAGAGGTGATAATTTGCTTAGGGAGGTCCCAGTTTAAAGGAGGCTTTCCTTATTCAGTGACAGTGCTGATATTTTTGAGAAAGTGGAGGTTTCAAAACACTCCCTGAAGGAAGGTTGAGAAGGTAGGTGTTTGGGGATTTATTTGTTTATTTTTTAAAATTCTTGATTAAGGGGAGGTTTCTTCAGCCTTAGCCACTCCAGGGTCTTCAACAGAGCTGATCCAGGAGAATCTGCAGTGATTTATAGTGAGACTTTTCTTTCCCCTTCCTCAAAAAAGAACTGGTTTGTGTCTCCACACATTTGCCATTTTTGCTTAGTTTCCGTACCAGTATTTCCACAACTAAGAAATGTTTGCTGTTTTGACAGACATGTGGACATCAGTTCAAAGTCTGGAAATCAATGGAAAATCATGTGTTTATTTCTATGGATTTCGGACCAAGTCTGTGGAGAGCAGAGTCAGTTGTTCAGAGACTATGCCCACTGTTCCTCTGCGGCACTTCCCAGGGAGGAAAGCAGGAGTCTAAGGTGTTCCCACACCCATGCTACCAGACTGTCAGAAAGTGTAATAGAATAAATGAATTGATAGACAAAATACCATTTCAAAGCAAGCATTGTAAGGGCAAAACCATGGATTCTAGTAGAAGAGTAGCATGTTCCCTCAGTCATAGGTGTTGTGTTGTTTTGCATTCAGAATTTGGAGCAGTCTGAAATTTCTTTATATGAAAAAGTTATAGTTTGGACTTCTTTTCCACCTATGCCTTGCAACCGCAATAGACTGCAAATAGCACAGTGCTAACTAACATACCCTTGCAGCAGGATGTATTTCACATACTGAGGACAGGCACTGGGCAAAGCCATGGAGTAACCGATACCAAGCCAGTAGCTGTGCAACCCAAACCTCTCCAGTTCAGTCTAGATCTTGACTCCTTGGATGAAGGAATCGTCTCCTGCCATTTGTGTGTTTTAAACTGCCACTATCAACGTTAGATTTTTCAGTTGCACAAATACAGATTTACTACTACCTACTGGCTTCATCTCCTAGATACAAGCCCCTACCAGAGTGCAGGACAGAGTGTATATTCGCACAGTAGTAGTGGCTTCTTCTTCAACAGGAATGTGATATTTCTAGATGAGCCTGGCTCAAGCTGCTCAGAGTGGTGAAAAAAAGACGTGGTTTTTGAAAGCTTTGGCAATTAAAATAGTGAAAGGACAATGCTAGTTATTAGTACACAAAGTATCAGTGTCACAGTTTCTATAGGAGGAAACTGTTTAGCTGTGCTGTTTCAAAATACCAAGTTGTGCAAGTGAAATTCAGTGTGGCTCCTGAATTTATTTCTCTCATGAGAAAGGAAAGATGAGCGTCATGTGTCAGGCTAAGCCTCAGTGTTCAGATTGACAGGTGGAAATGGAAGCAACTGTATTTAAATAGTAGCAGGGTGTTACCAGGGCCCCTATAAGTTCCCTAGGACATTGCTTAGATTTAACTATTCAGGTTGAATATTTCTATGATGGGTGTCTGCTTCAAGCTGCTTTTATTTATTTATTTTTTTCCCCCCTCTGGAAGGTGTCTGCAGAAGTAATTACAGTCATTTCTAAGAACAAAGCTAGGGGAAAAAAAATGGGTTGTGTCTGTGTTAAAAAAATATTCTTGCAGCCACTTTACATAGGTATTCTAGTATCATCATTCCCCAGAGCAGGAACTCAAAATATGACAGAGGGGGTTAGCATGTCAGCAAGGGTATGCTTTTGCTATGCTTGTGAAAGTATACTTATGTTTGGTAGCGAGCCAGTGCCTCTGGAAGTCCTGAGTTGTTTCATGTGTCGAAGCTTGGAGTTAAATTTTCCTCACAAATTTATCCTTCTGGAAAACATTCTAGCTCTGGATACAGGACTGTCTTTCTTTTCAAGCAGCCATGTAAGGAAAAAAGTGGGCAAGATGGCATTATTGCATTTTCCTTTCTGCTGGCACAGAGGCACTCAGAAGAAGTAGTGAAGTGCATGAGAGACAGAAATCCCAAGAAATAAAAAGCAAACAGTAATTTAGGATTAAGATTTCTTTTCCATTAGTTTATCTGAAACAGATTTGTCTCAAGAAGCAGTTCTGGAAACTAAAAATGTAGCTCCCAGCATCAGAGATCAGTGGCAAAATTTCAGTTACTTTACCTCATCTGGCATCCAAGGCTGTGTGAGCCTTTATCTCTTTCACACTTGGGCTTCAATGGAGCTTTTTACATTGTCTTTTTTACATGCATTGCAACTAGAAATAAAGAATTAATCAGTCTTAGCCACTTAAAGATGCTTTTCCACTGGGCAGGGTTGCAAGATATCAGCAAGACATTGGTGAACCAGAAAGCAAAGTCTAGCCAGATACATTTCAGTTTAATGGGATTCTTGAGTGCTTGGCTTATGTTTTATTCTGGCTCCTTTATTTTGCAAGAGCCCTTTAACTGGAAGGCACAGTTCTGTGTTTGCTGGGCCAATATGATAGGTAGCCATCCATATGATGTCCTTTTTACTTGGCAGCCTTGGAAGCAAGGATAGACAGCCCTCCCTAAAGAGGAAATATTCAAAGTTTTGGCGTTTTATTTTGGTTGGTTGGGGTTTTGTTTGTTTGTTTTGATTTTTTTTAAACAGCCACCCAGACACCTGGATAAGTTCTAAAGCATAAAAATCCTAATCTGACTGTAGCCAACCAGAAGAAAGGTAACCTGTTTCACTCAAAACGGATACTTTAGGCATACTGCTGCACTTTAGAAAATTTTTATCAAAACCGCTGTAGGACCAGGGTATTCTTCAGAAGAGCTCTTCCAACCCAGACACACAGCCTTGATATTGTAAGGCCTTCAGTTAAGAGGGCTACATGTTAAGTCGCTAAAACAAGAAGATGTGCAGGCTTCTTTTGCCGAAGCAGAGTGTGATTATTTTAAGGAGCTGAGCTGTTAAGATAGATTCTTTACCTATGTCCCCAGGTGCCATAAGGAGTACAGGTAGCCAGGAGGTTACCTGGGTATCCAGTGAGTGCATTGACGCGGTTTCCAAGTTCTATGATGCTTCATGGAGAGCAGTCCTACTTTTAAAAGAAGAAGCCCCACGTCTACTAATGAGAGCTGGAAATATGAACTAGAAAATAGGAGCCTGAGGGCCATCAATAATAGTTTGCTCTTTGTGTGGTCTTGGCAAATCGCTTAATCATTTGCTACCTCAACTTCTCCCAGCCCCTGAAGAATATAGTACTTTTTTTATTTCCTGCTTCCTCTTTCACTATGGTAAGAACCAACAAGCTCCAGCAGAGAGATTAGAGGACTCTCTCTACTGTTTGCTAAAAGGCAAACAAAAAAAAGTTGTGCAAAAATCAGCTGATGTTTGTATACTGACTAGTGCCTTGTTTGCAGTGCACCATATGGAGCAAAGTTTTCGTCTAGCATATTCCTACAAGCAGATGCCTAAAGGAGCAACTGCTCATCTGAATTTTTTACTAGAGGAACCTCCCATTTCATTTATGCCACAACCTCCCCCTCCTTCTCTAACATATGGAAATTAAATGTAGTTATGACTCAGAGAAATGTTTGTCCTTAAAATTAAAGAGCTTTCCCTGAATGCACTTTCTGTGAGGATTTTTCTTTGTCACCTTTCTTACAAACTGTTTGTATAGTTTGCATTCTTCTAAAGACAGTATTTTATGTGTCAGCAGAAAGCCATTTGCTTGTACCAATGTTATGGGCCACTGATTTTGGATAAAAAGTTTGGCTTCAACACCAAATCAAGCCTTAGATATCAGCCCAGCTGAAAGGCTTGGTTCTCCCACTTAGTATCTGCAAGGAATTTTGCTTTTGCAAGTGGAACACAATGCTCAGTGAGGGCTACTTGAATCATGGGACAGGCATTAATTTCACACCATAGTTTGTTAGCTGCTCTGTGGCAGCAGCCATATGTTTGCATGTTCTTACTCCATGGAAGAGGCAAGGTAGCCTTAATGGGAGGTGGACTTCTTTATTTGAGAAAGACTATGCACACAACAGCTAGTGCAAGGAAAACGGGATGATGTAGCACCCATCCAAATTTGCCTGGCCCTGGTTTGTTTGAATTCCTTATATCTTAACAATGTAGTTGTCATTAAGGAATAGATGTCTTCCTCTGAAATCTGGTGGCTTGAACTCAAGTTTCCCATCTGTCACAGATTTCGTGTACAACCTTAAAGTTAGAGGTGAAGTGACTGATCTATTATTAGAATGTATCTTTATTTCAACAAAGCCAATGGAAGATAAATGCTTTCAGGCCTTTAAGCAGTTGAATATCACTGCAGTGGGAGTCTCCACATGTCAACATGTCAGCTTGGGTTATAATTGTGTAAAAATGGTTTGAAGAAAATAAAAGATATATCGGCATATACCATATAGAACAGAGTGTATTTAGGGTTGTTGAGGAAATTCGTTCACTGGGAGAAAAAGTATATGAGATTTCTTTTGCTGCTGTCTACCTCCTTAGCCTCCAGATTAACATTCAAATATACTGAGGAAAAACTAAAGTCATTTTCTTGTATTAAAAAAAGAATCTTTATGCAGTGCTCCCCAAAGAGTTAGGCTTAACTTTAAATGCCTCCACCCACCCCCATTCTGTTTTCTGTTTGCTGCCATACACACAGGCATCTTTGTTTTCACTTTAATGTTTTTCCTTCCATTTTTTTTTGCCAATTGTTTTGTTGACCACTTCCAGAAATGTTCTGGTTTAAGTTAACGTAGTGTCTTTTAAGTAACTTTATTTTCCGAAAGTTAACTGCATGTTTTCAGACAGTGTCTGTCTCTAGAAGTGATAACATGGGGCACTGCTATGCAGAAAGGCCATTGTTTACATCTATCCCTACTGAGACAAAGGTCATCCTCAAGCTGATGGAATGCTGTAGATTAAAGAAGTGAAGAAAGTTGCACCTGAAGGGAGGGGTAGACAGGACAGGTAACCCCAGACTGACCAGAGTATTCCATTCCATTCCATTCCATTCCATTCCATTCCATTCCATTCCATTCCATTCCATTCCATTCCATTCCATTCCATTCCTACTCATTGTAAAACTGAGGAATCACGAGGGTCAAGCTCTCTTCTTTGATGCCCAGCATCTAATACGGACCTCATCTGTCTTTTTCCTCCTGATTTGTTTCTGGATCCAGTTCTTGAATCCAGCTCCCATCTGCCACCAAGTCAGCCCAAGACCTTTTATATCGCAGAAACCACCAGCAATTCAGAAACTACAGGCTGAAAAATATCCTTTCAGAGGCTACTGCAATATCAGAGAAATGTTTGGAGGCAAGAATATGGGAAAAGCTCCTGTTTCCCAAGGGAGATAAAGCTAACAATCAGAATATTTTAGCTAAGGAGGTTATTTCTTCACTTGTACCTTCACTGTTATGTCCAACCATCTCTGGCAGTATCCTCAAAATCAAGTTTCCTGTCCATTCTCCAGGCTTACCATGGTAACCCAGCAGAGCATATTTCCCCACAATGAATCTTGAAGACATTTGGATTCTAGGAGCCCTCAACTCCAGGTGCTCCTGCTTAGGGCAACCAGAGTCCTACAAAACATATCCCACAGCTCCTGCATTTGTTCGTGTCTCACTGTTGAGGCATTTTTTTGTCCCAAATAAAACTCACTAAGCACACAAACCTCTACATGGCTAGGACATGGCTAGGACATGCTGGCCTGAAGTACCTTCACTGCAAAACATACAAAGAGCAATCTAGTGAAACACCACAAGCACAGCTGTGAAAAAATACTGGGTCTTAAGCTGCTAGGAAGTCTGCAGTTCGCAGGATGGGACATTAGTTCTTTCAAAGACAACTGTTTCTAGAAGAGAAAGTGCTGTCACTAGGGCCCCGGATGAATAATTCCCCACATGGACTATTCCTGTAGCTCAGCTGGATATGTCACATATGTTCCCAATTTAAGTGCATTTGTGTTAAAGAGCAGATCAGCATCCATGGATCTCTGTGCAAACCCTCTGCACACTATACAGCCTACTATAGTACAAATTTTCTTCACTGCTAAATCAGTAATTTGCACTGGGACTTACAAGACAAAATGCTACTGATAGCAATAGTGCCAACTGGTATTGCTTTGAAACAGAGGGTCGGCATGTTTGGTAATATGCCAGGACTCTTCTGAAAAGTGCAAAGCGCATTGGCTTTTGATAGAAGTAGGAGAACATTCTGCTCTTTATGTGGTGAGGGGCAAGCTCACACACTTGCTTTAAAAAGACTAGAGGTTAAAAAGTGTTTCATAATGGAAAGTAGGAGACTCATCAAGTTGGTTTAAAGAAAATGTTTTTCCTCTCAGCACATTTTAAGCCTTCTCCCTATGTTTTTCCCATTGGCACTGAAGCGTTCATCTGAAATAGCTCTCCTCTGTAGAAGCATCTGTCCCAGGGAATGATGCGATTGAGAGAATGTCTTCATGCAGTATCCCAGCGGTACTTGTTAGCTCTTAGATGTACACCTGATGCCTTTTTCCTATGACAGCAAAGTGGGTTGAGCCGTTAAGCCTGCCTGTAAGCATCAAAGTGCACTGAGACTTAAGAATGCCTAATTTCAAGAACCAAAGTTATAGAGAGAAATCTATTCAGATGCTACTACAAAACAAGGAGTTAGGCAAAAAGCATCCCTACTTTTACTGCAAGTGTGAAGATTTACTTGTAGTGAATACTATATACACGCACCCTGCTCTACGTAACTGTTTAGTCATAACAGCTTGAGCCAGATGACGTAATTAGATCTGCTGTGCAAGCCAAAGGGCATTTTCCCAATATTACCGCCTGTACACATAGTAGGTTTAGAGCTATAGGTATGTCAGGGAGGATGTGCAGAGCTTCTTCTCTTAATGGACAAAGACAAGCAAGCACAACTTTATGAGTATGTTAAACCTAATTCATCTTCAGCATGTTGCAATGACAGCCAGCTCCGAGATGAGCACATCCTGCAAAGAAATGTGCTGGCATTCCCAGAAGACAAGGAAATTGCTCTGGAATAAGAAAGGATAGTGTTAACTCGGAGCATAAGAACTATTCCAGATTACTTCTCTGTACAACTGCCCTGATTACAGCTAGCCTTTTATGATTTAGTTAAAGTCCTTTTCAGGTATTTGCCCTTGCTCAAAGTACAGCTCCAAAAGCTCAAGCTATGTATTGTCCATTTCCCACCTCTAGGGTCCAGAAATAAAATGCAAGCTTATAGTATTGCCTCTGTTGTATCAAATTGCTTGTCTACAAACGGAGCTTCCAAGTGAAGTTTTGCATCCTGATTTATAAGCCTATTGTTCCCTGTTTGGAGGGTCTTCAGTGCCTTATGCAATTCTTCTTACAGTTTCTGCATCAAGATTTGCAGGGGTGGTTCAAGATAATGAGACAATGTTTTCTTTATAGAGTTCTGGACTATGGAATTGCACTTCATCATTGCTTCAGGTAATGTCACCAAGGCTGTCAATATCAGGATTAAAATGTGTAGAGGCTGAACTCAGTAAAAGAGCCAGTTTCATAGGTAAACACGATCAGAGGTACTACTGTATTAGAAGCAAGGCAAAGTGACTTTAGTATTTCAGAACTTCCAACATGAACTTGCGTATTCTACTACTCTTCAGGTATTTACTCTTCTCCTCCTCTACCATATTTCTGATTGAACCTATATGCCGCGTATTAGGTGTCTTTTGACACAGGCTCTGTGTTATTAGGGAATTCATATACTGCTAAACTCAAAAGGTTGTCCATATTTTCTAGACAGCACATGATGTTCACATGCATAGGGTTTTGGTGGCTGCTGGATCAAAATACAGTACCAGCAGCTAACACATAGTTACTAGATCACATAGTAGGATGCACTGGCATGCAAGGGAAGTTGGATTATCAGATCCTGAAAAAACTTTCTGATTTGTTGTGTATCCCATAGAAACAGAATAACATTTTTCTTGGAGAACGGCCACTCACAAATGAATCAAGCCAAAAGTCTAGAAAAAACCAACAAAAATCCCACCGTCTATCCAGGCCGAAATACTAAACCTTAAGCACAGAATATTTTCTACCTAGGAAGAGTTCTCAGGTCTTTCCATTGACTGCAGCCATGCACCACTGCTGGTTTTGTGGCATCAAGTCATTCACATCCCATTAAAAAGCAGTTTTTCCTAGGATATGGTTATTGCTTAGGTCAGACAAGGAAAGAAGGCCGTTCTGTAGTAAGCAAGGGCAAGCATCTCTTCTCCTAGGATTGTCCTTGCTTACTTCCCCTGACTGTTATTGCTCTCCTCTGACTCTTCTTCAGTTCCCATCTTCAGTCCTTTCCCCAGCTCCGCTGT
Organism: Cuculus canorus; assembly: GCF_017976375.1. Taxonomy (NCBI): domain Eukaryota; kingdom Metazoa; phylum Chordata; class Aves; order Cuculiformes; family Cuculidae; genus Cuculus; species Cuculus canorus. The sequence continues at coordinate 140,857,406 of NC_071401.1, forward strand.
TACTGGAGTTACCACTGACAGTAATGAAAGTCACATCATGCTAAGTGTGAGCAACACAGCATGGGTTGGAACAGCAGAGCACGTGAGCAACGATTCTTGCTCACGAGGCAGGAGCCTAACTGAACTCGGTCTTTTCGTGGCTGGAGACTGGATAAAAGTTGAGAGAACTTTTTCAGGCTGCCGTGTCGAGCAAAGCATTCAAACATTTCTGCTATGGAGGTCCCTGTTTGACAGGCTTGATGGCATTCAGTGTTCATTTTGTTCCTATATTCATCATTCAGTGTTCCCTGTAGCAGCAGCTTGAGGTTCATATGCTGCCAAGGGCATGGCAAAAGACAACTCCCCTCTGATCTTCCTACCACTGGAGCTCCCATTATGGTAGCGTGCTGTGCTTTCTCTGGAATCAGGGAGTGGTCCTGCCCTCAGCCCTTGGTGGACCTTAGGACCCATCTATAGTCAGGGTCAGGTCTATTTCCCATCAGCTGGGCTGAATTAAGTTTAAAAAAAAAATAAAATTCAAGGCACTGTAGAAAAAGAGAAGTTGCTGAGGACACACATGCTCTTAAACACGTGCCACAATGAGTTAGGATCATTTAGGAAAACCTCCTAGATCATCCCAAGCGTTATTTGACTACAGTATGCAGAGATCAGTACTTGTCTTCATTTACCTAAATTGTATGACCGGAGCTAAATCTAACTCATAAGTTAGATCACATCAGAGTTTTCCTTTTAAGTTGTGAAGGTGCACCTCAGCTTGTGCTCCAAAGCATGTGGGTAAGGCATTGAGAAGTAACTGATAAAGGAGGGTATTTTGAGCCTTGGGTATGGATAAAATAAGTCAGGAGCAGAGCTAGATTAAGAAGAGAAAATATCTAGCTCTGGAGGAGCCTTGGAAGTCTGATTGCAAAATGTCTGTAAAGGTCTGACCCTGGACTGTTCAAAACAGGCATTGACATGGGGCTTGTCTGCCTTAAGATAGAAGGTTGGGTATCCGTGCTTCCTATCAGGGAACCATTACCGGAGAAGAGACATGGGCTCAATCTAACATTTCTGGCCTAAATAGAGGTACAGTATGTATATAGGGAAGTGGTCTATGTATAATCCTATTACAAAAATTACACTTTCTTCGTAAAACCCATTCTTTCAAGAGTGAGTTTTTGTTAAATTGAGTTGAAATGAATTCCACTGCTTCAGTTAGACTAACTCCAAAAGAAAAAAGACTTTTAGCCCAGGAGTTGATCATGAGTGTCTAAGTTAACAAAGAACACTTTATTCGCTAGAGGTGTTTCATGTTCACGTGTATTTTGTTCTCAAGGACAAGCAGTTCTTTTAACATTTATTGCAAGTTTGAAGAACAAAACATTCAACCCCTGCAACACCACCCACTCTGGCTCCACACCAAAAAGAAAACCCTCAAAGAAATCAAATATTATACAAATAAGAGGGAAACTACAAACAGCTAAAGTACCTGAACTTGCTTAGTCATGCTCTTGAGAAGAGACCACTAATTAAAACCAAAATTGATTATATGATACTTTTATATCTTTTCACACTAGAAGGATAGATGCATACACAACTGCTTACAGAAATGGGCGCCAAGCCTCACCAGCCACAATTTAGGATTAATTGAATTCAGACTCCTACAAGGTAAGATTAGGAATGCAACTTATCCAATGTTAGTATTTCAAAGGGGAAGGAATAGATGAAATTTTTAAACTATATTTTCTATGTGTAAAGCATCTTATAAAGGCTTGTATACCACAGCTTTATGAAGAGCATTAGCAAGAAGCTACAGTTCCAGGTTTAGAAATATACCAGTGGTCCAACGTCCTTTTAAACCCATTGATAGCCTCCAATGGTTCCTCCAGTTGCCCCCAAGCAAGCTACTGGTGATTATTCACAGCCCCACCCACATCCATTTCACGCTCTTGCACCCAGAAACCAACTCCTTAGCAGAAACCAAGAGAAGCAGATTTTGGAGCTCCACAAAAGAGCTGGTGTTTTCAGCATACCCTGTTTCCAACTCTGTGCAATTACGAAAGTTGACAGTAAAGCAATTTTTCTAACTTAATTGTCTTGGTTCTTTTTTTGCCTCTGTTTAAAATCTTATGCAAGATGAAATGTTAAAACTGACAAGCTTGAAATGAAATATCAGAGCATTCCTTGACCTTGTCATCACCATTCGCTTTTTACTTTATGGTGCAATATATTTTTTTTAAAAAGGAGCTTATTCCCATGAAAATTGTTGATTTACATGAACTGGCATTTTCCAACAGGAAACCAAAAAAAGTTAGCTGGAAATTTTTCAAGCAGCTCTCTATAGAAGAAATGCAAAACAGAAAAATTGCCCCAGCCAGGCCAGCTTGCAGTCCCCAAAGGCTTCTCCTTTGCTCCTTTAACTCTAGCCAGGAGATGGAGACTTCCTTGAATCCCTCTTGGAGGATTATGTAATAGAAAATACTCTCATTGCTTCTTTGATTGTTTTACACTGTCATAACTGTATATATGTGTTACATCAATGGAACTGATGTAAATGAGAGGAAGACATGAAAATGCCTAATGCATATCCAGGGACAAAATGATTGTTTGCTTCAGGAGAGACACTGCAAAATAATTTTTGTTGCAACAGTCACTGCACATAGCAATATTTTTTTTTAATGCATGTACACAGATAAATAAATGCATCTATGTGTGAGGCAGACCAACTCATTTAAAATGGAAGTACGACTAAATCAGGTGGTTACAGCAAGCACAGTACTTGAGAGTATGACAGCTGAATACCTAGACAGCAAGGAGTTTGAATTCCCACAAAACGTGATATTGTATTCGCTAGCCACATCCTTCTGGTGTAAAAACTCAGATTCTTAGATTTGGTATTTTCCATGACTGCCAAACAGTTACTGATTCCTGTGCAGGGCATTTACCTTTATAGCATGACTCTTTTCCAGCTTTCTGACCATGCATCCCCATGATCGTAGTTGTGGTGTTCACTCATTTCCAGCCAAAGCAGAAGGCCATCCCTTTAGGAGCGAATCAGGCTCCAGACAAGTGCTATGAGTCAAGTCCCCTACTGCTTTAACAGAGCTCCACAGTCTTTACCCTGCCTTGGGCAGGTAGCTGCTTCCACTGCAGGAGCACAACCAGACACTTCATTCTTTATCTTTGCAAACCAGAAGTTTTGTCCCTTGGTGAGTGGGATTTATTTGGCTCTCCCAGAAGAAGTTATCAAAGTGGAAGTGCCAGAGGTCCACAGCTTCTCAGCGTCCTTGTAACACACAAAATTCTTTCATCATGTTTCCTATTTCATTTCCAGACACTGCAAGTTTCTTTATAGGACCTACGCTACACTCATTTTTGAGCAGTTTTTCCCACTTGATAGAAAAGAGACTTTCCAAGCTTAGATTACCAAAAGCAGCCCAGGGCTTGCAATTTAAAGAAAGTGCTCCAATCATCTGACTCTGTCACCATCCATCTTCACCCTGTTTCCCTTCCACAAAAGACTGCATTTCCGATCAGGGCTTTGTCCAGGCTGTTACATCGCTGGTGGAGAGGGTAATGGAGAAACAGCTATCCTGGGGCCAGGTAGTGCAAGTGACGTGGCAGATACAGTGGTAGAGCCTTCACCGTGGGCTCTGCAAGCTTCTTGGCAACAGTCTTTACTTGACAGGTTACTCTGGAGTGAAGCTGATGGAGAGAAGACACCACGCTATAAGCACGCATCACACTTCGTGATCTAAGGTCACTGAAACACATAGGAAGAAAATACCAGCATATCTGAGTATGGAACAACTTGAGTGACTGTTAGCAGTACAGATAGTTTTGATGTGTGCAACAATGGACTACCCAATTCCAGCTACCGAAATTGAGAATAAGATGCCTGAGTGGTCAGGCAGAGCCCAGAGAATATTCTTAAATCCTCTGAGAAACAGCATGTCAAGTAGTTACTATGATGGTGAAATATAGTTTTAAAGCTGAGATTTAATTTTGCATTCTCGATGAGAGAAATTATTTATCTGAACATATATTTTCAAAATTAAATGCAATGATCCATGACTAATAGCTGAATTATGATTTACAGCTACATTTGATGCTGGCCTTGCTAATGACGTGATGTTTTTGTCTGTAACTATGAGTTATCCAGCAAAACCGCAATATTTCAGCTGCTAATAGCTGAAGGAGAGTTTATCAGGGAGAGTTTATTAAACGGTGTCCTTCACAGAATCACAGAATCACAAGGTTGGAAAGGACCCATTGGATCATCGAGTCCAACCGTTCCTAACACTCCCTAAACCATGTCCCTAAGTACTTCATCCACCCGTTCCTTAAACACCTCCAGGGAAGGCGACTCGACCACCTCCCTGGGCAGCCTGTTCCAGTACCCAATGACTCTTACTGTGAAGAATTTTTTTCTGATATCCAACCTGAACCTCCCCTGACGGAGCTTCAGGCCATTCCCTCTAGTCCTGTCCCCTGTCACTTGGGAGAAGAGGCCAGCTCCCTCCTCTCCACAACCTCCTTTCAGGTAGTTGTAGAGAGTAATAAGGTCTCCCCTCAGCCTCCTCTTCTCAAGGCTAAACAACCCCAGCTCTCTCAGCCGCTCCTCATAAGACTTGTTCTCCAGCCCCCTCACCAGCTTTGTTGCTCTTCTCTGGACACGCTCCAGAGCCTCAACATCCTTCTTGTGGTGAGGGGCCCAGAACTGAACACAGTATTCGAGGTGCGGTCTCACCAGTGCCGAGTACAGAGGGAGAATAACCTCCCTGGACCTGCTGGTGACCCCATTTCTGATACAAGCCAAGATGCCATTGGCCTTCTTGGCCACCTGGGCACACTGCTGGCTCATGTTCAGTCGGCTGTCAACCAGCACCCCCAGGTCCTTCTCTTCTGTGCAGCTCTCCAGCCATTCTTCCCCCAGTCTGTAGCGCTGCATAGGGTTGTTGTGCCCCAAGTGCAGGACCCGGCATTTGGTCTTGTTAAACCTCATCCCATTGGTCTCGGCCCAGCAGTCCAGCCTGTTCAGATCCCTTTGCAGAGCCTCCCTACCCTCCAGCAGGTCGACACTTCCTCCCAGCTTAGTGTCATCTGCAAACTTGCTGAGGGTGCACTCAATGCCTTCATCCAGGTCATTGATAAAGACATTGAACAGAGCTGGACCCAGTACTGAGCCCTGAGGAACTCCACTTGTGACTGGCCTCCAGCTGGAGTTAACTCCATTGACCACCACTCTCTGGGCCCGGCCATCCAACCAGTTTTCAACCCAGGAGAGTGTGCGCCTGTCCAGGCCAGAGGCTGACAGTTTCTGAAGCAGAATGCTGTGAGAAACTGTGTCAAAGGCTTTACTGAAGTCCAAGAAGACTACATCCACAGCCTTTCCCCCATCCAGTAGTTGAGTGATTTTGTCATAGAAGGTGATCAGGTTAGTTTGGCAAGATCTGCCTTTTGTAAACCCATGTTGACTGGGCCTGATCACCCGGTTCTCTTGCATGTGCTTCATGATAGCACTCAAGATTACCTGTTCCATGACTTTCCCTGGCACTGAGGTGAGACTGACAGGCCTGTAGTTCCCCGGATCCTCTCTGCAACCCTTCTTGAATATGGGCACAACATCAGCCAGCCTCCAGTCTAGTGGAACTTCCCCAGTCAGCCAGGACCTCTGGAAGATGATGGATAGGGGTTTGGAAAGGACATCCGCCAGTTCCTTCAATACTCTTGGGTGGATCCCATCCGGCCCCATAGACTTGTGGACGTCTAGCTGGGCAAGCAAGTCTCTAACCGCCTCCTCTTGGATCACGGGAGCCTCAATCTGCCCCTCTAACTCTTGGATTTGTAAACAGAAGGAACAACTTTCTTTGCTATTAAAGACTGAGGCGAAGAAGGCATTAAGTACCTCAGCCTTGTCCTTATCCCCTGTCACTGTTATTCCTTCTGCATCCACTAGAGACTGGATATTCTCCCTCGTCCTCCTTTTCCTGTTAATGTACTTGTAGAAAGACTTTTTGTTGTCTTTCACAGACTTAGCGAGTTTTAATTCTAGTTGGGCCTTGGCCCTCCTGATTTTTTCCCTGCACGATCTCACTTCGTCCCTGTAGTCCACCCAAGATGCCTGTCCTTTCCTCCAGAGCACATAGAGCTTCTTTTTCTTATTGACGCATCTTGAGATCACCCTGCTCCACCAAGCTGGCTTTTCCCCCCGCCGGCTCCTTTTCCGGAACACAGGGATGGCCTGCTCTTGAGCTGATAGGATTTCATTTTTCAAGAGCGCCCAACCCTCATGGGCTCCCTTGCCCTGAAGGACTGTTTCCCACGGGACTTTGCTAATCAACCTTCTGAACAGGCCAAAGTCTGCCCTCTGGAAGTTTAATGTGACTGCTTTGCTAACCCCCTTCTTAATCCCACCTAGAACTGAAAACCCTATCATCTCATGATCACTTAATCCCAGGCGTCCTCCAACCGTCAAATCCCCAACAAGACCTTCCCTATTCACAAACAGCAGGTCTAGGAAGGCACCCTCCCTTGTTGGTTCGCTAACCAGTTGTGCAAGGAAGTTGTCTTCGATGCACTCCAGGAACCTCCTAGACTGTTTCCTTTCTGCTGTATTGTACTCCCAGCAGACATCCGGAAAGTTAAAGTCTCCCACAAGGACAAGAGGCAGAGATTTAGAGACTGTCCCCAGCTGTTTATAGAAGAGTTCATCAGCAGCTTCTTCTTGGCTGGGTGGTCTGTAACAGACTCCTATCACAAAGTCCCCTTTCTTGTGGGCTCCTCTGATTTTAACCCATAGGCACTCGATCCCGTCCTCACCGTAATCCAGTTCGAGAGTTTCAAAGCACTCTTTGACATAGAGGGCTACCCCGCCTCCTTTCCTACCCTTCCTGTCCCGCCTGAAGAGTTTATATCCCAACATAGCTGTAGTCCAGTTATGTGAGTCATCCCACCACGTTTCTGTGATGGCAATGACATCATAGTCACCTTGCCCTACAACAGCTTCCAGCTCATCCTTCTTATTGCCCATGCTGCGTGCATTGGTGTAAATGCACTTCAGCTGGGCTGATGAACCTTCAGCCCTCATAAAGGGAAGAGAGTTTATTCTCGATTGACTGGTCCTTGGAATAACTAATTCCACAGACCCAGTTTTATCCTTACTGTCCCCACTTATACTCGCCCTCACTTGCCCTGTTGTGGTGTACTGGTGGTCCTCTCCAGCACACCATTTCTCAGCCGCCGGTTTCCCACTTCCAGGCTCATTCCCAACTAGCCTGGTCTCCTCCCCTTCCCCCTTCACATCTAGTTTAAAGCTCTATTTAAGAGCCTAACCAGATTTTTAGAGATAACTTTAGTTCCCCTTCGAGACAAGTATGACCCATCCCTAGTAAGAAAACCTGGGGGTGGGTGGGTCACCCCATGATCAAAGAAGCCAAAGCCTCTCTCCTCACACCAGGCTCGGAGCCAGGCATTAATCATCTGTACGTTCCTGACTTCCTGCTCCATATTCCTTAGTATTGGGATGGAGCTAAACACCACTTGCGCTCCAGAGCCCTCAATCATCTTCCCTAATTCCCTGAAGTCTCTTTTGATGGCTTTCAGCTTTCTGCGCTGTAAGTCATCATTACCTATTTGAAATACTAAGAGGGGATAGTAATCCGTTTCCTTCACCAAGGAAGGGAGTTTTCTATTGATATCCCTCACTGAAGCCCCCGGCAAGCAGCAGACCTCCCTGTGGAGCGGGTCCGGTCTGCAGATGGGACCCTCCATTCCTTTAAGAAGGGAATCCCCTAAGACGATCACTCTCCTCTTTTTCTTGACAGAGGATGTTTTTAGGGCCCTCCGAGGATGCTGGAGCCTAGGGAATGTTTCCAGGCTGTGGGGACCATCTCCTTCTTCCACTGCTTCTTCCTGGGGAATAGGTTCTACCTGCAGCATTTCATATTTATTTCTGAGGGCTATCTGGGGGTTAATTGTCTGGGTGGGGGGAGCAGGTTTCCTACGCCGGACAGGAACCTGCTGCCATCCCCCATCTCTTGTTCCCCCTGCCTCACAGATTATAGGATCAAGCTGCTCCGCCGCATTGGCTCCAGCAGCCTGCTGGGTTTGTGCGAGGGCACTGCTCCAAAGATCTATGTCCCTCTCACATTCCCTGATAGTCCTTAACCTAATCACCTCCTCCCTCAGCTCTGCCACCATGTGAAGGAGTTCTGCGACTCGTGCACAGCTCCCACAAGCGTAGCCGGTATCAGAGGCACAGGCTGGTGTTGGAGGGGGGCATTGCCTACAACCCAGGGTCTGCGTGGCTGCATGGACCCACTGAGGCTCTGTCTGGGTGGCAGTATCCATCCTGCTGGCTGCAGCACCCGGAGCAGTTTTAATCTTCTGCCTGGTAGCCACCATGGTCAGCCACCAGCCACCAGCCTCTCCCTGAGCCCTTCCTGCTCGCCCTGACCGCTCGAACTGCCGCTCAAACTGCCCCTTCGTAATAACGTGCCCCGCACCTCTTTGCCTCGCTCCTCTTCGCCGCGCTCCCAGTCGCCATGCTCCCCTTCCTTTGTCCTTCAGCAAAGAGGAATCCTTCCTGCTTGTACAGAAACTCCATGCAGGAAATGAGCTCTATCAGCCTATTGCACACTATTTCCAATGGGCTTAATAAGTAGGTTTTATATTGGAAACTTGGTAATATTCTGCTTCAGTTTTTCATAGATCTTCAGGGTTTCATCTGTCCTTTTTCTCATTTTTCCAGATAGACTTAATTGGCTTGCAGCATATAGGTTAGATCCTACTGCAGCACGTATGAAAACAAAACTGCTTAAGATGTCATATACCATATGAGACATGGGTTTAAAAATAAAAATGAGAGGAATGAAAAAGATAAGAAGAGAGAAGGAAAACTTAAATTGGTTTTAAATTGGAAAACATTTCCAAGATGGAGATGAAGTAGTCTTCCTATTACTACTTTGCCTTTGTTTTGTTAGATCTGATATTTGGGCATACAGCCTTGTACACAGGGTCAACAAATTGCCTCTGCAATGTTTATATCCTGTATCATTACACCAGGAATTGTGGTGAACTAAGGCCCTGAAATGCTTCACTATATGTGAGCAAATTTCACCTTTTGAAAGCTTAGTAAAGAGATGGCTTGTAAATGCGAACATCAGAGAGAGAGACTCTTTGAAACTGAAGACATAAAAGTGAATTGTTTTGTAAATAATCTTATTATGAAACTGTTCTCTTGTGTAAGATTTTGCTGTTTAAAAAGTATCTCAAATTGTTTCACATAGCTTGGTCAGAAAGGAACACAAAAAACTATTGGAATTGTATTTATCAAAAGTTTCAGAAATCCTTAAATGGTTTGGGAGTTTTGCAAGAATACACTTTATAATGGGATTTATAAGACTGTCTGCACTGCTTAAACTGGAGGATAAAAAAATAAAGAAATAAAAAAAAAAAGCACAAAAAGTTTAATCAGGTTTTACTGAGCCTGAAATAGGTTTGGCTAGAAATGAGAATATAGAGAATATAGAATACAATCTGCATCATTGTATTCATTTACACATTTACACATTCTATGAGCAACATTTGTCCCAGCTGTATCTCCATTGCTCAGAATACCAGTAAGGTGTAGCATGGTTACGTTTCCCTGTGTATTTTCTTACTGTATTTTATTGGAGGGTATTTTTTAAAAGTCAGCACATTTGGCATAGCTTTACGTTATTCCTTTATTGCTGAGGAAGAAATAAACAACATTGAGCAAAGCAGATGGAGCATTTAGGTGTATATTCCTTTAAGAATAAATCACTGTGTACCACAATGCATGTCCTGTTGATTGTATTCAGAAGTGAGATAGGAAAAGAGCCTGGAAACTTGTCATCTTTAGCCACTCAGAATAACATTGATAGAGATGGCTTTTACATAAATGTCATATCTTGGTATAGAGGTCATTGCTTCTCCATTATCTATTGAATATCTGTTTAAACAAACACTGTTATTCTTCAAGGCTTGTTTTACCAGGGCTGGGGAGTGGAACCACCAAGGTAGCTTATAACTGTAAATCTGATTTTAAACTCTGGAAACGACAAAGCAAAATGTGTTGTCTTAAGAAGAGTTCAAATCTTTCTTGATAATTTTCATATGAAGTTTGAAAGTGAGCAATGACTGATACTGGTGTAGGAGCTTTGATTCATAGAATTCACTGGACTTAGAAACCCCATTTCAGCACTTCCATGCCTCTAGCTGAGTAAAAGCAAATCCAGCTGAAGCTGCAGGGAGAATATAAGTTAATAGTAAAACTAAATTTTGTCAAAACAACATGGCTAACAACTCTTTTTTCGTGAAAAACAAATACTATGTGATCTTTTTAAAAGAGCAATCAGGAACTTTTATCATTTCCTAGCTTTAGAAATAAGTAGGAGTTAGGCAGCTGATGGTTTTGGCTTAGAGAATGTATGCTAAAGAGATGGGAGGATTCTGGATGTTAAAAATTCTAACTTTAATGAAGGAATGAAACCTCAGTTACATGCTCAAATTCCTTTACTAGCAGTAGAAGACTGTTGAAGAATGATATTTGAAAGTAACTGGCAAATCTTAGAGAATCTGTGCATGGCGTAGTCCTGGGCAAAAAGCATATTCCCATGAGAAAAAAGATATAGTAGAAATCTCTGATCCCAGCCAACTGACTGCATCTTGCGAGTAGGAAGGGACTAGAGAAATGCATAATTTCAGACAGTGATTTGAACTCCACAGGTTGTTGAATGAATCTTTCTAGGACGCATTAATACCAGAAATGGTGCTATACGACTGGACTTGGGTTGCTTAGAATGATAATTTGTGGGTTTATGTAGAATTTGGAATCTCTGTTGCTCAAAAAAGTAAAAGACAATGATCACTATTAAAAAATCGTAGAATCTATCTAATAAAACCATAGCTATGAAGATTTTTTCTGAATCTGCAAGAGCACTGCAATGTAATGATTATTATTGACACAGTATCTATAATATACTTTGTGTATACTCTTCTATCAAATTAACTTACTGTAGTCCATTATTTTATATGTTGTAATTTTGGAGATGTGACTTCAATTGCATGAGAAACATAACCCTAATAAACAATAAGAGTAGGTATTTTTGGACAAGTGTAAACTGTGAGAAGAAAAAATGTGGAATGAGGAAATATCATGTTAATCCAAATGTCCCATTTTGCTGTTGTCTTTGTGATCCTGGTTTCCTAAGTAAACCATGTTATATTTTTCCGTCATGCTGTCTTTCTCTGTCTTGCCATCTGTCTCTTATTTTAATTATTTGCTGACCAAACTCCGTCCAAATTTGACAAATGGATAGTTATCTGAATCGTATTATATTCCAATAATGCGTGTAAAGCCCCAGTTGAAGAAATGGTTGGTTGCATGATAAACTCACCTCTTTAGATCTGAATTTAATCTCGGGACCTACAGCTGAAAAAACCCTAAACTCTATTAGTGTCCCTCCTCCCAGATTTAGTCACTTCCAAAGTTGTAGCAGATCTGCTCTCAGCATGCTAGACTGGGTTGCTTTAGCTGCTATGCAAATGGAAACCAAGAAAAGCATCAGAACAAGGTTGATCATGAGAGGACTCACAGGGCAGAATAATGCTGAGATAATAGTTCCAGAGTAAGATAACATATATCCAGACATACAAACATGAACAACCAAGTACCAGCCTGGAAGAATATACCTCTGACAGTCCTGGAGTGGACTCCCATAAGCCTTTTTTATTGGGTTTCCATGACATTTATTGTGTCCCTGTGTGGTTAATCTTCTGTTAATCTGAGTTGTCTTCTTCCACACAGCTCACACTGTCAACTGTAGGAGAAATAGCACATTGAACATCTTTACCCATAGCATTGTGGACCAGTTTTATCCCATCACTGTTAGACCTCCACTCTTTTGGCATCTTTTGGGTCTCCAGCTTGGCTCTGCACTTACTCTGCATTTTCATTTTAGGTTCATGTTCATGTATACTCTAAAGACTTGATATCATGTTATTGTGGATTCATGTGGTGTAGCTATTCTACCAGCTTTATGCGACATAGCTGCAGATAGGCAGAGTTACATTTTCCCTAGCATACAGCCAAATTCTCAAAATCAGCCAGTTTCTCCTTGACCATCATGCCATTCAGTAGACATTAAAAGACCACATCAAAGAGAACTAGAAAGCGATAAATGGGAATGCAGAAGGAAATACTTATAAATAAGACTGCTTCTAAACAAACTGATCACCCAGAATTAGTGAGGCAAGAGGAGATGTGGCTTGATATTTGATCCATTTTGGTAATACAAGTAGAAGTGACAAAGAACTGCACTTAGGCTCCTGTCATAAAGGAGGAGTCTAAGTGCAGTCCTTCGTCACTTCTTATATTCCCCAAATTAATCAAAGTGGGAATTAGAAGACTTTATTTGAAAGTATTTTCAAGCGCTGAACTCAACTGCAGCTCAAAAATTGAAGTGATGTGCCAAAGCAAATGCCTCTGTTGCAGATGACTGTAGTTAATTATTCATAGTCACTGAACTGTAATGAAAACAGACCTGGAGATGCAGAAGTCATTTTATGCTTGCAATTCAAATTCACCAGCACTGAGCAAGCAGGTGCAGCCCCAGTAATTTGAGATAAAGAAGTTCTACTGGTCCACCAGCAAAATTAGATCGTTTTTCAATGTGCAGATGGCAAGAAGTTTTGGAAGAAATGGATGTGGTTGATTTGCTTTTCATAGCAGCTCTAATGTAGTGTGCAGCTATGTGCCATGTATTTACTACAACTTTTACTTTACTACAGCTGTTCTTCTGTCTGGAAGTGAATGCTTCCAGGCCATAGTAACAGATGATATGCAGGCAGCATGTTTCGCTGATTCCCAAAATGCTATAAATGGTAACAGCCTAGAATGCTAACGTTCTCCGTACTCTGCAAGATGAATGCCATTGTGCAGTATCAAGCTCTTGAGATAACACTATAGTCCTTTCTGCAAGATAAATTAAGTTTTTAGTCTGTAAGTCCCTGGGGTCAAAGCTAGAGCACAACAGGGAGCTAGCACAACAACGTGGAGCTTTGCTCTCAGTGTTGTTCTGTGTGGTTCCTTACATCGGTGCTGCTCACATTCCCATGGGCCAACCAACCAGGCAGAAACTACTTTTTGTGTCTCTCACTAGCCAGACTAGCTACTGTTTTTTAACATGTCCCCTCTGTTAAGGACATTGACACTGAGGGAGAGGGACAGGAGATTGTTTGCTTGATGTTAGCACTGTTTGGGATGTTAGTGTTTTGCCAGGAAAATGTTTCCCTTTTGGCACATTTGCTACACAGGGCAAGTCATTTCACTTACTCCTGAAATACAGCCTTCATAAGGGAAACGTGTAGATTCTGTTTCATAGCACAAAGTAGCATTAGATGACTTTCCTGGACAGAAAATGAAGGGCCTTTATAGCCATCCCAGCTTCCAGAGTGGAGGCTGGCAGAATGCAGGTGCCTAAGTCTGCCAGAAATAACATGACTCTTTTCTCCTGTGAAGGTGGCCATCTGTCCTGCTCTCCCCATGCTGCCTTGGAACCGTGCTGTGATCTTTGGCAACCTCATGCTTTCAGCCTACTCATTTGCGAAGTGGGGGCTTGTAATGTTTCCTTCACCTTCAAGGCCTGTTAGGAAGCTCTAAGATGGAAGATGCTAGAGAGGTCTAAAAATATCATGGCTGTTAAAATTCCAAGGGTATTTGGATCAGAAAATCATTGAGAAGCATCTGGAATATATCCAAGATCTAACAAGGCGCATTCTTTTCTAGTTAGACTTTGTCATCTGGGTGGCAATGAGTTAGTGAGAGAAGACCTTCTATTTCACATGTGCTCTAGAAAGAGACTGGATAACCATTTGTAATACAAGTAAGTGTTGGATAATACTCCAAATAGGGCCTCTTTGTATTTTCATGCTTCTGGCAATGGTGTCAAGCACATAAATATTGCAGTTCTGCATTGAAAGGTGATTCTGCTTAACAGAGAATTTAGATGGTTCAAAACTTCGTATCATTCTGACAAGAGACATATTTTAAAAATTCTTATAAAAAGAGAAAGCCACGGGATAGGATTCTGGGGCAGACATGTTGGCTCGCTTGCCCAAAGCCAGTGCAATGCCAAGAGCCCTAAGAAACCCAGCCTTTGTGCTGACTGATCCCAAAGCTTCCTGGGTTGTGAAGGAAAACTGTCAAGAGCAAACCATCTCTTCAGAATGTTTCAATTTTGCAAATAAGCAAGTGCTAGTGGAAAAAAAGTGAAAAAAACTCCAACCCTGCTGGAATTTTTCTCAGCAGTGCTAGTAAACATTAAAGTCCAACGGCTCCAGCTAAGCAAACAGGAAGGAGTACCCAACTGTCTAACTGTGCAATCTGGCAGTGGCAGAAAAAAAGACTAGGTTACACGTATGTTGGACCACAACAGCCAAGGGAGTTCTGGATCTCTAAATAACATCATGCAATGAAACACGAAAAGATAGTGTTTCTTTATGACTTTAACCCTGTTTTGCTATGCAGGTAATCAAGGCTGATTTTGTGATGAAGCCATCCAGAAGAGCATACTGGACCCTGCTCTTGGCCTAAATAAATAATTAAATAATGACCGTAGGAAAAATTCCCTCTGTTTGATTGGCAAAAACATTACTGGTATTCCAGTGCCTCCCTAATTTACAAAATTAGCCCTGAGGATAATTACAGCTGTCGTCTTTATAAAGGGCTTTGAGTTTTGCGCAGGTACTGCTCTATACATAATGTACAAAATAGTATTATTTCAGCATGGTTGCTGGGATACCAATATATTGCGCATCATGGGAATACTCATGCTAGTGATATTGCTAAGAGGAGGTGTAAGGAAAACCAGAAATATCTTCCTCACCCACTCTTCTTATTCAGTGTGATGGTAATTACTGTTCCTGCTTTCTAAACTTTGTAAACATCCCAACTGGCTGTGAAGAGGGCTGCTTTCATCCGATGGTTGCACACCCACCCTCCCTACAGAACCACACACACGAACCATGGTCCCTTGCCCATTGTGGAGCCCATCAGTACAACTCCTTACACTCTCAGTATTCAGCACATCCCAAGTAACTTGCTGAATTAGGCCCCGTTAATGAAGCTAAGAAACTATTTCCATCTCTCTGTGGCTAAAACACCTGTGTGTGGCATCCCATCCTATTACCTGGGCATTTTGCAAACAAATCGCCATCTAGGTCCACAGTTATTAAAAGCATTACATTTGTTGTAGCCTCCTAATCTATATTTCTTGCTTTCCATTTTGTTCTTTGCTTTGGGATTCATCTTTGGAAAGCTATGACTCACTGTACTCGGGCTCCTGCTGCTTGAAATTATAAGAAAGCTCCTCTTTCTACCCTCCCCCCAGCCCCCATTTCCTCATATTTTGCTTGCTGAAGCCATACAACACTGTACAAATGTTTCACCAGAAGGGAGCTGCCAGAGCATTCCCATCTGTCACATTAACATAACCAGACTGGAATTATTTTAAAAAATTTAAGACATCGTATGAAGGGAGGGAATGAATAAGGAACTGCATACATAACTAGGAAAACAGAGTGGGCTTCAGAATTGGACCCACCTTGAAACATCCCTTAACACCCTTCATGCATGATGAGCAACCATCACTTTGCCTACACAGTTGGTGCTTAGCACAACCGTGAGTTTCACCCTTGCTGTCTTGCTCCAGCCCATTATAAATTGATCTACCTTTACTAGAAGTAAAAAATGTGATGCCTTACAATCACCAGCGCTTCAGCGGGAATGCTTGAAAATTTATCTCTGCCTAAGTTTTCAAAGAGGGGAATGATTATAAGTTAACAACAAGTATCATCTCCTATGTCTTACCAAGTAATAATAACAATTAAGCAGTTATACAGCCTTTCACAGCCTAAGTCCTGCCCCACCAAAATCACTGAGTTTTGCTATTGCATTGGGCATGGCTATGCTAGGATTTCAACTTTGGGCATGGCAACTCCATGCAAAATAGTATGTTCAGGTCTTACCAAGTGAGCACTGAATGGCATCGCTCAGGAAGGAGAAGTGAAACAGCCAGCTGGGATGTATGCCTGCTCAGAGGAATTAACCTTGCCTGTTAACAAAGCTGGTTGTTTTGGACTTTGTGGCTCTGCCTCTATTTCTATGCAAAATAGACGTAAAGATGAGTTCTTAGCCCTGAGACCTGGTGACACCAAAAAGCTAAGGGCTAACTCCTTTTGAAGCAGATTTGTCTTGGACGGAGCTAGTTAGCACAGCCTGAAACAAAGCCGGGGCAACCTGATGAGTGAACGGTGAGAATGACCAAGAGCTGTTGCCCAGTCTTGCTTTCTGCCTCTGTGTCATTCAGCTTCATATACTTGTGCCATGTAGACTTACCATTTCACTCGGTCCTGTGGGCTTCTTCCGCTTTGGAGCTGTCCTGAGCAGGAGCACTTGGTGGCTGGCGTGCATCTTAATGGCTCATGGAGTTGCATTGGATGAATCTACATCATGGGGCATGATACTCAAGTTGTAAACCAAAGTCAGTAAAAGGTTGTAATTATAGCAGGATTTATATATATATCTTTTTTTCCTTAGGATTGCTTTGGTTCTGAGATGCAAGCACAGATAGTACATCTTTTTCTCAGCTCTTGAGTAGGAGGAGGGCTGAAAAAGTGTTACATAGCAGCTTTCCAGGAACTTTCTTAATTCTGTCTCATTCCCTATGTCACGTACAGCAGGTCTGTCATCATGTAGGATGCTTTTCAGCCTGTGTCTTAGCCAGTGCCCACTGTGCACACCATTGACACACAGTTCTCACTGGAGCTGAACACATACACTGCTGTGAGCCAGCTGTACTGCAGGCAAATTTGTGAAAACATACATGGACAGAAAAGGATGGCTTGAAAATTTGAATCCTAATTTGGGTTCCACCTGTTATGCAGATACTCTGTTGCGCTGGGGCCTTGCTCTATCTGTCAGTTTGTCTTCTGCAAAATAATGATAACCTTACAATAGTAATCCAGATTTTCAAAAGAGCTCAGACTCCCACTCTGACAGCCAGACTTTACAAGGAATTCATCTCCCATTTAGGCACAAAAATATAATATTCATATGTTGAGAAGAATTTTAACATGCTGAATCCTCAGCTTCTTACACAATCTGGGCAGCAGGGACTGCTGTGAGAGCTGCTGGAAACTTCAGAAAACTTGTTCCTTGTATAAGAACCTAAATGAGAATCCAGCTTTTCTGGAAATCTGGCTCCAGTTTAGGTGTTGAGTACTCAAAAACTTGAGTATGAGCTCTGGAAAATCTGGCATCTAACCAAAGGAGTTCTGTGAGGATAAATTAATTAATGTGGGGTAACAGTGATGACAGTACTAGTAAACTTCGTAAAGAAGAGAGGATTCATTTAATGTGGTGAAATTTCAGGGAAAACACCTCGTAGGCAAGAAATTAAAACTTACTGTGGGTCTGCCACAACACAAGGAGATCCACAGTAGGTTCTCCCATAGCTGGATTCTGCCACTGGTAGAATGGGTATTGTTGCCAGTGACAGATGTGATGATACTGGCACACAACTTTAGAAGTTTGAAAACATTAAAGTATAGGATTTAATGTAGTGGAGAAACATGTAGTAAATCTTTAATACTGACTTCTTAACCAAGAAGTACAAGGAGCATTTGAAAGCTGTTTCTCTATTGCTGTTAGTTTCATCAGAGTATTTGTTGTCGGGTGGACTTAGATTTTCCAGATGAACTAATATCCCTGCAGGAAATAGAAGGGAGATGAAGCAATGTCCTTGAAACACTGAGAGATTAGTTTTGAAAAGATTTATGTAAATATAACAATTAGGTTTTTTTTCTTTTGAACAGTTACTCTATATAAAAGGAAGAGAAGTGTGTCTGGGACATGCCTGTTGCTAATTCTGTGTTCTCTAGTAAATGCCTGTGACAGTCAAGGGTCTTCACTCATCCCCTCAGAGGCAGCCTTATAACCCTGTTTTGCGTGAGATTGTTCTAATGAGTAATAGTAAGGGGCTTACCTCTAATGTAGTTCTTTCATTTCCTGGTAGTTTCTCAAAGGCGGCTGAAGAATAACTCTATATCTGGCACATCCTCACTGTGTGCGATAGTCATGTCTTCAGCAGAAGCTGGGAGTGGTGTATCTCAGGGCTAGCAATATTTATCTCACAGCTTCATGTTCCAAAGACCATCTATCTCTCTGTTTTGTAGTGAGCTAAGCAGCCACAATCTAACAAATATGTAATTCTTATGAGTTCAGCAATTACCCTATTTCAGATCAGCAGAGGTACAGGTAAAGTACATTATCTTTTTGCAAATACGCTGGTTATTTGTGCACACATAGTTACATACATACATGCACAGCATAACACTTCAAGGCTAGTGGAAACCACCAGGTTGGCTTTTTTGTCTTTTCTTAACTATCTTGCTTCTTTTCTCAACACTTCTTTTATAAGCTAAAGCTTTATTTTCTTGCCCTTGAGATACTTAACTCTCATGCCTGCTTCTGCTGATTTAGAAAAGAGAAGAAGTACTGGGAAAATTAAACGATTTCTGGAATGTGTCAGCAACAAGTATATTCTCTTGGGATAGCCTTTGACATACAGAAACAATAAGTTTGAGAGCGGAAATTGGTTTCCCCATGGCTGATGGTTTTCCTGGATTGGCTTACTCTACTCCCAGAGTGCTGAAGCTATTGAATGCTCAATTAGTATTCCCCAAAGTGTCAAAATGAATTGAACTGACTCCAGAAATTCTTCACTGCAGTTCATGTATCATTTCTTAGGCTTTGAGAAAAAGACCTACTGTTTCACTGGGTACAGTAAACAAACTCTCCCCTTTTCAACCTTGTGCCACTTTGCTTTTTTTGCTTGGTTCAAGGACACCTGCAAAAATAAACAAGAGTGGCAAGTTATTGCTGCCAGAATGTGTGGAGCACCTCAGCTAACTAGTTTATAAATAGTTAGACAGATGGAATAATGACTATAGTATCTTGAAGTATTTTTGGTTGGTTTTGTTTTGCTTTGGGCAGTTGCTATATTACACTGTGTGATTCTGACAACAGTAATGGATTCCCAAAGTACAGATGGCAGGCTACATTTTGAGCTACAGGCCAAAATCATACTGCCAAGGCCAAGGACTCAAAAATCATGACCTACATTTCACCCCAAATAATGGCATTTCTTCAGAAGCTGGTGGGACTGGGTCTGTAGTATTATTTTTTTAAAAAAAAAGTCACTTGTATTTCATATTTCTATTTTTAAGTCTTTTTAGTGTGTTTGGCCACATTTTTATCTCATCTTTATAAGTTAGAGTCATAAATTTCTTGCTTAGTAGTAAAAACAGAGACCATAGTGTGACTGTAAAAGCCAGGGCGCCAAGAAAAATGCTAATTTTCACTAGAAATTACAAAATGACAGAAGTTAGAAATTAATTTTTCAGGCACAAAAAGTTGCCAAGGACAACCCATTCTGGTTTACCCCAGTGCAAATTCCAAGAAAGCTGTACCTCAGCTTGAATAATTCACTGAGGTACTCAGGTGTAATAGTCTTTCCAAGTCTTACTTGCATTAACTCCATTAGATTTCCTTACTATAATCATTCTAGACGTTGTCTTTGCTAGTGGTGGTGGCTTCTTTTGTGTTGGGTAGGCACCCAGAAACCAAAACAAGACTTGGGTAAGCTGGCTGCTAGGCAAGACTGAGTACATCACTCACCAGGGTGTTCAGAAAAATGAAAAAGCAGGCATTATTTGAACTTTAAACCTCTAATCACATTTAGATTTTAATATGAACTAGCAAAGAAATTTCTACCAAATTGCTATTTTATTCTGAAACAAATGAGCTTTAGTACTTTGATGCTTTGCAGTGAGATCAAGGACAGTTTTTCAATAAATGAGACACTTAGCCTTGGGTAAGTCATGAAAAGCAGTTCTTCCCAGTTCAATCAGAAATTAGTTACAAGTAAACTGCATGTACACGATCTTCCCTGGAAAATGATTCAGGAAAAGAACTGACCAGAGAAGACAGGCAGAGAGTCAGTGGGTAAATTTGCAAATATACTTTCTTAGCCCCTGACCTCTGACAGGCACACTGCAGTTTATTAATTGATAATTTTGATAATGGGATGGAGAATACACTTATGGTACTAAGCTAGGATGAACAAGAAAAGTGTCAGAGAAAGGAATAAGAATTGAAAGTTATCATGGTGAGTTGGAGAAGTGGTGTAAGATGACCATTCTATTAGGAAAAAGACCACTTCTGTTGTGGTGCAGCATAGAGCAGTTGAAAGTGTGTCATAGAGCTAATGACATTAATGACTTAAACACAGACTGAGGCATGTCTGGATGGGTATCGCTTCATCCAGCAAGGATTTGAGGGTTATAATGAATCAGAAGCTATGACCATGAGACAATCAGCCTTAGCCAAATCGGGAAAATATTGTAGCAATATGTTTAATCCCGAGCATCATCTGTAAGAAGGTTGAAATTATCACTCCACTCGACTTGGAGTTTCTTAAGACTAAGAGAGCAATGAGCAGCATACTCTAATACTTAAAGTGTACTTGTGGATAGAACAAAATAAATGGCCTTAAATTTGCACTAAGGAGGATTCAGTTAGACTTTAAGGACAAACATCTAACAGCAAGGATGGTGGACTCCTCGAAAAGATTGCTGTGGGAAGGTTGAAGAATCACAGAAGGCTTTTACCACAAGATAAACATCCATCAAGAATAGACTGAATATAACTTTCACAGGGCAGATTCAGTGACCTCAAGGTCCTTATTTTCAGTGATTTTTTAGGAAAGCCTTTATGAAGGAGGAAGAGCTCAATACAATACTTTCACCATTTCTTTGCCTGTTTGGCAAAATGCAAAATGTTGCAAAATGCAACAACAGACAGTGCCTCCTTTTGGCACTTACTGATTCTGACATTGACAACAGCAGCCGTTCATTGCAAAAGGCAGCTAGCAGAAGCAGTTCAAAGGCAACTGGAGAGGTAAGATGGGGCTATTGACCCAGGCTGTACGATGCATTGCAGCTTCTGAGCCATGTGCCATCACAGGATGCTCAGTAAAGAGGTAATGTTATCATCACCATCCACCACTCATTTGCTTCCAGCAGGGATAACAGAGCAACATAAAGAAAAGCATTCAGAGCTCAGCTCCTTCAGGCTTCACAGCGCACATGAGGATGCATCTGTCTGGCCTGGAGATTTATGAAGGCCCCTTCCATGCTTCACCTTCTCTTTTTTTATCCTTTAATGGCATAAATGCCACTACAGTAAGGTATGTTGTCCATGTATAGGCTTCTAGCAGGATTTTCATTTGTCATCTGTGAGAGAAATCTAATGAACTACTTGCCTGACTTCCTCCTGGATGCTGTTGTATAAGCTAAAACTGCTACCTAGAGCTTCAGTCCTTATAGGCTGCAGACCTTGTTCTGACTTGTTATGCATGGAAGAAATTACTTTAAAAATACACTTGAGCAAGCCAAGAGAAAGAGATAATGAGAGTCAGAAATAGATCATTTCCAAGCGCGGAGTGTGTACAGCCCTTGAAACTCTGTTTTAATTTTAGTTTTCAGCTTTCAGTCTAAGAGTGCAAAACGTTCTGCGAGAGTGGGAGAGTGAGTGCTTTGAAACACAAACCAAGGCTTGTTCTTCGGCACAAAAACTATTACTGGATTTGCTACTACATCAACAGCTTTACTAAATTGACTTGGGTGTATACACCGTGTTTCCTAAAGTAATTTCTTTCTTCTGAAATGTCCCCATCTCATATTCCCATATTGAAACTATTTAGTCAATAAATAAAACATTAGGTAGGCTGCTAAACAGAAACAGACATCAACTCAAAGAAGACGAATGGGTGAAGAAAGCGGTGGCAAATACGGGAGAGTTGGGATTAATGGTACATGGAAACTTCTTCTATTGGAAATAATGTTCATAGCATTTTCTCAGCATCATGCTTAGAAATTAGGGCAGACAGATTGGCTGGTCACCTGTACTACTTGTGTTTTATTGCCTTCCTACGGACTTATTTTCCTGGGATAAGATCTGTTTATTCAGCTAGCACAGGTCTAGCAAGCAGAAGGAGAAAGAAGCACAAAGCATTTGCACAAGGCATGGAGGGACAGAGTGTCTCTATATACCTGTATTTAGGAAGCTATTTAGAATCGTAGGATCATAGAATCGCTTGGTTGGAAAAGACCTTTGAGATCATCAAATCCAACTGTACCTGTGCACTACTAAATCATATCTCTAAGCATTTCATCTGCTCGTCTTTTAAATACCTCCTGGCATGGTGACCCAACCACCTCCCTTGGCCAACTGTTTCAGTGCCTGATAACCCTTTTGGTGAAGAAATTTTTCCTCATGTCCAATCTGAACCTCCCCTAGCACAACTTGAGGCCATTCCCTCTTGTCCTATCATCTATCACTTGGGAGAAGAGACCGACACCCACCTAGCTACAATGTCCTTTCAGGTAGTTGTAGACAGTGTAAAGTCTCCCCTCAGCCTCCTTTTCTCTAGGTTAAACAAAACCAGCTCCCTCAGCCGCTCCTTGTAAGGCTTGTTCTCCAGCCCCTTCACCAGCTTCGTTGCTCTTCTCTGGACATGCTCCAGGACCTCAATGTTTTTCTTTTATTGAGGGACCCAAATCTGAACACAGTATTCGAGTTGCGGCCTCACCAGTGCTGATACGGGGATACAATGACTTCCCTGGTCCTGCTGGCCACACTGTTTCTGATACAGGTCAAGTTGACTTTGGCCTTCTTAGCCACCTGGGCACACTGCTGACTCATGTTCAGCCGGGTGTCAATCAACACCCCCAGGTCCTTCTCTGCTGGGCAGCTTTGCAGCCACTCTCCCCCAAGCCTCTAGCGCTGCATGGGATTTTTATGTCCCAAGTGCAGGACTCGACACTTGGCCGTGTTAAACATTATCCTGTTGGCCTCAGCCCATTGATCCAGCCTGTTCAGATCCCTTTGTAGAGCCTCCCTACTCTCAACAGGTTGCCACTTCCTCCCAGCTTAGCGTCCTCTGTGAACATACTAAGGGTATATTCAATCCCCTCATCCAGATTATTGATAAAAATTTTGAACAGAACTGGACCCAACACTGAGGAAAAAAAAAAAACCCTCCATAGAGCTGTGCCATCGGGAATGGTTGGTTCTTGCTGACACTGCAGAGTCAGTCCAGCTGTGGGCTGCGTTTGCTAGTCCATGCCGGAGTCATACATACTAAACTGGGCATATGTCAACAGTGTCTCTGAAGTCACTTTAATGTAAGCAATAAGGCTACTTTCTGGAGAGACAAGTGGCAGGTCTTAGAACACATGCTTGGTGAAGGGCTGCTTTGTTAGATGGTGAGGTGAAACTTGTGAAGGCAAGCCAGAGCCAGTTTTCAGTCTACGATACCACAACCTAGACTGTGTGCACTCAAGTTTGTCATAATGTACAGTAATCACATTTCCAGCGCATATCCCCTCCATCACACCTTCTCACAGACAGCCTCAATTCAGTTTAACTAAGCAGCTACTCTAGGAAAAAAGGTCATGTAGACCAGAGCACCTGAAATAGTAGACTATGCAACAGATTATTTGTAATCTCGCAGCAATGAAATTAGGTTTCCATAAATAAGTATAAATAAGTCCCTAACAAACCTGTATTATTTCAATATGGCATAACATTAATCTAAATGAATATAAATTAAATGCAAATGTGGAGACTTTAATTGAAGGGATTACCCAAAATGGTTAGTCGCATCATCAGTTACCGTCTGTTTTCTCCCAGCAGTTGCACTGTCGTCTGTCAGAGTTTAAACAATATGTCATCAAGGGTACTGGAACACATGCTTACCTTCAGACCTCTCAGTAGAATTATAGAATCATAGAATAGTTAGGGTTGGAAGGGACCTTAAAGATCATCTGGTTCCAACCCCCCTGCCATGGGCAGGGAGAATCCACTAGATCAGGCTGCCCAAGGCCCCATCCAACCTGGCCTTGAACACCTCCAGGGATGGGGCATCCACAGCTTCCCTGCGCAACCTGTGACAGTGTCTCACCATTCTCATACTGAAGAAATTCTTCCTAATGTCCAGTCTAAATCTGGCCCTCTCCAGTTTATTCCCATTCCCCTGGTGCTATCCCCACAAGCCTATATGAATAGCCCCTCTCCAACTTTCCTGTAGGCCCTTCAGGTACTGGAAGGTCGCTATCAAATCTCCTCTGAGCCTTCTCTTCTCCAGGCTGAACAAGCCCAACTCTCTCAGCCTGTCCTCGTAGGGAAGGTGCTCCAGCCCTCTGATCATCTTTGTAGCCCTCCTCTGGACCCATTCCAGCAGCTCCATATCCTTCTTATGTTGAGGATTCCAGAACTGGACACAGTATTCCAGGTGAGATCTCACAAGAGTGGAATAGAGGGGCAGAATCACTTCCCTCGCCCTGCTGGCCACGCTTCTTCTGATGCAGCCCAGGATACGGTTGGCCTTCTGGGTTGCGAGCGCACATTGCCAGCTCATGTCAAGCTTCTCATCAACCAGCACTCCTAAGTCCTTCTCCACAGGGCTGCTCTCAATCACATCATCCCCCATCATGTACTGAAAACAGATATTGCCCTGACCCAGGTGCAGGACCTTGCACTTGGCCTTGTTGAACCTCATGAGGTTCTCACAGGCCCACTTCTACAGTCTGTCCAGGTCCCTCTGGATGACATCCTGTCCTTCCCCTGTGGCAACTGCACCACTCAGTTTGGTGTCATCCACAAACTTGCTGAGGGTGCACTCAATCTCGCTGTCAATATAATTGATAAAGATATTAAACAGCACCGGTCCCAGTATGGACCCCTGAAGGACACCACTTGTCACGAATCTCCATCTAGACTTTGAGCCATTGACTTTGACCACTACTCTTTGAATATGACCATCCAGCCAGTTTCTTATGCACTGTATCATCCACCCATTAAATCCATATCTCTCCAATTTAGAGAGAAGGATGTTGTGGGGGACCATGTCGAAGGCTTTACGGTAGATCCACTACTTCAAACTTCTTGTTGTATGTGTGCTCAAAGATGTTGCTGACTCACAGCCTGAGCAGACATCCAAGACATTCAGTTCCAATCAATAACATGAGCTTTTGTGTGTGCATCAGAAGAGAAAACAGCACCAGATTTTTCTCTCCAAGGTTCATTTAGCCCTAGTTAGCCTGCGATGTGCTACTCATCTCAAGCGGGAGGGTTATGGTGGCATTTCAGCTTACACATGGATTGCTTTTGGCTTTGTGGTCAGCTCATGCTAGTGAAATGTAAGTTTTGCCAAGGGTTCCCATGGGCTGTTTTGGCAGCTGCAAACCCACGGTGCATAGAAGTGCATTGTCCATGACTTTTTCCTTCTAAATTGTAGACCATTTGCTTGGGAAACCTTCTGGACCTGTTTAGGTTGAGCACAAGGTTGAGCAGCCTGGACTATAGCTAACCTAAAAGAGGTGGACAAAAACTTCTACAGATACAAGGAGATTACAGCTTATTTCTAATGTCTCCCTGGAACTGCTCTGCACAAGCCACCAAGAAGCAGCCAGTGGCAACTCATGTTTTCCACACACTGTGGAACTACAGGGATTTAACCTTCTGGTGAAAAGTTTTGTGTCTCATTTCCAGTGCCTCAGCTTTTGTTCCCTGATGACAGAGGGACTACCTGGTGTTGAGGAATTTCATTCTCACACAAAATCTTAAACCTGAAATCTTAATTTAATTTTATTTTTTTCCTTTAGGTCTTTTTTATTGTTTCAGGACTTTGGTGGTAATTTATGCTCTGTTATTTGATTTTTATTACACAAGATGCGAAGATTTATATTAATAGAGGAAAATGCATTTAAAATGTCTCCTAATATATTTCCCTTGAAATACATGCAGATTACAGCTGCTGCAATAAACTCATAATCTTTGAATGCTAGAATGGAAATGTTTGACATTAACAGGCTGCTTTTAGAAATGAAATATGTGTAGCAAGGACATGGCGAACTTACAACTGACATCTAATTGTAACTGCATTTGAACTTTGCGTGCTATTTGAGATTGGAGGTGGGGGAGGAGAATGTTAACTTTTTACACATACCTTAACACTTCTTGATGTCAACCAGAAGCAGAGGCAGCAGAATTCCACAGGAAAGACTGCTTCCTTGGCAGTGTGGAGCTGTGAGGAAACAAGGAGTATGTGAAATCTTGTGAGAAAGTCTGATATCTCCTATTTTCTAGTTTCAATAGTTTCCATGGAAATTGAATGCTAGGGAATGCATAGAAAGATTTGTATCAACTGCAGCACAAACTTTAAAAATCTGGAATGGTGTGGTATAACTTGAGGAATTGTTTGATTTGAATTAGCACTGAGTTCCCAATGTGCCCTGGTTAAATATGTGACTGGGAGACCGTGAAAGTAGACATCCATCCTGCAGGAAGGCGTATATGCCTTCCTGCGTTATTATATGTTCATTACTTTCAGAACATGAAGGCAGGCTTTACATATTATCTGGTCTCTGACCAGATTCCCTACTCTGCCACAGCAGTTTTGTGCTACTAAGATTTTACTGGTTTATCTCACTGTGAATCTGATGTAGATTTACAGAGTAGAGCAGAGAATAAGTCAGGGTTTAGAAAATCTGGATATTTGAAAATAAAATATTACAGTAGAGCTGTAGCTTATACTACCATTAGCAATCCTTAGGCTTAACTAAGACGACCGGTTTTGTACACATGAAACTCTCGCTGAATTCTGCTGGCACTGACAGAGCAGTGACTAATTACTGAAAACAAAATATGTTTGCCTGTTCTGGATTCCTTTTTCTAAGAGTCTGGATGCTTTTGATATATGTAGAATTATTGAAATCTTCCTTTGAAAAATGAATGTAGGAGTGTGGGTCTAAGCATGACAAAGACCTTAGACCTCTACTTTTGAGTTGTGGAAGCCTTGTTATAAGTTATTCATCTGCTGGGAAGGTTTTTGTTTACATTCTAGGCATTAATTGCAGGCTTAAATAGTTCTTTTACCTTGTCCAAGATTATCCCATCAGAAGGAAATCAAGCTCAAAGTGGTTCTACAACTTTAAAGGGAACAATTATTTTCCTACTTTTTGAATGATCACGTACAAATACAATGCTATCTCTGTCATCAGAAACAAACAAGAAAACCAACCTCTAACTTATTCTACTTTAATAAGATCAATAATTTGCTATTTTTTATAAAGGAGTCAATTTAGTGTTTAATTTATGAATACATTCCATCCTTGCTATGCAGCTATCAAAACTTATGTATGCCAAAGACCAACCCAGTTAAAAGAAAGTCATACATTTTCATCACCTTTTCACTTTTCTGTTTAGAATAATGAAAATAGGCCAAATTCTATTTGGGGCAAGGTCAAAGTAATTTCAAAGAAATCAGTAGAATTCACCTGCAGTTATTTATGTAACTGAAAGCAGAATTTGATCCAATAGTGTTAAGTGAGCACTCTTAAGATTGGAAATAGCCGTTTCTAGGCACATGTATCATTAGATCAAATTAGATTTTACCTCTTGAAGCATTTTAGCTCAATGGAAAAACAGGCGTGGAAGGAATTAGTCAGTGAGGAAATCGGTGTGTCTTCTGCTGTTTATATTGTTTTCTTAATAAGTAAGAAAGTTTTAAGTTTATAGTGCAAATTCCTTTTTGCTGATTGCTTTGGGCATTTTGTGTGCCTTATTTTTGAAAACTAGAATGTTTGTTCCTATGAAATCTCCCTTTCTAGTAATTAGGCATTATTAATGTCATTTTGTTTATGTTATGAAAGACTCAGAACTGTTTCTTTGCTACATAAAAATATGAAAGAAACCACAGTTTCATCCCTAAAAACATTTGAGGAAAATACTCATATGTTTGCGTTCATCCTATTTCAGGAAACTAAATTTAGTCTTTAATATCTTTTAAAGAGAAATCACAAGGGAAAAAATGGGAAAAATTATTTATTTTTAAATAATTAACATTTTTTTTAAATGGAAAAAATTATTTATTTGAGGTACTCAAAAGAATTTTAGTTGGGAGCTTTGTCTGACTTGATAGGACTTCTGAAAATATCATCTTCAGCACTTTGAAGAGATAAACTGAAAGAGATTTTGCTATTTCATTAATTCCGGGAATTATAATTCACTGCTCATGAACCTAAAAAAGCACACAGAGTAAAGCATGTGTTAGCACATTAAGCCAGTACAGCTTGAAAGCACAGATCACAATTTTAACCAGCTCAACAAAGGTGCTACATTACTGACAGTCACCAAAGGCCTTTGTAATAATGAACATACTAAACAATGAAGATGCAAATAACAGGATACTTGGATGAGTTTTACGATTACGTTCTCTCCTTGGCGGCTCTTATTTTATTTTGTTTTTCCTAAAGAAATATGGGATCTGTGTAGTCAAGTGTTTCATTTGGAAGGTCATTAGATTAAGTAGAATAGAGTCAAAATTAAAAGAACATATGTTCATATTTGTTCATGTCCTAGTCTTGACTGTAGTGGGAGTTGAGAGCTGATTCTCTTAGATGAAGCCCTGCATGCTAAAAACTTTAGCGTGAAGCTTTACTGCAGGATTTTCTTTAATTATATTAATTTGGTAATATAATAGAATATTTCATAAATATATGGCTAATCAAAAGTCAATTTATAAGTGAAGAAATTACTTCTTAGCTGGGATGTAAAGACCTTTCTTTTACTAAATGTGTGCAGTACTGTAGCATCAAATGTGTTAAGGTCATTTTTCTCCAGTGAAGCTTTACAGAATCAGATCTAAAACTTAACTGCCCCAGTGTCTGCCTTCTCCAATCAATGAGGCAGATCTCAGATATACAGAAACTTCATTCATTATGAAGGCTTTACCTTCTACCCTCCATCTTGTATATCAAATGGGTCAGAGGTTTGAAAAAATAATAGAGGATTGTGTATCTAAAGGTTGTGTAATAGACGCAAAGGAATTAAATTAAGGTATTGTGGACAACCTGAATGCTAAATACTTGAAGCCTGATTTTTGACAAACTTAGCAAGCATATTAATAACAAGAACAACAACAACAAAAAGGTGTCTATGACAGCTAGTATTAAAAAAATGGAAATCCCATTAATTTTATGCACATAGCATACTTAAACATTTATATTATATTTCATGTAAATGAATGTATTATATATAAGTGGTGGAGATGTAGGCACATAGAATTGGAAGAGAGCTTTGTTGGCCAATGAGTCCATATTATGAGTTCCCTCTCAGTTACTTACTTTCTACATGAAGAGTGTGTTTAATAAAAATGCCACACTTGTAAATTTTTTTCTATTCTGTAGATGGTGTTTTATTTATAGAGTATTTGAAGAAGACATTACACTGTAGAAATCAATAGCATGTTGCTTTGATAATGTGATGATGAAAGGGATTAGGAACATGAAAAATATGAGGACATGCCAAAGGTGCTTCTTCCGTCAAATATTATTACTTAGTTTAAGTTAGAAAAGAGGAAGAAGATTGCCTCAACTGTTTCCATGTGTTTGTCATAGTGCTTTCAAGGTGTAATAGTGTGTTAATTAAATCAAGCTTTAGGTTTTTATAGTAGTACTACTTTACCTTAGATACCTGTGTGTTGTCTGATGAACACTGAATCAAGCTACCTTTGCACATAAACATTCTCTCTTTGACTCAGTCTGATTGAATATGCAGCAGTAAGCTCATGGATTTTAAGGGTGCTTTGCTCAGAAAGGAATTGAGGAAAGACATGAGGATGCGGCCATCATGCATATGTCAGTTATTCACAAAGTAAAGTGAGTACAACGAGGTTGACAAGTATATCATCTAAATGTGCTTGTGATGTTCATCCAGAACAGAATGACTACAACGCTGACTTTAACCTCAATTTAATCTAATTGATTAGCTCTTCTGTCTATAATTCAAAAAAGGTCTCTGCTTTCAGAAATGACAACTAAAACCAGGAGAATGATACCTATGCATCTGATTTTTAGATTATCTAAACGGCTCTACTTATGACCTGTGAGGCAAAGTCATGAACCTGCTGTTTCATAATGTGAACTGTAATTAACACTGTCAAAATAATCAGACAGTTCTGTTCGTAAACTGCCACATCGTCATGTATTTTTTGCAGCTGCACAGCAAACTGCTCTAATGTACATTTTTGGAAGTTAATTGTCCACCATGATAATTGTCCAGACATTGCGTTATGTACCTGGTCCTTGGTGCACCTAAGTATGTGCTATCAGGTGTGCACATAACATTGCTCCGCACAGCACCCACAGCCCAGATTGACGTGGGTCAATTTAATTATAGTTGCAAAACATAATTCTCCATCCAAAACACAGTAGTTTGGGGATGAGGGGTGAATTTGCAATCGAACTCTTCCGCCTCCTCCAATAAAATTGTCATCACTGACCTTGATATATCAAACATTTAGATTTCAGTTTCCAGTGCAGTATGCTAAATCCCAGTAGAAAGCATGGGTTTAAGAAGGAAAGCATATATAAAAATGAGGTATTGCTGGCAGTTACTGACAAACTGCACTGAACCAAAGTTTTTTAGGTAATTCTGTAACAATGTTCCCACTCTTTTACAAGCTAATACTATATAATGGATGTATCTGTTTCATTTCATGCAGATAATGATATAAACATCAGTATGCGGTTCAGTAAGATGGTTATGAGAATGCATTACTTTGCTCCAGTGATTTCTGTTGTCTGATGTTTCATTGCTGTGTACTTTCATTTGTAACATAAGCAGTTCAGGAGATGACCAAAGCACTTTGCAGAACCCCTAGTTAGGAGTGATAGGAAGGGATGCCAATGCAGTGGGAACAGGACATAGTAGGAATGAAGTCTTAGGGCCTTTAGGGCCTGAAGAGTTGAGACGTGGGTCACAGTACCCTCTTGCCACCAGAAATGGAGCTTGGATGGCCATGTTGAAAGCGTGAGCAGAGCTGGATCATTTTGTTCAAAATGAAACATTGCATTTCTTTTCTTCAGGTTAGTAAAGCCTTATGTTTACACCTTTCACAAAATGAAATCAAATCAACAACGGAAAGGGTATTTCCAAGGCAAAATCGCTTTGTTTCGCCTGAAACAATTTTCTCCTTTCCTTAGGACCAGACTGCTTGCTGATCTGACAAATTATTTCGGTGTCCCTGAAGCTGCATTTTCCTTTTATTATTATTTTGTTTACAAACCTCCTTTCTTTGCTTTCTCCTCTCATGTCTCTGGACTGGTAGTGTAGCATACTGCTTCCACCCTCATCCAGCTGTGTGAAGCT
The DNA here is from genome assembly GCF_017976375.1 of Cuculus canorus. Taxonomy (NCBI): domain Eukaryota; kingdom Metazoa; phylum Chordata; class Aves; order Cuculiformes; family Cuculidae; genus Cuculus; species Cuculus canorus. The sequence continues at coordinate 140,888,748 of NC_071401.1, forward strand.
GCTCTACTCCATTTACTCCCTATATTCTACTGAAAACAAAAACTAGCTGAGTTCTTACTAGAGCTGAAAAGAGGCTGTCTATTCCTCCCCATCCAATGTGTATACATGTAAATCCTAAACAGGAATATTTCTCAGTCCTTTGATTAAGGAGGATATTTTTCTATACACACTGGGTTCCCAGGATGACAGGCAGACAGATAGCATAGCGATGGCAATGACCTCTCAGTTAGAAGCTGCTTCCTTTCAGTGGAGCTGCAAAAGTCTCACCACGTGATACTCCCAGTACATTGCAAACGGGGCTGGCTTACAGCACCAACAGTTGATTACTGTGTCCTGAATGGTGGGAAAAATATTCTAATGCAGTGGTTTTCAACTGTAGGTCTGAACAGAGCATGGAGCGACATGCTGACTTTCCATGTTCCTCTGAGCCAGGTAGTCTGGCAGTTTGAAAGGAATGTTAGGGTGCATCTCAAGACACTTCTGGCTGTGCTGAGGGCACATCCATCATGGTCTCATCCTGATTGCTTACCTCTTGGAAAAAGAAGAGGTGGGCAGAAGGAGCGATAAAAGCAGACAGCCCTGCTGCTAGAAGCAGCAGCCACGTCTCAGGACATTCCTCAGCTCTGCAAGGCAAACTGTGAGCACTGCAAGGCAAAACAACAGCATATTTGAAAACTTGATTTTCTAAATCTGTGAGATCTCACTAAACTGATGAGCGAAAAGAAAAATCAAACAAAATATTTGCAGCTGTTTGAATGGGAAATTTGTGTTTGATTCAGATTTAAAAATCAGGTTTTGTTCATGTATCAGCATACCATTGCTGCACTGGTTTTTACAAGACACCAGATGCTGATCTGAAATGCTTCACAGAAGCCATTATCAGTTCAGGAGATTTAGGAGGCTGGTGATAAGGGAAGATAGAGCAGCTCTGTAGATTGTCTCCTTACACATAGATAAAGTTTGAAGTGGACACTTTAATCTACATTTGATATCTTCTGAAATAAGCAGGGTGGTTACACACGCCCACTTTTCTGAATAATACAACTATTGTGTTAAACCTTTCAGAAATTAGTAGGTTAATTCACCATCCTTCACTGAAGAGGCAGTTGCAGAGATTCTTTTATAAACTGTTTTGTTTGGGTTTTTTTACATCAGTTTTGGAGGCTACTGCTAGCATTTGCTTATTATGGTTTTAAGTAGGATTTATTTACAATGCACCTGAAGCTGTTTTCAGAAGGGTGGGGTTTTTTTGTGTATGCTGTATCAACAAAACTAAGAAATAATTCTATATGAAGTTGATAAGGTATAAATGTTAAAGGTATAAATGTAAGTTTAGGGAGTAGTTGTAGTTAAGTGTAAATATTTTCCATTTGAGTTTTTAATTGCTCCACCCGGTTTAAAAGAACCTTTCTAAGTCAGGCTGGAGCCACTCTTGGGAGGGAGTCCCTTTGATGGAACTGCTCGTGACTCCCTTTGTATAGACGCAGCATCATGGCAAAATACTTAGAGTAAGTTAGAACAGAAGGTGATCAGCCTATTTGCAAGTCCAGATCTCCGCATTTACAGTTCCGTTGAACCTGTCTGAAGTCATTTGAAGGCACTGGTGTGAGGAGCAGAGGTGGAGAACATTACCAGAATCCTGACACTGTAACAGAGGTGACTGCATGGAGCAGCTTCGGCTATAGCACTGCGCACGCCCCAGCTTAGAGCAGTGGCTGGAAGGGAAGAAAGAAAATAAGGGAAGAAGGAAGCATAGACAGGGATTGCACAGTACAGCCAGGGTGCCTGCTCCAGGGTTCCCCTCTTCCTATTCAGAGTTGAGTCCTCTGCAGCGAGCTTGCCATCACTTAGTGGGAAGAACAGTGTTCATATCATAAAAATGTTCAAAAGGAGGCTGAAGTATTAGAAATAAGAATAGCCTTTGTCAAGGAGATTACAATTAGTGGACTTTAATTCCCTGGCCCTGTGGTCTAAGTTTGTAGTCCAGTAAAGTTTTGGGGTTGGGGATAGAGACGGTATTTTTTTGCTTGGGTTTTTTTTGTTGTTGTTTTTGTGTTTGGTTTTCTTTTTAATTGTGGCAAGTTTAGGTATTTGCAAGCAGGCTTTTCTAAGTAACTTTGTAAGCTTGATGACATAGGCTAACATTTGCAGCTTGTAATAGCTGAAATATTCCAGTATGCTCAAGTGATTTAAGTGCCTCAGGGATTGCTACCCTAATTCCTTGACAGCAAAACTTAAAATGTCACTTATAAAAGAAGAAATTACAGCAAACACGCATAGGAATAACATCATAATAGCATCATTTACAGTTAAAAGATAACTAAACATTGCTAGAGAAGGATAAAAACCAGAACAATGGTATCCAAATATAACCAGCCTTTCAGACAGACTGAGATCTGGTTACAATCTTTATAGCTGAAGCATCCTTCTAAATATCCCTGGAAGGAATGTAAAACAACTAGCACTGTAGTATGAGTCACTTTCAGCTAAGGGGGTCTAGAGGTGGTGAAGACAGCACTGAAAACAGATTGAATGTTAGGGGAGCCATAGGACCAATAAAATAAATAGCCAGTGTTGGGATAAGGGGAAAAGTCAATAAAATCTCTCTTAAACTTCATGTGTTTGGTTCTGAACAACAAAGCTGTTGAATTGTGCAGAAATAAAATGAAGGAAATTAAGTATTTACCTAATGTAAATGGAAAAGGAAAGGGAAACAAGCAGAGAATACACATTACCTGTTAGTATTTGTATACATAAAGTCAGACTCAAGCTGCAAAGAAAACTGTTCAGAGTATGTCCATGCTGTCAAATAACTTATCTATATGCTTTGGTCCCAGATCTGGTCCTTTGGTCATCTGCATGGGATGGAGTAAAACTGACTTCCGCTACTCCCTTTCAAGTGGTTTGCTGAGAGTAGTTTACTCTGTGGACTGTTCTTATAGCGTGAATTGTTCTCCCAACATGTCCACATCAGCCTTGCACTGTCAAAGACCCCTAAACACTCTTCTGTTACTTTCCCAAGGCATGCAATAACCACTTGTGCTCTTGAGCTATAGAAACACCACTCTCTTTTAAGCTCTCATATTTCCTACATAAGCTCTCAGGCACCACTAAGTGAAAAAATGCAAGAAAGGAAAAAACATTCTCTTAGAGCCATGGAGTCTATAGGGAATCAGGGCCAAGTGCTGGGTGGTGTCGAGGCAGCTGATTAATTCTAACCTGGGTTAAGGCTGAATGGTTGGAGTGGGACCCAGTTAAAAACACTGGTCTGGGCAGTTCCCTGGGCAGATGCCATTAGCAGGGTACATGGTAGGCTCTCTCAGAGAGTCCAGTTGGGGTACTGCACTCCAGTTAGGTTACATAAAACTACTGTTAAAACTATTTATAGAGGACTAATTGATACTGTGGACTGAGAAATCCAGAAAGTATCGGTCTGAGAGTGCTTTAAACAAGGAGATTACAACAGAATTTTATTGAATCAATTATTTCTACTGCTAAACTGCAAGAAGTACATGAACTTATTTTCTACATACTAAAAGGCTTGCTGAGGAGATTGGAAAAACCTTATGATTACTGATATCAAAGAAGAAGTGACATGCTGTTTATTTGACATATACAGTCAGATCTGTCTATAGTAGAGATCAGATAATCTTTTTTAGCTATTTTAATAAGCTATTTCTGATCATGCATAAATGCATGCAGATTAGGAAATAAAACCAGCTGTAGTATGAATGAAGTTTTTCTTTAAACAGGCTTTATATTTGCTGCCCATTCATTTTGGTATCTCTTCACAACTCTGTGTCAAATATAAAAAAATTAATATTGTGGATGACCAAGTGTGAATATATTCACATCCAGCAATAAAAAAATGAATGCAGTGGTTACTGCTCACCTCAGTATCATCTCAGAAGTCTTCTGTCTCCATCACTGGTACAGACTTGGGAGAGACAAGCTGCACCTTGTGGCTGCATGCAGAATAAAGACCGCACAGGAGTCTCAAAGATAAGACAATTAATCCATACTAAATGTATTTATTAACAGTAAAATGTGCAATGATCTCACATCAGGGGAAGAAAAGGTTCTTAGCTGCAATTTTATCCTAATTTGGCTGAATGTAAGAGAATAAATCAATGGGATTTTAGAACAGGCTGATATGCCTTATGTGAGTGCTAGCATGAAAACAACTGAGAATAACATTGCCAAAAGCAGTAGTTTAACCCCTGAAATTAGGAAGCTTCTGAGGCATCTCATAGGGTATTATTAACGGAGCATGTTTAAGAAAATAATAATTGGGGCTTGGGAGAAATCTCAGAAAATAATGTCACTGTTCTTATTTTTAATTCTTTTGCTGGATTGTTTTTATTTTATGGCAGTTAGTATTGGAAAATGAAAATATTTTGCTTCATAATGGAAAATGAATGTGTTCCTCTTAAGTGAAAGTTTGGACTATTATGCAAAGCAATTAAAAATGTCAGTGAAAGAAAAGCAATGGAAAACCAACAGGCCTGCATTTTTCATCGGTGCTGAAAGAAAACAAAAATATTCCCCAACATTTTGCAAAAAAAGGAAAGGAATTTTGTGGAATGCCTAATTTTATTTTAAAAAACTTTTTTAAACTGAAAAGCTATTCTAAAGATCATGCATAGTTGTATGGCATATCTGATTTATAACCCACACAGGACACCATAAGAAAGCAGGGCCAAATCCAGAGCAAGCATAAATCATTTGTTAGCTTAAATAGAGCACTGGACTGGCTGGGAAACTCATCCTCATTCCACTATGTTGGTAGTAAAAGCAGCACGTCTCATTTTTTCTGAATTAGCTCTCACTCTTGTAAAGGTTCTACACAACTTCCAAGTCCATTATTATTCTTAGATGAAAGGCTTGTTAATATCTATGGTGTTAAAAAATAGGGGAGAAACCAATTCTGTAGGTCAGAGTCTGTGATGGCTCAACAAAAAAAGCACAGGGTCCATCATCGCTGAATTTAGATGGTGTTCCTTAAGGAATGAAGCCAGGGAAGATTCATGAGCCACTGGCTGAAAGGAAGAGTTATTATATAATAATAAATATTGTAGGAGACAAAGTTCCCTTTTCACCGAACATTTTAGAAGTTTCAAGATATATCACTCTTGCCATGACATTTAGCTGGGGCAGAAGAATCCACTCCACTCATTTATCTGGGAAGCCTCATTAAATGAAGTTCTGCTCCTTGACACATTTCCAGCAGCTGTTTAAAGACCATATGGAGCCTTGCATGCATCTCAGAAAGCCTGAAGTTCTGCAAGTGCTTTACTACCAAGTAAGAAGGATCTTGCAACATCTTGCGTTTTGCAAATGCAGAAACGAAGGCACACAGACATTCATGGTCCCTTCTTATGGTAGGGCAGAAGCAGAGATAAAACATGCCACTCTTCCATCTTTAGACTGATATGCATAAATATTTATTCATTTCAAGTTCCAAATATGGGTGATTGTGAAGGCAGTAGTAGCGTTAATTTAAATATGCTTTCATTTGCATTTTACTACACACTAGTGATGGCAAAACAGGGAAACAATGGAAGTGCTCTGTCTTCAAATTGGTAGGTGGGTGACTTCACCTACCTGATACGGAGTCCAAGGAAGGGAACAGAAAAATTTGGTACTACACATTCTTTTGCAGTGTGAAAGTATCTTCAAGAATAATAATCACCCTAACAGAGAGAAGTCATCTAAGACCTATGTATCGTTGTGAGGGCAGAGTATGTTTTAACTTGCACATGCTGTTTGAGCACTCCTTTCTAATCTGCTATTAATTCCTCTGTACAGAAAATATTTCTCAGATACAAATTATGTCATGATCTGATGCAAAGAAGAGCTGCAAAATGAATTAACTTGGCTGAAATGAATTAAAAATTGTGATGGATGTTTTCTGAACACTAGTGAATGCTGTGGGCCAGAATCTGTCCTCATTCTGTAAAATAAAAGTTTGGCAATGGAGCAAAATAAGAGTGAAATGTATCTTCACACTTGCAGGAGTGTAAGAGAAAAGTCTGATGGAAAAAAAAAACAAACAGGAAGCAAGGATGAGGAAAAACACACTGTCAAAGTGAGGATACACTAGTGTAAAATTGGAGGAACCTAATGATAAAACAGCTCGATGAAATCTGCAAATACAGAAAATACTTTTTCATAGAAATGCATCTCTACTGTTTATTTCATTATGCTCTTGGGGGTGCTTATGTGTATGATCTGCATAAAAAAGAGTGAAATTCATCTTTGGAGTGTTTTGCTGCTAGCTGGGAAATCAACAAAATATTTGTAAAGAGGCACTACTAAATGCATTTCTGATTCCCAAAGGGAAGCACTTCTAGTGGCAGCAGGCATGACTAGCTCTATTTCTACCTTGTCAGATTTTAGCTAAAAGTGAACTGAAAAGTTTGTCTTAGGAGCTAATGACTGGTATGCGGGAAAGCAGCAACAAGATTACGTTCCTTCTTATCCTTGGTTCAGATCTATTGCACATAGCTGTTGGTCAAAAACGCCTTTTCCCATCCAAATGCATCTGGACATAAGCCAGGATACTGGAGACTCATGACAACTTGTAGAGATGGGTTGCCACCTGCACCATGTCCTAACTTGATCTAGCTGGAATTTGTGCTGTTGATTTGAGTATAGAAAGTGATATATCCTCTCAGGTTTCCTTGATGCAATAATGACATCTAAGCTAATGTACTTCAAGTGAGAGCAGCCATACAGAGCAATGGGACTAGCAGTTATACGATGCCAAGTAGAGCTGTCTTTGCAGCCTGGCTCCATCCCTAGGTCCGTCATTGGCAGCATAAAGCTTTAGCCTAGTGGCAAGCCATTTCCTTCCAGCTCGAAGCCTCATCTGAGTTCTTGAAAAGCATATCCAGATGGCAGTCAAGCCACCACTCTGATCATGCTTAAGGTAGTTGTGAAGATAAGACCATGGTCATGGCTCTGCAGTGCAGCAGCAGTATGCTGCAAGTTGGATTATGCGTGGCACTACTTACCCTCGTGTGCCAGGTCTATGGGAAAACGAATTTACCTTCAAGCAGAGAACAGTCTTCTGCTGGTTTGTGAGAGTCAGATGTGGATGCAGTACACAGTGGTTTTAGATTGTTTGTGTTCACATTATTATAACAAACTCTGAAGCAATAATTACTTCCCTGAGGTAATATCAACTGCACTAACAGCATGAGAAATTTGATCTGCCTGCTTCCTGGTTTTGACCACAGCTCATGAAATCACAACTATCAAACACAGAGCCTGGATGAAAGGGCCATTCTCCTCTATCTACGCAGCTATTTTTGGTTCTTCATAGTTTATATGTAAAATAATCTTTGAGGCTGGAATTGTTAAGGAGTTCTTTTTTTGAACCAAATCCAAGTGCCTTTAGAGCACTTGGGGAGATGGGGGAAGTCAAAATAATTTTTGAGACACAACTGTGTTTTTTGAAATGTTAAAAAGTGAAAATATGTTCATAAAAAGAAAATAGATACACAGATACTCTAATTTGGATCCTCTCCCTGGAGAAGTTTTCATAGCTTTAGTGATTTCCATGGAGTTTTGTCAAATTACACAAGCCTGGATACTTGCTTCAGGCCACTTTGCAATTAAACAGAAGCAACATGATAAATATCTCAACATATTTCTGAAAGGAAGGCAAGTGTCACTGATAGATTAGTTGCAAAAATACCATTCATTAATAAAATGGTCACAAGTGACTGAAAGGGATACAAGTTAAATATTTCAACTGTTTGGAGCTTCATTTTGCAGTCTCTTTCACTGTATTTATCAACCATATTTTCCTAATCTTTTCAAAGGTCTGTCTTCTGAAATTTGGACTCGATGATTTAAGAGGTCTTTTCCAACCTAGTGATTCTATCATTCTATGATTCTAAACTCAGGCTGAAAAGAACCCTCCCTTTCAGTCTTGAAGCCTGCGTATGCACTGGAGAGGCAAGAACTACGTTGCAAGATGAGGGAACGTGAGATATGAAGAAAAGGCTATATAAAATGTAGGTGTAAGTACAGACAGTGGCACTGGTGATATATGAAGTAGCCAGCACTGGTTAGGTAATTACAGATGGCCTTTTGAATCACGCACACTTTTACTGCATTGACCATGTAAAGACTGAAAGCATGGAGTGTGGCTTAATCCAGAACACAGCAGCATCCTTGGAAGAAGCCCCAAAGAAAATTAAAGCAAAAGACATGTAATCTCATAGCATCAGGCATGAAATAACTGAATACTGGACTTCCTCAATCACTCCTACCTTAGGCAATGAAAACAAGCTTATACTCCAGGGTGAGAAAAAAAAAAATATGAGAATTATGGAAATAGATCGCAGTGTTTTGTTTGTCCATGACATGCAGGAATTTCTTAGAATCCAGAGTAGTCTTTCTTGTTTACAAAACACAGAAGATTTTATACTTTTTTCCCCTCTTCCACCAAACTGATGTTAAGAGCAAGTATGAATGAGTAGTACCAGAATCAACTCACGGTAGGGATAACCCCGAAGTTTTCATTTGTACAGTTGTTCCTGTTCCCTGTCTGACCTGATCTGCTTTATGTCAGTGTCTACTTTAAGGGGTAAGAATAGCCTTTCTGTACTGTGGTTTATGTAGTGTCACAAACGTTGATACTGATCTCTTGCAGCGAATGTTTCTGTTTGATCTCACCAGTATCAGAGCGTGTATGTTATTTTCATCAGGGCCTTTCCAGTCACTTGATCCATTAGTTTTGCACAAAGCAGGATTGTAACTGGGCAGCGAGGAGGGGGAAGTTTTATGTGCAGGATAAGATTTAGCAATTCCTATATTTCCTGTAATGCAGGCTGTTTTGAGGTTGGCTTTTCATATTTGGTCTTCCTTTAAAAAAAAAAGAAAAGTATCTCCCAAAGCAGAGAGCAATGACTTCTATTTTTCCCATCCACTGTTTGTAAAATCTTTATTAAATTTATCTTTTACCTTCTCCCTCTTAGCTTCTCCACTAGTTCTGTGACATAATAACATTGTTCTGAGTGTAAATGTCCTTCCTCTCCCAGCCAGAGATAACAAATGTCCTTGAAGAAATTGTTCATCTTCATTTGTCACAGCAGAGTCTCTATCCCACTGGTTGCTTAAAAGGCAAAATTAATTTTTATCCGTAGGAACAATTTAAGCAGAGATAAACTGCAGGTTTTGGGCTCTCTGAGATTGCCCCAAGCTGACAATATAACCTTGTTCCATTGATACATCTGGTAGTATATGAGCTCCCGCATAGCAGCATCCACGGAAATGGTTTAGTATTGGATCACGCAGTAGGATTAGGAATCTGTAACACTACCACTGTAACAGGTGGGTGTTCTTGTAAAGGCTCTGACTAATTTGTCATTTGCATTCTTGTAAGGAGGCAAATCCTTAGATATGCAAATCAAAGGTGCTCGTAAGGAAGAAACTCATATCATCTGCAGGAAGCATGAAAAAAGTAAAAATCTCAGTGGTCTTGCATTGCATCATCTCATAGGATCAGATGAATGTTATTATGGGGCCATAGTTATTCCCAAGATGTTCAACTTCCTGTGGATGTAAATTTAAGTGTAAAGTCCCATAGAATGTTTCCTGTGTGGAAAATGTTGAAAAAGACTAATGGTTGGGTTCAATTTCAGAAACCAAACTTCAGTGTGCCTTCTTCTGCATGTTTACGTAGGAATTAAAGTTCGATGCTCTTCACCTCTAGCTAAGGCTCTGTAAAATTGCTTGAAGAGAATCCCTTCAAGACACCTGAGATGCACTGCCTCAGAGAACCACAGGAGGATGGCTGGTGTGGGACAGTACCTTTCAAAGACCCATGCTTTTATAAATGGCAGCCAGAGCCACATAAAGTGCTACAGGGTATTTCAAATGCCACTTCATACCTACACTCAGCCAACCTAACTCAGCCCTAGGTGTCTCTACTGCTGTTTATAAGCAAACAGCCAAGCAGTAAGCAAAGCTTAGAAAGTAAACAGCGCTGGTCACCAGACAACTGAACAAACAGCGCCGGTTTTCCTAATCAAAACATTTTCCGAGGCAGAAATTTCTCTGACAGAAATCAATTACCTCCCTGCAGTTGCCCCAAAGTAGAGTGGAATCAGGGCACCTCTGCACCCTTCTCATTCCCTGTCTTCCTACACTTTTAGATCTTCTCTGACACAGACAAGTAACATTTGAAGTTGAATGGGGACATTGAGTCCAGCTCAAAGTCTAGAACACAATTCAATATCCTGAGAGGCTGCATTGTGACAAGTAGCCAACTTATTTGCCTCTCAATTCCTGTCCTGAGTTCTCTTTGCCTTTCTCACTTATTTTTTTAAGATATCATCAGAGGCTGTATTTGAGTAGCAAAGACATTTTTTGATGTTACTCAGGAGGAATAGCATCATTATTCTAGCACTTTATAGCCCACAAGTGCTTCAGAACCTACAAGGCGTGGTTGTTTGCTGTGCAACAGGTCCCTGGTGTTTAATCTCTCAAGTAAATATGTGACTCATTCATCCTACAACAGTGTGGGACCATGAATATCAGATATTTAATCGTTCAACAGAAGGCCACGTTCATGTGGCCTGACTCAAAACTCAGACCTGAAAAAAAACCAAGCCTGAAAAAACCCAAGCCTGCATCCAAGAATAAAAAGCTTTGCTGTTTTGTAGAATGTCACGTTACAAGGTAAGCCTTGTAGTCATTAGGTAGATCAAGAGTAGTCCCTGTTGAGAATTAGACTATCTAACTTTAAAAACAAAAATATATAAAAAGCATTGACTCAATTTTGGGGTTTTTTCCTGTCTTGGTATCCTTTTAAGGCCACAAATATGTTCATTGTGCCATGAGCTGTTTCCAGTCAAAATATGCTTGACAGATTCTAATTAATACATTCAAAAGGACAGTTTTAGTACAGTTTCCCACAGACACTTCTGTAGCAATTGTGTTTCAACAGGGCAATAAAACCACAGGGAGGTTTTACACTATAATAACACTCAGCTGTTTATCTGGGTTCAAGGTTACTTGGGTTTTACGTGTTCTTTCTTGGTGGAGGATAATGAGTTTAAGAAGGAAAATACCAAGTATCTTTCAGGTAGGTGGCTGCATCATCCTAGAGACTTTTTAACAAAACAAATTCAGTGGTCTTACCCTTAGCAGAACGAGAAAGAGCTCAAAGACACATACATGCTCCTTTGCATTCATTTAAGTTCCACTTGAGCTATTTGTTGCTGTGGTACAAGCAAATATAGCATAGAGATACCATTACAGAAGTACCACTAGGGACTCCCAACAGTAGAGGTATGTTGACAATTGCACTTAAAGCAACATTAAAATCCTGTTAGTTCACAAGTTAACAGTAACTTTGGAAACAAAATTCTAACACAATAGCTCTTCAGGGGACAATCCGCAGGAGGAAAACTGTTTTCCTTTGCCTTTGACAATCTCACTTGTTTTCTTGGCCCCCTTTTGCTATCAGCCACTTCAAACCTAGCACTTGCAGAGTACCCTCACACTCTATCACAAGACTCGATACATAGCACCTTTCAAACTTCTAATCACAACCAGTGATTATTGTTCTTCCTAACCTTATTTAGTTCTGAAAACAAGACAATTAAAATGTCAAGCTTCATCAGCTGCATTGATTTTCCAGAGCAACCTCACACTTGGTTACAGCCTTGACAGGGATGTCTCCCTACAGGCTCTGCTCTTTTCCTTGCCCTATTGAGATCCCAGGACCAATCTTCAGAAGCAGAAACTCTTCAGACTGAAATACTTTATTAGTTGCATGTGAACCCTAGGGACATCCAGAGGGTGCAACAGAAATCGGAATAACTTTCTAGCAAACCCTCAAGCTCTGCTTCTCAACAAGAAAATACGGTTCTTTACTGTAGGAGCTGACAATCCTCCACTCCGGCTAGCAGCAGCAAGACAATTTCTGCCTGTGATGAATTTCCTGCAGTGCAGAAACATTTCAAGCTTCAGTTTCTAACTAGAGTATGTACTTTAATGAGAGCTGAAGCCCATAGCAGGAGAAGAAACAACAAGCAAGACTGGCAGAGAGTTCACGCTCATCAAACCTTCCTTCATTTGAATAGAAATAGCTACTTGTGCCTTAGTACTTTGTCTCCGGAGTAAATGTTGTTGAATAGGTACATTAGACAGATCTAGGATCTAACATAAAAACTACCATAATAAAATTATACTGCACAATAATTCATCCTCCTCCTCATTCCTAACTACTAAATTCTAGACAACTTTAGATTTTAATTGAAAAAAAAGAACTTTATGAAATTGAGAGGGGTCACTACAGAAAATTAGAGTTCACACCAGAATATACACAGTGTGGGATAAAAATTAACCGGTAAGAAGTAAGAGAGAATATGTAATTATGAAGGGAAAGGTGAAATCTGGTCACTTCTTCTTGTTTCTCCAATGTTACAATGTGAGAACTTCACTCTCACAAAAGATTAATAGCTGGTAGATATAGTTTAGAGCAAAATAAGAGGAATTAATAGTCCAAACAGCTGTTTAACTGGTGCATTGCACATCCCAAAAAGATCATCGCATCTTTTTCATTGTCCAAATGTTGAACTAGTTTATGGTCTTCAATAAGTATCTCTAATTATAGGTGGTAGGATATCAGAGGGCTTTATGAAAGAGTCATGATTTAGACCTATAGGGAAGCAGTGCCAAGCATGAGGTCTGTTTTGTCATGGATATAAAAGCTGGGCTCACACTGCCAGGAATGTCTAATCCATGACTAACCAGAAGGATCTGAGTCCACAACATAAAAAATAACTCTGAGGTCTACATTGATGGGTAGTCAGGAATGTTAAGCACTAGAAGGCAGTAGCGGAGCATGCCAGAATTTACAAGATCAAGTAAGATTTACAAGATCAAAACAAGATTTACTCCTAACCTGACTCCTGAAAATACTGGGTCCTCATCTCCTACATCCCTCACTCCCCTCCAAATTCTTGTTCAGGTAAAAATTTTTAGCAGTAGGAAGTTCTTCATTTTTGGCAACACTTGCTTCTTACATTCAAGTCAGGCCAGTGCTACTGGACCAAACCTTCAGCTAGTGTAAATCAGCATGATTTTGTTGGTTTCACTGAACCTCAAATGAAGCTCAAACTCATCTCTTAACTTCATTTACACTGCTCTGGTCTGCATATAGGGTTTGCCCTACTGTTCAATGCAGTTCGTGCAGGTCATAGTTCACTGACTGGTCTCCTTCAAGCCAGTGAGACCCCTGACTTTCTCTCCTTAGGGCTTTCACAACCCAGGAAGGAAGCAGCCAGAATGGTCACTCTTTCTGTGTCACCTCTTCGTAGATAATTGGAGCATGGAGAGGTGCCCAAACCACACTCAAATTGTGTCACCATGCTTCTGGGACTCATAACTGAGAGAGTCTGGAAGAAAACTACTTCAGTTACCTTTGAATATCTGGTATGGTTCTACACTTGAGGTTTTTAGATTGTACACATTAGTAAGATGTTTATGAGACTAGGATTGTCAGCAATGAGATATGAACCAGGGAACGTGGCTTCTCAACATGGAAACCATCTTGTTGTCTGAGCTCTTTCAGCTCTGTTGCATAAGGTTCTAGCAATATCTTCAGCTTTCCCATGTAAACCAGCCACCTGGACTCAACCCACAGCTTAAAGAACTGAGAATCAGTTTGGAACCCAGTGACTATTTAACTGTATGAGCTCCCTATTCTGTGTTATCCATATGCACACATATGAACAGTGTATGTGACTCCAATTTTGATGAAAAATTATATAACTAAGTACGCATCATAAAGATATTTGTAAGTAAATTTAAAGGTAAGTGGAAATACAGGAAAAGATACTGCAACTTCTAGCTAGATCATTGCAGGCACAGAATTATAAACCTACTATTTTTCTCCCACCTGTCTTCTGAATTTTTGGCATACCCTTGCTGTCATACACTTTGCATTGTTTTGCTTCAAATGAATGCTAATGCTAAAAAGAGAGAAATTTGATGGCAAATTGAAGGAACATTTAATCTAATCAATGCCTGCTTTGAACTTCTGCAATGCCATGAGAACTTGTCAAGTTAGTGTGTTTACATAATGCAGCTGCTATTCATGAACCTGCATATTTTATGCTATTTAGTGCTTGCATGTAGGCGCCAGCAGAGCTCAAGACTCTGGTTGCATGTGCAGAAACATCTTGAGGTTTTGTTGCAGCCTATCTCTGGTTGCAGAAGTAGTATCAGAATCTTAAGAGAACCTTCTGTGAGGAATGTTCAGTATTTTTCTTCTGGTCTCATTCAAAACCAATAAGGATAGAAGCCCATGAAAAAGTAATGGAAAAAGTAAGTTAACTGGACTACTTCAAACAAAGTGCTAAGGAATTTCTCTTTACAGGGAAGCTTCAAGTAACAAAAACAAATAAACAGATTAATTTGGATGCAATCAAAATCATATTTGAAGTAAATCTGAGCACTGTTTTTCCTCATAAAATTATACTTAATGTAATATACTTTATATTTTATGAAAAAAAATATAGGAAATAAAGGCTTAACTTTATAGAAAAATTTCAGCCTACACAGAAAAATATCACACCGTGTTACCTAATGGAATCCAGACCTGGAGATAGCTTTCTGTGTCAACAGTGCAGGGCAGCTCTCAGTAAATTATACCATATCTGTGTACTTTCTATTTATCATAAAGCGTTAAAATATGTTATTCTAGTGAAGAAGTCATCTGCAGAACTGCAGATGAAAACAGAATTATATAAGAGCTAATACCAAATATTTATATTAACTTGCTTGTGTATCTGAAAACATCACACAGATAGAAGCTGCAACTGGAAAATGAGAAACATCAGTTGCTTATCAGCTATAAATTGGCAGGATTTGCAAAATCATAGAATCATAGAATAGTTAAGGTTCGAAGGGGCCTTAAAGATCATCTAGTTCCAACCCCCCCACCATGGGTGGGGACATCTCACTGGATCAGGCTGCCCAAGGCCCCATCCAACCTGGCCTTGAACACCTCCAGGGATGGGGCATCCACAGCTTCCCTGGGCAATCTGTGACAGTGTCTCATCATTCTCATACTGAAGAAATTCTTCCTAATGTCCAGTCTAAATCTGGCCCTCTCCAGTTTATTCCCATTCTCCTGGTGCTATCTCCACAAGCCTTTATGAATAGCCCATCTCCAGCTTTCCTGTAGGCCCTTCAGGTACTGGAAGGTCGCTATCAAATCTCCTCTGAGCCTTCTCTTCTCCAGGCTGAACAAGCCCAACTCTCTCAGCCTGTCCTCGTAGGGAAGGTGCTCCAGCCCTCTGATCATCTTTGTAGCCCTCCTCTGAACCCATTCCAACAGCTCCATATGCTTCTTACATTGAGGATTCCAGAACTGGACACAGTATTCCAGGTGAGATCTCACAAGAGTGGAATAGAGGGGCAGAATCACTTCCCTCGCCCTGCTGGCCACGCTTCTTCTGATGCAGCCCAGGATACGGTTGGCCTTCTGGGTTGCGAGCGCACGTTGCTGGCTCATGTCAAGCTTCTCATCAACCAGCACTCCTAAGTCCTTCTCTGCAGGGCTGCTCTGAAGCACGTCATCCGCCATCATGACCCAGGTGCAGGACCTTACACTTGGCCTTGTTGAACTTCATGAGGTTCTCACAGGCCCACTTCTCCAGTCTGTCCAGGTCCCTCTGGATGACATCCTGTCCTTTCACTGTGGCAACTGCACCACTCAGCTTGGTGTCATCTGCAAACTTGCTGAGGGTGCACTCAGTCTCACTGTTCAATGTCATTGATAAAGATATTGAACAGCACCAGTCCCAGTACACACCCCTGAGGGACACCACTCGTCACGGATCTCCATCTGGACTTTGAGCCATTGACCACTACTCTTTGAATACGACCCTCCAACCAGTTTCTTATCCACCTTACCGTCCACCCATCAAATCCATATCTCTCCAATGTAGAGAGAAGGATGTTGTGGGGGATTGTGTCAAAGGCTTTACAGAAGTACAGATAGATCACATCCATTAGTTTACCTGTGTCCACTGCTGCGGTTACCCCAATAACAGACAGCCACTAAGTTGGTCAGACAGGACTTGGCCCTGGTGAAGCCATATTGGCTGCCATTAATCACCTCCCTGCCCTCCATGTGCTTTAGCATAGCTTCTAGAAGGATCTCTTCCATGATCTTCCCAGGCACAGAGGTGAGGCTGACAGGTTGGTAGTTCTCAGAGTCATCTTTTCTACCCTTTTTAAAACAGGGCACAATGTTACCCTTCTTCCAGTCACCAGGAACTTCCCCTGACTGCCATGACTTTTCAAATATCATGGAGAGTGCCTTGGCAATCACATCTGCCTATTCCCTCAGGACTCTGGGATGCATCTCATCAGGTCCCATGGACTTACGTATGTTCAGGTTCCTCAGGTGTTTGTGAACCTGATCCTCCTCTACTGTGGGAGAGGGTCTACCCCCGTGGTCACCATTTTGCTGTCCCATGACCCAGGAGGGGTGAGGAGAGCAGTTATTGGTGAAGCCTGAAGCAAAAAAGTTGTTAAGTACCTCAGCCTTCTCCTCATCTGTTGATACATGATCCCCACATCCAGTCATCAGTGGGAGACGTTCTCTTTGACCTTCCTCTTTTGATTGATGTACCTGTAAAAGCCCTTCTTGTTGGTCTTTACTTCCCTTGCAAGTTCAGCTCCAGCTGCGCCTTGGCCTTCCTGACTTCATCGCTACACAACTGGGCAGCATCTCTATACACGTCCCCGGTTACCTGTCCCTGCTTGCACTGCCTGTGCAGTTCCTTCTTTTTTAGTTTAACCAGCACTTTGAAGGCTGTTAGATAAATGCACAGGACTTAGAAACCCAAAATTTAGCTCATGTAAAGTCAAGGTAATAGTTGAAGGAAAGCAACACAGGCACTAGATGAGAAATCTGGAGAAGAGAAATGCCAAAAGTGATCTGGAAGCGGCACTGAATTACAAACAAAACAAAAGTTGTAGTATTATATGACTATAAAGAACAGCAGCATGTGCTTGGGTTTGTGCATAAAATTTGGTAGCAGCATAGAACAAAAGTAACAGAAATCTTATGTATGAAAGCTGTTTCAGTACCTGAAATGTAAATACAGCTATGGCATGCTTTAGGCAAAATGGGTGTAGTGGAGGAAACGGGAGAATAAGCAACAAAAAAAGGACAGGGGATCAGTGGGTGAATATGTAACCAAACAAAAATAAAGGATCCAAATAATCAAGAAGGCAACAATGCTGTGAAAACCTAAATCGACCCACTAAATCTTATTCTTGCAAAAATGTATTATTATAAAGAAGACACACTAAGTTTTCTTTTTTTTCCAAAATGTTCTAAACATTGGTAATTATAGAATTAACGCCCCTACATTGTTTGTTGAAAGGAAGTAAAAGATTTCAAAGCAAATATGCAAGTGGACTAATAACTAGTATTTATTCAATTATTGTTTTGTACAAACAAGCGGAGTGTCTTAATAGCAGTTTGTAAACATTTCCTTACCCAAACTCCGTGTTCAGTTTAACGTCATCTACATGCAAGTCAGTTGAAAATAAGCACAAGCAAAAAACAGGAAACAAAAAGCTAAAATTCAAGAGAAAAGAGCCTTAAAAGCATAACAAGGAACAAAAAAAGGATGAAGAAATGCAGAGGAAAAATAAAAGTGGTTGTTCAAACTTTTTCTTTGATAAACAACATTACAAATCTGTCAACCACAGAAAGACAAAAAATCTACTCATCTTACATAAACTTGGTAGTGGGTTGGGAAATGGAAGATTTTTTAAAAGGCTGTCTGCCAAGCAGAGAAGAAATGGAAGTCTGGGCTTGAATATTTAATTATTCTATTTATATCTATTTAAGGTTGACTCCTCTTCCTCTAGAAGTAGCAAAGGAAGAGCTCCACTTTGATGTCTCTCAAAACTTCCCCTTTGCTAAGGCTATTGCAGTGAAGACCATCTGGCTCATGGCAGGCTGAATTAGAAACAGTGGGAGGACTGGAAAGTTAGAGGACTTACAGCTGCTTCATTCAGGTGTTTGCATGAGTAGGTGCATTAACTATTTGGGAAAAGGAGAAATGCCACAGCTGAGGATTCCCCTTCCTTCCTACCAGGGGAGTTTCCAGCCTGTGAGCATTTGTTCTCAGCTGCCTCCCCTCCTCAGCCAAGAGAGATGTATGTACAATGCAGATTGCTGGACCCTCATCTATGAAGAAGGTTAAAACAGAGAAGAATTTGCTTTTCAAATGCAGGGTTATTATTTTTGATGAATAAACTATATAAATTGCAGATCCTAGTTAGATGCCCCCTTCAACAGATCTCCTCCCTTCCTTACTGGGACAGTTAGGTTATGCATGAAACTGAGGACATTCATCCTGTACTGCAACATCTTTTCTTCTCAAAGATAGTTTTCAGGTTTCTGGCTTTTTCTACCTGACACTTTTTTTTTTTTTTTTTTTTCAGCTGATACTGCTTAAGCAACCATTCAACTTCCCTATTAGGTTATGCAAATGCTGAAGAATTTCTAGGATACAGTGCAGTCCCTTAACATAGCGGAAAATCAGCTGAGTAGGGACTTGTTTTTACATCTTCCTTTCAGATACGCTTTCGCCTTACTCTGTCCTTTCAGATACGCTTTCGCCTTACTCTGTCCTCTCTCCTAAAGTGCATGCCCCCCGAAGCATTTGGCAAGAAAGAAAGTAGCTACACTAACCCAGCAGGTAGAAAAACTGCGTTGGGAGGAAAAAGCAGATCAAGAAAGGCTGAAACTTAATAGGAGGAAGAAAAAAGAAGTTGAGGTATTTGTATCAAGCTATAATTATGTTTTAAGGAGAAAAATGTTTCTCTATCCCTCCCTTTGGTATAAGCGTCTATGTAAATGTGTTAAATGCTTTGAGATAAAAAATTATCAGCAAAGGGCATGCCCCTAAAGTGCATGCCCCCCGAAGCATTGTTTTTACATCTTCCTTTCAGATACGCTTTCGCCTTACTCTGTCCTTTCAGATACGCTTTCGCCTTACTCTGTCCTCTCTCCTAAAGTGCATGCCCCCCGAAGCTTGTGCTATCCTGCACCATGCCAGCTGTTCAAAACCTCAGGATAAGCTTTCCTTGAAGATGCCTTTTCCAACCTGCCTTTGCCCTTACTGGTTGGGCTGGCCAGCTGCACCACTGGGGCTGCAGGGGGGACGTGGTTTGTCCCACAGCTCAATAGGCAGCATCTCATAGGAGGAATCTAGGCTTTTCTTTCCAATCTACCTTGTTTGGGAAATTTTCTGAATGTTATTAGATTCTGTAAGACCTGACCTTTAAAAGTCAGGGGTGCAATTAACCAATCTGGCCAGCTCCGCATCAGCAGCTCACGCTAGCCTAGAAGAGGCAGGAACCAGACAGTTCACTTCTGACTAATGTTATCACAGAGGAACAGGAGGTGGACCCAGACGCTCTAATTAAACTGCAGCAGATCTGCTCAGCAGGCTGTGATGATTGAGTGCAAAGCAAAGATACTATGCAAAGCATGATAGAGTCCCTGGCCGTCATCTAATTATGTGGCATAGCCATTTTTGTGTTGATTTGCTGGCAGTAGCCTGTCATCTGGCTGGCAAAAGAAAGGGAAGGTATCCAGATAAATGGTGATCCACCGCTGCCAACTCTCTGGCCCAGAGGCCTCTATACTAACTCACTTTGTCAAAACTAGTACATAAAAGCATGGCTGGAATGGAAGGAAAGGCAGTGTGGCCAGGAGATTGCCTTCATTCTCTGTGCGGATAACTCTGCTCTGCTTTCATTTATATGTCAAAAATAACCCTACATAAAAGAATGTTCCTGAAGATCATAGGAGTCGTTTGCTCCAGACTAACTCAGTGTTTCTTTGGTGTAGGTGAAGATCTAGGCTCTAAAGCCTCTTGGCAGTGCAAAATGATCACTGCTCTCTCTCCCTGTCCCGTCTACTTTAGATATGGACTTAAATGGCAAAATAGAAATTCTTCAGAAAGGTGAATCTTGCAGCTCTCTTTGGCTTCTTTGCTTTTTCTGGTATGTCAGCTGCCTTGTATCGTGGACTGCGTTTGTCTGTCAGTGTTTGCTGTCCTTTCTACTGGGGATCTACTGACATTTCTTGCTTCTTTCTCACTCTTTGTCCCCCTCACGGTGAATCACCTCTAGTTCCATGCAGCCCTTTACTGTTAACACAGAAACCCTCAAACTTAAGAAAAACTACTTTTTACTGGGATGAAGTGGGTGAAGCTTGAATTCAGCTTTTATTTAGTCTGGTGACCTACTCACACTGCGGTGCAAACATATCAGACCTGGTTGTTTGGTGCTGATTGTTTTGGCCCCTTTTTTTCCTTCATCACTCGCTCAGAGAAGTGGAGAAGTTTTCTTAACAGTTCACTGTGGAAGAACCACAGGCTTTCTGTTTACTCACAGAGAGCCTTTGGCTGTCCCTAAGCTTCTTACCACATGCCAAAATGACCATGCATACTCAAGGAACCCAAATATCTATAATAGTATTGGAAGCTGAGTGCATATGGTAGGAAAAAAACATGGGGAATATTCTTAAATGTAGGCATTAGCTCCCTGCAACTCTTGTCCTACCACAACAGGACCTACTAAAATGTTTGTCCCCATCTTTCTCATAAGCCCCCTTTAAGTATTGAAAAGCTGTTATAAGGTCTCCCCAGAGCCTTCTCTTCTCCAGGCTGAACAACCCCAATTCTTTCAGCCTTTTCTTCTAGGAGAGGTGTTTCAGCCCTCTGATCATTTTTGTGGTGCTCGTCTAGACCTGCTCTGACAGGTCGGTGTCTTTCCTATGCCGAAGACTCCAGGTGGGGTCTCACCAGAGTGGAATAGAAGGGTGGAATTATCTCCCCTGACCTGCTGGCCATGCTTCTTTTGATGCAGCCCAGGGTACAGTTTGCTTTCCGAGTTGTGAGCATGCATTGCTGGCTAATGTCCAGCTTTTCATCCACTCATACCCCAAAGTCCTTCTCTGTGGGGCTGTTTTCAATCCCTTCACCCGTCAGTCTGTATTGATGCCAAGAGTTACCCTGATTCAGGTGCAGGACATTATACTTCTTTGACTTGCAGAAAACAGTTAGCATTATTACCTCTGTGGAAACAAAAAACTGTTAACACTTTCATACTTGTTCCTAATTTGTCTGGGGTTTTTCACCTCTACTTTGTTTGTCCCTTATACCATAGCATTGTTCACTCAGTTCCATAGTAATGTCCCTTATACCGCAGCATTGTTCACTCAGTTCCATAGTAATGCACAAAACTTCCAATAATTTTAAAATAGGAATGGTTACATATATTGCTGATAAAACCTGTAACAAAAGTCTAAACTGGCAAACTTACAAGGCTAGTAGGGGTTGTCTTTGTTCTTGGAAATACTAAAAATGGCAGAAATTGCAAGTTACAAGCAGGGCCTGAGAATCAAAATTTTTAACATGTGTATGTCCCTAGAGCTGAAAATAAGTGCCAAGAAACTCGGAGATTCTGGGAAATCTGATTAGGTTCCTATTTGCATTTTAAGAGCTTATATATACTTATGCTCATGGTAAATCTGAACTTTCAGCAGAGGCTGATTTTGGATTTTGGCCTTTGAAAAAATATCTAACCTCACTGATATGGTTCGAAAACCTCTCAAATGCCTTTTAAAGATCTCCTGATCTTTTAAGTTGGGGTCGTCCATGATTTTGACAACCATAGACCAAATTACATCATAGGAATTTGCTCACATTGGGCTTTTGGAAATAAATAGTATCCTTTATGATCTTATAGAGCGATGGAATATTTTTTGCCAGGACTAGTTAGAAAAGACCCATGGGCCATCAGCTGTGCAGCCATGCACCAATCTTGTGGAGTGGCTAGTTACTCATTAACCACCTTTTTATGATACTTGCTATTTCCCTGATCAAAGGAGGAACAAATGCGTACTTGCTGCAAGTCAAGCCCTACTGGAGAAAAGCATGAAAAAATTTATCTATTACACTATCTTTTCAAATGGCATTGAAGCGAATTTAATTCTCCTTAAATCATAGACTTGTCCTCTGTGTGGCTGGATCACAACTTGCCTGTGTTTGAGAATCAAGACTCGCACAGATCCTGAAGTCTAAAGACTGGTGGCAAATGTGACTGATGTGATTTGGATGAATAAGGGGGAAGACAGGGTATGAGAACATTATTACCACAGAGTAGTTCAACACAGTTAGCTGGAAATTTATCATATTTTTTTCTCTTGAGAACCTTCTAGTGGGAAAAATAACAAAAAAAAATCCTTCCCAAAAGGGCAGGAATATTAAGATAGAGTCATCAAGTAAATGGATGGGGAAACCTGCCATGAAATTTTACCAAAGTTTAAGTGTTTCAGGTTTCCTTTCACAAAATGAGATGTAAGGATTGGAGGGGCAACAACCTAAAATAGCAGCATTTTCATTATCCAGTAAAATCTCTGCCAACAAGGGCAATGTATGATAGTTGTAATGATAGTTATTTTTCTCTACATAATTCCTGTACTTCTATTACATAAATTATACAACCCTATTCCCCCATCAGGCCTATGATTGTACTAAACCAGTGTTTCTACCATGACCCCTTTGGCACACAAGCTTTTGATACCTATTTGGATTCATTAGTCGCCTGTTGTGGCTCAGAGTGCATCCATCTGCCCTTCATTAGCCACTCCGGTTGCATGCTCCGGTTGCATCTAGCAGGAAGCTGGTTCAAATCTGGTGGAGCAAGACCATAATGAAGCAAAGCTGAATCTTATCCTAGCTAGTTGTTATTATCCGTGCTTTGTTGGCTGTGTGTTTATGGACGTTTGTGGCATGTTTTCTTCCTCTCTTAGGCTATGTGTTTTCTTTAGGAATTAGTGTAAACTATCATAGAATCATTAGGTTGGAAAAGACCTTAGAGATCATCAACTCCAACTGTACCTGTCTACTACTAAATCATGTCCCCAAGCACCTCATCTACCCGCTATTTAAACACCTCCAGGGGTGGTGACTCAACCACCTCCCTGGGCAGCCTCTGCCAGTGCTTGATAACTGTTTCTGTGAAGAAGTTTTTCCTTATGTTCAGTCCAAACTTCCCCTGACACAGCTTGACACCATTCCCACTTGTCCTATCACCTTTCACTTGAGAGAAGAGATCAACACCCACCTCTCTGCAACCTCCTTTTTAGTAGGTATAGAGAGCAATAAGGGCTCCCCTCAGCCTCCTCTTCTCCAGGCTAAGCAACCCCAGTTCCCTCAGCCACTCCTCGTAAGGCTTATTTTCCAAGTCCTTCACCGGTTTCATTGCTCTCCTCTGGACACGCTTCAGGACCTCTATGTCTTTCTTTTAGCGAGGGTCCCAAAACTAAACATGGTATTTGAAATGCGGCCTCACCAGTACAGGGGGAGAACCGCTTCCCTTGTCCTGCTGACCACACCGTTTTTTATACAAGCCAAGATTCTGTTGGCTTTCTTGGGCACCTGAGCACACTGTTGACTCATGTTCAGTCAGCTGTTGACCACCACTCCAAGATCTTCCTCTGCCAGGCAGCTTTCAAGCCATTCTTGAAATGTAGAGTAGGAAAGATCTACTGGAATAAATAGATGAAGGCTTTGGCTTAGTGAGAATGGCACAAAGACACAGGTAAGTACTTGGAATAATACCTTTGACCAAAATTGTCGTTGTAAAATATTTCCAATGGATTAACCCTGCCAACACCTTCCACAGCAGTGCCAAAACACCGCAGCCCCCCAGCAGTAACTGGTGAGCAGCTGCAGTGCTCCCTCTGGCACCATCTAGACAGTTGTGGAAGCTTCAGGCAAGCAGGTGAGCAATTAAAGAACAGGCAGAAAAAGTGCCCAGCTTGTTTTCGAGGAGTTCCCTGCCAAAAGAATTTGGCCTAACAATGCTTTTCCCAGTGATATTTGAAGTTTTAGTTTAACCAAGTTTCGTTGGAGAAAGACTGGGAGTGAGCCTATCCACATAAGAGCTATTGATAAATAACAGTTGTACTTTAATTTACATGGGAGATGATTTTCCTGGGCACAGACAAGCTTTTCAGAGCCATGAATAGCAATGCAAACACTCAGCTCTTAAGATCAGTATCTAGTGAAACATTTACAAGAACCCTAACACAGCAGACTTGGAAAGATGAGAAGCTCTCTTGGCTGTATGATGCAGGAATTTAGCCTAAACCTCCTTGTTTCCAGCTATTGCAGGCACAGGGATTTCAGTCTTAACTTCTTTCTTGTAAGGGTGGGGCTGCTGCTGGTATAAATTTGAGAACATTACTTATCTCATCGCACCTAAACAACTCCCCGGAGGCATGAGCTTCAACCTGCAGAAAGGCAAAGCTGTTCATGACTTCAGTGGGTTGTGCCTCAGGCTCCGTTCAAGGATGGAAGAATTCAGTACAAAAGTCATCCCAGAAATATATAGCTATGTTGAGCAATGGCAGGGCACTTCCCAGCTGTTGAACAGTTTTACAGCCCAGACAAAGATAGTCTCCTGATGCACGTTCCTCTAGGAATAATTTCTGTGGCATGTGAGTTTTCTGCCCTTTCCTTGTGAGCTTTATTTCCAGGGTTGTTTTTGTCTTTTCCAGCCAATGCTTTCTGTAACAGTGGCTTATCTGACAGTATGTTGCAATGAGCTTTGCTGCTTCTCTGCTTTCCCAAAACCAGAGTCCTGGCCTTCTTATCTCCTCTATCAACGAGTGACATACCTTTAAATGTTGTAATTTATCTAATCAAAATGAGAGCATAATGTGTGCCTCTTTTCTAATCAAACCATGCTCATTCCTTTAGAGCAGTGAATTATTCATCTCTTCATACCACTTCTCATGCTTTCTTCTGGGCTAAACTCTGAAGAATGGGAGGGGAGGAATAATTCCTTTTCCAGCTCTGACCTGGGTGACAGCGCAGGAATCACTGCCTCAGCTGCTTGTGCTCCAGGATAACAGGTAGAGCAGATAGAGCAGCTAACTCTGCCTGGAGCAGGAGCATGACAGAGCAGTGCTGCTGGGTGGCAGAAGCAGGATCACGATGGCTTTTGTTGCCCTGCCCCAGGGCTCCGTGACACTGGGGCTCCATCACATCTGCCGCAGGTGGATGGACGGGAGGTGCCATGGCCATCCCAGGTGCTTTGCTGTGTAAATGGTGATCCCATGGGGCAGGCCAATACCTGTAAACTGGAGCTTAAAGACCATATCTTTTCTTCTAAATGAAACCAAAACAATAAAGAGGCTATCAGACTACTTGAAAAATAATTCTTGCTTCTGTAGGAAAGGTGAACAAAGCTCTCAGCTTTGGCTGAAGTCAGCTGGAGCTGAAGAGTACATCCCATCCTGCAGCAAGACTCCTTATGAGACCATAAGACTCATCTTTATTTCCTAGGAAGGGTATGTCAGGTTGCATTAGGGAAGTTAAAAAAGCAAGCTAAATTTCCCTACTTTTCTAAAAGCAGTAAGGAACCGATGGTTATAGAATATTCTTGCTGTGTGTACACAGCTAATTGAAAATGCAGTTTCTAACAAACAATAAAATTGAATGCTTTCCTTAAAGGTACGTCTGTGAAGGCATCATTTCAGCATCCAAGTAAAAAGTGCTATTTATATTTCTGAAACACTTCTGCTTTGTCAGCATCAGCCTATCTGTGGTGATATCCATCTATCCCAGCAGCAGGACTATTACAGCCAGGTTCCAGATAAAACTGAGGAATGTGCAGAGAAACTAAAGACCACATTTTCCAAAAGCTGCTCAAGGGCTGAAAGAGGAAGCTAGATTACAAAAGAAATTTCTAAAAATGTCCTAGTGTATGTGAAAACAGGAGATATAGGGTGTGTTTTCTTCAGCAGCAAATCCAATTTAAGCATTCCCCACTTTTCCCACAAGACCACCTTCTGCTCTCTGTTTGGCCAGCTCAGCTGTTGGAGGTACTGTGCCTTTCTCAGGATCAGTGGGATGATCAGGGTTAATAAAAATATAACCAGTCTTGGGGAAAGGGCACCTTTTGAATCAGGATAATTTCATCAGTTCTACCTAGGGCTCGTCTCCACAAACACATTAATCAGCATGGCTGGATGGGTGGACTTGGAAAGCTGTGGGCTGGGGAGTGACAACAAGAGATTTGGTGGGGAAAGACTGATGTGAGAACATCCGGGAAGGGCATCCTTAGAGACCAACACCATTCAAATGCTTTTGAGCATCACTATGGCTACCTCTCTGCCCTGCCAGGCACACTAATAGCTTTGAAAACGTAATCACCCATTATTCTGGGCAAAGCCAAACAAAAAGCATGGTGAACCAAAGAATGTAAACCATGTCCCAGACTGGCTCCCTAGCCACTGCGTCAGCCTTCATTATGAGCAATTGGAGGTTTTCTTACTTGTCAAATTGTAGATTCCTAGGGCTGTGTTTCCTCACAGCTCATATGATGTCATTGTGAATGGCTAAGCAAACACAGATTTCTGCAGTCAGTATATGGCCCTCTCCAGTGCAGTTACGGGAAAAATAAACGTATATTGGTTTACTAAAATTCTGGCAGAGAAATTTGAATTGTTTATGTTCTATCTGCTTACTCTGAAACGATCACGGGGTGAATCTGAGGAATTGTTCTTAAAAATAAAGCTTTAAAAGAAAAACTCAGTGATGAGGTGTTTATCACACTGGCTTGAGAAAATAATCAAAACTAGTATCATCATAATTGCAAATTTTCTTAGTCTTGAGGAATCTCTGAGCACTTGACACTTATCCACTATTGTGGCATGTACCTACCAAACCTCAGGATGGAGGAAAGGGTCCTAGAAGGGAGAGACGACACAATACACTTGCAAAACTGCCATGGGATCTCTAAGGTCCCCCTAGAACAAACAGGAAATTGATGCTTGCAGCCTCATGGAAAAGGAATGAAGAAAATCCCATCTCTAAGGTTGCTTTAAACTGGGTAAACCACTGAATGAGATAATGGCTGGAAGACATCTGAATATATGACTTGTTATCTTTGCTATCTATGCAATTTCCATGGACAAGAGAATCTCACACAGATACATCCCAAAAATCTGAGGTGCTAAGTCATTATTCAGCATTAATAAATGTAGCAGAGCTTCCTCTTACTATAGACTTCTAACTAAATATAGCTAATTAGCTAGCTGAGACCAGAAGAACGCTCCCTGTAGCTATTACACCCTGGGGAGACAGGACCAGGTCTCCTGGCAGCTGTGATGAACATAATAAACTAAGTTATGTTAATCCTCCAAGTTTCAGACTTGAGATGTCAGAAGTTTTACAACATCCATTATCTACTACTGTGATTTTTATTTTGTTTGAAGACATATGATGGTTATTAGCTGAATACCCTTAAGCATTAAAAATTAAAGCAGAAATTTACCATTTAAATTTAGATTATGCTTTCCTCTTGCCACACACACACACATAAGTTTAAAGTTTACTCTGAAGAGTTCCCAGGATTGTGCGTCCGGATTCCAAGCAGAAGGCTAATAATAACCCCTACATTATTATAGGCACCAAGTGAGTGCTCATAAAACTGCAGTTGCAACCAGAGACAGGAGATGATAGTTGTTTATCAAAATAATGAATTAGTTTAAATTCATGTAATGCTGTCACTAGTACTGGGAACCAAACACACCACACTGTAGTGTACTGGCTGGACCACTTAGCAGTGCTTATTTTTGCCCATTGTGACATGCCATAGCTCCAATAGCGAATCATTACTTTCAGGTTCTGGGATGAATTAATCTTTCTACTGACAGTGGTTGCATGGGATGAGCAGTAATCACCAGTTAGGCTTCAGATTTAAACCGGCTTTGGTAACTATTGAGTTATGTTGCTCTCCACACAACCCTGCTTTTCTAGCCTGTTCCACAACAGAGGTGATGCTCCAGTGAAACTGTTGTATACCATTAGGTGGCTACCAGTCCCACCTCTCTTGGGGCATTTTTTTTGCCTCTAGAAATGAGCGTCCCTACAGCATGTCAAAAGACTGTTATTCAGACTGAGCTTTCTTCTTCAGCTAACCATTTCTCCAGTGTGTTTCTTTGTACTGTGAGAAAAAGGCATGTGGTGCATAGCATTTAACTTACATTTTACTTCAGTTGTTGATCATGACCTTTCCATCATTCACTTTTATTGTTCTTTGGTATTGCAAACCCTACTGTGGAAATAATACCTTTGTCTGTCTTTAAAGTGCTGCTCTGCTCCTGCTGATGTGTCTCTTGGTTCTCCATGTATAATGGCAAAGCTGTTTATTGTAAATAAAAAAATGCTGGTACAAGCAAAAGTTTGAGATTCCAAGTGGCAAGTGAGTAACAGGAGCATATGCCTTAGCAACACAAAGAAAAGGAGGGAAGGTAAAACAAAAAAAAGCACAGGTAAAACATGAAAGCAGCCATCAAGACATTTGCTACCACTTTCCATGAAATACTAGAGGCAGCTGGAAGATGATACACTATGTTGCTAGTAACTAGTCACATAAGTTTGCAAACCATTGTGGTTTATGTCACATGTCTGATGTATCTGTTCTCACATGCCCTTCATTCATTCTTCTTGGAAATTCTCCAGCTGTCTGTTTCAGGTACTTGGCAATGAGCCTGTCAGAAAGAAAACAATTCCTTATATTCTGCCTTTAAAATTCTAAGAAGCTGCAATGTGAAATCAACCCATAGCAAAATTTGTAAAGTATTAGTTCCCATAAATATTGTGCACTGTATTAAAAAGATGTAACATTTATCAATGCTTATGTCATCAGGCTCATAAAAAGGGGATCATGAAAAATCCATGAGTTGGTTTTCTTGTATTTTGTTGCCCTAATTCTTCATTTCCCTGTGACATAGGCACCTTGCGGGCATGCAGCTATTGATTGATGAGCCACAAATCACTTAGTAGGGCTGATACAAATTTCTAGTTTTCACCCAAGCTCCTTTGTCAAAGAAATTGCATAGGGCATATGATCTTTAAAAATTTTGCCCTGTAGCATACTCCAGCTGGATTGTAATTGCAGTGTAAAGGTTTTCCAGATTATCTAATATTTCCATGGAGCCAAACCCAGTGAGTCAGGGTATGCCTGTAAAAGAAATGAAAAATATAACATAGAAAAAGCCAGGGAACTGCTTGTTTTTCATTTGATACAAGCTGTAGTTTCATCCAATAAAGAATACATGAATTGAATGAGAAAATTATTACAGTCAGGCTGAGGAGAAGATAGATTGTCTGTTCAGACTCTGAGCATAAACAGCCAGTGCTGTCTACCAAAACGAAATAGGGAGCTTTGCATCCCTTTACATCACTGGATTTCTGAGGTAAATGAGAGAAGAAGGTACA
The DNA here is from genome assembly GCF_017976375.1 of Cuculus canorus. Lineage (NCBI taxonomy): Eukaryota > Metazoa > Chordata > Aves > Cuculiformes > Cuculidae > Cuculus > Cuculus canorus. Next base: position 140,918,117 of record NC_071401.1, read on the forward strand.
TTTTATGCCATTTCTAGTTATGTTTTTTTCTGATATGTACAGACTTAGTGAAACAATAGCACAAGGCACTTTCACAAAAGTACTTCAAAGATACCTAGAGGTTATGGATACAGGCACTGATCCAGCATTAATGCTAGCGGCCTTGCTCACAGTATGGTAACTACCCTGACATTCAGGCTGAGTCACCAGGACTTGATAAAACCTTATATTTAAGCATTTGAAGTTACACTAAGCCTTCAGCCTACCAGCTATAGAGTATGTTGCATCTTTCCAGAACGGGTTTGTCAGACTAGGACATACCCTGGGAAACAAAAGGTCTTTTACTCCTGGCAAGAACAGCACTGGGTAGGATGGTGATACACCAGCCAGCCCTCAAAACTATCAAGCATTAACTCCAAGATGAGGCAAATTGGTTCACTGAGCTCCTTGCTCCTCCTTAGGCAGGGGTGAGGATTTATGACCAGGTTGCTACTGGCAGCCAGGATGCTCTCGCAGAACAGCTGGGCCTTGTAGGTCAGTCCCTGCGCTGACCAAGGATTCACACAGAACAGTTTTCACTTTGTTGGAAAAATTTCTTCATCCCCTTCATGCATGAGACTGTGCTCCCTCCCCTGTTCACTGGGAAAGGGGTCCATGGCTCTCCTGGGACGTGGAACACCTTCTCTAATAACGCAACTTCACTTCTCTGCCCTTTCTTCCAGCCTTAAAACAAACAAAACAACAAAAAAAAAAATGAAAAACCCCACAAGAAAACAAAACAAATAATAATAATAATAATAATAATAAAAAGACAAAAACAACAAAGAAAACAGAATAGCAACAAAAATCCCTGCTCCTACACTGGCTACTTCCTTCTGTGCCCATACATATGCCTCCCTTTGCACTGGCAGAGGATGAGGCAGCAGCTCCACACTGTCCTGGGTGTAGCTCAAGGCATCTCCAGAATGGCTGGCCAGCCTTTCTTTTTAGGAGTGCTATTCCTGGAACTCACATTACCTGTGCCTTTAGCCAGACTCAGCACCAGCAGAGTGAAATCAACGTTGAACCGTTTTGGTACATGCAGATCAACCGAAGCAGACTGCCTGATGGATGCTATAGTCAAGAAAGTGCTTCTTTGCATCTCCCTGAAACAGTGGCATCTGGTTAAAAAAAACACATTAGTCCCACACATTTCTCCAGTGCAAAACAAAATAATGCTGCAATGAATAAGGAACAAAATGGAAGCTAATGAATTTGGGTTTGTTTGTTTGTTTGTTTGTTTTAAATCTGCATTTCCTAAATTACAGCTCCTTTGAAAACAAATGGAGAGGTGTTCAGGCGTTTCCCATGAAAGAGAAATCTAAAAAACTACCTTCCTTCCAGAAAACAGCCTTTCTATTCCAAGTGCATTTTCCAAAAGAATTTCAATCATAAGAAAATAATTAGACAATAAGCAGATCATTCTGCTATGTAGAGTAAGATAGAATTCCCTCCTTTATTTCCTTTCTTTCATATTCCTTTTTAAAAATGACAAATTAATTTGACCAAAAGAAGAGAGTGGGATGTTTTGAGTCAACATTGCGAGAAATGTAAGGAAAAGAAATACAAAAGTGCTACAGCCCCCTGAAAATTTTGTCATCTCACTGTTGTCTTAGTAAAGTACTGGATTTTTAAAGAAAAAAGCTTTCGACCCCTTCTTTCTTCTGAAAATATTTTCTTTCCTTTTTCAATTCTTTCTCAAATAACTCGAACTCTTTATTTTTCACCTCGCATTGAGGGGGTATATCAAAGTTTTACAATGAGAAGGCCATTCTATTTTACTTTGCCTGGTGTCTTTCAAAACAACAACAACAAATTCAAACTTTACCTATATAAGTCATCTAGAAAAGCAGCAGTTATTATTGTGATATCATCTGTAAGATTTGCCCTACAGCTCAATCACAAAAATACTCTGTCTCAGACCCACAAACATCTGGAGGTGTTACCATTAGCTATGTTTTGGAAAACCATATGTGTTAGTAATAGTATACCAGAAAGTTTAGTCTTCACAAAGGGGTGACATAACAAATTATGCAATGAAATCAAGTGAGGAGAAATGGTAGAATGGTAGATATTAAACACTGCGCTCCTAAAATGATCAAAACCATTAGGCACACCAGTCTGATCATTTGTCTTTTATATGAGAGGAGATCTGTGAAATAAACAACGTGATATAAATTAAGCCTCCTGCTTATATTACATATGAAGCAACTATTATAAAGAAAAAGAAAAAATAAATGCCCCAGCACTGGAAGCAAAGGGCAGAACCTTACTACAAAAATCCTGCAATTCTGTCGTGGTGGGATGACTGACTACTATGCTGTGTATTTTTGTGACATTCACTGTCTGCTGTTCTACTTGAATATACAGAAAGGTTCTTTTATTGTGAAATTACAACACCAGAAGCAAGATGTAGACATTCTGGGCATAAATAGGCAGGTGGCATCCCTAAGCCTAGGCAGACCACACATAGTCTGGTTGGTGAGCGAGAGAGTAGAAACACACAAGGAGCAGAGTTCTGGGTAAACAATCACAATGGAAGTAAGGGGGACATAGGCAGAGCAATTACTCTTGTGCAAGTTGGGAAATGGATGGCTCACTTTTCTGTTTCATGAGCAGCTGCAAGCAGTTTCATTGCACTGGAGTCAGTGATTTTATGTTCATTTTCAGTGGCGGCAGAAGTAAACTAATGTGCATGCTCTGTTAAAAGCACAAGTTATTGTCTATTTCATTCCTTGTACTTAAAAAGTGCTTGCAAAATAATCTGATGTAGTGCTTTCTTCCAGTCTGCTGTTAAGACAGTTGAGATGGGATTAGTAAATAAACCATGCTTTGGGCTGCAGAGTTTCAGATGAGCTCCTTGAAACAAGTTACTTTTCACCAGACCCTTTTCACTCTAAAATTCCAAAAATAAGGTACTTCCCACAGCAGTAAAATGCAGTTATGTCTGAGATAAGATGAAATTGCCACTAACAACAGAAATACTCCCCAAAACTTTTAGTAAAAACTGAAAAGTGACCGTAAATTTAAAAATCACTCTACTTTGATCACATCAAAAGAGGAATATCCCTATGAAGACTGCTAAAAAACCACAGATGAGTAGGTCTGTGTTATCTGTCTCTTCCACAGTAGTACAGTCCTTCTGAGCAAGTTGTCAAAAGAAGGTCAGTGATTGATATCTAATTTAACAATCTACTGAACTAGCATCTGAAGCAGCATTTGGAGTCCTGCTACTTGCACATTCAGCATGTAAAATATTTACTATAGAGATAAATCCAATATGCAGTGCTGAATTTTTACATTTGGAAGTATGTTAGTATTTTCAGAGCACTTGAACATGGGTTGTTGGTTTAGTCTATGATCCTGCTGTGGGGATTAAGATAGAGATTGGAGACAGGTATTGCACTCCCTTTATTCCTTACCAGAACAAAAATACATTTGAACCATTTTTGATGCTCAGATTTGGGTCCACAGAACCAAAGCCCACACCTTTACCACCACAGAAAAAAGGCTTACATTACTCTAAGCAACATAGTCTCCTGAAAGGCAAAAGCAAAATTTCATCACACAGCTGTTTAATCCTAGTCTGTATTTACTGTTACACAGTGTGTGTGTGTATATATACACACATACACACACTCACATTTGTATATATACACTTCTGTACAACATGTATAATTATATTTAAAATTATATAGACTTTTGATATTTATATTTAAGTGATATTTATATTTATAAGTATATATACTTCTTTATATTTATGTCATCGGTTAGTGAAGGATCTCATTGCGCTGGTACAGAAAAAACATAAAGGATACACAGTAATTTCTCTGAACAGTTCACTGCTTAAGACAGTGATTAAAATATACATAAAATGTGCAGAGTCTGAGACAGCAAGGCAGTGTAAAACAGACCATTTTTATACTTGGTACAATTGTTCTTTTCCTTTCCCCTCACTGATCTTGTTTTGCTCCATTAAATTTACCTTCTAATTTACTACGAGCATGTTAGGTCTCAACATGCAAAATGATCACAGTGAACAAGCCAAGAGAGAAGGGAAGGCGGAGAAATCCTGCTGCTGGTGTCCCACTCACCACTCATATCCCCACATCACCAAATTGCCAGAGATACTGTCAAACCCAGGCCCATGGATGCAGAAACAGAAGTACATCTGTGATGTACCAGGATGAGAAAAGGACCATAATCCTAGAGGATAAGAGCTTCATACTTTCACACACATATGCAGACATTCCAAAATTACCTTCACATCCAGAAGCAAATTAAATTCCTGTGGTAGTGCCTTTAAAACAAACCAATACTTCTCAAAGCTGGACATAGAGCTGTTTAAAGAGGCAGCAGATTGTGTGCCAGAATCCTGTGGCACCACACTCTTGCAGGCTGGTCCTTGTCATGTGTTCCAAGGGGATTGAAATTCCAATGCATGAGAGGCCTCCAGGAGGGTGAATGGGGGATGAACTCTCTAACAAAAATATATGTTTTTTTTAAAAATGCAATACTTTATTTATGAAAGTGCCTTTTGATCATTGTAAGCTCTGTTTTTAACCACTCTAGTGTCTCCTGCCAAGTATGGTTTACTGATGACACATCGTCATGGCACCAGGAATGGACTTGTTGATAAGTTAAATAATGAGACTACTTTCAGACCATTTTTATAGCTGAAAATTGTCACGGCATAAAAGAGTCATCATACAGTTATTTCACTGTGGAGAACTGTTGTTTTTCTTAGAATAACTTTGAACTCTGTAGCTTTTGGGGAAGGGGGATTTTGTTTTTCAAACAAAACTCTCCTTCCATTCTTCCCCCAAAAGCTCAGCTTCTATTAGCTGAAACAATGACAAATTAATGAAAATATATATTCAGGCAGACTGTTACGTTTAGGCAGAGCATTTACAAGTTATTAAATCCAAACAGAGATCTAAAGAGAGATGCAAAACATCACAAAAAAAAAAGTTCTAAAGGATGCAGACTGAGATTTTTAAAGCTGAGTAAAGGACTCAGCCACACAAGTCCCAGAGAAATTAATTAATTATGTGGTTGATGATCTCAGTTCATATGCCAAGTTAATTCCTGATATAACTTCATTGTCTTTAGTGGAGTTACACTGCAAATGTTTTTGACAGATAGTCAAGTATCTTCTCCAAGAATAACTTCTAAGGCAGAAGGTTTAAACATGAGTGAATGAAAGCCCTGGGCCAAGTTCTACCCTAATTTAAACCCTGTACAGAACAGCTGACTTAGAAGTGAGGGTGTAAGCAGAGAAAGGCATGAGTCTATTCTTCTTTGCTAGGACATTACATCAATTCCCTTACGTAATGCTCGTGTCTTTGAAAAACACAATGGGAATCCAAATTGCAGTTTGTCAGAGATTCCTTCCTTCTAAGCCTGCAAATTCTTTTATTTCACAAGCAGTAAGTGTTTAGGGAAGGGCCTGGAATAGTCTCAGTGGAGGACCATGAAGTTCACTGCATCAATCTGAATCTTGCCTGCTTCAAAATGCACTTCATCTTCTTTGAAAATAAGCACTGGAAATGGTCATTTTAATATGAACAGGGGAATTAGTCACCTAATTTAATCAGAAAATAATGTGTTTCAGACGTTCTCAATTTTGAATCAAAACCCACCATTCAGATTATTATATTTTTTTTTTAGTGTGTTCAGTAGTGTTTGGCTCATTATTAGTATTAGAGTTAAGCATGTCTAAATAAGGCATGCCTTTGCTAAGGTGAGAAGGAAATAATGCTCATCTCAACTCTTTCTATGGAGCATTGCTAAGGACATGGGTAAGTTTTATTGCTTTGCCCAAAGTGCCGTTTATGCCAGTGCCAGAAATCTGAGCACTACAGCTCTAAGTGCAGGGAATTCCTAATGTCCTCAATTCTGATTCTTATGCTAGCAGGAGTTATTTTACTAAAGAGTGATGTAATCAGGCAGTAAGTGAGCTCAACATAAACACAATGGCCTCACAGTAATATACCTGCTCTAAGGGAATCATTGCTGGGGCAGACAGCGCAAGCCAGCAAGCTAGTCTTTGGAGTGACAGCCCAAGCATTTGGATGCCCTTCCCAGCTCTCCTCTTATTGACTATTTTCGGTTAAATCAGATAGCGAAGTCACATACGTTGTTTTAATACTCAGCTGGATGTCAGGGGGCCATCTGCTAAGCACCTGTGAGGAGGCAAAAGTGAGGACATTTCCCATCCAACGTAGTTTGCAATAGTTATAAACAGGACAGACACTGGATCAAGAACGTCTCATATTCCCCATCTGTGAAGTGCAGCTGCTGATTGTCAGTCTTGTGAAAACGTGAGGAAGTGAAAAGCTCCATAGGATGGGCTGTGACCATTGCCGTGGAGGACAGCAGGAGTATTTTGAGGGTACTGGCCTGGCCATAATTGGGGAGGCTGAGAAGAGCCAACCCTGCAGGAAAAACAGCTCTGCACAGCCCTCAATGTGCATGCCCCCAACACTGCTACAGAGCCCATGCCTCTGAAACTGACATTTACCTGCTCACCTGGGGTTCTGCTGAGGTGGTATTTTCTTCCCTTCATCAGGCCCAAGCAAGCCTTATGCAAGTCATTTATTGCTGATGGTGCTGAGCGACCAACTCACTGGGCTTGCTGTGCTCCCCACTGAGACCTGCCAGTGAGGGAGACTAATTGCCATATGGTCCTATGCATGACAGCTGCCTCCCACCCTTCCTTTCTTTTCTTCAGCTCCCTTCTGTGATTATTTATTTCTGCATACATGCTTCCCTGCTGGAGAGACATACAACCTACACTTTCCCTCCTCACCAGAACTCACGTCTTTTATTCTTCACTTCTAATTATTCACTTCTGTAGTTCTCAATGCCTATCCTGTTTCATCCCATGTACATAGCTGTACCTCTCTTTCTCCCAGGCTCGTCACAGCTGCTGCAGTCCAGTTCTACCTTTCCTTCTTGTCACTTGTCACCTTCTCACCTCCTTGATTTAGGCTACCTTTGAAATCAGGTCTGCTCCCTCTTTTCCTTCAGAGCTGCAGCTCTCTATCACCTCAAATATTGGTACTTGCCAGACTTTCTTCCAATTCCCTTCAACACTTTGACACTCCTCGCCAGCAATTTCCATCTACAAGTACAAGATTATCACAAGTAAGTGGACCATATTTAGGCATGAAAATAGCTGTTCAAGTTCCCCTACTCTCTTTTGTCTTTTCTCTCTCTTCATTAGCTACTCCAGGTACAGGCATAGGCTCAGGGTAAAGCTCTGCAACACAGTTAGCACATCACTGCTGCTTCTTCTGAGTACAGCTGTGAAAGAAAAAAGCATTTTTAAAATCTGAACAAAAAAGAACAGGCTGTATATTTTAATGGCAATTAGAGAACCTATTGCTAGCAATTAGAGAAGAATCATGACCACATTTTTGAAACATCAAGTTGTTTAAACTATTCCAGCTGGGTAAAATGTGGGGAATTTACTTTGGCTTTATCAATCTTATGGAATCCATCTAGCTTTGTCATGTAAAAAAACTATGTAAAAGGTTTCTAGAGAAAGGTAACACAAGTGGACAAATCAAAGAATGAGAATGGTTTGAGTTAGAAAGGACCATTAAAGGTCATCAAATCATTTGAAGCTTGATGACGTGTATCCTAGAAACACCCTTCTGTCTTTCCACTAGCTATAGAGGGAGATTAGATATTTATCTAAAACTACTTCATAAGGCTAAAAGTAGGTTAAATGAATCCTATATGGAATAAAAATGATGAATTGGTGGACAAAAAGCTCGGCATGAGCCAGCAACATGTGTTTGCAGTCCAGAAAGCCAACTGTATCCTGAGCTGCATCAAAAGAAGCGTGGCCAGCAGGCTGGGAGAGATGATTCTGCCCCTCTGCTCTACTCTCATGAGATCTTACTTGGAGTACTGTACCCAACTCTGGAGTCCTTAGCACAAGAAAGACATGAACCTGTTGGAGTGGGTCTAGAGGAGCACCACATAAATTGTCAGAGGGATGGAACATCTCTCCTATGAGGAAAGGCTAAGAGAGTTGGGGTTGTTCAGCCTGGAGAAGAGAAGGCTCTGGGGAGACCTTGTAACAGCTTTTCAATACTTAACAGGGGCTTATGACAAAGATAGGGACAAACATTTTAGTAGGTCCTGTTGTGGTAGGACAAGGGGTAATGGTCTTAAACTAAATGAAGGTAGATTTTGACAGATCTAAGGAAGACATTGTTTGCAATAAGTGTACTGGAACACATTACCCAGAGAGGCTGTAGAAGCCCTATCCCTGCAAATTTTCAAGGTCGGGTTGGATAGGTTTGATATTCCTGCTTATTGCAGGGCAGTTGGACTAGATGACCTTTAAAAGGTCTCTTCCAAAATGTCCTGTGCAGACATCATCAAGGACAGAAAATAAACTACACACGTCTTCTTGTAGTATAATGGTATTCTTGACTTGAAAAAGTTACATGACTTGAAAAAAAGTTGTGACTTGAAAAGTTACTTTGGCTAAGAATTGCCACATCCACTCTGAGGGCCAAGAACAGCATTTCTGCAAAGTCTAAAAATAAATAATAATAATAAAAAAGGATTTCCTAAGGAAAATAGAAACTTAAAATAATACCAATTTAAAATTGCTTCTTGTGCAGCATCTCATTTCCGTAGGATCAACTTCTTATTACTCTTCCAAGTGCGAAGCAGAGTTAAATCTTTCTGAAAACTAAAGTTCTGTTTGTATTTTAAAAAAATAGGTTCCAATTAAGCAAAGCTTAATTAATCATACCTATTCTGTGGAGTGTTGCCTTATCCTACTATTGGATGTGGGGCATTCTCATGGCTTTAATTTGAAAAGGGTTTAAAACTGGGTTTACCTGTCAGCTTTTATTGTCTGTCTGCAAATGAAAGAAGAACCGAAAATTCCTGTAGGACTGATAAAAAGGAAAACTTTTCCTGTAGCCTAAATCAGTGCAGTCATAGGTAGTGCAGTGATATCTCTTGTTCCATTTTGGAAATGCAGAAAGGATTTTGCATAGTTGGCACTGATGAATGCTTCATTTACACCACTAGAAATTCAAGGCACTGCTACGTTTTAAATTAGAACACAATCAATATCCTGTCAAAGCTTTTATAGGTTGGTTTTAAAGGGAGTGGAGAGATAGAAAAAAATTAGATATAAGAACATAAGTAGCAAGATCTTAACCCATAAAGTGAGTCTGAAAACCAGTTATCCACTGCTCCAAAATCTAAAGCTTTATTTCTACTTCTGCAAATTCACTAATAGCATTTGTTGACCATTGGTTCAAAATATTATTGCTAATTGCTTCGAGTGACAAGTAGGCAAAATATGGAAGATAAATTGTTGCAAGGATGGCATGCCAAAATAAAGAAGGAAGCTATTTAGCTAGCTGTATTTTTACCTATCAAGGTTTAAAATTGAAAAGTTTTCAAGACTTATGTTATGTTGAACATCCCTAGTTTTGAAGCTTCAAAGCATCCAAAGCAGTGGGTTTTTTCAAAGGTCATCTGCTCATGGCACTGTAAATGAAGTTGTTTGGGCTCTTTAATGGTAGAAGCTATTGTGACGAAAAAGAAAAAAAAAATGTGGGAAAAAGTTAGATACTACCATTGAAAATCTCTTGGTATTCTTTGTCCTGCTTTGTTGAGTGAGTAAATGATTAACACTGTAAAGTGTTTTTGGTTTTGTCTTCATTTTGTTTCCCCTCTCCAGAAGTGTAAAGTGAGCCACAAACAGTGGAAAGGTCTTGACTGCCCCAATAGCAAAGCTGAATTTTGCTCACAGTTCAGGGGACCTACTACATGCCCATTCACACAGAAAAGTTTGCTGGAAAAGCTTTAAAAAACAAGTAAGTTGATGGCTTGCACATCTTACCTGGAATCTTTTTGTTCCCCCAGCTCTTGTTGTACGCTTCCTGACCAAGCGGTTCATCTGGGAGTATGACCCAACACTAGGTAGGTTGCATTTTGTTCTATATATGTGTTATGTTGTGTATAATAGTATGAGTGAAGTAATGGAAAGACATAGAGTTAAAATTCCAAGCCTCAGACAACCTTTAAATTTGCTGTAAAAAGCTTCTCTACGGTCATTTAAAGCTGGAACAAATTATTGCCTAAGATGGCAGAATAGTGAAGCAGTAACACATGAAATGCTAGAAAGCAGAATAAGTATGAGGCACATTTCTGCCCACACAGAAGTCAGTGGGAATTTTGCCATTGAAAGCAATTGCGTTAGTATTTCACTCTGAAAAGGGAGTGTGCAATCAGTTTTCTGCTTTTGCATAACTGAATCATGAGCTGCTAGAGAAAAAGATGCCTGGGATATAGATCTCAAAAATTCAAGGGGTGTAGAGGTGGGGTGGGGGACTTCTAGGTTCCTTACAGTCAGTCTGCCTACCCTTAAGTAACTTTTTTGTCTTTGTACTTTCAAACACACATTGTGTCTCACTTTTAGGGTGACCAGACAGGCACATATGTCATAAAAAGAACATCCACTTCTCCTCCACTGCTCCCACTTAGCTGTGTTGGCTCTGGCACTTTTGAAAAGCTGGCATAGATATCTCAAAAAAAACTTAAACAGTTGCTCTGAATTAGAAACCTTGCTTGAAAATTTGGGCCAAAGTTCTATTTCTTAGTATTTCTTTAGTTCTATTTCTTAGTATTTCTTTAGTTAGAATATACTTGAATGCTCTGCACCAGGGAAAATCCAGGCCAACAAGTCTAAGATGAGGCATTCACAACTTAGAAGGCATCATCAATACTTCAGGACTATGTGATTTACACGTCAAGTAAGGGGCTGGGGAATTTCCTTTTCTCCGACAATCTGTTACCATCTCCTTCCTAACTTTTCTTTGGAGGCTTAAATACGAATCGTACAGTTAAATACCTACTTCTTTGTTAAGGTTCTTTCTCTAAGGAGGTCTCACTGCAGAAATGGAGAATGCCATAAACTTGCATAGCAGAAGCAGATGAAAGTTTAATACTTTCTTGCAAGGCAGGCTTTTCAAAAAAAGCTAAGTATCCAGTATTGGACAAAGTATTTTTCCCTGGTAAGATGAAGAAATGACAGATATGAGAAGTCTTATTTTGGGAAAGCAATTCTCAGAATACCTTGAACTCAAATACATTCTTTCACCTGCTAGTATCAATATACTCAACTGTGAATTGTATGTCACCTGCCTTGTACTGCACAATGGGATGTTTAGAATAATGTTCTATTAGTATTATTAGTATTAGTACTTCATATCTCTATCACTAATACATAATTAAGAACTAAACAATAGAATGATATACATAAACTGTTTCATATCAGTATAGCCCAAGCTCATTAATTTCTTACAGGGACACTGCATGTAGAAGTATCCTTGCTGCCTTGTTTAAGCACACAAGTTGAGTTATTAGCAAGCTGCAAGATTTATTATTTTTTTGCCCCATTATGAAGGCCTCACGGCTTTTCCAGCATGGAAGACTTGATATTTGGGTTTGTTTTACAAAGGAATACACAGATTAGCCATGCCCCTCAAGAATTGAGTCATCTTCCATTTGCGGCATGGAAAGCTTTCATGCAGGCAACAGTCCTATCTCACTATAAGCAAAAATAAATATCTTCTGACTTACTGGATTCAACATTCTCTCTCAGTTTAGAGAATAACAGCTTATATTATCTGTTACAGTCTTTGTGAAGCTAAGTTAAATTGCTCAGAGGAAAAGGTTTGAGAAATTAAAAAACTGATCAAGTATTGTCAGTAAGTAATTCCTTAATCACTGTAATTCTGGTGGAAGCTGTCCACCAGTGACTTTTTTAAAGTATTCTTTCTTCAAACTATGGATCATAACAGGATTCAAAAGAGGCTCTGAAGTGTTAGAAAAAACAAAAAAACTGGAATTCTAGCCACAATTCAGGCTTTTAGAACTCAGAAAGGGGCTGACTGTATCTTCAAAAGCTTTTAGAAACAGTGCTTGAAAGAATGCATTTCTGTCTTTATCATGATCATCCTGCAGTGATTTAGTGTCCAGTTTCCTGTAAACATCACTAAGCTGAATTTACTGAGAATTTATAGCAGAATAGGTTTATTCCTTCTTAGCAGTCTACCCAACTGGCTTTTGGGTAGGAAGAAGGGTATCTACATGTTCCACCAAAAAAAAAAGTTTAAGTTGTGTTAGTGAGACCCATTTGCCCTGTGCAGAGTATAAGCAGCTTTGTCAAGTAATTTTGAAAGGACAGGAGAAAACAGACGCAAACTGTCTAGCTACTAAGCAATAGGAAGTTTTGCCAAAAATCACTGGGGCAGTGACAAATATGTCATATTTGTAATTTATTTCTTGTATTAAGTTTTCAGTCACACATTAGCCATCTGATGCAAGGAATCACCAGATAACTCCTGGTTTTAGGAAAGCTTTCACCAAGCTATATAAGGCCTGATGGAAATTCAATGTTATCCTAAACTAAGCATCAGAGTAAAAAGCCTTGTCCTCTTAATTCAAGGGTGGCACATTTTAACTGAAAAGGAAAAAACACACCTTATAAATATTCTCTACTACTCTAACCTGCCAGAAGAAAAGGCAGGACCATATTTTTAGCAACATCTGGATATAGTGCTGTATCTCCAGGAGCCAAATTACAAACCACAAAATAACATTTTCTGGCAGGAGCAGCATCACTGAATCTTGCAGGCTTTGGCACATGGGGCTGCTGCTGAAGTCAGGGCCACCGAGGCAGCTAGGCTCAGGGAGAGCTTGCAGCCTGCAAGCAGCCTCCCTCGCAGCATCACTGCTGCAGCTGGTCCTCCTGGGGTTCCACCGTCTCACTGCTGCCATAAAACCAGAAGGATATGAACGCCTAACACCTGCGAGCCAGCATCATCTCAGGGATGGACATACTGTATGGGGATGAGCTTCAAGGCTGTAGTACAAAGACCTTTATTTGGCCAGCTACCCTCTGTGGCTAAACTCTTGGCCTGAATGCAGGACTCCCATGGACCTCAGTGACCCAAGGATTCACATCATAATTTTCAAGGCTACTGTAAATAGCTTTTCTCCTCAGTATCAGTGAATAGGAATAAAAGTCTGGATCTCTTCAAATTCCTCAATAAGCTAGTGACTGTACTCAGAATTTAGGATGCCTTTGCATGACCTTAAAGATGGATAGATATTGTGGTTTGCCATCAAACAAGTGATATTTAATTGCTTTTAAAACTGTAGATGCTGAATCAGAGTAAGTCATCAAGGGAACTGGTAAATTGATTTTTTCGTGGTAGACACAAAAGGAGGAGGAAGCCAAAAGAGTCATCACAGCACCAGACAAACAGCACTGATGTCTGCAGAATACTTCATGGGCAACAGCAAATTGCCTGCCTCCATAAGCCATGACATGCAGGGAGAATGATGAAAGAAGATAATTCACCATAGCTGTGGCTAAGTGGGTGCTTTTTACAATGACTTTTGCAGTATTTCTCCAATAGCATATTATTTTCTACCATAATCGGGACAATTTGCTTAACTAGCAACAGAGGTGAGATATCTGAGAATTAAAAAAAGAGGGGATTATGAGCTGAGCTGTGCCATTTGTTCTGAATTAGCATTTTTAGGTACAGTTGGGACAATTAGGTGCTTTCTGAAGTGCAATGACTTAAAACATCCATTTTGCTGTATAGGGGAAAAAAACAAAGAAATAAAATCCCATGGAAGCACAGGAGACAAGTTCCTAAGCTCTTTTCTTGTTGCTTTGTTTTTTTTTTTCACTGATTTGTTGCCCACAGTCTCTGCTGATTTGTTTCACCTATAAAATCCTTCTTCTCACAGAAGGGTTGTAAATCCTTTAGGAAACTGGTACTTATGATGACTCACATATCAAAGGTGCACAGAAACACCAAGCATTTCTCCAAAGGCTGACTTTTAAACAGAAGTCTAGTTACAAAATCAGAGCAACCAAGGAGATAATATTTTTGTTGACCTTTCTAAATTCTCTTGGCTTTCTCATACTATCCCTAGATGTCTTTCTCTAGCTCTTCGCAGATTTCATACAGTTTTGCTAATCCTCTGAAAGGAAAACTGTCTCTGAGCAGATAATCAGCAGAGTTGCTTGATAGATGGGCCATCCATGAAGGCAAAGAGAGACAGAAAGCATAGGAGTTTATTTAATTGGAATGGAATAGAGTAAAGCTTATTCATTACTTCAAAAGAGCAGAGATAACCACAAAGAAACGTGAGTCTTAAGAAAAATTATGATTTTACTGCCACTATTAGATTAATAGTGACATTTTAAAAGAGTATTTCTTCCAACTACATCACAATTTCTTTAAGTCACTCAGGTTTTTGTTCATGTTTTTTCTACTGGGAGGGGAAAAAAAAAACCTGAGTTGATATTTCTATAAAGTCCTATCTAATGTAACATGCAAACAGTCTATAAGACATCATCAAATATGGGTAAAATGCGTAGGTAACAGTAGAGTAGCAAAGATAAGGTGGTACATATTGCTGTCCTGCTAGCTTATGAAAAGCCCATGATAACACCGTTCTTCTCCAGCGCAACTTGAAACAGCCAAAGGACTGCAGAAAGATACACTAGGTAAACAAGTGCTTGAAGAAAGGAGACAGACACCTCTATTAGTGCCCTGAATTATCTCACAGTAGACAACTTCATCTCCTGTAGATCAGCCCATGACTTATAAATTCTACTGCTGTGGCAAGAACAGCAGAAATCACATTGTGAAGATATTACTTACATTGGCAAGAAGGTTTTTCCCATTGGCAAGCTTATTGCAAGGAAGATTATTTTTACATTAGAAGGGTAGGTTTGCCTGTATAACCACATATGTAGCTGGGGACTCTTTTAGCAAAATGGTATCATTCAGAGACCACAAGGGAAATTTGAAGATAGCATTCATAGTGTAATTAACATTACAACCCTAGCAAATATTGATACCCTGGGGTTTTTTTCTGCCCCTGGTACATATCTATACAGACAGCAGGAAGAGAGCAGATTGAGAATGTATCCAAACTAGCTTCCATCAAAATGATTGATAACCAGAAACTGCTTAGCCAAGCCCTCACTACAAATAATTTACTTTAGCAAGAGAAGATATAAGAATTATCTTTCTGGGCTGATTTTGTGCCATAAAGCC
This sequence comes from Cuculus canorus, assembly GCF_017976375.1. Lineage (NCBI taxonomy): Eukaryota > Metazoa > Chordata > Aves > Cuculiformes > Cuculidae > Cuculus > Cuculus canorus. The sequence goes on from NC_071401.1 coordinate 140,933,269, forward strand.
ACGAAATCAATACAAATACAGTTCTCGGGGACTGTCTTTGCTATGTGGTTTGTTCAGCTAACACATTATCTGGATGGCTAGAATACCATCTGAATACAAACTTTTGGTCTCCAGACCACATCTTGTATTCTTGCTTTCACTGCTGCAGATTTCTTTGTATATTGTAAATTTCTATTTTTCTTGACTTGGGGCTCACTCAGCAAGTTTGTCTTAACACTTCTGAATGTTTATTGCCTGCCTTTACCATAAAATTACTAACTCCCAGCAGTACAGCTGAGAGAGGAGCTGCCCAGACAGCAAACAGAAATTTTAGCAATGGGACTCATACTAAAATAAGTGTTAATACATCATTAACTGGTGGTCCCTACAGCCCTAGGTTGCAAAGACTGACAGACCAGCAGCCCCAGGAGGAAGGCAGCCTGAGGAAAATTACCCTCCCAGCCGTCTCTTCCTCCTTGCTGCAGAAAAGGATATAGTGCAGTCTGCACAGTGCTGTAGGCAAGATCATTGACATGCTCACAATTAAAAATAACTATTTTTCATAGTGAGCAAAAGAGGAAAGAGTTCTGCCGTCATCTTGCCAAACTTTGCCTTCTGCATATTTCATCTGAACACCCGTGTTGATGAGTGCAGCCTCTCCAAGCACAAGCTAGGAATAACATATGTGGTCCAGCACAGGCTTTCAGCCAAAGAGAGATGTAATGGTAACCAAGCATTTGGGGCTAGGAGGAATGTCTGCCAGCCTGTGTTTCAAGGAGTTCTGTGATAAATGTGTAGACACATAATAAATTGCTGGGAAATAGCCTTATTTTCAAGCCCAAATCAAGCTATTAGTATCCTCAATTTTTATTAACAGAATTACTCATTCCTTCTGCCTCAATGCTTAAGGGATTGAGTCTGCAGTAGTCCAGACTGTGCTTTGCTAGGTATCTTCTGGGCTTCTACTTTTCCCCACTTGAAAACAGAAGAAACATTAATTTGATATATATTTAATACGCTATAATATTTTTACTGTGTTCCTCAGTAGCAGGAATTTATATTGAATGTATTATGGCAATAAGCCATGAAAGTATTCCTGATTTGCCTGAGGTGTTCATAAGAAAATGGACTGGCATGGCCTAGAGCACCTTAAACCCCCCAACACTGGCTCCTAGAATGCTCAACAAAGACTTGAAATGATGAAATTGTAATTGAGAACAGCAGAAGAAGATGCTTAAAATAACATGGAAAGCAGTTAGCTGAAAACGTGAGTTGTTTTCTTTCACATAAGTCTCAAGATGAGGATATTGCTGATGCCAGTAATAAAAATATTGCTTTTTTATGGTGTCTCGACAAACAGTACAAGTCAGAAATGGCAGTGGCTGCTCTTGCTGTAGGTACAGCTGCAAGATATTTTGCCCCTACTTTTCTTGTACATGGTATTCTGAAATGTTCTCCAGATGAGCAGGAATTTCCAGTGCTTGCTTTTGCACCTTCAGGAGAGCAGACTTTTGTTTTGATTGTTTTAGGTGTGAGAAAAGTCTCACTGGTTAGTTCTCATTTATATTGGCAGGAATAAAGTGAAACTTACAGCTTCGCTAGCAAAGATTTCTTGCTACAATCAAACAGAAAAGTGTAGCAAAATATGGTTTATTTAGATTTAAACTTGTCATGTGCGTATTTCCCACCAGAAACAAATGCCTCTGCTTAGTGTTAGGTGGGAAAGTTAAATCAGAAAATTAAACAAAAAAACCCAAATAAACAAAACACAGTTAAAACCTTGACGCTTACTCCCTACTAGTTAGCACGGCTCTGGCTTTGTTGATTTTGTTTTAGAAATTGTTTTAGCATGCCTTAATGAATGCAATTCCCAAGTATCTGTACACAGTTTCTCTGCTTATTGAAGCAAGATCTGAATAAGGAAAGAACCTAAGGGGGGGGGGGGGAATGTAATGCTACTCCCCTTCTCCTTAAAAGAAACCCAGTCTTCACACACAGAGGAGAAAAATGACATACAGCAGAAGGTAAAAAAATAGACATACTTCCCATTAAATTTAGAGATGTCTTCAAGAAAACTGTATTCTAAGGTTTCTTTCTGGAGGCCAGAATATATTATTTATTGAAAATATCAACAAAAAAATGCTTATCTATAGACTAGTTTTATATCTCCCACCTATTCTACCTAAAGAGCAAATTTTAGGAAGGCATCAAATCCTTTCATGCCAAGATGAGAACTTCGTAGTCTAGTGGGGCTATGCATATGATAGCCATTTATTTTCCTTTCTATTTTTTATAAAAAGGAAAATACGATAAAACTAACGTTTCTTACTGGGCATCAGGCCTAATGAAACCTCATTTCTTCTGAATTTGTTCTCCGTATTTCATGCTGCAGCAGCTTGTTTCTTTGCACATGTCCCTGTGCTCCACAGAGCATCCTGTGTTTCCCATGAGTCCCCACACTGCGTAAAGCTGCTTCTAAGGTCTTCTATTAGTAATCTTTGCCTATCTGCATGGGTCAGGAACAACCCCGCAGCTTGGCTTCTGTAAAGGCACATCTGTTCACTGCCCAGAGTAGAAACCGGGACTTCCTCCCTGTGCTTCTGCAGCGGTATTAATAAGGTCTCTGCTTTCCACCCAACCCTGATTTTAATAAAACTTTGAGGATGGATGCACTTGAGAGCTTCACCTTGGACTGAAAACAGCGAGTAAAAGCAGCTTCACAAGCTAGGTCTCATTCGCTGGCTGCAGTGCCTCGCACTTGACTTTTTTTGCGCTCAGCTTGAATCCGATTAGTTTGGGAATACCTGCTGTACTACAGTCACAACTCTGATGACAGTAAATGTAGCCTTGTAGAAGGCAGCCAAGAAAAGCCAAAAAACCCTCCTTTGCTCATCACCATATCAATTCCAAAAGCAACACTCGCAACAGCAGACTGCATGTGAAGCAGGCTACAGTCTGTGGAGCTGAATTAACTATCACTCCAAGCAAATATCTTCTTCTTTCATACAAGTTTTGGTTTAAAAATCTGTGGCTGGATGTGGAAGTTTGTGTAGTATGATAGTTGTACATACAAAGCACATTACAGGTACAGTACAACCTAGAGCATTTCTCTCTGTATTTCCTGACTCTTGGAGTTACACATATGGAGACATAACATTGAAGAGTCCTAGTCCAATTATCAGAGCTATCAGAGCCAGAGTTTCCTTTCATTAACCTTTTTTTTAATATTATTTATTATTTTACACATGATAATAATGATAGTAATAACAATGCATGGCATATCATTTGATGGTATTAGTGTTAAGTAATAAATAATCCAACTATGCTTGTTTTGGCATCTGCAGCATCAGTTAATAAAGACACATATGGGGATATACTGCATTAGCATTAGAAATATGTTCTAAATTTATGTTCTAAACAACACGGGCAGAGTTGTGGTTCCTGTAAAATCACCGACCATTGCAGAATAAAAACCGTCCTGTAAACTAAATAATGGGTGAACTAAATAACAGCCATATGTAAGCAAGAAAAAAATACATTCAGCTGAGTTTTGAGAAGAGCTGGAGTCAGGGGAGGAAGAAGACGGGAGAGACTTTTCTGGGTCAGGAACATACGTTCAGCTTACAGGGACATTCTAAAAGCTGAAAGGTTCCTGAAGCAGCAAGAAAATGCAGAGGGAGACAGATTTCAAAATGCAGGCTAAAAGAAGGCCCTGGAGAAGATATCAAATAACATCAGGGTTAGTAATGCAGGTAAACTCTTTTCCCAATGGGCTCTTAAAGTCACTGCTCAAATGTAATACAGACAGGTGTCATCCTGCTGGATATCAAACACTTTTGGAGTCTAAATGAGCAAGGAGTTTATTAAATAATAAAAAAAAGGAACCTGTATTATTCAATCAGAACTAATTATGGGAAAATTCAGTCTTTTGAACATACTCCTGTGTTGCCATCAAACAAGACTTTAACAATAACTTTGAAATTCTTGCCTATTAACTGTAGGGTTTTTGGTCTGGAAAATCTGGAAATAATATTAATTATATTATTGATATAATTAAAAATATAATTATTACACAAATACTCTTTCTCTAGGTTTCTTACAGTTGTCAGATCCAACTGGATAAAAGCTAACACAAGACCAGAGTTTCTTACAGAAGTTTTACTTCTCCTTGTTTTAACTTTTCTTGACAAAAATGAAGTAAAATGGAAACAGAATTTGTATCCCTCTGCACATGAAAGGAAACAAAAGAGACCAGGCTGTTCCTTAAATTTACATGTGAAATGGTGTATGTCATTGCTCCGTCTCAGCTGATGTACCTACTCCTACTTACAAGAGTTTTCCTGAAAGCAATAAACCCCTCAGATGCCTGTATTTCCTCCCTTCCAGAGCTGTGACATATCCCCAATATATATTCCCTAAATAAACAAGTACCGAAAACAGCTTTTTACACCACTGCAGCTTTTTACATCATTTCAAATACAAACCAAGATTTAGCAATAACTTCTCAGGTAATAGTTTTTCTCTTGGAAATATAATCTTCTTGAGCAGATATATGCAAGGGATTGGGATAGTCCTGGTCAAATAGGTTTGATAAATAACAAGCTAAGTACTTACTTAAAACTCTATTAAATATGTCACAATAGGCATAGCACAATGGTGTGATATAGTCAGGCTGTGACTGAACACCATATTCATGGGCAGTCTGGGGATCATGGCCTTCAAAGTTTTCTCTGTATATAGGTTTAGCAGCTTTTTTCTCCATTCTTTCCTTTAAATTGCATTAGTCAGAAGAATGGGGTGATTTGTAACATGCTTATAACAGAGAATCCCAGGGGAGTAGTTTGTTTGTTTTCTTTCCCCTTCCCCACAAAAAAAAAATCATTCTTTCTGTAACTGTTCAGCAGCTGTGGCAATTTGAAAATGTTATCCAGTTCCTGTTAATGAATTATTGTGGAAATATATTATAGACTTCAAACCAACTGCTGCCATTTTCCAACATGTTTCTTGAGCCTTTTGACAGCTCTAAATTTCCTGGAATAAACTTAAATTTTTCAAATCATAGGACTGTGAGAATCAAGAATGCTTTGCACAGCAGGTGTGGTGGAGGACTTATAAGTGGTGCAGTTTTATAACTAAGTGGTACCCTGAAATCTGGCACCAGCTTTCAAAGCTACACACACTCAGCACCACCTTTGATCTTGTCATTGGGAATATGAATAGAAGCATAGCACACCCCCAAACCAAAAGGAATGAGTCAGACTTATTTACTGGTGTTGATGCACCAAATATGACTATTTCCATAGTGCTAGTGGCATCAGACACACCATGGCTCAGTCAGCAGCAGCAGCTCCCTAACCCTACTTTGACGCTAACAGTTTTGACACTGAGTCTATGAAGACTAAAACACAGCTCTGAGGATTCTTTTCTATCTACAGGGTTTTACCTGTACACCTATAAATATAATATATAGGCATCACCTGGTGTAAATGACAATATGAAGCTCAGAAAGTTGCCTGTAGTCACCTTGAGAGTCACTGGTACTCCTTCTGCTTGACTGTGATGATGCGAGCATAAGAATTCTAAGTGATTTTACAGTGTGATTTATCCAAAGAGAGAAATTAGACAAGCTTTATCCAGCACCTGTTTTACTTCACCAGCTCTTGTAGGAGTCAAGGGTGCTTAGCTGAGACACAGACAATGGCATTGTCAGCAGTTTCATTGAGGGGTTGCACAGGTATCTAAAGTCATCTAATTCTCTCTCTAGCTGCATGTCTCAAGAAATAGTGCCGTGGGGAAAATGACATTAACGAGTTGTAAAGCAAGGCAATGCACTTGTGAAGTATCATGGGACCGATGTGAACACACAACTTCAGGGCTTGTAACTCACAAGTCAACCACATTCTTCAAATGTTTCTGTTTCCTTGAAGGAAAAGCCACATCTGTGATTACACCAAAAAATGCTTTAAACACACAGCTGTTTTACACTCCTCACTAAGTTCACCCAGCTACCGTACATTCCAAAGCACAGGAACAGGCACACATTTACTAAGATGTATTTACACTAATCTGACCCCAAATCGCTGCTACTCATCCAAGATCAAATTCCACCCCAACATAAGCAGCCAAAGTGAGTTAAACTTGTAATATTAAAGTACCGCCAGAGTCCTAGTTTGAGAACTCAAGTATGATTTAAGAATCATTCTGCTTTCTACAGCAAGCACAGGTCTGCTTGAGATTTCTTCTGCAAGTGCTGTATGCCTTACCATACTCTGCCTCCTAGGAATGACATTTCACAGATATGCTGCAAACATGGTTGGATGAGCACTTGTCTCAAGCTGTGTGGACTAATTTTCAACAGCTACTTGTCAAGAGGGCCAGGTGGTTGAAAGCATTTAAGCATTGCAAGGCCTAAACAAGTAATGAGCTAATCACATTACTCTCTCAGAGAGCTATCTCTCTGACAGTGCTTTCTTCCAAAAGAAACAAAGCATAAATTCCTAAATGACCTTGGACATGGAGTGCTGCACAGGGGATCCCAACCTAGCACTGAACATTTTAACCACTGAAATAACTTGTTGAAGGTGCATCACTGCAGCTTCCACACCAAACTAGAGTTCCTGCCATTTCTACATTCCCCTGGGGGAATTGCTGCAGCTAGGAGGACGTACAGAAGGGACAGATAAGACATACCACTGAGAGACCTAAAGGTATCTTACTGTGCTGTGGAGGTATAGCCTCAGGATCACAAAGAAAGAACGCCAACTCCTTCAATAGCCTTGCAATACTAAACAGAAGGGGTATTTACAGCCTTTAAAAAAACTAGACTTCATTGCCTGCAACCCTACAGCAAGATTACTTGCCATCTGCCTAATTAAATTGACCATTTGTCCCTATTAGAGACAGTTGTGCTACTTAAAGTAGTTAAGGTGGCATAGGAGGAGAGTGACATTTTTGTTTTGGGAAGAGAGTGTTTGCAGCACTGACAGCGTTGAAACATTCGTCACTATGAAGACGTGACATTCTTAAGGCTGTAACAAAAAAAGGCATTCACCAAACACAAGTCCTTTCAGAAGTACAAATTCAAGAAATGTGTTTTCTTAAAGATATCCGTCATTCCTGTTGAGATTTGCACCAAATAAAAGAATTGTGTCTCTGACAACATTCATAGTCACTGATCAGTTTTACAGCATACACATTTGCCTTTTGATATAGGACATCTGTGAGCTAGCAACAGTAATAAATCTGAATGTTAGCACAGATAATTTTCCAAGTTTTAGGTCAAATGCTATCAAACTTAACTTATCAGCTCATTAAGATAAAACAAGACCTTTTGTCATTAGGTTTCTGATTAGTTGCCTGGTTCCAGAACCTCAGACCCAGTAAATAGGTTTCATTTTTTCCCTGTAGGGTAGTGTGAATGCTTAATGCCCACTGGTTATTGTTGTAAATCATACACAGCAAAATCACTGCTTGAGCTTTTGCTAGAACAGGAGAATGTGATGATTTCAGCATGTTTCAAAGAGACATTCTGAAAATAACTAACTGTTCTGTAATTTTATCACGGTACAAGGCCAGAGGTTAGTGGTTAGGTTCCAGGACTTGCAACCATACTGGTTTTGATCTTGTCAGACTTCAGGCTATGCAGTGACAGGCTTCTAAGTTAGATACTTTGACCTAGAAGTATTTGCATTTCATAGGTCATGTTCATGTTCTCCATGAACAAACATGAAAAATGGGCTGCAGCCTTGCAGTGCTTTTTGCCACAGGAAACTCTTCCCTTTTGTTGGGTGTGGAGTACAGTGCCCACAGGCACAGTCCTTTGTGGATTTAAGACATGGGAAAGAAAGAGTTGTGCCATACAGGGAGAGGTAAAATAGTCACTGTTGTAGAGGACTTGTGTGTGCTCCAGAATGGCTGAAAGCTCCAACAAATGAAATTTAGTAAAGCTGTATGTCACATCTTGGGTCGTGTGCTGGGGTAGCTGTAATGAAGAAAAAAAAAAAACCCAAACTCTTTTTAATACGTTGTGCAAAATGTCTTCTTATTTTAGAGTCTACCTATCGTCATCAAGCTACCATTGATGATGAAGTGGTTTCCATGGAGATACTAGATACAGCTGGTCAGGTACGTGGGTACATGTACTATTATCCAATACCTTGGCTCAGATAGACAGCAGGGAAGGGGAGTGCGGTGGTGGTGGCAGTGTGGTGGGTGGTAAATGTGCTTCGCTTTGGGGGCAGAGATTTGCTTCTGAGCAGAGTTCCCACTCCACCACCACCAGCTTGCTGCTGGACTCAGACCCTTCTGCAAGGGACCTTGCTTAGAGTTTTCAAGCACTGGAAGAAAGAACAAAGTCAGGGTTTAGTCTGAGATTAAAATTATTTTGTTCTCGTTCCTTGATTCAGGGCTAAGCCAACACCACATTATTACTGTGCACAAAGTCACAGTATGTTTCTACAGCCAAGTGATGAGGCCTGACAGCCTCTGTCAATGATTTCCACCCAAGTGAAGAGCAGTTTTGACACTGCCAGGTCCCCCTTTCTTTCAAAACGTGGCAGATGCTCATGCTGCACAAGTCCTGTGCAGTTTGTGTGCTGGGTATTATTCCATGGAGAAATTGTTTCAATTGCCTGTAACCAGCCTGCCCACAGGCAGCCCATGACACCTCAGTAGAGTAGATCTCTATCTTTTACATCATAAAAAAGGGTGACATGCATAAAGAATAAAGTAAAGCAGAAGTACATGGCTTTGCAGGCTTTGGAGGATCAACATCTATCTGAAGGCCTGGTGTTTTCCTCATAAATTAAATTCCTAAGGCTGGTGTGTGTCTTTTCAAAACAGGAGGATGCTATTCAGAAAGAAGGACATGTGCGATGGGGTGAAGGCTTCGTGCTGGTTTACGACATCACAGACAGAGGCAGCTTTGAGGAAGTGCTGCCACTTAAGAATTTGTTGGATGAAGTTAAAAAACCGAAAAATGTCACCCTTATCCTGGTGGGGAACAAAGCAGACTTGGATCACTCCAGGCAAGTCAGCACGGAGGAAGGTGAAAAGCTGGCCACAGAACTAGCATGTGCTTTTTATGAGTGCTCTGCTTGCACAGGAGAGGGCAACATTATGGAGGCCTTCTATGAGCTCTGTCGTGAGGTTCGGCGTCGAAAGATGGTCCAGGGCAAGACTCGGAGACGAAGCTCCACCACCCATGTCAAGCAGGCCATTAATAAGATGCTTACCAAAATCAGCAGCTAAAAAGAGCTGTACTAAGCCACAGAAGCATTTTATAGCATATTAGTTTGGATTAGGGATGAGGCAGGCAGAGCACATTTAATTGAAAATGGTCAAAGCTTTGCAATTAAAAAATAGAAAAGACAAACCACACTACTTTTTTGAGTAACTTGGGGTCAGACTTTTTTTCCTGTTTTGAGATGTATTTAGCCACACTACTTCTGGCTAACATGGAAAAAAAAAAAGAGGGGGGAAAAAAAAAGCAAACTCCAAAGGACTAGATGATTGTGGGGACTGGCATTGACAGATTGTCTTCTCCTTCTACAAGGCTGGTTCCAGTACCCTGCAAGTCAGTAGTGCCTAAACATCGTTTCCAGCCAGCCATCCACTCAGTAGCCACTGGAGAGTAAGATTCTGTCCTCAGTCCATCAATGACCATCACAACCGCTGTTCTCAAGGACTGAATACATGTGGAGGCTGCTGTGTTTTACCAGAAAGTTCATGTGACACCTTTCACCAGCTCTAAATTGATGCATCGTGTGCTTTTACTCCAAACTGTCCTTCCTTGTTATTTTCTCCAAATCTATGAGTGATGATGTTCTTTGCAAAGTGTGCAAAAAATATAGGAAAGACCTTTTTCATGGGGTCTTTAGTCAGCAAGACACACATTTCAACAGAGCTGAAGTTCAGCTGCTTTTCCAGATCCTCTGAAACTGCACAATTCATCATGAAATAATCAGCTAGTCCAGTGGCATTTCAGCATTTCCCCCTTGAAGTACAGTACTGTACCTGGTGAAATGGGATTGTATGTGTTGGGAAATCACAAGAATAACCATATTACTATTGATTTAGTTATGGGTAGGTTTTAGCTTTTGTTTTTATTTTTGGTTTGGTCTTCTTTCAATTCAAGTAGTTGCTCTTATTCATTTTTCCACTAAAGAAGAACTGAATCCACAGTAAGGCAAGTATTTAAAGCCAAAACTCAAATGCAAATCAGATATGCATGGCCTCTACCATATCAAAAGGCCATAATTTCCAGCTGTTTAAACTTCCAGATATTACTTGAAGCACTCTGTGGTTTAAATGAGAACAGGGGTTTTGTGCCTCTATCTGACATGTTCAATTGAATGTGCATTTTTGTCGGATTTTTGTGCCTGGGATAAAAAGTTTTCAGTCCTCTCTTCTCCTCCCTGATGCATCATATTTAAGCCAGCAGTCAAGTTTTCCTTGTTACTTGGCATGTTAACTGTATGCTAAGAGATGCAGGAACCAAGACTGAAAGACTTCCATTGAGGTTGTGCTCATCTCCCACCAGTTGTGTTGTATCCCTTTAGGCAGTGTGGTGTGCCACTCAGACTGGCATCATCAGAACCACAGCCAAAGGCTGGGGGGACAAATGGGAATATTAGCAGTATTCTCCTTTGAGGAAAAGCCCTCCTGTAGCAACTACTTACAGCTTTATTCTCCGCTGCTTTGTACTTCATATGGTTGTTTGCCTCTGTGAGGAAGTAGCACCAAAAGGCTATCAAACGCAAATTACCACAGCTGTAGGAGGATGAGGATGTTTTATTTTGTTGGATTGCACTTTGTGCAGTTATAGGTAGCCATATAAGAGGTGGAACTGGCTGGAGAATCAAGCCTGTATATCCCTGTGTACAGAGAAGAATCCCAGGTTAGGACTTTTCAAAAGGATTCACTTGAAGATACTTTGCCAAAGTAAATTTTTTTTAAGCATTCTCTCACCCATATCTTTTATCCAACCAGCATCGAAGAACATCACATTCAGTTGTATTTTATTTATACTGTTATTTATTTTCTCTGTTTCCCCCATTCTAGACAGTGAAAGTTCATTCCACTCTTCTGAAATCAATATCTATATTTTGATCTTCATATTCAAGAATGTTGCTGTACACCAGCAGCGTACTGCAATGGAAACTTCACCATGTGCTTCTGGGCAGAAGGTTCTTGCAACAGGTGATGTCACTATCCCCATGACACACCTGTTCCTAAACTATTGGTCATATCTCTAACTTTTGTTTAAAAAAAATTTGCCATTTCCAGTCCTATTGGTAATGCAAAATCAATGCAAGTGTAAAAGAAGCAGCTGGTGCCTGTTCACGCACCAGTAGTCATTACCTGAAAGTCTGAACTTGCAAACATCTATTAGGAACTCAAGTGAGCATTTCACAAAGTGTTGTTTTCCAGATCAGTGCCGTTGCTTGAATCTGAAGTAAACAAAATCCTTACCTGCAATCCCATGGCAACATAGCTGACGAGGAAAGTCATTATGTTGGTATTCTAAGCAATTGATTTATTCCTCACTAAGACAATTTCAACAGTTCTTTTCCCTGAAAACCTTTCTTAGGTTTCAGAGTAAAGCTGCATTTAAAATACGAAAAGTTAATATATGCATTACAAGAGAAAATAAATTAATCATATTAATATTGGGAGGGTTGAAAGGAGGGACAGGCTGCTACGGTCCTAACACTTTGCGAAAGAATCCCAGCAAATTATATCTTCTTTTATAATGTCTGTATGGAGAAGTCATAAAATTCTGGTGAAAGAAAATGTTCCACTGTGCAAACATGACTTGTTACATAAAAAAACCTCTAATAAAAATAGTAGCATTCCTTTTCAAAGACTGAATTTGGAAACCGCTGAACATGATAAACACTCGGTCAAAAAGGAGGCTGCTCTTCTGTGACCTTTCCTCCCACACAAACACAAATTTCTTTACTTAACTGCTCATTAATTTTTTTTCCTCTGTGTAATGGGCTGCTTGTCAAGCCAGTTACAGTATATTATAATCTGTTGATACATATTATGTAGTATTAAATACAATCTGGTATAGTGTTGCTCACAATGTTGCAACATATTATTGGCTATGCTATAAATGTGTCATATTTCCACAATGTGTAAATTGAGCCAAAAAAAGTGCCCAAGCATTGAAAAGGCCAAATGCAACATGAGCCCACATTTGGTCGCCTTTCTGCAGCAGACATCAACAGTTTACATTCTGTTCCAGCTGCTGCTATTTAAATGTACATATATGACACTAACATTAAATTCCTCTCCTCAGCCTATTATCGTTTCTCAGGAGAGAGGAAGGGAAGGATGATAAACAAAAGGTGGAGGAAAGGTGAAATGGATACTTGTTACCTACAACAAGTTGATTGTCATTTATGAAGTTTTTAAATATTTATCTTCAATTGATGAAGAGTTAGTCATGCCCATGCTGCAAGACCTGGATCAGGAACCAAGACTTCCCTAGAACTTTGAGAATCTTTGTATCTGGGGGTTCGGTGCAACCATGGATGGAAGTGAGAACCAGCCGCTGGGTTTGCACCTGGATCCAGACAAGTTGTCCCCAAACCTGGGGACAGTTGCATCTGGCAGTTTGCTACTAGGCTAGTTGATTTTTATATATATAATGATCTGTATGCATTTTTACATTAAAAATATTAAAGCTTGTGCTTGCAGATAATATATAAGAAAAAAAATAAAAAGAAAAATTACAAAACAGTGCTCTCTGTACTGAATTCTTATGCGGTGATCTTCGATTAGTTATCTCCAAAGTGTTGTCTTCCAGCTTTTAAGGGCCTAGTTCAAGAAGTCCTGATTCAGATTTTATTTAATCTTTATCTAAGGGAAACAAGGAATTTTGCCTGAATAAGGACTTCAGGCAATAACAATGACCTCAGTGAAACCCACCACCTAAACTTTGTCATGCCAAATAAATAACATGGGTCTCGATCCCAAGCTTCTCAGGTATTATTCTGGGCTAAGAGGTGTAGGAGATTTATGGACAGAGACAAATTTTCACCTGCTACCAGCTATGCCCATTTTCCAAGGATGATGGCACTGTTGTTCTGAAGAGAAGGTGCATTACATGTTTGTAAGGTGTATAGTATCAGTGGTATAGAATCCCACATACTGTGAGTATTCAGCTGTAGCAGAGGAAGCCTCATTGCAGAAGAGGGGAAGCAGCTGTAATCTACTCTCTTGTTTTCCTCCAAACCTGGATCAACCAAGAAACCCAAAGCATGATCATAAACAGCTGAATGGCAACGGGGCTATAAGAATGCCACCCCTGGCATAACACTGCATGAAGTCTGGGTGCATAACCTATGTTATGAGGAGAAGCCTGCCAAAATTAGGTAAAGCATGCTTCCAGTCACTGTCTGCCTCTTTCATTGCAAAGCAGCCTTGAGTTACATCAAGGTGCATTGTAACTTATTCCTGTCAAAGTAACATTTCCTGGGAAAGAAGTAGCTGCAGTCATAAAAGCTATGCATAAACAGTGTTTGGCTTTCCTTTTATCTTTCTTTTCAATGGCTCTATCTATTTGCATATCTTGAGAAGAAAAGAAAAAAGATAGAGGCTTTAATTAAAGAAGACTCCATGGCATTTTGATGTATCTGCCTTGATGTTCTTTGAAAAAATAAACCTACAATGAAAACAGTATCATCTTAGAAACTCTGGTGTTATGCACTTTATTTCTATTTCAGATGCCAGGCACTAATTAATGCAGGGTTATGACAATAGAGAGCAGTGTCTTGTCATGCTGTGCTTTGCAAGGTTACTAGGAGGTGATAATGATGACTTGTGTGAGGCCAGTTCTGCCTGGTTTCTGTTAACACAGTCCCACGGGAGGGGGGAAGCTATTACTGCAGCTCACAGCAGAAAGAGGCGAGCTAAGTTCCTGAGGCAGGACTCCACCAACTCCAACAGGGTTATGCGCAGGACATGCCAAGCTTCTGGTTCACAGCTTTGGTAGGCAACATGTGGAGAAAACACTCCAATAACCAACCTCTCTCATCCACTTCAAGGATCTCTTCTCCATTTTTGGTCTGAAGTAGACTGAGAGGAAACTGGGAGGTAAGTTTACACCCCTGACTGTCGTCTAATTGTGGAATATGATGGGAGTTTGGTCTTCTGTCTTTTTGGACTGGGTTCTTTCACCTCCACTAAATTCCCCCAAAGCAGCATTTTTCTTTTCCCACTGCAACTGTTTTAAAATAAGAGAGTTTTGTTTTGTGGTTTTTTTGTTTTTTTTTTTAAATGGCAGATGTCAGTATACTCTGATATTCAGGCATGTTGTATGGGCAAAGAGGCTGTATCTCTTCTGAGATTTCCCTGTCACAGGAATGAAGTATTTACAAATGTCTCTGGGTGTAAATTCTTAAAGCTGAACACAGCTGCTCTGAAGAGTTGGAAATCAATTTTTATTATAAGAGATCATCTAATAATTAAAGTGCATAATGTTCTGTCAGGTAGTGTAGTCCTAAACCAGACTGAAACATTCTGTATCACTATGGACAGCTGTCTCCTACCATGAAATATTGGCATGCAGAATAATAAAAAATGAAAACAATTTGTAGACACACCTCAAATTATACCTTGCAGACCAAGACACATTTTTTCATTTTTAATTTATCTAGTATCAGAAATTTACAGAACCTCATTTCAGAGCCCAGCAAGTTCCAGTTACTAAGAATACATCTGTAGAGTAAAAAAAATTGTTTATTATCAAACCACTTTGTGAGTACAAATGGTTTGACTCCATCCTGCTTCTAGCCTAGTCAAAGCTGTCATTGCTATAAGGAATACCAAGGAGACAGATGGAAATTTTGACAGGAAAATATTCAAAAAAAAAGGAACAATAAATAACCTCGAAGGGACATAACCTAAATAAAGATGTAATTCTTATTTTCCTGAAAAGCAGTTGTGAGTACACAGTGGTACATATATGATCTGACCAAAATAAATAATCAGAGAAACATCAATATTTTGAGGTTTTGACTTGGATTCGCTTCTTTTTGCAAATCTAACTGAAAAGAAATAAAATTATTACTGGAACTTGTAATTGATGCAAGGTTTCTGATACGCAGCTTTTAATAAAGTTTCTGCATTGTTCCGTGTTTCTGGGCTATTTTTTAAGTTATGGAAAATGTCTCTCAATAACTTTACTCAGCTATAATATTCATGATTAATTTTCAACATTATTAGCTGCAAATAGAGGAATGCCAGCAACATACTGGAGCAAAAAGCTCCCAGAATCTGTGCAATCCTCCACAAATCAATGCTGCTACATTACTTCCCCAAAAACTTTCAGTGATATGAGATTTCAGTATTGTCACATCCAGAACATGCTTTCTGATGTCAGTAAGAAGATCATGCTGTGGAGGGTGTTCATTGCTATAGGGAATCTCTCCCAGATACACAGATGTGGCATGGCCATATAAACATCCGCAAGCAGATTCCATTTCATTCTCTCGGGTTTGAGCTGCTCATCACTCTTGATTTTGAGCCAAATCTGAAGTCTAAGAAAATCAGCCATCTACCTACCTAGAAATGTCTCACAGAAGCCATTTGTCAACTCCAATGAGCGGCAGCAGAGCAATGAGCAAGATCTTGTAAGAACCAGAGAATGCATCAAAGTCATCTTCCCCAGTGTGTCTGCAGGAGGAGACTGGGCGTAGAAAAGGTAAATCAGTTGTCTGAAATAATCACTGTGGCTTGTGAAAGGCCACATATAGAACACATCTTGTGAGTCACTGATTTCTGCTTTCAAAAATCCAGAAAATTAATTCAAAGCTTTATTCAGCTTCAGCTTAAAAGCAAAAAAAAAAAAAAGAAAAAATATATAGAAAAAAACCTGACAAACAAAAGCTTGTTAAAAAAAAAATATCCAAGCAAGTTTCTCTGTGCAGAGCTTTCTGTAGTTCTGTAGTTCCACACAAAAGCCTTTGCTAGAGCACTGAACATTGACACATGGTATTCAGAACTTGCATGTCATAACTAGAGATATAGCCTCAACCACATTCATGTAAAGCTTCAAACTAAATTCAGTGCAAATCTATCTACTCCAATCCAAACTATTTAAATTTTTCACTCTGAAACCAGGGCATGCTTCCCTTCTTTAGAAAAGAATTCAATGCCGAAGCAGTAAATGTTATCAACAATATTAAATCCATAGAAGAGAAGGCTCCAAGGAGACCTTATGGTGACCTTCTGGTACCTGAAAGAGCTACAGAAAAGTTGGGGGGGGACTTTTTAAAAAGCCTTGTAGTGATAGGGCGAGTCGGAATGGCTATAAATTGGAGAAGGGCAGATTTAGACTAGACATAAGGAACAATTTCTTCACAAGGAGAGTGGCACTGGCACAGGTTGCCCATGGAAGTTGTGGATGCCCCATTCCTGGAGTTGTTCAAGGCCAAGTTGGATGGGGCCTCAGGCCTGATCTAGTGGAAGATGTCCCTGCCCATTGCAGGGGGGTTGGAACTGGGTGATCCTTAAGGTTCCTTCCAACCCAAACTATTCAATGATTCTATGTTTATGCTAAAATGTATTTAACACAAATCTATAAACATAAGAATATATCTGTGTGAACTGAAAAGAACATAAGAATTATCGAAAAGTTCTATAAATATTAAATTTCCTTTAACAGACCCATGAGTTGCCTTTTGCTTCTTTTCTCCTTTCTTCAGTAATTGAAATAAGCATAATAAATGTGAAAAGCCTGCAACTTCCTTTAAGGTCTTTCTCTGAAGGACAATAGTATTTCTGTGGTGTGGAGTTCAAGCATTCAACTTTTATAACTCAGTAAGAAACATCAGAAATAACATCAGAAATGACAAAAAGTTATTTTAGAGAGGGAGAAAGATAGGGGAGAGATCTTCATACTTCCTAGAAAAGGAGCTAATTAGAGCTTTCTGAAGGACTTTGACATTTATACATAATGATGTGCTGATATCTGAGGTTTAATCTCAAATTCTTTCAAAATAATTGTTACTGTAGGAAGGAAAGAAGAGTCGTATAAGATTGTATGTTTTAGAAGCAGGCCATCAGGTTGTCACTTCTGGGATAGGTTTGTCATCATTCTGAAGGAAAGAGTTGGTTACCAGCCTGATTTCAGACGATTTTCCCAATAAAACTCAAAACCAATGCAATTTTCTCTGACAGGTCTAAGTAGAAAAAAGAACAAGAAAAGAGACTGAAAGATCACGTTGTTTAATTTACCTTCATAGCCCTTGACAGTTTCTTGGGATTTTAGAGATGGCTGCAGACAGAAAACCAGGTGGTACTGAACACATGCGTGACACAATAGGTGGGATATTCTGCCACGCCTTACTCTTATGTGGGCCCAAAGTTCCCACCACACAGTTCTGGGCTGTTTTAATATTTTTGTCATCTTCAAGGAAAAACTCGAGAATTTTTAATGGAAAAAGTTAGTGATTTTGAGATGGGTTTAGTTTTGGGATTTGCTTTTTTTTTTAAATTAAAACATATAGAAAACTTTTATGAAAAACAATCCCCACTACTCTTTAATTTAGATATTGCTGTGATGAGCTCAGTGAAGGGATTTAGGTAGCTGCTATTTATTACAAATACGTTAAAAACAAAATACTTCTGTGAAAACCATTCCAACATTTTTTTATAAGTTCTTCCACAATTGGCTATATTCTATAGTTCTTTCATGTTAGCATCTTATCAGTAGGTCTTTTATTCTCAGATATTCTCATGGACTCCCATAAATCTTTATTAAAATAAGTTGCTTCATTAAGACAGTTGTGCACAGCATTTAATGATCTCACAGATCATGTGAGACCACTGAGATCAGTAACTACTGGGCTAGTCAATTTTGCATAGTCAATGATGAGTAAAGGCGATAATAATTATCATGTTAAGGAAAAAAAATAATTTAAAATATTTTTTACATCATTTTTTTATTTTAAGAGAATGAGGATTAAGATATTTGTTGTTGTGGTTTGTTTTCTGTTTCTTAATGTACTGGAATGACTCCTTTAAGGTAGAGGAGGCTGTGGACAATTGTTGAAAGAGATTCAACTTAACTTGTCGGAATGCTAAATGAAATACAGAGATCAGAGCCAACATAAAGCACTGACAGCTCATAGAATTCTCACAGTGACTAGGAGAAAAAAGCTATGTGTAGTTTGGTACCCACATTCCCAAAGCAGTCTATATTTCAGATGGAAAAGTGCAATATGCTTTGGGTACCATGAATTGTTCAATATGCCTGTCTAGTCCAGGTCTCAAGTTAGAAAAAAATGTCTATATTTTCCAGAGCTCATTTATACCCATTCATACATGTGAACATCTGTTTCCCATTTAGATGGGAGAGAGACCCTTAGGGCTCTGTCCTACTCTGTGCTTATTTGGGGATCCAGTGGGGAAAGTTAGTTGCTGACCCCTCCATTACCCTCCTCAGATGACTTGATGCTGCCTTGTGTTAACACAGCTGAGGCTGGGTACCCCATGCCACTATACACTGAGGAAGGGGTGGAACACCCTGAGGCTCCCTGAGCCTCCAGAAAGAGATTTCAGACAACTGCTCACTGCATCTCAAAGTAAAGCCTAATGCAAATGCTTTCTGAGAAGCATCTCACCACCTCATGGGGTTTGCAAGACTCAGATCTGCATCATCACTGGGCTTTCATGTGGCTTGATGAACTATGTTCTTGGCCACACTCGGCTGACCAGCAACTCCCACTGCAGATGATGTCTCTTAATCTATCATCTGTGCTTGATTTACAGCCACGGCATGCTTTTCAACTTAGAGGCAGAAAGGCTATGCACTTTTCACACACGGTTCTTCATGGATTTGATCCAGTTTCCTCTGTGACCCTGCCTGAACTTTGAACACAAAAAGCACAAAAACCATAGAGTTTTCAACATATTATTATTGTGGCTATGAAATTCCAAGAAGGAAATAAACCTTTTTTAATTACATCAAGTGAATGTGTAACAATGTCAGACTTCAGTAGTAGTCAAGGAAAGGGTTCAGAAACTCCTGAAGACTGGTGAATGTATCAGTAAGGCTGTTGAGAGGTACCATTCTGAATTGATTTTTCTTTTCTCTTTTCAAATACAAAAATATACAGCAGGACAGGACTAGAATACATAGCAATTCACTGCTTAAAGACCTGCACCAAGACTAAGTTCAGTTTTTGTACTGCATCAGGCTTCCTCCCCTTGATCCTGAGCAAATTAGTTAAGGCCTATTTCATAATTTACCGAAGTCAGTAAAAAACCATTCATGGTATGTTTTCAGGAATGTGAGGATCTGAATATTTACTGTTACACTTCTGTTCCCTTAACTGGACGCAAAGGATAAGAGTTTGATGCCAAATCCCTTTTCATGTTTCTATGGTATATCATGTTAAATATCTGTACAACTCATGGCATACTGGGAGTCCAAACTCCACATCTTGGAAACAGTAGGCGGCAAAACTGAAAAAGAACATCAATCATCTCATCCAAAAGCCACAGTGATTCTGTATCAGAGCAGTCATGACTAAGGCTATCTAATTGCCCAGCTGCCTTAAAAGAACTGCTGACTTTATTCTGTTAGTAGATAGGCAGTGATTTGTAAAAGTTGTCACGACAGTTCTTGTAAGACTTGTTCTTGTCAGTCCCATAGCAGAGGCATTTTCTTGAGGTCCCATGTCCTGTATAAAACAAAGATACTTAAACATGAACCTTTAATTGTCACAGATTTTAAGTCTTGTGACTGCAGTGAGAGAAAAAAAGGTAACATAAGCATGTATGAAATCGCCCAATAAAATTGCCAAGGTGATTATTGAGACTACCTCAAGACTTCTTTTAAAGCTTATGATAGACTGCTGTGTGGATATGGCAATGACTGCCACTTACAGGATGCACTAAAATGTGGAGATTCAGTTCAAGAAGATATCTTGTTTAACATCTTGAAAATAAATCTTGACTTCTGCATGTCACCACTGCTTATCAAGAAAAGTGATGGTATTGCATAAATTAACACACAGACACACAAATACTAGCTGAGAAAAGCACTTCTAACTGGTTTCTTTCTTTTACAGGGATAATGTATTCTTTAAAGAGAGTGTAGCTCATGAGAGGAAAAGGAACACCCTTCTCTGGAACCTGACTTTAACTCACCCTCCTCTCAGTGCAGAATAGGCGGTATAACATCCATGGAATCCCTTCCAACCTAGGTTATCTTGTAATTTTATTAAGAAGTTTAAATATTTGCCTGCATAGCCCCTCCCACCTATGGACAAGAAGGTGGGAGCCCTCTGAAGACCTTCTGATGAATCTTGGGACTAAAAAAGAAAATAAAAGCAAGAAAAAGCTTCTATCCAAAACATTCCATTCTTCTGGACAAAATAAATTGAAAGAGATGAGGATATTGTTCCTACCAGAATTGTAAACCTACATCAAGATGCTTATTACAAAACAACTACTGTTTTCCTCTAGTTTTGTTTATTAAATAATTTAATGAATAGTGAAAATATTATATTTTGATATTGGAGGAGTTTTTGACTGTTTTGGATGCAGTGAGTCAGCAAAAGCGTTCTGTGACAAATCATCTCCTGGTTGATCCTCCCTGTTCAAATGTCTGAAAAAAGATCCACACTGTAATCACATCTATTTTTGACTCTAAACCCTCTAGTGGCATACTCTTTCTGCCTACTTCCATACTCAGTAAAGAATGAACTAAAAAATTGCATGCTCAGTCATTCCTTCAGACCAGTCACATCCTTTTAAAAAATTAATATATAGCCTTTCCAATAGAGATGACAACAATAATTGCCAGTACTGACTTCAAACATGTTGGCAACTCGGGCTGAGTTGCTTTTACCCAAAGTCTGTCGCTGTCTTGGGCCCATTGACCTGTGTTACACTCTTCCAACTTAACTAGTAACACCACTTAATGCCTGTGTACTTTCTTTCTCTACCTTTCTGTGTAGGCATCTTCTCCCTTCCAATTCAGTCAAAAAATCACCTTTTTGCCACGTCAACTATCATTCTTTCCAAGACACTTATCAGAAGAGTTCAAAGTACATTACTTAAATCAAGTCCTTTGGCACTGAAAGATCTACTTTCTCTTCAATAGATTCCATCCAGTGCTGAGCAAATAGCTAGCACCAGACAGGATGAGAGTGGTAACACTTGGCACACCTCAAATTTTGGCCTTTGTGCAGAAAAAAATACTAAAATAAAATCTCCCTGTATCTTGTTATCTCCGTTTTCACCTGGAGAATTTTCCTGTGATGGCAGTGCACACAAATTTTTGCCACTGCATTAGGGAAGGATATTTCCTTATTCTTACAATAAGGAGAACTTGTGTTAGAAAGGACTGCAATAAAGGATATCTCCATAATTAGCACCTTCTTAGTACTATGTGTTGAGAGGAAGAGGATTGACCAGAGAAAAAGTATATTCTCACTTCTAATGTCAGCTGTTTCTGATAAATAGGAAAGCCAACACCACATAAACTCTACTGTCTCTAGTCGCTAGCTTTGCTCCTTCTCCTCTGATAACTGTTCCTTGTCCATAGGAAGCCAGTTAACCGTCCTGAAAAGACCACCTTGTATAATCCGTAACACAATTTGATATTCAATCAAAATTCTTTGATTTTTTTGAAAAAATACTTAACTGCTGACGGGAGGAAGGGAAGCCAAGTGAATTTTTAAATACAGCATATTGAAATTAAAATTTGTAGCTTTCTCATTGAGATCACAGTTGCTCCAATGTTCTTTTCCAGTCCTTGGTGGATGTTTGCCCTAAGAAGAAACTCCCAGACATGATGCTGCACACAGACAATGGAAAATATACCCAAGAGCTGCTATCAATCCTCTGTTTTAGTTGGCAGTGCTGGAAGTCATATTGAATCAGATCCACAGGTTCATCAGTCTGAAAAATCATCACAGCAATAGTAGTGGCTGGCTTCCCCCCATCTTAAAGAATGACCAAAGTTTCTTTTTTCAGTTTACATACCTAAAATGATCTAGTACATGAACTACTCCAGTGATGGTTTACAGTGACAGTTTCTCAGCAGAAGGGAACGGGTCTCTTTTCAAGTTCACCTAAAGCCACTAAGTACTATTAAGAAATGTATCTAGGAATTGAAAGATCGATAGTTTGCTTTGGACTCTGCTACAAAACTTCTGTCTACATTGGCATTAGGCTCTGATTGCTCATTTGAAGAGAAACTATAGTAATGCTTATCAAACCCATCAGGATTCCTGAGCCTTAATTTATTAGTGGAGTTGGCTTGCTTGGTTCAAGTACACCTCAGTCACATCTTCTGACATCTTCTACAATTTATTGGAAACACACTCTCCACATTGTGATAAAATCCAGGGAACATCACCCTAGAAGGCTAAAACTGCATGATTATCACATACCGAAAAGAGACTCCTTGCGTAGGTTCAGATTATCAGGATGAAGAGACCATAGTAGGAGACATTATGGTCTATTGCCATGCTTCTCAACCAGAGAGTCTGTTCAACAGAGGTGAAAGTAAATGGTAAATGTGTCTGTGTTGTAATTACCTGGACAGCTCTTTTTAGTACATAAGACCTTGAAAATTTTACTAGACAATAAAAGAAAGATAAACAGACGCTCCTCTTACACTTCAAGGTTAACTATTGCTTTTGTAACCCCCTGAATCCTACATGAAACTGTATTACAGACTGTATTACATTATTATTTCCACCATTCTCATGTATTTAATACAAATGTGAAAATATATGAAGTGTTTATATTGCTAACCAAAGGTAACTAAACTTTGGGGAAAAAGTAAGACAAAACTCAATATATTGTGGGGTACAGATTCTGGACACTCTCCAGGCAGGACTCCTGGAGTCTTTTCTTCTGTGACACTTTGTTAAAATTATTTCAGCCTTTGAACATGGTTTTTATTTGTAAATGGAGCAAATAACACAAGCCTTTATTGGAGATATATATGTGAAATGTGTTTGATCACAGGTTAGAGGTATTGATCAGAGCCACTCAGGAAAGATAAGAACTAGTTCAAAGAGAAATGCTGGATTGTAACTGAGAGAGAGACAAATATTTAGAATTTCAAACTTTGCTCTAATCTATGATAAATAAGTTTAGTTTGCCACATATATTTCCAGACAATTTTGCTTTTATAATATCATTAGAACAACAACAATAAAAAAGAAAGTAGACAATTCTGAACTTAAGATACTCACCCAAAAGGATCTTTATGAACTTGAAATTTTTTTCCAGAACTTTTCTCAGAGAGAGTTTTACTATGGTTACAACTTCTAAAATAGTAAAATATCATGGACAGTGCTTTGATGTACGATGAAATAGAATTTACAAGAATTCCTGTCACCTTTAATCTTTTGCAAAGGAAGCAGCAGAAAAAGTTGTGGCTTCAAGAAGATGCTGACATAATCAATTTTCTCACTCTTCTGAATTTCAAAACAGGCTCTCTGACATCAGCATTCTTCTTGCTGTAAATCCATTGAGGTCCAGAGTTCCAAACACCCAGGATGTGGCCAGAAACATATTATTGGTCAAAGCATGCTTTGATGATGCATGTTTCAGCTTTCTACAAACGCAAGGATTAGGTACGAAGCATGCTCATGTCCAGCTGGTAGAAAGGAGGCTAAACAAACAGTCAAGGATGTATCTGTTCCGGTGTCCCTTTGCTGTAATTTTATTATTGTCAGGGAAGGGCTCAAAACTGTGCAAAGTAGTTGGAATATAAACAAATCTTCAACTGTTACAGCTGGAACGTCAACCTCCCGTGAGCTAATCTGAAATGTTAGGCCCGAACATCCCTCAGATTTGGATCCTTTTCAGATCCAAATTCTGTGGCAAGATCTAGGTCAAGCAATACTGATATCTCAATTCACATGCCAGCAAACATGTAAACTAAGGAGAGTTTGAAGTCCAGGTCAGACAATTTCCATGCTCCTAACTTAACCAACCCCTTTCTCCACTTGCTGAATGAACAACTCTGAAGATTATTTTGCACCGCTGAAAAAGCACAAAATAGCTCAGAAAAATAAAACAATCATGATGGAGTGACTAGGGTCGACAAGTCAGTTCCCAACATCCAGAGAAAAGGTTTTGAAGGAAAGCAGAAAAGGCAAGCCCCAAAGAAAATAATTGGTCAAGAAAAAGAACATTTGCTGGGTTGTGGGAATGACATAAAATGGTTTTCCCTTTGGAACCTTGGTTGCAGTGGCACTGCTGGCTTACCCAGAGCGATCTATTACTGTCTTTGTGTCATGGAGTTGCCTGTTGGGAAACAACTGCTGGAACTGGAGAGGAGAATGAACCACAGGGAGGAAGAAGTTAGCTAAGCAGGCTGCTTGCAGCCTTTGCAGAGGAAGGCAATGCAGTGGAGATGAGCAGATCACATAAATTCAAATCTTGCTACCTGCAGAGAACAAGATATCAGACTAGATTAAGAAAACAAGTTTCACTGTGCAATTAGTAAAAAGTGATAATGGAACATTACAAGGGTTGACTGAATGCGGAGTTGATGGAGAAGGGAACACTCAAAGCACTCTTGGCACCCCCTAGAAAAGGGGAAAGAAAACTGACACTTCATTATAAACAGTCTCGGGTCTGAAGATGACATTTTTGAGCCAAAAAAATTTAAGTGAAGTAAAGCAGTCTTTTCCCCCTGCAAGATTAACTTCTTTAAAAATGCAGAAACCCCCATGCACATTCCCATGTGCCCTTTTGCTGACTGGTTTCCGAATTGGTTCCCAGCAAAGAATATGTTGGAACAGTCTATCTGTGGTATGCACCCAAATAAGTCAATAGAGCAACCGAAAAGAAGAGAATTTTACCCTTTTATGTAATCTGAAATACGCAAAATAGCCTATTGGAGAAAATGGAAAGAGAGTAAAGATCACCCTTCACTTTAGATAGTTCATTTGGATTCCCTGAACAAATATTTGAATACTTGCCAGTGTAGTACCCAGATATATTAATAACTTAGAACAAGCAATCAAATAAAATTGAGAGATACAATAATATTCTGTATAATTTGTTTCTTAAATTATATTACTTAAGAAAACAAATGTACAGATATCTCCATATAAATTTGACTAGTTATGCATTTTGAAGATCAGAATATGGCTTCCAAACTTCGTAGGGTTTTCAAAATGTAAATTAAAAATATATACACACACATCTTTTTGAGGCACAGTATATTGGTGAAGTATTAAAGAGTACAACCAGTTTGGAAAAAGTATAAGATACAAATTTTAAAATGTGTTGAAAAGTTTGTAGACCCCCCCCAAGTGCACCTTTAAGAGGTTTTATATGGACTAATTTCCACAGTGGACCAAACAAGAAGACAAGATTACATTTCTTGACTTTTTCAGATCGGTTTACAGCTGGAAAAATGTTAATGAATTTAAAATTGCGACTTTTCTTCTGGGAACCCCCTGCCAATAGGTGTCCCCACCACCCTGTAGGTCTGGGCAGCACTACCACCTAGTGGCAGGGAGTTCCTGATGTGGCGGTGGTCAACTGTCAAAAACCTATAGACAAAATGCTCTTTTTACATACGTTGCCAAAACATTGGGTGCCCAGAAGACAGTTCCCTCTGTTACAAACTGGTCCAAAGACCAGTGACATCAATTTGTCACCCCAGATTGCTGAATATCACAGCAGATTCACGCATCTTCTGCCAGGAGTAAGGAAGTTGGTTATCTTCCAAGAAGTAAGTGAAGACAATATTTTTATTAGTATCCCAAATGGTAATACATGACCTCTATAGAGCAGATGGTCCTGTAACAGCCTAGAAAACTTTTCAACATCTTATGTAGGGAAACACAGGCCTCTACACTGAAAGCACTCAGTACTGAAGAACACACAACATGAGAAAGTTAAGCAGGGAAGGAAATGGGATGAGGGAATTGCATCCCAAAAGAAAAAATTCTGACAAGGTGCAAAAAAAATAATTTATTTGAAACTAAACTGAGGAAGGTTCTGTAAGGGTACACTGCTATGTTAGAGCTGGGGAATAGAAACTTGAGGATAAAATCCAAACCGGAAAGAAGGCTTTTTGCAATCCAAAAACTCCTTTAGCCAAGTGAAGAAGTCCTTTTGTGGTAGCCTAGAGGCAATGCTGAACACAGGTACGTATCTGACACCCACACGTTCTTCACAGCACAAGAGCAAGAGTTCTTTAACAGACATTAGCAACGTTAATATGATTTTTGATGTGAATTTTGGCCCTCTTACCATTCTACCAAGAGGAGCACAGTTTCAGAGCCTCTGCTACTCTCCATGAAACTTGCACTCCTTTCTGAATAGGCATACGGCTTCAACAGTAGGGAATGTGGGAAATCACAGGCCAAGCCACACAAAGGGATCCACAGTGAATGAGCCCAAACTGCAAACAAATCAGAGATAAATGCCCCCCTACATATCCACACCACAATTAGGCCTGGATGCATGAGAAACTGGATAATCTACTGCTAGGTGTACTTAAATGTGGAGCAAAGAAATGCTTAGTATTTAATTCTAATTACCTTTTATTGCCTTTCCTACTACCTCCCGTAAGACACAATTTTATGACTGTAAATCCTTTCACCTCTATAGGTTTTCCTGTTTGTAACATAGCTCCCTACACAGCTGGCAGCAGAGAACTTCTGCAAGCTAAAGATCTTCAGTGAGATGATATATAGTCAATCTGACCATGGTAGCACTCCAAATTAGTTGTTTTCAAAGGCACTATAGACAAGTTCAAAATAATTATTTGGTTGGATTTAGTCAGCACAAAGAAAGCTGATGATCTGCATTGTAATACAATAACGATAAGAGACAGGCTACCATTTTTTCTAGGAATATAGCTAATATCGAAGAGCCAGTCATTGTATGATAAGATAGATAATATCCCCCATGCACATTTCAAAGAGCAATCAAGAGGATATGGGGTCCACAAAGATAATTTGCTCCACAGCTGAGAACAAGAGCCGGTTATCTCAAGTTACAACCAACTCCATGAATCAGATCAGATTAAGTAAAGGCAGTATTAAAAATAAGCTGAGATAATTCCAGATGAACAGTGGGCCATAAATTGTGCTTGTCATGGTGTCTTGCTTTTTAAATGAAGAATATGCAAACAGAAGATAAAGCAAATCAAATTAAGGTACGAAATACATCTCTGAACAACCAAGATAGTTTACCTCTGCATTGGAAATTGGAGTTGGACTCTGCATACTTAGAGGGCATCAGAAAGAGAAACATTTGCTCTGACCACAGAGGCAGAAATGGAGAAATGAGAAAACAGTCACATCATGGAATCACAGAATTGTTTGAGTTGGAAGAGACCTAAAAGATCACCTAGTTCCAACCCTCTTGCCACGGGCAAGGACTCCTTCCAGTAGACGACGTTGCTCAAAGCATCATTGACTTATTTTGCATTAGATTGACTTTGTAAGAGGAATGGGAAGGATTTAACGACAGCAGAAGGCCACTGTGAGATGGCATCTCAACATTTTCCAAATATCAGCAGAGGTCATGTCTAGTCATTGTGTGAATAAGAAAAGTCAGTGGAGAAAACTGATGGGGATTCTGTCAGTGATGCTTTTCTACTTGAGGCAGTGCGCAGCTCATTGAGGGTGAGCTGCAGAGGCTGTTTCCTGGTCTGATCCCCAAATCAGAGGGCTGGTAATTGAGATGAGGAGTGTAGATGACTGGTTGAACTGCAGTTCAACTTTTTCTCTCAGCAGTCTCAAAAAGGGTAGCTGCCTTTACAGGCTCTTCCTTTTCATATACACAATTCATGTGGCAAACTATTATACTGTATTTGTCTTTTGACAGATACATTTCACTTCGCAGTATGAAGAGCCCAGAAAGCAGTGCCGCTAAGAAGGTGATCTAATGTGACAGTCAGCAAAGTTCTCTGGAGAGCTGAGAAACAGTGACAAACAGTGAAATGAAGAGTTGCCACACATCTACTAAATAAGAAGTCAGGCTCATCAATCTTTTGCTATCAAAACACTCTCTTACACATACAAATCTTTTCACCTGCTCCTGTGAAGTTGTTTCAGACGAATGCTAGAGAGCAAATGAGGATAACGGCAGGGACTAGGCAGTGAATTCAGATGGTGCAAAGCACATATATAATTCACAGAGACCCAATGGAGCTATCTGATCAGAGTCTGGCTAGAGTATCGGGTGCAAACAGCTACTGTGAGAGATCTATATCATGAACATAGTTATATAACTGTTGTAGCTTTGTTTTCTCCACTGCGCCTCTGTAACATTAAGGACAGACCTGAATGCCTTAACATTTTTTAGGCAGTATGGATATTGCCTCTTACAAACTACATATTTCTATTTGTTTTGCTTTTACTATGGCATGCCTTCAGCTAACCAAAAACTGTTGTGGCTGGAAGCACATAGTCAGCTCTTGATGTTAGAAATAAACTCAGTGTAACATTTACTAAGAAACAGCATCTCTAGCAGATTGAGCTTCAGCAACTCTGAGTACAGAAAGACACATTAAATCAACACCATTTTTCACAGCATCTGAGTGTTCCTTGGAGGTTTTACCATTCTGCTGTTGATTGGACCAGCCTGCCTTTACCTTTTAAGCTCTGATGAATTCCCTTGAAATGCAGTCTGGCTTCTGGCCAGTAGTTATCTGCGGTTCTACAATTTAATTGCACTCCTCCAGTGTTTGGAGGGTAAATTAAAAAGGTCTAAAGACAAAACTATGCATAAGTCAACTAAGCAGATCTCAATGCACTGCCATTCGGAAAGCAGACTGTGGGTATAGAACAGCACAGAACTAGATAACTGAAATACAGAGAAATGAGATTGTTGCTGAGTAATAATAACATTTGAGTGCTTTATATAGTGATTTTATGTACGTTGATTTTTTTATATATTTTTATATATCAATATGTAAATATTTACAATTATGAACTTATATACAGACACACATATACTTAAATGTTTAGAGAGAGAATATTGAGAATTTTTTCCAGTCCTTTGCTACAAAAGAAAGGGTAGTCTAAATCAAGCAGGTTTTTCACATAGGTAATTTTCATGAAGACTGAAGTACCATTGTGTCTGGCATATCTTTTATTAGCTTTGGAATTGCTGGGGAATCAGGTATGCTTTGGTTTGAAAAAAAAACAGCAGCATTTTACACAAGTTCCCGGATGCTGTGCCAATAACTGAATCAAAGAAGAGTTTTAAGGCCATTTAAGACCTTTATTTATTTATTTATAACCTGTGGCTGTTAAAACAGATGGAGGAATCATGCAGAGCTAGAAGCATATGATTGCTAGACGCAGCTATGCACAAAACCAAACTTTGTTAATTCACTACTAATTTTTCAGCCCAGAGGATGTAGAACAACTTCTGTCCTTCTGCGTCCTGACACTGGGTCATTCTCAAGTTGTTAAAGAAACACTACAAGAAAAACACAGAGCCAAATGTTCTCTAGCAATTCTCTCATGCCTCAACAGCTCAAGTGAACATAAAGAAGGGGAATCCTCTCTGGTTTTATGTTTGTGTGGTAAGTACACCTTATACCATCCCCAGGGTGATGCTGAAGGATCCATCTGAGCAGGGATGAGAGAGAACCAGTAGCCACTGTGCAGAAAGAGAAAGAGTTTGCATATAGCCAGAAGGCATCCTAGGCCAGAAGGAGCAGAATCCTCTAGTTCCCCCTCAACTCCAGACAAGTTAAGGGATATGGGAGTGGAGAGGTGGGCAAGTGCTAATTAGAGATCCTGCCTTTGGTACTTTATGGCTTCCATGACGTTCAGAACATCTATACAAATTTTAATGTAAAATAGACATTTAAAGTCATCTTTATTCCCCATGCACTAGACTCTGGGCTTTTCTGAAATAACACCTTTCGGAGGAAGAGAAAGAAGCTATGTAAACCCTACAATTATCTCTTTTTAAGCACATCCTAACGAAATATTGTTGATTAGATTAATTATCCCTGATTCACATCCATAGACAGACAGTTTCCTGCCTCCACAAAACAGGCAGTAGTACACTCCATCTTTAAATTGCTCAAGCAAGAAGCATTTCCAGAGTTTTTGTTTGGAATCTGTTTCTTGAGAGTCATTCTCCTCTGCTTCATCCCATCATGTGAAGGCCCTCCTTTCAAGCCACTTCAGCCTCATCTTCACAGTTGTCAGATATGTTTTTCTCAGATATTTCTTCAACCTCTGCCAGAAGGTTGAGAAGAACAGCCCTGATCACTCCCAAACACAGTGGGGAAGAGAGCTTTCCTTTTCTAACAAAAGATCTCTATAATTTGAGCCTGAATATGAGCAGATTTACTTCTCTGATCCTACAACTGAGGACCCTCTGGAAGAAGAAATGCAATCTTTTCTTTCCAAATCAGCTTGTAATTACAGTCCAAACGTGGTCTGTAGCATCTTCAGAGTTATTTTTGTCCATGAAAAGGGCTAGAGTGGGTGTAGCACCATACAATATATTCTAACACAGAGTAGAGTCAGAGCTAAAAAGTACTGAAATAGAAGCCTTTGACTACTCTCAGCCTCAACTCTAGAGTAGAGTCCATGGTATTTTTGCCACTCCCAGTCTTTGGCTAGCTGGATACCCTAAATTATTGTTCATTACTTTGTGGCTTCCCTGTGAGACAGGAACTACTACCATGTCTCTTTCGGAAATAAGCAACCAAAGCACAAAAAGAGCAAATCCTTTCCATGAAACTGAAGTGTTCTTTTCCCCTTAAGGAGCCATAGCTAAAGTCCAAGTGTTTCCACCACTGCACAGGAACCAAAGTCCTGAATAGTTAAGTCTCATATTTTCACAAGTATTGCATTCATAAAAATAAATCAGCCTCCCCCTCCTCTTATGCTGAAATGATTAAGCAAAAAGGACAATGTTTGTATACAAGCCGGAGTACATTTTATGCTCTTCTTTGATTGGAGTATAGATTTGAAGCAGTTCAAACTGGGAGTTGGGTCCCAAAAGAAAATCAAAAGTTTAAGTTTAAACTTGTAACTAGAGATTGTTAGAAGCAAATTAATAAGTGAGGAACAATACGTTTGGATTGCTTGAAGTCCGAGAAAGCCCATATTTCCTATATTGTCTTTTATTTAGAAACTTTCCCATCTCCCACTTGTGTAGCTTTTGCTGTATATTTTCAATTTAATCAGTTCTGAAATGTTACATCCTCCCAAGTCTTCTTAAATATCTTTTTGGTTCTTAATATAAGTCTTGATTTAAAAAACTTGATCTGGACACTGGTACCTAGAACAAGAAATCAACCCACTACCAGTCTGATGTTTACAGCTGGCATGACTGGAAAATCATTATGTTTTTAAATTATATCCTCATTTAAAATGGCATCACTGCAAACTTAAAGGAAACAACATTTCTTATACAAAATGGCTGGGGATCTGAACAAAGTTACTGAAGACATTCAGCCGTTTGGAAGATGTCTGCAGATCTGGCAGCACAAACAAATAACCCAGTCCTGGCAGAGACAGTAAGACTAATAAATGTATATTATTTGCCATAATTCATGGTTATCTGTTCAAGGAGCAGTTTCATGAAGAAATCATCATATACTAACCTGGTTATCAAACACGGGTGGAACAAGTTCTTCAAATCTTGTTACTGATGCCAGGCTTTCATTGTTCAGAAACTGCCCAGGTGAAGATAAACCTCTCCACTCAGCAGTAGACCTAACTTCACATAGGGTCCAAAGCTATCATTTTCAGCAAGATCTTGCCTCAGCCTGTAGTTCTTCAAGATATTGCCTTTGCCTTTACACTTCTCACCCTCTGGTTCTCTTCTCCCTCTCACTCTCTTCCTCCCTTCTGTTCTCCCCATAATCTAGCCTCCTCCTCAGGTATCAAAGCACTGCTCAGGACAGCAGTTTATTTTGCTGGCCAACTTGTTTTCTCAGTATATCACTTCCTCTGGAGCTGCAGCTCCAAGGCTCTTTTCTCCAGTGGACAGAAAGTGGTCTGTTAAACCAAAGCTTGTTTTCGCAAAAGTAGTATAACTGGTATGTTTAATCTCACCAGGGGAAATGCCTCCAAAGTCTGATTTCCGTAAACTTTCAACAGGGATCCTGTGTTACCCAACTCTACTGAAGCAGCCCTGTGATACTATCAACAGCAGAAATAAACCAAACAAATATGAGCTGCTTGAGTATACTTTTACTTGTGCAGTAGCATTCAGGCATATATTCAACAGAAGTTAATAATCTGTAAGCTGACAGGCCTGGTAGCACTTACTTTCTACTCCTTGCTCACAGTAGCAGCATTTTCAGAAAAAGATTATATGTGGGAGTTTAGAATTTGTTTCATATGAAGTTTGAATTAAAAGTCCAGACCCAAGTGTCCTTAGATTATTTGTCCACAGCTTTTTGTTAGTAACAGCAATGGAAGAAAAAGAGCATCCTTTCTAATCTGAACATTTGTGCAAAAAAACAAGGATGAAGTGAAAAGCCACAACAGAGTGTGGTTGTTGATGGCTTCTGTCTCTGCAGAATCAATAAAGCATTCAAGGAGTTAAAACACTTTCAAGCTCTCTTTGCCACTGCTTGTTGACTCTCAGCAGCAACAGCGCTGAACTGAAAGCAAGAGATGGGCAGAGCAGCTTTACAGTGTTGTTGACGAGGCGCTGGTGTCCCTGCAAAACAAGTGGCTATTCAGCCTAAGAGGTGCCTGGAAATAAGGTTTGAATCCTATAAAATTTTCTTCTATGAGGAGATAACACATGTAAACTGGACAAAAAATAGGCTGCCTGATGTGGATCCTGGGAATCCATTCAAATACAAAAGCTGCTGTTGCAGCAGAGGCTCAGTACTTCACCGACTGGTTTGTGCTGATCACTTACCCAAACATTTCAACTAATGTAGAACATACTAAGAAAAAAACTTGTGCTATCACATTTATTAGCATTTAATTCTGATTTCCGTTTACTTACATTGCTAGACCCATTCTAGCCAAACTTGTCACACCATTCGACTTTCTCCAGCCTTTTCTGCATAATATGCAATATAAGAATTCTCACTCTCAGAAGAATTTATTAGTGACGTCAGGCTGAAGAGCTAAAATACTGGATCTTCTGCAGAAAAACAAGTGCATTCATGGTTAGAGTCTTCCCTTCCTTCTGAGATTTGCTGCAATTTTCAATACTATCAGCATAACTACCAGGCAATTGTTCTGAAAGATATTGCTACCATTTTTAAAACAAGGCTAAGACCTATCATTCTTCCTTAGAATTTCAAACCAGATGTTTGGCTTATGTCCTTTACTTAAATTAAATGTACAACATAGCCAAGACTACTGTTTCAGTCTATCCAAAACAGGCTACACAGCCAGAAAAATAAGAGAGATCACATCTATCGTATTGTTACTGCAGCCTTCTTGGTAGCTACTTGCAGCTCCTCCAGGTAAGAAAGTGACAAGAATCAAAATACTTGGCAGTAAGTGCACCTCTGGAATAAAGCTCCCAATCCAAAAGATCTCTGACTTCCAAGCTAGTTAAGAAATTTGCAGTTTGACCACCTCTGTAACACCAGGTCGAGAGCACTGTAACATACTCAGCTAGCAACAAGGAATCTGATTATTTTTTAAGTCACCTGTAGGTATGGTTTGGCACAGAATAAGCCACCTGCAGGTAGAATAGTTTATGTGAATCTACTGAATAGAAGTAACAACTGAGTCAAAACAGTCTGGAAAAGATCGATCCAGCGTTCACTGAAACCAATGCAGAGAGTCTCAGAAACATGGGCACTCACAGTCTGGTTCTGTTCAAGGTGCAGGAATCTCATACTTTGAATTTCAGCTATTCTTGTTTTTTTAAGCACCTTCAGAGCACTTACATTCAAAATGCTTTAGAGACATGAACTCTTGAAAACATTGCCATTAAGGATCAGGCCATTGCTGTCACACTGCTTTAACAACAGTGCATCTTGTAATTCTAATGGCTGGTCCTGACTTGGTCAGAACTGAGAAAATGACAAAGTTTGCTTTGAACTACATTTTGAAGGTCATTTGAATATCTGTGGTTTCATCTGTTCACAAATCACCTCAAATCAGCATGTGTCATCTTAATTTTAAGAACATCTTCAAGAAACATGCTACAAAGCTGCAATTCTAATTATTTTCCCTGCATGCTTTCTGAAGGGAATTTATGAGGAGAAATATGCAACTAGGAAAGCTGATTGATAAAGAGAGAGAGTCATTCTTTCCAATTACCTGCAAAGAAATTTTTATCCTGTGGGTACACCAGGTGCTAAATAGAAACAGGAATTTGGTTTTCCTATATACGCCTGTACCATCTGCTCAGAGCACAGTGGAACATTTCCATTAATTTCCCCACAGGATCCTTACTGCTACATCTACGCTGAAGTAACTAAGAACTAGCGCCAGCATTTTCATAGCTTGTCTAACCGAAGCAATATAAAAGGTCAGAGCCAGAAGACAAAGCAATAGGGTTCTGGATGGAGGAGTAAAAAAGAGGAGTAGTGTTCATAAGATGGAAAGATCAGTGCTAGTATATGTAATAATAACCAATCGCATCATTAGAGGAAAACTGTAAAACAACACTCTATACAAAATGAATAATCCCTGGCCTAATAAATTTAACTGCCATTTAGAAAAAGTGATCATTGCTGAGCCACCTTGGTGACATGTAATTCATGACAGCTATTCCCAGGCTAATCCAAAAATGAGGTTGTTTTACCACATCAACACATTAAAGCCCATAGCCCTCTCAATTCCCATTATGGTAAATAGATAATGGCGTACTTTGTTCTTCATGTGATATACCACTCACATTTAATTTCAGATTCAGCAACTAAATATGTCAGTGGATAACAACAGTAGTAACTAAAGTTTTATATACGGTTCATTCTGTGGCTTTCTCCTTTTCCTTCAGAAGCATTTCTTCCTACACTGCAGCCGCTGCCAGGACGGAGCCTAAGCCCTGTAACCAACAATATCACTTTTGGAACCAACTCATTTTCCACCAACAGAATAAAAAAGTCTCTGTACAAACAACCATCACTCCACCAAGAATAGAGGTGAAATAAATTAATTTTCCAATTAAAATTCTGAATTAGGCCACACATTTCTCCATGGTAGAATTACGAAACCTGAGCAGACTGACAATACATACGCCCAAACAAACTGCCACTGCCAGACTGAAGTGACAGAGGAAATCAGTTTTTAATATTAGAGGCTTCTATCATCAAGGAGACCAACAGGAGAAATCCAAAGAGTTGAAAGCAAAAAAGGAAAACTGGCTCTGGATAGTGCATACTAAGTGAAGAGAGTTACCTATTTATAGTTTTTGAATTTACTAGCATCTCTTTAAAAAGTACAGGTGCTAGTTAGGATACATAAGTCATAATCTGGAGGAAGAGCATGTCTCTGCAATTCTTGCTTGGTATTGCATGGTATGTTGCAGTGCACGTGTGCCAAACTGGATGACATTAATGAAGAATCTGTTCTCCATCGATTTTTCTCCCAGCTCATTTTCACCAACTTTGCACCTACAATTACTTCAGCTGCAAGGTGGTAAGGTTGGATACAAGACTAAGTGAATAATTGACAAAGGTTAAAAAATAGCTTAAATTGTGAATGCTACCAGGCAGCAGACAGTTGAGTTTGTGTTAGTGTGTGGGTGGATGTCCAAAATGTAACTCTTGAACAGCAGAAGCCTGATACCTGCAAGCTGCAACAAGTGCAGGTTGTTGTAAGGTTTGAAAATACCTGGTCTGAACAAAAATGCCACATCCCAAATCCTTCAGTTGAGAAAGAGACATGAGACAGAGCCACCAGTTAGGAGGCTGACCACACATTGTGCTTCATCACACACAATATTTAGATTGGGACAACTAGGGGTTTGTGGTTTCATAAGCAAGAGGAGACCATAAAGAAGAGTTCCCATAGAGAAATAGTGATCTAGGACAGAAGAAGGTGGCCTTGAAAGAGAAAAGTGAAGCTCTTGGCTGGAGAAAGATCGTAGAAGTGGTGAAAGATCTGGGAGATTAATGAGCTGTGTGAAGAAGAATGCTGCAGGAAGCCCAGGGAGACAGTCATTAACACCTAAGCTTGGCAAATGGAAGCAGCAGCACAGCACAGAGCATCATGACTCTGTCCAGCCTTTCTGGACCAACTACACATTCACTGCAATATCGAAGAGATTCATCCATTACAATGTCTGACACTGGACACTACTCACACAGATAGTACAACAGGACTGCTGAAGATAACATCATCAGCACCCACAGCACTACAGAGACCTTGACCTCATTTTCTTTCCCCACAGCTGTTCTGCCCTTCACCAGCAATTTCAGGTTTCCAAAAGCTTTCCTCTCACATCAACTGATCAGGTGACATACCTTTCCCTGAAGTGGCATTGACCAGAGGAAGGTGAGGGCAGGAAACTGCAACTATGATATGATATGAGATTGCTGCTCTCTCTTGCATTTCCTTCTTTCAGTTTCCACAGAAACACTACAGAGAGAAGGCTTGCAGGGCTGTGCTTCAGTGTACTACTTAGGAGGCACAAGCCCGGCTGCAGCTATGCATGCATGGAAGTTACTAGAGTGGAACATAGCAAGAGTCAGTGTATCGGCAACAAGGAGCTAATGGAATCCTTCATATCACAAGGAAGGAGCTTTCAGAATCTCTCGCTCCATGAGGGACTTCATTAGGATGTGAGCAAGAAGATGGATCAAAATTTCACTGTTTAATGGGTTAAAATATCACTTCCCATTTTACCAGTATCAGTGTCTCAACCTCCATACACAATGTCCATGTACTGTATGTTGGACCTTGGCCATAGCTTGCAGTCCACAGCCTGGCTAGCATCCAAGGCTCAAGAAACACAAATTGGCTAACATCTGAGCCTGCCTAAACTTGCTTTCAAACTTGAAAAAATGTTTTATGCCAAAAATAAAAGCATATTGCATTGCCTGACATTCTCATGAAACTTAGCTGCTGCGCAGCCACTGCGTTCGTTTGCGTAAGTTAACATGGTGACAACTGTCAAGCTAACTAGTAAGAAAGGATGTACATTTCTGGGAAGCATATCAGAAAAAAACCCCACTTCAAAATAAATTTCTTTGTGACTGCCAGGTTCTTAAATTGCTGTAAATCTATTTAGAGAAAATAGCATTTGAATGTTAAAAGATTATGTGTTAGTACAGGCTTAGGATTATAGGCTCACAAAATACAAAAGTTTTACAGATTCATTATAGTTTCCTTCACTGAAAAGCTATTTGAAAAGCACTGCAAGAAATAAGGTTAGATTTAAAATTTAGCACTGTTCTGCAGCTCTCTTGTAAATGGAATTTGGGTATCACAATTAGCTATTTAAGTCCTTAGTAAAAAAGCAAAAAAGTAATAGGGTCAGATGAGTTTCTTAATAATTCAGGACACACCTTTACATAGATGCTGCAAGATCACCGCACCTTGAATACTGTGTTCAGTTCTGGGTCCCTCACCACAAGAAGGATGTTGAGGCCCTGGAGCGTGTCCAGAGAAGAGCAACGACGCTGGTGAGGGGGCTGGAGAACAAGTCTTATGAGGAGTGGCTGAGAGAGCTGGGGTTGTTTAGCCTGGAGAAGAGGAGGCTGAGGGGAGACCTTATTACTCTCTACAACTACCTGAAAAGAGGTTGTGGAGAGGAGGGAGCTGGCCTCTTCTTCCAAGTGACAGGGGACAGGACAAGGAGGAATGGCCTGAAGCTCCGCCAGGGGAGATTCAGGCTGGATATAAGAAAAAAAATTCGTGGAAAGAGTCATCAGGCACTGGAACAGGCTGCCCAGGGAGGTGTTCGAGCCATCTTCCCTGAAGATGTTTAAGGAATGGGTGGATGAAGTGCTTAGGGGCATGGTTTAGGGATTGTTGGGGATGGTTGGACTCGATAATCCAGTGGGTCCTTTCCAACCTGATGTTCTATGATCAATCATTTCATAATTTTACGGGTGTCACCAACCAGCATATTTACAGACAGTCTTACTTTAATGGAGACAGGACTGTCTTTTTATTGTATATTTGCTAGTTTCTTTAGGGAAGTTGTAACAATCAGCAGAGAACTTAACTCCATCTTAATACTTACCTAGAGTTAATTTTGCAGGACCGGGAGTCAATTCTTAGGACACTGGCTGTAAATAAACTGCTAAATAAAGCATGATCATGGGCTGACCCAAGGCAAAGAGACACTTTCTGACTTCCACCCACCCTGTGTATGATGAATTCATGGCATGAGAGAGTTGTCTGCAGCAGAGCTAAGTGTAACAGACCAAATCAGAGCCAGGAAGAGAGGAAGTTATCAAGGAGCAGCGGGGAAGGCTGGGGCAAAAACTTTCTCTCTCTTGTTTAACAGCATACACATCTCCATATCCTAGGACTCCCATGCTGGTGCTCAGGTAGAGAGCTCTGAAAGCAGGTTGCTTGCCTGTATTTCACTAACCATTCCTGTGCTAGCAATAGTGTAAATAATGTTGGTAAATTCTTCCATTGTATACCTAGGTTGCATTAATAAAAATGTTTTAAATAAGAGAATTGGCACTAGGACGTTAACTCCTTCACCATAGCAGGGAAGAGGAGGACAGCTAGAACAGCCATTCTGCTGGAATAAAAGTCTTCCACACTAGGAATCAAATGTTATGAAACAGTATTTGAGCCATTTTACAAGAAAATATTAAAACTCTTAAGTGCAGATTTAAAACCGAAACCCAGCAACAATAATAAAAAGCAAACCAAAAAGGCAAATCAATTCCAATTTTTCCTTTCCAATGACCAAAGCATGGTATACTACTAACCCTGTGCATAATTCCATTTTGCAGTCCATGCATTTATTTGTACTCTTATAGAAGATGAGGAAGAAAGCACTTTTTCTGCAAAGCAGTCAGTTCAGAATTGCTACCTTTGCACTGTCAGAGTGATAACAGGATTGTTCTGTCCACCTGCAGATATGGGAGATGCTTACCAATTCCTGCCCAGTGATTTCTTTAACTCAGCAGCCAAAAACATTAAGGTTCACTCAAGCTTCAAACATAGTCAGTGTCAAGAATGCCACTGACTCTGGGAAACAACTGAACCATTAAAAAGATCCCTATTACAAATTATAGCACCCTTGGAAATGTAGGGCTGTTAAACTGCAAT
Organism: Cuculus canorus; assembly: GCF_017976375.1. Lineage (NCBI taxonomy): Eukaryota > Metazoa > Chordata > Aves > Cuculiformes > Cuculidae > Cuculus > Cuculus canorus. The sequence continues at coordinate 140,972,406 of NC_071401.1, forward strand.
CAACCTAGAATCCACTAAAAAAAAGAAAGGGATTCACCTTCTGGAAAGGTATAGAAAACCACTCCTGTGAGCTGTTTATAAGCAGTCTCTGAACATGAGATCAACAAATGTGCTCACTTGCCTGAACTGTGTCACTAATGCTCTTTGATGTCTTTCTCCTCTGTTTTTCTTCAGTAGTTGGTGACACACAAGAAGTCTAGTCTTTTTCCAAAGGTGAAAAGTGATGCTTTTGAGACAACCATCTGCAACTCTTTGGACACTAAATGCTTTTTTCAGTTTCTGCCCTGAACCGGACTGTTGCAAACTCATGCATTAATTTAGTGTTTTTCATAAAGCTATTCAAGTTTGAGTTAGGAAGACCTTAGTTTTATTTTTTCTTAATTTTTAACCAAGTAAGAGTACCTAGCTTTTGGTGTTCTGGAATGAAGGGGAAAAGATGTCACCTATTTAAGCATAAAAAACTCACTACAAAACTGTATTCTTTTCCTAAATTAAAATAAAATAAAATAAAATAAAATAAATAAAATAAAATAAAATAAAATAAAATAAAATAAAATAAAATAAAATAAAACCTGAGTTTTAACCTAGTTTCTGGTGGTCACTGAATACTTGGAGCTAATTCTACCAAGTCTATAGCATTTGTTACTGCACTAGTTACTGTTTATCGCATAGTGTGAGAGAGAGTGTGCAGGAGCAGTTGCATGCAAATATCTGTGTATTTAGTACTTCTTGCCGCAAAAAGTTTAGAGTATATAGTCATTTTTGGGAGAGAGCTAGGCAGGTAGGAGGTAGATATGTTTTGTATCTTTATGTATTAATAGAGGGTAGATAGATCAATAGATTGATAAATCAGTTGATAGATTAGAAGCTGAGTAGAGTAGAAGCGCTTTTGATGATCCTTCCATGAACAGTGTGTTCATTCCCCATCAGACATCAGAGTATCACATAGATGCACTGCCCCTGGAAGGCAGGTCTATTAAACAGACCTCCCTAGAATCACAGCTCTCAGAAAACTTGTTTGATTTACAACTGCAGCACTCAGCTTATTTATAAAACAACCAGTTGATTATCTAAATCTAAATACATTTCAAAATCTGGAAGTTAAAAAAAAAAAAAAAAGTGGTTTAATCTATTCCCTTCCAATACATGCTGTCTATTCTGCACTCCCAACTTCCAGATGGTAAGCCATTTCCAAAACCATAACATGCTTTCTGGATGTCTTGCTAAAATATAACCCAACCAGAAGCTATGAATTTGATGCAGCTATTAGTGGCTGGATTCTTTGGCTTGAGTTATGCAGAAGATCTGATTAAATTATTATAATGGCCATTTTTGGCCATAAAACAAGAACAATAGAAAGCAACATAATATACAACATCTAATTTCCCTTTTCCCCTTCCAGAGACCACAAGTAGGTGATTATTAACTTTCTTCTACTGAAAGAAAACTAACAGCATATGCTGTTGGTGCACCAACCCAGGCCAGTGAAGTAATCTTATTTGTTTCATTCCCACAGTGATTGCGCAGCTTTCCTGGGCAGCAGAGCTCTTGCCTCAAAAATCAGGACCCACAAATATTATTCTTACCATTACATGAAGCTCCTTGCAACATGTGGAGCTCAGAGTCTGCAGGACTTGGTGCCTGCAGACTAGTTTACCTGCTCTACCTACACCTTCCCTTCTAAAGGAGGACACGAGCCACTTTGCACTGCTTGCAGGTCTAACTTCAATGCTGATGGCTTTTAGTTTCTAACTCTTGGTGAAAAACTAGACTCTGGAAGGTACAAATTGCTTCTGCAGGATACTCAGTATCTCAGAAAAAGTGACAGAAACCGAGCTCTTTTCCATATTTAAACCGTAACTTGCAAGAGCTACGACTAATCTTTACTGTTAGTAGCTGCACCCATTACAGAGTCTGTCAAGAGTGTCACAGCGGGGTGTTTTGGGAGTAGCCCAAGCATGCCAGTCTAAAACTCTGGAAGGGGACCCTTGTTAGGAGATGGTCACCTCTTTTCTCTAACAACCAACCTGAGTTGACCTATAAAAGACTGCCAGCTTCATCTGGTTCCCTCCCCATATTTTCTTGGTTTAGATTTCATTAAGATTATTCATAGATTCGGAAAGTCACTCTCCCTGGCATTATTTAGCATCAATAGCATAACTCATGTGGCAGTTGTGTTACCTAGGGATTAAGACAGAATATAGTGCATTGATGCACACTATGTGCACATTGCATCACAAAGCGTTTTAGGAAACTTGGGAGAGAGAAAAAAATATTGAAAAATGCTGTTAAAGGCAATAAGCCAAGCTTTACAAAGCAATCAAAAATTTATCCCTGGTAGAGTGCAGATGGATTTCTGGATTCAAGTGGCCAGGTTTTGACTGGGCAGAAATCAATCTCCATTTTCTGTCCCAAAGCTTCAAAAAGACAAAACCTGATAAAGTTATTTGCCTCTTGATAGGACTGAAAAATGCACTGCAGCAATTGTAATGCTGGGAGAATACAAAACAAACCTCCTGCTCTCTTTGAGGCCAGCTCCACACTTACTTTAGACACTGCAGTTACTAATCAAAGTCAGTTTGATTTCACGCTAATATCCCAGTTAATCTTCTTGATTTCAGTTGCCACAGACTCTTGTTACAAATCTCTAGTCTGCATTCAGTGGCTGCAGAGGCATAAGATTAATAAGAGTACAGGATAAAGACATCGGTGGTCATTTAGTATAATTTGTTTTACCATGTGCATAATAGAATATTTCTTGCCAAAAGTAAATGCGCATAGCAGTATGTGTCCTATATCTTGCATCTGATTTTGTTTCTGCTATATCTTATGATCAGAAACACCCCACAAGAGCATATATATTACTAAAATTTATACCACACGGTGAATTCACACATCTCTCTGGTGCTGAGCCTGTTGACATTAGCCAAAGTCCTAGGAATGGCTGAACTTAAGCGGATAAATTCCAGACTGGTCGATTCCTTTACTCATCTCTTTCATGAAACTGAAGATTAAGTGGATTTTAAGGGTCAGTAAGACAGACTTAGTTATTCTTCCATACATCCCTTTCATTTTCACATGCTTCTCTTATTTCTTGGCTCTAGCTGGGACCAGGAGCAAGGGCAGGATGCTCTCATCTTTCCAGCCTGACTAGAAAAAGGAAATATTAGAAATCTAATGAAAAGCATATCTCCTGCAGATTTACAGCCCTGTTTTGCAGATGTAGCTGTAGTTCAGATAACCAACAAGATTTCTGGATGCTTACTCGAATGGAATTATTTGGTTGCTCTGCAACATTAATGAAAACATACATAGAATAAGGTCATCGGCCCCGATTAATGGAATCTGTCTCTACGTATAATCTGTATTTTCAGCTCAGTTTTATGAGGAGCTACTGCTCAACACACTGATGTCCTCAATTCTCACCAGCATCACTCATTTTCTGAGCGATCTGAAGCCTAGAAAGCAGCAACCAATTAAGTTTGTTTTGCTTAAATAGACCCACCATTGCAAGAAATTGCTCTTTCATTTGAAATCACAGAAAAGCTGTTCAGCAAGTATTTAGCCTATGCCATCCAGCTTTGTGCTTTGCTACAGCTTCCCATTTTCCAACCCATTTTACTACTGCCAGATTGAGCAGCTCATTGCCTGGCTACATTGTACTATATAGGCCAACATACTGTCTCTCTCTGGGAGACGAGGCATATCTCTCGTTGTTGAAGTCTACAGCTCAAGCAGCTCAGTATCAACTGCACAGTCTACGGTTGTATCGTACAGAGGGCTTACACTGATGCCAGGACATACACTAAACACAGTGCTGAATGGAGTGAAGAATTTTGCCCTTATTTAGAGAAAAGAGCTTGGACACGCGTTGAACTGATGAGCTCAACTGAGTGTATAACAAATAGCCACATTCATTTGTCAAGCTCTATTTAACACTCTTAAATAGATTTATTTTATTAAAGTTGAGCCATTCTACAGCCTTCTGACTTATGACCTGTATGCAAATCAGCTTTAAGTAGGGGAATGTGTGAAGGAAAAATCCAAAGTATCCGTAAACAGATAGTGGTGATTACAGTGTGATCTCTGAGTATTTAAATGGATTCTCTAATACATTCTTGCTTGATGTAATTAACTATAGTTGATATTCTGTTACACCACAGTAACTACCCATATAGCAGCTCACCCATTTTTGGAGCATTTTTTAAATGATTATTTTTTTATTATTATTATTTTAAAATCTAGCACAGAACCTACATTACATGATAAATTACCCATACATTATGTTAATAAATTGATATTTAAATCTAGACAACACATGGTAGTTTTACTAATTAAATGACAGTATGATCTCAAGAGTGCAACTCTTCAACCTTGTAAATGTTGCAATCTAGCAACTAGACAGAAACGTTTACAATTATATTGCTGGAGAGGAGAGGAGAGAAGAGGAGAGGAGAGGAGAGGAGAGGAGAGGAGAGGAGAGGAGAGGAGAGGAGAGGAGAGGAGAGGAGAGGAGAGGAGAGGAGAGGAGAGGAAGACAGGAGGACAGAGGAGGAGAGGGAAAGCAGTGGGAAGGACCAGCTAGCAGAGGGGCAGCTGCTAGCAGAGCCTGTTCCTGCAGCACTCTGCATACTTCTCCCTTGTTATTCCCTGTTGGTCATCTGTGTTGTCAACTGCTGCATACAGAGAAAGGGGAGCCAAAAATTTGAACATGAATATGCAGTTAGAGGACATCACCTTTCAGCTCAGTGTAATCAGCCAGTGAGGTTGCCTAGTATTAAAGTCCCTTATAGTGGTTCCTAACTATAGCTGCTGATCTTAATTTTAATAGCTTTGAATTAATACTTTCATCCTGTTGTTTTGAATGGTTTTAATACTACAAGGTCTGTAGCCAAGAGAAAACCTTCTCCGCCTACCCTTCCCTTCCCTGAGGAAGAGAAGGGATTTTCCTAACAGGTTTTGGTGACCTTGTATACTGGAACCCACCAAAGATTTTGCAAGTAAAACATATTATTTCTGTTACATGCTTTGTTGCAGCAGTTCTAGTTCCTCATGTCCTAGAGATTATCTGGTATTCATTCTCTTAGGACAATTCAGTTACAACAGTTTCTCCAACCTCTCTTTGTACCTCTTGGTCTTAAACTGCATGAATCCACTGACATTCCATACCAGCATTTTAATGACACTTCAAGATCATATATCAGCCCCACAGAAATGAATAAATAAAGATGTATTCAGATGAAATCTAATCAAGTATGTTGTTTTAGAGTCTTATTGTTACTCTTATTGTAGTGACTGTAGGGACTTTTTGTGGTGACATTGGCTTGATTTTCTATGGCCATTACTGTTGAGTTTCTGCTGTTTTTTTCTGTCTTTAACACACCTGTAAAAAAAAAAAAAAAAAGACTTGCAGAAGAATAATTAAAAGATGTAACTCCATGATGTAACTGTAAGCAGTTTCCACGTTTTCCAGTTCTCAAGACTGATTCTGAGGAAAGCCTCGAATCTGAAGCATGACCCAGAAATCGCAAACTTCCCTAGGAAAAATTTGCCCTTCAACCACCACAAAGGGCTGTATTTGCAAAACTACTCTGCACTGCCACCTTGTGACACACCAGTGCTCTGCGGGAGTCTGGCTTTGCAGCCTCAAATCCATCACGATAGTAATCGTGAAAAGTGATAGAGATATTCACACGAATACCTACGATTAAACACTTGTTTGCATATTTTGATGAGACTCGTCTTAAAGCACTGCAAGGAAAGGCTCAGTTTCTCAGTGTAGTATCATCTTTAAAAGGTGTCAGTAGTTACAGAAGGGTATGTGGATTTATCCTGGCTCCTCTTCCTAACATTGCTATTAGCTATTATTAAGTTGCTAAATGAAACTTGGGAAAGACAAGGTTGATTGTGTTTTTCCCTCAGCAAAAGGTAATTATTCCAATATACATCTCTACAGAAACTTTCCTCAGCTGTTGCCTAATCCGGTCGAAACTGAGTTCTCTAAACTCAGAGCTTCTGTGGTCTTCCAAAGGCATTTCAGCTGCCTGCTCTGTATCCATCACATGTCCATCAGTAACTATAAAATAGGTTTTCTTTTACTCATATTCCAGGCTGCAGCTGTTTTTTGCAGAGCACACAAAACAGAGTAACCTCTGTTCCAGATAGTTTTGAGGAAGAGTCAGATGTTAACGTTATCGCTTTTGCCCCATGCACATCGGGAGAATTCATTACCCTCTGTTTAAACTGTTCTCCTTAGCATAATTTATTTGTTATCTGCTGACCTAAAGGAGCGAATGAACATTACTCTCACTCAGTGTTTAGAAAATTTACTTGGTATATAAAAGAGCTGTGCTAATTTCACCAAACAATTAATCCAAAATAGTGACACCAGAAGTCTAAGAGAATCAGTCTTGCAAGGCAGGAGTTCAGTAATATTTCTCAGATGTAATTTAAGACATAGAAGATAAATTCAGTTCTCTAGACCCCATATAGAACCTATTTATCTTCATTCTTTTAAAAAAAGCTATCCAAATCCACCACAATGTTCAAAACTTAAAAAAAACCCCAAACCCACAAGTGAGGCAAAAAAAGGCCTAACCTTCCCAAACAGAAAGTTAACATAACACCCTTTATCTGGTTTCTTTGACTACATCACTATGCTCTACTGTTAGAATTCATTTTTATTGTCATAGGAAGCCTTCACACCTAATTCTGGACTATACATTCTGCTAACCAGCCAGCAGTAGACTAAGTAGTGACCACCTCAATGCTTTACCATTTTTGTTTGCCAGCTTCACCAGCTATGGAAATGGCCTAGCAATATTCTCTGACCACATAGAAGTATAATGAAACTCATGTCTTTGCTCTATAAATAAACAGGCTTTGAAAACTTCAATGAAAGATATTGATGAAATCCAAGTCACTCTGTAGTGTATGAAAAAAAAAATTGGATTTTATTAGGAATGATCATTGAGGGAAAAAGTTTATGAGATAAATGCTTTAGTGCTTGTCTGAAATAAAATGTCAGGAAAATAATTAAGGCTTGGCCTTTGGAAAGCCTTCCTTAGTAGAATCAAACTACAGCAATGAAATTTAATATTAAATATGATCTAGGATAAATAGTAATTTCCTCATTATAATTTCTGTAGTTAGGAAATACAGGAAATAAAACTACTATTGATTAAGCAGGCTGAAATAGTTTAATATCCTCTCAAGAACAAAAATTAAATATAACTCTTCTTTTGGCATAATTCTTTGAATAAATGTTAACCATCCATGCTCTCTCTTGAGGTATTCATGCCTGTGTTTAGTACACCCTTAAAATAAAATAAAATGAGAACTGAAGGCCTGGCATTACTGGAACTGGAATTATTCTACAAAAAAAACCTAACTCCAAATCAAGGAAACTTACTGCAAGTCATAGAAACATAGAAAGATTTGGGTTGGAAGGGACCTTAAAGATCACTTAGTTCTAACCCTCCTGCCATGGGCAGGGACACATCAATGCAAACTGTTTCTGGTCTAGCCTGATAAACAAGTAGTCAGCTACCTCTTCTCTCTCGTGGGTAGACAGAAACTAGAAGTGTATTTTTTCCAGGAGAAAACTCTTAGGTTTAAGGCACGTAGTTTTCAAGGCACTTTGCTTAGTATTTGTTTATTACTCAGCTTTGCAAATATGCATAGCAGAGTTCACCATTTAGATACATTACTCACACTGCTTTTTAGGCTACAGTGTCCCTTGAGTACAAGTTATCCTTCAATGTCTGCAGTAACTTCCCACAAAATGAAATGCCAACTGCTTTTGTACCACGACCAGAAACAAAACAAAACAAAACAAAACAAAACAAGACAAAACAAAACAACAGACCACTCCTTCCTTAATTCCTGCAAAGAATCAGACACACATAAAAGCATTCAGCATTTGAGTTTTTGGATTTAAGATCGAATACCACCCAACATTTCATCTAAATGGAACCGTTTCTCTCAGCAGAAGCATTTATTTTTAAGCAGTGAAAATGTAAAATTTGTGTGGCCTGCTCTGCCAGTTTAATGTTTAGTGACCTTGAATATAAAACATTACTCAGACCCTAGATTTATGTTCATCTATGAAGGCCCTGATATTTCTGGCATCCAAAGTTCAACTAATCATGCAATTTTGATAGTCTTAAGCAAGCAAAACCTCACATAACAGTGGAGTTGTATAAAATAACCTCTATTTGTGATGCTTTCCTGAGTGTATGTCAGAGCTGTTGAGGGTGGCCAAAACCAGCGTGCCAAGCAGTAAAGTAACATTTAAATTCTCTTAACTTTTAACAAGAGGGCAAAGACAAAGCTGTGCAAAATTTATTTGAATTCTTACTGTTTTATAACAAACATTCATCTCGTGCTCTAGGCAGTGTTGACAATCTTAAACCTGCATGCATAAACAAACAGAGCCATTAACTAGCTTAAGTTTGACTCAAATCGCCGAACAGCAACACCATAAGTACAAGAAAACCAATTAGTGTCTCACAGCCCTCCACCACAGTTTCAACTCACTTTTCAACTCTGTGGAATTTCCATTCCCCTATGGACTTGGAAGAAGATCCAGATTCCTACAGCTGGATACTAGAAGGGACCATGCATCTACACAGGAATATAAAGCTAGTCCATTCTTCAAGCAAATCTGTGGAGGCTCACCTAAGTCTCTTGTTGAGAAATGATTTGAGAAAATCATTGAGAAATGATTTCTAACAGATCTGTAGAGATCTGTAACAGACCTTAAGATAGCTTCTATGATTAATTCCAAATAAATAGGGTTGTTTTGTTTTGTTCTGGTTTGTTTGTTTGTTTGTTTTAAATATGAACCTCAGGAGTTCATGTTGGCTCCTAGCAAGTTTCCCAGCATTCCCTCTTGCTGTATAATGCAAACTATTTAAATTAGAAAATTAATATCGTTATTTGGACATTTTGCAGATAACCTTTTGCAGAGGTTTAAAAAGACATTTCTGCCTCTTGACAGTCCAAAAGAAAACAGGAAAAATCAGGAAAGTTTAAGAATAATTCCAGTTTGCAAAGGCCTTCCTATATTCCTGACCTCCTTACTGTCTGAACTTGGTCTGGAAGTATGGTTTTCATCATAGAAAGCCTATGAGTTTGGATTTTGATCAGCTTCTCTATCCCATATTAATTTTATGGTCAGGTGTTTCCTCTTCCAGCAGCCTATGTTGTATTTTGAACTCAGATTTATTTTCAGCACTTTGATCAGAAGTCCTAATTCATCCTCTTTCTGCTGGTGTTTGTCATCATCAGAAGACTGCCTTCAAAGCTTTAAAAAAACAAATGTAGACACAAGTGTAGAGACAGACAGACTGTATCTTGGTACCATCATCTAAGAGGAAAATGTGTTCTCCAGTGGCACTAATGTTCTCATAGTAGAAATTCAAAGCAGGTCTTTCTATTTTTATATTTTTCTGAGGAATGTTAAAACACCACATGATGCATGGAAGAACCCTCATAGAAAGAATCTGATTATTAAACAGATATTATACAATATACACACATATTTGAGGGGTTTTAAAATCAAGCAATGCTTTCACTATTTTTTTTACGCCTTCTGGATATTTCCTTTAATGCTGCCTTCTTCAAAAAACTGCAACCATGCTATTCCCCTTAGCATGCCTTAGAGCAAATCCTGGTACAAATGGGCTTGTGTCAAAAATTAAGCTCAGGAGAATCTGGGATGTGGAACTGACCATTTGCAGCTAAGGCCCATTTTGCAAACTGCATTAAAGCTTCCAAGCTGATGCCCACAGTAAGTCAAACCCTTTTCCAAAACTCCAAGGGAGCAAAATCATTTGCCTAGTGGTTTTGTCCAAGGGCAAGGACTTTTTCTCCCTGCTAATTTAAGAAAAAAACAATTAACTACAATGTAAAACTTATTGCCATCTTCCTTTAAGGACGTTTTAGTTAACTAATCCCTATTAGATATAACGCTTTCTGTCTATATTCCCTAATGTTTTCATTTGAGAAACTTCCCTTTATGAGATTCATTTTTCAAGAATTATTCCCTGTTCAGAAGATTTTCTCCCTGGCATATCAAAACATGTACGTGTTCTTCAAAGAAATGAGGTAGTGAAATAAATGAGATACTTAGATACTAGTTTCCCAAGTCACAGATATGACCTCTGTGTATGTATTTCCAGTATATACTGCTACCTGTTCCACAAGCTGCCAGGTGCACAGTTCTTGTACATCACACACAATTTTAAGTGTCAGAAGAACAAAGCTTTTCTTAGAAGTGATTAGCAAACTGAATGGAAAAAAAAATGCATTCATCTGTGCTTTTTGATCAGGCTTCTTGTAACATATACACTGGTCCTTACTGCTTTGTGAAAGAGTCCTGTGCTATGCTCAAGGCTACCTAACTCGTAATTCTAAGTGGAAGATATGCTTATCCAACACTGTAGAGCAGTAAGCAAGAATACTCACACATGTATGCACTTCCCTGAAAACTGAGGTCCCACAATGTACCCAGGGAGCTCAGGCCACCATCTCATGAGTAGGTGGAGGCTTAAACTCTTCTGAGTCATGGATGGTTCCGGGACATCTCTGTGGCACCAGCAAAGCTCTCTCTTGCCCTATGGACATAGAGCTCACAGGGAAAAAAAGCTGCCTAGCCATGAGAAAGAAGGAAAAAGGCCTGTATGTCCAGGATCTGCTCGGGACCAGCTATCTTATGCAGGAAGTCAGGGCCCTTTTCCATCCCCACGAGGAGGGAGTGCGGAGGAAAAATGAGCAGGGGCTCTCACAGCAAGAGTTACTCAGCATCAGTGCCGGGAGCTGTGGAAAGCGTTTTGGGGTTTTTTTGAGAGCAGTAAAGGTATCCAAAACCGTCTTGGCTTTTACATTGCCTCAACAAGCATGATGTGGGTGTTGCACAGATGGCAACACAAGGCTGCTCCAGAAGAGTCCAGAGCACCCAGATGGTGAAGGTCTAAGAATTTGCAGGCAGAAGGCAGCCCAAATCCCAGACCCTACTTCCTTATGAGTGAGAGTATGAAAACAGACAAACGGTTTAGAGAAAGGTGGGGGCACAGACAATATATCCCAACAGTTAGGCATAGAGGGCACTTTTGCCCATGTACCAAATGCTGAGTTTAGGATCTTGATTCCTGATTTTGATCTTGATTTGGGATATTTGGTTACAGAATGTTTTATTGTTTCGGATTCATATCAAGCACCTCCGGCACCTTTTACCTTCATAAAAAAACCAAAGAAAAACCAACATAATTTCCTTGTTGACAATATGCAAAGCCATTCTCACAGTAGCTACTCATGAGAAACTCCTATCTGGCATGAGCTCCTTAGCAAAGGATTAGCACAATGCTGACCTGATGCTAAATGAGAGTGCTTGATAATAAAATTAAAGAGAATAACTGTCTCTCAGGCACAATAGTAAGAACTTATGGATAAAATAATGATCTGTGTAAAATGTATGTTTGCAAGAAAGACTGAATTTAAATATGCCTGCACAAGGTTCCTCTTCACAGCCATCGTGAATGGGATTAAGATGTGAAAGATAAAAGACAGGAAAACATAGCCATCTAGGCACTCGGTAGCTTTCTCCTTTTAATATATTACTTTCAGAAGACTGAAGTTATCACTTAGACATTACTGAAATTTTAAAGTAAATCTAATACAAACAAATGGCAGTCTATATCATTCCTATTAAAAACTGCCTTCAGTACCTTTAAAACAAACTACTTCTGATAGGATTTCACTAGAAAATGAAAAAAAATTGGAGAAAAAAATACTTTTTTTTTCAGAAGCAGATCAGAGCTTGTTTATCTGTATTGAAAATATAGTCTTCCAGAAAAACATATAAAATTGTAGAAAAGCATCTCTTATATTTGCTTTAAAACAAAGAAATGAGAATTGCAAAAATGAGCAAAGTTTCCACTAGATATCACTGGGTTTAAATTTGAATGATTTTTAACTACTCCTTAAACCAGATATATACAATTTGCAATTTCTTATAGGAAATGCTCTGGAGATTTCTAGGCTGAAGTCAAAACAATGAAAAATCCATAAGGACTGTATTCATCAGGACACCAGTAACTCTGAAAAAAAATATTCAGCAAGGAGCAATAGAAATCCAGCAAGATACATTTATCAACACCTCCAAGTAGGCCCATGCTGCTAGACTCCTTCAAGGAAAAGTCAAGGAATTTTTTTCCTTGCACATTCCAGCCCTGCTCCTCCTCTTCACACTATGAACAGTTACAAGTTTTCAAAGTAATTTAAGATCTTATGTGTCAGGATTCCTTCACATAGTTCATAAATATGTGATTAAAAAACCGGGGCATGCTCTTTCTGGTGTCACTTTTCTGCCTTAATGCAGAGCAACTTCATTTTACAACAGATAAAACAGGAAAAAACCTTCTCCATTTAACAGAGTTATAGGATAAAAAGAGTGTGGGTCATGTATACCTGGATGCAAACCAAGGTATCCTGATGTAAGACCCTGTCATCTCTACCCAAATGCTTGGCACTTCCTCCTTATAAGCGCCTAAAGGGTTGCAGCATTTGCTCCCTGGCACATTGTGTCTTAAATTTAAGCGGATTGACTTAGAAGTAGGTCTTGGCTGCATTAACTTATTTGAGCTGAAACACAATAGGAGGGAATAGGAGGAAATCATATGAGGCACTTGACTGGCAGTGGGCAATAGGCAGCTGGGGTTTTGACTCCTTCAACCAGCACAATCAGGCCCTGGAAGAGGCTATTTGTCCACAGCTGAAGTCCTAAGATGAACATATGTTGGGCTGGTCTGCAGAAAACATGTAGAGTCACAGAAGCTATTGGCTTTCTCCTGCACCACGCTGTCAGAAAGTCCGTGATGGACCTCAGCCATACACCGATGAACAACCCCAGAACGCCACATGATACATATGTTAAATAGCAGCAGGAAGGCATTAGTACTGCCTGCTCAGCATGAGGTTAAAAGGATCTGGTAACTAAAAGCATGAAATGATGTGCTGCAACAGTGATTTGCCCAGGGTCTGTAGTAAGCCTCCCTGCACATGCTGGCAACTCACACTAGTGATACAAGGACCCTAAATACAAGGAGATGCAGTGACATTCTTAGCTTTAGCTGTTAAGGGGGTAGGTCAGATTCAGAGAGTGCTTCAGTATCTTGGTGGAGAGGTCTCCACCTTCCCCTAGTCACCTCTGGGTTACTGATGAGCCGTACTGAGACCGTTGTTGATGCTGTGCCAGATGCCAGTGACTGGATCTCAGCCTTGGGGGTAACAGCAGGATGACCTTACAAGCACAACAAGTCTGTTAGCACACAAATAAATTACACTCTTAAGGCCACTCAGATGTTGCTTCTTTACCCTCTTCCCTTACTTTTGGATCATGCAGCAGCAGCGGTGATTTGAAGACTGACAGTGATGCAAGTAATGCAAAACAGAGGTAGAAGACGAGGTGCAAGATGCAGCACAGCTGGGTAATACCCAGCAACAGGCAGCTGAATCATGTGGGTGTGATCCTCCACACACTGCAGTCGAGACAAGGAGGAGTCTAAAAGAACAAATTCAGTTTCAATTGCTTCTTCTTCACATAGTTCTCTGAGCTTCAGTGTATTTGGATGCTGCATAGGAAACAGCCCAATTTACATATTTTTCTCTTCAGATTTACACCTTGAGTTTGGACAAAGTGAAAATATTTAAAGGGAATTATTTTTTACCAAATCTCTAATTCGTCACTCACTCAATATTAAGGTGGCCTCATTTCATGGGAGATGGAAGGAGTGCAGCAAGTGATATTGGTTTTGAATATGAGTACATCCAGCATGGCTTTTATTCCTCTAGCATATGGTAATAGCTTGTGGTTTGATTAAAAAGAAGAAAAAGCACTACCATGCTTATTAACTTTTTATTATTTCAGACAATGTGAACTATACAGCCTTGTAATATCAGTTGCCTTCGTTGTTTTCCTATCTCCTGAAAAGCAGTAAGTTTTTTATCCCTATAAGATGCAATCAGTTAGAAAACTGTCCCTGAGAGTTCATGAATTAAAGAAAAGCAAAGGACAAGCAATTCTCTCTCAGCATACACAGGATTATCTCCATCAGCAGATGAGACGTTGCAGACAAAAGAACTTACAGACGCTGATGCTACACAGTCTAAAGAAGCTAACAAATGGGTTAGAAATGTGTTTTAAATATAAGAATGTTTGTGAATCGTTTATGATACTAGCCCTCATAAATAAATAAATAAATAAGATGTAATTGGTTTGTAGTTTCTTGTGTATTTTTATTATAAAAACAACTCAAACACTGGTGTTTTCCAACACTCATCTGTTATAAAACAGTGTGTGACTTCCTAAGTTTATGGAAATTTGCTGATCTAGGCCACTACTGAAAGCCTGGGGCAGACAGATGCCCCAGTTCTCAGCTTTCAGAAAGTTTATCTAAAAACGTATTCTGAATCTGCAGAACTTTGGTTTGGCTTGTCACAAAACCAGAAGCCAACTGAAGTTAACAGGTTCTTTCTGGAGGCCTTACTTCCATAGGTTTTGCATTCTTTCAATTCACTTATACTTAAGTTTGATACACATTATTTTTAACTTTTATTGAACATTAAGCTCTTATAATTAAGATTTTCTATTTCATTTGCAATGTCAGAAAGGCCATCTGCACTAACCGCGAGAAATCTGAAAGTCAACATGGATAAGAAGAAAGGCTACACAGGAAAAGGGAAAGAAAGGGAAAGGAAGGGAAGAGAAGAACTTTGTAGCCATCAGGGAAACATAAACAACAGGAATAGTACTGAGCCTGTATTAGTGAAAGCCTGTTATTTGTATCTCCAAAACCAGACTGAATATACTGCGTGATGAAGATTCACTGACAGTAAGATTCTGGCTGGTTGAATCACACCAGTCTCAGGACAAGTCCTTTGAAAAAAGTTAATGTTAAAAAGTATCTTGTATTTTCCCATCTCCCACTCTTAAAAATCTATGAATACTTTCCTTTCTTCAAAATAATGATCACAGAAAAATCTTTCCAAGCTCAGCAACATGCAGAGTAATATAATCCCCATCTAAAATAACAGTGGCTGAGCCATGAACCTGGAAGATACACCTCTGGCTGGGAAACGGCAGAGGTACTTGTGCAATCACATCTATTTCTAGTCAAAATTCTGTGGGACAGAGATTTACAGCAGCATGCCCCTGATCAGGCTGGAAGAGATTAGTGTTCTCTGGAAGCAGATGCTCTTTTGCTGATGACCAAGACTGCAATAACAGCACAGTGGAAGCTCATGATGTTAGTAGTGGCATGGTGTTTTCTGCATCAGTATGCCTCCCTTCCTTTTTTACAGACACGTGAGAGCTTCAAGTTAGTACAGCCTATCTGCTGGGCTCTGCCTCGAGCCCTGGCATGCTTTTGCTTGATGGCACGAGCTTAGCTAACATTTTGGGTTTCATTTATCTCCTTAAAGCAAATCCTTAAGCATTTTCCCTATTTATTTCTGCTTCTACTTATGCTAGAAACAGTTCTAGTGCTCCACTTGCTTTTACCACAGGGAATAGCCCTATAACAACAAATCACTATTGGTTTCCATTTTGAAAGCCGTTCATTGAAGAACAGCCTTATTTTCCTCTGATGCATTTTTAAAACCTCGCACTTTTGGAGAAGCTTCTGCCCCCGCTTAAAATGTGTGTAAGGCCATTCATTTGAGGGCTTTTAAGAGAAGCTTTTAAGTGCAAATCCTTAGTCACTGTAAAGTAGTGTGAATAACAACACTAGTGGAGTGATACAAACAGATGCAAACTGATCATAGAATCACTAGGTTGCAAAAGTCCTTTGAGAGCATCAAACCCAACCATGGCTGTCCACTACTAAATCATATCCCTAAGGAATTCCACCTGGTTGGTGGCATGCAAGAGAAAGCAAGGAGAAAACTTTAATCAGCTTGTTATCTCCAAGTCAAATTTGATATTTCAGCTGTAGACATCACACTGTTATACAGCACCAGATGCCGGGTTCAGCACTCATTTGGGAAGCAATGGAAGTGGAGGAGATGAAAGTGAAAGTGTGAGAAAAAGCAACAGTCTGGGGGTGGTTGTTGGTGATGTTTATGGACTTCAAGAAAGGAAGTAATTAATATATGCTGTTATATTCAGCTGTGCAAATCATCACTTGGAATAGTCCATGAAATGCCTTATGCAAAGGGTATTTTTCCCCTTTTAATTTTGGACCAGGCTCCTTGGTAGCATCCTGTTTAAGCACAGAAAGGGTTTTGTTCTGAGAGTTCAGAACTCAGTGACATTTTTGAGGTCTGCATTCCTTCTCAAGAATGCCTAGGTTTTGGTGGTGAGATTATGAAGCTGGAAATATGAACAATCAGCTAAGCAGAAAAAGAAAAGAGAGGATTAGCTGTAGCAATGACTCTTCAGATTGTGACCCTTCTACAATCCAGCATCAAGGCAATGAAAATTAGAGTTGAAAAGGGAGTTATAGATGAGCTAAATACCAACCTAAGGAAACATTCTTGTTTATTGAAATAAAGACTAGGCAACAAGGTATAAGAGGTAGAAACTCATCTGCACAGAAGTTAAAAATGCACACGCTTTCTCCAAGTTAGAAGTAAAATGCAGGACCTATGGATTCCAGAGAATAGCATTTCTGTATTACTTTAGCTGCAAGATGGATCTCTTTTTTTCAGAGCACCAAAGTCTTTGCACTTTTAAAGTCTCACTCGCCCTGCATCTCTGCTTTCGGATGTTTTTCACTAGTACCACAAATCTTTGAATTAACCAGAGAAATCAGGACGAGGCAAATGGCACCAGTTTTGCAAAGTACCATATTAATTCCCTCATTGACTCCTTTTAGAGCACTAAAATGCCATCATCATCTTCCACTGAGGCATTTCAGACCTGGTAACTAGTGAGCCCATGGCCAGGTCTAATCAGAGGCTCATTGAGAGAGGACTGGATGAGTAGGTACCACTACCTCCTAACAGTAGAGTAAGCCAGAGGTTACCCCAAGACAAAGGCTAATCAGATCCCAGTTCCTCTGCACTCCTCCACTGAAAATCAGTGTAATTTCATTCAATATGTATTTGGCATAAAAGAAAAAAAAAAAGATCATTGCAGTAATCTCTCCTGATCTCTTAGTTAAGGAAAACAATGGCCCTTTCACTATATTTCCTGCATCATGAATTTAACAGCTTTTAGGAAATTATCTAGAAAAGTACATAAATGGAAAGCTCAAAGTCCTGAAGTTGCTGACTTCTGAAAGAACAATAACACAGCTGATTGGGGTTTTATTTACATTATCAGAAAAACTATACAAAATTCACACATTCCTTTGACACTGGTGAAGCTTCAGAGGCACGCAGCAGCCAAGCCTATAACATGTCCTCCACCAGCAGCCATGAACTTTCATCTCTATTCCAAAACCCACTTCTCTAAATTACAGAAAACCCTGCCAAGCTTAGAATCACTTTGGCTCAAAGTGCTAAATTTATTAACTGTAGTAGCAAACAGAATACAAAATTTGTGCAATGCGATTTACCATACAGTTCTTCAAATCACAAGAGCTTCTGGAAAGAGAAAAAAACCTCTCTCCAAACTTATTTCCTTTTACATTTCAGCTTAAAAAAAGCTAGCATTATCTTCAATCTTTGAATACCGAAAAATCAATACCACAATATTTTCTAAACAAAACATATGCTATTTATGCATTGATATAAATATATATGCCTTTCTTAAGGCTCTCCCAGAAAACAATCAAGGAGAATCTTACTGAAATAAAGATAACTTCAAGACTGTCTAGAGAAGACGCTGTCTGTTCCCTCTGTTGCACTCACCATTCCAAATGTAATCACTGCATTATTTGTCTCCTGACAAATAATCCTTGATAAATAATTATGACTATAAGGAAAAAATGCCATGTTACTTCTCCATCTACATCTCTTATAGGAGAAACACAACATTAAAAAAGACAAAATGTGGAAAATTTTGTAGGATTTTTGAATACAGAGGAAATAAAGTATAAAATAGTAATTAAAAAAATAATAACTTTCATTTTCTTGGATCTTCTTCCAAGCCAAGGAAAACTCTCTACCCCTTAACTACAACGCTAATCATTGTGAAACTTCAGTGACCAGAAATTTAGAATCCTATCTAAATATTAAATCTGTTTCTCTTTAAGGAATAACAAAAGCTGACAGTGATAAAGAGACTAGCATATTTCTGGTTTGTTTGTTTTGCATACTTACCTTATTATAGATTATGGATATTTGCTCTTCTAAGGTTTTGTACTTATTTACTGTTGGAAATGCAATGTATTTTGAATATTTTGAGCGGCACAAGCCCTTCATACCACATCGTGGCTTCAAAAAAGCCACAACCCCATAAAAAGATTAAAATATAAACACTGTATTTAAAAACAAATGAATAAACTAACAAAACCCCCAAACCTACAAATAAACCCCAACAAAAATGACGAATTTCTTACTTGGCCACAACTAAGCGTACATGTTTTGGTATACACCATCACTAAAGTCTCCAACACGACCAGCATGAAAATCTGATCCTTCTAACTCCGAGTAATGTATAGCCTTTCCCCAGAAGAGTAAAAAACTAGCAGATGAAGACTGACAGACTTGCACTACCCCTTATATACATGCACAACTTATGGTCCTCAACAACAGCCTCTCCACAATCCCCCAGACATTATACTGCTTTCCCTCTTCTTTTCCCAAATTTTATTCCAGCTCAAGTTTGTGTATTTTCTACTGTTAGACATCCTTCAGGCTTACATTAGTGTCCCAGCAGCACCAGGCATGAGAGAAATCACCCCACATTGCTCTATTTGGCCTTTCCAATTCAAAAGAAACACTGCCCTTCCCCTTCCGTATCTGCTGCGGCAAAGGTAGTATTTCATCCCTTGATCCCGTTGCAACATTCCTGGATAAACTAGAAAGGAAGTGAAAGTGTCAGAATATTTTACAAGGGCTGGAAAACAGAAAGGAAAAGAAGTCATAGAAGATAGAAGCCAACACACAGCCAGAGTGCAATGAAAAAAAGAAAACCATCCCATTTACTGAACTGCTGCATCCTTTAAAAAAAGTAATGGTTTCCAAGTATGGACAAACTCAAGTAAATCAAGCACAAAGCTTGTGATTTGGGATATGAAATTCACTTCAGTAACTAGATCACTTAGCCAAAAAGCAGCATTGCCAGCAATAGGATCCAATATGCACTTTGGTTACAAAGTTATGAAAATATTACTGGACAGCCAAGAGAAACACTTGTCTGCTGTGCTGAATTTCATGAAATTAATTTAATTTTCTTGCAATTTTAAAAATAGAAGTTGAAAATTCAGGATATCTAGAGCTAATCTCAAAAAAAAAAAAAGAAAAGAGAGAGAGAAAAAAAGGCAGTTCATGTCTGATTTTCTTTTCGAAAACACCTAAATGCATGTGTGAATACCCAAGACTGCAAAGCCCTTATGAAGTTAAATGTAGCAAGGATACATGCAATGTCTCCTCAGACTTCTTACACTTTCTTCATCTTAGTAAGTAGAGCATTCTACTTTAGGAAGTACCAGTTATCATCAATCTATGTGATCCTGAATCCTGCTATAACAAATAATCACTGGATAACCCACTGAAGTAAATGGAAATTGATTTCCTAGTTGTTCAAATACCAGTTTATGGTTTTAACTTCAGTGGACAGCCTTGCCCATATATCTTCGAGAAAACTGGCTTCAAAGTGCCTGCTTATTAAGCTGGGTCTTTAAGTGCAGTTATTGTTCTGTGCTTCACATTTCTTTTTTTTTTTTTTGTTGGAAATACCGAGTTGGAAAATATCTACTTTAAGAAGTAAGGTTCTGGTCAGAAGTTTGACATTATAGTAATACCATGTTCTTGATTCCATATCTGGTTTGGGGGGAGCTTTGGTTCTGAGTTGCATAGGGTGAAAAAAGCATTTATTCCTGTGTCTTGGCTGGAACAGAAGAGGTAGCTGATGCTAGGAATCATTACCAAGGTTGTTAGCAAAAGTCAGGCTGAATATTCCTTATTTCAGACTGATACAAGGAGCAGAAGGAATATTTTTGGCATTTCAAACACTGAAATGATGTTTTAGGCTGCTAGATATTACGCTACATATCCCTATTTGTAAGTTAAGAGACTGTTTCATAAAAATAAGAGTGAAGGAGAAAAAATAGAGCATTTTCACAGAGATATTTTCTAATTATAATTACACTTGGCAGTTTAAGACTGGAAAAAGTTTTAGCTGCTGCTTGTTCAGGGAGATCTCTCACACTGACATACAGCATATGACTGCTTGAGATACTAATGAGATTGGTCTTCTGGACAAGAAATCCAAATTGTTGATTGTTCATCACAGAATTACAAAGGTAAATGGGAAGGCTCCTTATCTTACAAAAGACACAAAGAAATTAAAATAGCTGCTGAAGATAACAATATTTTGATACAGCTTCAAATATATTTTTTTCCCATATGTAATGTTTTTTAATTGGTTGATCTTGCATAATAATTATTTTGCCATTTGTTTCAGAGGAAACAAGGCCAAATTCTACTTTTTTTTTCTTCACAAAGAACATCACTCAATGACTAGGGCAGGGGACTGGAAGGCATAAGCTCTGGCTGTGATTTTTGTCCAACACACAAAGCTACTTATGTTGATTCGATTGATGCAGGACTTATGCAAGTTGTGTCGCCTTTCTGGAATGATGGAAAGCAGTAGGTATGGCAGCAGTTTGTGAATGCTTACAAGTATTTAGATAGGAATTTACTTTGTACATAAAACAGTCCTGCATATTTCTATATGCTGGTTTTCATTGTTTTGGTGTGATATTAAGAAATCCTGTTCTGTAACTTAGCAACAGCTTTGTTTCAACAGGCAAAAGAAATACAAAAAAACCCTGAACAGCAGCAACAAAAAGAATCATGTTAGATGTCGCCATTAGCACAGGTTCAAAGCAGTTAAAGTCCAGGATAAGCCAGAATCAAGTCAGTTAGAAAGGGAGGGACTTCTGATCCAAACGTAGACTTGAACTGTAGACCATAATTTGGCCTAAATTAGACTTTGAATGCATAGATCTTACTACTTTGGACTCTGCTTAAAGCCAAATATATTTCTGAGATACACCTGAACTGGAGCATTAATCACCAGCCTTATCTAGAATACAAAACTGTTTTGTTAACATTACACAAATAAAATCAGAATCATAGAATCATAGAACCATAGAATAGTTTGGGTTGGAAGGGACCTTAAAGATCATCCAGTTCCAACCCCCCTACCATGGGCAGGGACACAATACCCAGGTACTTGGATACTTAGTGCCATGCTTGGAACTGCAGACAACTATGCATTCAATTGGTATTTGAAGTTGGTGAATCCCTCTGTCACCAACTGAAAATGCAATAGACTAGCCATCACAGCTATGTGCAGGTGGTAAAAAGATAAAGCTGGTCACGTTTGCCAATATCTGTGGCCCTTCCCAGCTTTCAGCACTGGTCACTGATGTACTTGACTATATACATATCCTGATCACTCAATTGTACTACTCCTAGAATCTTGTATAATTCAAATATTTGTATGGAATAATTTGCATAAAAGAACAGTTCAACAAAAGTCAGATAGAAGTTATAAAAGCAAAGGGTCTAAGGTCAAAACACTTTAAAGAAATTATCATTAAATTAATATTTTGAAAGAGCTTATGATCTATATTTAACATTTCTTTTTATCATTATTGTTAAAATATAATGAATTTATCCAAAGGTCACTGAAGTCAGAGAGAATCTTTGCATTTACGTCAACAGGTTTTGGATTTAGTCAGCAGTTTGAGAAGTACTCTGGAACACTTTTGGATGAAAGCATATGCATAAACAATAGTTTAAGTCTCTCTAGTGAAGCACTAGGATTGTTTCACTAACAGTGAAGCACTGTGGAATGTGAACCGCAAAAAGTCCTCAGGCAAGGGATGAAGAAATCTGATTATATACCTATGGAGGTGTAACCACTCTTACCTTTTTAAAAAAACAAACAAAAAAAGTTGTTAGGAAATATATAATCATTATTTTGCTGAAGCAGCATTATTTCAAACAGGAAAGTACATCTACATATTTGGAAAGAAGGAGAGAGGAATTAAGTGACAAGTACCAACACTGATGGACTTTGCTAAGCTCACATTCCCATGCAGATATACACTTATGCGCATATATTATGCAGTAACTTCAAGTACGGCTATGCCCTGTTTACAGAGCATAACTGATTCATAAATCTACAAATGTTCTCATGTCACCTTTTAAAAATTATTTGGTGAGATTTGGCTGCATCTCTAAGACCGACAGTATTCAGTAGAACAACACCATGAACAATTTTTGTTGCTATTCACAGAGACAAAGTGAACTTCCAAATAAAAAAGGGAGATAACTAGATAAAAAAAGTCATGGTTTATTTAAGATGTTTTTAATTGTGTTTGATTTGACATTCATCCTTTCCCACAGTTAAGCATGACTGGAGGTTCGCGTGTAATGAAGGTGCCACAGACATATTTACATTCAATGTTCTTTATCTGTCAAAAGAATCTATCTACTTGATGCTAAATCAAACATATCTATGTGTGTTTTCCCCACAGTATACTTTAGAAAATACTACGAATTTCAGGGTGAGTACAGCTGAGATACACAATATGATCCTGGGTTAAATTTACATTAGTGCATCAGGAGTGGATTACAAGATCAAAGCAGTCAGTGTCAAGAACTATACAAGTCCACTATATGTATTTCAGAAGCTTTATTTCTGAGTAGCTCTAGTGTGGTCTCTGAACTATACCGTGCATGCAGTTCAAAGGATAATTATTCTCTAAACCTTCGTTTCCTTGGACACAGGCCCCTTCATGGATGAGTCTAGGAAGCGTCATTCAGTCTTTATGTGTCTCAAACAGAACTCAGCACACTGCTCAGTTCCTACACTGTTGCATACCTAAAGCCTCAAAAATATAGGCAGGTCTCATTTCTGTTCCCGGTTTTACTCCTGTTCTATTTCTTTTCCTATTTGTATGAAAATTAGTAACACTATTAACAATAATAACAATAATAAAAGAAGTCCCCAAAAGCAGAAACCTCAGTACATGCTTTGAGAATCCTACTTTATCAATATGACTAAAAATATATCTGAAAAATTAGTAAGACTTTTCATCCAGCGAGAGACTTTATTAGACTAAAAAGGTAGCCTTTTAGGGCATACAGAGTGGATTCTATGGATTCCATGGATAACAGGCTGAGAGAGCTGGGCTTGTTCAGCCTGGAGAAGAGAAAGCTGGAGGAGGTCTTATAATGACCTCCCAGTACCTGAAGCAGACCTACAGGAAAGCTGGAGAGGGGCTGTTCACAAAGGCAGGACGAGGGGGAAAGGGTATAAACTGAAGAGGGGCAGACTTAGACTGGACGTTAGGAAGAATTTCTTCACCATGAGAGCAGTGAGACAGTGGCACAGGTTGCCCAGGAAAGTTGTGGATGCCCCATCCCTGGAGGTGTTCAAGGCCAGGTTGGATGGGGCCTTGGGCAGCCTGATCTAGTGGGAGGTGTCCCTGCCCATGGCAGGGGGGTTGGAACTAGATGATCTTTAAGGTCCCTTCCAACCCAAACTATTCTATGATTCTATGATTCCCCGTACATTTGCAAATACTTAATAAATTGTGAAGAAATAAATTGCCCAGAAAAATTCAGATCACAGCTCTTAGGAATCTCAAAGAAATTCACTTTATATTTGATGGGAAAAAAATTATCACACAGAAATTTGCTCTGTATTTGATGACAAAAGAATTAATTGAGTCAGATGAAGTCTTAACACTCCCAGTTAAGTAGGGACTTTCATGTCTTCCTGATTAGCCTAAAAGATGTAGCATTAAGATACTTTTGGGGCAATGAAGAAAAAAACAGATCCACTTCAAGGATCTGCTTTAGCTTTATTTTCCTCTAGAAAGAAAAGGTAATTTGTTTTGGCCTGTTTATTCTGGAGAACTTCTTAACACTTCTTCACATAACCTCTCCCCCTTAAGGACTCCTACCATCACTCCACTCAGCTAAAGCAGCAAGTCATTACCTAGTCCTGACTCATTACAAGTTCCATCACACCTAATTTTGTTTCAAAGAAATGCTGAATGTTCAATGAAATAAGACTGTTTATTCATATTTGGTGGAGATGTTAACTAGATTAAGGCTTTTTTAGAGACTTGCTTCCCACTTACCTCAGTGATTTTATCCATGCTTTACCAGCTGTTAATCTTTGTAGTGAAAACTAGTGTGGAAGGAATTGTTTTTCTCCAGCTGATGATTGGGTTGTAATTTGTCAAACACCCACATGCTTGACAGAGAAGGAGATGAAAGTGAGGGAGATCCAGATAGCACTTCCTTACTAATAAAAATCTGGACTGTATTAGTGTTAGGGAGTAGGGGAGGAAGAAATATTAAATGGCAAGAGAATTGGATAATCTTCTTTCAGAGATTATATGGAAAAACTGAATGCCTAGAACCATGGAAAATTGGCTCCCTCTTTCACGCTAACTACCTGAGCACTGTACCTATGAGCATATTTCAGTACCTCCCCTTCCAGATGCAGTCTTAGGAAGATGCTCCACTCAGATCGATATTTATATCATCACAGTTCTCCAGATGTTTCTCCCCATGTTACTCACTTTACTGTCTTCTGACTCACTTTCAACACACACTCACTTTCCCACCTGCCCCCATGCTGAAGTCTCCTTACACAACCACATACAACAGCAGTTACTTTCAATCAGCACCTTGGGTGGCAAGAAACTTCCCCACTTTCCTCCTTCCACCATAGCTGTGGAATGGATTGGACCCCTGCCGGGAGCTACCAGTGAGCCTGCTTCCTCAATCACTTCCTAACAGGATTCTTCCAAGAGTGTGCAACGGTGGACCAACCAAGCCAGTCACCTTCCTCTTGTGCAGCAGGGCAGAGATAAGGTCAACTCTAGCAACAGTAGCCCCCCTACCTACCAGCAGCACACTTAGCTGAGACATAGGTGCACACACCATGCCAACACAACACTCCATGATGTCCAGCAGTGCCACAGAAGCACTGCCTATCCTGAGTTTATCCCTGCTCCATCACATAGACCCACTGTCACTCTTCTGTCAATTTATTTCACCCAAACTCATTTTGCTGGTGTATATACCTTCATCTTTGCAAATGCCTCCTTGATGAGGAAGATGAGCCACCCACATTTTTGGTACCACTCACTGTGGTCCACGCAGAGAGGACGCTGGTGAGAAGCACTGACAGCACAGCGGGTGGGCAGGGAATCCTGTCAGTGGCCCTGCTCCTGGCTGGCCAAGGAGGGAGACAGTTCCCACAGACTGCAAGAACAGCTCAGGGCCAAACTGTCCTCTAAACACACAGCAAGGAAATCAGGATGAAGCACCGCTATGAAGAATTCACTGAATTTCAGACCCCTCAGAGGAAGTAAACTTGAGCATAGAAAACAGATCTTAATAATCCCTAGCAACTGTTTGAAGAGATGCAAGGAAATTTGTAGACAACGTATGGCAATGAATGTTGTTTTAAAGCTGAGACTTCTGCTTAACAATTCCTTCCTAGCATTTTTGTCCCCTAGAGCGCAACCATGTATTAGTATAGATAACAATGTGGATTAATTCAGAAGTTTCTGGAAAAATAAATGAATAAATAAAAGGGGAAGAGTAGCATCTGTTCCTTTTAACATCTTGCAGATTCTTTTTCTTGTCAGTGCTTAGAAACCTTATTTCTATATAGCTGAACTCACGTAAATTCAATAGGAGAATAGAAGGAAACACTGCACTAAGGAACAGGATATGACTGGATACCTTTCAATAATACTGGTCATCACCATTTCACAAAAGATATTCTTACCCTTGAATTTAAATCTGCTTATGTTGATTATTGAAAATTGGTCTCAATTCAATAAATTCTAAAAACAAATAAATTTCTTCCTTTTTCTTTGTATAGTAGCCCGTTAGGGACAGCAAAATGGACATGGTTCTGGTGCCCATTTTGTCTCTTGCAGAAGGTAAAATTGCTCTGGCTGCTGTCAATGCAGAGGACAGAGCAGACAAGCTGCAGGATATTCCCAGGTAGGGTAGCTTCACCCAACAGCACCCACAGACTGCACCCTCCTTGTGCTGCAAAACGGCAGCAAGTCAAATACTCCAGCATATTGTTCTTTCCTGTGGCAGGAGCAGCCATGCTTTAAGCATTGACGTTTGGCTCTGAGAAGAGGTGACTAATAAAAACACCATCTGATATCGGGATACAAGGAAAAAGAGTAAAGAAAGATGACACTGTACCTCATATGGACCACCTGTCTTCCAGCCTTGATTCTACCTCCTTCCAGTCCAGTCATGCCTTTGGGGTTAAAGACCTCAGTCTTCATTCATAATCATCATCACCCCCATGCCATCATCTGGAGATTTGCTTTTTGTTGCTAGTGCTGAGGGCTCATCCACTTCTGAATAATAGCTTTTCATAGTCATTATGCAACGATGATGCTGCCCATCTGTCCTCTTTGGCTGAGCAACCTACACTTCTGACCAGACTACAGCATTTCGTGGAGCATGGGGTACCTGCAATATCCAGCTGGGAATAAAAAGAAACTGTGAACAGAAATATAGTTTCCCAGTACAGTATTTTAATATGGTTATAAGCCCAGAGTGGTTGTGCCTGTGATTTTGGGAAGTTTAAGATACAAATGCAGAGTTTATATGCAGAGAGGTAAATCAGAACGATTTTAAATCTGAGGCTAGCAAATCAAGTAGAGAGTAAGAAGAGATTCACATTTGAATTTATATATGATGTTTGGTATGAACAGCCTCATCTTATAATTTCTCTTAAAAATACAATTAAAATGATTGTTCTATAAAAAAATTTGATCATATCAAGTTATTATGCTGAGAAGTGCAGTGAATTAACAGCTTGGAAACTGGCAGTTACCTTATTGATACCTTCAGTTTCTTAAAATCCATTGTTTCAGAGCTTTGATTTTGAAAGCACACTCAGAAGAAAAGTTTCACAACCTTGATTATTAGATTGTATTTTAGCTGGGCAGACACACGCACACAAAAAAAGTCATTAATGCTAGTAGATCTTCATCATCTCATATAGAATGAGATCCTATTAAAATGAGAATAAATTCAGACAAGGTTTTTGCAGTCATCACCCATTTGAAGCTTTTTTTTGGAACTTAAATCTATGTTATTTATTCATGTTCTCCATGTATAGCAAGAAATTACTGCAGATATCTCAGAGCAAAAATCCAGCAGTATAAGGCACAGAAGCATTTCAAGGCCACAATTTTAATTGCTGCTGAAAAAGAAAAAGCAACAAACTTACCCATGACCAAAATATAGTACTGAATATTGACAGTTCTGCACTGAAGAAGTTTCTGTTCTTTAGGGCTATGAGTAATGCACTCTCCTTTTTTATTAAGCAAGACTTTTTTTTGTTTCCAATGAAACCCAGTTGTTACCATAGTTGTATAATAATGCTAGAGAATACAGTTACCCTCACTTTTCTCCATTTCCGAATTATTGTTTATGTTCAGCCGTACTCCTAACCAAGGACAATAACACACCTTAAAGAAGAGAAATGGGGTAACAATCAGGGAATGCAGCTACACTGGCATTTCTTTTCAGAAAAGGGGAAGGTCAAAGCACTGACAGATAGCAACTCTCCTGCTGTCACCCAGCCATCAGATTTTCCATGTGGAAAGTGGATCACTTAATTACCATCCTTTGTTTCATGGTTTGCCCAGAATCCAACCCTCTCCCTTGTTTTCTATACCAGAGGCTCATGCGTAAGTAAAGCTGATGTAGCTGCACTCTGAGGCAATGCAGCTCAGGTCAGTGAGAAAGAAGAGGGGTGAGGGGGAAGCTCTAAGGGCTGTGTGAGTTGATGGATGTGTTATAAACAAAGATGATAGAAATCTTAAGTCTGGGTAGATGCACGGGTTTTAACAGCAGGCAAACTGGGAAATATATTTCATGACTCATTTTCTGTCTACATTACTGGCAGAGCTCTATTGTGTTTTCAAAGACGCAAAGCATCTTCACAGATCTGAGGGACTGTATAAAGGGAAAAATCCACAGATAAAAGATTATTTGTTTTTAAAGTCTTAAAAATATCAGAATACCAAGATTACTGGGAAATCTAGTGAGAAGACAGGGAATTTAAGACAGGCATCATTTACTTCTTAGCTGTCAAGAGGAGTAAAAGAACATTAAATTTTTTTCAAAGGATGAGAAACTAATTATTTTTCTGTTACAATGCAGAAAAAAAACTGCTAGAGGAAATAAGTGAAGTAAGGGACTGGGAAGGGGAAGGGGAAGGGGAAGGGGAAGGGGAAGGGGAAGGGACAAAGTGCTTGGAAAGCTGACTCTACATTTGCAAAGTAAAATACTACACATGAATGCCAGAAGATCACTGGGATTAGACTTGACCACAACACTTCCACAAACAGCCCATAAACAAAATATGCACCTGCCTACAAATTGCAAAGCAGTGACAGGTCAAGATGTAAAAGCAGACCATAGCATTCATTTGGGCTGAAGTAATCAAGTGAGAAGAGCTAACTGCAGCCTCCAATTACTCTGCACCATTCTATTGAGACATAACCCAATGATTTTGCTTAAATCTGACTCCCTGAGCCAAATTTTCTTAGTACTTAATCACTGTACTTAATTCAACATCAACAAGTATCAGCCATTCAACATTTACTCTGTGTTTTAGTGACAAAGTGCCATTGACTTTGAACAGTCTCTTGAATTCAAGCATTTCATGGAGGAGTTTGCTTCAGCAAGTTTTTTGTAGAAGGTTTCCAAAGTCAAAAGTTCCTGTGTCACACAACCATCATTCAAGCTCTATACAAACATCTACTGGATGCTTCAATGCAGTTCTGTTTTGTAAAACTACATCACAGGTTCTAATGTGAAATAAACATGTTGAAACCATTCAAGTTCTTGCAAAACACCCAGTCCTCAAGTGGTCAGTCCTAAGGCCAAGACAGCACCAATAAGCAATGAGTAACTAGAATGAGTTCTACTAAAGTGTTAATACAGAGGGCAATACCATGTCTGGCTGATATCTGGAAGTTCAGTGTGTTATCTCTCTCACCAAAGCCATCTGAAGGTAACAACCTGCCTCAATTTTACACTCTGCTACAAAGATAAATTCTGGGCAGATAGTACTGGAAAGCAAGGTTAAGAAGCAGAAGGTCAAACAGCAGAATAAACAACAGCATCCTACACCCTACAAACTAAAAAGCAGCACAAGAATACTAACACAGTATTCTGTGCTTACCATAGCATCCGCAGAAAGCAGATCCCAGACTGGTCTGCCAGAAAGGTTTAACATAGGGATGTAGCAGAATTGAAATACAAAAGATTAAGTTGATTATTTGGATAGGACAAGGAACAAATATCAATCTTTATTCAGAATTTCTCTATTTAAGGCACATATGGTGTGTGATATATTGTGAGGGTAACAGAGCAAAGTGACCCAGGGAGTAGCTTGCCTAGCAGTGTAATTTTTTTTTTCACATGCATCCCCCAGTTCTCAGAGCATAATAACAACTTTTTCTCTATCAGTTTTGAGCTTTCTTTGCAGCTGCAGAGATGAGGAGGATAAATATTTCACAACCTTTTCACAAAAGGGAAGAGTTTTCTTTGTATCCTCTTTTAAAAGACAAGCATCCCCCTACGCATTGTCAATTACATGTGTACTAAATAAGGAAACTGTTCAAGTGGTTCTTGTTAGGAAAGCCAAATGCAACAACTCCTTTAATTATAAATTTACAACGCCGAAAGCCTCAGTAGCTAGATGAGTTTAAAGTATTGTAAACTATTGAGACAACAATGAGAGAGTCACAATATTTTGTAGAAAATGTCACTTAGAAACAGCTCTCTCCCTGTCTTAATCAGTAATCTACCAGGAATATTAAAATGCAAGAAAATAGGAATTAAAAAAAAAAGAAAAACAAGGGAAGTGCTGATAAACCAGCATACTGCCAAGGTGAGTGAAAGAATTAGCAGATAGAAATCCTAAAATATTACTTTCTCACACATTTCACTTGTCCATCTGATAAACTGATTCACACCAGTCCCTCAGTCTTCTGAACTCTGCTGAAGTTCACTATACAGCCTACATACAGAGTAATACTTGCTGATTTGAAGTTTAACCTGCTGTGTCACTAAGAGCAGACACTGAAGGAGTGGTGCTGAGTAATTTCCCAGAGAAATGGCTTTGCATGAGTTAGAGGTAACTGTAATCTGTCACAACTCAGGCACCTTTGAATAATGACTTTGAATGGTATGAACTAGTTGCAGCAGGGAAGGAATACAGAATATAGCATGACACCTTAGTTTAATGCAACTGAACTTTAAAACTAGCACTGTGTAATTTAACTTTATTTATTGACTCCTCAACTCCTCACTTCCATCAATGTCTCCAAACCTGCAGATATTTGTTCTCCAAAGGCCTCCTTGGGTGTGTGCCTAATCATGGGCAGAAGTCTTTGTTTGAAAAAGGCAATATTTTCTATGAAGTTTCATGGGAAAAATCAAAGGCCACTTGAAGAGACTGTGGAGTTGTACTTGGAGCAAAGAAAGACTATTTCATAACTAAGTGGTGATATTTGGATTCAAACTCGTAACTGAAATACCACAGGGGTAATTACTTGTGCTAGCTAAGGAAAATGGCTGAGTTTAAGTAACAAATTTGATCAAGATCAGAAGCAGGATAATATTTGTAGATTATAGTGATAACTTCAATGAAACAAATGGTATGGTTGGAAAAAATAGACAAGTTTTCAGATTTTCAAGCCTGAAATACAAGGAACAGCTTTTCAAGTTAAATGCAAGCTGAGAAATGCATTGTGTGGAGCTTAGCTAGAAGATAACTGTCAGATCATTTTTTGAAAGCAAAGGTTCTTAGCATCCTTGCTTAACAAAGTGATGTGATGAGGGTGAGAAAGAAAGAAAACTGATACAGTAATCTCACCTTCGGGAGAACAAAGGCTGGTGGTAAAAAGAAGTAATGTGTCTCCTGTGGACTACATAGATTTTAATGTGTCATAAACCACTCGATAGAGTCATGAAACAGATCCCCCTAGAAGACATGCAAAAGCACATGGAGGACAGGGAGGTGATTAATATTAGCCAGCATGGCTTCACAAGGACCAAGTCCCGTATGGCTTTCTATGATGGGGTAACCACAGCAGTGGACATGGGTAAACCAACAGATGTGATCTATCTGGATTTCTCTAAAGCCTTTTACATGATCCTGCACAACCTTTGGGTACATTTCTAGAAGGGCAGATGCAGAATCTGAGGATACTGATATTGTTTCTGTAAGGAGTTTTTGCACTTGTAGAACAGCAGCGAAGAACTGGGAAGTTTTATATATTTTTTCTCAGGTACACTTTAGGGGTGTGATGACTTATACAGAGTCTGGTTTGTGCTTAGGTTAATACAAATAGGGATTTGTGTGAAGCCCAGCGTATATGGTTCTGGGAAGGTTTCTTTCAACAGATGGGCTTCTCTACTTTAGTTATGAATGCTTAATGAGTTTCCATGCAAGTGCTAAAGAAGGACAGCATACGAGAACGAGAGGCACAAGACAAGGACAACAACTTCTGTATTCAAGTATTTCCTTATAACTTGCAAGCAGCTCTCTCAAAAGCATGCAACTTCCTCTAGGGGGAGCATTCCTTATGCGTAAACAGCCTCTTCAGATTACATCTTGATGGCTTTCTTTACAGGAAGAGGCAGGAGTATCTGAGCCTCAACTGTGACTTGGCATCTATCATTATGATTGTTGAATTTCATAGCAGAAGATATGTTAGCTGCCAATAGGTAGTAATCCATACTTTTATGTCATGGACTGTATCAAGGAAAGTGACATGGACATAGAATCAAGTTTGCATCACAGATTCAGCAGTAAAGAAGCTCCAGTCTGTCCTGGTTACAATAACACCATCTTCAGGCAATGTCAAATGCAGTGTGAGCCTGGTTGTCCAGTTGTTGAGAGAAATTCTTCCAAGCTAGCCCATGATAATGTTGATAGCATGGTGCCAGTGGAAACAACTAGTTAGTAGAATGTAGGGAGGAAGATTTGATAGTTTCTTTTTCTTTTTTCTCTTTTTTTTTTAAAGCTGCCACAAGTGGAGATAAAGTGAATAAGACTGTCAATAGCTTTAACCCAGTAATCTGAATGCTGTCTCTCCTGTAGACATGTAAACAATTGGTGTCCGTATGGTCCAAGATGCTGGTGCTGGCATGGGGGGGGGGGGGGGATAATGGAACTAAGTATATACAAGCTTAAAACTATCAAGGCAAGCATACAAAACTGTCAAGATAAGCATGCATTAGGTCCAACCTAAACACAGTGATTTTTCCTACTCTTGACAAAATCCAGTCATTCTTCAGCACAGAAACAAGATTGGAGAGCTGCTCCTGTCATCGTCTTTAGGCTGAAGAAAAGGTTCCAGGACATCACAGCATGTCCTGCAGTTGTCTTTCCAATTCTCCTCACAGAAGGGGTCTAAAAATCCAGGTGCCAATGAGAGGCACAACCATGTGAAGGCAGAGAGAGGAGATATAAATGGAACCTGCTACATGGTAAAGCACTGTTTAGTTCAGTAACAAACAAGTCTAAGTCTTACATTTAGTCCTAAAGAAAAGAGTTTAAGTACTTTCAAGAAACTTCAGGGTTTAATGCTACTGGTTTCCCATCTCAAAGACTCAATAGCACAGACACCATGCTGAGCTGCAAGCATTGTTGTCTAAGTGGAAATAGTTACAAGAAAACAGATTTGAATTCTTTGAGTATAGGAACATTTTCAATAGCAGCATTCAATCTCAAAACCTATTATTAATATCTGAGCTAAGAACAGTTTTTGTTTCATGATGAGAATTCATGAAGTGTTAAACCCAACTACCTCTTATGGAAGCCATGCCAGAACTAGACTTGACTCTGTGCAACTGCTCCAGTAACCAGTTCTCTGTATTTTAAATTCAAACTGCAAAACAAGAGGCACTTTTGACTAACATTACCACACATGTTACGCGGGTTCCTTTAGGAACTGTCTGTGACTTCAGCTTCATTTATAACAGCAATATCTCTGTCTAAGTGTACTATTTGGCATTAGAACCAGTCTTAACTGGAGTTTAATAGTTATCCTGAGAGGACAAAGCAGGACTTGAGCTTCATCTGTTAGGAATTAACTTCACTCTTCTTTTTTTTTTTGTTCTATGCAGCTAATTTCAACATCTCTACCAGAAGGAATGAGTTAGTCTAGAATTCAAGCTGCAAGCACAATCTGTAACAAACACCAGTGGCTCGGTGTCTTCTCAGGACCTGATCACCTTCTCTTGACTTTGCATTACAATAGTGCTGGAGAAGTCTTAAAAGGAATAGGCAATGGAGAGGCAAAGGAGATCTCCATGCATTCCTGATCAAGAAGGGCTTGAATTCTGGATACCAGATCAAGACACCACAAACAACTGAGGCAGCATCTGGTAAGAAATCACAAGTCTAACTCTGCACAACATCTCTCAGCAACAGCTACACAGAAAGAGGATCTCAGCTGAAAAGACCAACATGACTCTTCAAGTGCTCCTGAGCACTTCAGAAACAATCTTTCATCACTGTAATGATACCTATATAACTCTTGCCTTTTAGGAGACTTCTGTAACAATTCTACCATCTTAGACTCAACTCATCTTGGACATCTTCCAATTTTTGATTGCTGCTTTGAAGCTGTGAGACAAGGTGTCAATATGCAAGAGCTAAATTAGTATCTATTGCTTGATTCTATTATTAGGCTGCTTTTCACTTCTCCCCATATCTGCAGGGTCCCAAATTGATGCTCAACATAATTAGTTGGTAGGCCCTACTATTTTGATCAAGAACCCATTGTACTTCATAGATGAGTTGTAGTAACAATCTTTTTCCTGAAAACTAAGTTGTGAGAGAGAGCGACATGTTATCGCACTTATAGATGAAAGCTCATTTTTAAATTTTGACCACCAAACTCTGGCACTACAGAAGAAATCAGGAAGAGGAATTCAGAACTGAGGTAAAAATACCAGGAAATGGAGCTTGATGCTCCAGCTACTACATCTGATGAATAAGATACAATCTTGAATGTGGTGTTCAGCCTCTCACCTGGACTGGAAAATAGCCATAGAATCATAGAGTGGTTTCAGTAGTAAGGGAACTTAAAAATCCAGTACCCCTGCTATGGGCAGGGACATCTTCCAGTAGACCAGGTTGCTCCAACCGCATCTAAGCTGGCCTTTAATTTTTCCAGAAAAGGGAGACACACAACTTCTCTGTTCCAGTGCCTCGCCATCCTCGTACTAAAGAATTTCTTCCTGAGATCTAACCTGGACAGGCAAACCGTATGCTGGGTTAAAAACTAGCTGGGTGGCTGGGCGAAAGAGTGGTGGTAAACAGAGTTAAATCCAGTTGGAGGCCAGTCACAAGTGGTGTTCCTCAGGGCGCAGTGCTGGGTCCAGTTCTGATTAGTACTTTTATCAATAATCTGGATGAGGGAATTGAGTGTACTCTTAGTAAGTTCACAGAGGACACTAAGCTGGGAGGAAGTGTCTATCTGCTTGGAGGTAGGGAGGCTCTACAGAGGGATCTCGACAGGCCTAATTGATGGGCTGAGGCCAATGGAATGAGGTTTAACAAGGCCATGTGCTGAGTCCTGCACTTGGGACACAACAACCCCATGCAGCACTAGGGTCTTGGGGAAGAATGGCTAGAAAGCTGCTTGGAGGAGAAGGACCTGGGAGTGTTGGTTGACAGCCAACATCAGCCAGCAGTGTGCCCAGGAAGCCAAGAAGGCCAAGCACATCTTGGCTTGTATCAGAAACAGCATGGCCAACAGGACCAAGGAAGTGATTGTGCCCAAGGAAGTGATTGTGCCCCTATACTCAGCAGCAGTAAGGCTGCACCTCGAATACTGTATTCAGTTTTGGGCCCCTCACTACAACAAAGGCATTGAGAAAAGCAACTAAGCTGGTGAACGCACTGAAAAACAAGCCTTATGAGGAACTTGAGAGAACTGGACTGTTTTGCCTGGAGAAAAGGAGGCTGAGGGGAGATCTTATCACTGTCTACTACTACCTGAAAGGAGTTTGTAGTGATGTAGGTCTTGGTCTATTCTCCCAGGTGATAGGATGAGAGCGAATGGCCTCAGGTGGCACCAGGGG
Organism: Cuculus canorus; assembly: GCF_017976375.1. Classification (NCBI taxonomy): domain Eukaryota; kingdom Metazoa; phylum Chordata; class Aves; order Cuculiformes; family Cuculidae; genus Cuculus; species Cuculus canorus. Next base: position 141,007,710 of record NC_071401.1, read on the forward strand.
GGATTCAGATTGGACAATATTTCTTCATCGAAAGGGTCATCAGGCTGCCAAGGGAGATGGTAGAGTCACCGTCCCTGGAGGTATTTAAAAGATGGGTAGATGAAGTGCTTAGGTGTATGATTTGGTAGTGCACAGGTACAGTTGGACTCTATGATCTCAAAGGTCTTTTCCAACCAAGCAATTCTATGATTCTATATTGTCTTAATCAGTTAACACTATTACCTCTTGTTCGATCACTACCTGCCCTTGTAAAAAATCCCTCTCCACCTTTCTTGCAAGCCCTCTTTGGGTACTGGTAGCCTGTCTCCCCTGATTCAAGGCTGAACAGCCCCAAATTTCTCAGCTTTTCTTTATAGGAGAAGTGTTCCAGCACTCTGATCACCTTTGTGGCCCTTCTCTGGGCTCATTCTAACAGGTCTATGTCTTTATGTTGTGAGCCCCAGCGTTCAACACAGTACTCCAAGTGGGATCTCACAAATGCAGAGCAGAAAGGCAGAATGCCCTCTTTCAACCTACTGGTCATGCTTCTTTTGATGCAGCCCAGGATATGGTTAGCTTTCTGGGCTGCAAGCACACATTGCTGGATCATGTTGAGCATCAACCAACATCCCCAAGTCCTTCTCCTCAGGGTTGCTCTCAATCCATTCACCATCCATCCTGCACTGTGCTTGGGATTGCCCCTAGCCATGTGGAGGACCTTGTACTTGGCCTCGTTGAACTTCATAAGGTTCTCATAGGCCCACCTCTCAAACCCATCAAGGTCCCTCTGGATGGCATCCCTTCCCTCCTGGACGTTGACCGCACCATGCAGCTTGGTGATGTCAGCACACTTGCTGAGGGTGTGCTCAGTCTCACAGTCCATGTCACTGACAAAGATGTTAAACAGCTCTGATGCCAATATTGATCCCTGAAGAACGTCACTCAGAAGGACACAAGTGAAAAGGAAAAGAATCGTTTGGACTAACTTTCTGCTTTTGTGCTTGTGCACAGGATCCTTCATCTTGGATTGCAGAACCTTAGCCAAGGTAACGAAAAAAAAAAATGTCACTCTACTTCAGAAAAAGAGGTCAAACAGGTCAAACATGAAGAAAAAAAGTTATTTGTAGAGCATTATCTGGCTATCATTATCCGGCTATCATTACCCAAATATTTTACTGAACCAGGATTATTTCACTTCCATTTTATTACAATAATTGACTTTCATACTCAAGCCAATTTCCCTCTCAGACACTAATTTGTACTGATGTGACTACTTGAAATCACACACTATCACCCCTCTTTATTACACTTCTGCCTATCATTACAGCAACAAATGAAGTGATATTATACTTTACTCCATCGAGATATCTTTACGTCAAACTGAAAATGTTACCCAACTAGCCTATTTTTAGGATGCCTATAGGTTGATGAAAGCCAAAGAAACACTTTGCCCTTAAGGAGTGTCAACATTACCTGCAATGATAGAGTAATAGGCGGTTGCTAATACTGAGGCTTTTGTGCTTTTTATACTAGCTATTTGTGTTTATCTAGCCCCGCTCTCTTTATACCTATGGCTATTTTATCTATTCTTAGCTCTACAATCACACTCAAGCTGTCAGTGATCAATTTGATGACCTTCACACTAAGCTGCACAGTCTTTTCTCTTGCGTCTAACGTCATCTTCCTTAGAATTCCATTGTATGGCATGCAAAAAGCAGCCAGCAGTGAAGTTCCAGCACAGTGGCTTAGAGCACCAGCTATATTCCCCAAACAAGAAGCTTCATTGCACTTAACCTATAGATTTTAAATAGCATCTCACCTCAGAGCACAGAGAGAATGAATTTTTTTCTCCCTTAGATGGATAGCAGTTCTGTCCTCAGATATTAGAACACAATCACTAAGAGCCAGGACAGTACACAAGATGAGTCATAGTCACTACCAAATAGCACAGTTTAAGAAATAACTTCTCCATTTGCAGTACTTGACTTGCATCATTGCAGTCAGAGATGAAGGAAATTACCTTAACAGGCCTTTGCTGAAGAACTGGCAGATTCTCCTGTTTGCTTAATGAAAGATCTCCATAGTAACAATAGCAACGAAACATGCTCAGAAAGGGGCAACAAACTACTAATCTGTAGACAGATTTTAGTGCTAACCAACTCACAGCTGGGCAACAGCAGCAATAAATCTGTACCCTTGGATTGCACACTGCCATTCTCTCAACTTTCCATCTTTCTTCTTGGAGTTTAACATCTGTTCAGGAGAGCTTCCACAAAACATTAGAACATATCTCTGCATCTCAATATCTCAATCTCATATCTCTGTAGAATACTTAACTTAAGCCATAACCAGGCCTTAGCCATTCTCCTGCAGCTACACTGCTTACTGTGAAAAGTATCAGCCATGCCTGACAAAATAGTCTTCTTGCCTGAGACTGGCAGCTACCTCCCCAGCTCCACTCTGGACACTCTGCAACTGTGAGAAGTTTCCCATCAGATGTCCTATTAAGAGGTGCCAAGTGGTTGCTCAGAAATCTTAATACCTTATCTACAAGTACTAGTTTCTTTGTGTGTTTGCAACACATAAGGCTTCTGTCATTGGACAGCAGACAGAGATCATGCCTGAACAACTGTCACTAAGACATTCCTAATGCTATCCTCAACTACTCCTCGGGATATAATTTTTCACGTCATAATGTTCCTTATCTAGAAGGAATGACATTCTAAACTCCACTACCTGGGTAGGGCAAGTCAGACAACACACAGTAGCCACTTAGGTATGGAGTTCCTTTAACAGTACTCTCCAAGGCATTGACAACAAACCGTGAAACCATTATACGAAGCAATGTTATTTTCAGCAGTTATGGATATTTCCTCATTCCGGAGAGGAATAAGGTGCCAGAATAAGCATTGAAGCCAGCAAACGGAAATTGCATGGGCCTTTAGAAAAGCCTCTGCACAGTATGCTCGCCCTGCAGATCCAACTTATTCTGAATCAGTGGTGAAGAGCCTTCCTCCACTGCATTGCAGGAGGTCTTTATGAATAGACTCTCCAGAGATGTATGGGTAGAAGCAGCCATATTATAAACTTTCTTTATTAAAGGTAACATGTTCTACACACTAGCTCATCTAACAAAAACAAGGACAACCAACAACTATCAAAATAATAGTGCTGACTGTTTTTATGGACAGTCATTTCTTGGGATATTTTACATACTCCATGGCCTGCAAGACTGGTGAGACTTGAAACTCAAAAGTTCTTTGCAGAATTACTGTAAGACAGGTGAGAGACAATAATTTAGCTACCTTTAAATAGAGAAAAATAGCAGTGTTTTCCTGCATAGAGCAGGACATATAGTCAAGAAGATGGGTACTGGCCAGTCTGATCACATAATAAGAGGTATATAAACAATAACACTTGTCTGGTGCATCTGTCCCCCATTCTTAGATTAAGGCCTGTAAATTTCTTTTCCAATAGAGTTCACCTTAGAATAGAGGCAAAACAAGCAAAGAAGAAAAGTTGAAATTATACGCTGCAGCCTTGCCTGTAAGGGCCCTGGACCACCCAGTCATGGCACAAGCCATGCAACCTCTTTTCAGCACACGCACATTCAGAGAAGTTATTTTTCAAGAAGTAAAATAACTGTCACCACTTTTATCCTCCAATACTGTCCTCCAAGTGGTGGGCTCCTACATACCCCTTTTATGCCTTTTATTTTCACTGCTGCCACTAAAACACCTTTCCACACGTTCAAGGTAAATAAAGAAATCAACTCAAATACAGAAGATAACATTTATCAAATACCACCCACACTCATCTACATTCAGCAAAAATCCAAGCTCTTTCCCAAAACAAAAGGAGACTAATTTAGAAAAGACCAGCTTTCAAAAACTACTAAGCACTGGCCATGCCTCCCTAACACAATGGTTAGAACAGTATTGCCTTGACTCGTGAGATTAGAGCAAAGATAAATCTACTTCTAAATGTAGACGGGGTCTGAAGCTTTATTCATGGGCTTTAAGACAAAATGCTAGAGCTTTTGTTTGGAGCCAAAAGAATTAGGAGCAGGGTAGTAAAAAATCCACCACAACACAAAGTTCTGGCATCTTGAATGGCTAACAATAGGCCCTCAGTATAGCCTACTGCACATGTAATCTGCTTGGACTTGGTTCCTTCTCATAACGATGCAGAACCACCATTGAGCCGTGGTCCATTACGACAGGCATACGATAAACGTGTCTGAATTCCAGACATCAATGTTAGACTGAATTTAAAAATAAAGTTAGAAAAAATGCAAGAAGAAAAATAAAACCAAACACTGACCCTGCATGGAGTGTAGCTGTTACAGTCACGTCTGCCTTTTTGCTTACAACCTGAAGCAGTACATGGCACAGCAGACAACCATTGGCAGGAGGAAGGTGTACTGCAGCCCCAGGACACATCCAACTGCAAGGTTCTGCACCTGGGTCACGGCAGCCACCCAATATCAATACAGGCTATGAGGTGAAGTGATTGAGAGTAGTCCTGAGGAGAAGGACTCGGGGGTACTAGTGGATGAAAAGCTCAGCATGAGTCCTTAACATAGGAAAGACATGGACCTCCTGGAGAGGGTCCAGAGGAGGGACACAAAAATCATCAGAAGACCAGATCACCTCTCCTATAAAGAAAGGCTGAGAGAGTTGGGGTTCTTCAGCCTAGAGAAGAGAGGACTCCAAGGAGACCTTTTGCAGCCTGTCAATACTTAAAGAGGGCTTATGAGAAAGATGGGGACAAACTTTTTAGTAGGGTTTGTTGCGACAGGACAAAGGGTAATGGTTTTAAACTAGAAGAGGGTAGGTTTAGACTAGACCTAAGGAAGAATTTTTTTGCCGTGAGGGTTGTGAAACACTGGAGCAGGTTGTCCAGAGAGCTGTTAGAAGTCCCATCCCTGGAAACATTCAAGATCAAGGTGGATGGGGCTCTGAGCAACCTGATCTAGGTGAAGATGTCCCTGCTTCTGCAGGGGAGTTGAAAGATATGGCCCTTAAAGGTCCCCTCCAACCCAATCTGTTCTATGAGTCTATGATTTTCAACTTACTCCCTCAGCTGCCTGTGGGCTGACCACCCTACAAAGTGACAAAAAACCCAAAAATGTTCCTTTCCATAAAGACTAAAAAAAATCTTGAAACATTTAAAGTGGCCTGGCCACCAGAGAGGAACAAAACATAATACTTTGTTGGCATCAGCTACTCTGTCCTTCCAAGGTGTTTTATTCAATACGTTTATTACCTAGATTGTCCATTTCTTGAAGTAAACAAACTTTCAGTGATGGAAATCAGTTACAAATGTTTCTTAAGTAAAAAATCTTCAGTCAGAGCTCAGAACATCAGGTGCAGAAGGGAATTTTTTTTTGTAATGTGAGTTTCACAACACAGGAGGTAGGAGCTTCTTTACCCCAGTATTCTTGCACTTAAACTCATTTGCAGTCAGAACTGGCTTATCACTGCTGACAGGCATATCAATCATGGCTTTTGCTTCATCCTTTACCTAAACAAATAGAAATTTGATGTCTGAGCACTTCTTTTTGCTGGCAGTATATTTATAGGAAACAGACTGTTGATGGAGGACAGACCATTCACTGCCTTTGAGATGTCCAGTGTGGCAAAACGAAAGAAACACATTAGACTATTGCACCTAGGAAAAGAAAAGGATGGTGTGGAGCAACATTATCCTATGAGATACTGTGGCATTACCAGAGCAATGGCTAAACACAAGTATCCACATGTCTATCATGTGCTTGACAAGAGTCATGAAAAACAGGACAGGAATATGGTCCTCCTGACATTACAGACATGGCTCAGGGTTAGACAGATTGTCTTCTAGTGCAAATTGTCAGGTCCTCACAGATAAGTGGGCTGGTTTATGTTAGCTGATGCCTGCTTCCCATTAAGCAAGAAGAAAATTAACTAGTCAACTTTCTTCCATTTGGGTCTCATTTCAGAAGCAGCATCTCAAATCTTCTGCCTCTAACTTGCACGTCAGTTGGGACATGATGGTACAAATGAGAGTGCTGGGGCTAAGCCTTATACCCTCCTACATGGACTTGTTTACTTCTCCTCCCCTCCCACACTCTGTGGAAGCCTCATTTGGGTCTGTCTTCTTAGAAGAGAGGAGCAGAAATTCATAATAAAAACTATGAGGGTAAATAGAAGGAAAAGTTAGATTAGCCTTTTAATGAGATTACATAAAAGAAAAAACACACACCTTAACATGAATTACAGCATAAAGTGACTTCTATGGAACCAGATCCTGATCTTATGTTCAACAGCAAAAACAGAGTAACTTTTAACATCTGAAAATCTCCTGTTCTGCCTCTGAAAGTGGGAGAATGATTATTTATTTAGAAATAAAGCAGCAAAGATGAGGAGACATGACCAGACAGGAGAGAAGTCTCACCTCTAACTGAATACTGAGAGCAACTGAATACTCTTAGTAAGAGACATTCTCCCAGTACCCCTGTCAATCAGATGATTATGCATGATGAAATGGCACTGAAGAAAGCAGAGTTCAAGAAAGGACTGTATAGTAGCAGGTGGTTTAGGGTTTTTTTTTCTTCAATTCAACAATCCAGGTAGCTGGAGAACAATTATGAATTAATCAGCCCAGTTACGTCTCCTGAAAAGCATTATTGACTCCAGCCTCTGCACACAGACACTTCCATGGGCATCTGGCTCCCCAAGATTAAAGGACAAAACTAAATGAACACAAAAGAGTCCCTGCCATTTCATAATCCAGAGCCTGCCATCCTGCAAGAGCACACTAGGAGCTGGATGCAGTCCAGTGCAGACAGCAAGTGCCGTGCATGCAAACCCAGGCTAAGCATCTTGAATACAGAGGAAACGGTAGGGAAGCAGATCTGCTCTAATGTCGCTGTTGCATGCTCAGCAATTCATTCCCACCAAAACAGAGGTGAAAGACCAAATAGGGGAATATTTAAGTACGTAATTTGCATACTGAATCTTACTTATGTTTCTGGCCCCTGAGACTATTATTTTCCACGTTTTCCCACATCTCTCTAGTGAAATAGTCAACAGATCCGTGAAAATTTTAGCAGGCATCTCTAGCTGTCTCCACTCTGATAGTATTTGAACCAAAGCAGGGAAACTTGACTCTAATCCTTAGTCACATTGTCAGCCCACATGAACCCTTACTTATGAAAAGGACCATAATTTGTGGCAGCCTTCCCACTTGGGCTAGGTTGATGCCTGACTCACTCCAAATGCACAAATCCTCCTCCCTCAACTGATCCCCTATCTGGTGAGTTTTGTCAGCAGATGTTAATTTAGCAAGACATTTACATGAAAGGTGTTGCTTATATTCCCAACACCCCTATGGGTGTTGCCCATATCCCCATAGCCCCATAGCCACCACACCTTGGGCTGGGTTTCAGTGGGACTCCCTGCCCTTAGGCTCTTTCTGCAGGATAAAATGCCTGATCCAGCTCCCACCCCTGCAGCAGTTCCTGCCCTCCCCATTCCCACTTCCCACAGCCCCAAAGTTCCTCCATTTGTCCTCTGACACCATGACCAGTGGGCATGGGCAGTGGGTGGGGTCCTCTTGAGGTGGCTCAGGGTATTGGACTGACACTGTGCAAAAAGAGCGGCACTTGAGGGTGGAGGTGTCAAACTTCCTGGAAGAGGCTGGGAAATGAAACTAAAGAAATTAATAGATAACCAAAATCACACAGGGCACGTGCAACAGAACTGGAGGAAACGCCTGAATCACACAGCCCAGCTGTAACACCTTGGAGCCTTAAGCAGGAGCAACCAGCACTCGCTGTGACAGGTATTGGACTGTCACCCAAAGGAAAGCAACAGCTGCTTTTCTAGTCTGCAGGTTGTCAACTTACTCTGTTGGTGATCATCTCAGCCCGCAGAGCTACTGTGTATTAATCCTGAATGTACTGTACAGCAAAATATCTTTGGAGACATTTTGGCCCAAATAGAGGACCTTTTACATGGGTTTCTCAAAACTTTGCATCAAACATCACAAAAAGCAATCATCGTGTTGTTATTTGGGACATAGCATACATGTTATAATGGCTTATAATGTTATATAGAGAGATTTCATGGGGGTACTTTAATGTTTTTCAATCATTTTTTACTATCAGTGTAGAAAAGTTAAAAGTTACCTTCTAAACAAATAAATATTTTCTTCTGGTTCTTATTTGAATTGAAGTTTGAGAATATGCTTTGGCATTTGAGTGATTCTGGACAAATGAATCTATGAAAGAAAATAAGCTTCATAAATCTGAAGTCCCGTTTCCTTTCTTGTGTCTGATTGACCAGAAAATTATTTCAAAGACTAGGAGCTTAATTTCTGCTCATACAAAACCATGCCTATTACTGAAGGAATGCCTTTATTCCCGTTGCCTGTTTGAAAAGTCAGAATGTACTGCACTGCACAAAAATGATCTATACTTGCAGCTTAAGAAAACACTTTTTGAAATAGATCTAAATTAGGTTTAACCATCCCTCACACATCCCAGCCTGAAGGAGCACCCTAGCAACAACCTTTAGCATTTTGCAAACATTTGCTACTAATTATGGGTTCTTAGAACAATAATATATGGCTCTGTGTTTTATGAAAGAGGCCAAAAGCAGTCTCAAAAGTAAGCCTTAACCTTTAATTTAAACCAGTGCCATAAAAATTCTCAAATATACATTGCAAAATCTTCCCCAAACACCGCCCTGATTAATGGATCTGAAAACTTGTAAAAGCTCAGCTGTCAAGCATTAAAATGTAGGCTGAGAAAAAGCTCATGTAGAGCAGCTAAATAAAAATCCTTCAAAACAGCTTTTCCCTGTACCTTAAGCAACAGCAGCACAATACAGCAGCACGCAACAAAACTCCCAAGAACCATAGGACTTGCTCAGTACTTATTCAAGGGCTCCCATACCTGCTTCCAGTGACTTAGGCCCCGTGACAGGCTACTCTGCCAGATGAAGCATTCCCACACCTATGATAAATCAGCCAGCCTTCCACAACTCATCTGCTCACATTCCTGTCATAGATGTCCTTTCTAGCCTAAAAGCTCCCCTATTGAGTACTCAAGCAGTACTCAAGTACTGCTATGAGCTACTTTTAGCCTTCAGGTGCTCTTGTATTTTCCTTGAACCTAAGCGGGATGCAGAATGAACAGGCACAGAAGAAACACTGTCTTTTCCAGATTCGTGTTGTTTTTTATTCCCAGATCTTCTCACCTGAACAAGTAGCCAAGCCATATTCCAACCTATCTGCTCTAGAAATACACTGCTTTGGTATTAAGGTTGGACAAGATGACCTCCAGAGGTCATTTTCAAGCTCAACCATTCTGTAATTCACGTTAGCTTTGCTTACTAATAGAAATTTAGCATGGATAGACCTTCCCTGGGAAGCAGAGATGGGTACCCTCAGCCATAGGCTCCATAAAGGTGTATTGACTGGAACCCTTCTGGCAAGAGACTCTGGAAGATGCAACATCTGTCCAAGATGAACTTTGGTCTAAATGAAGAGTATCAGCTGAGAAAATAAGAAAGTAGGTTTTGTCATTTGGTTTCTTTATTTGCTTGGGGTTTTGATGTTGGGTTTTTTCCCTGCTCTTCTCATTCAGTGCTATTTAAAGTTTCCTAGATATTTTTTAGTGATTCAAATCTACAGCTACAATCTCTGTGATACATTTTCAATTTTCTTCATGAAGGGCTAAGGAAGGTATTATGAAACCATTTTATTTGTGTTTAATGCAAGAACTGCTTTGGCTTAGAAACGGCAAAACTAACAGGAGAGCAAAAGGACAAAAATCAGTAAACACTAACACTAGATCACTGCACTGATTCTGAAACATTTCAATGATTTTAAAAATGGCAACATTCTTATACTCATGGAAGGTGAATATATAAGAAACATCAAAGAAGTAAAAAAGCTCTGTTGTGTGCTGAGGCTGGAGTCTTATTCCATGAGCTTAACAGTGGATTTCAGTATCACAGGCTTTTTAGTTCTCTGTGTATTCAAAAGCAAAAAAAAAAAAAAAAATAAAATTTTTTTAGCATCTAATATGTTGGGAAAGGAATGTTCTCTTTAGAGGACCAGCTACTATGTCCTCTGCCTTGAGACTGAAGCCTCTTCATACTACTGCAAAACTATTTCTATAATACACAAAAATACTCCTGAGTTTCTCTGGGTCTGATGGTTGATTTACTGCTGAATATCTAGTATTTCTCATACAATTTCCATCAGTCAATACTGACCTGTCAAACCACAGTGCTTCTAATATCCTATGGAAAGGAGCGATTAAGTCCTTCATCTCCTACACCAAAGTACCATGTGGAACAGCACTACCCTAGCTACTTTAAAAAGCTTACTGAAATCCCAGTATCCGTGTGAATGGTAGATTGGTGGACAAGAAGAAAGGAGGACCTAGAGACTCAGGTTTTGATACTCATAAAGAAAAGCCCAGGGTTTGGTTCAACGTTTCGGCAAGGTACTGAACACGCAACTGCTTGATGATTGTGCTGCTGTCTTCTAATGTTCTTTGGAGGATTTTGTTAGCTATAAATACAATACAAACCCCTGCTGTATCTGAGCTTCCCCCAGGCAAAAAAAAAAGAAAAAAAAAACCTCCTTAGATCTGAGTCTTCTGGGGCTGTGGGAAAATCTGAACTCCAAGTGCTGCAGTTCTGGTTAGCCCTCATCTAAATCTAGCATTAACTTTGGATTCTCTGATGTCTGTGTTATCATAAGATCACATAGATATTGAATTAAAATCTGATGAGTTTGCACAATTTGATAGTGATGGCAAAATAATGAATTTTTCCTCATGCTTCAGGAAAAAAAAACATGTTCTGAAGAAAGCAGGGTTCCACTCAGAGGCATCTCAAGATTCAATCAAATGACAGTCTTTGTTTAATGAAACAAAAAGATGTGCTTTTAAAAGGCAAATATTTTTGCTTCTACAGTATATCACAAAACTGTCACATACGTTACACAACAAAAGTTTCTCATTGAAGAGTTTGGAAATTTTATTGATTCTTAACCTTCTGAAAAAATGATAGTGATAAACTCATTCAGTCATGACCTTTGTGACAGACAGCAAACTGACCTTTTTAACACAGATTTTAATAAATGTCAGCAATAATTGTACTGTGTACAATTATTCTATCATTAGATGAAGTCTGAGGTGACACAGTCATTACAAGACTGAACTATCGAGCTAGAAATATGAAAAAAGACAAAGTTTTCCATCAGATCTGAATAATGATAATGGGATCATTTGGCTGCTGCATTGTTTAAAACATACCTCGTGGCACAGGCTAGTAATTCTTTTAAATTTTGGCTTTTAGGGTTTAATGCAAAAGCAGAGTTTCTGTTACCCCATCTGCTCTGTTGTTTATGCATATGGCAACTTCCAGTTTACAATGACCTGTTTCCTGCTCTGATATTCTCCATCCTCTGTATGTAAGAAAACAGTACTTCCAAACAGTCCTAGTCAATATTCAATCTGTGAAGCTTCCTGTTATTTGTGCCTCATCAGAAGTCTCTTCTACTGTTTTCAGGGACTTCTCTTAATTAACCTAGTCCTGAGCCTCAATCAGCAGTAAGCAGCAGCATGTGTTTTCTTGGTATGACTAATGTGTGATTGGTTTTACAGATGACATTAAGACTGGGAATACAGAAGTTCATAAGGCCGAAGTCAACTGCAAAGCAGACAGGTGCTGTTAAAGTAGTGGGAGCAAGAGTCAATAAAGAGGGATGGGGTACTAATGGCTGTGACATACCCCTAGGAGGGAATAAAAATAAACAGCTCACAATAGACGGGAGATAAAAACAAGTCAATGCACTGAATTATTTAAAGGGAATTGATCTCTACCTCATCTCTTTCTTACTATCCTAAGTTTTGGAGTTGTTTTCTCCAAGAAGCAACAGAGTCTTCTTACTGTAATGCTGAAGGTAAAGGAAGAGAGCAGAGGTGCTTCTGTTTGAAACAATTAACTGCTCTGTTCTCTTGTGCCCTAAGATAGGGCTTACGGTACAAATCAGGACTCATATGTGTTTTCCAGGACAAGTACGAGTTTTAAGTGTCATTCATGTTATAGATAAGATTAGATTTCACCCCCTTGTACAAATGAAATGCTATTTGCTTAAGGACCTGATTTGCTGTAAGCATGAGAACAGCATGAAACAGTGGCATCTGCTACCTATTGCTGGGTTTAATTACATCCATTACCATGTTCTTTTTGTTTTCTTTGACAAAAAGTTTATACTTTAAGAAGGAGCAGCAAGGTCAGCAGATGACTCATGTAAATGCTCTGCGGTGAGGTGTACGGCATGCCCTGAAGTCTTTAAATATCAAAAGCTCTACTGTTTTATTTGTACAGCAGTTTTAATAAGTATTTTAGAACTCTGTGGAAGCATAGCCCCAAAGCAAGGTCGTATCTCCTAGTTTTTGGTATCCACACAGTAAGCATGTTCCATAAGCCCCAAAGAATCACATGGTATCCAATGTCACCAAGGTGATCTGTCTAAGCCATCATAATGTTTTGTGGTTCAATCTGCATAATTGTGTCTATGAGTCATATCTAAGATATTTTGAAAAGGAAAGAGCCAGATGAAGTAGTGAAGCAAAACATGTTAATCCCACAGAGGTTCAATACTAGCAGTCAATAATTAGGTAAGGAAAAAAGCTGAAAAAAAACATTTGGACCTATGTAAGAATGTGCAGAGGAATAAATTTTCTCCACTTCCTTTATACTATGCATGCAATTCCATATTTTAGACTGGGTTTATGTTATTGGTAATATCTACCAGGCTTAACAAGTAGTTAAAACCAGCAGATGGATGAAGATCCTAAGATAAGGATATTAGGCCTTCCAGTAAGTGTAAGAATAAATGCATGAAAGCTTACATTTTTTTTCTTTTTTTTTTTTTTTTTAATGCTGGACAAAAATTAGCTGTAAATAAACATATCTTGGTCAGAATTCTCCCCTTAGGAACATACTTGTTCAGAGTGAAACATTTTACAAAAATCTATTCTAAAGCTATTTTTTCCTCTGAAGATGGGGAGAAGAATGTTTTTTTCAGCATCCTTAAAAGCGAATTTAATGATCTGGTTATCAGGTTTAGTTTTAGTTCTGCTAGTTGGAGTATGAGGAGATTGTTTTCACTGTAGAACTTTTTTTCATATAACAGTATTGACAGGAGACAAGAAAACATCTCAAAAAGAAAGAAAACTTTTCTACCTATTACAAAATTTAAGATATCAATACTTTGAGTGATGTCACCAAGGCATACTGTTGTATTCCAAGTGAATTATTATGACTTTCAAGTATTGTGACATTTGACTCTTCTGTATGTTAATTAATTGCTATGTCTAAATAAAAAAAAAAAAAAAGAGAAATATTTTAATTTCCAGAAATCTGCCCTATTTCAAAGCCAAACTGAGCTTCTGGCAACAGGATGAGGACTTGACTGTAAGGCACATTCCCCCAAAAAAAACAGTTGAAAGCTGTATATAGCAAAGTATATATATCCAATCTTTGAAGGTCTCCTGTAATAACATTCCAGGTATGACACACACTTGTCTGTACCAGCAAAGCAACATGTTTTTACAAGATCTGTTATTATCTTAAATTTCATTAAGTCTTTGTCGTTGGTAACTCAGAAAGCTGGATCAGTCATCTATGCGTGTTCAGTAATTCCTGCATAGGTAATACCCCTGAGTGTCCATTGCCCTCCTTGGGCCTCAGCGCACCAGAACCCAACACAAGATCCCCACAGTGGAGACCTGTATCAATGTGGGGTTTCCAGGCTGGATGGTCACACTCAAAGAGTTGCAGCAGATGGCTTAATGTCCAAGTGGAGACTGGTGATGAGTGGCATTCCGTAAGGGTCAGTATAGGGACCAGGGCTATTTAACATCTTTGTCAGTGACACGGCGGGTGGGATTGAGTGCACCCTCAACAAGTCTGTTGACAAGACCAAGCTGTGTGATGGACTCAAAACACTGAAGGGAAGGGATGCCATCCAGAGGGACCTTGACAAGCTTGAGAGATCAGCCCATGCAAACATCATGAAGTTCAACAAGGCCAAGTGCAAGGTCCTCCACATGCATGAGTGCAATTTCAGGCATAAAATAAATGGTGGAGGATGGATTGAGAGAAGCTTTGAAGAGAAGTTCTTGGGGGTGCTGGTTGCTGAGAAGTTCAGCATAAACCAGCAATGTGTACTTGCAGCTCATAAAGCCAGCCATATTCTGGGCTGCATCAAAAGGAGCATTACCAGCAGGTTGAGGGAAGTGGTCATCCCCCTCTCATGAGATGCCACATGGAGTACTGCATCTAGGTCTGAGGCCCTCAATATAAGATCATGGATCTGTTAGGACAAGTCCAGAGGAGCGCAATGAAGATGATCAGAGGGCTGAAATGCTTCTCCTCTAAAGAAAAGCTGAGAGAATCAGAGTTGTTCAGCCTGGAGAAGAGAAGGCTCTGGGGACACCTTATAGCAGCCTTCCAGCACCTAAAGGGAGCCCACAAGAAAGCTGGAGATGGACTTTTTACAAGGGCATATAGTGATAGAGGAAATGTTTTTAAGCTCAAAGAGGGTAGATTTATATTAGATATAAGGAAGAAATTTTTCACTGTGAGGGTGGTGAGGCACTGGAGTAGGTTGCCCAGAGAAGATGTGGATGCTCCATCCCTACAAGTGTTCAAGGCCAGGTTGAATGAGGCTATGAGCAACCTGATCTAGAGGAAGGTGTCCATGCTCATGGTAAGGGAGTTAGGACTAGATGATCATTAATGTCTCTTCCAACTCAACCTATTATATGATTCTATGATTTAAACAATTCGCCATATCAGATTCCTTAATTAATAGTTGATCATCAGTGTTTAGTCTCCCATCGACAGGTGAATTTAAAATAAATGACAATATGAAAACTTACAGGTAAAATTAATCTTCTGTAGTTTTCACTTCAGTTCCAGAGGCAGCTACAAAGATGCATTTTTCTCCTGTGAGGTACCACATCAAACCATAAATCTGCAACTCTCCCATATCTCACTCGATATGAATAAGAGGCTTCCATTAGCTTCAATCCCATGACTCAGAGATGTCATCTGCAAGCGGATATCTCTGACAACTTTTTCTGAGCTGTAGCAATTCATAAAGGAAAGACGAATATAGAAGTAAAAGGTTTCAAAATATAAGTCAGGTAAACATGCTTAAGTACTTTTTCAAAACAGCAGGACAGGTGAACAGAAGAAGTAACCTTTTTTATATGTCCCCTACAGATGTCATTTTCCTTCTCTTCATTTTCTTTGTATGTTACAGTTAGATTTACAGAATGAGGCAAGCTGGATAATATAAGGTCTTTTTGGTGTTAACTTCTCATGCCTCTTAGCCTCAGTCACACAGAGCATTGGCTCAATCCATTGCAAGATGCTACTTGTGGTGTTTTGTTTCTTTAAAGCTATTAGGCTCATGCAGGCACCAGCTGGAAATCCAGAAACTACAAGAGTTGCTAGGTGCTGGACAACCCCCAAAATAATACATATTAAAGCAGTGCAATGAAAATACATCTTTATTTAAAAGTCCTGAAGAAACAACCTCTTTACAGGACAGCTATTGTTCACCCACTTGCACTTTCCTCAGGTCTCAATTAGCAATCCTGACTAAAGCCTGTCATGTAGAAGGACAAATTTTTCAAAAGATCAGGTGAAAGCTTCCTGCAGCTAATTCTTCCAAGAGTTCATACTTACAGGACTCTTCAACACACATGCTGGACCTTACTTTCTTAAAGAGGGATTGCCTCTTTTTTCCTGCAATGTGTATGATCTCTTCCAGGGGGTCACAAGGATCAAGAACTCATGCAGTTCAGAAACCTCCAGCATGCAAGAGGAACCCAGAGGAAACAGAACACCAGGAGGAGATCGGATAGTGATAAATCTGAGAAAATTTACCTAAAATACAAAGAGATGATGAAACATGGAAACTAGGACATACTCATACATCATAGAATATGCAATGCAAGACAGCCAAAACAATGCAGTTTCAGAGTGTTTGGTGCTTAAACAATAAGATATAGAGTGAGGAAGCAGCAGGAGTAATTTCTCATGTATATTCCCATTCTCCAGTGAGCTTTAGATAAATGGGCTGCTCTGTGGGGAATCTAACTGAATCAGTAGGATTATATGCACATGCAAGTATCTGCCCCCATGGACCTTATTGATGAAACGTTTTCTGCATAGCCACCCTTGGTGCAAGTATTTAAATTAAAGACCTTCAATTCCCATGCAGAAACAACCCAACTGAATGGATTTCAGAGAAAACAAAAGTAACTGTATATTTATACATGAAGTATGCAATGGCAAAAATAAAACTAAATAAAACCTAGGAACACATTGTCAGAGGTATACATTGCCACATCTTCAGAGAGACAAGAGAGCTAAGAGAATTCACACAATATAAATACCCCTCTTTATATAATACCAAAGGAGTTCAGAGTAGATCTGGCAAAATACAGAGTAGGTAGAAAAAGAGCTGAAAAAATCAGAGAGGTTCAAATGGAAAAAAGTTTGAAATTAAAAAGGGCTATAATGTGATGAACAAAAATGTGACCCAAGAAATAGGTGCTAAATGTCAAATGTAGGTCTTTAAAAATATAGCAGATGGAGAATAAACTTACAAACCTAGTACCACAGACTGAATGAAAAATAAGGTCCCTTCTTTGTAATTTCTCTGAACCTCTCAGGCTCTCATAATCCCTCTGGGTTTGGGAAATAAAGTTGTCCAATGACAGGTCTTGAAAAGAGAGAATCATAGAACAATCTTCCTCATGGTCACAACAAAGAGCCACTACACAAGAAGACCTGTTACACAGCATGGTCTCTAATGGAAGGAGCTGTTAGTAGTTTAAAGAAAAAAATAAATCATTTTAAATGCCATTTGGAAGTAAGTGAATAAAATTTAGACAAGGTTAAATACAAAGAAATTAGATCAATAGATTTCAGAAAAATAAAACTGGTGCAATCATCCTGTGCAAAAAAAAAGTGTACAAGACTTATGATCTGAGCATATTAGAAATACACTGAGTTATGCTTCTCTTGAACCAATATTTCCCCTTCCTTGCCCCTTGTGCGCCATTGGCAAAATATTTAAAACAGTGGTAAACTGGGACACTACTGAGCAGAGTCGTTCCTGCAAAATCCAACAATAAATTGGAATTCTTTTTAAACAAGTCATAACAGAGCTGCTAACACAGAGTACAAATCATAAAATAAGCAAGGCAAAAACATCTGCAAATGTCTTTCTGTGCTGCAATGCTTTTTCAAGAAGTGCCCAGGCTAGATTGAAGACCAACGTGATAACATTCATTTAGAGACTCATCAAAATGCTCGCTGCACATCTGAGACCAAACTCACCCAGAATCTAAGTGAAGGCAGTTCTGAGACTAAGTGCTGGTGCATCATAATGTTTCATTCTGGCTCACATAAAAATCAGGCACTTAAGCAACTACTTTACCATATGTTTAATTCCAGTGTAACATAATGGCGATAACTATGCAAAAGCTAGAAATCACTACTTTAACCAGCCACAGGCAGCTGAGGGTTTGAATTATGGGAAACATCCAGTTGGAACTCGTAGATGCCAGCAAAACTCTTTACCAGAGAAAGGTCTCTGGTGTTAATTTCAGGATTTCAGAAACAACATGCCTAAAAGTGATGTGATATTTGGACTAGAAGTTAATGCAGTACATTGGGGAAAGGAGATATAATGCCATTTACATGATCAACAGGTGCATATATGGAACAGCTTAACTAAAATTCATGAAGACTCTTGAACACCAGATAAAGATTTTTGTGGGAATATCAAATTGAAATCTCACCTTGCTTGTCTACTGCTTTTACCAAGAGAAAAAAATAAATAGAACGGTAACTACTCTGGTGTTTTTTCTCCTTTAGTATGCATCATCATCATGCACACACTTTTTCCCCTGTGTTTCCTCTGGGGCTTGATTAAAGCATCTGAAATGTTTTTGTAAATCTGGCTCTAGTCAGTGATACTTGCTTGGGGAGTTCATTGCTTAGGAGTAAGATAATCATCAAAATTTATAAGCACACTCCAAAACCCATATAATATTGAGTTAAAATTGTGCTAAGTTCCTGATAACCTACAAGAGATAGCTACTCTTCTCTCATTTCCTTGGAGTGGCATTCACAGAAAAAAGACTATTTCAAAGTTCACAAGACTCTTTTTCTCAGTACTGTGCTGCAGGTTTGGACTCTGATATTGTGCTTTTTTTCACCTTCCACGACCCGCTGATATCATGAGCAGCCACTGGTTGTAGTCAGGAAAGGACTCAGTACTAGCATCTAGAATATCCATTAACAGGAACAAAAGAAGAGTTTTGTGACTGGATTACAAACCAATTTTTTTTCATCTGTGCATTTAATTCATCCTTTTGCTTAGAAGAGTCGAAAAAGTCTAGCTGTCTTTCTTGGGGTTATAAATACGTTCCCCAAAATAAAACGTGCTTTCCTGTAACGTATAGTAATGTGAAGGCTTGGGATATTAAGCGCTAGGTAGGAGATGAGAATTCCAAGACCTCCAACTTCTGCTAGTTTGGCTACCTCATTTCAACTTTTTCATTTTCCTCAATCATAAGATGGGAAAACACAGTTTGAGTCTCAGAGTTCATGTGATTAGAAACATTAATAGGGTTCCGCCTATTAACAAAGTCAAACTCTGACTTTGTATTGCATGCTGAGGATGCTAGTCATCAGTTATACATTCAGCATAAAATCATACATATCTGCAACCAGCAGGTCATTTGCCCAGCCATCAGCAGGACATGCTGCACATATTGACATTCCTCATATGAGACTGTGCATGCAAACAGCTACATATTTTTTAATACTGAAATAAAACAATCCAATACTAATAATATACCATAGGATATATGTTGTATAAAATCTCAATACACACATAAAATACTTCATAACAGTTAATATGTTGTATGTCATATTACACTGATGGCGTAAGTGCAATTTTTATAAATGCAGCTGCATGTTTTGGGTGTTTTTTTTCAGATCATGATATCATTTCAGGAGTTTGTAATTATAAAAACAAGTAGAATATAAACTGTCCGTGCACTAGACAGCACTTACAAGTTTATTTTCTTTAAGAGGAAATGTTCAAAATCTGTCACGAGAATATGCACAGTACTATGTAATTAATAAATGCTTGGACAGACAGAGGTATAGGAGTATTTAATGGATTGGTTTTATTACACAGGTAATGCCTCATGACTCCAAAGCAGTGTAATCCATAAGTGAAAAATATATGGTGAGTTGGTGGTAGTGGTAGGGGTTTAGAGGGGAAGTTGGTTGCTCTTTTTTTTTTCAGAGGGGATGCATTATTAAATTAGAATACTTAGCAATACATGAGAACTATTTCAATACACTGGGTAGATTGATAAACCAGTTAACTGCATTTGAAACCTAATCTTCACATCTGGTTTATTCTGAATGTTAGCTGTGAGATAAAGCTTTGGAACAGTAAATACAGAGAGTTTATGACAAAAGCAAGTTATACTGCTGGTAGGTATCATAAAACCACGCACCATGCCTGCTACTTTAACTCTGGTAAGTGCATCTTGAATTTGGTAATGCACTTTCCAGATGTCATTACTGTCAGCTCATTTGTTATTTCCTCAGTTCTTCCACTCTGGCCCTGTTTGAAAGGTTCTTTTTTCAATATTGTCAGAGGACTTCTAGCACTTCAAAAGTATGCACACCACATACGCTCTCTGTAGCTGCTGCTGCAGTTGTTCCTAGAGTCATATAGTAGTAGGACATGCACATAGACCTCCATTCTGTACGGCACTGGGCTCTGTTACCCTGACCAGCAAAGCAAGCCAGACCACTTCATTGAGTAACATCAACTCATATCATCACAACTGCTTTCCTCTTTGGCAGCAGGCAGGATGGAGAGGCAAGCTGCAACACAAAAGCACACTATGCTTCACTGAGGAAGCAGTCAACTTTCAGTCTTGCAAGGTGCTTGTATGAACAATTGAAAAGTTAAAGCAAAATCCCATTTGCGAACAAACATGCCAATGAAAATGTATGGTTTTGAGTAGAATCTGATGTGGCCACCTGTAGGGAGGTTCAGCCACAGAGCTACAGCAATCACCAAACTTACGCACAGCTCACAGCGTTATCAGATCGTAGCATTCAATCTCTGTTCACATTTCTTTTAATTGGTACTACCCACTGCCAGAAGAGCACAGCACTGGTTTATTGCTACAAAGTTGCTTCAGGTCCTAAGATTTCATTGAAAAGCCAAGTTCCTCTTTAGCAGAATAACTTTCTAAACATGGAGCGTATCGAAACCAAAAAAGGCTGTAGCCTTATTTACTTCATCACTGTGGTATTCTGAAGTCTACAAAGATTAATAATATAGATGAATATTATTTTTTTATTATTCAGCATTTTTGCAATCCAAATTTTCTGTTGCAGTATCCCAGCTTCCAAAATCCTAAATGCCAGACTCACAACAGCACTTCTTGACAAACACAACCATGTAATTATGTTCTGGCAGTTATTCCAGAGTATTTTAAGTACAAGGAAATGTGGGAACAACATAAAATAAATACCATAATATAAAAGAATAATAATACAGATCACACTGTACATTTTTTATGTTTGCTATGTGAAAATGCTCCAGGTTTAAATTTAGCTAAAACTGTTGCAAATCTTCATTTTAACTGATCTGGAGCACCATCAAGAATTAGATGTCATATTACAGACCATAAGACAAGGTGAGACAAATGATGTAAAGTCCAGATGTTTTTTTCATCCATAATTCTTCATTACTGCTTTTCATCTCCTGCCCTGTTGGGTACAAGGGGTTCTAGTGAAGAAGAAGTTGTCTTTTCCCACAGCCTGCACTACTTGAGTGGAGAGTATGGTGTCCTTGCTAAGTAGGCTGAAATTTAGGGATTTATTCCAAGTGCAACAAAGTTTTTCAAGAGGACATCACGTCATCTTGGAGCTGTTTCCGGAGTCCTGCAACAGCATGCAATAAAAAAGTCTCAGACAACTGCTTTTTTATCTTCTAAATATGGTTTGAAACAAACTGATTTTATCCCAGAATCCAAATCATCTGAATTTACAGTGCTCTCAGTAATCATAGAATCATAGAATCATAGAGTAGTTAGGGTTGGAAAGGACCTTAAAGATCATTTAGTTCCAACTCCCCTGTGCCAGTGTCTCACCACTCTCATGGTGAAGAAATTCTTCCTAATGTCTAGTCTAAATCTGCCCCTCTCCAGTTTATACCTGTTCCCCCTCATTCTATCACTACAACCCTTTGTGAATAGACCCTCTCCCAGCTTTCCTGTAGGCCCCCTTCAGGTACTGGAAGGTCGCTATAAAATCTCCTTCGAGCCTTCTCTTCTCCACGCTGAACAACCCCAACTCTCTCAGCCTGTCCTCGCAGGGAAGAAGCTCCAGCCCTCCACTCATCTTTGTAGCCCTCTTCTTGACCTGTTCCAACAGCTCCACATCCTTCTTACACTAAGGATTCCAAAACTGGACACAGTATTCCAGATGAAGTCTCACAAGAGAAGAATGAGGGGCAGAATCACTACCTTATGCTTGCAGTCTTTTTTTAAAACTTAAGCTTGTAAGAAAACTGAACAAGTTACAATATCAGTAACCATATTTGAGGTTGGTGGACGAACAAATACTTCTGAAAAAAAGGAAACTGTCCTAACAGTTGCTTAAAGAATCTTTGATTTCATACCATGGCTGGAATCATGATACAGAACTGTAATTAATGATGGAAGAAGCTTGAAATTTTGCAAAATGCTTTTCCACACTTTTGATAATGTGAAACTCCTGTTCAAAGACTCACTGGTTTCCTTCCCCGACACACCATATAACACCGCAATACAGGGACTAATGCCCTTCCTTTTGTTTTCACTGTTTCCTCCACCCTTCACAATATATTCTCTAGACTGAAATCAAACCCTGACTCTTGCCATCCCTAACAGGCATAACCTTTTGAGTAGTTTAAAAATCAGAACGCCTACGAAAGATAGCTTAAGGAGATGAATCATGAGGCAAAAAGTTGAAAGAAATCTTCAGGTAATTCAGCTCATCAGCATGTCTGATACCAACCATAAAATATCTTTAAAAAAAAAAAAAAAGAAAAAAAAGGCAGAGAGACTTGAAATAATAGAATTTAAAGGAAAACTATACACTGAAACTTATAGTGAGACATTCAGCCCCAATATTAAATGTTATCATGACTACTGCTATGAGGATTTGTCTTTCTTTCATTTAATTACTTCCAACTAGATACTACTAGCTGAAGAAAAGCATCAGATATAAGAAGATTGAAAGAAAATGACAAGAATTATCTTTTTTATTCTCTCTTCCTCTGCCTGCTGTGTTTTATTAATAGTATTTTACCAGTGGAGAAATTAAAATGAAGAGCTTGTGGCAGAGTTTCAGCTGTCGAAGAAAGGAAGAACAACGTTTGCTGAAGAGGAGGCTTCTGCATGTTTAAAACTGCTCAGTGAGACCCAAAAGGAATGAAGGAGTTTGCTCTGACACTAAGGTACGTAATTCATGCTAGAGGACTTATAGTTGGTTCTGTTTCTCCTGCCAACATAAGAGTAGCTGATGAATGGCAGTGAAGCTCAGCACTACCCAGGATTTATCTCATAGCATCTTGATATGTCAGAACAGAAAGACAGAGTGGCTCTTGTGCATATTACAGTGTCAAATGCCACAGACAAGCTGAGTAAACAGGGACAGGCTAAGGATTTCTGGAGATAAAGACTTCTCTCCCATAACTTGTAGCATAAGAGCAGAGTTGATCCAGAGCTGCTTTGACTGCAAAGCCTCTTGCATCTGCTATTCAGCCACTCTTAATGTATCTAACAGGCCGCTTTGCAAAATTCCCTTCACAAGCTGTGATAAAATTACACTCCTCGCTTAAAAAAAACCAAACAAAAGTCACCAAATTATCAAAGAACTTACAACCTCTACATCTTTCCTGTTTCTGGTATTAGGATAGCTACTTATTTTCTGTATCTCTTCACTTTCCCCTCACTCAAACAGAGAGACCCAGGCAAACAGCGACTATCCTTTGAACCTGGGAAGGGGAGCAGAAGGCAAAAAACAGTTGCATTTATAAACTACTCTTAAAAAAATTACAAAGGTACTTCATTTGCCCTTTGAGGTTCCACAGGTCATTCGTACAGTCTAAAAAGACAAGAAAACAAGCAACATTTTCTTATGTTTATTCTAATTTTTTAACAGAGTGGGACAAATAGCATGTGTCAGAGAAATGCCTGAACATGTCTTAAAATGGCATAACTAAAATACACAGTAAAAATATCTTTTTTGACTGTTGACTTTTTAATTTTACTTGATTTGGCTGCTCTATTTCCAACGTGAACAGCTCTGAGATTTTCATTTATACATTATTAAAGTATCCCTTGTTATGCTTTTTATTATTTTATCAAACCTAAAGCACATAATCCTTCATGCTAAAGGTGAGAACTGCATTTTTATTTTCCACAGCTAGGCATTGTCTCAGCACATATTTCTCCAGCACCTAAAGAAGAATCTAGTAGCATCTTCAACTCTGCGTGCAGGATACACAGTGCAGATCAAAACACAGAAAAGCACAAATGGACATGCTTATTTATGTATACATGACACTAAACAAACATGAATCTTAAGCAGCTAATTCAGTTTGCTCGGTGCCCTTGAAATAAAAAGCAGGTCTAGATTCAGTATTTGAATTACAGACAATCATTTAAGGATGCTCAGACAGTGCATTATGTTCAACTCTTTTGCAGAGAAACTAAGGTAAGAAATACTGTTTCTTGGAAGAGAGGAAGTCAGAGCACATTGAATGCTGAATTAAAGATCTCAGTTTGGGGGACCAAGAAAGCAGTCCTAAACATTAGCATCATGATGGAGTAGTAGTCTGAATTTTACTTGTGCCTAAGGAGCAACCGCACTACGTCAGGGACATGGGGAAAGAAGCGTATCAAAGAACTACATGGACAACCCCTGCTGCAATCAGAGCAGAGAAACTGAAAAACAGACTCCTGGAAAGCTGAGAAATCATTTTGAACAAAACAAATAACATACGTACTGCAAACTAGTTACTGCAGCTAACTTTCTGATAAAAATGTAATGTCCCACTACACCTTTTGAAGTCTTTATCTCTTTGCTAAGTGACATGTACACAGACACAGGAAGGGAATTCATCTTCTCAAACTACAGTTGTGTAAACCTTAATGGGCTAGATCCTACATAAATCCTAGAAAGGAACCAGATTGCACAGGGTTTTATCCACTGGACAAGGCTTGGCCATCTACATTAAGCTGATATGAATCATCCTGGGAAAGTACTCATGGCTCCATTGCATGCTGAAGGAGTCCGTATGAGCTGGCGAGATCCATGATATAGAAAAATCAGAGTGGGGAGGAAGACTTGCACCATTGTGTCTTATTAGTCTACGCAGTAATTTAGTGGCATCAGCAGTGTTACAAGCCAGCATATGCAGGACCCTTTGTTTTCCTTTTCAGGTCCAGAAGCCAGCTCACATCCCAGCCAGGAAGTGTAGCTGTCAATTACAGAAAGACAGAATTATAGCTGCCTTAAAATAACAACCCCTCCTTCTCAGGAGCTGGTACGGCATCATTCCCCACTCAAAAGCTGTTCACTAGATTTGTGAAAAGAGCAAAGACTATTTGTATGAAGTTCTACAAGGCAGTTTAAATTATTTAATGCTTTGCCAGCCTTTTTGAGAGAAAATGCAGCAGAGTTGTGGAAGTTCTGGAAGGGTTTTGCCATATGGTTCATGTTGGGGATAAGCAAAAGGAAAAGCTTTTCTTCAAAGATGCCTCATGCTCCTTTCTGCTGTGATAACCATGTCAGCTGAAATCAAGTTAGGAATGTATGATATTGCTCCCCACAGCTCGAGATGTTCAGATCTGAGATGTTGATTGGCAGTTGTGGAGCTAAAATACTCCTACAAAATCAGGAACTAGGTTCATGTAGCAGCATTCATCGCTTAGGCTTATTCTGAAACAGATTTCTGTCTGGAGATATCTTTAATCTATAATTCTCAAGGAAAAAAATAAATAAAAGAGACAAGACAATCTTGCCCCCAAGAAACATCTTAACCCATTGCTTCAATCCTTTCTTCATAACTGACTGCAAGTCTGAATTTCTTTTAGGATTAAAGAAATTAATAAGAGAAAAAATCATTATATTTCAGTATGTCTGCCTTTTGCTCCTGTCTCCGTTGTGTGCTCCAGTGAAAGGCATGGAAGAAACTAAATAACTGTTCTTCCTGCCGTGCTCCCTGGAAGGCAGGAAACACTGTGGCTTCATGAGAGTATTTTTTATAAAACAACGGTGGCTGATCGTGCACCAGGCTCCATGGAAACATCAATGGAACTCATTGCTGGACCATAGCCTAAAGCTGAGGGTTAGCTCAGCTTTTTTGAGTTTGTTTTCATTTTGTCCTAAACAGCCTACACATCTCTGGTACTGCTCTGCTGGCCTTTTGAGAGCTAAGCTGAGCTCTCCAACTTCTTTTTAAGCAAGATACCAAGCAGCCATGAAATGGTAATGACTTTCAGTATTTGACCCAGTAACCTACAGGAGGAATGCAGGTAAAACTTTGTTGACTAATTCTGCATTATGTAAAGCCAGGATCAGATAAGCGCTGGTATTTTTTCTATGCTTGCCATGATGAATATAAGCACACAAAGCTTTATTTCAAGATATAAATGAAGTTGGGCTGAACAATTCCTGTAGCTCTTTTAAAAATTACACAGTTGGAAAAGAATTGTCAATCAATTTTATAGAGAACAATGAATGCTAAACCTCATTCAAGACTGTTTCTGTACTGGTCTTATTTTCTTAGCATAGAGTGTATTATTGTGATCCACATATCAGATTGTATCTTTATGCCCTGTTCTTTGAATTATTTCATCTTTCACGCACAAAGCCTCAAGAGAATCCTGAAAAACCTTTTCAATTTGTTGATCTGAAAGAGTGCTTGAAAACTGGAGAAGCCTAGTTATTTTATACCCTTGACTTCATTATTTTTACAAAGTACAGCTACATGTGTTCCATTTTAACCAATAAGCAGGCCTGTCAAAAGTATAAATATGCCACTCAGTATGCAGGGCTTTTTCCCCTGTCTGCAACAAGATGTTCTGCCAACTAATTCACATTTGCATGACATTGTAATATTTCCATTAGCTTGACTGATGAAAGTTTTCAGAGTCTGAACATGCTGGCAACCTTTAACATTTTTTTAAGAAACATTTACCCTACCTCTTCTTGAGAAGGGAATAAAGAAAACAACAAAAATGTCAGACTAAAGCACTAAAACAAATTGTCATGACTTAGAAAAATGAGAATTTTAGTTTAATTAGCTTCTAACATTTGTTTTTGGTAGGAAAGCAATTCCATTTTTAAACGTTCTGCTATTTTAAATGTTTAGAGGAAATCAATATTATACTTGAAAGGGACATCCTGCAAAAGTTGGGCATAAAGCCAGAAGAATCAGTCACACTCATGAGTGTGTGTAGTCCAGAACTCTTATCCAGTAATACAAGATTGTAGTCAAACACTAAAAGCAGCCAAAGGCCAGTAGGACAAGATACAGAATAGCAAAAAAACCAATCTTGAGCAATTCTTACTTTATAAATACTAAAAGCAGCTGTCATACCTTGCCCAGAGAAATCCTACCTTGAATGGGCAAATAGGGTCCATCAAAAGTCTCCTCCCTCAAAGGGCCAAAGAGATCCATGTGATACAGGAGATGAATAAGGAGATACAACCAATACCGCACACTGAAAGTAAGGAGGTAATCAGGTTGCTAAAGCCTCTGCTGCTCTGAGAAATAGGGGTCAAAGAGATCTCACAGGATCACAGGCTTCAAAGGGAGAAGCACTATTCTGTTTACATCCTAAGACACCCATATGAAATTCAAGCCCTCGTCATCTCACCCAAGAGAGGGTCACAAATCCTTCAAAAGTTACCTTCCGTTTTCCTTCTTTACATTTAAAAAAAAAAAATTAAACGACAAAAAATATTTTTAAACTGAAATACAAAGATTGAAAATAATAAATTTTTATCAAGAATGTAGGAGGAGGACCCAGGAAGAGAACACCAAAGCCTCCTTTCTCCTCACTCACATCTTTGTACCCTGCTGCTGAGAGTGGGGGGGGGGGGGGGGGGAAGGAAAAACCTTCTAATGCTCCCATAGCTTTCCTGTTGTTGACAGATAACACTCCTACATACTTTAATGCACTGATTAAACACTCTTAGGAACTCACAGCTTAAATTTTAATTAGCTCATCAACATCTTGCAACCAGCAATGTGCAGCATACACAATTCTAATCCTGTTCCACTCTAAAATAACTTGATCTTACTCTGCAGAGTATTCTGTACCTCACTATTCCTAAGCGTGGGCTGTTTTCAAAAGTGATATTGTAAGTCTTACAATGTGGGAAAGTTGGAGTTTTCTTTCTTCTGAAGGGCTACAGTGGAATCGTGTTTGTAGCTTCTAAAAATGTTATACAGATAAGAAATTCAGCCTACCCTGTCTGATAATGGTGCCACTTTTTAAAATATGATAAGGAATATACTTTCATGAAGTTGTTTACTAAAAGGCCAAGTGCACAGTGCTGCAGGATATTCTTTACCTGCCCATGTACTGCCACATTTAACAAAGCAAAATCTCATATGTAAGGCAATCTTTTTGAGCCTGTAGCCATGTTTTAACTTAAGCAAGTATTTTAATGGTCTTCAAAGGTCCCTAGCCAGTGAAAGAAAACTCTATTTTCTTCTTTACTACTTTTTCTCCAGGACAGACCTTGCACCCATTGTAACTCTCCAGATGTCACTGCGATCATCCCAAAGATGAATACGCTGCTACTGCATGAAATCCTAAAGGAGTAGGAATAAATGTGTTGCTTTCACTTGGCTAAAAACACCACCAGCAGAACAAGCAGGCTCATACAGCTCTCTGATTTGTGGTCATGCAAAAGCTGCAGTAGGAAGCAGTTCAAAGGCATAGGTTCTTCTCATTGTAGGGCAGTATGATAGCCCTGTTAATTTAAGCCACCTTAACCTTTGGGTTTACAGTTCTTCATGATCTTGCCACTGATTTGTTCACATTGTTCTCATGAGCTGAAAACAAGCCTTTGAAAGAACATTTCAAATATCTTTACATTTCCATACCATTAACTCAGAGCAAGAACAGTTCCAACCTAAGTGCAGTCTTTAAAATCTGTAACAGCAATGGGCGAGAAATAGCTATGCCTAATTAGTCTCAGCCCACTAGAACATATGTTTGTCAGTACTGTAGACTAAATGCCAGGGCTT
Organism: Cuculus canorus; assembly: GCF_017976375.1. Lineage (NCBI taxonomy): Eukaryota > Metazoa > Chordata > Aves > Cuculiformes > Cuculidae > Cuculus > Cuculus canorus. The sequence goes on from NC_071401.1 coordinate 141,036,138, forward strand.
GTTATGTAAATTATTGTACAACCGTTTATTGCGTCTCTAATGCTAACAACTTCATGTGAAAGCAGATCGTATGCAGAAGAGAAAATCAGGAAAGAAATCACATTATTAGTATCTGATTGTTTTTATTTCTTCCATCTACCATTCATTCTCAAATGAATGTCAGTGTCAACCAGACTGTTTCTCATGATAAATCTCTGAATCCAGTAGTGACAGCCAATGGGTTTCTGCGTTTGCGTCTGCAAAGAGGCAATAGTATTAGAGACCTTTTGGTGCAATGTGCCTAGGACTATGTTTGTGACACGGCCTGGTGTTTCAGTGACTGCCGATAAGAAACCGAGTCTTGAAATGATTTGTCAAAAATAGTTAAAAATAGATACTCACTGGAGCAGTTTTCCTGATGGGGAAACAAAGGCAGGCAACATGAACAACCATGGAAAGAATACCTTACGGTGCCACAGCTCCTTGGAGTGGAGCCCATCCTTTCCAAAGCATCGTAGTAATAATTCCTCATCAGTAAGCACCTACAATAAAAAGCATCCCTTTTTAAAGTTTTAGTTTTGTAGTGCAGGGCTGAGTATCCGATGTAAGAAGAGTGGTTTTGCTTGTGGTTTTGTTGTTGTTTCTTTTATAAAAAAAGGAAAAAATAATTCTGACCTCTGTCAAAAAGAAACATTTTTCAAGTTAATAAGTTACCTTTCAAAAACATCTATTTTGCAGTCTTAAAAGTGATTGACAGACATAGACTCCCCAGCTCCCTTTTAACTAATTTTAGGCACTGAACTAGGAGATAACAAGGCACCTACTGACAGCAATTATGATCTTAGTGGTACAAGCAGCTTATTTCTCCCTGCTGACTACAGACTTAGGACAATTTTATGTTCCTGACTGAAGTGCCTCAATTATGTACCTAAAGGTAGGAAAGATGAACGCAGACCTACAAAGCCTAACATTTACAGTGAATCAGTTCTGTGGACAGGTCATTCTTTTAAAAGGCTTTTAAAGCCCCATGTTACTTTTTTAGGTACATAATTCCCACTGAAGTCACCGGGAGTCAGTAAATGACTACTTTAAAAAGACTTTTCCCCAAAACATGTTTGAAAATATTACCTCTGTTTTTCACCTGTTCAGGGTGGGTATTTACAGCAACAGAATCCCTAAGGAGAACAGTTAACAAGTTATGGGAGGAAGTACAGTTGGGGAAGAGAAAATTGAATTATCTTGTCGGTATTCCAAACACTTCAGAGACCACTGGAGAATCCTTCTGGCTTTGTGATTGACGTGATTTATAACGGTCAAGCAGCCATAAGCAGCAGACCTAGGTAGATGCCACAGCTGACAGTGATGATCTTCAGTGGGAACACGGAGGGTCACAAGGCAGTGACAGCATACAGAGTCTGTCTCCATGATAGGCATCACTTTAACCCTTTATAAAAGCATGCTTGGTAAGGACTTGGGTATTTATTTGCAAGACAAAAATATCCTTATTTTCGTAAAAGGAAACTGTTACAATCTAAACAAAACCTTTGTTAGATGTAAACAAAAAAGGCTCAATGGAGAAATGCAGAACACACACATAAAAGTGGTTGGTTTTATTTAGCATGTAAAAAAACCCCAAGAGAGTTTAGGATTTACCAGAGTAGATCCCCCACATGTAATTGGAGAAAACAAATATATCATAGTGTTTCTAGCAGACCTCCATTGCTGTATGTTACAGGAAGAATTACAATTATTTCTCTCTCCTGAGATGAACTATTTAAAACTGTCAGCTGGTTTTCACAAGAGGCATAATGCAAAACTTGGAGAAATATAGGCAAAAAAACCCCACATCCAGCTCCACACTTCCCACTGGTTTCATCATGAAAAGAAGAAAACATCTGCAGCACCAAGCCTTTCTCATTACTTAGAAAAATATATTACCATGTTGGTGTGAATTTGCAATCCACCTCCATGTACTCTGCCCATTAGCTATAAAATAACCGGTTTCCAAATTCCAGACTGTTCACTTCAGATATGGCTGATGGAATGGGAAGTTTTGCATTAGGATAATCCTCTTGCACATACTATTATTTGAAGCAAACCATGGGCCTTTACTATGCTGTGTCATTCACTTGGATTTTCATGCGGCAAATGACATGGCCAAGTTAAAGCTGTTCTTCCCAATAGTAAGACAACATTGCTCTGCTTAGAGAAGGGCCTTTCCACCTCAAAGGAGTAGGTAGAAGAGTCAGCAACAACAGCAGTGATGGGGATGGGCAATATAGCCCAAATACACTGAAGTCAACTGTTTCCTTCTCTGTCCACTAGTAAATCCATCTCACTGTCAGGGACAATTATTTACACCATTGGTACTTCTGTCACTGCCTCCTTTTGGTATTTCCTACCATGTTGTGCCCTCTGTGGTTGTACAAGTAGCTCCTAAATCAACTCTTCAACCTGGCTTTGTCATCTTAGTTGCAGGCCAGGGATCTGTACCTTCCAAATGTCCCACAAGAAATGCCAGCTATTATGGAGAATGAGAGGCAATAAGAAGGAAAAAAAGAAACAAGCACTTGTTGCATCTAAAACATGGATGACCAACTCAGATCAGTCCTATTGCTTTTAAAGAAACATCTGTGCCCACTGCACAAGGTGTTGATCTGTTGATCACACCTCAGCCAGGTATTTCCTGTATGTGATAATAACATGGGACTCTACTGGGTGATGTTTCCTAGGATACACCACAAAATAATATACAAAGTAACACGAAAGGCTGGCTTGAAAACCTCCGGTAGCTGCTGCCAATATTTATTGGTGAAAGTGATAGAGGCTTTCTATGGAGAGAAAAGCCAACTTTGTATGAAATAATTTGTCACGAAGTTTAATGTAATCCATTTAGTATTATCTAGGATACAGCAAAATATGTTGCCTTGGGCACATTCCTAAATGGAGTGAAATGTGAAATAGGTATCTCCTTCCAGTTTAGATTTTATTTAATTATGCTCTTTATTCTGGCTGAGCCAAATTCCTGCATTCATCCATGGAAAATGCTACAGTAGGCTTCCTGGTACTACAGCTGCAGTGCTAGAGGTGCAGATGGTGTATAAGAAGTTTGGGGAATATTGGAATCTGATGTCAGTAGCCAGGTCTAGAAAAGACAGCACCTTAGTGTATAAATATAGACTGAATTTTAAGAGAGTTGTGGTCCATTTTCTTCATTATGTGATATACGAGCCTAGTGAATAAAAGTGCAATAAATAATCTCCAGCCCAGAGCAGGTTATGCTTTTACAGTGAGAATTAATAACAATACATAACAATCTGTGCAAGCCTCTTAACCTCTCTGGACTTAATACTTCCACTCCATGAAAAAGAGCTAGTGTGTATTACCCTCACAAAAATCACTATGATGATTAAAAATTATTTCTCATACCTAGTACCTCTTCCAGTGAAAATTTCCCCTTAGAAAAAGATTAAAAACCTGATGGATACATGAGCTTGATATAAGCTCAACAACATTTTCTTTCATTACAGAAGATGTGAAACGTATGCTTATGTGGGACACAGGTTATGGCCCTAGTTCTGGTTTCTTTGTAAGTTTGCACAATACTAGAAATTAGATGCTTTGTGATTCTTTATCGAGGTTTGTTGTGGCCTCTAGTGGTGGTTGTGTGAATGAGACGTTTCCCTCTTTCCTGATTGTCAGGTGAACTAAATGACAGCTATGATCTGTTGAAGGCTATTCCTGTTAAGTCATGACTCCCTCACTTTCACACAGGAAAGGTATGAAAGAGTTAATCAGAAAAGATCTTGTACAGCTGACACTTCGGGATGATACCTTCAGACTCTTTGAATGTAAAGAAATAACTTCATTTGCCGTCCAATTCTTTGCACCAAGACAATGTAAGTCCTTATGCAATATTAATGTTTCATCCTGGTGAACAAAAAATAGCTTCTCTTTCCTAATGTTTCCTTCAAAGTCTTCAGGGTGTATGGTTTTTAAGGTGTGTCAAACCTCACTCTCAGCCAGTAGAAAAGAAATTCAAGAATGGTCTTTCCTAATGGAGAAGCACAGATTAACTTTCAGTATCCTTGGAACATAGTCTGACCATGCTGCAATAATGAGCAGCCACAAGGATAGTTTTATGGTCTGTTTTTCTCACAGAAGAAATGCTTTTTAACTTCATTCCGTAAGCTGTCTTCTAAATACTCCTCAGGTTCATTTAAAAAGCATGACACTATCCTTTGGTGAGGGAAGAATATGCAGTTTTTCTCACACAAAAGGAAAAGTTCTCTCTATACTCTCAAGCCTTAACGGTTCCTTTGCCAGATGTTATTCATCTTTTCTCTCCTACTTACCTTGAAATCCTTCTCATAAATACAATACATCGTGCAAAACAGGAGTCTCTTTGCTAAACCAGTGCAAAAATCTGTTAATGGTTTCCTTCTTTCTTCCTCCTCTTCCTCCTTTATCCCCATTTCAGACCCAAAGACCAGGCCTCAGTACAGTGAGAGGCTTTAAAACCAGCAGAACACTGACATGACCATGTAGCAGCAGTGGTAGTGCGCACCTCAGATACCACATTATCTATGATTAATGGATCTGAGAGAATCTGTTTCCAACACACTTGCTAGCGGAAAGCAAGCTTTACAGACTGGTTGTTAGAAATGTCTGAACTCATAGATGCGGTCTGTAAGGGCCCAACGAAAAACATGAAGAGGTTGGGGTTTTCCCCTTCTTATTTCTTCAAGAGCTTGTACAGAATTCTCATCCTATTTAGCATTTAGTATAATCAGAAATACAAAACATTTATTAGTCAATTAAAATAATGACATCCTCTCATTCATCTTTTCAGTTGGGTTCCCAAAAGAAGCCTGTAAGCCTCAATGGAGGACCCCACAGAACAGCTTTGAAGTGAGCACCTACACGGGCTGGGAAACTGAGGCAGAGATAGAAGATCATACAGAAAGGACATGACAAGGTCAGAAATAAAACCCAGTTTTCCTAATTCCTAGGACCCCATCCTAATCCCTAAACACATTCCTTTCCTTGCAAGGGGTATTTCAAAATGAACCGTTAAATCCCACCACCGTTCTCATCTTTCTCTGGCCAGATGATATCACATGTTGCTTTCATTATTGGTTTGTGCTATCCTTTAGCTCTCCTGCTCCACTCCAGCTCTCTTGGCTCGGTCCACAATCTCTTCAAAAGCACAGTGCAAGTATTATTTCTCTTTCATGCAAAGCTTGCCTAAATTTGTGGCGGGGAAAAGGCAGTAGAACAACTGTATCGTGTGACTCCCAAATGAAACCAGCTGCCTATTATTTCCATGTCTGTAACTTTAGACCAAATTATGCGAGCTGGAAAGCAAATCTTTGGCCACCCTTTGACGAAATAGTTCTTTATAATTATTTTTATTTACATTTTATGCTATTAGCATAGAAATTTGATCACCAATGTGACCTTGTTGAAATCTCATCTTGCTCAGCCAAAATTTCTGCTAAGCTACTTACAATAGTGATATGGGGTATTTACCTTAATGTGTCTTTAAATTGTAGCTGCCAAGTCTGCTAGGGAGAGGCCAATGATCAGTAACATCAACTCCATAGGTCATCAAGGCCCAGGTGCTTGTGGCAATTGATAACAATTGCAAAGCTCTCCTGCAGTCTTTACCCTGCTTCCTGACCAGGTGTAAAGAATTCACACCAAGCTCCATGCTACTGTAGACTGTCCATATCTGCTAACCATAATATCAAACCTAGAACTAATTTGGGAATATCTATTGAGGCCAACATCTATAGGTACAACATTAGAGTAGAGAAGGATATTAGCACCATAGCTCTCTGAGAGCCGCTGGGAATCACTGATGCTACAAATTTATCCAAAGTCATCAGTGGACATGGCAAAAGCAATGGATGTAATCTATCTGAACTTCAGTAAGCCTTTGACATGGTCCCCCACAACATCCTTCTCTCTAAATTGGAGAGATATTGATTTACTGGGAGGACTATTTGGTGGATGAGGGATCGGTTGGATGCTTGCATTCAGAGAGTAGCGGTCAATGGCTCGATGTCCAGATGGAGATCTGTGACAAGTAGTGACCCTCAGGGGTCATACTGGGACCAGTGCTGTTTAATATTTTCATTGATGATATAAACAGCAAGATTGAGTGCAACCTCAGCAAGTCTGCAGATGACACCAAGCTGAGTGGTGCAGTTTGCACACCAGAAGGATAGGATGTCATCCAGAAGGATCTGGACAAGTTGGAAAACTGGGCCTGTGTGAACACCATGAGGTTCCACAAGGCCAAGTACAAGGTCCTACACCTGGGTCAGGGCAATCCCCAATTTCAGTGCAGGATGGGAGACAGTGTGACTAAGAGTTGCCCTGCAGAGAAGGACTTGGGGGTGTTGATTGATGAGAAGCTCAACATGAGTGCCCACAGCCCAGAAGGCCAACCATATACTGCACTGCATCTAAAGAAGCGTGGGTAGCAGGTTCAGGGAGGTGATTCTCCCCCTCTACTCCGCTTTTGTGAGAACCTGCCTGGAGTACTGTCACCAGTTCTGGAATCCCCAACATAAGACGGATATGGAACTATTGGAACAGGTCCAGAGGAAGGCCACGAAGGTGATCAGAGGGCTGGACCACATCTGCTATGAGGACAGGTTGAGAGAGTTGAGGTTGTTCAGCCTGGAGAAGAGAAGGCTGTGGGGAGACCTCAGAGTGGCTGTCCACTACCTCACAGGAGTGTACAAGAAAGCTGGGGAGGGACTTTTTACAAGGACATGCAGTGATAGGATGAGGAGGAATGGCTTTAAAGTGGAAGGGGGAAGATTTAGGTTAGACATTGGGAAGAAATTCTTCACTATGAGAGTGGTACGGAACTGGAACGTGTTCTCCAATGAAGTTGTGGATGCCCCATCCCTGGAGGTGTTCAAGGTTAGGTTGGATGGGGCCTTGAGCAGTCTGATCTAGTGGGAGGTGTCCCTGCCCATGGCAAGGAGCTTGGAACTGGATAATCTTTAAGATCCCTTCCAATTTAAACCATTCTATGATTTGCGAGATAAGATTGCGTGTCTTTCAAAAATCAGTTATCTCCTTTAAAACAGTGAGTCAATGCAGAAAGTATCCTATGAAACACTCTGGCCAGCACTCTCTTAGTGTCCCTTTAGTTATTAAACCATACAGTTTTCTTTTGAGTCTACATGTTAAGAACTACTCCTCTTCCAGCTACAAGTGCAGAGGAATGCCTTGAGTTACCTCACCTCAAGCATTTCAGAAGAAGCTTCTTTATTGTTGTTGGGAGGAAAAGATGGAAGAAATAGTTTTGTCATGTTCTTCCTGCCTTACTTCCTACAGCCTGTTCCTAGTCAATCAAGAGTTTAACGTCTTGAAAGCCTGATCAGGCTCTAGCTGTTATGAGGGTAAGTGCATGAAAGCAGTCATAATTTAGCATTACCTAGTGGCTTTAACAAAAATTAAAATTCCAGTGCATTAAGAGCTGCTTAGCACCTCTTCCTTGAATATCAACTGAGAAAACAAGCTACCATTCATATCTTTGACCACCTGTACTCTTAATTGTAACTGGATTGAGTCTATGGTACATCAACATTATCTGATCTGCACGTGAAATTTGTATTCTGAACATTCAAAAGCCAAAGTTTAAAGACCTATGCAGTCAAACTTGAAAAATGTAAAATGGCTTATGCAACCTATTGAGAAATAGATAACTTTTTTTCCTGAATAAAGCAGCAGGTTTCATACAGTTCTGCATAGAAGTAATACATGACATGAGGTACCTTCTTCCTTTCAAGGAACTGGTGATGATGCTTCACTGGAACATTATGCAGTAAAATATCTACCACTGATATTATGGAAAATGTGAGGATTCAAAAACAGAAGGCGGCAGAAGCAGGACTCCTCAGGGCCAGGTCTGAATTGTTATAGTCTATTCACAGCCAGCTTCTTGAGGTTCAGACCAAATCCTACAATATACTTTCTTCTAGGAAGAATTTATGGTCAGGAAGAAAGCTGACTAGTGGTATGAACTCACTGTAAAACAAACACATGCACAAATCCTGATACTCTTCGAAGGGTAATAGATTCAAATCTATTTCCATCCAATTATTTCTTCATTTTCAGAGGGCACAGAGGAATGAAAATATTCAAGCTTTATCTTAACCCTGACAGATTTATGTAACAGAAACCAGCTTATAGCCTAAGGCAAAAACATACTTATTTCTAGAACCTTTTGCTTCCTGGCTGCACATCTCACAGGCTGTGAGCATCCTGCATACTTAGCCTGCTTAAGTCTCCACTTCAGTAGTTCTTCAGTGTAATATAGTAATGAAAGTGAAAAAACATGAATTAACCAAGAAGTTAGGCATGCAACAAGCTCACCGTCTCCTTTGAAAACCTGGAAGTGCACAACATATCCTTGCTGGTCCCAAAAGAATTTTTATTTTTTAATTTACAGAAATATATTTTTATTTCTGAATACAATTTCAGTTCAGAACAACAGCAACAAAATCCAGATGTTGAAATCCTAGATCCTATGGCACGCTAGTCTCAACATGTCCACAGCTTTTGTATTGCAGAGACAACTCAGAAGAAAGGTCCCAGGTCTTCATGATTCTACTGATTTCATTTTGCTGACATCTTTGCAGTAGCTAGAGTTTTAGAGTTTGATTGCCAGCACATGACTCTCTTGGATACGCTACATAAAGTCTTCCTTATAGTTCTAAATGAATATAAGCATATTTACACGTTTCTGTGTGTATACTGTATTTACCTAAGTGTCAACATATGCTGATAAACACGTAAACAAAGCCGCAGAGTGTAAATTATAGCATGCATCTGGCGGAGTCAGATGTAGTTGAATTTGCCTACTGATTTTCATTTTAACTCCTTGCTCTTACATACCCATTACTTCTAAAAGACTTGCTTTTATTACTGCTGTTACTGATTGGTATTATAGCAGCACTTAAGAGTAAAGCCTTTTCTTTTACATATTGTAAATAACAGAGATGTTAATGTTCTGTGATTCATTTTGAAGGTATCTCTTAGCTCTTGACATGACCCACAATCTGACTGATCTGAGTGGGTTCAGCAAAGCCCTAAACAACTCTTCCTACTGACTGTGCAGACCATGCAAGGGACTGAAGCATGATGAAGTGTTGGCAGGAATTTGGCAGTTTATTGTAGCTAGAATATACATGTTACTGTAGGGTTCACAGATTATGTTTTAAGGCAATTTCCCAAATGCTTCTACCCTGATTTCTTCCAACAACTTCTTCAAGCATTTAAGCTTGCTTAGACCTTCTAAAATTAATTTTCTTCATACTTTTGTTTTAAGTCTTGAAAGAAGTCATAGTGAGTCCTTTAGTTAGACAATATAACACTAAAGCAGCTGAGGAAGTAATTTCATGGAAAATTTTGAAACAGAGGATTTGATTTACAAGGTCTAACCTGCATAAGATACTCAGTTTCTGCATGGAACTGTGACAGGCCTTTCCTCAGGCTGGAACAAGAAAGTGGGCACAGATTTAATAGGATGCTCAAAAGTTAGAACAGCAAGCACACCTTGATGTGGCCAAGCTTTTTTCCTCCTCTCCCTCAATGTCAGGCCACTCTCTTTGATGAGGTGTTGTACAACCAGAAGCCATCTCACACCTCACCCCCTGACACACATGCATTCTTCTATGTTGAGTATGAATGGAGAGAACAAGACACTATCACCTCCTGCACATGCTGCACCTGGATGGCCAAGACACGCACACTGCATTTGATGGGCATTGTAAGCAGGAACCTACAGGATACCTCACATTAAACTCAAATGTACTATAGAGACCACATACTCATATTTCAAAAGTTCACAAGTTCATAGACCAAAAAAAAATGACAATTTGTTCAGTGCAATATGATGCAGCCACGTGGTTTCAAAGCCAGCCTCTCTTTCCCCTTTCCCCCCAAACATGCCACCTGGAACTGTATTTTCTCCCATGTGTTCACCTTTTTCTCACCCTAGTGTACATGTCAGGTCAGTCCCAAAACAGGCCAGGGTGTCTTTTACAAAGACGAGAGAAAGAAATAGAGACAGGCACAGAAAATGTAATTGCCAGAGCAATCCAAAAGACAGTACTTCAGGAATTAAAACAGCTTGAATTGATTTTTTGTTCCTTCTGCTTTCATAATAAACTTGAAGAGTATAGTTAAACCCTAAATGGCAGCACTAGACTCATACCTGCTTTGGGATGTACAGTCTGAAGTTCCAGCTGGAAGGGATGGGATTTACAGCTGAGAATCACCACCTGACAGACCTGCAATATGAACAACTAGCAAACACACACTGAGTTGAAACTTTGTTGCGCTTGAAGGCCTGAGGTCTCAAGGGATTCTCAGAGCACTGTGGCTTCCCGTCACCGCAGCAGACTCAATCCAACTTTTTCTTGGTTGACACAGCCTTTATAGCGTTCCTAGCAGTGCTGTGACATTTCATGGAGAAGAAAAGTTTCACAACAGAAGTAAAAATTTCACTCATATGTCTAATTGTAGACACCACTGTTGAATTCACTTGACAATATTCTTCTCGAGCCTGCAATTAAATGTTTTCAGTCCGTTTTTCAGGGAGGGGTTATTATTCCCATTTTATACTTTTACTTTAGCTAATAAAAATATAAATTTTAATAGTACAGTAAAATGTTCCTTCACAGCTTCAGTTAATATCTGTCATAAGCCAACCACATTATATAAACTTACTATAACCTATGCAAGGTGAATGCCAATTTCTATTCCTTCAGTGTACCCATTTGAACAGCAGAAATTTTGAACTCATTAAAAATGCTCATTAAAAAGGCTTATTAAAAAAGTTCTGGAGTTTTTCTGTCTTGGAACAAACACAAAAGTTAGCTCCATCGTTTTCAGAGTCACTAAGACTAGGCTCAATGTTTCTAGCTTGGTTCCATTGGTATTATAGTAACTGGAAGTTCTGCTTTTTCATCACCATCATCTGTGAATACACCTTATGGCAGGAGCCTTTTGGCCCAGACACTCATCTGACACTACTCAGCATACCACTGTCTTATCACAGAGAGATTTTTCTTGAACAATTTACAAACAAAAATCTTAAAACAAAGGTCAATATTAACTATTTGGCTAGTTTCTAGTTGAGAACAGAGAAATAATTTCTTCAGGCTACCTTTACAAAATAATGAAGCAAAGTGAAAAATTACAATGGATACTGGCAAAGTTTTCAAAAAGGCTTAAAAGTGGCTTTTTGTAACACATTTACTTGGCCATAACTGTTTCAACTTCCACAAAGAGACTTTACTTATGCTAAAGTTATTTGAAGAACAGTAACTTCTAATACCTAATTTTGTACACAACCTGAAAGTGAGTTCGACTCAAGTAACTCTAATTAGTTTAGATAGTCAATATATTGAAAAGAATAGGGAGCAAAACTCTCTCTGTGATTCCAGTGCTATATATATACCAGGGTTATTAATTTAATGCAATGACAATAAATTATAAAGATCATGAATCCTTGCTTCATTGTGATACTCTTGGTCTGCTAGTTTGCAGGAACTGATCCAGTTAATAAGGCAATTTTGCTTGGTTAATAGACTTGATGTGTAAGCCTTATCTCATCTTTGACTGATAGCAGATTGAGTATTAACAAGTGCCAAGCCGTTCTGGTGTTGTGCTCTGCTGTTGTTCACAGCAGACACTTATTTTAACTTTAATGACAATCAGACTTTGATGATTATGGGAGGAAGCTTTTTTGTATATGAATTATGGGCTGATGATCCAGATGAACTCTCTCCACCAGCAGTCAAACCCTCTACCTCAACACGGAAAGAGATCAAGTCCAAGTTGTATTACATAGGGGAGCCACAGCTCTCCTTTGTTCCTGTTGTATGATAGAGCTTCAAAAAGCCCATTCACCAAACTGCAGCATACATAGTTGGAAAGGGTAGGAGGACGAGATCTGCCTTACTGATAGCTTCAAAGAGTCTCACTGCAAGCACTTTAAGGCAGCATTTGACAATATTATTACTTAACTGGAAACCTCTGGTGCTGCACCTAGCAACCCAGACACAAGAGTACTTAAGAAGAGACAAACTTTCAGTTTGCTGGTTTCACCTAGTAGTGAGATGGAAGTAATTTAGTGCAAATCATTTACCATTCTTAAGCTGCAGTAAGGCTGAGAGCATGCAAAGTTTAAACACTTTGATGTGTTTCTCCTTGTATTCTCCTACATCACTCCACATAAAAAGTTGAATACCTTACGTTGTCAGTTTTTTAAGGTTCCTTCAGGAGAGAAGGAATCCTCCTCATTTTCACACATGGTATGACTTTCTTACATCAACTTTTCATCAAGACCCCAGACTCCTTGACCTTATGTACTGCTATGCAGCGCTGTTCAGAGTGTCTCAGCAGAACCATGGAGCCGGGGACTTTGACACCACCAGGTTATCTAAAAGGTTTTGTAGCTGCACCCATTTAATTCAATATTTGCTGCAAGGTGCCTTTGTGTTCCTCACAGCAGAAGTGTCCCATTGGGTTTTGTTTCTTTTTTTAAACTTCAGTAACAATCAGATCTTGGTAGGTATGAGAGAGAGCTTCTCAGTATTTTACTTACAGGCTACATTGGGTGATCAGATGTGCCTCATGAGATCTTTTTTCCATCTGGAAAACGGAGAAGTACTTCACTTCTTTAGGTCAGAAGTTAATTGATAATTTGTAACTTAAGGACAGATTGGAAAATAAAAAAAAAATCATTTAGTGAACTTAGCTGAAGGATATTCAGAGAGCAGCCAGTGTCTATTGTTTCTTGCTATGACTATGACTACTAAACCAGCTTGGAACTTCATGTTGGTGATCACTGAAAAGAGTTATTTACCCTGAAAATTAAAATATGTGGACTACTTAATTTAAAGAGGTGGTATATAAGATGGACAAAGTAAATCCCTTTTACATTTACTATGACTAAGTGAAATAAGCTGGAAAAAGGATGAGGCTTGGGTGAAATTCCAAGCCACGTGAAGGCTTCCACAGACAATATAGCCAATTATTTCTTAATTTCCAACTTCTTTTTTTATAATTGTTTTCTACTTCCCTTTGAGCCCACAAAGCCAATAAATGTGTCTTTATCACAGATAAAAAAGGTATCACTGCCGAAATCTGCAAGAGCAATTGAACAAGGAAATGCCTTTTTTTAATTTAATAAAAGTTGTAATAAAGAGATACACGTATATAAGCCTTCCACCTCTTCAGAAAGAGCCTGAGCCTGCATGTTGCTTATAGACCTCAACTTCCTCTAAACAGCCAACTGTTTTAGAGGAAACAATCTTGTGCTGGCCCCAAGGCAGTGAACAATATTATCTAATATATCTTTTCTATCTTGAACCTCTCTAATTGGGTTTTAATTATATCAGATAGAAAATACTGATCACAGGAAAGCAGATATGCAGATCCCAGATATTTCCTCTCCCAGTGCAAGAGGAGGTACACACTCCCTCTGAGGCTTACGCAGTGAATGCTGGAAGGAGAGAAAGCTCCCAGGGTCCCCAGCCGCTTCTACCCTGCGACAGCCTGGAGCCAGCCTGAGCCTATGTGCTGCAGCAACATTTCAGTTGCTGGCTTTGTTACAGGAATGTGGCAGACAAGGCCTTGATGGCCAACAGGTCTGCTACTAATAGTGCTAGGACCCAGAAGTCATAGAATCTTCAAATCATTTAAGTTGGAAAAGACCTTTAAGATTATTGAGTACAACTAGCACTGCCAATTCCACCACTAAACCATGTCCCTAAGCACTACATCTACCCTTATTTCAAGTACCTCCAGGGATAGTGACTCAACCACATCCCTGGGCCACCTCTGCCAGTGCTCGACAACTTTTTGGTAAGGAAATTTTTTCCTAATATCCACTCTAAACCTCCCTTGGTGCAAGTTAATGTCATTTCCTATCATCCTATCACTTGTTACTTGTGAGAATGGACTTACACCCAGCTTGCTACAACCCCCTTTCAGGTCATTGTGGAGAGCAATAAGGTCTCCCTTCAGCCTCCTTTTCTCTAGTCACCATCAAGTCCAACACCATGATAGCTGGCAATTTTTTTCATCACAGCCTGCAGGAGGTGACAGCATTTGACATCTTTTCTTGCAGAAAGCAATGAGGACATTTTAGGAGGATTACAAAAATAATTTTGGAGCCAGTAATTCAAAATTCAGTTGGAATTTTCAATTCATCAAAGATAACTAAAATGGATTAATACGGGTAACAAGTTTTTTTTCTGTTTCAAAAGGAGAGATTTGATGAGTTAGAAGTACCAGTTAATAAAATGAACAGGCTAGTCAACTAGGCAGAGAAGCCTTGGGATCTGAATGCCTGCCTGCAATTTCTGAAAGTTCATAAAAGCTTATGAAAGTTCATAAGCTCATAAATTCAAAGTGAATTCATGAAAGGCATTATAATATATGGTGCCTCTGAGACCAGGAAAGTAAGTTGCTGTACAGTGACAGTAGAGTTACCCTCCTCCCATTCATCAAACCATCCTTCATGATCCAGCCTCCTCAAGATTATTTCCAGACCTCCTTGGTATCCGACCATGGCCCCAAGCAGCTTGGACACAGGTATCCCCAGCATGAGGAACAATTCTGGTTTCAAGGTGGAATAAAATTTTTTCCCTTGTTTATGATTTACACACACACTGCTCAAAATGTAACATTAGAACAGTCAACTCATATTATGCTTTCGGTTTTCTTCAAATATATTATTCTTGTTTGTACTCAAAAATGTGCTCAGAGTTGATTTATGCTGTAATAAAGATATATCATTCCTTTGGCAAGTATTACAACTACTTAGATATTCCAGTGAGAGCATTGCTTTAATGAAAGCTGCAACAGTAAGAAAAACAGATAAACAAACAATTTTCTCTGCCTGTTGAACCGTGACCGCTGCTTTGCCTTCTATCCACTTCCACTAACAGTGGATATAGTTTTTCCCAACAAGTATTTGTAATAAAAGCTGTAGGTGGTTCCAAGTCTGTGGAGATCAGCACTTTGAATTTAATTGCAGGTGCTTTCAGATGCCTTTTAATAATGAAAAAAAATGTTGAGTGTTATAGGATGCAACCAATTAAAAAATAGAACATATCAGCTATTTATCAGGAAAAGGGCTGATTCTGTTTTAAGGCTAAGTCACACTTAACACCAGCGTAAGTAATACAACATGCAGACTTACAGACCTAGGAGGGGAGGCAGGAGGTTATGAAACAGCAACTGACTGGTAATGACATGGAGACATGCACACAAGAAAAAAAGAGGAATAAACTCTAGCTCATTGGGTTTTTTTTTTTACTAGCAGTCTCTGGCAACACAGATAGCTTTACTGTCTCCCATTTTCTCAAGCTGTAAGAGCTCTCAGAAGAGTAAGGCTGATAGTACATGAGACTGAGACAATGATGAAAATGGATTTTAGTAGTGAATCAGCCCAGACAACTGCTGCTGTGTCACTCATTCAAAAAGCCACCACAAAACAGGTACACTTTGGTTTAGTTATAACACAGATATCTGTAAATCTATAACTAAATAGGAGCTAATGGCAAAGTACTGCTGTTACAGCCTGATTAAGACACCGAAAAAGCTGCAAAGACTTTAATTTCTGAGACTCAGACACAACGTGTAACAACATATATTCTGCTCTCTCCTTTGCATCTCAGTCTTACCATTACTCCCATATAAACAAAACAGCTAGAACTGCAGAGGGAGCACAGAATAGTTTTTCCTAGGTTCTCCTGCAAACTGACCAGTTTTTCAAACACACTCTTAATCCTCTCTTTTGATACACTGCATCATATAACACAGAAACCGAGCAAGAGTTCAAAATACTGAGCAGGGCAGAAAAGACAAAACTAAAAAGAGTCTCTCAATTCACCAACTGCTTAGTGTCTACATATTCTAGTCCAACAGATAAAATTACATTCAAGAAAATGAAAAGCATTAAAATACAAAGGCCATTGCCAGAAGATATCATGCCATCATTATATAAATGCCATAGTAGACAGACACACTAATCACAATCCATGAAAAGTACAGAAAAAAATTATTTGCAGGTATGACACTATAACTTATTTATCCTTTTAAAACCCAGACTGGATGCAAAGAAATTGGAGTGTTGTGTTTTCTGTCGATAAATCTAAATATTAAAGTTGAATTTTCTCTTTAAGCTTTTATAAACTTATTGCAATAGATTGTACCTACTGAAACAAATACATAGATCTATGGGTCTTTGGAATAGGGGAAAAAAAACCCAGCTTTGACTACAAAAATAGCTGCCTATCTATTCTATTTTCCCTGACCTATGCACCAATTAAAAGACTTATCTAGTGCCTGATATAAGCTGAAAAGCCTTGTCTACTTTCTGATTCTGGAATTTCTGCAGCCAGAGTTGCAAAAGCTCACCACCTAGGACATCCACAAAATCCAGTTCACATATAGGAGGATGTTTGTGTTGTGTGGGGTTGTTCTCAAACACAGTAAGTCAGCACACAGTATAGGAAAGGTACAGATGGTTTAGAAACTGTTATAAGAGGGGGAAAAAAAATAAAGAAAAAAAAAAACCTACTTAATTTAGTTATCTGGATCCTGATGGTACTCGCAGACCTTGCTCTTCCTGACCCAACTTAGCCCCCAGAAGCCCTATGCTTATAACAGCAGAGGGGTAAGAAAGGCCCCAGGTAAGGCTGACTGGAGCCATTAAGCCTTATTTGTATTAGCAGGTCCCTGACCTAAATATCTCAAATGACCATTTTTCCCACAATTCGGCTTAACCTAAGATAATTGCAAAGGCATAAGTAGTGTATTCCCTTGTATTTCTGAAATACAAAATCTACTCTGTATTACAGCAGAGAAGCCCCTGTGTTCTCTTCATGTAGGAGTTTAGTTGAGTGTCACAGCTACAAAAGAACACTTTTTTTTACTTGTGCTATTTGGAAAAATATCAATGATACACGTTAGGTCACTTTTTCAGCTCTAGTGACTCACAGCAACAGGGACTGCAAATGATGCATATGCTGCGGCAAACTGGATCTTCAGAGCCACAGTAGCCCAATGAAAGGAAAATGATACCCACCAGAGATTCAGACCAGTATTAATCTTCAAAACATACACCATTTTGAATAAATTTTATCTATAAAGTGACAAATTTCTCAGGTGTCTGCAGAAGCACAGGGACAGGAGAACAAGAGTGTGCCAGAAAGGAGGAGAAGTAGCTGGCTGCTTTGAGCAGGAAGACAAGACAGAAGTTGGTCTCCCCACAACCTGAGTCCTCCAAGCATGAACATATTCTGTCACAGCCAGACTCATAACATGGCCATCTCACTGCTATTAGTTTTTCTGTTAGGTATGCCAGAGACTCTGCCCTTAAGAGTTTATAATGGGTGAGGAGAAAACAATAGCAAAAGGCAAAAGAGAAAAACTAAACAAAATAAAACAAAAAAACCCAAAACAAAACAAAAATGAGGTATCCAGTTCTGGTGCTTCTGCTAAATCAGTGATTAAATCAGTGGAAAAGCACGTGACACAGATTTCCATTGTGGGTAGGAACAGAAGAATGACTCCATGATCAAATTACCTGATCTTTGCCGTGCAATATAGAGAATTATAGAATCATAGAATGGTTTAAGTTGGAAGGGATCTTAAAGATTATACAGTTCCAAAGCCCCTGCCACGGGCAAAGACACCTCCCACTAGATCAGGCTGCCCATGGCCCCATCCAACCTGGCCTTGAACACGTCCAGGGATAGGGAATCTGCAGTGCCTCACTGCTCTCGTAGTGAAAAAATCCCTCCTTATGCCTAGTCTAAACCTGCCCCTCTCCAGTTTATACCCATTGCCCCTAGTCCTATCACTACAAGCCTTTGTAAACAGTTCTTCCCCAGTTTTATGTAGGGCCATACCAGCACCCCATCTCTCCAACCACTATGTGTCCTTGTCATAGCCAAGCCTGATATTATCCCCCTCCTCCTTCACATCTAGTTTAAACCTCTGTCAATGAGCCCTGCAAGTTCCTGGGCAAAGACCCTCCTCCCCCTTTGACAAAGGTAGCTTCCACGTTATACCTGTAAACCTGGTGCTGTGTAAGACATCCCATTGTCAAAAACCCCAAAGTTACTATGGTGACACCAGCCATGGAGCCATGTATCAACAGACTGGACCCGTCTGAGTCTTACAGTGTCACCACCCATAACTGGAAGGAGGGAGGAAAAAAATTACCTGGGCCCCAGATTCCCTCACTAGTGGTCCCAAGGCCATAAAATCACTTTTTAATCACATTGGGCTCCATACTGAAGCTTCATCCCCTCCCACATGGAGCAGCAGTAATGGGTAGTAGTCTGGGGGCCTTTCCAGACTGGGGAGTTTCCTAGCAATACCCCTTACCCGGGCACCTGGGAGGCAGCAGATTTCCCTGTGAGCAGGGTCTGCTCGACACATTGGACCCTCTTTTCCCCTCAGCAGAGAGTCTCCTACAACTATGACTCTACTTTTTGTCCTTGTGGCAGCTGTAGTAATATGGGGGGTATGTCGTTCCGGTCTCAGCCCTTGCTCTGATGTAGAAGAGTCATCCCTCACGTTTTCCTCCGATCCATCTTCCACTTTTAGATCCTGGTATCTGTTGTGCACGGGCACCTGGGGAGGTGTGGGCAAGGAGGAGGTTCATTTTCTGTCCCATCGATGGACTTGCTTCCACTCACTATTCCCCTTTAAGCCCCTGCCTACATCCCGGTGGGGGGAGGATACCAGATCCCTTTGATCAAGGGCTTTTTCCGGTGGCTGTTTCTGCTCCTGTATCCTGGAGCTCAGGGTGTGATCCCACCAGTCTATCTCTAGCTCAGACTCGCTGATGCTCCTCAGCCCCTCCACCTCCTCTCGCAGTTCTGCCACCAGGCTGAGGAGACCTTCCTCCTTCTCACACTTTATGCAACTGTTGCCCTTGCTGCCCTCTGTTTCCAGTGCAGGCTGGTGGCACTCCTTGCAGCCTCACACCTGCACAGCTGCATTTTTGCCTGGGAGCTCAGCCGGGGCTGACACGTCCCTTCTGGCAGGTGCGGAGGACACAGCCACCCAGCGGGTGGACACTGCGGCTCCGCTCCCTCTCACCGACCGAACCCGTCTCCTGAGCACAGAGACTACGCCCTCCCTGCACGCGCCGCTTTTGTGAACTGCTCTCGCGAACCGTTCGAGCCCCTCTGACGAGGCCGTCCCTGTTCCCTGATCCTGGTGGCAGCGCTCTGGGTCGCTCTCTCTCCCCGCGGGCCGTTTAAATCTCCCGCGGTTGATTCCGGGACTGTGCCCCCCGCATCAGCAGCAACAGAGAAAGCCGCTTCCAAGAGTCTGGAGCTGCCCTCTCGGCTTCCTTTGGGGTCTTCCCTCGCTGTGGCAACCGCCCCCTCACCTCGATCCAGTGCCCGGGCTGCGGCACTCACCGTGTCTGCCGCCAATCCACGCTGATAGACCATTGCTGCTGGCTTTTCTACGTTTAAATCTTTGTTTTATCTGGGTTTCATTGTAAAGCTAAAAGAAGTGGTGAATAAGTTGAGGGCAGCAAAGATGAAGTGAATGTGACTGCAGAGGAGATGAGTGTAGCTAGCAGAAGGAAGGCGAGAGGAAGGGGCAGCAAGAAGATTGGATTCGATGATCCAGTAGGTCCTTTCCAGCCTAGTGATTCTATGATTCTATAGTGAAGGGCTGTCATGGTAAGAAAGCAATTCAGCTAACAGGAACTGACTGCAGTTCAGTGCAGGCAAGAGTCTAATTTGAAAGGTATCTAATCCAGCTGGCTGACATACCCTTGACAGCTGTTTTGGATTCCTCTTTGTGGAATCCTCTGCCTAGGAAGGTCCTGTAGCTGTGGTGGCTTTCAAAAAGCTTCTCCCACCACCAAAGCCATGCATCTTGTGGAACATAAGAAAACAGAAAGAGCCATGTGTAGCTGTGGGGCTGGCCACTGCCTGCAGGCAATACCCTACAGGAGGGTCGTCAGATTGTAGTCTGGTATTTACACAAAATGCGAAATATTCTTCACCTAGTCATTAACAAACTAGATTCATACTTCATTCAGTGCTCAGTGCTGTTCCCTCAGCAATTACACACTGCAGCTCCCACAGATTGCTTAATAGGAAGCATAGATAGTAAATCATTCTATGTTACTTTGCTGTGCGATCTTCACAACAGTATGTAATTAGCAGCAATAAGTAAAAGAAAGAATCAAATGGAAAAAAGAGATCCTAAAAATCAGGGTAAAAGTAGCCTATTTTAAGTGGCAAGAAAAAAGGATTGTATTCCTAGCAGAACATCAAGGAAGGACCCTGATCACAAACATCATTTAGAATCGACTCTCCCCTGAAATGAAATTTGAATAGGGTTGGGGAGGACCCTCCTGTATCAAAGCAAAATTCTTTGAATCAAAGCTACAGGCTGAGCTGTGGTATCATGGATCTAGAGGTCAAGAAAGACTGACTTCAGCTAGTTGAAAATAATTTTCTTCCTCATCTTCCTTACCCACCTACCACACTGATAGTCCTCACTTGTGCAAGTAGCCAATCGCTCTGTGGGGTAGTACAATCGAGGTTGTCGTCATCAGAAATGAAAATGCACAGATTTCTTCTGCTCTTCGTGGATCTGACAGCAGCCTGAAAGGATTCAGAACAGACTAAAAAAATAATAATAATTACATGCTGACACATATTATGAGTTCTTGCAGAAGTGCTGGAGAAACCGGGCATGATTTTCAAGGGAGAGATGTTAGCATTAGAGAAATCATTCTGAAAATGACCATTGCTATCATATCAAAGAACATATAGATTAGCCAAGAGAGAAGACTTCTGATTTGTAGTGACATGGCAAGAATTTAAAAACAGGGAGTCCATAAGAATGAAAGGAAGATAAGAAAAAGGCAATTTCAAAAGTTTCCATAAATTAAAAATTAAAAATCTTCCTTTACGTGTATATTTTCATGTAACAATGATTAGAAGTCAGCTAACCAGGCTAGGGAAGTCAGTGAAATGGAAAATGTGATAATGTATACTAGAGATAAGTTAAACCAGCAAAATAAGAAGCAGCATTGTGGTGTTGTGGTCCATATTTCTGAATCACATTAAAGGGCCTCCATTTCCAAAATGGCACACCAGCCTCTGATGAACATGCATTACTGTATGGCTGTTTCTTAGCATGTACAACAAAACACTCAGAAGCAGTCAAGTATTTTATGTCAGCTGAGTTTCCAATTTTCTCGTACATGTCAAATTAGCAATCCAGGTTTCTTTCAGATCAGC
The DNA here is from genome assembly GCF_017976375.1 of Cuculus canorus. NCBI lineage: Eukaryota > Metazoa > Chordata > Aves > Cuculiformes > Cuculidae > Cuculus > Cuculus canorus. The sequence goes on from NC_071401.1 coordinate 141,057,452, forward strand.
AGCATAGAAGAAATTAATTCCACGCATAAACTCAACTACTGTGAAATAAAAGATATGGTATAACAAAGCTTTAATGAAACTGCATCCAGCGTTTGGGGAAACTAATTATTTATGAAAAGGACAGACAAGCTTCTTCACAAGAATTCAGCAAAATAGTATTTTTCATGTTCCGATAAACATGAAGAACTGTATAATATTCTTTCTGCTTGCTGGAGCATAAACCAGCAACATTTTTAAAAGTCATTAGAATTTCAAAAGTCGATAGTGAGGAGCCTTCTAAGTGTTTGGGTTTTTTTCATTGGTATAAGATGTTAATAGCAAAATGGAAGTTTGATGAAGATGCTGGTGTTGATGAAGTTACTGTCTGCCCTGTCAAGGCAAGATCATGTAAGAAAAGGTATTACAGGGCTCTGTAGGGCAATCCTATGGCAGCAGCTCAGCAGAGACAATTTCTTCACAGCCCTGCCTCTAGAACACATAACTGAGATGTTCCATTCAGATTAGTGTCCTTAGTGTCAGGGAGATCAGACAAAACACTAAGCAGATCTAAATATTCAGAACATTTACAATAGATATAATTGGCCCATTCCTTATGTTTTGGGTTTTTTCTTTTTCCCCTTGAGCTGGACATGAAGTGACAAAGCAAATGGATTCTCTTTCACACAATAATATATTCCTTTGGAATTCCTAGAGTGAAAAGGAGAAAGAGAATTACCCTTTTAATAACAGAAATATGTTTTTAGGATGTAATGAAGTAGGTTACCATGAAATTTCCAAAACTTGGTAGCCGTGAACTTCAGTTATTCAGAGAGGACATGAATACCAGAATAGGTAATAGGAGTTTCCTTCAATAGTTACAGTTTTCTTACTGATTTTTAGAAAAATTCTCTGTTGATACTGGTAGTTACTTCTGCTGGGAATAAAAAAGTACTTTGTGTAGTGTGATGGTTAGAAATAAACATGCCAAATTTCTTGTCCTTATTTGAAGGCACCACAAAGAGATAAAATATTCTTCCACATAGCTTCTATATATATAATTCATTGTAAAAATTCAGTGAAAATTAAAACCTGAGTTGTTTTTATGTGAACTATTTGGTTAGGATAAAATCTATAAAAGACATGACAGTTTATATTGCCTCCTTGACTGGAGTAAAAACTACCATCTGATCTACATTAGGATTTTACCACCCAGTCTTTCTCAAGTTATTTTTTTCATTAGCAAGTCACTGCCAAAGGGTTTTTCTCTCCCTGTTCTAATCCAGTTTACTTCCTCTCTGTCGAGTCTGGGAAACAGCTAATGGTCGATACATTTGAGTGTATGTTTCAGTTCAGCTGATCATTGCGACTGAACTGACACCTACTCATTTTTGGGCTACTCCCTTTTTGAACTGGCTGTTGAAAAAAGACCAAAAAATTTACTTTCCTCAAAAGCTATTCTCGAATCCACTTTAAACTAATAGCTCTTACTTGTACCTCCACATGTTGCTCAATTTTATTTCTCTCTCTTTGGATTATTTCCAAAAGACAGGCTCTTGTAATCTCCTCTAGTAATACAAGCCATGCTTTCCCATATCTGCTCCAACTCGATTCCACTTGGACTCCACCTTTCTAAGCACTGGTGACTAAATGCATACACAGTGTTTCAGATAAGGATTTACTGTGCTTTTTAATGGCATTGATACACACTCAAACTTTGATGAAAATACCTCATCCAACACATCACAGCTTTTATTTAAAGCCAAAATGTATCAGTAAGCATAGACTGTACAGCAGAAGTCTAGCAAAAGGTTTCCAAATTAGCAGAGACTTGAGATAGCAAGGCCTAAAATTCTTATTTAAAGCACTTTTGCATTTAGAGAAAAGGTATTGAAGCCTAACCCAATCTTTATTTTTAATAGTATTCCCTCCAGAGCTTTCCTAGGAAAAGGTCAAGTTGCACCAGAGGGAATTGGCATCTTATAGACATCAATACAGGCACCATGATGTAACTCAGCAACAAGATGGTTTTATGCGTTAAGAAGCACAGGTGGAGAGAGAATCCTAAACGACCAGACTGCCACAGGACTGGGCTGGTTTAAGCCATCATTGATGCTACAGAACGAGTAAGTGAAATTTCTGGGCCTGACACAAAGCATGCTCAAAACAGTGGAAACATTTGCCCTGATTTTTCACGGAGCTTCAATAAGCCCTGGGGAGAACTAAGACTCAACCTCAGATAAATCTTACAACAAATGCAATACAGGTGTTTAGAAGCTATTGCATTTCAGCTTCAGATACCTGTGAATCTGTTTCTCAAGAAGTATTTCAGAGAACATCTGGCTTCTAAACTTAAACAAAAATGAAAGTTTTGAAAAATATTATTGTAGCTCTGATGAGAAACCCCGCTTAAGTTCTTTTCCTATTTTATGAAGATTTGTATAACCTGATATTATTAAATTTCATAGGCTTCTTTTGTGTAAGAAACACCTAACAAGGATTTCAACTTCTCTTTATAAGGAGTTATCATTTCACTTAAAATGTAGCAAGAGAAGCATTCTGCATTTATAAAAGACAAGCTCCTCTTTTTTTTTCTCTCCATGTCTGTCTTTAGATATAAATCAGGAGTTTGGTCCTTCTCTACACTCAGTTCTTTTCTGCAGAAAGAATCAATATATTTTGATTTAAGATGTTGCCTTCTTGAATGAGAATTTGACTAAAGCTCCTGTCTGTATTTTCAAAGAACTGCAAAGAGATAGTGACTGAATGATTATCACAAAAACAGCATAAAAGATTCCCCCAAAATGCTTTATTTTATGCCGTGTGTGTTAATTTCCCAAATAAAACAAGGCTGGGGAGTACATTTACCTCTGCTTAGTCAGGGCATTGTAGGACTCTTATCCTAGATTGAACTCTGAGTTCACACTGACAATAACTTGATGTATCTTATCTGAAGCTGATAAAAATATTTCAGGTTTCTAGATCTTTCAATAGAATTTCTTCCGCAAACAGTAAAAGCTATTTACAAAAACAGAGAGGGAATTAGGAGCCTTCTGTTTCTTTAATATTAAAAAATAATTAAACTAAGATTAAAGTTAATTAAGTTAATTAAGATCAAAGTTAATTAAGATTCCTAGAAACATTGTGAGTTATTAGGACCATTTGTCAGCCAGAAGTTAATCACAGCAGCTATACCAAAGAGAAAAGGTAGTTCTGCTTTGAACTGGACTCCTTCACTTCTAAAATACATCAGTTGATCTCCTTCTTCTTTGTGAAACCACGAGTCAGGCTGAAACCACTTTCAGCCTGACAAGACAAAGATCACTGTGTGTGCCTGCCCTCCAGAGTGTGTGGTCAAAGTCTGGAAACACTGATCTCCTGTTCCACACTAATGTAGAAACTGTACGTACATCAATTGATCTTCAAAACACATCACAACTTATTTGATAAAAGGCTAAATCACTGACTTAACGTACCTTGCCTTAATAAGTATTGAATCATTAGAGGAAAATAAAAGGTGGACAAAATTAATGATCATATGGAAGATGACTGTCTAGAAAGGAGAGGGAAGTATTTGCTTCCTACTGTTTAAGATATTAACAGTGTCCTATTTGCTAGTAGAAATGAAGTGAGAATCCAACAGCATTCAAAAGAAAAATCTTCCTTCCCTCACTCTGACCATACACTGATTTTGCAGAATCATAGAATGGTTTGGGTTGGAAAGGACCTTAAAGATCATCTAGTTCCATCCCCCCCACCATGGGCAGGAACATCCCACTAGTTCAGGCTGCCCAAGCCCCATCCAACCTGGCCTTGAACACCTCCAGGGATGGGGCATCCACAACCTCCCTGGTCAACCTGTTCCAGTGCCTCACCACTCTCATGGTGAAGAAATTCTTCCAAATGTCCAGTCTAAATCTGCCTCTCTCCAGTTTACACCTGTTCCCCTTCATCCTATCCCCGCAAGCCTTTATGAATAGCTCCTCTGCTTCTTTCTCGTAGGCCCCCTTCAGGTTACTGGAAGGTTGCTATAAGATCTCCTCCGAGCCTTCTCTTCTCTAGGCTGAACAAGACCTTTGCAGGTCCCTTCTCATCTATCCTCCTTCATAAACAGAAGTAAATATGAAACAATGGATGTCTTTTCACTCATTGCAAGTACACCACTCAGTACAATAAACATTGCTGCTTTTATAATTTTTTTTAATAAGAGTTTTGTTGCTTAGATAATTAAGTCCCTTGGAGGCAGCATGCTTGTCATGGATTGCAAATCAAGACCTTTATTTTCCTCTGCCCTTTTTCAGCAATCCTTCATGCATCAATTTTTATTTAAAAATTCTTATTTATCCCTATCACTAATTCCACTTCAGAGAGATGTGAGGTTGCCAAATTTATATGAAGCTCTGTCAGTCTGTTTATTAAAATGGTGGGGTTTTAATATAGAAATGAAAGAATGACCGAATGAAAAAAAAAAGAAAGAATGAAAGAACAAAAACCATCAGCAAAAAGGACTAAAATTAATGTGATTTTTTTTCTCCTGTCAAGGCCCTAGGATACATAGAAAATAAATCTATGCAGCAGCCGGATTTCTAAAAATGACAGCTGATAATAAAGGACATTATGATAATATTTGGAAACAATAAATTGTTCTTCATACAGAGAAAAGTTACCCGAGGGGGAAGATAATCCCTATGGCTTCTCTCTTACCACTCTGAGCTCAATAAAGTATTAGCTAATATACTGTTGAAATAATCACAAATTAAAATTCTCCACTCAGTCCAGGCTGTCCTTAAAATAATGTCCTGGCGCTGTATCAGGTACTGGCATCCCACCTCCCCATGTGCCTCACACACCACTGAGAGTGTGTCCATGCCAGTCTTCCACACTGCACCAGTCCCTTCTGACCAGCCATCCCTACCACCCACAGCAGGGGCACAAACCAAAAGAAAATCTTTGCTGCTCAGCGAGGTAATTCCAGCCTAGCACATACATAAATATAAAGGCAGTATTTTAATCTCCATTTGTGGCTTTGTCCTAGGTTGTATAGAGGCTCTCTAATGTACTCCCCTATATCTATGATTAATGAGCAAGGAAGTCTGCAAAACAATTCTGTGATCCTAAGGCCTGTATTATCTAGTGTACCATGTATTGCAATATGCTGTATCAGTAGTGTTTCCTCTGTGACATTGCCTTATATCGTATGCCCCTTTGAGTAAATACACAATATTAGAGCTGGGAACCCCCAGCTTTCCAGTTTTATGGAGAAGGCCATCATACTGTACAAAAAATAGGCAGCAATTCATAGATCTTTCTCTAAATTATTCAAATATAGTTATCACTACTTTATAAGAAAGCTGCAGATATGTACACAATAGGCCCCAAGGCTTTGATCTTTCATTTGTGAAGAGTAGTACTCCTCTTCCCTACCAAATTATATCACTGAAGTTGTGCTTTTCCCAGCAGATCTAAATCATGTGGGTCTTAATGCAATATTACCATGAAGATGTTAATGGAGCTATTACAATATTATCATAATAACATTGTAAAACATCTTACTAACAAATAATCATTTTCATCTTAGAAAACTGCATGTACACATTTAGTCAAAGTTATTAAAAAAGCTTCAAATACAAATTATACTATGCTAAATGACTACTTCTGAAAGTTCTGACCAAAACAACTTGCACTGGGTAAATATCAGAGGCAAGATGAAACTTTCTTGCTAATTTGCTACTCTCTCACTGACTCATATTATTATAAGAAGCAGTTTTGTTAGGTTTCAGATAGGTAAATAATCTTTTGAATGTAACAAATTATTTTAAAATAGTAGCTGAAACAAACCATCAAGTACATGTTCAGCCTTATTCAGGAAGCTCTAAAACACCTGCTTTCCACAGCACAGAAGCCAAATAGAGATATCAAACAGCCTTTAACTGAATATATTTTCTAAAAGATGCAAAAAAGTCTATCCTTTTCTCCCCAGATTTTGCCATTAAAATCTGTTTGTGCAGCTCCATCCCTTAAATCAACGGCTCAGCTTCTACTGTTTTTCAGTGAGATCAGGACTGGTCTCAAGGAGCACTTTCTATTCACTATTGTCTGCAGCCACACTGAACAGGAAGATCTGCACTGGGCCTTAGCAGAAGGACACCTATTTCACCTCTTGACATCCATGTTGATATTTTTTCCATCAACCCAAAGATGACATAAAAGAAGTTTTGTTACAGCCAGAAAGCTAATGTGACTTGCTTAAAAAAAAAAACAAACCATGGAAGTCTCTCCTTGATCTAATATAGAGATTTAAAAATAAGTCCCCATTCATTCCTACACAAAAGCTCATCATGTAAATCTTATCAATCTGAAAGGCCACTGTATATGGAACTATATTGTAACGCAACCCTTTCGAAGCTGGAACAAAGCCAACTATAAAGTAAAAAAAAAATAAATACCCAAAACAAAGAGCAGGAAAAAAACTTACGAAAATAAAAAGTTAGACAAGTTAGATGGTTACCACCATACTCCAAAAAACTTCCTGCACCTCTCTTGCCAGGTATTTTAAGTTTGAGCGTTTTTTCCTAATCATATTGCTCTAAATGAATGGCAACTAAGCATGTGTTTTGTTTTTTAGAAAAGAATGGCTTTTTTTTTTTTCTTTTTTTTGATAGCAGATATCTTTATCTCAGAAACCCTATTACTTTAAAAGTAGTTTTTCCCCTAACTGGCTGCACTCTTCCTCACATTGAAGTACTCTGCTAAATCAGTGAAAATCAAAGAAGTGAAATCATAGTAGTGCCTCAGATATTTTATTCTGCTATTCTATGTACTGCTGAGATCATGTGAAAATAAAATGGGTACCCGAAACCATGTAGCTGGCCATTTACTTCCATCATGTTCATTGTGTGATTAAACAGCTTAGAGCTGGAAGCAAGCATTCAAACAGAAGCAGTCAGGCAGAAGAAATGTAGAGATGGGAATAAAAGGCTGAAGAGAAAAAAGTAAAATAGAGATAATGCAGAAGAAATTATATTATTAGGAAAAGAGATAAGATGACAAGGGAACAAATAGCATTAGGCTAGAGAGAATGACTCAGGCACTAGCCTCAACATCAAAGAATAAAAGACTTCTGCAAAAAGCTCTGCTCGCAACAATAAATGTTTTCGTCTCTGTTTTTCATACCATTAAGTTTCTAGCAAGCATCTTTTTGCTGGTGAGGTGTTCCTACAAGTTACCAAAGAAGCTGAACACACAAAGAGGATGAATAAGTATTCCAGCTTCTTTTAAGCCATGTTACATAGAGATTTTGCACCCTCTGCAGGTCCAGAAAGATATAAAAAAATACAGATGTACCCATCCTGTAATAAAAGACAAGAACTGTAGTCATAATTTTCAGTTGCAAAAGCAGTAGATTTTGTGGGCTTTTTGAATGTGACATTTATGGGTGATATTTTTATGGGGGAATGGCTGTTTTCTTCCTTTCAGACCTTCCCGAGTGCTCTCCTTCAAGAATCAAACCATATATGATATTCAACTTTCTCTTTACGCGCTGACTGTGTATGGAACACTATTTTGTTACCTGGATTCAGGGCACTTGAAATGACCACGAGCCTTATTTAGACAAAGTTGTGTTGTTCACTACTTCCAAGTATTAGAAGAAGGAGGTTTTAAATGACCAAACCCACTTGTTTAGCTTCACCTAAACATAATCACTTTGTACTTCACTATATATAAAGTTAGACAATCTTTCATCTTCATGTCCTAGTTCATATTCTTGGTACTTCTCTGCATGAGCCACTTTTGACCATACATGGTAAGGCTGAAAAAACAGCAACCATCATACAAGGTCTTGCAGAGATAAGATGATTTCAGGTAAAGGACATGTTTTTCCAGTGTTGCTTCAGAAGGATTCAACAAAAATATATTCTGTATTCTAAGAAAAGGGGTCAGTATTAGAAATTAGCAAATATATCAGTGTAACCGCGCAATGAAAATCCAGGGTGTAAAAATGATTCAGCCTAGCACAAAAATCAATATAAATAAATATAAGAAATTAAATCAATGGAGTTTGAACTTTATTTCCTCAAAAGAGAGTTGTCTTCTAAGATATTGAAAAAGAACAGTCTTGACAGTGGCTGACAAAAGAGCTAAATAAATCATATTGTATTCAAGACGAAAGTGATTCTGATGGATTTGGTAAAACCAGTTACATATTACAGTGTACCCTTATCTTATATATCTGCCTTACTACGTGTTACACGACAGCAAATATAAACAAGGTCCATGACTGATGATAAAAAATTTGTGATGAAAAGACATGTTGGACTAGTATCAAGTGTATTCCAGGGGAAGACTGTGTACGATTTTTCCTGATGATTTCAATGTGTATTTAAAACAGCTGGTTTCAATTGTTTTTGAAACCCCCATTAACGTCAATAAGAAAACAATGTCAGCAAAAAATCTGTGATAAAATACGATGTGCTTTAAGAGCAACTGTGCTTTTTGGTTACTTGTTTTTAAAGTACTTCATTGCTTTCAGTGAGACTCAGATGAAAAAAATATTTACATTTAAAAGTACGACCATCCTACTTTCCTAACCTCGCTTCTTTCTTTCTGCATCTCTAATTTGATGTCTAATCTCATGCCCTGCACCTTCTACATAGAAGCCCTTCTTAAGTCTTCTCCTCATTTCCCCAACAGTTATACTTCCACTTTCTCCCTAATTTAATAAAGATCATCAAAAAAAAAGTCATTCTCTTGAAGCATTGTTATCAGGCTTTATAGATTATCAGGCTAAGGAAGAATTTATTATTTATGCCTTTCAGGTACAGAAAACTTAGAAAATAATATGGAATAGATGTAAACATTGCAATTTAATTTTCACAACCAGAAGACATGTAATACTTACTTTTGAGAAGTTCACAGTTGACATTCAGTTAATCTTAATATTCTATAGGGGCCACATAAGTACATTAGGAGGGTTTGAACCTCCAGCTAAAAAAACCAGCTCTAAGATCAAGAATAAATTATGCCAAAATTGTAGAAAGGACAGCAGAATCTGCTGCCAGTGATCTAGGGAAAGGTAGGGCCTGTAATCTTCATTTCTTCATAACACTAGAGAGTTTTTCAAGATTTCTTATGCTTCTAACATAGAAAAAAACCATAAAGGCACTCAAAGTGATCAAGTAAAATAATTTCCCAATTTTTCTCTCTCTTTTTTTTTTACTTAAAACATGATGAAGTTGGCTATTCTTCTTAAAGCTCTTTTAAAAGGTGAGTTCTGTAAAATGGGGTTATCACAGTCTAGCTTTGTTAATAATTTGATTTCTTGAACAAAGAAAATAAAATCATCATCATACCTATCCTGAATTGACTCTAGCACATGATTGTCTTCTCTTGCCAAATGAGATTGTACAAGTGCAGTTGGAAGCTGGTCTGCAGACAGTCACAGGACCCTTCCTCTTTACACATAAATACCAATCATGTTTAAAACTCCAGAAAAGTCTGAAGTAAAAAACAGTCTGTAGATGAACAAGAAAACAAAAATCTAGATTAAGAATGTAACACTAACAAAACCAAACAACTCTGTTTACATAAATGTGGTTAACTTGTCATTTCTAAAAATAACCCTTTGACACAAGTGCATCTATTTTAATAAGATCTTTAAATAAGAGACTGTCAATTCTCTTGTAGCAGCAAGGATAGCGATTAGTCATCATTTAAGCCATTTAGAGATCAACTATTTCCAGTTGCTAAATGTAAATACTATGTAAGGTAATTTGTTGGATGCCACCCAGTCATATATGATTGCTGATATTCAGATATAACTTCATGAAGTCTAGCTGACAGGTATCTGACAATCACTATCAACACTTCAGAGCGGGAAAAGCTGGATTGCTGCCACACCAGTACGTTTCCTCACAGATCGAAACTTTCCTCATCCATGACTAGCTGCCTTCATCCCCTTTGTACTGCTTAGTTCAGGTACCCAGAGCTGTCAAGGTATTTATCTGGATTAAAGATGCTGTCTCAACTCTTTTCTAAAGTGAACTGCAGTGGAAGAGCTCCAAAATTTAAAGGAGGAGAGTAAGTGAGGAAGGGCTCTAAAAGCAAGAAATACGCAGTAATCACACTCCACAATTGTTGAACTGATGAAAGCTTTCACAGAATTTACCTCCAGGCTTTTCTGTACACAGTCAAAGCACATGCTTCTAGAGAAACACAGCATACTTGGCAAAGGATTCAGTAGAGCTCTGGTGATTCAGGTCTTAGTAATTTCTAACCCTGGTCTTAGAGTTTTGGTGAAAAGTTTCATTTCATTGTTGGTAAAATCGGTATCTTGCAACCACCCCAAAGGCAGCTACTGCATGTGGATAATTTTGTTTAAGTCCTGAAAATCCATGACATGCTCCCAAATTCGTGTTCTGACCATTGCACTCAAGGAAATGAGAATCATTCAAAGCATTTCAGAGGTGTCTGTCTTACATATTCAGCTCCCAATGCCACTGAGATACCACCTCATGTTGATGTTGCCAGATCCATAAACGTGATATAGTGCAAACACGGCAGATGGAAGTAGCTCTGTCTCAGTCAGAGTAGAAAATTCCTGCTAGAAGTCATTACAGTTTGTTTACTTTTGTGTTTAAAGAAAGGTTGAGAGCACACAACAATATAAAAACAAACAAAAGACTGGGTGTGTCTAGTATAATGGCAATAATTTGTTTTCCTTGACTGCCATTCTCATCCTACAGCAAGGCCACCTACAAATCAGTTGCTGGTGAACCGCCAGCGAGGTGGTGGCCATGCTTTAAACACCACTGCCAAGTTTACCATGTTAACACCCACACACTGCAGTTCAAGGGTGAGTGGGGCCAAATGCCCAAGTAGGGCTGCCAGGCTGCCCAAGGCGTGATGAGACTGTGACTCACCTAAAGCACAGAGGTAGATGTGGGCTGATAATCACCCATACAGAGCATTGAAAAAAAAAAAACCTGGAAGGCTCCCATAAAACTCCCATAAAAATAGTTTTATTTACAACAGTATTTTGATCGTCAATAGACATAAGGCAATTAGTCAGAACAAAAGTGTAAAGGCTTTACAAATAATTTTGTGCCACTCCCTTCCAGCTCAGTAGATTTCTGAGTGACACTAGACTCTGTATCTTGATCCCTAGGAAGCACTTTCCACCATCCCCAAGGTCTGGCTAGCTGCTGGACAGACCCTGCTTCTCCCCAGATACCTGTCCTGCTGCAATATCCCCTGCAGTAGCATCTAGCACAACCCTGCAGCCCCTTCAGCCTGTCTCAGCTAAGCAGCCACCAAACTGTCATCAGGCACCTGCCTCCACACAGATCAAGCTCTTCTTAAAGCAATGCAACAGATACCCTAAACTATACAAAGAAATACATTACCATCTCCAATATGGTCAAAGGCCAACCTCCAGGCCTTTCTGATCAGACAGCATAAAGAGACCACACCTCGAATACTGTGTTCAGTTCTGGGTCCCTCACCACAAGAAGGATGTTGAGGCTCTGGATTGTGTCCACAGAAGAGCAATGAAGCTGGTGAGGGGGCTGGAGAACAAGTCTTATGAGGAGCGGCTGAGAGAGCTGGGGTTGTTTAGCCTGGAGAAGAGGAGACTGAGGGGAGACCTTATTTCTCTCTACAACTACCTGAAAGGAGGTTGTGGAGAGGAGGGTGCTGGCCTCTTCTCCCAAGTGACAGGGCACACGACATGGGGGAATGGCCTCAAGCTCTGTCAGGGGAGGTTCAGGCTGGACATCAGGAAAAAATTTTTCATGGAAAGGGTCATCGGGCACTGGAATAGGCTACCCAGGGAGATGGTTGAGTCACCTTCCCTGGAGGTGTTTAGGGGACGGGTGGATGAGGTGCTGAGAGGCATGGTTTAGGGAGTATTAGGAATGGTTGGACTCAATGATCCGGTGGGTCCTTTCCAACCTAGTGATTCTATGATTCCATGGGGAGGGGATAGAAAGAACTGCTCATTTGCTATTGCTTACTAGATATCCTCCAGACACCCTGAAAGATCTCACACACTGTATAACAAAGCTGCTCAGAGGAATCCCCCAACATGCACGGGGAAGGGCTCGGACTGTTACAAGCTCCTATTCAGGTAGCCTGGCCAGACAACTGCAGAAGAAAACATGCTCCCAAGGCCCATGGCTGCTTCTCCACATACTTTTTCATTTGTACCAATGAGGCCACTCTTGGCCAGGACACAAATAGTACAGATGTTAAACAAATAGGAGAAATTGAGAGTTACTCATATCTTATAGCATCTGTACCTGTGGGCACAGTCTAATCTTAAGAAGGAAGCGCACACACAGGTACGATGAAATGCATTAGTTAAGGAGTGCAGCAAATTGAACTATCCTGCTGGATGTGAGCATCTTATGGGGTGTAAGGTTCATGGCCATGAGAAATTGATGACAGTTTGACCCACTCAGCCTTGCTCAAGGAACAGAAATTTGTTGCAAGCACATTCATCTGCTGCATCCTTTCTGTTTTGAAGGCCTGGGATCCAGCTAGCTCCTAATGGTCACCTGTCTTGAGCAAATTCACAGCTGCAGTCTGCACTATAAACAACCTCTCAGAAAGAGGACCCTGCAGTTCATTAACCTTGTAGCTCTGAAATGAATGGTATTCTTTGGCATATGTTTTTTTGCATGACCCCTCTACAGGGCCCTAATGGAAGCACAAGCTTCCAGATCAGGAAGGCACTTCTGACCTGAATCAAGTGATGGGCACTGGTTCCTGTGTCTCATCTCCTACTGGCATGGAGCTACCTTGCCACGCACAATTTGGATCCTTTCAGAAGAAATGAAACCCAAGGCTATCTACTGTGGACAGGCTGTTTCTTAGCATGGCATTAACTTGAGCCTCCATTAAATGGGCACCCCAAAAATAGTCAAAAGATTGTAGAGGAGAATAAAAGACACTTGAAAAATGCCAGCAGCCTTGCTTGCATGACTTGCCAGTACTTCTCCACATCTCCAACACTTGGAGCACTTGGCTTTTCCAGTTCTTGAGAATACTTTGCCTGAGATCGTGAGGTGTATTGGAGAAATATCACTGCTGCTGCCTGTGGTGCAAATTTAGGAAGAGATGGGTAAAATAGTTGCTAAATAGGCATCATCCAAAGGCAAAACTAAGCACAAACTCAAAGGCTTCCAGCTCCACAGTGGCACGCAACAGTTCTACCTCACTTTCTATCTCACCCAGAAACCTCATCTGAGCGAAGAAACCTGTAGAGGCAGGGAGCCTGACAACCCAAAGCATATCAGCCTGAGAGCCCATGCACTGGACAGGTCTCCCAGAACCCACTGAACCAGCAGAAAAGATGTTTATCAAAAAGCCTCCTCCTGCTTTGTTGCAAACCCAGGAAAACTGGCAGATCTCCCAGTAACAGCTTCATTCCAAAAATACAGGGATGTCTTGATGCTTCTTTTCCCAAAGGTCCCAACGCAGAGAACAGCCTCAGGCAAAGGAGCATAGCTTGATGTGGGGTGCCATGTCTACACCCAACCACAAAGACCTTGAAGAATGACTACTGAGACAGCTTTATGCCTGCAGCAGAGGAAGAGCTTTGCTGCAGAAGGGATTTGCAACAGGCTGCTTCTTGTAAGTTTGGCAAAATGCACTTTTTTTTTTTCCCCACAAATAAGCACAGAGCATGCACCTGCCAAATTCACGTCTGCAACACCAGCTTCAGGGGACGATGGCAGCCATTCTGTGGGAGAACAAGCTCAAAAAGCAGGTCCTGATAAACATTCCAGGAAGAGACAGCCACACTTTGAACAGCTCTGTCATGTTTGTCATTCCTAAAGGCAAGTTTCCACTTGCATCCACATGCTGCAGCCTGTAGGTAAGCGGGGCTGGATGCCTAGGAGGGCTGCTGGACTGCCCAGGGCAGGATGGGAACATGACTCAGCTAAAGCACAGAGAAGGACTGAGGTGAGCATGTAGGAACTCAGTTATGTCTCATATTAGAAGACACTGAGAGACCTGAGGCTCTTTAGGCTGGAGAAGAGAAGGCTCAGGGGCATCTTACTAGTGCGTATAAATCTCTGAAGGAAAGGTGCAAAGAGCATAGAGCCAGGCTCTTTTCAGTGGTGCCTAGAGGCAGGGCAAGAGACAATCAACACAACCTGAAACAGAGGAGGGTCTACCTGAACATTAGGAAACACTTTGCTACTGTGGTGACTGAGCGGTGGAGGTGTTGTCAAGTCTTCCTCCTCGGAGATATCCAAAGACATCTGAACATGGTTCTGGGCAACCAGCTCTACGTGGCCCTGCCTGAGCAGAGGACTTGGACAACATGACTTCTACAAGTCACTTCCAACCCCACCCTTCTATGGATATGTCTCAGTCTTCACCCATAATGAATTCTGCAAAGACAACCAGTAGGCTTTTAGACTCACAGAAAAAAACCAAAACCATAGTTTATTAAAATATAAATGGCAATAGTTACCTGCCTACTATTAATTATTTCATATTTGTCATTTCATTATTGTTGCAGTCAAAGGAGAGCGGGGTACCAATTTTCACATTTCTGTCTGACACAGCTGACTCTCCACGTATTTCTTCAAAAAAACCTGCAAATCCACATCCTGAACACATTTCCTGTTTCCTTCACTTAGTGTGTATTACTACTCACTTGTCAGCTCTGCACGAGGAGACATTTATGATATAGCCTTTATTGTAAGTTCAGGAAAATAATACACATTTCTCCTCCAAAGAACGTTAACAGTAAGACTCCCTCATGTTAGGACTTCCTGACTTAAGTATTTTCATCTGAACAAACCCATTCCCAATAACATTGGACTCCACACAGGAGAGATTTGCTTTTTGTGCTTCAATACTTTAGCAAAGGATCTCCACAAAGAAGCACCATTACTGTCTGAAAGGACATTACTCTTAAGGAAGGACAACTCAAAATCAGACACTAGTAAACGAGGTGATAGCAATTACTTGAAAACCATGGCCACCCCTAACAAGACTCTGTACAAGTCGCCTCCTACATCTGCACACTCTGACTCATGAATTAGCATGACAGGATGTTCAGGCAAGCAGCCAGGCTTTAAAAGAAGTAAATTCATAGTGACTCAACTAAAATATTGGGCTGGGTTGGCCCAAGTATGGACCCATACTACATCCAGCAAAGAAAAAAAAAAAGGAAGGCTTTTTAACTCCCATGAAGTCAGGTTTTATATGGCTATAAATGATGATAGTTATCTTTCTCCATGCAGAAAAAGCAATCAGGTGAAATAGAACAGAAATACCAGGATAGAAAAGCTGGTACACATCACTGTGTCATTCCAGCGTATCTCCCCCACAAGCCCATCCTGTTCCTCAGTTGCTAAAATCAGCACTCATTGTACCTCCCATGCAGGAAGCATGGCTGAGGAGCAGGAGACATGCCACCCATGTCCATGGATGCTTCTCCCCATGTTCATTGTATTAGTACTAATGAGGCCCTGCTTGGCTGGAACACAACTGACCCCAGTGTTAAACAACCAGGAGGCACAGAGGGAATGATTCTGTACTCACATCTTACAGTATCCAAACCTGTGGGCACAGACTTATCTTAAGTAGAGAGTGTGCAAACAGGTATGATGTAATGCATTAGTTAAGGAGAGCAGCAAACTGAACTTTGTCCCAATGAATGTGGGTGTCCAATGGTGTGAAAGGTTCATGGTCATGAGAAATTGATGACACTTTGACCCACTCAGCTCTGCTCAAGGAATGGAAGTTTGTTGCAAGCACATCCATCTGCTGCATCCTTTCTGTTTTGAAGGCCTGGGATCCAGGCAGTCCTTAATTCCCTGCTTCTCCTCCCTTGTTTGGTTGTTTAGAAGTCACATAATTCTGCAATTTTAAGTCCTGCTTTCCACTGCAAACTGTCTTTGATGCTCTTGGGAATGTGATTCTTTAGCCAAGAGATTTCCAACCATTTCCATGGTTTCCCTCTCCAGTGCAATCCTTCGGAGGAGAGCTGGCTATTGCTATGGTCAGGCTAGTGAAAGAGAATAGATGGACAGAGCCCTTAGAAGTTGGTCAGTCCAATATAAGAATATAGCCCCCAGCAGAAAAGGGACACACCTCTCCCCCCATACTGTGCTGAGGTGGGTACATAACACAGAGGTCAACCTCCAAGGTGGATTAGAATGCAAAAAGAGGTCCTTGAAAAGAGATGATACTCACAGGAGCTTAAAGTTTGTGATTTGCTACAGTGTAATTCCAATCAGTCACACTGTCAAAGAACACACACTCATATATCATATAGCTAAAGATTTGATCAAAGAGAAAGCACAGTTTAGTCTGAACAGATAATACTGAAGGCAAATCTGGACATCATCTGCTTCCACCGATCTGAAATGCCAAACTGGCTAAGGGTGTAAAGGCTTGGAGCACATTTCCACAGAGAAGGCCAGCTTGAACATAGAACGAAGCATTTATATTATAAAACTTCTGAATTGATTGAACTCAGTCATCACTTACCTTCTCCCACCAGTCACTAGTTTTACAGAAGTAAATTATTTTAAAAGTGGCAATTTGGAAACCTCAGTCTTAGAAGAAAGGTTTAGAGGGAGGAAAAGTGTTGAAGACTAGACACCTGGATTAAATAATAAAACAAAAGAAAGCACCAGTTATGACTGATTCTTCTACCTTTTCATTGAAGATTTGATATAATTAAAGGTAAATTGTAGCTCAATCTCAGCATTTTCTAGTCTGTTCTTTACATGATTTTAGTCAGCTCCTATTGCTGTAGCAACCAAGCATCTTTAGTAGTAAATTATACAATAGATAAATGTCATACGCTTGGTGTAAAAAGTTTCTCAAGGTAATCAGAGTTTAGTGCAGAAGTATAGCATGGTCCTTTCTGGCCTTAAAATCAGTGTAGCATTATTAATTTTAAAAAATCTCTACAGAGTTGCTTCTGTCTTTTTTTTTTTTTCTATAGCTCCTGCTGTCTCTTTTCTGTTAAATTCCTCACATCTCTTGCAATAGCTTTGTTGGGTTTTTTTTTTGCGGGGGGGGTTCTCGATTTGGTGAGGTCATTTTCATATTTTTTTTCAACCAAAGAAACCTCCACCCACTGCCCTAGTTTGAGCCTATTGGAGTTGTCATATCAGTTTGAAAATTCTGTTTCCCTGCCTATATTTTGTTTTTCTCTCTCTGCTTCGTATCAATTTGGTATCCTTTTCATCCTGTGAAGTGTGATGACCTCCAAGGCAGCAGAAAGATGACAATGAAGCTTGGTTAAACCAATGGCTTAGAAACCAGGCCAAGGAGAGCAGAAAGAATTTTTGTTCAACTATAAACTCAAACCACAAAAATTTTATAAGTCACATCAGACATTGTCATTAGAATGCACTAGTGGCACAGTAATTCACATTTGTCTCTATATTTTAATAGACAAATGCTATCAGCCCAAGAATAAAATATTTGATACTCCCTCACTCATGCTGTACAACTCACACCGAGACAGCAGTGGAACTTGTATAATGTGTGAACTGGTAGTCAGGGGTCAACAATGAGCAAGAAGAAGTTTATAGAGATAGAAGCAAAAGAAAAAAGGAGACTTAAGAATCAGTGAATCCCTACTCTGACAAACACAGTACTTAGGCTTTGTGACATGAGAGATGCTTCAGGTAGGGTGTTGAAATTATATCAGCTTCCTAACGGGAAGCACCTTTTCCTTGAGATGGCTGTCAGCTAAGTAGCCCAGCCCTTCCATGTCTTTGGCTCTTGATTTCTGAGACACGCTGTTTGTATAAAGTTTTCTGCAACCTATAAATGCCAGCCGTCTGAATGCATTTTGACGGTGCAAAAAAGCAGGGTTTTTTTTGGAGTAGAGCACTACATGCAGACAAGCTGTGACCACAAATTTCTTCTGCAGGCTCTACTGATGCTTCTTCATCAGCCCTACTGATGCTGGCTGGCATTTTAATTGAGAACCAGGAACTGATGCCTTTCCACATACTGACACAAAGGTCCTGTGGGGAGCAGACAGAAACCCAGTTCTTTGCAAAGACAGGGAATAAAGAATCCAGGTAGGTAAAAGCAAGTTGGCTTTTAATGAATGCCTCCATGAGGTGCTCAGGGACATGGTTTGGTGGCAGATAGGAATGGTTGGACTTGATCCAAGAGGTCTTTTCCAACCTGGTGATTCTATGATTCTATGATTGATTCTACGATTCTATGATTCTATGAACAGCAGGTATGCCTAATATTTTCTAGGACAAAAGATGGAAATATCAGTCCATTTGTCACCACTTGACAATAGCTGAGAAAATCTTTACGTGCCAGCACACCTATTGCCTCCTGCAGCAACTCTCCTTCCACCCTTCAGGCTGTCTCCACTGCAGGAAAACACAAGCAAGGTGCCAAGTTCATCACTAAGGCACTTGCTTTTAGTTTGCTCGAAGCAGAACTAAACAAATACCAACTCCTCTTAGCAGAAGGCTTGCAGAACCATCCGAAATTTCGAAATCACGGCCACGTCCTGCTTCCCATCTAGTGATGCCCTTAGGGGAGGTGTAGCGGGGGAGGTGGAGCAGGGCAGGGATTGGCCCCAGCTCGGAGGAGGCTTCGAGCCTTAAAGCGCCTTCGGGCGGTGGTGAGGGCTCACAGAGGGACTGAGAAGAGTAGACACCATGGCCAGCCCTTGCGTGCTACTGAGCAACAAGATGAAGATGCCTGCCTTGGGGCTGGGCACTTGGCAGGTACCCGGGAGGGCAGGAGGGGGTTGGTCCGGCGGGAAGGCGAAGATGGGGAGGGAGGGGAATTAAAAAAACTTGGAGAAAAAAAAAAGGAAAAGAAGAACTGTGACCGAAAAAGGGGCTCCCGTGGTGTGGTGGAGGCTGCCAGGGAAGCCACATTCCGGAGTAGGGATCCAGAGGGTCGGATTCGCCGCCCTCGCTTTCGCGATCGGAGCCGCTTGTGTAACTGGGCGGGCAGCTGGGGGAGGGACGGGGAGTGGGGGGGAAGGGAGGGATGGAGATAGCAAACAGCGAGGAAAAAAGGGCAAAAGAATAAAATAGGAGCCGAAGGAGGTGGAGAGAGGCAAAAGAAAGAGGAAGGGAAGCAAAAGAAGGAACCACCAGCAAGAAAAGAACGAAAGTGGATTGCAAAAGACAGCCTGGCGCTCGCATCTCGCAGCCGTGGAACTGGGGTCAGTGGCTGGTGGGAGCCCTGAGCCACAAAACTGCCTTGTTGGAGAGGGTTTGGGGAAGGGAAAAGGGGAGAAGTCAGCACTAGGAGCAAATAGCGGGTATAAACAGGTATAAACTGGAGAGGGGCAGATTTAGACGAGACATTAGGAAGAATTTCTTCACCATGAGAGTGGTGAGACAGCGGCACAGGTTGCCCAGGGAATCTGTGGTTGCCCCATCCCTGGAGATGTTCAAGGCCAGGTTGGATGGGGCCTTGGGCAGCCTGATCTAGTGGGATTTCCCTGCCCATGGCAGGAGGATTGGAACTAGATGATCTTTAAGGTCCCTTCCAACCCTAACTATCTTATGATGCTATGATTCCATGGTAAGGGAAAATGATGCTAGGTGTTACTCTGCTGGAAAGGCAGAGTAACAGTAACAGTCAGTCAAAATCCAACTCCTTTCTGCTCTATTCTGTTTGCTGCAAAAACATTGTCTGCCAAAAAAAGTTGTAACTTGGTTTAAATGCAGGTGACAAATTCCAGCAGCAGCTGGAAAGGGCAATTATGTGGAGCTGTTGCCCAGAAGGCCATGGCAAAGCTCATGACTTTATTGGTTTTGCTTTTCAGGCTCCTCCAGGTAAGGTGGAAGAAGTAGTGAAGGTTGCTATTGATACAGGATACCGCCTTTTCGACTGTGCCTACTTCTACCAGAATGAAAATGAGATAGGGAATGCAGTACAGCAAAAGATCAAGGAGGGGGCTGTGAAACGGGAAGACCTCTTCATTGTCACTAAGGTACGAGGATGCAGAATTAGTGAAATTAAATTATGGGACTTAAGTCTGGAATATTTTCTATGTGTTTACTCCATTCCTTTATCTCACCCACTCATATCTGCAATGCTCTTTACCAAAAAGTAAAAACATGTCAACTAAAAAAACTTATGACTTGGACTTTTCACCAGCAAAACCAGAAAATGTTGAGTATAATGAAGTTCTTCCACATACTCTTCATTAAAATATTAGTTTCCATTTGCTTGGCATCATTCAGTATGCACGGGGTAGGTGGGAAGGGAGTTGTCCTCCCAGACAATGAAGGGAGAAGCGTCTATCCCCTGGTCTGGATCGTGGAAGCCGTAGAGTCACAGTCAGGCTTGTTTTCTTCCCACAGTTGTGGAACACGTTTCACGAGAAGTCCCTTGTTAAGGTAGCATGCAAGAAAAGCCTCGCTGCACTGCAACTGGACTACCTTGACCTCTACCTCATGCACTACCCTATGGGATTCAAGGTAGTCTGGCTCTACATTCTCTTTACCTTGCTGGAAACATGGTGTGTTCTCTCTTTCTGTTCTGTGAGCATCTCCATTGGGCAGATGGGTCACGCTGTGGTTCATTTTGGCACTCCTGAACATGATGCTAACAAGCATTCAGTCACTGATTACGTAGTGGCATCTTTCAGTGCATGGATCTATCTTTCCAGCCTGTTGGAGCAAGATAAGTGAGGGTATAAGCCCTGCTAATGAGCCCCCTGACTCTTTGGGGAAGCTGTAACCTACACAGGATGGTGCAGTTTGGGGTCATGGCCACCTGCTGAGCCAGAACAGTTTGAACATCTCACATTATGGAGAGGTTGGCTTGATGTGGAATAACCAACAGTGAAAAATAAAGCAGAGTGCAGAAAGAATGTGCAGCTTTTTTTTTTTTTTCCCCCTAGTCTATGCCCATGTAAAATAAATAAGCGCCCTAAAATAAAGGGGAAGGTGGGAGAGATATCTCTTCCCTCCTGTCTAGATCTGCCTAAGTTACATAATTGCTACTAATCCCCACTCTTTGTATGTGGTGATTGAGTTGTAGAAATATGGCACTCTTCCAAAAGAGAATACTGATGAACACACATGATTCTTAGTTATAACTTGCTTGTTTTGCTACCCGTGATTCCAGTTAGAAGTACCTGTAAACAATAGGAAATGAAACCCTTTTAAAAGTATGTGTATTATCTACATTAAAATAACAGGCTGGTGAAGAACTGCATCCTATGGATGAAAAGGGTATGAGTATCCCCAGTGATACTGACTTTCTGGACACATGGGAGGTAAGTTAATGTTTGCCCTTTTAGCAGGTATCAGCAATAAAGATGGAAAAGAAATTAGGAGAATAGTTTGGCTATGGAAGATTGTTGCACGACACTGTATTTCATGACAAGAATGAGCAGAGCTGCTCTTATCCCTTGTGTTGAGGAGCGAAAGGGGCATGTCTTCAATAAGAAAAAAGTGTATCGGTGTTGTAGGTGCAGTCACTAAAATAATATTTGAATGTACACAATGATAGAACTGAAGCATGGATTAATCCAGGTGTGGCTGTTGATTTAGTGGATGATTCATACAGATACAAAATTCTCACACTTTTCAGTGTTGGGCATTATCATACCAGGCTTCTCATCTTTCCTCTTGGACTGAGATGACTCAGGGTCTCTTCCTGCTACCTGCAGCTCTGTGATGCTACTGCTCTGGGAAATAATTTTCTGTATGATATCAGCTTACAGTTGCAAGAAAGTATTTTAAGGTAACTGAGTTTAAGCTAACATCCTCTGTGCTGTGTTCTGCCAAATCAGAGGTAGTGTCCTGGCACAGGAAGAAGTGGAGGGGCCTCTCTTGCTTTTTAGCTCTGATAAAGTGACCCCCAAAGAAGCCAAAGCAAAAGATTTTTCTTCCCATTACAAAAGCATTGACCAAGCTATTCCTCTTATATTGCTTTCTGATCTGCAATTGGACATAAAGCATACAGGTAATACAACGCAAAAAGGTTATTGTTTTCTTTTTTAATTGGAGATACTATTGTTTAATCTAGTGTGGGTTGTTTGTTGGTTTGGCACAAGCTTTAGGGAAATAAAATAGTGTGGTTGACAGTAATACCACCTCATAAATATGTGTTGGTTGTCTTTACTCATTAGGCTATGGAAGAGCTGGTGGACTGTGGTCTGGTAAAAGCCATTGGAATCTCCAATTTTAACCATGAGCAGATTGAAAGACTCTTGAACAAGCCAGGACTGAAATACAAGCCGGTAAATAACCAGGTAAGATTTTTATTTCCATTAATGTCAACTAAGCTTAGAATATTCCTAAATATATTCTTGTGACGCTTCAGCTCTAAAACTTCTGCCATGACTTTTGAATAGCTTTGGTGCCATATAAAGATCTTGCAAAGCACTAGGTATCTCTTGTTATCTGAAAGTCTCTTCAAAGTACTGCCTGCAACAGGCAAGGCTTTGCTGTGGTGTCAGTGCTGGTGGTTTTTAGCTGACAGGGATCCCAACAAGAAAGTTTTTGTAGACTTGGGTGTATTGTGCATTGTTGTAGTGGAGATTTGAGAGTGAAACCATGCAAACCAGTATGGATTATTCATATTACAGTAATATGAAACAGATGATAAGAAGATTTCTTTCTTAGACCTTGGAAAGCAGTGAAAATATCCATTACCTTGTATGTATAAAATTTGTGAATTTCTGCTACATGTCATCTTTCACACTGCCTGTTTCACAGCCCAAGTTGCCACAAAGCTTGGATAACCAGCAAAATCCACACTGCAAGCTGCTGCACAGGCATGAGAATGTACCGGAATGCTCTGTACTGATTCATTAGAAGTATTTATCTTTCAACATAAAATAAACTGTTTCACTAAACTTCATTTTAAAAAGAGGGTTGAAGTATACAGTTACATAAAAAATTCTCACCACATACCTCATGATTGAAATCAAAGGACAGCTGACTTTCTTCCATGTGTGACTACTTTGTACTTAGCTGAGTGTGCTGAATGCCTATCTCTGCCAGCTTGGGAACAGCCAAGGAAATCCCCACTCTGTGTCCTGGGCTTGGGGCTAGTGTGTGCACTGGCCAGGCTTAGCAGAAAGGAGTCACAGGTCTTGGAAATATTTTAATTAGGTTTATAATTTCTAGTGGGAACAGACCCCAACTACTGCAATGTTAAAAGCTGCCCCAACTTCAACACCTTAAAGAACTTCAGGCTCTGACTCCAGTTTGATTCTCCATGAGTGTGCCTATGCCCAACACTGTCATTACAGCAGTTGCTTACTCTAGCTGAGGTCTAAATAAACTACTGTACGTGGATTTCATGTCACCATGCCTGATAGCAAAGCTATGGTCAGGAATGCGCATGGTGCCTTGTTTTGCAGTGTGGACATATCCCTGTGGTCATACTATGGCTTGTGGCAAGTTCAGTAGCATCCCCATGTAGGCTTCTATTGTTTCCACGTAAGGGACATCTTGCCCAAATGTCTGATCAGAACATGATCTGAGCTAACCTAGGGGTGTCCGACTCTCCGGGCTTCTTCAAGAGTCGGGGAGACTCCTTAAGGAGAGATTGGGTGACTCACAGCAAAAATTAAAAGGCAGGAATTCTGAGCTGTCCCTCTGCAGATACAGTCTTGCTCTCCAGCAGTCCAGGAAGACAGACTTCCTTGATTCCTGATGCAGAAAGCACTTTCACTCTTCCTCTCTTCCTTACTAGCTTCATCTGTAGCATGAGGGAGTCCTATTCTCTGTGCCAGGCCTCTAGACATTGCTGTGACTTGTGTGACTTTTTTATAAGATAAATTTCAGTCATGATATTTTTTCTTCATGTTTTCTGTGACCCAACAGAAATTAAAAAGTTAGTTATACTCTGGAACTCAGTGCGGTCTGCCTCTCTTTCAACCATCGTGTTTCTGTGCTTGCAGATTGAATGTCACCCATACCTAACTCAGGAGAAGCTGATCAAGTACTGTCAATCCAAAGGGATTGCTGTGACAGCATACAGCCCCCTTGGCTCTCCAAACCGCCCATGGTAAGAAAACATTGCAGCCTTTCTGTATGAAAAACAAAGCATTTGCAACTTGAATCTTTGAGTTGATTCAAATAATACAGGTATAACAAGAAAAGTGCTGCTGCTTTGTTGCAAATTATTTCACACAAACAACAGGCTTCCTGTAGGGCAGCTAATACATTTCTACCATCAATATCCTAGCTTTTGTTTTTAATAGGGCCAAGCCAGGGGAACCTATGCTGCTGGAGGACCCCAGGATTAAAGAGATTGCAGCTAGACACCATAAAACCCCTGCTCAGGTATGTGGTATTGTCAGGGCAAACTTTTTCCTCCTCAGACAATTTTACAAATAGTGGATGTCACCTTCTCTAGACATACAGCATAATGAAGTTGAACTGCACTTGACTCTTCATACTGCCTCAGTTCTTGCCTGCATTTGCATGAATTAGCAGGTATTTTCTAAAAGGTCCTGAGTGCTGAACTTTGTGGGGGCTGATCAGCAGTGGTATATGCTTACCTCAGGTGTCCCCTTTCCTAGGGAGATGTCTTCTGCTCCCAGAGAGAAGCGCTTGATCCCCGAGAACCTTTTTGCTCTGAGATTTACTTAGAAATCATCAAACCAACTTGTTACTGCTTTCTCCAGCTAAGTTAGCTGAGTTATTCTTCAGAGAAGCCCTGTGATTTTCAGACTTATTTGATTGATTCCTGCTTGCTTGTGTTCACAAAGAATCATTGAAAGCAGCTTGATTAATAAAGATGAATTTTTTTCTTTGTTATCTGCTAGTCAGGCAAATGAGTTCATGGCCAGGTTACACAGAAAGTGCACTTCAAACAAACCCACATGTTCACAAGCAATCACCATAGACGTATTTTAAAGCAGGCAGAACAGGATAAAAAATTGTACGCAACAATCCTCTTTTGAGGGGGGAGATTTTAACGTCCATAAATATGGTTTTCCTTTTAAGAACTTCAAAAAGCTTAGCCTAGGTGAGGTACTTACCCATGAGACCAAAGTAATCTACAGTATCATTATGCTCCTTTGGTCTGAGTATTCACATAATATGAGCCAGAAGCAGCATCATATCTGCTTCCCTCTCCCTCCCTGCTTACACTAAATGAAAACAAACCTAATTCTGGAGAAGCCAGGATGTGAAAACAATACAGGCCAGAAAAAAAATTAGTTTGTTAGTAGACTGCAAGCAGAAGCTAGCACATCAAATTTGTGTGTGCACATTGGTAGAGTCTTCCAAAGTGTGAACATAGTTGTAGGAAAAGAAATTGGTTTGTACATGGGGGGAAAAAAAGAGTAAAAGAATACAAAATGTATTTGAATGGATTTCTTGGTACTCCTGTGTTCATGCTCCTCCTTGCCCTTTCCTAGGTGCTGATCCGATTCCTTATCCAAAGAGACGTGATTGTCATTCCCAAGTCTGACAAACCCCAGCGTGTTCAGGAAAACATCAAGGTGAAGTTTCCACTAAGACCGTTGCCAACTTTTTACAAAGGATATGCACCCACACCGATAACTCCTCTGCATTTCCAAGCAGAATCTAAGAGGCACCAGAAGTGAAACACAGAGAGATGTAAAGATTGGGGCTCAGTGCTACCTAACCTTCTGCCCCTGTTCTCTAGGGAAAAGCGAGGAGAGAAATGGGTTACAGCAGAGTGGGCCGAGCTCTGCTGCTCTGGAAGGGGAATATAGTTTTGTGTTTGCCATCTGGGAGATGCTAAGTGAGCCCCTCTTTAAGGGGTTAAAGAGCAAATGGTAAATACCAAACCAATTATGGTTTATATCTCACTTTGAGGCTGTGGTTCCCCTTGGCAGGGAGGCTTAGCTGGAGGCTTACTCATAAGGCCTGGCATCTTAGATGATCTCCCTCTGAGCTACTTTCAATTCACGCCGCTAACTTTTGGACTTATTTCTCCTTTGAACAACCAGCAAGAATTCTTAGATGACTGATGAACTGTGAGGCAACTGTTTGCAGTTGGTACCCCCTGGTCCTCTGTAGTAGCAGAAATACTTATTGCTATTTCCAGTATTTGTGATGCATTGAGTAATTCATCTTTAGCACCTTAAGTTTTCTTTCTGTGCATTACAACACAAACTGCAGTGGTGCATTCAACCACCCGGACCTGTAAAACATTGCTATGAACAGCATGTCAGAAGAAAAAGGGCTGTCTTGATTACTTCAAGGTTAAATTGGTATTTGGCTGAGAAATTAGAGGATTTATTAACTGTGGATGCAGTATGTTCCTACCTCAAGCCATAAATGCATGGATCACACTTAATACCTAATGATTCTGTAAGTGTTACTAAGGTTCCTTTCTTTTTCCTTCCTGGTAGGTTTTTGACTTTGAACTGTCTGAAAAGGAGATGGATGTCATCCTCAGCTTTAACAGGAACTGGAGGGCAGTTCCAGTACTCCAGTATGTTCCTTATCCTTATTATCCATTAGGTTTATCTCCAGCATGGATCTGCTGGAGGGTAGGGAGGCTCTGCAAAGGGATCTGAACAGACTCGAATGCTGGGCTGAGACCAATGGCAATGAGGTTTAACAAGGTCAAATGCCGGGTCCTGCACTTGGGGCACAATAACCCTATGCAGTGCTACAGACTAGGAGAAGTCAGGCTAGAAAGCTGCCTGGAGGAAAAGGACCTGTGTGTGCTGGTTGACAGCCAACTGAACATGAGCCAGCAGTGTGTCCAAGTGGCCAAGAAGGTCAATGGCATCTTGGCTTGTATCAGAAACGGTGTGACGAGCAGGTCCAGGGAGGTTATTCTCCCTCTGCACTCGGCACTGGTGAGACCGCACCCTGAGTA
This sequence comes from Cuculus canorus, assembly GCF_017976375.1. NCBI lineage: Eukaryota > Metazoa > Chordata > Aves > Cuculiformes > Cuculidae > Cuculus > Cuculus canorus. Next base: position 141,084,233 of record NC_071401.1, read on the forward strand.
CTGTGTTTAGTTCTGGGCCCCTCACCACAAGAAGGATGTTGAGGCTCTGGATTGTGTCCACAGAAGAGCAACAAAGCTGGAGAACAAGTCTTATGAGGGGCGGCTGAGACAGCTGGGGTTGTTTAGCCTGGAGAAGAGGAGGCTGAGGGGAGACCTTATTGCTCTCTACAACTACCTGAAAGAAGGTTGTGGAGAGGAGGGGGCTGGCCTCTTCTCCCAAGTGGCAGGGGGGACAGGACAAGGGGGAATAGCTTCAAGCTCTGTCAGGGGAGGTTCAGGCTTGACATCAGGAAAAAGTTTTTCACGGAAAGGGTCATTGGGCACTGGAATAGGCTGCCCAGGGAGGTGGTTGAGTCCTCTTCCCTGGAGGTGTTTAGGGGATGGGTGGATGGGGTGCTGAGTGGCATGGTTTAGGGACTGTTAGGAACGGTTGGACTCGACGACCCAGTGGGTCCCTTCCAACGTAGTCATTCTATGATTCTATCTGTATTTTCTTCTCCCTTATCTTGAAAACATACATCACCAAAACCAGAGAGATCTCGTGTCTTAAACCCTGGAGCCCAAGTAATGAAACGTGTCCTGGAACTGCCATGAGGAGGGAGATTCACTTGGGGTATTCCCTTCAGCATCTTGGTGTTGCACATTCTTGTTCAGAAGCCTGTGTTCAAATTAATGGCAGCAGCAAAATTTGAGTACCTTGGAAGTAGGGGAGGGAGACTGCAATAGGGAAATGCTGCTGAAGATACTTTCTACATTACTTAAATAACTAGTTCTTTCTCTTCCCAGGGCTGTCAATCACAAGGACTACCCATTCAAAGCAGAATATTAATGCCAGCAGTTTCTGTGAGGCCTCCATGTAAGTTCTTCCAGATTAGAAGATGTGCTCTGTAGCTTGGTCTTGATTTCTTCGTCTGTACTTGACAATGATTATGAGCCGTTATTTCTCCTCTTTTCTAGGAGACCACCACTAGCTGGTATAAGAATACATCAATAGAGATGGATCTTTTTCAAAGTAGAAATCTGGTTTTGATTAAACAGTAACGAGACAGTGTCTCTTCATTTCCGTTTTTACTTGTCTTCCTTAATCAAAGATGTGTTTAAAAAAACACTGTGGTTACTCACAAAAATTTTTATATGTTATTTCCAGTGTGGTCCTTTACATTGGCTCACTAGTTGCTGTCAAGGAATGCTCTTTTAAATGAGTTTGCTTTTAATATAGTAGTGATTTTTATATTGTCTATCTCTAATGCTTTAAAATTTTCTATGAATAAAGTTTGAATGACAACAAAACGTTCAATTAAATGTTTAAATTATTTCATACAATTAGTTATAAAAACATGCCTGGATTCTGGATTTTTTTTTTCTAAATTTTCTAGAGATAGAAATAGTTTCTGTGCTTTGTGTACAAGGACAGTACATATAGACTACTTCGTGGCTTATGCATCAAGTAGTCTCATGCTCTAGCTAGAACCTAAAGAACAAAGTGGTATCTATTAATCCACATAGCCCTCCCTCTGGACAACTAGAAATTGTACGCTTGTGTCATGAGAGGTCAAAAGGTGAAGACAGCATCATATGGAGTCATAGTACACATCAAAATCTGTCCAGCTGAAGACAAGGGCTACCTATGAACTGACTTGCTCTGGCAGCACTCAGAATAATACATCCTGCCTAGTGTTGGCTTTATTTAAAGAAAACACAAAAGCTTTTATTTAAAAATACCAAAGCAAAATTTAAGGCGGACCCACAGTTGCTTGAGAGTAGTCTTAGGTGGTTAAAGCTAAGCCAAAGCAAAAGCAGGCTTGAAAGAGGCTGTTTTGTGGCATTCTGTACTCTGGCAATTGAAAGTCTGGTGACGATGCTGAATGATCTGCAGGAAAGTGTCATCAGAAGCCAAGATGACAACCTAGTATCATCTAAAAAATCATCAACTCATTATGGTATCAATATGCCAAAAAAACAGCACTGCTGAGTCAACCACCAGGACTTGTCTTAGACAAATTCTGCCAGGAGGTGGTGCCAGTTGGTGGGAAAAGCCATCACTGCAGCACATTACAGTATTTCCTAAAAGTAAAATCGACTGCGCAGTGCGCTTCCATGCTCTTGGAAAAGGCAATAACTAGGGGCAAAAGAAACTTAACGACATTAAAAAGGGAAAGTATTACTTCAGCAAAGCTTGTAGAGAAATGTAGCAACACAGTCAGTCAGTGCGAGGCAGAACAGGCACATTTTCAAGCATACTAGCTCTTTCCAGGTTAAATTAGGCAGCATCCAATTATTTCTCCCCTGGTAGCTCAGAATGCTGTGTGTGCTGCAGCCTTCCTGGTGCTTCCCGTGGAGATGGCAGCAGCTTGGGGGAGCTCTTTTGGATTTCTGTGACTTGGTGAGAGCATGCTGTGCTGCCATTAGAGCATAAATGAAGAGGCTAGGAGGAGGACAATAGGAAAGCCAGCAGCTTCCCATGCTTGGTCCCCGTGATCATCCAAACCTGGAAGCACATCCAACTGGGGCAGACAGAAGAAACACAATGGCTCTCGGAAAGCTGATGGCTGCGCCACTGGGTCAGTACCCACTTCATTGAGCATGCTGACTTCTGGGTGATGCGCAGCTCCAGTACTGATAGGGATGACAAGTTAGAATTCTTTTACCTTAACAATACGTACTTTAAAGCTGATGATGTAACAACTCGGTTGTCTGCTGTAGGATAGTACATCAGAAGAGATATCCTTCAAGGTTCTTTGCAATGATGCCTATTTTACACAGCCTTAGCATGATTCCTGTCTCAGTTACAACTGTCTCGTTCCTACTCATTAACAAACAGGGGGCTGCTGATGGAAATATTCCATTTATTGTGGATGCAGATTCAGAATACATTGTTTGAACAAATCATTTTTATTGCAGCTATCAAGTGTATTTGAAAGACTCAGAGGATTGTTTACAAAACCCCCAAACAAAAACCATGACAGCTCACAGACAATGTCAGGCACGGTTTCACCCCTAGAGATAACTATGTGCATCTCTCTATGTAAACAAGATGTTTCAGCCAAGCAGGGAGTTCATCGTTGTGTTGAAATACTATATAATATTATTCTTCTTTAGGAAGAAGTCAGATGCTGTGTGAGATGGAAGGCGAAAAGGGAGGGAGCTCCTGGCAGTTCTGATGCACAACAAAGCTGTTAACAAAATGCTCAGGGGCTACTTCAGTTGCTCAGTTTATGCCACCCATACATTGTAGGATGTAAAAGCTAAATTGTATGGCATGTAAATTCAAACCAAGCTGACGTCTTATAGCAACGCGTTTACTATGTACAAATGAAAACATCTGTAAATAAAATACTTGGGAGAGAGAGTTAAAAACAAACACTATAAAGATAGCGGTTTACTTCATTTTAGGTGGTCTTAGTGTACGGCACTGATGGATGGCAAGATTTAGTGTACAGTCATTTGAAACAAGCTCCAAGTATGTTTAGGTTTTTTTTTTTCTTTTTAATTATGGTAGTTTTACATAAATTAAACTACAACTTTTTATACAAGTGACCTATTTTTGATCCTTAATACCCTTACCTTTTCCTCTTTAAAAACTATAACTTTCTTTTTAATTACCCAATAATGGGCAACTGACATTTAAATTTTTTTAATACTTATCTCACCATACCTTTAATGGCAATTATGAAATCTTACTATAGAATAGTGTGTGATTTTGTCTTTATTTTTTTAAGCTGTGATATTGGCTAATTATGTATGTTTATTACTAAATATAATACTCTAGCAAGTATTAAAGCATTCTACCATTAGTAGTGCCTTTAGGCTAACCTTTGTAAAGCTATGTGTATATATATTCTAAATTGCATTCAATTACTAGTTACTAGCAACAAAAAGAAATATCAGTACCGCTGTCAGCTAACATAATCATCCAAATTTAGGTATTAACTTAAACTAGAATGGAAAAGTTGATACTCAAAAAAAGTATAAAACAAAAAATTGAAACACATATTGATGCAGTATTTTTCATGACATGGGCAACTCACAGGAAATATTACATTGTCAACTAAAGATATTTCTTCCATGCCTTAGTCTAAAGTGCAGAAAGAAAGACTTCTGAATTACGAAAGTAACCATTGTTTTTATAGGTTTACTGCACACCTTTCTTAAGAAACTTCACTTTTACACGCATTTTGGGTTGATGTCTTATGCCAGTTGAAATCACTATTCAGACACATAGTTAGTCATGTCTATCAGTAGGAGAGTCTATATATTTCACAGCATGGGTTTCTTTAGGAATAAAGGCTCTTGTGCAAAGGCAGTACTATTATGATGAATGTCTAGACTGATTATTAAATACAGTGCTAATATACATGGTTTTAACTGGGGTAATGCAAAAAGACATTTTGGTAAATAAACATAAATATAAAAAGAACAATTTAGCACTTTTTCCTTTTTTTTTTCCCCAACTGATTGTTCCAGCGTCTTTAGTGGCCTTCTATGGTTCTTTCTCAAACTGTCTCAAACCTGCTGAGAGAGATAAAGATTAAAGATGTCTTGAAATAACCTCAACGCATCTCTACAATAGAGAAGGCATGGCTCTAGATTAACAGACTTCATGCAAGAAGGCAGACACAAGCTGGATGCTGCTGTGCTCACGTACTGTGATCACTCAATGGCGGTCCACAAGAGGACAAGCAGGAACTCACCTCTCTCATCTCCAACAGCCCCAGTAAGCAGCTCAGGGAGAACTAAAGAGCTTCCCACACAGAAACACAGTGAGTGCTCTACCCAGCACTCTCCTGCCTCACTGCTCCCCAGCCACATGTGGGTGGCTGCCATGCTAAAGCAGGCTGTGCTGCGATGCTCAGCACACACACTCCAAGTCCATGGCAAGACTGAAAGCCATCTGCTGGAACCCTCCTCCTGCAACCCCTTTGCTGAAGCCCTCATCTTCATACAGCCTTAGAGAAGAGGCTCAGCAGTGTCTGCTTCTGGGGGCAACAAGCAAGAATACCAACATCTTCCATGGGAACTGAGCTGTGCTAATGCTGAGCAAGCCTGAAAAACCTTCTCCTAACACCTTGGTTTAAAAAACAAAAAGAAGATAATTTTATTTTGCACAACTGCAAACTGGGAAGTCTACAAGCATACCATATCTCTGGCTTCACATACAAATGTGAAGAAGAATGTGTACGCATATTAATGCACAGAAAACAAGAAGGTTTTCTATATTTGATCATTTCATTCCTAGTGAAGAGTCAAAGGATGTCTCAAGGCATTTGAAAGCTATTGAATTGATCAGTGAACTTCCCCACTGGTCCTTAGGCACATATTTCCTTTAATTGTTTTTATTTGGACTGTTTTATATTAAAATAAAAGTTAAAAAAAAAAGCTAGGAGAGTAATTTTGCCATTTTCTTTCTGTACAATGTGGTTCTGTTTCCCAAACTAGTAGTTTCAAAATGACAGTAGTAAGACTCTTTTTGCCTTGAGAAGACATTAATGTGTAGCTCCAGCAAAAGCAGTGCTGCGACTGAGTGTGCATACTCCAGTTCAGTCTGAGTATGCAGGAGAACAAGAGATCCACAACCAGCCCCAGGAACTCTAAAAAATTGACACTGCTGAATTGAAACAGGCTTCACTATTACCCAGATGCAGGGTTCTTTCTCAATAGTACTGAAGTCTTTCATTTCTGCTCAAATACTGCTGCTGCAACAGCCTTGTTTTGGAGTTTAGAATCATAGGCTCTAAAAAGCCTTTAAGACCATTGAGTCCAACCCTTAACCTAACACTGCCAAGTCCACCACTCAATCATGGCCCTTTACCACCATATCTACACATCTTTTAAATACTTCCAGGGATGTTGACTCAACCAGTTCCCTAGGCAGCCTGTTCCAATGCTTGACAATCCTTTCAGTGAAGATATTTTTCCTAATATCCAGGCTAAACCTTGTCTGCTGTACCTTCAGGCCATTTCCTCTCACTTGTCACTTGGGAGAAAGACCAACACCCACCTTGCTACAACCTCCTTTCAGGTGGCTGTAGGGAACAATAAGGTCTCCGTAGAGCCTTCTTTTCTCCAAACTAAACAACCCCAGGTTCCCTCAGCTGCTCCTCATAAGACTTGTGCTCTAGACTCTTCCCTAGCTTTGTTGCCCTTCTGTGGACGCACTCCAGCACCTTAACGTATATCTCCTAGTGAGGGACCCAAAACTGAACAAAATATGCAATTTACCCTCCTCACTAATGAAAGGCACATCCATTCTTCTTGCAGCCTTTAAAAGAGCCTTCCCCAGATGTCTTGCATTTGCTGTAATTAGTTAAATGACCATCTCATTCCTCAGACCTCACACAGCTTAATGAAGCTCTCCAGCTACAGCAATCACATTATGCTTGTCACTTCAAAAAAACTTTGCAAACATGGCTGGTAAACTGTTAGTCCTCAGTCATCTAGCAAGCTGATTTAGACATGTTTCTCAAACATTGATGTTTTGATGATATTGCATTGGAGCTTTTGAAAGGCAAAAAGGGTTTTTTTTTTTGGCATCAACAGCAACAGATGTAGAATTTTAAACCAGATATGCCTGTACAAAAATGTGGCTAAGTTTTCTATTTCATTTGCAGGTGTAGTATTAGAATTACTTACCATTAGTCTCTGTTTTTTTCCCCAAAGCTGATACCTGTTTGAAAAATTAATAACCCAATATTAAAGCTGAATATAGGAAAATAGCTATTTATAACAAGAAAAAAAGATCAATCCCATGCAAAGGATAGATTTCCACAAACAGTACAGCTATACCAGATAAGAATATAAAAGTTACACACTGTCTATGACTCTCTGTGCCTTGTTGTACTTTCTTTTATAGTTAAAAAGGCAGGTTAGTACCAGAAGACATGTAAAGGCCTAATTCCAGCTGACTGACTGTATGAAGGCAAATGGCACTTTCCCCCTAGAAAGCCTTGTACAGAGATATCCTTTTAACAATGCACTGAAGTGTTACCTTAGAAGAAGAAGCAGCTGACTTTTCAACTGACTGCTTCTCCCAGAGATTACGTTTGCCGGATACATCTCCTGGTTTTAAATCCTGTATTTTTCAATTGTCAGAGAACAGAAACCACCATTAGTTCATGTTTATTTTAATCAGATAAAGTTAGAAAGTTTAAAAGAAAAAGTTCTTCCTCAGAAGAAAAGTCAAGGAGCATACACAGTGGTAAATATTACATTATCTATCAATTATTAAGCTATTTAGAATGACACTTCACATAATCACTCCTCAAATATGCATGTTTTATGACAAAATCCAATCCTGCTTCTTCTATTTATTATTGCAGAGATTGGCCATAGCTTCTTATGATCATCCTCAGGAGTATGGTGAAAAGTTACTGCATCACAGTTTTTTAAGAAAGACAATTCCAATTTTTGTGGAAAAAAAAAATCAGAAATAGTGTTTGTATTAGGGAGGAACTCAGAAGTAGCTTGCCTCAGTTATTTTAGATCAGAATCAAAATATTTCATTAAAAATGCAGAAAATACGGAGTAGGATTTCTAATACAACAGAAAAGCAGATCCTCCTCTGCATTCTTAGTTCTAGGTTTCAGGATTTAACACTGTAATCACTCACATCCATTTAAATTTCCATTGCATCCTTAAAAATCTTAGCATATACCAATTACCGGCCTGATGGAAAAATAAAAGTTGAGGTACGGTCATTAAAAAAACAATAATATTCTCTGTAAGTGAGTGTATATGGAGGTTTTAAGCAATACTCAATAAAAATGTCAAGCTGCTTTTGGAGGAGAAGCAGGGCTACAAACCAAGACAACATACGCTAGTCTTACTAGTAGCAATGCACCTGCTTAGAAGCAGATGGATTGGTATCTACCTCTGTGGTAGGCAACCAGAAGTCTCTTGAAACAATTTTGGACATAAGCACACTCCATTTCAAAAGTGTTCTAAGTCCTAGATGGTTTGGGATCTTGTTCTTGCCATCCATATATTGGTAGTTTTCTGCACATGAAAATTTCTAGCTTGAGGTAGAAAAATGCCCAATGATGAACAGAAATGTGATTTCTGCAAGAAGTATTTGCATTCAACAGAAATGTTCTAGAATTGATCATAATTTAGAACCAAAGAGGTTTCCTGATGTTTATAAGTCAATTCTGTAATTCAAAAAGTGAGTTTAGCAGTAACAGAGAAAGGAAGGAAGAAAATGGCAGAATTGCAGTGGACCTTATCACAAAAACACTTGCAGTGGACATTATCACAAAACCGCTTCCATAATCCTGACATTATTTGGGAGCTGTGATTTAGGTTCACCATAAAACTACTTGAAATCTTTCCTCCCTCTTCTTTTAACTGAATGTTGTTCCAAAAGCCACAAGAATCTTGATTGTCACAAAAGCTTTGAATGATTCCTATTTTGGTGGACATGATGGGTGTAGGAAGTTTGCTAACTAAGGAATTCTAGGTTTCCCTTTCATTTTTCCTGGTAAAGAAAGTAAAAATCACACATCACAGACGTCTATCACTCATTACAGTCAATTATAAGCAGGTTTACCTGACCAACTTAGCAAACAGACCCCCAAAGAAGAAGAATAGGGGGAGGGCAGGCTCCTTCAAGCAGATATATGTAAAGAAGAGAGAACAATCTATTGAGAAAGAGGGAAATGAAGACATAGATAGAAACAGTTTATCGAGGGCAAAACAAGCGGTTAGTTTTACATTCTCTAAAAGATGCAACATGTAAGTCAGAGTCGAATATCTGAAGGCAGATTCTGCCCCGCTTTTCAGCTTTTGTGATTAAATACAGGAAACACAATTACTTGTTTTTACATTAGTGTCCTCAAGGACACTATCTCCATGTAGCTACCAGTAAATACTGACATTACAGACAACGCTGTAAATTTCAAGCTCCTCTTTGGGACAAAGAGGGGCATGAATTAAAAAAAACATCTGTCAAGCTCCACGTTTCAGAAAAGTCGAGTGGACAGGCAGAAAAATGCTACACAAGGATATGGGAAGAAATGGATTTTTTTACTAAAATCCCAAAGTTGAACTATTAAAACCATGAGTGATGCCCTGCCATTATCCAATATGGACACCTACAGATACAGTTCCTCATCCCGCCCCTTCCCTACAATTAGCTGTTTCTGCTCCTTCCCACATCCATACTGCTGCTTACCACATGCCCAGCTCATTACAGAGCATCTTCTGCTCTGATTCTCACTGAAGTAAGGGTTGTGCTAAAGGGCCTTCATTAGAAATGACGTTTAGGCTCTCAAAAGATTAAAGTATTTCAGTTGTGTTTAAAAATATCCTTGAAAGATTTTTACAGGGCAAGGGCCAAAGCGAAAGTGTTTCATGCAGATCTATGGCTGGTAATTTCTAAATTAATGACAGGCCTCTCACAGGTGTTAAATTAACATCCTTCTCTACTAGATAAGTGCTTCTTTGAGCAGTGTCTTTTATAAGCACCCCTAAGGTTTAAAGAGAGGACTGCCTTGTTTCATCCCTGCTTTTCTGGCTACCCAGGAGTCAGCAGCCAGAGGGCCTCTGTGAGCTTCCAAGAGAGGGCATGCAGCAAGGTTCCTCCAAAGACCATCAGATAGTTGAGGAAAAAACACCACAACCTTTGGCCCAGAAGACAAACCACTTTCTGAAGAGATGGTTGTTGCAGGTTTACTTACAGAAGGTTTTGGAGTAGGTGATTTGTTGCTCTCTGGGGTCTTGGTTAACCACTCATTGATACGACTGGAGACACCAACCTTCAGTCCAGCAGTTTCCTGCAAAATAATAAAATCTAATCAGAAGACTTTCAGAATAGCTTTTGCTGTGTTTTCTGTGGTTTAGATTTTAAAACAAAGCTAAGCCTGAGTTTAATATGGTGGTCCTCACCGAGACTACGGTGAGCTAAGAGTCATCCTGTGTGGTCTGAATTGTCATATTGACCCTATGGTCATATTGTCCCTGTGAACTACAGAGCACTACTATCCTCTAGTTTTCAATAATGACAAAAGTGGGCTGACAAAATAATTTACACTTTTGTGCTAACCCAGAAATAACCATTGGTCTTGCTGTTTCATAACCCCAAATTCCAAGGAGAAAAAATCTTTAGCCTAAAAGAAGAGACACTAGTCTAAGTTTATATTTTTGTTTTGTTAAATGATTTTTTTCCAACAAAGCACGCGATAGAGCTAAGTGGCTTGAAATTTAAACCATTAAAATAAATCTTTAAAATGTTAGGACATTTGTTTGTTCAAATCAGATTACTGAAATTTCATGTCTGTCTGTAATAACACCCTTCAATCCATAGCTAAGTTTTTTGGCTATGATAAATGCTCACTAACTCACATCAATTTATAGACAGGAAATGCTGCCTTAAGGATTTACATAGAAAAGATGAAAATCCCACAAATAGTTCCATGCATTATCTATAAAATGTCATTATTATCATGCTTATTTGATCCTCCTCTGCCTCGCAAAAGAATCTTTCCCAACGCAAAGAATTTCTTTGTACTCTGCTTGAACTACCCAGCTATATTTGTCTAAGATATCTGATGTGGCTCTGGAATGTCTCATAACTTAGCTCAGTATGTCACTAAATTCTTCTGCTATATTCAATTTTGCAGCTTTACAATTTTGTGGGTTTTTGAGGACCTTAAGATCCATTGGGATATTCTTCACCAGTGATGTCAACAGGAGCAGCTGGCCTTACTCATAAGAACATGAATGGCAAGGTCAGGTCCACAATATAATTTTTATAATCAGTATGTAAAACTAAGCACTTACCTTATTTGGTGTTCCTGTCCCAGAAGGTGATGAAAAAACATTCCCTTTCTCCCACATGCTCTTGATATTACGGACACCTTCAGCCGGAACAGGAAGGTCAGAGGCTGCTGGCTTAGCTGGTCTTGCAGCCTTTGTGCCCTGCAGAAGAATAAAGGCCAGTTGGTGTTTGGCATCAACAGCTGGAGTTGCAGGGGAGTTTGACTCTGGGGCAATGACGGTGAATGCAACAACTGTAAATTGTTCTAGCGATGATCTCTTGTGAAGATCAAGAGATGCCACCAAAGGCTCTCTTCGTTTACATTTGTAGTTGCATCCTTGACATGACTGGATATGAAAAACTACTGTAATCACTTTGATTTTTATATTTGTTACATTTCTAAAGCTCACAAACCCCATAGCTTTACACTCAACTGCTCCAAGGCTTTCACTTCTCCTCTTTCAAGTTCCAGCACCTACATCCTGAAAGCATGGCTCTTTCAAGGGCAGAGCTAAGGAATACCTTGCATGGAGGCAGGGGAGAAAGGCTGCGCCTCTGTTAATTGATCTGTAATTGCTAAAGTTGCCTTTAAGTTAAAGGAAAATAAAGTCCAACAAATTAATACCTCAAGGGAGTACCATGCTTAAACTCTATTTGTGATTAAAAAAAAATGAGAAAAAAATCCAGCCAGGAATGAAGAAGTGCTAGAAATTAATCTCAGCTATCGAGATAATACCCTTTTCCATACTATTCTAGTCCCTGTTCTTACTAACTCAGTCCAGTTGGCCTGGTATATTAACCAGTAGCTTTCACATTGCCTGAACTCACTGATTTATAAAGACAGCTAAAAAGCCCAAAACAAAATGAGAAAAATGAAACACCTATATCTTCTTGGACTATGGATAGAAAAAGTCCTCAATTCTGCCTTCAAGGCACATTGTTAGACACTACCTGTCAAAATCACGTGGGCTTAAATTCTGCATTTTATTTTTTATTCTGTTTTTCCTTTGTCACTACTTAACTTCCTTAAGTTCATTATAGTATCTTTCTTTGCCAAGGAACTTCACTCTGAAGTGGCAGCTAGCAACATAGGCCCGGTTCCTTTATCTCCTAAACAAGCTGGTAAGTCAACTTTGCTCAGCGTGACTGTCATGATTCTCTGCTGATAGTACTCTCATCAGCAAACAAGACGGTAGAACTGTTACTCAAGAGATGCTGAGTCCTTCAAGAGCTATTCCAAGATTACAAAGCCGACAGAGTAAATTGTAGTATATGAGGGAAGACACAAATCTGTATGTTGGTTGTAGGTGTGCCCTGAGCATTTTATTCTTGAAGTCACGTTAAAAAAAAGTGCGTGAACAAAAATCCTTGCAATTCTTGAACATTGAAACATACGCTTACTAAAGTCCCAAATGCCATCAGTAACTAGAGCCATCATGACCTGGAATCAACTTACCTCAATTGCACTAGTGTATTGCTCAAGTCTACTGTCAATCTTTGAGACAACTGCTGTCGTGTGGGTGGGTTTCATGCCACTGCAGGAAGAAGAAAAAAGAGAGAAAGAAATTATTTTTCTGTCCAACTAAACACCACTGTTTTGACTGAACCTATTGTTTTATTGCTTTACCTCTTCTGAGCGGATTTGTTCAAAAATTCTGCTCTCTCCTCTATCTGAAAAAAAAACAAACAGAGAAACAAGAGCTGTAAGTGTAAACTTAATAAAAAGGCAACCTGAAAGAGGTGTGTTACAACAGAAATCACTACAGACACACACACAGGTTTTATATTTAGGAGCCTGTTATGCTACAGATTCATAAGAGTGGATATATTTTCTGCATTAATATTTACATCCTGCATATAACTTCCGTGTCTCATTTGTAAGAAGAGGGTAAACCACCAATACAGAAAGAAGAAAAGGGAAGAAGCTGATCTTGTGAAAAGGTTGATATACACAAAATCAATGTCAAATTTCCTCATATCTCCCACGTAAGAGTAAGTATGTAACTCTTGAGGCAGACAGCAAATTTAGTAATGTTTTTCTGAGTTGAGACATGAGGCTAGGCCAGGCTTGGAGCTCAGCCATGTATCCTATTTCATGCATGTTTTTGCAGGACACTTAGAATTTAATTTGAGCTCCAAAAAGCCAGTCAGACTGTACTCTGTTCATGTTCAGCAGGGTCATTGCTGAATCAATATCCACCAGCTGTTATTATACTAACTGGTAGCTTACATTTCATCATTATTTTCTAGTCTGTGTGTAGGAAAATACTGTAATATTTCTGAATAAAGTTTTAAAACATTTCACGATGGAGGGGAGTCTATTTACATTCTGAGTAAAAAAAAATCTTTAATCAGCTCCCTCATGTATCTTCCACATTGCATTGTTCCAATTCTGGTCCCAGGTTCTACAGTTTCGCTTTGCTTAAGAGTAACATATACACAAGCAACTCCAGGGGATAGAAATGAGTATTAATCAGCTTGGCTGGATTCCTGGGGATTCCCCGGTCTCAGTATGGGTTGACCATTTTCAAGTTATTTTAACAGTGACTGCTGTGGCATTCATGCCTTTCCAATAAGGCAATGGCAGTCATTCCTTTAAATGGTTCTCCTCAGTGCCTTTAGCATGCAGGCTGTACCAGAATACTAAATCCCATAGCAATCCCATCGAAGGGCATGCATGTTTTATGTCTTAAGCCCATGCAAACAAAAACTCAGGCGGTTCACTTCAGAGCGGAATTTGTCAAACAGGCTCCTTAGAGGAGCTCTAGCTAGCATCAATACAGTTCAAAGGCATCTCTAAAGCTCAAAAAATAGATACACAATTTACAGAGTAATTTACATTAACAGTTTTAGTTGCTAATATATGATCTGAATTCACTCCTGAATAGAAAAACAGGCTTTCTTAGGTGTGTACCAACAGTTCCAACTCACTGCTGTCACCAGGTGGCAGCAACACACCAGGCAGGAGCTGAAGAGCCAGCACATCCACATGGGTCCTGAGCTGCGGCTCTTCTTCTGTCAGCCTTAACAGGTTACAACTTACTTTCACCGAGAGTAAATACAGTCAGCATCGCCATAAAACCAGCAAGTAAATTATTTGATTAAAAGTGACTAAACAGATCTATGATAGTAATTTGCCACCTCTCCTCAATTATGGTCCAGCAGGAAAAGTTTCCCACAAGGCTGAATTCTGGGTCATAACCAGCAATGCATCAAAAATGATGGTTGCACTGAGAAGAGACGCTGGTTTCTCTCATGCTCTGAATGAACAGGTAATTCTTCGACTGCATCAGTGAAACCCTGGCTGGTAGCAAGCATGAATATGGGCTACCTCAAAGAACCAGGGCTAATAATTCATTTACAGCATCGTCTGGTTTGGATGAACTGAATTTCTACTTCAAAGCTTACAATAGGAACAAATCTTAAAAGATGCTAACAGTAGACTCTTTATAGTCTTCCTGTTTTCAGAAAGCAGAGATGTTTCTGCACAGCAGGAAAAGCTGCCTTCAGTAGACACTGGGGTAAGAGCAGAAAAGGCTGAGAGGAAGAGGGACACGTATTCTTGAGGCTGTAATAAAAAGACACGGGGTCATTCTTTATCCACTGGAAACTGCGGTTCTCAGAACACCTGCTGTGGTATCAGGAATAAGTTGGGGATTATTCAGAACAGAAGGGTGAGAAAGTAAATCAGAATATAAGTCAAATGACAAAGCAGAGTTAGGAAGCGACCCTTGGAGAGGAACATGGCCCCATCCCCAAGCAAGCACATGCTTTGTGTGGACTGATAACACATTTCCTGCATATTTATATGAGAGTTTGGTCTAGAGCATCTTCCTCAAAACATACTATGTATGAAACACAAGCATGCATTTAATGCACTTAGAAAAAAACCTGTATACACACATATATTCAACATAAAAGTCAAACATATTTAAACTGCACAGCAACATCTAAAGGTCATTTAGCCACCACACACCACACAAACTCCATGCAAAATATTTTAAATGCTTGGCACATACAGTAAACAGTATTACAAAATAGATCTGTAAGAGAAACAGTAAAAATAAGGTAGTTAGCAGAAAACGCAAGATATTTCCTCAATTTGAGAAGAGAAAATAAGAATATTTTTGCTGCATTCATTTTAACAGGATCTTGTTAAACAGCCTCGACTACTTTCTGTCACCATGGAATACTTCCCAAAGCCTCTGATACAGAACACACACGTACTCTGAAAAGTCAACCTGCCAGACTCTAATTAAATTACAACCAGAGAGAAAGAACACAGGATCTCAGGCTGCATCTCGGCCACCTAACCTCGCTTGCTTGAAAGTTAAGCATTTAGCCAAAATTACTCATTTTGGTTCCCTCTGTAGTCACTGAAGAGGTAGAGGAGCTCACCTCACCCTAGGAATGGGGGGATTGCTTATCCAGTGAGGGTGGCTTTCACTCCCTTTATTACCTACCAAAGAAACTTAGATTAGACAACAAAATGCTTACAGGGGCACCTACCCTTCTTGCAACGTAAGATGAAAGTTAACCAGTGGACCCAAATCAAAACCACACAGAGACTCACCCATGACTAAGGCCTTACTGAAAAGGGTCAGCACATAAAAGTGGCAAGGAATAAACTAAGCAAGAAGTTGTACAGTGATATATGCACGCATTTATCCACATTTAATACTATATAGATATGTTTTGATATATGTCGTTGGTTAAATTTCATCTTAATGTGTTTTGTCTGCTGGTTGTGCAAGAAATATCCTGCATATTAAAAATGCAGTTACGGTGTGAGTGTCAAAGTGCACTGTCTTTCATTGGTACATTCTCCCAGAACAGAACAGAAAGAGAATGGTAAAAGAATGAGTTAATGCACAATTTGAGCCAATGAGTTCAGAAACAAAAAACATCTAGAAATTCCCAGTATAAGTTGTTTCATACAAAAATACCAAAATATTCTTAGGAATTTTAAACTGTGTATTAGCTATTATATGACAGAAAGTGTCACAAACCAATATGTAGAAAAATTCCTCTCAAAAAGTGGGCAAGGAAGAAGGGAAATAAGAAATGCATGCAGAAAACAAAATCCCTGTATTATAATTTTGCTTCATATGCAATAGATGGAAGAACCTAGTAGAAATTCATTTTGGATGGAAGTGTCTGAGAGTAAAGTGGTTTCTCCTTATTCTCACTGAGCAGTTCACATGGTTTTTTTGCTTCATTAAGCATAGTTAGGCTTTTTCCTCCTGTCAGCAGCATCTGTGCAGAGGGTACCAACTTACTCCAGTTTACCTACTCAACTAGAGTGCTGCCGTCAGCATCAAAGACTGGAGAAAAACAAATGTCACAAATCCTTTCTTACCACTCTATCTTTCCTGTGCTGCAAAAGTAGCTCATCTAGGAAGAACTGATTGTGTGGAGTCTAATTATTTCCAGTCACTGCTCCAGCTGTGAGGTATTGAGAGTATTAATGAGATAAGACTAGACAGGCCTTTAAGGACAGAAAAAAAAAAATCTCTGGCCCTGAAGAGTCTTATCTTCTGGCTTAGCTGTCAGTATGGCCTTGCAGAGAGTGAGGCCTGTCACATCAGCCAGTTTCCAGGGAGTCTTCTTCTGCAAAGACTGGCGATATCCCAGGCTCTGAGACACCTGCCATTGCCTCATCCCCACAATGCCTAACACCATTTGCATTTCTGTAGTGATAGAGCTCTTAATATTGAAATATCCTGTTCTCTCCTAATTAAACTAGAGAATAGTTATACAAGGAGTCAGTAACACTCCTTCCCTTAGCAAACACGAGGAATGAACTTGTCTAAAAAGGAAAATGGACAAAGAATATGCAGGAAATCTCATTCTTCTACTGCAACATCATTTCTGTGAACTAAACTAGGGAAAGCATGAGCTACAGCAGGATGGGAGCGCAGCAGAGGTTGCTTCAGTCTTTGTCCTTATTAAAAAAAACAAAAAACAAAAAAAAAACCAAAAACCCAAGCAAGATCACAGAGGCTGAACAGATGCTTGGTACTGCTGGTGCTGCCCACAGAGCACTAGCCCTAAGAAATCCAAGCTGCTTCTGTCCCTGTGCTAGCCATGAACTTGCTTTGCATTTACCATGCATGCTTCCTCTTCACTGTCCCCTCAGAAAGGACCAAGCCCTACTGCTGTGACTGGGAGGACTCTATGTTGCCAAAGTAGTTCTTCTGAAGTAGTGCTTCAGGTTTCAGTGAAATACTGTATTCAACAGTTAAAGCAATAAGAATTGATAATACCGTGTAAGGCTGTGATTCATAAAAGGCCAGAAGAGATAATCACAGTACTTGTTTCTAAACATAAGCATATATGTATATTATGTCTATATTTGTGAACATACATTTATATACGTTCATCCATGAACCATGTAATACCTGGCGATGAGTTATATCCCTTGGTCTCTCCATTCTGTGTCCGCCTGTCACACTAGCCCATACCCTGCCTAGCGGATATATACAGCGTCTGTTTAATGGTAATAGGTCACACTCCTTTCAGTTTATCTCCCTTCTTTCCATCGTTCTTGTAGTTCACTTGGTAAACAGCATGCCCTTTCCTCCTCTAAGTCACTCCCAGGAACTTCTTTTTCTTCTCCAAAACTTATCAAATTGAGAAGGACAAGGAAGAAGAAAAAGATGCCAGTTTATGCTCTAGGAGAAGCCAGAATGTGCACATGTATCATACAGTATCTTAATAGCGAGTCTCCCTTTCTTCAGTATTAATTCCACCCACCCACAATTGTGCATTTAGGGTTCTCACATGACTCATGATATGTTTAACCAGAGGATACATCCATCAAGGAAAAAAATATGTGCCAGATGATTTACAAGTTAAAAGATAACTTGGGCAGTGCATAACAGGTGATGAGAAAGCTACGCATCAAGCAGGTTAGACTAGCCTGAAAAGTCTGCCCAAACGAAAGATAACAAAACACACTGTCTTCTGAAAACTGGAGTTTGACACTGAAATTTGACATAAGGTTATTAAAATGAGATTATTCTCCCCTCAGCTAAAGACCAAGTAAATCCAAGAAACAGTTTAGGATGTGAAGTTCAACAGTGTTACATACCTACTCTGGCCACGGACAGACAATGGACAAGAATATGTACAGTATCACAAATTTTTCAGAAAGAGAAACAGAGAAAGAGAAAATATGTGTACAGAGTTGCATATATCAGTTATTGTAACAAACAACTTTTACCTAACAAGCCATAAAAGCCAGCAGCAATTATCCTGAATAAAAAATTGGGCCTTGGATGATTAATGATGTATGAAAAATTCCAGCTTTCCTTTGAGAGAACACTTAGTAGAATGGTGCAGCATCAATCCAAAAGTCCTCCGAGGCCTCCTGCCAATTACAGTGTTTTTTCCACACTCTCCCTAAAATTATGATCTGTATCTTTCTATTACATATTTTCAAGTATAATTTCCTCTCTTCTGACTCATCTGTGATCTAAAGCTCTGAATGTATGTCATAAATAGCATCTCAATACACAGAAAGAAGGAAAAGAAGCCCTTCCAGAAGGGCTGGGAAGAAGCTCTGCATTTATAGTGTCTATTATTGACATGGTCCTTTGCAACTGAAAAGGCAAAAGCAGGTTTACCTAAAAAGAGGAAGTCATGAAGTTTCGCTGTCTTAGTTTACAGCTCTGTATATTCTGTACTTGTATTTCAGGTTCAGATTATCTAAGAAGTCAAAAGCAAGTCCAGTCAAAAGCATTTGTACACTGTATTTGCTAGAACTAGACCCAAAGCAGAATAAGGTTGGAGCTCCAGATTCGTTCTAAGTACAGGTCTCCATGAGTGGAAATATAATTTTGACCACATGCAGTTTGTCAATCAACAAAGAGTTCTTAATCCCGTGGAGTTCCACTTAATGGTCCAATGATCTCTTATCTGATAACCTCCTGCCTGGATTTTTTTTCTCCTAGTGTCCACTAAGGGGCATTTTGGATTCTTAAGTGACTAGTGACACAAAATGAGAAAAGGAAAAGATAGTTCAAAACAATTAATACATCTGCAGTTTGAGCTTGAGCTGAGAAAGCAACTGGACTGAATACCAAAACAAAATTCCCAATGATTTCAGTGAGGCTCGGATTCCTCTTCCATGCTGAAAGGCCTTTTAATTGATTTATCTGACTTCCAATATAATATAGGTCACAGAAGACCACACAGAAATTCCTGCAGCAACAGAAAGTATTTTTGGTGTTATATAATAAAATGAAAACTAGTCTTGTACTTGCAGATGTTACTTTTAGGTGGATTAGACATAAACTAGAACACCTGTATGGGGCAGTTTAAACTAGTGATAAATATGCCAAATATGTTTAAAGACAAAGTAATCTGGAAGAAAGTAATTGTGGATGTGGAAGGAAAGAGAACATTTGTGATCTCTATCTGCACCTGTTCATAAAGCACTCCTATAATAAATTAGCATTGAAATCACAGTAAAACAGCTCTAAGTTTTCAAAATAAGTTTTGCTTGAAAGTGAAGATTCTTTTTGGACATTTTTCATCCACAAGAACAGGTAACTCCTGATCTAGACTCTATTTCTAGAAAGGGTCTCTAATCACCCTAATTCAATTATCTCAATGAATGATGTCTTTCAGCTAAAGGTTTCAGGCTAAGGTCCATTTCAGAGCATTGTCCCAGGTCTGCTTTCAAGTATTCCCACACTGCTTTGGTGCTTGGCTGTTGCTTTGGACAGTCCCTACTACTTTTTCTGTCCTGTATAGATGCAGTGAGAAGGTTACCTTGAGAGATGAACCTTTAGGACTGAAACATTTAAATGGCTTCTTATCTTCAGATACACCATCTTCTGGCATCTTTTGACGTTTCTCAGCAGCTTCAGCCCTTCTCCTTTCAATTTCTTCCTTCATCCTCCTCTTCTCCTCCTTTAAAAAAAATATGAATGGTCACTTATTCTTCAGGAAACTACATCACCATTACTGGGCTTTGCAGTCCTGCAAACATTTACCAAAGTTTCTAAGAACAGATTTTTATGCCAGTCAAAAAAGCGAAGTGATCTATCTGAAATCTAGCAACTTATTGCTGCTAATTCATCACAGTCTTAAGGAGGCAGGGAAGACAGCTAATCTGTCCCGCTTTAGTGTCTCCTCACAGTGAAGTCACCAGATTTATTGCCATATAGTGCCATCTAAAAAGAGAAAAACCCACAGTTATAAAAATACTCAGATTTAGTTTCTCTGTATCCTCTTGTATCAACTTTATACTGTTCTTCTGTCCACCTACTCTGGTGTTTGTTGTGCTAAGGCTAATACTTTACAAGGAAAAAATCAAAAGGTTCCCAAAAAAGTGAAGATTAAATGTTTACAGTTTTCCCTCCAAAGGGATAACATGAGTTTTTGCTTCATGATCTGCAAGTCAGACCAGAAGTCCTTGATGCAAAACCATTGTGAGTGCTAGTCAGCACAGTCTGACCAGATACTGTGCAATCTCAGCATCTATTGATTTCTACTGCAAACAGCTTGCTATATTAAAGCAATTGGCATTCAGCTGCCACACACTATTATTGTTCATTTACCATTTGTTTTCCAAACAATTAAGATTCCTAAATGATGCACCAGAGATTTAGAAATCCTATTTATAGAGTCTCTTGGGAGATGAAGTACAAGCAAACAAATGTGCTTGGGTACTCAATATTTAAATAGACAAGAATATCTTCTTAATAAGATCTAGGCCATCTTAACTCTATACAACATTAGAATTCTGGCTGATCTGCAGCAGATGGACTTCTGACATGTGCTTTGTGATCCAATTTGTGTAATGTCAAAAAGACACTCTGAATAAATAAAGAACTCTGTAGGCATTTTGCATCTGCAAGAAAATAAGAAGAACTTTCACAGATGAAATCCTGACTCATGAAGACACATTTGAGCCATGACTTTCCTGAGGCTAGAACTGTGATTTTTTTCTTTCTGCTCTAGACGACTGCATGTTTTACCTTAGGTCCTCACTAGTGCATCTATATGAGGTGGTCACTTGTGGTTAACTTGCAGTTAAATCTGAAGGTTAGAAAACAGGGTGATTTTAGTTGTATAGTTGAGCGGTAGTATAGATGAAGTCAAGGTCTCTTGCAACGGACCGTCTCCTGACAGACATTAAGAAACAGTGATGCCCAGAAAATCACACAACCCAGAGGGCCCAGAAAAGGGGGTTTGAAGCACAGTCACAGCAGCAATTCCTCACATAGCAACAACAGAACCAAGAATGAGAAGCACACTTTGGTCTGTATGTTTGCATTTGGTCTTGCTTTCCTTGCTGCGTGCTGCTTCATCACCTATGAGCCAGTGTCCCATGGCCTTTTTGTTAAATGCAGAGCCATTGACCTCTTGCCACACCAACTTTTTTGCCCAACAGTGTCTGGGCAGACACTGCTGTGAAGAGTTATCAACCAATACAAGGTAAATGGAAGTAAAGCAGTAATAACAAGGAAAGAAAAACAGAGTCAAATACATCATATTTTACACTTACCTCCTCTCTGGCTTTTCTCTCAGCCTCCTCCTGCTTCTTCTTCTGCTCCTCTTCCTCCAGGATTTTCCGGCGCTCCTCCCGCCTTTTCTTCAGTTCGTCCAGCTCTGCCGCTGCCTCCTGCTGCTTCTCCTTCAGCTTCTCAAAATCCTCATTCTCACCTCGGCGACGACGCTGATCTTCTAGCCGTTTTACAGCCTCAACCTGAGACCCCAGCTTCGCCACCTCAGCATTTGCAGTCCCTTTCAAATTGGAGCGTCTGTGAAAGAAATTAAAGGGAAGGTAATGCACCATGGGTTTTTCCTTCCTGGCCAGAGCTACTCGCTGCCATATGCTAACCAGTAACTTGAGAGCTTGGCATTCAAAGATATTGCTTTATAAGACCTTTTGCAAACTATGACAAGCTCAAAACGTTTTCATCAGGAGTTAGTATGCTGGGATACTACAAGAAGAACCTTTCCCATTTGCTGCCTATAGGGAAGAGTCTCTCGTGTGATTCTTGTGCACAGTAGCTGCATCACCATGCCTGAGAACTCAGGCCACCTCCATTTTTAAAATAATTCAGTAACTGAGCTTGAAATATTTAACACCTCACGTAATTTCAGCAAGAGGTATTGTATCTCATCAGCATCTTTTTGGTATACAGTAAACTGTTAATAGTTTCACACTTCTGCTCTGCAGTTTGTGTACAGAGGAAACACTTCCAAAAGTATACTTTATACAGAAAACAAAGCAATGCAAAGCCATAACTAAATCCTCTCTAATGATTTTAAATGAGATAAATTTACATATAAAAAACTCAGAGCAAAAATATTGTGCTATGCTCTCTGTAATAATAGGTGCAACAATCTTTTGCTTTCAAAGGCAAGAGTTTTCTATAAACCTGCTAGAAAAGATAAACATCTCTGGGAGCAAATTACTTGATTTGCGTAAAACAGAAGGAGATCAGAGGGGAAAAGAATATTACAGCTTCAACAGTGTTTTAAAAACCTAAAAATGTTACTATCTCATCTATGACACCTCTTTCTTCAACTTTCCTAGCCTGCAAGAACAGAAAGGTTTATCAGATCTTTGCTGACATTTGACAGGGAAAAGATGACTTTTTATTAAGGAACTGGAAATTATTTATTAGTGGCAACTTTCCACAGGGGAAAATCAGTGGTTTTCCAAACAGCTGTAGTACATGAGATGAGAAGAAAGAATAAAAAAACCCAACCAACCAAACAAAAAAACCAAAAACAAACCTGAAATAATTTGCATAAGTGAAGTAAGTGAAGTATGTATTTTCAATGGAGTCAGATAGCATCATCTAGTTAAGCAATTACCACACCAGTGTTCAGACAAATGCCTGCCTCCTAAGTGCATTTAATATTACTGCTGACAAGGAGATAAGTACCTAAGAGCTATTCACAGATACAGAAAGAAAATATACTTACAGTTTTTAAAATAAAAACCTTCCTGCGCTGTTCTAGTGGTGTTTAAAAAAAGATGGATATTACTGACTTCATTAATTCAACCAAAGTGTTGCAGAGTATAATGCCACAAGACAATACAAACTAAGTGTTCCAACAGTGACGATAACTATTAGAGACAACAACACGAAGAATAAATAATGTATAAATTTGCAGTCTGGTGAATCACGGACAGTCCTGCAAAGGTGCTCTTCATTCAGACAGATGCCTTATCTAGGTGGAGTTTTCCATTTAAAACAGGTTGTAGGACCAGAACTGAATTAGCTGTGGTTTCAATATCACAATAGAATCTACTAACATGGAGTCCTTTTGATGAAAGTCAGTTCTAGCATGGCATGCATGATTTAGGAACTACATCATTAAAAATCATATGGCAAACCAGCATAACAGAACTGATGCTGCTGTGTGAATTTGGCTGCTGTACTTCATCTGTGCAAGTTCAAAACTAAAGTAGTAAGCCCTGGCACTTACTTTGCAATGTGTTTACTTCATTTTAGACAGTCTTTTCTATGCAACCGTGGAACATCACAAAGCAAAGCTAAAGAAAAAAAAAGTCCTGGAGGTCTATAAATGCGTACATTCTAATGCTTCATTTTCAAACCTAGAGTTAAAAGTATATAATATGTATTTCCCTAATATCACCTTATCCTAATGCTCTTCTGCTCTAGGCCCTGTTCCTGAATGTGTTTTTTCAGTGGAATCACTTAAACTATGGCAGCAGAACTGCAAGATCACCCTCTGCCATAAATGTCAAGTTAATGTAAGTGGTC
Organism: Cuculus canorus; assembly: GCF_017976375.1. Classification (NCBI taxonomy): domain Eukaryota; kingdom Metazoa; phylum Chordata; class Aves; order Cuculiformes; family Cuculidae; genus Cuculus; species Cuculus canorus. The sequence goes on from NC_071401.1 coordinate 141,107,741, forward strand.
ATGAATAAGGGTTTCCATCAGGTAGTGATGACTAATTAAAGAAAAGAACTATCTTTTTTTTTTTAAAATGAAAAATACGAATACAATTAATTAAGGCATTGTGAGAAAACACTGGAAACTTTATTTGAAATTTCATTTAACCCATTCAAAATCAAGGTGAGGACCAGTTCTTGTGGTGTGAGGTATGATTTTGGGTGTCTGTCTGAAATACCTCTGATTCAGTCTGCAGAAGTACTGAGAACTCAATATGTTCCACAATAAGGCACTAGGTATTTGTAAGGATCGAGTGCATCTATCCTGCAGAGGCCATGAGAAATCACTGGCCGTTTTAAGGCTTTCCTGCTTCATTGCAAGGTTGTAACCTCTATAGCAAACATTCCAGGAACCTCACTAATGTTGTTTTGTTTGGGTTTTTTTGCCTCTTAGTCTCTGAAGTGTGAGTTGCCATCCCATCCACACCTGCAGCCTTTGGCTCAAGGAAGATGCAAGAGGTCACTTCTGATAGACATAATGATATCCCTGGCAAGGACAAATACTAGCCCTCAGAACTGAGAGAGCAAAGTTAACTGGAAGATTCTCTTAAATTATATCCATTTTACTTTATCTCTGTATAGAAGAAAGTTTAGTCCTCGATTACTTCACTGCAGATAGTCTCAATGAAATTTGCAGCTACTCTCAGCTTTCAATGTGTAAAAGCCAAAGGTAGAATCCAGTGTTCAGAAATTTGTTTGGAGGCCTCGTGTTACTGTTTTGTTCTCCTTACGAAGAAGGACATTTAAAGTTTCTGGCATATTTTATTCTCATGCCACTTACAGGACTTCCCCTACTGTTTCCACATAATCAAAAATAGCAAACAATAAACTGGAAGTAAATCTCCTTTATTTTCCACCACCTTCGAAATTGCTCTGTTTTTTTAACAGATTCTGGGAAACGCTCTTCCCTGCTGTCGACACTGAGAAATTAGAATCGAGATGCTAGATGGAAGAAGAGTTTCATAAGCTCCTCTTTGGTGCTAAGAAATTAAATTGGCCAACAGATTTCAGACAAGGAGGAAAAGGAAACAAATGGTTTGTTGGAGGCAAAACTGTCAGAACAATGTCAAAAAACACGTTACATCATATTCAGGCCTTTTGCAGTCCTGTATGAGAACAGAGAAGAAGGCAGGTAGGAGGGGAGATGAGAAGGGGAAGCTATGAAATGGAGTTTTATTCTTTTTTTTTATCTTACTAATTGACATAGATGAACAAGACAGGACAGAGGTAAGATTTCTATTTAGTCTCCACTACTCTATTTCTCAGTCCTCACCACTGAAAGTTACATGCTTTCTAACTAGGATCTGATATGTCGTGTAAAAAGAAGAAAGATAGTTCCAAATAAAGCCCAAAAATGTATGGGATACTCATTAGAAAATAAGCTAAGAGCCTCAATTCATACCTAACAAACCAATGAACACTAGAGCATCTGCTGATGTTGCTAAAACTAGTCCTCTACTCAGCTATTAAACAGATTTCTTTTGACATTTGGGAAATATCAGAATTAAAAACAGAAGAAGAAAAAAGAGTGGAAACTCAAATCTACATGTTGCCACTAAGGCCTGTCTCCCACAGGAAGTAAAGCAAATGAAAACACAACAAAAATATTTTTAGAAAACCATTCTCATGTTATTGATGACGTGACCCAAATCATGGAGCAGGACAGTTCTGAGCAAGGCCGATTTCCTGCTATTCCATCTACATCTCTGTCTGTCTTTTGGCCTTAGGTCAGTGTGACTCCAGGGACTTTTGAACTGCAGTTTATTTTGAGAAAGTTTGTTTTTCCCGGAAGAATCATGAGGGGAATGCTGAGATACAAGAGCAAATACCATCTGCCATGCACCAATTTCTCAAAGTGACTGGAGAGTTTAACCTTTTTTTTGCCTGTGTCAATGTAAAAGAGGAAAAGAGATGAAAAAAAGAAGGAAAAAAATATTTCTGACCTCTTCATTCCTGTTTTTTTTTGCTGAAAGGAAAAACAACTGCTCTGCTTCATGTATTCCATTCTTTTAGCAAGCAGAAACCTTTTTTAATACATTTTTCACAGACACTTTTTGCCTTCATTTAATTTCCTAATACGGCCATAAGGCAAATATTTACTTGAAAAGAAAATTAAAAATCAAACTGTTATAGAGTTTATAAAAAAGACAAAAAATAGAACATTTTGGCTAGGAGAGGTTTTCCCCTAACTGAAAGATCATTTTCATAGAGATGCCCCTAATTTCAAGGTTAGCCTTGAAATCAAGAGATAAGCTCTTTCAAGAACTACCAACTGGATTGTGCTCCTTACTGATATGCAGAGTCTGATTAAAAGCAGGTGGGTAATTGGAAATAGCTTTCTTCAGTAAAGGTAGAGATCTGACTTGAAAAATTAGACAACACACGATCTGGGCTGTTGTCATTATTAGTCTCTGTATAAATACTAGAAATAAATGTCCTTCAAGGAAGTAAAGCCCCAGCAGAGCCAAATAAAGCCACTTGTCTCTACTGAGGGAGGAAGGCTGTTCACATCTGCTTTCTGTACTTTATTACTAAAAAAATGTGGGGACAGTTCTCTAGAAAAATAGGTCAACAGCCTTAATTTACACCTACAACTCAATGAACACTAGAACTTCTGCTGATACTGCCAGTCTAAGTCTTCTACTCAGCTGCTACAGAGACCCAGAAATGGCCCCTGCTCTGCTGTAATGTAAGCAAACCCAATGTTTACTTGAAACTTACCCAACAGCATTCTCAGTAGATTTAAGTTTGGGGGCAGTGAGTTCACGTTCTCCGTTCTGTGCCTTTTGTTCAGGTAGTCCCTTCTTACGATCCCAGATACTTTTCATTTCCTCTTTGGGTGATTTTCCTTTATCCTTGTCATCTTTTACCTGCTCAGGAGATGTCATAAATCACGGAGCAAAAACAAGAAATGGAAAAAAAAAAAAACAAACCAGGAGTCAAAATGAGGCATTCTAAACACCAGCTGAGGAATGCAGATTTTTTTGGTATTAATGATTAACTAAGCAACTGTCTTCAAAATGTTTATGTGCTTCATGGCAGAAGTAGTCTGTGAAGCTCTAAACTGTGAACAATCACCACTTTGCTGTCCTATCTGAATCCGAGATAAAAACATCTTGAAAAAAATTATCCATCTTGTGTGAAAGTTTGCTATGACCATGGGACTATACTACAATACCGCTTCTTTCTGCAACTGTACCCCACTGAGGCACTCTAACCCTCTTCCCTCCTGCTGCAGCATCATTCACCTGTTGCCTGTTATTCTGGATTGCAAACTCTGTGGGACTAGGCTTGTTAATACATCCTTGGTAGAAGGTTTATGGCATTGGAGCAATAAAAATAACATATAAACTTCACTGATTGTCAAGATTGGTCAACAAAGTTCACACTCTTTCCAGTGTCATAACAGGAGGATATTTCAGTATTGTAATAAGAATGGTCAAAACATAAATTTATCCTTATATCTAACTAAAACTTACTCTAAGAAAAAGCACAATCCTACCAGAGAGGCTACTTATGGATGGCGTTATCAGACATGAATATTTAGTCCTGCAAGGAAGCAAATGTTCTCTCCAGAAATACAAGAGCAAAAATTTTCTCTGTCCTAAAAAAGCTTTGTCTTATATTTCTTTAAATAAAGTATATTTAGTGCATGTATTTCACTCTCTGGTATTCCTTCAGAGTTATAAGCTTGAAGTATTTACCAATATCACAGATGCCTGTATCTTAAGTAATGGCTATATACTGATAAGAGAAGGATGATATGGGTTGATTTAAGTTCTTAGGTAGAATAATTCCCACTCTGTTAGTTACACTACCAGACAAATAAAGTTTCAACAGCAGCAGATGAAACATTGACCTCCAAAATATTTTTTTTCCTAAATCTACCGTACTAGAGGAAGAATATAACTGGCAAGCAAGAAATACCTTCTGTGAAAAATTCGTATGAAGGTCTTCAGAAAAGAAAATACTGTCTCTTGGAAGCCTGTTGCCAACCCATTTGCTAACTAGAACTTCTGTAACAGTCCTGTCTTCAACACAACTGCTTTTATGGAGTTCCAAGCTGCACTTCAAAATAAAAAACTAATACACACGCACAAATAAAATCAAATTTCTACCCTGGCTCATCAGAGAAGAACTTCAGGAGATCTAATATCTTTACTGATAAAAGATGAATTCAGAGTCTTCAAAGTTAGGATCACCCTAAGGTCTTGAATTAAGCTACTGAGTGAAGTTGTAAAGTCAGCCTCTGACTTTACCTAAAGCCAATTTTCTTGCTCACAGAAACTGATACAATGGACAATGACAAGGTAGCACACACTCCATAAGAGAGTACTGGGTAGTTAAACTATTTGACCAAATCTGCCACTGGCGAGAGATATTGGATGCAGCCCACAGAGGCATTTGAGCTGTTCTGAGAGCAAGACTTTCTCCACCCTTTTCTGCCAACAGACTTTAGCCACAACCTGGCAGAATCACCCTGATGGGCAAGAAGGCAGTTCAGTTTCCATGACCATGCATTCTTTAGGCATGATGGCGTAACAGCTGGCAAACAAGGCCATTATTACTAGCAGCCTCAAGGAATGGTTCTCTGTTTTCTAGGAGCTCGGCTGAGACAACCAGGACTATTCACTGAGCCTAATGAATGCCATCAGAAAGTTACATATTTTTGGTGCTCCAAAATCTAGGCAGGATTTTAGCTAGTGATTGTGTCACAGAAGAAATCTCTGCTGTCTGTTAGAAATCTCCTAAGCCTTCAGTCCCAGTAAGGGTGATGCTGAAAGCAGTGAAGTTGATTTTGTAAGATTTCATATGCCAGGATATCTGTGTTGGGATTTTGAGAGCATAGGATTTCCTTTGCTGAGATTTTCATCAAGGCTGTTCTAAGTCTCATTAAAAAGCAAATACTTCCAGCTGCCTGATGTATTGAAGTCCTCTAAGGAGGGCCATATCTCTTACATCTTAACTGAAATTACTGAGAAAACTAATATTAAAACAATACAGTTTTAAAATTAGTGGGTTAGGAAATAACATTTCAGAAGCCGGTAGGGTTTATGGTAATGTGTCTGCATTTGAGAAAACCATTAATACAGCTTGGCCTTTATTTGAAAAGATGATAAAACAAGATATTACAGAAATATTTCACAGCTTTTTGGCCCAATCCTTCTCCTATTAATTTTAATGCCAAAACAGAGATTGATCAACACAGAAGGAGAAATTTTATGTCCCACTACAAATACAAAAGTATTTTCCCTTGCCTCAGTCATTTACTAAATTGTAGGCTAATGCAGGTTTTGCTGAATTCAGTAAAAAAGATAATTGGAATCAGTGTAGAGTAGACAGGTGGTACTATCTGGTCTTCACCATCAAGTCAAGCTAGAAAATGATGAAAAGCATGTTTAGGTAATTTCCTTCTTTATTTATTTATATTTTAATCTTTCTTTAGACTGCTTGCTTCCCCACCCCGTGGGGGTGTTATGCTAATATCTGAAAGTTGAGATTTCTAAATCTAGAGTTTGAACACCTTCACACCTTAGTGAATCAGCTTTTGAGGTTGGGGCCATTTGGCAAATTTGATTTCTTACGTGGGCTTAATTAGTTCATGACTTTAAAGTTGTGGGTATCTGGGTCTAAAGCTTCCATTTAGAGCCAACTGCCATACCCAAATACCATGAGAAAAGCAATTGTTGCGGCAGTCTAGCCAAACTGGAAGCAGGAAATACCAGAAGTCTCACATCATGAGAAAGCTAGTTCTTATGAACTTTCCAGGCCACTTTTGAGAACCAAAAATTTTGAGGCAGTTCAGAAAAGGAGACAGATTTTTCTAGCTAATTTGATCAAATCCTGAACATTGAGGGCCAGATTTTGGTCACAGTAAGAAGGGACGTGTTTGTGTTTGCATTTGCAAAAGCAAAATCTGATTTTGTAGATACACTGTATTACTTCACAATCTTGTTACTGACATACTACCATCCTCTTAACTACATATATGGTTCAGAAATGGGCCTCACTGAGTTTGCATGTCATCGAAGAGGGGGGAGGGGTGGAGATGGGAGCCCCTGATCTTGGCTTGGTTTGGAGTCTGAGATTGTCAATTTTTCTTCACAACCCAAGAAGCAACGACTGAGATTTTCAGAAATGAGTAAAACGTTTTGAATGCTCAGCTTGATATGTGTGCAAAAGATTTACCTTTAAGTGGATGAGTATTCAGCATTCCACTAGGAGTGGGACTCTCTTAAACTGTCTCAGTTTGAACACCCAAAAATAGAAGCACTAAGATCACAAGTCACCTTTAAAAGCCTTACCGATTTCCTGGAATAATCTAGCCCTGCGGCTAGGGTTCAAAATCATAACAAGAGCTCCAGTGATATTTGAGTGAGCTCCACATAAACATAAGCAGGACAAATTGTGTCTCATGTCCCCTCCAAAATCAATATTTGTGGTCAGTTAGAGCCTCCTTTTTACATTTACTTGTAATATTAAAACACTGTATGCAACGATGAATATTACAAGCCAATTCTATCTTATGAAGAACTCTTAATAAAATCCATCTCTTATTTTTTGCTCAGCTTTTTCCTCTGCTTTAGCAATTGAGTTAATTTAGAGTAGAGCTGTTGTTTAGTTTTTCCAGTACACTGTTCTGAAGTAACTCCATTAGGTCTCATTTAACTCTTTCTCTTTCTGGAGTAACTCATTCTAGTATTGCCAATCTCTCTCCCTGTTCATTAGGAATCTTTCTTCTAGCCGAACTGATCACTTTATTTGCCTTTTTGGTTTCAAGTGTACCTTACTCAAAATACGATAACTTGGTAATCAAGCCAGGCAACTGGACATAAAACCTTGTGGCATGATTTGCATTCATCACAGCCCAAGGATGAGCTAAATATCTACATTATGTTTTGAATTAATCTAACAACTAAGGGCCCTGGACTGGACCCTCTACAAACCTCAGTGCTCCCAAGCAGCTGGAAATGCACCAGGCTGACTGTTACTAGATGTCTCTGCTGTGGCTTCTCTTTAAGGCACACAGCCTTGGCTGACCCCAGTTGGGTCCAAATCTCCAAGACCCTGACCAGTCTCAATGTCTGATTAGAATAGGGGTATATTTTGGTGTGTGCTGTACTGAACCAAAAGCATAGTTGCCACAAAACACAGAACATGGATCCCTGTGTCCAGCTATAACCTGAAGATAAATGGTCCCCAGATCTCATTTACTTACCATACAGTAAAACACCATGGCACCAGCTCCTGTGTTTACAGTGGAAATGCAATGCAGTAAATTTTGTAGATTTTCTCTTTAAAACAAAAGAAAAATCTTGGGTATACACAGTTTATATGATGGGATGTAGTTCAGGGGAAAATCATTAGTTAAGGCAGTCAGATGGCCATTATTTTTTTATTATTATTATTATTATAAGAGTAGGTCTCAGTCATAGAGAAAAAGTTCACAGTAAAGTGAGAGGAAACCAGCGAAGGATGATTAGTTGATACAGTCCTGAAAAATTCATCCCTAGGGCGCCAACCATCCTTGCATTAATGACCAAACTGAGTTTCCTGAAATATTTGTCCTAAGACAAACAGGACTTGGTTCTAAAGCCCCAAAAGAACAAAATACTTAAGCATTTACTTCCTTTTAAGCAACTAAGTAGCTTCGTCTGTATTTATTTCATCAGGATTACCCATGTTCTTGAAGTGAAGCATGTGCTTAAGTACTTTGCTGAACAAGCAACTTTCAGCTACAGGCCCCTTATTTATTTTCTTATCTCAAGTTTCCCCGCAACATCTAAATCAATGATTTACAAGTTACCTGATCTTTTTTGGAGGTAGGTTGGAGCTTCTCATCTGGTAACTTTTCCTTTTTAGCTTCCACTTTAACCTCTTTTTCTTCCCCCTTTGGTTTTGGGTTTTTAATAGTTTTTTTTAAAAAAATGAAAACATCACATCTGCTTGCACTTTTGTTTCTCCACTGTGTTCGTGTACCAATACTGTGTGCAGCCACATCTCCATCATACGCTGCTGTGCTCATGTCTCCATGTGCTCCTTTAACCCAATCCAAATGCTCCCATTCCCCCCATCAGGCCTTTCTCCCTTGCATGGCATCATGCTCACACATCCCAGCAGAAAGCTCTCTCTTGTGATGGTGTTTAACACAAACGTTTTCCCACACAGTTTACCAGGTGCTCATGATATTTTGTGCCAAGTTGTGTCTGCCTCTACCTAATGTGCTACTACATTGGGCCAGTTTACAGCAGCTGAGGAAAAAAGGCAGTGAAAAAACATGCAGAAGTCTGAACATGCAAGGATTTCTTTGAACAATGGAGTGAGGTCGGCGTGGAGTGCATTGCATTATTGGTAAGCAGAAGTAAGGAGCTTTATTTTTAAAAAGAGAGAGCAAGAAAGAGAGCATGAGGATTAGTCATTTCAATGCAGGAATAGATCTGTGAGGAAATTCCAATTAAATATTTTTTTTTTCCTTGCATTACATTTCTCACAAACCACAGGTGTCTTATTTTGGTGCAAAATGTTTACTGTACCTGTTTTCTGAGGAAAGCTGCTTGAGGTTTTTCCTCTTGTAATTTCTTCTCTTTTACCTGTTTATCTTCTATTTTCTTTTCTTCCACCTTTTGTGTTTCCTTTAATTTCTCTGCTTCTAGCTTAGCTTTTTCCTCAGCTGCCCTCTTTTCCTCTTCTGCCTTAGCCCTCTCTCTTTCCTCAGCTGCCCTCTTCTCCTCTTCTGCCTTAGCCCTCTCTCTTTCCTCAGCTGCCCTCTTTTCCTCTTCTGCCTTAGCCCTCTCTCTTTCCTCAGCTGCCCTCTTCTCTTCTTCTGCCTTAGCCCTCTCTCTTTCCTCAGCTGCTCTCTTCTCCTCTTCTGCCTTAGCCCTCTCTCTTTCCTCAGCTGCCCTCTTTTCCTCTTCTGCCTTAGCCCTCTCTCTTTCCTCAGCTGCCCTTTTTTCCTCCTCTGCTTTCTGTTTATCCTCAGCTGCCCTCTTTTCTTCCTCTGCTTTTAACCTCTCCTTTTCTTCTGCCTCAAGTTTCTCCCTTTCTTCTGCCTTCTTCCTTTCTTCCTCAGCCTTTTGCTCATCTCTAACTTTCTCTTCAGCTACAGCATCAGTTATACTCTGCTCCCCTTCCAGCACAGCATTTGTATCATTCACCGCTTTGTGTTCGTCAGCATTTATAGCTACATTTTTTGTTTCTACTACCTCTTCTTTATCTGTGGATTTTTCTGCTGTCACATCTACCTGATTTTCCTCTATTGGGACCTCCTTTGGTTTCTCCTCTGGTACATCCTCCTTGTCTTTTCCTTCTTTTTTTTCCTCTTCTTCCCCATCTTGCCTCCAGTTGTTCCTTTGGTATGATTTGGTAACCGTTTCAGTTTCCTCAGCCTCATAGCGTCCTCGGCGTATTTCAGCCTTTTCCTCTTTCCCTGTGGTCTCGTTTTCTTCCACATTATTTACTTCTCTCCTGCTGGGCAGTGACAAGCTCCCATCTGTGATCGTGGGGTCAAATTCCTTTTGACGTTCCAGAGCTTCCTGTAGACGTTTTTGGCGTCTCTCCTCCCGTCTTGCCAGTCTCTCCAACAATGCAGCTTCTTCATCTGTTCCCCTTGTGGTTGTAGTACGCTTGGTTTCCTCTTCTGCCACGCTACATAAAAGTGACAATTCTGCATTAAGAAAAAACCTTTCTAACAATGTATGCACTTAGCTGCTTCTAGGAAAAAAAAGCTTTCTGTAACATCATTTCATGGTTTGAAAACACAACAGGTTGCATACTTCAAAATTTTAGCAGAATGGTTCCAGAGATTAATTTTGGCATATCTGCATGTTTAGGAATGTGGTGTTTCACAATGTCAGAGCCTGGAAAGTTTCACTACTAGGCAAGCTTTAGCAGCCACTGAAGTCCCCAAGAGTCTTACTGACTTCAGTAAGTGCTGGACTGGTCCCTGATGCTTGGAACAGCTGGAATATGGACAATCATGAAAAATTCATCCTCTCTCTCTGCACTTTACAGCAGAATACTTGGAAAACCTTACCTTGCTTTAAGGCCCTTCTCCTCCAGGCAGCTTTCTAGCCAGACTTCTCCTAGTCTGTTGCACTACATAGGGTTGTTGTGCCCCAAGTGCAGGATCCAGCATTTGGCCTTGTTAAACCTCACGCCATTGGTTTCAGCCCAGCGGTCCAGCCTGTCCAAATCCCTTTGCAGAACCTCCCTACCCTCCGGCAGATCCATGCTTCCCCCCAGCTTAGTGTCATCCGCAAACTTGCTGAGGGTGCACTCAATGCCTTCATCCAGGTCATTGATAAAGATATTGAACAGGGCTGGACCCGTACTGAGCCCTGGGGAACCCCACTTGTAACAGGTCTCCAGCTGGAGTTAACTCCATTGACCACCACTCTCTGGGCCTGGCTATCCAGTTTTCAACCCAGGAGAGTGTGTGCCTGTCCAGGCCAGAGGCTGACAGTTTCTGAAGCAGAATGCTGTGAGAAACTGTGTCAAAGGCTTTACTGAAGTCCAAGAAGACTACATCCACAGCCTTTCCCTCATCCAGTAGTCGAGTCACTTTGTCATAGAAGGCGATCAGGTTAGTTTGGGAACTTCTACTGATTATGTGTAAGCCTGATACCAAAATGTTTATTTCTGACCTCTTATATTATATTATGGATACTGGAAATCTGGATATATTATTTGTGAGTATGAGAAACAATAAATGGTGGACAGATTGGAAGGCCAGCTCTGCCCGTTCATCTTCTGATAAGTGGCACCTCACAACATAAGCTTATCTGCCATTTATAGCTCTACAACCTTGACGCTGAGGTCTAGTCCTCACACCCAGTGCCTTGCAGGCATGTTTCAGCTTGAGGTCTAGGTGCCCGCCATGACACCATGGCCCCTGTAAAGAGGACAAACTATGTGGAAGTTTGTGAGGCCAGAGTCAGTTGTGCCTGGGGGAATACGACAAGGGGATGTATTAGAGATATTTCCCTTCATGAGATCCAGCTGAGTTACCCTACAGATGGCCCTAAAGACACCCTGGGAATGGGTCATGAACATAGCCTCAAGCCCAGCTTTAGTGACATTCCCACCCCAATGCGTAGACACAGCCAGTGCCATTCCTCACAGTTAGACTCTCTTCAGAGGAAGGATGGCCAAATCTGGTGCTTAAAATTTAAGTAGCAACACAGTTCTCTTCAAGATACTTCACTACTCTGAACAAAAATTACTGTTAACTTGTTAGTAAACAACATCAGACATTTACCTGTTTTGGGCATTAACTTCTGATTTCTCCATTACGTCTCCTGATAGATCTCCTTCTTCCTTTTGCCGCAGCCTCTCCTGTCGAGCCCGTCGGCGACGTTCTCTGGCAGCTTCTTCCTCATCATCATCATTTCTCTGATAGGACAGCCTGCAACAGAGCATTAGAGATAGGAATAAAAGTGGGCTATAGCTTATAGGACACTATGACTGAAAAATTATTATCTGATTAGACCACAGTAAGCAGGGCTGCAGTGACTGCTCGATATGCTCATCAGAAAATAAGCTGTTAAATTGATATGCATAGTTTCAAAGCTTGTTTTTTTATTTAATTCTTCAGAAGTAAATGTGACATAGTAGTCATAGCAAAGGCAGCAACCACACTACGTTATCAGTTTGCTTCTAGAAAAAGACCATAGAAGCTCAGCTCCACAGTTGAACAAACATCCTACTAGATTGCACCATGATCCTGCCAGAATGCATACAACAGTGTTTGAGCAGACCATTTCTCCAAGCCCATGTAATTGAAACTGGACTTAGCCCAGCAGCTTTTTATTAGCCTTCTCTAAATATTACATATTTAAAACAATGACAGTATTCTAAAATTAGAAGACTAGAAAGCAAGGAGACACAAATATGACAGTGATTCTCAGTGCTCAGTTCTGAGTGCCAAACATCTGACACCTACAAAATTTTTGTGAGCACAGAGCCCTGCCAGGCCAAATCATACAAGATCGCCACTGTGATGAAAGCCTACTGCTGAGAACCCATTGTGTTCATCTAACCCAACAGATGATTACATTTAGTTTCATCCTACTTGAAAAGGAAAGCAAGACATTACAATCCTAATAATCCTGCAGCCCATTCAAATCTTTGCTGAGGTCCATTATTACTGTGTGAGATAAAGGGAAAGCCCTGCATTCCTGTTATCTTTTAATGCAGGGAAAGTGAAATAGGAAGCTAATATGCCAGACCCACTCATGACGTTCATTTACTTTGCTTCCAGCAATGGTCTGATACATATTGGTTAAGAAATCACACTTCCTTATGTAGTTGCACACTTAAGTTATCTGCACAGCAATGCACACAGTAAAAAAATAGCTTTGCACTAAATAAAAACAAGCACAGTTAAAGTTTGTATTTCAAGGAATATTTTAACATGAAAAGAAACTGAAACATTTTCAGTTGTGAATTGGACTCTTTGGGTCCCAGACTCTCTCAGCAGCTTTTCTCAGCCTCAGAGGTGAGGATGAAGGATTTGATTTGCTAATTTCATACTCTACTTCATGACCTTGCAACATTTTCTTTGTAGAAAGAGCTCCCCTCAAAGAGGGCGAAGTCCATGAGCAGCACAGCCATAAAGGATCAAAGGGAAGAGGAAAAAAGGAAGGAGATAAATTAAAAGCACCAGAGGTAACACGGTGTAGGCAAGGAAAAATAATTCCTGCCATTTGTAAGCAACTTAAATAGAATCAGCATTTAGTTTAGGTCTAGAACAGAAAGCTTATGAATATAGTAATAAACCAATGGGATCTTCAATTTGAAGAAGAGACTCTCTCTGGAATAAAACTGCATTAGCAAACTGACTACAGAAAGCCCACTTGTTAGAAAGACGTTCTGTCTTCAAGAAGCCTATGATCTTTCTAGCTCTGAACTCCAAATGTCAGGACACAGGAGGGGGCATGCTGTTCTTAGCTTGTGACAGCTGGATAATGACTATGACTGAGTCAATTCCCAGGGCCTATAGCCTGAGGATTTGTCTTTGCAGTGAGGAGGATGAAGTAGTTTATCCTACTTTCTGTACCCACTCAAAACACTCCTACACAGCAAGGAGAGTAACTGCTTTTAAAACCCTCTTCAAAATGCCATCTTAAAATCATCAGTTGGTCATAAAGCTAAAAAAGGAAAGGAAAAAATACCCTAAGCAAACAATTCCCACTAAATGGTACCCATTAAATCAGTCAAATGAAAACAGCTATGTACTTCCTGTCCTTGGACACTTATCACATAGATCATCCATTAAGAAAGCTGATATTCTCTCTATATATCCTTTTAAGTATATCCACTGCCTCATTGCATATCACTGTGGTTTCCTACAGCAAGCAAGGACACCTTGGGATGTGGGCTCCACCCAGAAAGATCACGTTAAGTATTCATTTCTGTTCTCCAGCATGGGTGCATGAAACATCCCCAGTAATCTGTAAATAGTCTTATCAACAACCAACAGTATTTTGTAGATCTGTATCACATTTTCTTCATTGTGTTAACACTACTTCCCAGACCATACTTCTACAGAAAGTTCTGCTTGCCATGGAAACACAAGCTTTGTCAGAGTAGACCTGTCTAGCCACTACAAACTGACAGTCGAGAAGGGTGAAAATGAAGCCTCAGATTGGCTTTGGTAATTAATGGGCTAATGACTACACTGTTAGCAAACTGACAGCAGGATCATTTATGAAAAGATTCCGCATAGTCACCTTAACTGCCATTGATTTTCCATGAGAAATTCAGTCATAGGAATAAAGATGGTGGAAGTTAAGCAAATGACACCTATACCCATGAAAAATACAATCTTCTGACTGCAGTGTTCATCTCATTGTTCTCTCAGTTCTCATGCACTGAGCTCATTCACTCTAACTCAGCTGGCACATCACTCCGTTCTCCTTGTTTATCTAAATAGCCTCCTCCTCCTCTGCTGACTAGGACGTCAAAAAAATTTCACATAGAAAGTAAACCACAGGCAGACATGTGAATTCATGCACCCTCCACTGGGAATGGGAAGACTGACCCTTAGTGTCCCAGTGTTACAGCTCTCCCTGGCTACCCATCGTAAGCAAAGTTAATCTGGGAGCTCTTCAGAGCTTATTTTCCACTTGCTGACAAGTTTTTACATTCTTTAGACCAAGAGTAAACAAATAATAAAAAGTATGACTCCCATATTTCAGCTCTATATATCAGACAGATCAAAATTTCATGATCCATGCTGGCATGTGTTGTTTCTCCACCCTTGGAGAACCGCATTGCCGCCCAGCATGCACACACACTCCACAACTAAATTAAACTAACCTTACATCCATTTGTCACCTTCCCCATAACAGTTCAAAGTCTTTGCAGGCAAATCTCCCTCTACAGTTAGCTGTTCCAGCTACCTCAGGCAATGAGAGCATGGTACAGTGTGATCTTCCAAACCTTCTGACATGCGAAGCCTCTTATTAAAGAGTTAGATTGAAAGATGGTGACTTGAAAATTATCTACATCTTGTTACCAAAGATAACACGTTCTCAGTCTGTCAACTAAAAAGAAGAAAAAAAAAAAGCAAAACAGAGTTCTGCCCACTTATCCTGTAGCTGGCTCTATGCTTCTGACATGAGAAAAAGCCATGTAACTTCTCTGACATGAGAAAAAGCCATGTTGGCTAAGTTGTTCCGTTAAAGCATTGATGCTGAGTCTCTCATACTTCCTACACAGAATACCTGTAGTACAGGAGACAACATCTCATCTATGTGAGGGGACACTTCCCACTGTGCTAGGTAGGGATAACAGATAACAATATATGTTCCGTCTAATTGAGTGGGGGGGACAGATTTATATGTCCAAGACTTCTCTCTAAAGTCGAGAGACATTCAAGATATTCAAGAGAGAAATCCTTCTCTCTAAATAGGAGAGTTATGGATTTGATGGGTGGACGGTAAGGTGGATAAGAAACTGGTTGGATAGTCACATTCAGAGAGTAGTTGTCAATGGCTCAAAGTCCAGATGGAGATTCATGACAAGTGGTGTCCCTCAGGGATCTGTACTGGGACCGATGCTGTTCTATATCTTTATCAATTATATTGACAGTGAGATTGAGTGCACCCTCAGCAAGTTTGCAGATGACACCAAGCTGAGGGGTGCAGTTGCCACACCAGAAGGACAGGATGTCATACAGAGAGACCTGGACAGGCTGGAGAAGTGGGCCTGTGAGAACCTTATGAGGTTCAACAAGGCCAGGTGCAAGGTCCTGCACTGGGTTCGGGGAAATCCCTGTTTTCAGTACACAATGAGGGAGGAAGTGCTTGAGAGCAGCTCTGCAGAGAAGGACTTGTGGGTGTTGGTCAATGAGAAGCTCAACATGAGCCAGTGATGTCCGCTCACAGCCCAGAAGGCCAACTGTATTCTGGGCTGCATCAAAAGAAGTATGGCCAGCAGGTCAAGGGAAGTGATTCTGCCCCTCTATTCCACTCTTGTGAGACCTCATATGGAATACTGTATCCAGTTCTGGAATCATCAACGTAAGAAAGATATGGAGCTGTTGGAATGGGTCCAGAGAAGGGCTACAAAGATGATCGGAGAGATGGAGCACCTTCCCTACGAGGACAGGCTGAGAGAGTTGGGGTTATTCAGCCTGGAGAAGAGAAGGCTCAGAGCAGATCTTATAGCGACCTTCCAGTACCTGAAGGGGCTACAGGAAAGCTGGAGAGGGGCTATTTGTAAAGACTTGTGGGCATAGGACCAGGGGGAATTGGTATAAACTGGAGAGGGGCAGATTTAGACTGGACATTAGGAAGAATTTCTTCACCATGAGAGTGGTGAGGCACTGGCACAGGCTGCCCAGGGAGGTTGTGGATGCCCCATCCCTGGAGGTGTTCAAGGTCAGGTGGGATGGGGCCTTGGGCAGCCTGATTTAGTGGGATGTCCCTGCCCACAGCAGGGGGATTGGAACTAGGTGATCTTTAAGGTCCCTTTCAACTCAACTATACTATGATACTATGACTTAAATCCCAAAATCGATAGCCAATCTGATTGTTTGAATAAGTCTAAAACATTACCCTCAAACTGAATGGTGAGACTCTACAGCCTAGAGTGGAAAATAACCCTGCTGGATTGGGAGTGTAGGTGGTGAGGTCATCTTCTTCATAGAGACTCAGCACCCTCTCTATTTTAGGTTGAGCACTGAATTTATATAAAGTTATGGTAATAGCTAGGATGATTATGCGGCTAAAACCATTACATACAGTCCAGCTTCAACTGGTTTCCACTTGAAACCGCAAATTGGTTCAAACATTATCTAGGGCACTTTGGTTTTAGGGTTTCTTGCCCAGTGCTACTACTTTATTATTATTGGTTGAATTATAACAGCACTGAAATTTCCTGATCAAGCTTGGGCCTTGCTGCAGTAGGCATTTTATAAAGACAGGGGGAAATCTGGTCCCTTCTCTAAACAGTGTGCATTCTGATTAAAGAAAAACTTAAACGCTTCTTGCCCTCAATGAGTTGTAAGCTAAGCCTGATGAATCTAAATTCTTTTTCAATGCCTGCTTCTTCAACAATGCCTAATTTAAGCTGGATCACATGACTCCATTCTAGACCAGGCAGGGAGAAAGAAGAGCTGTGTCTCTGAGATTTGACTCTGTCTCATGTGTGTCAGAAATATGTGAAAAATTACCAAACAGAAAAAAGCCTTTAAGAACAGATGTCTAACTTATACTGGCAACCCAGGTTTGCCTCTTTGTTCTCCCATGACTCATCCCAATGCCAATCTGTCTTCTCTTTCTCCAGCCTGCAAAACCACCTTGCATTCAAGCATTGCCCTCCCAACATGTACCTCAATTAGATGCAAGTGTAGCTATTTAGTAACTCTTTCCCACACAGGTTGATAATCTAGTAGGCTTTACATTTATTACAGATCAATTTTGTCTGTGGTCCACCCAAGAAATGAGATCATTCATTCTGTATCAAACTGCTGCACCTCCATTTGCAA
Source organism: Cuculus canorus (assembly GCF_017976375.1). Classification (NCBI taxonomy): domain Eukaryota; kingdom Metazoa; phylum Chordata; class Aves; order Cuculiformes; family Cuculidae; genus Cuculus; species Cuculus canorus. Next base: position 141,124,766 of record NC_071401.1, read on the forward strand.
CCTGACTCACTTCTAAGACCTTCACTCTTCATTGCCTAACACCACAGCAGTTGAAGTGACAACTATTGACTTCTATGTCTCCAAATCGAGGACAGATAGAGGACGTCAATAAAATGTCCTTAATGACAAATTTCACTGGCAGCCTCAGTCTATAGAAGCTGCGGGTTTTGGCCTTTTGTGCTTTTAGAAAACCTTTCTGTTTACCCAGGCTTTTCCTGAAAGGATGGGTGGAGTGAGGATGGACTCTGTTATAAGACCCACTAGGGACTGCTCTTTGTGTCACTGTTGTTATTCAGTCCCATTTTATTTATGATTGCATATGTTTTTAATTTTTTTATTGTTAATTTAATTTGTGTTATGATAGGCGTGCTTCTAAATGTGGATATAAACAACTGCTTAATCTTGATCTCAAAAAATCACAGCAAATGCACGTTTCCAGCTGACTTTGCCTCTGTCAAGTTCTGTGTGTCAAATGTCGGCTGTATTTTGCTCAAGTCATATCTAAATCTGTGGTGAATGCTGGGGGGCAGCTGTGGGGGAAGCTGTTTCTTCTAATCATGCCTCTATAATTCAATGAGAGCTGCCAGCACTCTGCTCAGACCTGCTCAAGAAGATTCATTTTTATGAGGAAACAAGCAGAATTTCAGTCCAAAACGGTCATTTAAAAAAGATGTAGCGAGTGAAAACAGGGGATTATGCTGGAGACATGCAGACATGCCACCAGAGTTCTCAGCTCAATGTTGTGCATGAATGCTGTTACTAACCCCCATATTTTTCACATAATTCTCAATTTGACATGAGTCTTTTTTTTTTCGCATTGAATGAAGGAGAGACAAGTGGATAAATTAAACCCAGACAAATTAAAACTGGAAACGAAACACATGTTTTTAACAGTGAGATTGATTAAAGATACAAGAAACGATGGAACATCCATCTCTTGTATCTCCACATTAAGATAGATGTCTTTTTGGAATTTATACTGCAGTAAAATACCAATTCTTGGACTCATTATAGACACAACTTGGTAAAATTCCATTATCTCTTAGGTATAGAAAGTTAGACTAGATCATATGGTGGAAGCTGCTGGACTTGTATGCTACAGTCCTCCATTTACAGAAAGTATATGCCTTCTCATTCTGCTCGTAATTTATCTCTGCCTCACAAGTATTTTTACTTTTTTCATCCACACATTTTCCAGAACTATCCCTGAGCAAGCAAATTAGACAGATATACACATAGGTCTCTGAGAAAAACAGATTGACACACTTTTCAATGTACAATCTTTTCACTTGCAACATTTTCAGACTGTGTCTTTCTAATGCTTTTTCTTATTTTCCAAAGCCGCAAAGATTTCAAGGATTATTATTTTTCTGTTGGGTATGCACTAATTTAACGGGTTAGGAGAAGGCTCTTTCTGTCAGATCCAGCATCCTTAATTTCACACCATACATTTAGAAACTTTTTTTACTTTAAACCTTGATCTAAAATACCTAAAAGATAAAGCAATGTACATTAACAACTAATTTTTTTTTTTCATTTGAACAAAATCTTTAGATTAGAGTCATAGAATAGTTTGAGTTGGAAGGGATATTAAAGTTCATCTAGTTCCAACCTCCCTGCCATGGGCAGGGACATGTCCCACTAGATCAGGCTGCCCAAGGCCCCATCCAACCTGGCCTTGAACACCTCCAGGGATGGGACGTCCACAGCTTCCCTGGGCAACCTATGCCGGTGCCTAACCACTCTCATCATGAAGAAATTCTTCCTTATGTCTAGTCTAAATCTGCCCCTCTCCAGTTTATAGCCATTCCCCCTAGTCCTATCACTCCAAGCCTTTGTGAACAGTCCCTCCCCAGCTTTCCTGTAGCCCCTTCAGGTACTGGAAGGTCGCTATAAGATCTCTTCGGAGCCTTCTCTTCTCCAGGCTGAACAACCCCAACTTTCTCAGCCTGTCCTCATATGGGAGGTGCTCCAACCCTCTGATCATCTTTGTAGCCCTCCTCTGGACCTCTTCCAACGGTTCCATATTCTTCTTATGTTGAGAATTCCAGAACTGGAATTTACATTTACATTGCTTAAGGATCTGGCAGTAAGATTGTTATTTTGTTTGCATGAAGTTAAGTATGGGAAAGAAAAGGTTTTCTGAGAGGTCGAGCTTGTGGACATTCTTTTTTATGGTTTCTTCATTTTCACATTTTTGACATCTAGTTTGACAATGATAATACTCAGTGACTACCGAGTAATTCATGCCAAAAGTAGCCAGCTATGTTATCATAGCTAAAGATGGCACTGAAGCTTCTAGAACAGATCCGAGCTTCCCAAATTACTTGCTTCTGTTGAAAATGTAAATTTCAGTTGCTTAGTTGCCCAGGATTTCTAATGCCTTGTCTCATTTTTTGCAATTTTCTGCTCATAATGACACTATTGCTTTGGGTTTAGACTCAAGCCCTAAAATGTGGGCCCCGTAGTTACGGTAAGTCTGTAACATCACTGCATCATTCTGCACAAAGGCAGAATGACTCATGCACACACCCAGATTTTTTTTTTTTTTTCCTCATGGCTGAAAACCGATGATCTGTTTCATAATATGAAATGCAAGCAGATTCTCCAACCACATTCAAATAACTCTGGTAAATCGCCTCTGAGTACCTCAGCATAAATTGCACACAAGGCCACTAACATGAACGGTAAAAACCTTCAGCTACTGAAACAATGTCAAATTTGCCCCAACATACATTGTATTCACATAAAAGAACTTGCTGGAAATATCCCAGGGAAAAGTATGTAATTCTCTCAATATGTGCAGTCTGTAACACTCTTCAGTTCTACTTCATCCACAATAGGTTTGACATTGACCTATCAGTGAGTAGTGCAGTATATTTAACTTGTTTTAATTTAGAAGTTTCACGTTAAAAAAAAAAACAACAAACTGGACAGAAAAACAATAATTACACAAGTGTCTTCTAGCTGATTACTATTACTTTTTTTACTGCTTTCCCTGAAAATTATTGCAATTCACTGAAAAATCTGTTTCCCTGGCAGGTAACAAACATGCAAAACCATGTGCAAAATGAGCTCGCTTTTTCAAACTTAAAAAAGTGGGAGCAAAACCCAATTGTTGTGCACACCACTGTGGCTGATGTGGTATTTGTTGACTACAGCAAATCGCTTTCTGCTTGCTACCACCACCTCCAGTTTCTAGTGCTTCATTTCATATAAAATCCAAAACAATTTATGCCACAGCTTTACCCAGTAATATTTCAGGCATATGACTTGAGAATAATGGGCATTTTTCCTAGTTGAGGCATAAATAAGGACTTACAGGATTTGCCTCAAAATACACAATCCACAATTGCTACAAAGCCAAAACATAAATATTCTTTCTTGTGGTTTTGGGTCGGTATATTCAATATGGTTTTCAAGTCACTTTCATACATCAAATTGCTAGCTTACTGAAAGTTTACAAAGTTAAGATCTAACTTCTTCACTTTTATATTTCCTTTCAAATAAAACTCCCATTGACATGGTTGATAGATATGCTCAAGACAAAAGGAGTTAAAAATGAAGACATGCATGAGCATATGTAACTAAAAAGTTCCCCTGCATATTGAGAATTGCGGTCTTACTAGTAAATATGCAAAAGATTTGAGGAATGAAACCTACATTTTCTTACAGGCACCTTTAGGCAGACTTATGTCTCCGATGTGTTATGCTTAAGCTATGAAGTTCTGTATTTCCTCCATACATCTTTTTAAATTCAAAATTCATGTCATCATCTATGGTATTTGTCAGAGATCATTAAATGAAGGCAAGGGAGGGAAGGCAGGTACGAGGAGTATTTTTTATATTAGGCCATTTTCTCCTGCTACATAGTCATGTCAATAAACTACAACCCAGAGGTAGATGTAGGCAGGAATGGATGCACCATCAAACAGACTGTGGGGAATATGGAGCAAAAGCACATGAGGACCTCTACAGCTCTATAGGAAAGAACCTAAACAGGATCACAGGAACATTTTTCATGACCCAGTAGTAATTTATATATATATTTTTATACATGTACACATATTTTATATATGTATATGTCAGAAGTTAACAGGAGAAACAGTTCTTCTTTCTATTTAAAAATAAAATACAAATCATATACAATACATTTTTTCCATCAGAGGCTGAAGTGGAAATTGTGTTGTTGTTAGGAAGTGGAGTATTTTCTTTCATTCAAGCACAATAGTTATAATCTGTTTCAAGAGGATTCTCAATTACTATTGTTCACTTTCCATATACCTATACCAATGGTCTGAGTTTTGCCAAGATTTCTGATGTAACCACCTCCCTTTAAATGCAAGAGAGAGCTATTATTGCACAAAACTGTGGTTCCTCCATCTTGGACTCCCAAAATGCAACTCTTAATCCTGCATCCTCCTAAATTAGCAAACAAGGACAAAGCTACAATTTCAGGAAAGCACAAACTGAATTATTATAAAACATGTATGTATCACTGACCTGAGAACTCAGCCTCCAGCCTTTAAATTTCATCTGCTTCTCTACTTTCACCCTTGTCGCCTGCTTAGAATGCTTGTTTAATGCAACAGATTAGGAAATATAGAGCCTCTCAACTAACTGATGCTTACATTTCTTTCCCTCCACAAATATTAATAGCATTTCTGAACTTTAAGAGGACTGTATTTTAAAAGGAAGTGCAGGACCATGAGGATAGGTCTCATGCACAAGACACTTCTTCAATTTCACTTTATACTTGCTCCACCGAATATCATGTGAGGACAAACACTAAAAAAGTTAACTCAGAGAATCACTGGATTCAGTAACATCCAAACCAATCTCAGCCATGTGCTCTCTAATCTTCCATCACCATGCCCATCCTACTCACAATAAACTTCCAGCATACACCCACTCATCATCCACCCTGACAAAACAAGATGTGAAATTCGAGATAAAACATGGCTTTGGTTTTCTAAGATGACAAATCTCTATGAGCAGAATGTCTTTTTGCATTCAAGCATTTTCTTCACTTCCCAACAGGTTTTGCAGTGTGTAATGAGGAACCAGGGGCCAGGACTCTACCATGGGTGAATCCTGATGGAAAGAGGGTTCACAGAATCATGTTGATTGATATCAGGAACAAGACCCACCAATAGCGCTGGACCCACCTTGAAAGGATTTCATCTATCACTGAAATACAGCTGCCCCTAGGCTACAGGTATGGCTCCATAACTGTAGCATCAGTCACTGATCTAAGGCTAAACTTTAATATGGATTTGAACGAGACTGAGACAGAGAATCAGTGGGGTAGGAAGAAGGAAGGTGGAAGCAGTGATCAAGCAGAGTGAGGTGTAGGAAACAGGCTGGAAGAAGACATGTCACTGAGCCAGGGAACAGAAGAGACAGACAGCAGCAATGGATAAGAAGCTTCTGTCCCTGCAGGGTACAAAATGGGGAATGGAGAAAAGGTTGATGGAGAAATATTCAGAGGATGGGAAAGAGGGAGAGACACCTGTCAGGGTTTGAAAGCTCCAGGACTGGGTATGGGGCTCTGTTGTTGACATCCAGCATCAAGCCAGGTTCACATAGCTGTCCAGGGTCTGGAAAGCCAAAATCCACCCTGACTAACAGAATGGAAACTACAAGATTACGCAGACTACACATCACTTGATAAAGTCCTTCAACCTTGCCTGAAATGTTACATGATCTGAAATGCGTACAAATGGTCAGAACCCACTATTTTCACTGCTCAAATAATAAGTATGGGCTCTATAAAGTGTCAAAACCTCTTTGTATTTCCCAGGGGATTAGTAATTGTAAGTGAGTGACCATTGCTCAGAGCCAGACAGGTCCCTGAAGATGCCAGCTGCAGCTTTCAGAAATACAGCACAGTCTGAGTTGCTTGAACAAAGTGCAAGGCATGTATTTGCACACAAGGAGCCTGGAAAAATAATCTTACCACATAATCATCCAGATAATCATAGAATAACCTTTTTTCATCCACTCTTCCTGACACAAAATATGCAAGAGGAGGACATGACCTTAAAATACCACAACAGATTAAACATTGAAATAAACTCTGCAAACAGGAAAGCATCTGAAATTTAAGAGCAGAACAAGCACCAAAACAGAGCAGACTGTGAAGCCTTACGCTAACTGAAATAATTAAAGGGGATACAGGATTACAAATATGTTCAGTGCTACAACATATGGTGAATGGGAAAAAAAAAATGAAAATCAGATGTCTCAAAGTTTTCTAGTACCGATTCCCCATGCACACAACTCATGGATGCAGTGCAGGTGCAGATTTGGTTTCAAGGGAAATTCATGGCTATTCACTTCTAACATAGACAAGCATCTGTCTCTTTCTCAGGTGTTTAAGAAACCTACTGTCAACAGCTAAGGTGATTAAGAGACATTTTCAGTGAGACAGTGGAGGAATTACGAGTGCAGATCCTGTCATTTGCTAACAGGATTAGGGGCAGATACATTCCATGCATCTCTCCAAAACCTAATCCCAATGTGTCTTTCACCTTCATGAAAGGTAAAAACCCCTTCCATAAAACAGGCCTGTACAGATATGCAAGGTCACGTACAGCACTTTGAACCGCACACTAACATTACAACGATTTGCAGACATCGTGTAACAGCACTGCACAATTTAAACAGCTGGAAGTTTGAAATGCAGCCATTGCAGCTACACCACATAAACACTATAAAATATTCTGGCTTTATCCTTACTTAGCTTTCTCTTAGATGCGCCTCTTGCCCTTACATTACTCCACTATGATCCTTATTCCAGGAGAAGTTACTCATAAGAAACTACCAAACTACTCATGTAAATGATTGGAGAAAGTCTGTGGAAAGCTGACTTTGAGTTCATGAATGTTGATAAATCACAATGGAAATAAAAATCTAAAAGCCACAGTTCTTTAAAAAGAATTTAAAAAAACCTTTTCACGGAACCCTGAAGTTTCACAAAAACTCTCATTTCGTATATTCACTGACACTCTAGCTACAAGTCATGGGTTATTCATATAAAATATGCAGATAAACAAGCAGGAAATGGAAGAAAATAATTTGCCCTAGAAGTGCACACATCTGTGGACTTCTCATGGGACATAAGCAGCCGTTAGAGACACCCGCCGCAGAGAAACTGCCCCGTCGAGGCAGTGTGCTTGAGTAAGGGGCTTTTCTGCAATACACAATGTTTCCAAATCACAGCAATTACTAAGGTGTGCTTTTTTAAATAAAAAAAATAATTCAATTTCATTCTGGAATAGCTATCCTATATAGGAAGCCAGTCTGTAACAGCTGTTGTAAAATGCTTTATACTGTAGCATTGCCACACAGATGAGCTCTGCCTGGACATAAGGATCTGAGTAGTAGTGCCAGTTGTACCTTCATAGCAAGTTTCCATTTGGATCCTGTTGGATCTTTGGCAAATCTTCCACTGCCAAATAGTGATCCTTTGCCATAAATGCTCAGTCTCCCTGCAACCCCTTCTGTGCTTCAACTTAATCAGATACAAATCCTAAGCTTTCAGATCTTGTCCCAGCTCCAGCTTGTCCAACAGGCAAAATATACTTGCACTCCGCCCACACTGGCACCTGGATAGCGGGAGAGGTAAGGTAGCACTCACCCAGGCTGGACCTGCGAGCTCTGGGTTGCTTCCAGATAGCAATGATTGTGCCCTTGTTGGATAGCACGGCATTGCTTCTTTTTGTGACTGTTCTTCCCTCTGCACACCACGACTACAGCACCAGTCCACAAAACATCGCTTTGATGCCAAACAAGATATATACTTTCTTTTATCTTCATTTAATCATACCATTAAAAGAAAGAGTAGGTGAATCCAGGGAAGCAAAGGTGAAGAAGTAAAGCAGATGGAACTGTAGAAGAGATGAGTGAGACCAACAGTAAAAGGAAAGTGAGAGAAGGAAAGCAACAAGGTAGAGAGGATAGCAAAGGGCTGCCATGATAAGAAAGGGATACAGCTAAGAAGAACAGACCACATGTGAAGGCAAAAGAGTCTAATTCCAAAGGTAAGAGGAGACAAGAGATGATAACTTTCCATCACCAAGAAGTAAAGCCTTTTTACAGATTCAACAGACATTTTTAAATAAAAGGGAATCAAAACATTCATCATTAAACACTAACACACAAAAATGTTTAAGCTAAAGCTTCTGGTATAATCCATTACATTCCACAAGTGAATGCAGACTGATTGCAATTTTCCACTCGTTGTTATATTATTCCTTGGCACTTGCTAACTTCTTTCCATCAAAAGATCTCAACGTGCTTTACAAATGTTAATTAATCCTTGCAGCCTATTCTGACTTCCACATTGTGAGTATTATTACTACTACGATATAATGCCAGTTTATGGAATGGAAAAAGAGACAGAGGAACATACTTCTTTTAGTGCTAACCACGCAGGAGATAAGATTCTCACTTTGGCTGTACTACATCATGCCTGCTCCAAAACCTGTTGAAACTACCAGGAGCTTTTCCAGCAGCTTCCAAAGGGATTTGTTGCAGGTAAGTGAACTCCTTCCTTCTAGGCCTGTCTCTAACAGCTGCGCTGTGCTGACTTCCATTACTGTGCCTGAAAGCGTGTGAAAGCCACTGGCAGAATTGATTATCCTGAGACCATTTTTTCCTGGCATACTAAACAAAGAGACATCCTTCTCTGAGCTCTCTCTGAACAAGTGATAGCCTGCCTCTTCTCTGCGAAATGTCTTCTGTTGCTAAGTACTTTCAAATCAGTAGTTTACATTTTAAAAAGAGTTGTGCCTGCTGGGAAATGGGAAAGAAAGGGTGAAAAGCTGGTTTAGCCCCAGGGATCTTGTGCACCCCAGGCTTTGCACTGGGGTCAGCATGCCTCAACACAGCCTGACACCTTTTTGAAGCACAGTTTGTGAACTAAGATACATTTAAGTGCCTGGAAGTATGGAAAATGGGATGTAGGGTCCTCACCCTACCACTGGGAAACAAGGTTTTATCTTGCTGCCAAACCCATCTGCTTCTCAGACTTCCACAGGTGCAGAGAGCCAACTTGCTGAGGTATGAGTCCAAAGCATAGCTGAATGAAAAAACACCAGCTCTACACCAGAGAGATTTTGGCCCTAAAGAAACTGTAGAAGACATCACATGGGAAGGCTTTTGTGCCACAGTGTAGATGGAACTGACTGGAATGTCAGCCAACCCTTCCAACACTGGCTCTTGTAGGACTTCACCTTGCGTCAAAGTAAAAATATTTCCTATCTCACCTGCACTGCATGACAAAAGAGTGCTTTAGGAATTTAGGCATTTGCATGGCAGACAAATCCTTAAAAGTAACAACACCAAAGAGTAGACCTTAGATTTGATCCAAACTTGCCACAGTTCATCCAAGTGTCCTTTTCTGAGCAGTCCATAGTAACCATTCATGCACACACACCAAGTCCACTGCAAGGGATATTCATCCTTTTATGAAAGTCCTCATTGACTTTAAGTTATGTGTACTGAAAGGCACTGGGAGAAGCCAAGGGGCCAAACCCCGAGCCCTAGATAGCAAATATATGTCTAATGCATTTTTGTAAAAATATAACATTTGGCACTCAAGGATTTGGCAATGTAAATTGCAGAATATTTGGCACAATAAAGAATTAAGACCAGCATAAGAGAATTTGAATTCCTGCTCACAAAGAGTGTGGTCCAACACGTTACAACTCAATTGATTATTACTGAGTAAATAAGAATATGATAATCCTCTGTCTGAAGAAGATAAACTTTACCAGCTATGAGATAACAAAAGGGCCTGAGGATCAGTAACCTTCCAAATTGGAAAAATAAGTTAAGCCTGCTTTTAGCTAAAGCTATCATGCTGGTAATTAAGATGCTAAATATGGGATTTAGAAAGCTTCGTTTGGCCCTTTCTGCTACAAGTTCCTACATGAGATGTTTAAATTCCCTTGTGCTTCAGTTGCCACCTGACTAGCACACAGGAATGTTCAATAAAAAAATCACCCATTTGGGGGATCCAAAGGCTAGCAGAACAGGCATTATCTACATCAATAACTTATTGGTCTAATACAAACACAGGCACAAAACTTAACTCAAATACTAGCCATCCTCTGCCAATGAGGTGATCTTGGACGTACCTACGGATGCTTCTACCAGCTCAAGTTGAGTATGAGACAAAATAACCAAAGATTTGGGAAGATCCAGGGAAGGCTCCACTACTTACTTTGCTGTGTTACAGAGAAAATTTGATTTTGTCCTCTATTTCAGCTCCCTAGAAGCTTTTCTTATTCCTTCTCCGATTTCTTTTCACATGCCAGGCAGTACCCATCAGTGCTCACCTAGTGGCATTGTCTTCATCTTCTTCCTCCACACCCGTGAGCCCTGAGCCTTAAATTCTTCCAAGTCTGAACCTCCCTACTGCCTATACTTGCAATTTTATCACCCTTTTCAGGACTCGGAGTCTCACTGAAATAAAGTCACGCATCTTGAGAAGTGCTGGAAGGAACGGAAAGACAGACATTGGGCACTAAGCAGCAAAATCTCTGCTTGCTGTAATTTTGTGAAAAACATAATTATATCCTTTTGGGGGAAATAAAAAATTGGTATTGCCAGAGCAGGATGGCACAAGAAACAACTAGGACACAGAGAATGTAACAGAAAGAAATACCATTTCAGCGGTACAGAACATTCACCTTTCAAAGTTCAGGGACTATAAGCATAGGACTGGACGGGAGGTACCCAGTGAGACTTTGTCTCCTACTTGATCACTCCACATGGTGTTGGGTTTGAATAAGAGAGAAGAATCCTGGAAATCATTAAGGAATTAAACTCATGGTTATCCCAAAATGACAAAGGACCAAATGCAGCTCTCACATATGCACAGGACAGGGATACTTGTCCTTAACTGGATGGGCTGCAAATTATCACTAATGCATACGCTCTCATTGGAAAGCTTTTGTGGCCATTCAGGTAAAGACAGGTGGGAATACCACGATAGCATTACTCTGGTTTTAAGACATATTTTTAGCACACTGGTTAAGCCCTGAAGAAAAACTGCATTTGCAGAGACCTTCAAAATATCCTTCATGACAAATGCAACAGAAGAACTATAAGAAAGTTAGTCCTCAGCCTTTATCTTTCTAACTAAAGGAAAAAAATATCTAGCTTTGGAAGCAGATGTGACCTCTGCTAGTTAGGCTTTGGGCTTTTTTCAAATCCTGAGGAAGAAAACTGCTGACACTATGTGTCTGACCACTCCTGTTGCAGGAGGAGCAGATGACTAAGGCCAAGATGCACAACACCATTGTACACACCCAGTGTCCAGGCCAGTGATTTCCCTCTAATGAAAGAAGAGCAATCCTAAAAATCTTCAGCTTCACAGAGGAAAGATAGTTGTTAAGCAAAATACATGAGACTACTGGTCAACACTAGATAAAAATGGAAGGCTACTTTTGAAGAAATTAGTATGCAAGAAAATAAAGTATCGTTGGAACACACATTTCATTTGGGTTTTGTAAAATATCATGAAACAGGGTAACAGGAGAGCTGAAAGGGATGAATAAAATAAAGAGGGAAAGGAAGCACATGGCAAGGGAAAGGCCACTATAACTCACAGGAGAGGTGAAGCCAGGAACAATCTGAAAATGAACAGAGACTATAGTGTTCTACCATGGACATGTCAATATGTGATGACGGCCCACATCATTTATAGATGCTGGAACTTATAGTGTATTGAGCCTCAGAAAGCTCACTCATCCCATGATCTTACTGCCAAATTACACAAGCCACTAAAATAAAAAAGAAAAACAAACCCAAAAGCAAGCAAAAAAAACAAGCAACAAAAACCTGTTGTAAGGATCGTGTCAGGACAGCAACAGCTGTGATGTTAGAAGGTACTTCTGTAATTACACTGAAGCAACTTCGGTGCTGAACGTATTGCAGATGGAATTTGGCAAGCCAAAAACCTCGTATTCAGAAACAAGTAATATATTTTTAGCGTTAAAAAATCTGCAGGCAATTTGGCTATGACAAACAGAGCACAAGCCAAAATCTCACATCCTGTAGTGGCAAGTGCATTGATCTCAAGGACACACCTCTAGGACAGGCCTCCACACTTCTTAAGAGTATCGAGGGAGGGAAAACAAGTGCACATGGACTGCTTCCACAGGGGCTGCTTTCTCAGTTCTTTGAAACGCACAGTGTGTCAGGAGATATTTTGTGAATAAGGTTTTAAGCTGTCTGGAACAAGAATTGTCTTTTTTTTGTTCTGTACTATAGCAGCCTCTACCTGGAGGATCCGTAACAGGACAAGATCCACCTAATTAGAATTATAAAACAGATTAAAAGTGATCTGAAAAAGATTCAGAGTTCAGAATCAAAATTGCTTGCAGAGTTAATCCTCCACGGCTGGTATGCTAGGTTCTGCTGGAGCCACTCTTGTTCACAAGAATCTGAATGTTTCTTCACTGTGACTTAGTCAAGGTATGTGAAAAAGTGGTTGATGGAAAATAAAAAAGAAAGACAAGTCTCTGATCTTCAAGAGAGATTCTGACTTTGAGGAAGAAGAATCTGAATAAGCGTCAGACAAAAAAACCCAAACCCCTACAAACCATCCAAAATTGGTTGTGCAGTAAGTTTTTGGGAGTATCCTACTCCCAATGATACATTTTTATGTTTTGTTTAATGCAAACTGGCATGCCCAATCCCTGCTACTAATGCTGTTTATTTTTCTTTTCTGCTTTATTATCATCCAAGTTTATCTTTCACATCCTTTGCCTACAGTAAGCTAACCTCAACAATAACAGGATATGTACTCTAGAATTACTGTGATGAGGGAAAAAGAAAGAGGAAAAAATTGCTTCATAACACAATCAAACTTACAATACTCAGAAGAAAACATATAAGTGAGTGATGGATAAAACTCGACATTTAGTGACTACGTTAACTGTTATTCCACCTACAGTCAACGAACAGAGCACCAAGTGGGAAGGGTACAGACACTTTATGCCACTTTTGGTCTCCTGGTGCAGCACAGAGTGGATTAGCAGAGCCAGTACTCGGTGTGATATTTCAGTTACCAAGAGACAAATAGAGGCTGAGGAAGGAAAGAATTTAAATACCAGCTTCTGTCCTTACTTGAAATTTTGCTCATTGTAACTCAGTTTAAAATCTGAGAAACTATATTGACTTAAGATCTGAAGCCTGTATTTAAGCCTGGGATTCGTTAATTATCTCTGGAATTCAATATGAGATTTCAAAGCTATTTGAAAGAAAAACAGCTGAGCAATTTAAAGCATCAACTAAACCTTGTAGTTAGTACTTTTCTTCAACGATGGATTTTTGGGAAGAGAGAAATTGCATCGCGATAATTTGGACTAAGGTGTAATTTTTCAGACAAATTCACAAACTGTTTAAATGCTTTAGATGTAGAACAAGCCACATGGAAAACTGTGTTCCAACATGCTTGCCGTTCCTTAAAAAGGTGATTATAGTATGGCACCATTAGACTCACCAAAACTTCTCATTACTACGTCCAGTTTGTGTGTCAGAGTGAGATTTCACAGCGACGATGAACATTTGCGAAAAAGAGAAGGAAGAGGGGAGGGGAAGGCAAAGGCAAGCGTGGAGGAAGCCCTCCCTGACTGTCTACTCTGCAAAGGATTTGAACTGCAGAAAAGAGGAACCATGTCAGCAAATGCCAAACCAATACGATACCTGCCAAACCACACCTTATCCTTCTCAATCAGCAAAAAAAATTATCCACTGCCTGATTTCTCTTACCTCACCAATAAAGGGCTAGGGTTTTTTCCTTATTAGGATAGTCTCCATGCTGTAAAATTCTGGCTCTAACAAGTGGCTTTAACAATATGTGCTGCACATCAGCACAAAAAGAAAGCAACTAATAAAAATGAAACGGGAGAATAAAGGGCTCAGTCCTACACCAAAAGGGACGACATCAGCTTAGTTTGGGCTCCAAAACTCAATCATAGATTTTATGAAATAATTAAAATTGGAAAGTCCAAATGTATGAAGGCTGACATTATATAGATATATAATTATAAATTTGACCGTGTAGCTACTTACGCATGTAAACAGGCTTACTGAAGTCAAGGAGATTTTTTTAGCACTTTTAAGTGCTTGCATGGCTGAAAACATAAGTCAAACGTCGGTCCATGAAAATACTGCAAACAGGTTTTTTTTTCAATGTTTTCTTTTACAAAATATAATGCAAAGGACGTATAATGAAAAGTAACAAGGTCAGTTAAGTCACTATGTTTCCACTATTTCAACAACTGATTGAAGTGTTTTACTTGGTTGTTTTTTTTAAGCATATGCTTTTGGATTATCTAGTTTACTGCATCTGCCTTATATGGATTTAAATGCACATATTAGCATACATACACTTATATATGCACACGTATGCATATATACGCACTGAAGAGCATAGAAGGCCCCAAATAATCACCAGATAATTTCCCTCATTACTTTGATTCTTATTGTTATACACAGAATTGGGGACGGGGTAGATGGGGAGGCCTGGGACTGCAGGTTTAGCAGGAAAGGAAAGGCAGGGTTAGGAAGGAGCAAGATGAAGTTCTGCCACCCGCACCCCACACTGGTTGAACACCTATGCCAACAGTACGGCTGTGGAGGAGCTATCTGGATTTAAGATCTGCACTAACAATGAATTTTCCAGTTTTGCTGAAGCAGAAGAAAAAACCCTTGTCAAAGTGAAGCGATATGGAAAATGTTTGAGGTTGACTTATTTTAATTCAGTCTGAAACAAGAAGGTAAATCTTCATCTAATTTTTTCTTCAAACTTTCTCCATTAAAATGTCTGTCAATTTGAATGAAAAGATTCAAAAATAGAACAGAATGTTTTATCTAAAAAAAAATACTGCAAAGATGCACATCAGTGATTTTTTATTTAGAAAATCATCCAAAAAAACCCTTGATTTTAATTTTAAAAAGTATTTCCTATTGTTTTCATTTAGATAAATCTAATCTGGGAAACCTGGTGTGAACTCCCAACTAGTCCTGCTCTGCCCAAATCTCTCCCAATTTTTCTTGCTTTTCCCTAAATTTACCTTTCATCAGAAACAATTCTTACAGCTCTTTTCAGCCATTTGGATTCACAGAGAGCAGTACCACACTGAATCTGGTATCTCTCACCACTGTCATGGCTTGAAGCAAGGCTTGGAGAATTCAGCCTAGATTTTTCATGAAACTCTCCAGAATCAGTTGTTCTCTGACAAAATCTTAGAAATTTGATTCTCACAGAGTTGTGACTTCAGGCTCGGGTGGAGGACCATAACTCCAAACAGATTAATCCAGCTTTGTGCTTCTGACACCCAGTTCCTTGCTCATACTGGAAAAAGAAAAACATCTTTCACTGAGGCAAAAAGGTTAGGAAATCCCAGAGATGTTTTCTCATAGACCCATCCTCTCTCTGCCATAATATTTCTTCCACTGAGGATAATCTCGCTCAAAAATTTTCCAACTTTCCAGTAAATTTCTCTGACCCAGAGGAAAGTTCCTAAAATTTAGCAACAAAGTCTTGAACTGGACATTCAGTCTTCAATAGCCACTGCCCCTGTCCATATGTACCCAGACACTGAAGCACATGTATTTCATTCAGGTGGTGATAACTAATATGTCGGGAATACTTCGTATACACGGAGTATCATCACCACAGTGTTTAACATAAATATGTTTCTTCAGCCACATATAAATTATTTGCATCAAAGATGCTCACTTATCAATCCAGGTATTTTGGACTTCATTCCTAGGCCATAGGCAGTGAATTGCAACCTGGATATAAAGAGTGCAGCTCACAAACAGACAGAACATTGTAAGAAAGCTGACTATTTTTTGATACACTTGTCACTGTTGGGGAAGAACCACTTTCAGAAATTCACTAGAATACTTAGCTTTCAAAATGGAGATGAATAGGCTCCCTACAGACTAACATCTTTGTGCATCTGGTCTTCAGTTATATTATATCCATCATAATTTACCTCAGTAATGTAAAAATGCTTTTACAAATTAAGAATTAAGCTGTTTTCCATTGGGGATGAAAAGCATGGTCAACAGAGAAGACAAAAATGAAGGAAGGAGATAGCTTCAAATAAGAATGAACAGCATTGATTTTTGAAGCAGAATTAACAGATAACATAGTGCCATCAACACTCCTGCTGCCTGTAGAGAAGTTTCCTCTTCAACCTTTTTCTTCTCCTAGCAAAACTAGCTGATTATCTATCTTGAACATTTAACCAAGAAACAGAAAACTTAACGCACAATATGAAGAAAATGCTGTGAAAGAGTGAACTTTCAATACCAAAACTGTCCGTGAATGATCTGTGATGTTTGAACAGAAGTTGTAAATTGCTAGAAGGAAAGATTTTACCTGTTGGAAAAGACTTTCTGCTTTCCCTAGGAACTTGCACAGTAAACACTTTAGTGTCCAGTAAAGTGAGCCAATTCAATCCCTGTACATTTACTAAGCAGTCTTTAGATTTTCAGGCCAACTGGAATGATTTCTTGGCTACAATGAGAGCTTCTGCCTTTAATTTGTAGTATATCAAATGCTAACAGGATTGTATTCAGCTATTTAGCAATTACAAATTTTTCTACAAATACTACATGTACACTGAGAGCATAGAGCATATCTTTGAACCATGCAGCTGAAATGGTCATATAAAAGGGCCATTAGAGGACATTTGCAAGAAGTTAAATATCGCATTGTACCTCATTCAAAACAGTGCAATAACAGCCTCCTCCTTTCCCCTGGAAAGTTTCCAGAGAGTTAACTTACAAGGATTTTAATACTCATTTTCTTTTCCATTGCAATCTTCTGAGAAGACAAGAGCACTTGGAATGATTACGTTATGCCTCAGCCTGGGCAGGGCAGTATTTCATCATATATTTCACTGAGCAATGCTTTGAAGAAGCTTTTGTGGGTAATGCTAAAGGTGCCTTCCTCACTTTTGGCCTGAGGTCACAGAGACATTTGTTAAGAGGGAATAAATAGGTTTTCAAATTTTGGCCACGCATTTTATTTCTCTTAAGAGTCCTCACCAAAGAGAGCTTTGCTTTTCTTCCCCAAATATGCTACTCTGAGTCTTAACAAAAGAAAACCCACGTCTGGTTGTCAAGGTGTGTCTGCTCTTGTTTAGAATCTGCTACAGGGTACAAATCTCCCAAAGTACAGGAAACCAACAGAACAGTACCCGATCATACTTTGGGAGAAAGGGAGTGAATTTTTTTCACCCACATATAATTTCACTGACTTCAGTAAACTCATTTCACTTAAGATAACTGCAAGTGCTAAAACATACACAAGCTAGGGCATTCCTCCCAGCACTTGCCCAAAGCTTAGAATATACGCCAGCCATAGAGTTAGCACACTGCTGGCTGATTCTTCTTGCCCAAAGGGGAGAGGAGAAGAATCTTTCTCACCAAGGATATGCAGTGATTTCTATTTTTTTTAAAGCAAAACAGTCAGACCCTGAAATCTAGCTACAATGGATCCAAAGCAGACTGGTGGAAAGGGTCTGAAGGTTGCCTCGGACGCTTTAGCCTGGGTCATTGCACTCGGGGCCAGCTCCCCACAACAGGTATCAAGAGTCAAGGTTCCCATTGGTGATATCAGCACTAAAGAGTGCAAACCTCATCCCGTTTCTCCCTTTCCCTTTATGCTAGTTACAGAGAAATTGGTGCCTCACCACAGCTGCTGCCCTTTCCCGTAGAGCAGCACAGGAGGGCTGTCTGTCATGGCTTGTGGCTGTATTCCACCACAGACCAACATAAACCAAATCCATTCGACACACTTTTAGTTAAGTTATTATTTATTGCCCAATTTCTGAAATCACGATAAAGAATTTCAGATTCTTGGAAGGGACTTCTTGGAGGGGCTGAATTTCAGAAATCCCTGAGCTCACTCCCTTCTTCTGTCCAAAAGCACAGGAAACTCCAAAACCAGGCATGCAGAAATCCCAGTTATTATTCAAAACCTCTCCTAATTTTTAAACAAAACCCTGATTAAAGTCACAGTATTAGAAACATAATGTTGCCATGTCCCCCTGCTCTCAACATATAAAGCAGACAAACACAATAACAAATCAGGACACAAATAAAGCAGATCACTTCTTTGGAAATATTACACAGGCTAATTGATTTTCTTCTCTTGTTTCCCTCCCACATTCAGGAATAAATGTGCCATAAGGACTGTATTTACTCAGTGAATTAAGCAATCTGAGTTATGTGAAAGCTTTCACACAAACTGTGAAACTTCTGTAAGGTTCCCGTTAACAGAACTCCAATTAGCAACCAGTCTTTCCAACATACTTTTCTGCCACTGAACAAAGCGATTTAAATTCTGCAAATACAAATGCAAAGACTTTTCCTTTAGACAACAGAACACAACACAGCAAAAAGAGGAGCAAAAGAACCCGATCTGCATTCAATGGTTATTCCCAAGTTCAACCAGCTTCCCAACTTGTTACACCATTCTGTTCCCCTTTTCCATCACCACCATCCAGCACTTAGTACACAACACCAAAAGGCTAAATCCACTCAGATATCATAATAAATCGACAACTCACTTGGAAAGACTTGACAAGTTCTGCCTGCAGTATGATCTGCTGATCATGTCTGCCGTGTATGAATCAGTGCAAACTGCTGCCAGCTCCAGGGAGCAAATGGACGGATGATCAGGGCGTGGAATGAGATGATAAAAATGCCATTATCCTTTCAGGCATGCGAGACTCATTGGATGCTCTTTCCACCCCACGGGTTAACCATTTGGTCGGTCCTGTAGCTCCTGTAATGATATACTCTATTTGCCTATTGTCAAGCTTATTATCTATCTTGTATCCTCCTCCCTTCCCTTTCTCCCCCTCTGCTCTGTGATCATATGATTATTATTTTTTTACTGTATTTTCTCTAATAGATCCTCTTTGCTAGGTCTGGGTCCCTAGTTGCAAAAATTCCTGCAGATTTCTCAGCTGCTCAACTTGACCAACAAATACTTGCATCCCATTCAGCTTTCACAAGAAGTGCTTCTGTTTACCAAGCTTGTCTGAGCACTAAGCAGCATGAGCACTGCGCAGAAGTGCCTTCACAAGTATTTGCTTGCAGGAAAGTCAAATTCCAGCCTGCCAAGAGATGATGAGGGGAGAAAACCCAAATATAAAACAAAAGTCCAGGAACCAGTCCTCCCTTTTTATTGTAAATCATTGCCTAAGCATTTTTTAGGCATTTGCATCCCATCTAGCTTGTGAAAGGTGAAGCTGGATCAGATAACTCAAAAGACTGGAGGGTGACTGCCAAATAGGAACAAATCTGGGTAGCTGGAAAGTAGCTGCAAATTCAAATGTAGTCAAGGTAAGGCTATCTTGTGTTTAGCCAGGGGATTAAAAACAGGCTGGAGTTAAATCCAACCTACAAGACTCTCCTCAATGTTCTACATCTAATCCAGTAAATGAGACAGGAAACAGAAAAAAAAAAGTTATTCAAATGGAGGCACTACTAGTTACCATTATTTCACGTGCTTGGCTCTCATACTTCTTTAAGCCCATATATGTCAGCAAACTGAAACAGCTTACTGTGCAGTCCTGCAGCAATTCTGCCCCAGGCTCTGATCTTGTTAAACCTCATAAACTACAAGGTTGGGTGTGGATGGATTGGTACTCTGAAGGGAAATCTCTGCTGCAAGCTCACCCTTCTGTGGGAAGGAGTTGTGTGGGTTCAGTAGGTGGCACTCTTATCTTGGAGTGTAAGTAACGCATTCCTCTCTGCAGGAAGCCATCGAGCATGCCTGGATGTCCAAGGAGACATCATCCTTGACACTTCCTTTACTCAGAGCTTGCAAGAAACCAATGGCTGCACTTTGGTTTAGGAAGTGATATTCATGTTCTGCTCAAGTCCTGCAGTCAATAATTGCAGTTTTTTCTTTCCAAGAACTCCCTCTACAGTTTCAAGGAGATAGATTTTTTTTGTGAAAAGGTAATGATTCTGTGCTTACAGATAGGCGAATGAGTCCCATGCAAGAATGTACAAGGTAAAGGGGTCTTGCACACTGAGAAATAGGTCTGCAATACCCCAAGAAATTGTTATTTCTTCACATACATCTCTTGCAGACACAGCGCCTTGTTCTAAAGTGCACATAAAACTCTTATTTTAGTATATAAAATACACTGGAATTCCGATCCAAAGCAAGGGAAGGCCAATAGTGCTGATTGCAAAGGGAGAAAAATATGGGTCCATTTCTGCGATTGCAGAGATCTCTGCAAATGAGATGAGGGTACAGCAAGGAGATCATCTCCATTTCTTTTATGCTGACCTCAACGAAAGAGGGTATGTAAGGTAGTGTGAATGCATAGAATCCTTTAGAAGTGTTGGTGAGAAAAGAGTCCTAGAAAAGGCATTTTTACAATGAGAGAATTACAGAAGCCAAATTCATCCCTCTGGAAAAGCATTAGTTAAATAGAGATTGTATGACCATTCTGCCAAAAATATACATTTTGATCATATGCCAGATGTAAGAGTTGATATTTATGAAACTACAAACTGGGTTCCAAGGCATCCTAACGGTTTTCTAGTACAGATCTGTATTTATTACTGTCACGGACACTTCTTTTTTGCAGTTCAGTGAGTTCTACACTCATTTCAATTCATCCTAGAATAGTTAGGTCATTGCAGTGCTCACAAACAAAACATTTCCACACAGGACAAAAATAAAAGCAAACTATCCTCTAAAACACTACACTCTACATCTTCAAAGAATGGCTCCAGATCTTTCAGAAATCTGCCCCTAACATCATACAGATTCTTGCTTTAGACGTAAATCTGACCTATTTGTTAGGTCATGAGAAACAACAGAGGCCTCTTGCACTTCTAAGTAGACTCCCGAACCATTTTAAAATTACCCCCTTAGATTACAACAGTCAAAAGAATCCCAGTTTCTTTTTATTTGCTTTTCCAAACAATATTTCAAATTATAAAAGTCTGGAAGAAAACTCCACTCTAGATGAAATACAAAGATTCACATGCTCAGCCTGTTTTTATTTGGAGCAAAACTTCTAACACTTAATTGCACCTTCTTGCCCATACTCTACAGCCTATTGAGAACAGAGGTCATTTGCCTACTGATCGAGCAATAAGCAACGCTAGCTACTGAAGTCTACCGTCAGCTCTTGTGCCATCTTTGCATGCAAGTGAAGAACTGAAAATAAACAAAATCAGCAAATCTCACTTCCAAACAGCATTAGTGTCTCTGCCCAACCATCTGCAGTGTTAATCTGTGAGAGGTATCAACAAATGCTTGAAACACTCTGCAGGTTGGTGTCCTATGTATTAATTCTTAATTTGACAGTACTAGTATTGATCTTTTTTTCCATCCAGAAATTGCTACCATTGCTATAAACCATGTTTTTTAACACTTCCTAAGCTGCAAGTTCAGATGTGCAAATCTGCGTGTTAATCCACTGTACAGGGAACTAGCATACTGCCAAGTAGACCTGGGCTAATCCATATGGGCAGTGTACTGTTGCATTTGTGAGTGTCTAGGAGGCTTCATCTTCAGCTCTCCTCAGAGCTGTGCCCATCCTTCAAGTCATAAGACCCATTAAACTAAGGGACATCACTATTTTAACAACAGCTACAGGGACATACTGTGATTCAGTCTTCAACACAAAGTAGGGCTGTGACAAGGCCAGCTAGTGCAACGCCAAGCATTGACATTCAGTTTGGTGCATACCCAGTAGCTCCCTGAGTTTACAACAATGCAGAACTGGTTCCCCTGAAAGAAACTGAAGCAGTCAAGATTTTGCCATGCTTGCAACCCCTTTACAAAGAAGTGGGAGAAGGATCAGAGTGAGTTATAGATCCTTGCATTTAATAATCCCTTTATTGTTTTGAAGGCAAAATAATTTGCCTTGAAGGTTTGTTGTTTACTTTCTTCGTAACTTAATTGAGAGTGATGCTCTCGATACACTGTGGCCCTGAGGCGAAAAGCATATAGAACAACAAGAAGTAAGTAATTTTCCCTGGATCTTTCCAAAAATTCACATAGGCTTCTAAAGCATGAAAAATACGGGGGCAGAAAAAGCATGTCTCAGTCTGCTTTCTTGGTATGTTCTGGTACTTCAGAGATTACTACTTGGCTGTAGGACCCAAGGAACATGCTAGAAAGAGAAAAAAATAAGTATACAAACACTAACTAGAGGAGGGCACTTGAGAGTTCCTTCATACCAATGAACTCAAGTGAAATGGATCTATAAGAGTGTAACCTCATCTGTTATAACAATTAAAGGAACTACAGAGCCTTTTCTAGTTTCTTAACATTAAAAGCAGCAAAATGAGGAGGAGGAAGGTGATATGAGACCTTTCCAAAACAAAATTATTACTGGGAGGTTCCGACATCTACTCATACTAACAATAGGAATGTCCAGAGGTCATCCAGAGAGCCACTTAATATTTTGTTATTTTACTTTAACTATTGCTGCATTCAAGGCAGAGTTCTCAGAGATCTGGTCACAATAGTCCATGAATCCTTTTTCTTTTGTGATTATAGGGAAATCAGGATCTGACACAGGTGCACACACCTCCAGACCACACCTTTTCAAATGCAGCCTATTCCTTTCCGTACTTTGTCAACAGTAGGTTTGCTGTCCTGCTTACTGTACTTGTCCTCTTATTCAAATCCCTTCATGATTTTTAGCTCTTCGTTTAGCCCTTTTCCAAGTTGAGGCAGTTTTTCAATGGGCAGGCAAATAACTTACAGATATGTGTCTGATTCATTTCAGAGACGGTAAATAGCTCATCCTGTACTGTCGACTCTCTTCTGTGCCACTAGTCTGAAATAAGTAGGCAGACTTGTAGAGAACTTTGCAAAGCTACTGGCATTTTACAAGAGAAACAGAACTCTGTTTTTTATGAAAATTCATTCTAATGACATTAACATCTGCTCCTTGTTTGAAGAATATATTTAACTGTTCCCTCCCTGGGAAAATGAAAGATGCCATAGTTTCTTTCATGTTCTCACGGATAGACAAACTGTTGGGTTTTTTTAAGGTCTGTTCCAAAATGCCCCAATACAGTTCGCTGCAGGGAACCCTGTGTATGTATGCATCTCACAAGGCAAAAGGATCTGCATGCGCCCTCATATGAGTTTTCACCCTAGGACACAGACATTTGAGCAGGGACTTCATTTCACAGATGAACACCACTTGGCATATTAAATCACATGCAGTAGGTAAAGTCTGGCAATTCATACATAATGTCTTGGACTAAATCTTTTGAATACTCATAAAAACAATGTTATGTGCTTCATCATCGAATAAAGCTAAATGATCTCTTGCTATGTGTTTTTTCTCCAGTCCAATTTTAAATATCTCAAGTAACGGAGATTCTGCTGTTTCCCAAGGGTAAGTGTACCGTGCTTTTATAGCGGACACTGGTAAGAAGCCATCCTATAACTATGACATCTATTTCTCCCCTTATTTTTTAATTGTAACCCATAGTTACATCTACTTTGATGCCTATAGACACAAGCACTGGCAAAAATCATAACGTTTAATGAAATTTGTGAGTAATACTCACCCAGCTATGTAAGTAGATATATGTATTAAAATACATACTCAGATTGGAATATGTGGTTTTGGGTTTTGACATATGCATGTGCAAATCATGGAGGCACATGCAAACATGAATCTGTATATTCACATGGACACATTATCATGTAGGTAATGCCTCCACAAATGATAGAACTATTTGAATAGACAAGTTCTGCAGGATTGGAAAAACAACCCCGTATATCAAAAAGCAAGAGCCTGAAGCCTGAAATTTTAAGCATTTGCAATAACGTGCTTCCAGATGCTGAAGACCTATTTAGAGCCCATGCAGCACTCAGTCTTATCTGATGTTTGCCTAGCTAGGACAGGCTGACCTTGGATAATGCAGGCACAAATTTGGTCTTCTTCAGGAAAGAGAATTTAATTTTCTCTGACTGTCCTCAGTTCAGTATGGCTGTAGCAGTAAACAAAATAAACTCCAAGACAAGATTTAAAATTATATTCCAAGGCAAACTTCCACTGTAAATTGAAACTTCATTAGAAAAACATATTTGCTGGTGTTTGTATTCCCTATCAGTTACTTATAGGAAAATGCATGATCCAGAACTAAAGAAGCATAATATTTCACAGGTGTCATAGACTGTTTTCATCAAAGCATAGCTTTTGTTTTATGTCATATTTTCACTGCTTTCAAATAAACACTAAGACCCAAACAACAGTCTCCATATGGCAACCAGGATGTAGCTACCTTTTGGTCATTGGAACAACTGAAAAGGAGGAAACCATATGAGGGAAGCATTCACAAAGGCTATCCATACCTCCTTTCCCTGTGCCCCGGCATTGTCACTAGTGAGGAACAGACTTGGGTACCCTCCTGCTCTGAGCAGGAACCAGTTTCAATCCAGCCACTGGCAGCAGCAGAGGGAAGAGTCACCATTTCCCCTTTCAATTCTGCACCCATTCTTTTGTGCTTTACACATTTCAGGGACACACACAAATTCTTACAGCAATAAAAAGCAATCCATTGGCTGGCATTTAAAATTTTTCTGTCCTTCATTTATACCAGAACTGTAGCTTGCTCGCAGGAATAACTGCTGTTAATAATTTTCAGCTTTAGCAGTGAGAAGGGTAGTACTCAAAACCCAGAAACCTGTGACTGGCCTTGCAGGACTTCTGCTTACAGCCATGTAGGATATTACTTGCAGAGCCAACAAAACACAAAGCTGAATGCGCTGCCAGTAATGCAGATGCAAGTTCTACCCGCTTCAACGGTTTCCAGCAGTAGCTAATTTCAACAACATTTTCAACAGCGAGTCTCATACAAAATTTTTAAGGTTAGTTTTAATACACTAATGGGCATACTCAAACATTACTATTCACTTCAGACTTGGCCACAAAAGCCAAAAAGAGTCACAATACAATAGGATTGATACAAACATAGAGGATAGACATAACTCTATTCAAAATAGGTTAAGCCTTGATTTTACTGGTGATCAGGCATGTATGGAAGCCTAAACCAAAACTCCTTAACAGACACCCAAGTGAACAATGTTAAATTCATAAAGTGTGCAGCGTGGGATATATTCACCTTTGTGTACTACCACACAGCAGCAAGACTATCCACTGTCTTGCTTCAGACTGAAGTCTGAGTCCAGGCTTCAGACTTGTTCCTTCTGTGCTGGAAGAGTTTATATAAATATGTGCACAGGCACACACACACACAGCTCTGGAAAGAGAAGAGCATTTCCTGCTGGGCCAATTTATGGACATATTCCTGTACCAAAAGCTCCTATGCTACTCTGAATTTTACTGAACAACATCCAAGCCCCAGTCAGGATCTCAACTTCATAAACAACCCAATAAATTCAGCTAGCAAAAGCTATCTGAATTCCACTGGAGGCACTGACTGTTCAACAGTTTATGCCACTTGAACAGCTTGGAGGTATTCAATATGCAAACCTCGACTAGAAATACTCAGTTTAGGCCTTTATTACCACTGAACTTAACTTAAAAACTTGAAATTGTATTCTCAAACCAGGACCTTGTCTTGTGCACGTTAATGATCAGCTACACCTCTGACTGGACCACTCATTTTTAATATCTGATGATCACCCTTAGGTGTTTGGGAACAGGCTTATTCACTAGCCGGACTGGGATTACTGACTAACCGGATGCTCCCAGGAACTTTTGGAGAGCAAACAGTGTCAGTTTATTTAATAACTTTCAAAGTGAAACTAAAATCTTGTCCAAATCATGTCTCCTCTGATTTAATTAAAATGCACCACACATACTGCACTGCTCTGTTAATCATTAACAAAGTTAATTGAAGACAGAAGATGAGTCTTTTCTTTCCTTCAAAAGCCTCCAGTCAGAGAAAAACTTAAAAGAAAAATTTAAAAAAAGCCCAGTACAGTATGATTTTTGTTAGAATGATCAACATGTCATTATGCTTTTTCTCCTTCTTCTGTATTTCTGATTCCTATAGGAATGCATGTTAAAAGAGAGGATTAGAGGGTTTTTTTTCTTGCTTGGCAAAATACCTTTCCCAAATTTTCTAAATATTGCCTGGTATTTGCGTCAATATGACAGTCATTGGGTTTGACAGGAATCAGATTGCTTAACCCACACAAAAATGCTTTGGAAATTAGGGGCTAGTTATACATTCAATTTCATTCAAATCCATTTCAAACTGGCAAAGAGTCGATCTGAACTGTTCGTGTTATCCCTTCACTTCTGTGGTTCACAATAAAGGTTTCTTCGGCATGTTAATCTCTATCCCAACTTTTAGACTCACAACTTCTGCAGTCTGATTAATCTCCTTAGCACTCCTGTCCCAATACATTTTCACTTTCCAAGATGACCTAGCAACCCGTGAAACTTATTTTCCCTGTGCAGAAAGCCTTTCCAACTTCTTCTAGGGAGGAACCAAATAGGAAATGAAACAGTGTTAGAAATGTAACACTTTGAGGACTATTCAAGAAACAGGATACATCCAACATCTATCTTTCCACCAGTTCTCCTTTTGAAGGAGACCAAAACAAAACAAAGCAAAACAAAAGAAAACAAAAACAAACAAACAAAAGAAAAACCCCAGAAAACATTTCTTTCTTCAGGTCCTAAGGAAATCTAAACACAAAAACTTCCAGTCTTGTCCGTACAGTTGTTATCTAATGGGATTTCCCTCTTGAAAGCAAGAAAAGGTCAAGGCTGAATACTTCTACAAGACCTGTCATATCAGATCAGGATATCACTCTGTCAAGGCTGGATTCTTGCCTCCAGCTATGGCTCATACCAAATGTTTCAGAGGAAAGCAATGGGAAAAGGAAAAAGGCAAACTGCACCGCACCTGGTCCATTGAGAAAAGCACTCCCTGCACAGCAAAATTCCTCTCTGCCCCCTGTAGGCAGGTAGCTGGGGCTCTGCCGCATACAGACAGTGCTGTCTGCACTGCAGGGTCTTTAAAAAATAAAAAAGAGTAATTTATTGCAGTGTAATATAGTTAAAAGAGTATCAAGGAGTTAAAATGAAATCACCATAAATGTTCAGTATTTGCATCACAGCATGTGCACGAGGATGTAATGACCTGCAGACTTAAATTATTCTAGTGTAATAAAAGACCCAGCTATATTTTTTCTTTGTTATTTCTCTGCATACCCAAGAGTTAATACTTATTTCTGCACTGAAGTACCTGAAATCTATTGTAGTTTAGTAACAACAGCATGTGAATCACTCTCTAAGGCACTGCATATCTTCTTCCTAGGTTCTCTTAGAAAATGGCTCTCAGGTCACACCTTACACTATCAGGACAAGGCAAGCCTAAGCAAACTCCCAAAACCATGGTTTCTTCCCATCTACATTGCACATCCTCAAACCCACTCTAAGAGACTTGCCTTGTCTGCAAAAAGACACGCCAATGTGCTCAAGGCCTCATCTGCATTACACGGATGCCCTGGGTGGAAACAAGTGCAAGCACCATTACAAAGGATTACCCCAGCTCAGCACCACCTGAGCACATTCCAGCATGGCCAGCCGCAGGCACCATGGGTGAGAAAGCCTTGACCACAGTATTAAATGCTTTAGCATCTGAACTATTAACCAGACAGTTAACAGCAGGTGAGGAAAGCCTCTCAGTTCTGATCTGCTAAGAACATTTGACACCCAGCACCTCTGCATAGCCTTAGGTCCCCTCTGTCAGCTCAAAAACATAAGCTGCTCAGAAGGCAGATTCATTGGAAGGAAGAACCGGAGCAGCTGCAAACCCTTACACTGTACATAGATTGTTTTGTTATTTTTCTAGATATGTTTTAGTCTCATTTTCAAAGATCTTATACATTAAGGTATCCATGAAGAAGTGCATTTGTAAACAAGAATCTGTGCAGTGATCTCCAACTGAAGACAGACTGTCTCAACTCTTCACCATTGCTCATGCACTTAGGAAAGTATCCCCATCAGCACAGCAGCCAGTGACTGAGGAATGAACCCACCGTGTGGGTTCCAGGCAAAGTACCCAAGCTGCAAGACTGCAACCCAAGCATGCTTCCCTGTCACTGCAGGGCTACATCCATGCTTCAAAGCCTACCCATCACCATAGCATCCTAAAGATTTCTTAATATTGATTGGAAAGATGGCTCATACAATGAGAGTAACCTCAGAGATACTTGAGTAGGAATGGCATGACATGCATTCTCCACCTCTTCTTTTCTGTGGGCCTAGTACAGGAGCTTGCATGAAGACCTTAACCACGTGCCTAGGTGAGCATCTGAGCAGTCTGTCAGCTAGCTGGGCAACAAAGTGAGAAAAGCCTCATAAATTTGATAGTAGGAAAAGCAAATGGAAGTGTTCACCTGTGTTTAAGGTCAACTCATAAATATGGAATTCTTTCCTTTCCACATCTTTAAAACCCAGTTACTGGATTACTTCACAAGGATCAGCATTTCTGTAGAGTTGTCTTGGATCTACCATGCCATGGCACAGAGTTCTTCGGGCTTGACTTGGGTACAAAAATATATCTTCCCCAAATTTGCACTAACCAGTAAACTTTTCTGGCATGCTGCAATACAGTGAAGAAAGGGCTGGTTTTTTGCTAAGTAAAGAACAGGCAAATCCTCTTCGCCACTACTGAACATAAAACAAGCCCTTATCAGCTCTCAACAATTTGGATGGTCTTGTATCCTCTGCAATCTGCCACTAACAAATATACCTTTCATTTTCCATTCAATTCCTAATATTAAAGTGGAAAAACTGTCAATAGGTGGCTTAAATTTAAGCTTTTCTGAAAAACAGCTGACAAACTTGTCTTCAAGGAGATTTAAGTAATGTAGATATCAAAAGTAGCAGTCTAACTTGCATAGAGAAATATTGACCACCAGCTACAAAGAAAAGTAATCTTCGTTTTCAAATGGCAAAGCTCTAGAGGTGTGGGTATAGTTTTATAACAACGTTTTCTGCCCCAGGAAAAGGGCACATGTTTTCTGAGAGTCATGTTTTATGAATAAACTTCATGGGATGAGAAGGATTCCAGGGACAACTCCATGGGCTGTTAACGGTATTTAGAGGTTCTGTACAGATTAGTGTCTTTACGGCGCTACAACCTTCCTCCTTAAATAAGTCCTTATAACAGGAACTTACTCTTCCAATCTAAACAACTTATGTTCATAAAGCAGGCATTTTCTGTCACTCCAAAGTGCAGCCAAATGGAGACAAACCTATTCTTAGAGCACCATCTTTGCACTTAGAGATTTTCTGAGAAACATTTGAAGGTTTTCACAGCAATAATTAGCAACATCTCACTAAAAACAGCTGTTAGTAATTTTCCTTCACTAAAAATCTTCAAAACTATTAAAATCATGTTTCCGATAAACATTTCAGAAAAGTATGAAGGAGATAAATCAGAAGCATTTTCAAAAATTTAGTAGGGTTTCAAACAGTTCTAATACTTGGGAACAATCTTTTTGTTGGTTTCAAAAAAAGCTTTTCAGCTTCTTCATCGGCATTCATTCATTTACACTGAAATTGCTGTGAAATTCTGGGCTTAAAACAAAGTAAGGACTTCAGGATTTGGCCCTGTAGAAAGCAGCAAAATGCCAAGGTAGAGCCTAAAAGCAGAATGGAAGCACTAAAGTGCATTTGTCACAGTCTCTCAACAAGTTAGCTAACTAACTATTGATGAGATGTTCTGTAATAAAGCTTAGCTCTTTTTTAATGTTGGAGCTCTTGTAAAGACTGTTTCAGGCTCCAATAAGCCAGATGTTATCTCAGCAAAGGCTTCTAAAGTCTCCAAAGAGCTCTGAAATCAATCAAAGACCTTTGGCCTTTCCCAATGTGTTTAAAAAGGTGAGAGCCAAGATGTATAGTTCCTGTTATGCTCACTAAAACCACCAAGGATGCTGATAATTGTGCAGAGTATGCTGTGTAATCAAAGTCAAATAGATGGGTGAGTGCTTAATGGGTTCTCATCTAGCATTGTGACAGCACAGGATTCATAACAGGCAAGCAGGCTTTGTCCTCACAGGCAGGTTGGGCAGTCTGTCCAAAGGCAAAGGTATAACTGAGGTGGTGATCCCAGGGGGTTGCTTCCCACAGGACATCTTTCTCCCTTCCTTCTCATCCACACGTCCCAGTCATCCACTCTCACGTGCAAGGAGGACCTGGCAGCAGTGTGTGCAACCCATGGGGCAGGAAAACACCCTGACCCCACAAGGTGGGAGCTTGCATGTTTGTGCAGCTAAAGGAGATGGGAAATACACAGCTGAGGGAAACACTGCTGGTTGTGTGGGCTCCACCCTGCACTGTGGCTCCATGTGCTTCAAGCAAGTCCCAGTAGAGATGCCACCCCTCAGCAATGAGGAGGACACCAACAGCAGGTCCTGCCTTTCCAAACACCATCATAGATAAAGATTAATTCTGCATCACTTAATGGGATATAAATCAGCATCTGCATTACTTGGGACAGTATACAAAACCGGCTGACCTAGGCCAGTTTTGAACCCAAAGAATAGTGGTGGGAGTGTAAGAAACCATAAAGTAAAGAAACAAGCATAGTGTGATCCTTCACTAGCATTATTCCTATCCATATTATTTAAACATGCATTCCTCTTAAATATAATCCCTTTCCAAAACCCAACTTTGTCCACGTCCTTCTATTTGAATCCTAAATATACGTTTCAAAAGTATACTTCTCAAAAAACAAAACCTAGATAGTGTACCTCTCAAATAACCCAATCAAATTATGGGATGTTTTCTTTCTCTTTTCTTCCTTAAGAGGAAAAATATGAACAATAATAATCCCTAGACAGGAGAATATTTTTACACTTACATTTTTATAATTTACAAAATCAAAATAGGGGCAGGTTTTGAAACATTATAACCTTTTTTGGTTTTTTTTCCCTCAAAAAATCTTCCCAGAAAAAACTCTCATCTATAAGACATGACATGCAAAATTTCAGGGGTTACAAAATTCTTGGGAGAAAGACAAGGGAAACTGATTCAATTGGGAAGATAAGCCTAATCCCTAACTGTAGTCTGGCTACTCGTGATGCACATGACAAAGCTTAACAGGTTAAATGTGGTTCTGAGAGGAGTATCATTCATTTTTGGTTTTAGAAGCTCTATATTTAATTGAAATGAGAGATAAGGAAAATGATCCTTTGATGAACGAGGTCTGGCTTTAGGCATTTTCTTATCAAGATGGCCATTTTCTGAACACACCAACATACCAGAAACCACAGTTGGCAAATGCTACATGCAAAGACATTTCCTGAGTTCTGACTTTCTAGCTAAGGGCTAGATGCTTCGCAATCCTTCCTTAGAAGCACAGCTAAAGAAGTGGGCGTTCAGAGCCTTGCCCAATCTTTCACGCTCTATGTAAAGACCAGATAGCATCCCAGCCATACACTCAATATCAAACAGGCAGCGGTCTCTTTCCTTATTCTCAAAAGATCTCTGCCCCAGTGAAGAAAGGGCCAAAAGACTACTTTGTCTACATATCAACTTATGAGTTAGAGTTTATAACCTAAACCTGCTAAATTAGGTAATAATCATTGTAGTCTCCATCTGATGTGCCAAAATATCACAATGAAAGGAAGAGCAAACACTATAAAAAAGTGAACAGCAGCTGAAGGGCCTAGAGAGAGCACTGCGGTTTATTTCAACCTGCAGCACGCTCTACCTGTACCACTTCTAACAAGATACTTCCAGCTTTCTCTCCTATTATCTTTAATATATGATAGGATAATTACATTAAATTCTCCAAGAGCAAATGACTCACTTAGAAATTAAACACTTTTTCAAAAGTAGGAGTTTGAACCTTATGAAAAGGTTTTCTTTCCAAAAATTTCTGCAGGCAAAAATTCTGAAAGCTTTAAAAGCTATTTAGTCCCTGCCCACAAAAACAACCAAAACAAGCACAGGCTAGTAATTTTGAGCATGCTAATACTGAATAGAGAAGGGTAGTTTTCATCCAAAGGTAAAACACTCAAAGCTCAAGTGCAATTTGCATATGCATCTATCAAACAGATCAGAAAAAGTTGTACAATATGGCTTGCTAGAGATATGACAAGCTCTTTTCAAGTACATAGACACAATTCATGCTAATAATAGTGGCTCCTGCACATACAATCTGTGATATTTTGTGTCAAACTGGCATATGTCATTGTAAGTGCCTGTCTACCAAAATCAAGCACAGAGCAGAGAAGAAAAATCTGTTATGGTAAGAATACACCTTCAACATGCCAAAATCAGATTGCCAGAGCATTCTTAATTCTGCAGTCTTGGCCCTATACATTACAGTCCTCTGTTACCTGATACATTCAGATGTGTGCAACATGATGGATTGGAAGAATCAGTAATAAGGGAAAGTCACAGCCATAGACAAAGTTCCTGCATCCATTATCTTTCTACAGCAGTGTCATTTAGTGCAGTTGTTTTGCAGAAACTACCTCAAAGCAACTACTTTTTTCCTATAGACTTCAAAACAACATTGGGATCAGAAAAAAAATGCACTGTAAACAGTGGAAGACTCTTCCCTCGAATGGGGAAAACCTATAAAATTCTTTAACTATACAATCGAACTTCTGGTAAGGAAACTAGGAACTCTGCGTGGTAGAAAACAGATTTGTTGCCCTTTGGCAAGATCTTTGCTGCATAAGGTCACAGCCAAGCAGAGAACTCTAAGGGAACTGCCTGTGATGAAGAGGTCACTTATTAATTAAAGTATACTCAGTTCTGGGAATTGTGCCAGTGAAGCAGGATTGAAGGAGACAGGACCAAGATCTAAACAATAAGCATAATCTTTGCTGCATTATGTTAAGAGTCACTCTATCTGCTTTCTCATAAGAGGCTTAGATATATCCTATAAATTCAGAAAGGTCCGTTATTTAAAATGAGATTAAGGATTTAATTTCTCTGTATTCTGCTTTACCTTTCATCATTTGTTAACAACTTACTCACAAATACAGGTTGGAAAAGAAAGTCTGCTTGACTAAATCAAAACAAATTACCGGCTATCCCCTTCCATGTGGTATGGCTCTTCCTTAGAAAGAAGGCTGGATAATGGCATTTCTGATACACCTTTCCACAAAGCCTCACTAATCAGCCAGATGCCATGCCTCATCTCTGCATGTGTGCACTACTGTATCAGACAACAGCCCTCTTCAAGAACAACATATTTATTGCAGGTGAAAAGAAAACAACTGATACATCTCACAACTTACCACACAGTATGTGTTTGAACTATTTACCAGCTGAATAAATTTATAATACTAAACAGTCAGGATACCTACATACACGCACTTTTTGTCCTAATCAGCCCCAGAGCTCATGTTTAGAGTCTACTACATATTCTGCAGACTCAGACTGAGACCTAAGAATAGCAGTTAGGTTTCTCTTGCTCTTTGCATTTGTGGCAGGAAGAGCAATGCTGACAGCTGCAGCAAAAGAACACAGAGGAATGGCCTCATCACCCACAAATGTGCACATCAGCTCAAATGTTGCCAGTAATGGTATGGCTGAGAGCAGTCCCAGTTTGATTAAGTTCTTCTGTTTTGAGTGATAGGTTTTATCACCTTCCCAAGAGTCTGAAAGAAGACACAAAGGATTTTACTAATTCTATAACTTCCCTTTATTCCATGAAATGCAGTCATTTTTCTCCATCTGTTTTAAGAATGCGTTATTGATGATGAAGAGCATTAGTGAAGCAGGTTACTCTGGTTTGGTCTGTATTCCACATACAGTGGTGTAAAATCACCTTGCAGTAATCAGGTGTTCCAGCTCTTGTTATGAGTCTATTTTAGCCCCAGTTTAGACCAACAACTCTATTTATCCAGGCAGACAGATGCAGTCCACAAATCCAGCACGTGATTGCTGCCTCCA
Source organism: Cuculus canorus (assembly GCF_017976375.1). Classification (NCBI taxonomy): domain Eukaryota; kingdom Metazoa; phylum Chordata; class Aves; order Cuculiformes; family Cuculidae; genus Cuculus; species Cuculus canorus. Next base: position 141,158,716 of record NC_071401.1, read on the forward strand.
AATGGTATTCTCAGAAATAAACATCACCTGGTGTCTCTATTCCCCCTGATGATAGACGATAAATGTACCCAGATTAAATATTCTAAGAAGTGTACCCAAACCTGGGATCTAAAATAACTGGTTGCATCCATTCACTTTCTTCTGTCTGCAGCAGAAAGAGAAAATTATCCTTCCTCTTACTGCTTTGGCTCTTTTTTTTCCTAAAGTACTAGCTGGACAAACAGAACAGGTTATGATGGACAGGGAGATATTATTATGTCATCATTGGGGTTTGCCTGTATCTGCCCCTTACTGATTTTGGCTCCAGACATACTAAAACATGGAAACAAAATAGGAAGCAAGAGTTAAACAAAGATTCTTTAAGTACTATCAAAACATTTGGATTGAGGTTCTCATTTGTGCCCTTTAAAGCCATTATTTTAAAAAACGTTTATGCAGCAGAGGCATTTCTCCTACACATAAAAATTCTTGAAAAACAGGAAAAGGAAATTAATGCTTCCTTCAAAACTAACTACTGTTGGCAGAGTCCTGAGTCTGTGATACTGTTATACTCTACTGTGCCTTTACCTTTGTCCATATTTACAAAACCCTGTATTTAATTTTGATGTGAAGCTACCCATACATTCTGAAGGGAGAATAAAACCAAACATTTTTACTGATGTCAAATACATTTTAAAAGTTTTAAAATTACCATCAAATTACACAGAACATTACGAACAAATGCCATCACAAAGATTGTATTATCAGAATTCAATCCAGAATTTTAAGACATTTGCAATGTCTCACCCGTGCATTACGATGGCATAGACAGACATCCCTTCTACACAGACCAGACAGCAAAATTTCTTTTGTTCTGGGAGTGTTTCTGTTCTCTAGCAATTTCTATCCACTGTGTAGTATGTTGTCACCTTGCTGTATTATGGGAAAGAAGATTTCTCATGCCTTACTTCTCTTCTATCACACCTATGCAGTGCCAGATATCATATGCCCTCCATACTTTCATCACTGGAATTAAATAGTGCCTGTTTTAATCAAAACAGACAGGAAAGACTAAAACTTAACTCTAATCTTGCACAGATTTCCTGCAGAAATTCAAGGGGGCACTTCAAAACCATTCAGGCCCCAACACAGCAAACCTCTTCTAAACTTCTTTAAGTACAAATGACAGCAGTGAATGCGTACATGTCCGAGCACTGTAGCCCACACAGATGGATTAGAAGCTACCACATAAATTCTGAATTCATCCTTAAACCAGAAAAAATGTGGTACTGATGTTGACATTTCATGACACATTGCAATCCAAAAATGTACGCATCTACTTCTGTTATTAAAGTACTGGTACTTTTACCAGGGTAAAAGGCTCAGTCTGGATTAGCAAGAGCGGTGGAAGACTTCGAACAGACTTCTAGATGGTGTTTAGTGGAACAGAGTTATGTTATCAGCAGGGCAAAAAGGATTGCAGGGGTAACCACACAAGCTATTACAGCTCGTCCTAAAGAGAATGCTAACCAAGTAAAGGACTTCTCCTCCCTCTTCCCCATATAAACTGGGCACAGAAGAATATCTGTAGCACAAATTCTTACCACACTATTGTTATACCAAACCTTACTAGCCTTAATTACTCTTGAAGAATCTAACCAAAATATTTGATCAAGCATTGGTTATATTTTGTGAGCTTCTGTGTGTCTGCTAAAGTCACATTTAGCATGGAGTTATGCAAGGCTGTCCCCGACAAAGATCAAGCCAAATTCAATCTTTGTGCAGCTTCATAGATGAAAGTGTCCCCAGCCAATTACATCCTGTATTTACTTCATGGAGAGGAGCCCATAAGCAGCGAGTGGACATGGCTCTTTGTTTACAATCTACTTCTCAATATTGAGGACTTAGTTGCATTTTCATGTTCAGAGGACAACGTCTCACTAGAATAGGTCCCTTGAGCAACAGGTTCTCCTTTCAGTGAAACTGCACCAATTTTTTGTCTTGACATTCTCTGAAAATAGTCACATATTGCCTCGTTATTTTCAAAGAAAAAATACATTCCCAGCCATCCTGGATAGAGGACAGTGAATATCAGATATAGAAAAACATGAATTAAGACAATGCCATGAATTTTACAGCTGGTCACCTTTCCCCTAGATAGCCATTCCTCCACCCACAGTGAAACCACCAAAGGCACATTAAAGCTTTTCCTCTGACATGAATAATTCCTGGGAGGGTAACTGTGAACTAGAGATGGAGAACCCTAGTGCTGAGAAGACAAGGAGGAAGTAGAGAGAACACAGGGAATGAAAGCACAAAACATCTCTGAGAATGACCTGTATCCCTACAGATATGTTAATTTTTAATTTCATGCCTCTTTGGATTTAAAGAATATATACAGAACAGCAGTATCGAAGAAATCCTGAGGCAACAGTGTTGTCCCTTATGCTCTGAGAGAACAGCCAAGATGCCTTTTACTTCTACTTCACAACTAAAAAATGTAATATGAAACAGCTCAATGCAATGGACCTAAAAATGATGTCATCTTTCAGGGATCAAATCTCATGAATTATGTGGGCAATAGCAAAATCACGCAAAAAAATCCTGCTGGGGCATTTTCATTTCCTTAAGTGCAGTCCTACTAAGTGAGACAGATTCTGTTATGATTACTGTGACCTTGAAGATTATATAACTGCAGTCTGGGAGATATTTTATTGTTGAAAAAACTTCATGTAAAAAAATATTAAGCTACTAATGTTCATGACAGAAGGGGGAAATTTGATCTGGTCACATTTTAGACAACAGAGAAAAGAGAAAAATACTAAGATTGAATAAAACCATGTTTTCATCAGATAAGAAAGGCAAGGTAACTGCAAAAGAAATTATTTGACTATATCCCATAAACTCAGAATGTGAGAAACTTGGTGGTCTCCAGACATGTTTTAGTGGGCACATTGCACCTGGCACTCTTGCAAGCTAACTCAGCAAAGCTGCCTCCCAGTCAAAACCACTGCACATGTAGAAAACTTCCATTCATGATGCACCCTGCCATCTTTGGCTTGGGAGTTGAGACATCAACGTGGCTGTGATCCATTAACTTTCTTTCTTCCTGACTTCCAGTAGTTTCTGGCCTCCTTTCTGCAATAGTGGACCTGGGTTGAGGCATGGAACAGTCCTGCATCTGGTTGCTGCTGCTCTCCTGGTTTTGCTCATCCAGGATTATTCTCTTCTCAGGGCTCCTCCCCAGGTGGATCATTGATCATATTCAGCAAAGACCTTCCGAGACTACAAATATCTGCCTGAAGTAGCTCATCAGATGCCTTTGGGTAGAAGAATCTAGGCCTTTTTCCTTTCTACTTGATGTATACCACAGTTTCTCCAGCAATGTGGATCTAAGCACTCAGCCTCCCTCCAGTCACCAAGCATGTTTCCCTAACATTTACATGGTCTTGAAGGTCAAATTTTCTTTTTAATAACAATGTTTAATAAGCTTTGATCTTTAGGCAAGCAGCTTTACAGATGGGAAATAAAGCCTTGATCTTTGTGAACATTACGTTAGTCACTGAGCACATCAAATCAAGGTGCAGCCTGCACCAAAAAGGGTTTGAGTGAGATTTCCTGTCCTCCCAATTTCTTCTCTCTTACAATTAGCACAGTAAGTGGTGTGTGACTGCCAGCCCTTCCCTCAGACAGAGCAGTGTTTTGAAATTGTAGGGTACGTGTACAAATCTACCTTCATATTTCTGTGGCAAATACAACTATAAGAGCCAAATTAAGAGTAACACGAGTTATCAAAAACACAAACACAATTCCCATGAAGTCAACAGCATGGTTTTACAGAGTGGGTGGGTTACAGACCACAGATCCTACCCTTATCAACTCTGCAGAGAATGCAAGGCTTCAAATATCCCCTCTCAGAGGGGATGAAACCATGCTCTGAGGGTCATTGCAGTGGCAAGGAGCTTGAGTGATATTTTCAAAGCATGTACACACTGCCTTCTGCAGAACCCCACTAGAGATCGACAAAGAGATTTCAGAGACAATCGCACAAAGAATTGAAATACCTTTTAAAGTTTTACTCTCCAGCCAGGACTATGTCACCTAATTTTATCTCCAAATAATTAGCTAATACTTCACACTGATGCTCTAGGTCTTCCCTGTCTGGAAGCTACCTAATGTCCATTAACTGAGGCTTTGCATGTGTCAGTCTCTTGTAAAATTACAAAGAATCTTTTTTTTTAAAAAAAAAAAAAGAAAGAAAAAAAGAAGAAAAAAAGAAAGAAAACAACAACAACAAAAAAAGGCCACAGGTCAACTGTGGTCTTCTCTCAAAGACTGCACCAGAATTTGGGTCAGCCTATACCTGCTTTGAATCTGGCCCACAGTCTACACGGCGCTTTCACCCAAGTTAACACAATATTTGATGATTTTGTAGACTGCAATTATTTGTTGACTTGTTTGAGAACAGGCTTTTCTGGAGATCAAGTTTTTAAGGTACAAGTATGGTTCAACGTAATACTTTTGGGAGGAGGGGAGCGGGAGGGTAACATTAACTTGAGTATTGGTACAAGTAGCAGGTCTTACAAACTTACCAAAAAAAAGTGGAATATTTTCTGTGGGAGTATAAAATCGATTGGCCACTCTTATTCGAACAAGCATATTAGATACGTGTGCAAGAGAAATAAGTGCTCATTCATTACCCAATTTGTAGTGACAGCCTACGGAGGCATCTCGTTTACATTCTGATAGTTCCATGAAATGAACTGAATTCCCAAACAGTTACAAAAGTCCAAAGTTAGCATTTTCCTTAAAAAAAAAATAATAAACTCAAGTCTACTTCTGGGGCAAATTGACTGTAACCTTGAACCTTAAAGGAAGTGACAGGGAGAAAGAAAGAGCAATACACATATCATAAGAGGGGCTGGGGGAAAACTAATGGCAGCAGGAATGGAAAATGCGGGCATTAGAAGAATTTCTATTCTAAACAATGTGCAAAGTTAAAAATACCTTCTCTTGAGATTATCCTCAGCATAAATACTCCTGATGGCTATTTATAGCTGTCTGGTAGCCTACGACAAAGATTTTTATTTCCAACAAAGGAGCTGCATAGGAATACAGAACCTGTTTAAAGAACTGTTAAAATGGAAAATAAACCACTCTTGCGTCAGCTAGCCGTACTGGTACCTGCTTCCAGTGCAGTCTAAACACAGCTTTCCTGGATGCTGACAATTAAGCATTAAGTACTAAAGGGAGGGAAGTTAAAAAAAACTTTGGTAACATTTATTACAAGCCAAATACCTATTGTCATAAAGGTCAACACCCAAGTGCCTGCAAGACAAAGTGCTGAGCTAAAATAAAGTTTGCAAGTTGTTCAGCACCTCCATGGGCACTCAGGGGCTCCTGCACACAGCAAGATCCCAGAGCTGGGATTGCCTGGGACAACCCAGGGAGGGGCTGTGCCAGGGATCCTGTGCAAGCCAGGCACCACGGGTATGATCCTACACCACTGGGAAACCACTCGGGGCAGGGCAATATGGAAGAGTTTGCCAGCAACTCATCTCATGGATGAGATGCTTTAATTTTTTTTTGCTAGTTTATTCTTCCACTTTTAAATCCTTTCACTAGTGTTGGTCTTTGGGCACAGGGCTGAGAACTGTGTAAACATGTTTAATTTAGAAGAAAATAGAACCCAAAACACCACACATCTTCAGAAAGGTGGAGATGGGTGTATGGGGTGTATAAAAGTAAACAGTTGCTGGTTCACATGGAGGGTTTTTACCCCAGTCCTGGGAGTCTTGAGTGATTTTGATGTTCAAAACAGATTGGGAACAGAGAGGAAGGGAAGGATAGGGATCACGTATAGAGCTTGAATGAGCAGGGGTCTGATCGCTGCCAGTACTCATCAGCGTATATTCTTACTGCTTTTGACACCTTCAGCTTTGAATTAGGAAAAAAAAATAAAGCAATTTGTATGTGAACATACTTTTAAAATCCATGGGAGGCTTTGCTGAGATACCTGATGATATCAGATTGCAGGTAAGGTCAATATTTTATTTTTTTTAATGCAGGGTACACCTGTGATATGAAAGAGGGAATGTGCCTGTACCCTCCACCTGTACATGAAAAATGTGTCCCATCAGTCCCATGGGTCCAACAGCGTGGCCACCAGCCCACTTTAACTCCTCCCTAGGAACTATATTCTTTCTTTTTAGCTCTTGGTCTCAGGCAGGCAGTTGCACCTCAGGATGCAAAGGTAGATGAAAGAGATGCTACTTTGTCCTTTTCAGATCTCCCTATAAAGCTTGTCTTTCAGTGCAGTCACTGTGTCTGTGTCACATTTGCTAATAACCCCATAATTAGTTAGCTGACTGGTAATCACAGTTTTTGTTATCTGTAATTGCCTGACTGTATGTTCTACCATTTCTCTGTCAATCAGTCATGTACACCCTCTGTTAAGACTGCAAGTATTTTAGAGGAGTGCCCTTTCTTTTCGTTGCATATGTGTAAGGGACTTTGCAGTAGAGTTCTGATCATAAAGTCTAACTATTGTGTATTTATCAGCTCAGCTTTGGTTTGGGTTCAGTTTGAATCCTTTAATTCAAGTTAAGATTTTAATTAAAAAGAGAATTTTAAAAGTAATAATTTGGACTGAGTTGCAGTTCCAGAAAACAATAACAGCTTAAACTACTCCGAGTTCACGTTCAGTTTAAATCTTTGGTGTTGGTTTCTAGTTTGTAACTCCAGATAGTACTGAAACACCATTGATTTGAATTTAAGTATACCTAATGGCAAAAGAGGAGTTGCTAAGTAAGACTGAGCTAACGCAGAGGAAAGAAGCCGAGCAATTCTTGTTGCAGCAGCATACACAGTGATAACATGGATCTCTGTGCCCTCCACCAGAAGCAGGGAGCATTATGCCCTGCTCCCCAGTCCTCTTGGGACACATGGTTCACAGCTCAATACTAGGCCTCTGCCCTTATTTCTTAACGGAACAATTTACCACTTCAGAGAGTGTTCTTCATTTGGAATAATCCAGAGCTGTTCATCATCACCTTGCAGGAAACGTAGAACTTTCCCTCCTCCCACTGCTCCCCAATTTCATTTGTAAAAAAAAGGTTTAGGATAAACTTTCCCAGTTTTCAGCACCCTTTTTTAGATCTCCATTAATGAAAGCATCTGTCAATACAGGTTTTCATGAAAAACAAGCATACAAGCATTTAATCCATTTTTTGTAAGGATTAAATAAATAAGAATTTTGCCCACAGAAGGAATGACAAACAGGAATCTTTGGCTCTCCTCACTTGCACGCAGCTCTCTGTTGAAGCAGAGGGAAGTTAGGACAGCAAAATAAGCTGTTTTGAGATATGGAATTTTAATGATAGTTTAATCTATTGCATACAGTTTAGCAACGCAATGAGAAGCCTATAAACCACACAAGTGGTACAGACTGACATCCACATTTCAGTCATAGTATATGGTTTTAGACACAGCAACAACCATAGATGGATAGTACAGTACATTCTGTTCTACCAATGGCAACTCAACAGCATCGTCTACATCTGCCTCTCATTTTTTCTGGTATCCAATATTATGGCTTTTGGAACAGGATAATAACTGTTATCCCACCCCCTTCCCAGTTCTGTGGTCAGCAGTTCACTACTCCTAGCATATTTAATTGATAAATAATGGGGAGTGAGTCTAGCGAGGAGTATGTCTAGCAAATGGAGTTGAGTGACATAGGAAACTTCCCCCCTATCCCAAAAAAAGTCTTAGTAGATTACCTGTCCACAATGTTCACTAAATGTACAGGATCAACTATCACATTCCCTTTGTCTGCATAAACAAGGTTGCAGGCAGTTCTGTGTCTTTTGACGCTCATCCTGCTCTTTATTAGAAGGTGAAGTTGCATTTACCCTAGTTTATGAGATGCCCAAAATACAGCCTGAAACCAAACTGCAGAGCAGGCTGCTCTGTAAGAAATCTCACAGCTGTTCTCTGCCTAAGAGAGATGATGCAGTCCCATGGCTGAGGCATGGCTTCTATCCTCAGATCTGCCACTAAGTGATTAAAGATGGAGTTTGAGGTAAAATCTGCTATGACAGCCTAAACCCGTGATGACAAAGGCACATTTACAAGAAACAGGGACGTTGTTCTGGTTTAAGGAAAAAAAAAAAAAAAAAAAAAAAGACAATGACAAAAACAGTGAAAAAATAATAATCTGATATGGCCATAGCTACTATCCCAGATGGTGAATCCAGTCCACAAATAGCAGAAAAGTACCTTCAGTCAAAGGGTCTGGTATTGCTCCTGCCCTATTTTCTGATTGCTTTCCAAAATATCAGCAGCATGTTTGTTAGTTTTGGCCAGAATAAGTCTCCAGATGTCTTCCATGTCCTTGTCTCACACAGACACTCAGCAACATATTAAAGTGCTCTATTCTCTGACCTTTCAAGATGTGACTCTAAAGCTTGCACAGGCATTTGAAAGACTTCAGTCTACCCTTAAACAGAAGCTATACCAGGTGAAATCCCACAAAATCCATTGAGAAAGGGCTACAAGAGGTTGCTGTAACTCTTCTCCAGAGTTCTGGAAGTGTTTATTGAACTAAGAACAGAACTGCTCTGCAAAAACTCTATAGGACATGCAAACCAGCTCATGCTATCTCAGTGCCAGCCACCCAACAGCTAATCAGTCCAGTTTTTTTTCAGACTGTCAACTTCATCATCCTTCCTTGCTAGGGGAAATCATCAGCACTCACAACGCAATATCTCCATGTCAGCGTCCAAGAGTCCGTAGTGAGTGAGTAACAGAGATAAACAAAGGCTCCGCATCCAATTTTCTGTTCTGCATATATGAATTTCTTATTAAATGTAGTGAACAGAGGTGAGCCAGCCTCCAGACTAAAGACCTTAAAACTTATGGAGGCTGTTTCTTGAAGTCTGTCACCAAAACTGCTTTTCATGGCTTCTCCTTCTGAAAACGGCCCATACCAAAACGATGCTCTTAGAACTATGGGCCTGGGTGATTTCTACCTCATTCTCCAAATTTTGCAGCTGCAGGTTGCAAAGACCTAATAAACAAACGGGCAAGAAAAAAAGGATTCATACATCCTCTCTGACAGGTTTTTCACTGTTCCACTGGGTCCCACTTCACTCCCTATTAGCAAAGCTAAAGGAACAGCACTACCACACACAAGGATGCTGGGGATGTACAAAGCAGCTTATATCATGAAAGACACCACAGTGCTAAAGGAAGGAGTAAAAATAGTTAACATGGCATTATTGTTGCCAACAGAAGGAATCACTTTCACATGCCTTTCAAGCAATCTCCTCTGGCTCAAGTTCCTTATCTTTATAAACTTATGCTTACATCCTTACTTAATCTAATTACGTACTTAAGGTATAAAGAGCCTGAATTCTACCTTGCAAAGAGACTATCCTATTTTGAAAGTCTTCATTTTAAACCTGTTCTGCAACTTCGTTCATCCTGCCCTGCAACAGAACAACCTGAAGACATTATAGAAGCAGGCCATAAGCCTACAACCCATCTCCTGTAAAAGCTGACTGTTTGTCTGATCATATCTTACATTTACAGAAGCATCTTTCATATTGAAAATGTTTTACAAACTATAGAGACACACATCTCTAGCAAAATGCAGTTACTTCTTGAGTAAAATGTGGCAGCCTACAAAATCATACACTCCAGTGGGATAAGGAGACAGTTTAGCTAAGAGCACTTAATGTTGCCCATAAAAATTGCACGTTCTTTACTTCCAACCATTGAAGACCTCAACATTTACCATATGTAATGCAAATAAAGACAACATTAAGAATAATTTTATTAAAAACAATTGTCTTGAGTACAAATGGTCCAATTTACAATATGCTGGGTAGCTGCCGGATGTCGATAGAAAATGAACACATGCTGTAAATTCAGTGCTTTGTAATTAGGAAAATGTGCATGTTTCCCAAGTCTGCTTCTCTGTAGGTAGGACTAAAGGGCAACATTATGTCATTTCCCTTTGCGCAGGACTCCCTATTGAATTCCATAAAGAATTTGGCTTAAAAACTGATGACAGGGTACAGCCCAAGTTGGGGGAAGAACAACCAATAAATAAAGGAAGACGAGTTGGTGACAGAAAAGTCATTCCTAGTCACCAAGACATCTTACCAATATTTTCTGCCAGCAGTATGATGAGGACAGGACAGATGATCTCTGCTCTCAGTTACATCAATCTCTTAAATCCAGAGTAATTGCTAAACATGCACAACCACTGAAAAAAAAGATTCAGACTGGAATAAGTGAATGTAAGCCTTAGAACACCAAATGCAATGTAACAAAAAGCAGCTATGAAGGTACAATACAGACTCTTTAAAGCGTCCTCTGAGTTTAACTGTGGGCCAACCCTTTCTTCCCGGATCTATCCTGCTTTAAAACATATATTCTAATAATTGATTCTATTTCAGAACGCTTCTGTTTTCAGCAAGCATTGACAAGAGTTTAAAAGCTTTCATCAACTAAACTCTATATTTTGTGATTTTTGCTGCACTTCTGTGTATTTATGTGTTTATCTCCTCAAAGCAAGATATTAAATCCAGCAATACTACACAATCAAAGACTGAGAAGTCTCATTCCCTCCAGAGCCAGCATAATCGCAAGCATGCAAGACCTGTAATGATATCACTGTCAGTACATCAGGATCTCATTGTAAGTATGATATGAGCACGCTAGGTAAAATCAGGATGGAGTCAGTGAAGCAACAGGGAAACAGATACAGAAAGTTAAACATTTAAGATGTGAGTCACCAAAACAACACCTTCAAGCACTTCTCATTTCTCAAAGAGTGTCAGAGCTGGTGACAGAGTTGAAGTCTTTCATTCTTTTCATGGTACTGTATTAGTCCATCTGACAATAATCAGTAAATGAAAAACCGGATTACAGACTCATTTAATATGCCTAAACATTTCTGGTTTGCCTTCAAGATATATTTTCTTCATTCAATTTATGTCTATCCTGTACATATATTTAGGCCTAACAAAACATGATGAGATTTTCATTACTTAGTAAGTGGGGGTGTCTCATATTAAATTAACCATCAATATATTCCTATTCTTTAGGATATTGCAATGACCCATTGTTTCCATGAAAATTTTGGTGAGAAATAAGACAATATCTGAGAAGGAATTTATGCAACTGGCCAGTATAAGAGTATGATTACATGTTAAAGAGAGAAAACACTTGCTAGCTTGTAAAAGAGAGAAGGGGGTGGAGGGCAGAATTAAACTTTTTCCTTAAACAAATTCATCTTGTGGCATTCCATCACAGAAAACCCCTCCAGCCATCATAACTCACTGGTTTGAAAAGGTCATTAGCACTCTATCCCGTTTTGTTGGGAGAATGAAAAGTCAGACTCATGGCATGACGTGAAAATTTGCCCTTGGTATTGCTGTACGATGACCTGAACCCTGAAACCCTACTAAGAGGTTTCTATGGGGCATTTTTTATGAAATATCAGTCCAGCAGATGCATACATATTCTCTACATGGTATTCACAAAGACACCCTGCAGCCACAGTGAGCACAGCAATAGCATCAATAGAAAATACATAGCACTTCGTGCTCTACTTTTTTCTCCTCTTTCCTACATTCCCTACATTCCTCCTACATTTCCCTACCCAACTACTTCTTTATCTTCCTTCTCAGAGCAGGCTGATCACGTAGCGCCAGACACGATGCCTGCACTCAAAAAGTAAGCTGCAGTGGGAAGTACTTTGTTTTCCATGTCACTGACCTTCAGAGGAATACCCCACTGTGCAATATGGACCTTAAAAGGAATACATGTGTAGCCAGTGTTTAGAAAAGCTTTCTCCTTGTCTTTCCCAGCTATGGTGCTGCCTTATTAAGACACTGAAGTAGTAGCCGCTGGAGAATCTTGGGAATGTTCTGAGCAACAGCGCCCAGAAAAAACTCGTCATTCTGTATGGACTGAAGATGAACTTGGAAAAGCTGTGAGGACTGTGGATGGCATGACATGCCATATGAATGCAATAGTATAATCATCTCAGAAAAGGGCATAAGGACAAAAATCATCTGTATATGGACAATCAGAAGGGCTTTCCCCTCCAGCCTCTGCTCTGCTCTGGTCCTCTCACAAGACAAGCACTTAGTGGGAGCAATGGAGACAGTCTTTTGTGGTCGCTGACATTCTAACTGTAAACATTTTTGTGAAAATTTGACAGCCAATTTTGTTGAAAAGTTTTTGAATTTACATGAAGGCCACAAACAAATTTATAAGGCTGCCTTTTCTTTCTTTTTTTACCAGAAGTTCCATTTTACTAACAGCCATTTATAGTACCTCCTTCCTCTTCTCTGTTCAAAAACACAGACAGAATGTCTTTTTTCTTTATATTAAGGACACGTTCTCCTCTGGGGCCAACTTCACCCCTGTATCATAACAATGCCTTTCAGAAATAACCAGAATTCATTCATGGAGTATCTGATTTTCTCCTTATCACTAGAGGGCCGACAATTTTACAAACAAAAATAGCTTGCTCCTGTAAGCACAGTCTGCTTGCTGAAGCCAGAAATTTTCTCAACAAACACATACCTCAACCCCAAAATCCATATTTCTAAGGATTAAGCTATTACACATAGGACCCCTCCTGTGGAAGAAGCTGAATGTTCTCAGCCACTCCTGCAGTGCTTTCTTCACTTTAAAAGTGATGTTGCATCAGATTTTTCTTTCTAGCCCCTCTCTATTCATCTTTTCAGGATGCTTCTTTGAAACAGTTAGCTATAATAGTCCAAGCTATTGCTGGAAAGCAGCTGCCAGGACCAGGAATAGTTGTAGCCATTTGCTGACTCCCCCAGTTTCTCAACATGTGGTCAGAAGCAGTTGGTAGATGTGCTTAACATCCGATTCATCCATCTAATACCAGCCTTCCCCTGATCAATATCTGACCTTATACAACATATAACATGAAAAGAGTTGAGGTAGGCCAGTGTGCCTGTGCCGCCCAATTCTTCACAGAGCTACATTAACAGTAGAAACCAGCAGCTGTAAGAAGAGGCAGGATTTGCATGGAAAACAAAGATCAACAGGGATTCCTCATCCAGCAGTCCAACACTAATGCATGTCAACACAGTTCACAAAGACCCTGCTGTTACAGAGAAGTTGCAGAAGTTTACTTCAAACCTAGTTTGAAACCCAGTGCATTAAATCTATATAAACAGGCTTACACTCCCACACAGTTAACATAAAGAAGTTCATGTTAGTTCACCTGAAATGCATGAAGTTCACCTGACAAGCAGCAAACCACGTCAAGGTATTCTGGTTACTTACAACTGTGTGCACTTAAATGACTTAAAGATTTACCATGGCATACATCAGGTTTGAATGACACAAAGAGGGCTAACAAGGAAGGAAGCTCTTGTTTAAGTGAATGAGTTTAAATATCAGTAAACAAGATGTTGCCTCATGCTGGTAGAATAGGGAAGTATTTGCATGGAGAATTATCATAACAAAACTTTTGAAGATCCTTTAGCTTTATGTACCAATTTTCAGTGCTTCTCTTATGTTTCCACACAAGATGAACATAGTCTGCCTAGAAGATAACCACTTGCTAGAGTAGTCCTTCTTATTGTCTTAAATAAAAAAAATGGAAAATGGGTCATGAACTACCTTAAAAGAAACTGAACTATGAATAAATATTAAAATAAAACCAAACCAAAACAAAACCAAAAAGACATTAACAACGAGCTATTGAGTTACAGCCTTCCTTGATTTTCTATGTCAGCACGACCAACTTGCTGGCCTTTTTTCAGCAGACTAACCATCAAAGACTATTAATAATCAAGTGTACTTAGCCCAGCCAACAGGTTGTGACATAGAGAGGAGAAAACAACATCTATTTATGTTTTCTTAATGTTAACCAAGATGAGGCTAACCTTTAACTGTCAAATACACTACTCACTAGTTTACACTTTCCAGTAAATGAAAAGAAAAGCATCCTGCTTACTTTTCTATTTCCTGTCACTCTTGATGCTCCCTGGGAAGAGAAGAACTCAGCTTCAAGGCTGACACAACTATTGTCCTTTCTAATCTTTATTTGTATCATTTCTGTTAACCCAGCCTTCTGGTCATGTTGCATGTCAGCATCCCCAGGGACTGGGGTATCACCAGACTTCTCTTCCAAGGGGCAGATACCCATTGACCTCATTTCTGGGCAGGAATATTTCTGGTGCTGTGGACTGATGAATTAAGTTGTCCAGGAGGAACATCCACTTGATATCTCCCTTCATTCTATGATAGACCTTGTTCACACAAGGACAATGTGCTGACGAGGAGGATTTATTTCTTTAGCACAAACTAACAGGTTATGATGAGAGAAATAAAGCTGCTTATAAACATTTATCTTCAGTAATTGAAGCTTTGTTTAAAGGCACAAAGCCAAAAATGCAGGAGCTAATTGACCAAATGAGATTCTTCTACAAGTTGAAATCAGTTTGGAGTTCCATTAGCAAATCACATTTTTCCTCTATAGCTCTTTGAACTGAGCTGTGAAAGGGTAACTTTGCACTGGCTGCCAGCAATTTGATAGTGTTTACATACTATGCTTATTCATGTGTAAAACTTGTTAGCATTTGACTTCATTTAATCTATTATCCCTGTAAACAAATTGACTTCGTCTTTTTAAAGTGAATTCTAATTTTCTGATTATCTGGTTTAATTTCAGATATTAGATCATAAAGATGTTAATAAACTGCAAACTCATATTAAGATGCAGATGCTCCTAGAAATCCACTGGCTAAACTCATTTTTATGTCACTCCTTAAAGAATCTCACAGTCCGGTAATAACTACAATTTCTATCATGGCTAATAAATTTTACCATGGTTTTAGTTACTGTCCTCTGTTTAGAGCAAAAGAGAAAATTGAAGACTACCAATGCTCTCATTCCGCAGCATTCTCTACTCCACACCACCTCCAGACACAATGGCGTGTCCTCACACGTGCAGGGTAGTTCACACTTTGGCAGCTGGGCTCAGGAACCGCAGTCCAAATCCAGTCCCATAAGTAGCTGCTTAGGCTATGTACCAGGGTGTGAGTGATGAGAAAGGGAGACAGTGCAGGGCAGCCGTACTCACTTTGCTCATACCTTTCTGTAGGACAAGGTCTGACAGGCAGTGGAAAAACCCAAAGTACAGAATGAGTGTTTAAGGGGGATGTGTTGGATAAGCTCGGCCACAGACCTTGGATAAGCTAAAAACAAGAACTCCCCTCAAGAAAAGAAGGACAAGGAGTAACAGCTATGTGGGCTACGTGCAAATGGCATAGCAACCACCTAGAGAGGAGGAAACCTTGTTACTGTCTAAAGAAGCTAATGACCTGCAAAAAGAGTAGATATCTGTAGCTATGCAGCAATGCCAAATATTAGTTCATACAGCAATGTACTATAACCAATCAGCGTGAAACGCGTCACTTGTAACTAGTATAAATATATGTTAAGAATACAATAAAGAGGACATCTTGCTTGCATCAGGTGGTGTACCGTCTCTTAATCGCGGCACCTTTCCTCTTAGGCAACAGCAAGAAGGGCTGCACTAGCAATCAACCTGCATTGCAGGGGTTGCTGGGAATAACCAGCTGTCCTTCAGCTCATGATATTTTTTGTACAGTGCCTTTGCTTCAATCTAATTCTGAAAATTATGATAAAATACCATGTTATACTACTCCTCATGTGGTGCCCTTTTAAATACGCATGCTGAAATTATCAATAATAATCACCAAAAGCTGTGCCTAGATTCCCATATTTATTAGGCATTTAAATAAGTCGCAGTTCATCAAGGACTTCAGTCTAGTCAAAGATAATAAAAATACAATAGGAAGTAGAAGGGTAGACTTTCCTTTGGCCGTAGGTGGGTTACCTTGTAACAGGCTTGGAAGGGATGCTTCTCAAGGAAGAATTTTCCAAACTCCTTGGTGTTTCCAAAGAAAGCATGCCACTCTGTTGAAAGACGTGAAAGATGGGGCATTTTTCCAAGCTGTCTGGGTGCTGGATTTGGGCTGTCCTCTTAAAACTTGGTGGGTATAGTAGATGTAGTACAGTTTACAAAATGATCTTAATACGCATGTAGGATTAGTAGCTGAAAAAAACAGGAGCTGATTTTGTTGTCTGCTTAGAAATTGCAGTGGGGTTAGCTTTTTAATGTTTATATCCTATCTGTTTGGAAGAACAAAGCTTCTTTCGTAAAAAAACCATCTTCATAAGGACTTTAAAGAAAATACAATCTGCAAAACACATAATGGCTGTAAAATTAAGTGGTAGGATCTGCTCAGCTTTGCACGTTTGGTTATTTCCTCCAGGGCATCTGAAATGTTACAATAGCAAAAATTTGTCTAGTATCCACCCTCACTTCAGAGTTAGAGCAGTAGGGCATGCTTTAATGAGCCACTGGGTTGTGCTTTCCTGCCTGGGTTAAGAATGAGCTCCAAGAACTGCAGGAACAGATATCAATGAAACGTGAAGGGCCCAACTCACCTCAACAATCCAAATACGCCCTGTCAGTCCTGGAATTCAAGGTAGCTGTGAAGACAGGTTAACTGCTGGAGCACTTTGCCTGTATTTGTTCTCAACGCTCACACATTTCTGATCCTGTTTATTCATTGTCTTAATATTTAACCCCTGGGCAGAAAATGTCACGTCTCAGCTCTACCAGAAGGTATGTATTTTAAAGAAAGACAAGCAGAAACCCTCAAAGTATTTGGAACTTCAGGGTATATTATGTTCACAGAGAGATAAAACCTATGTAGCTCTTGTTTTAGTAGCAAAAGAGAAGTGGACCAGACAAGGGCACAGCCTTTGGGAGAACAGAGGCCTAATAATTTTGGAAGTACTGTTCTGAAATAAATTATGAACATTGGGAAACAATGTTAGGCACATGCAGCCAGCTTCTCTTCTGTTTAATCACGCACTCCTTGAAAACTTGTATCAAGATCATATTTTTCAATCCATTACAAAAGCCTAAATCTCTGAAAACTCTTAATAAAACCTAACCAGACATTTGGGAACAAATCATGGACAAGTTCTAGTGTTTCAAGAAGTAGGGGATAATTAAAAAGGAATCACATATGTTTATTCCTAATCTCTCAACACTTTAACATTTGTCATTAATGTACACTCTATACCACAGATGACTCCATTGCAGGAATGAGATGCATTTTCAAAAGCTGTTTGTGGTCATTCAATGTTATTCTAACACAAAAACTCACTTCTTCTCACTGTCCTGGAAAGGAGGATGGAAATTGTCTACTTTCTGTAGCTGACAAGGATGACTTGTCCTTGCTATTCAGAAGCATTAAGATGCTGTGGCAACAAATGTGTCCTGTCTTACCCATCCAGAAGATAAGCAACATGCTTCTCATTAAGTCCTGCAAAAATGTACTCTGTCTGACCCTGCTGGTTTTACATTCTTAACTTGGTGAATCAGCCCTTTGTGTGTTTACCTGTGCTCCACCAGCCTCAACAGGAGCACTAGAAGAGTAAAAGCCATGCCAAATGCCTTGGTAGTTCTGTATCTACTTTCGCAGTTCTGGACTGAAATTCACTTCACTTCTTTTTCCATTGTACCAAGATACGTTTTGGAATTAACCATGTGTCCTCTTTTAACCAAAAATGCATTGAGCAAGTGACTATGTGAGGAGGCTTTCAGCCTGCTGCAGACTGCTGCCATCCCCAGCAGGCAAGTTGCTTTATTTCTACGAGAATTCCCTAACCAATACACATGAACCATGCTACCTTAATTAAACTGCTAAAATGAGAGGCTGGAGAGAGTTTATTTTACTGCAGGACGATTTTTTTAGTAATTAATGCTATCGGGAACCATAAATCTTAATGTCAGTGTTTTCATGTACACCCTACCCTATCCACATACCCTTCTAGGGCACATTTAATAATATCTGATTGGTGCGCAAGAAGAGGAGTCCTTTAATCAGGACCACATCAACTGTGGCTCCTTGTCAGGAGATCCTTCACAGCCTACAAATATGATAGGTTTAGAGACTCTTTGGTGATTTGATGTTAGATAGCCACTTCTCTTTGCTGTATTTTTAAGACAGGATGTTGAATACCTCTCCTTCCCCATGAAATGACCTGTAATCCCTTGAAGAAGGGCATCGTGCAGGGCAAAGTTGTGGTTCAGATTCAAAGTTAAGCTTTAGCTAAATGGAAGACAGTCTGACAATGACCCTAAGACCTTCCAGAAGTCTGCAGTAGTGATGGTATGGTAATGAAGCAAATTGGATTAACTTCCTAGCACGATTTGATAGAAAGCCCCAACACCAAGAAGCGAAAATACATCATCAGTGCAATGGCCAGCCAGCCAGTTGTAAAATTGAGGGCTAAGTGTAAATAGATTAACCCAAAAGCTTTTCTTTAGAGAGTTCAAGGGGCTAATTTTTGCTCTCAGTTATGCTGAAGTCAAGGAAGTAGGTCTGCTGTGACTTCAAGAAGTATTTCCCCTCAATTTTTCACTGCAGCTGTACACAACTGTGATAGACCAAAGTACATGAGCAAGGTGCTCGCAAAGCACTATCCCTCCAGACACACACACACTCCACTCTGCTCCAGGCTAAACACTTCCAGTGTCAGTTACAACATCAAAATGACAAAACCCAATGGTCTTGTTCAAGAGAACATCTTTTACTGCCTAGGAAGAGGCACAAAGCAGCAGGTGGCATTTTTTCTCCTTTGTTGAAAGAAGTCAGTCCTCTGTGCTTCAAAGACTTATGGGATTTTTTCCATCAGTTAAATGCAGCCCATTTCTGTGATGGCCTGATACTTCAGCACAGTATGTACCCTGTGGCTGGTAAAGCAAAGGATTTGTCCAGCTCCTCCAAGGCTGCTACTGAGACTATCTCATAAATCATCTGGCTGGAATAACTCTGGTTGGGCTTAATCCAAAGCCCATTGAAATCAGTGGAAAGCTTCCCACTGACTTCAGCCAGCTCTGGACTGGGATTCTGTGGCTTCATACAACCACCGTCCCAAGCACATGATTCCCCCTGCCCCAGAGAAGCAGAGCAGAATAAACCCTTGGCTTTGCCACTGAGCAGTTAAAGACATAGCACATCCCATAACCCAAAGGGCTGGTAGTGTCTTATTTTCCCTGATCTAACAGTGATCAGTACAAACCACATGCAAAAGGCTAGCAGATGGGCACAGTTAACGCTGACATACTTTGTCCCGGATTCCTCAGCCTTTGCCTGGAAAGCCTTGTCCCCCAGTGAGGCTCAAGAGCTGCAGTGTCCCTAACTGCCTGTGACAAAGATGGACTCCATATGCCTGCTGTTGACCATGTGTCCCCTGGAAAGGTCTGCACTGCTACTCCAAACAGGCTGGTAGGCCTCTAGAGTTCCCAGACAAATACAAATAGTCAAAAAATTCTGCCTGGACAGAATTTCTGGGTGGGAACTGCAAGCCCATGTTGAGAATCCAGGATGTGTGGGATACTGTGAAATGATATGTTCTTAAAATGCAAAACAACAACCAGTTTTCAGAGGCGGTGGCAGACTATATCTGAGTTGCCACAGCATGAACTACTAGCCAAAGCACATGCCAAGGGTGAACAACGTTGTTGGTCCTTAAAAGACAATGAGAGCCTCTCCTCAGGATTAATCCTTAGCCTATCAACTAAGAATGCCAAGGTACGCAGCACAACAAAGCATAATTTCCAACAGCTTTCTAATGGGAAAAAATACCAAACCTAAAACTGAAAGCCTAACATCAGCCCTCAAACTTGCTCTAACCATCTCCAAAGATTAGACATAAGCGGCTGGACATCAGTAACTCCAGCATAACAGACACCTGGAAAGTTGATGACTCCTGTATCCTGACCAGTCCCCACACAGTCTCTGGCTCCTAGGGAAGACACAGTAAGGTCAAGTCACTCCCTCTTAGTCATGGGCTGCACAAGCCCATGCTGCTACAAAGCATTTTTACCCCTCAGTCTCTCTTGACCATGGGTATCAGTCTGGGAAGACATGGTTTCTGTGCGCCTTTATCACAGAAAATGGCAAAATATGTCGCTGCACATGGCTGAGTTACAAATACCGCTGTTTGATATGGCTGCTTGCACTTCTGCATTTACTGTTCAACTCAGAGAAGCCTAAGCAGTGTCTGGGAGACCTGGCAAACATGTTACAGTCTGCACATAATCATCTATCTGTCCACCTCCCTGTAGAAATACAACCAGCAGCAGACTCCCCATAACAAGGCTACAGCCCACTGATGGGATGGTGCAGCGAAATCCCCTGTGCCTAAACATCAGGTACCACTGCTTAGAGCTGATGGAGCATTTTCAGCCTCCATGGTGCTTTTTAGGACTACACAATTCACTTGATAAAACACCTGAAAGTATTCAGATAGAGGGAAGTCTGGCAAGCAGATTGCTGTGGCTTAAGACGCTTACACAAACACATTGTAGTCGTATTCTTAAAAGTGAAGATGATCCCCAAATCCCTAAAAATAAGAAATCATCAAAAAGAAACCAATGTGACAGGTTCATTTGTTTATAACTGCCCAACTGCTGTGCTGCCCCCCTTAGATTGATATGAGCGGCGCAATGTCACAGGGATGGATGCTAAGCTCTCCCTAGCGTTGCCCCTCCTTGGGATAGGTTTCAAGAGATTCCAGCTCTCAGAGGCACATTTGAAGTTGAGAATCAGGCTCTGTTATTGCTAAGACAAACCAAAAATAAAAAGGCCAGACTAAATTATTTTTAAGATCTCAAGGTTTTTAAAGCTGTCTTGTGACTTTTAAGGAGTCTGACTCATGATATTTGAATGCTTGAGGTTGGCAACAGTGGATGGAGTACAGCAAGATTTAGCGTACAGCAATTTATTACTAAAAGCCTTCAAATGTGTGGGAAAGGGCATGGAGCACTTCTGCAGCAATTCAGCAGAAAACGGAGACACGGGCCCAAGCCTTTGTCCTCCAGCCAGGCTGTCACCAAGCTTGCCTCTTCCACAAAGGTCACTGCACAAAATCCCATCAAAGCTACCCCAGGCATGGCAAAAAACTTCCCAAAAGCAGGCATGGGTTGGTGTGCAGGAGAGTGTTTCCCGTATAAATGGCCATCACTCTCAAGTCCAGCTGCCTGGCTTCTCCATCATGCAGGGCAGGGATCACCCTCAGCCTGCAAGCCTTCCTGGAGATGGTTGTTCCAGTGAGGTGCTAGCTGCAGCTTTTGCCGCTCCAGGTTCTTCATACATGATCAGAAACCAGAGTTGGGCCAATGCATAAAATCGCAGGCCGCACGGTGACTTATGAATACACATGAAGTCCTGGATTTCATGTTCTGTGGTGTCAAGAACAGTGTCTCATCCCCAACCCCCATTTCCAAGCCCCTGCAGCTGTCACTGCCTTCATAAGTCAGCCACATTGCATCACCAATGCCCAGACCACCCCACAGCCTCTACACACTCACGTAAGAGCTTAAATAACTTCACTAGAAGTTTAAGTGACATTTTTCCATAGCAGAAAACACCTCCCAAACTACAACCTCCAGCATCCTTCACAGGCTGCCAAGGGCCCCTATTATTAAGAAAACCTAAAGGCTGATCTTTTTAATAATGAGATTTTCTTAAAGCAGAATCACACTAGAAGTATATAAATGTCATGCACCACTCTGTGCACTGATATGGGCTTTGCAGTCCCTCTCATGCTGCTTAAAAAAAAATATATATATATATCAGCCCCAGCCTTGGGGAAAACCTTCTAGGACAAGAATGCAGCTTAGTGCCACAGTATGTTTGCTCCTCTGCCTTTTGGGGTAGGTCACTGACCAAGTGATGGCTGCATTTTGCAAAGAGGGAAGCTGCTTTTTCATTTCCCTTTGGCCACCATGCTTCACATGAGTTTGTTTATCTGCAGGCAACGCTGCTGCTTTCCAGAGCTCATGGGTTCAGCTTATAGCCTGACAGAAACTCACATACCCAGTTCTGTTTCCTTCAGAAAGAAAGATAGCTATTGTATCTCATCTGCCTGGGACTTCCCCCCGAGTTATTATCAACATCCATCAGAAAGCCCTGCTTATGTAGCAGAGCTTTACTAAAAAGCTCAAAACAGGCATACAAAATATATTTGGTATTATATTCTGCTGACTCTCACTTAAAATTGCTCTGAAAATATATTTTGTCCTAGAGAATTCAGAACACAAATCACCATGGATTTTTCAGTGCATGGGAAAGACCAGAAAGAATTTAAATTAAGTCCATATTCAAAATTAAATACAAAAACAAGAACAAAACATGCTTAAATCTAAGTTTCCTTTTTTTTAAAATCACTGCAGTTTTAATAAACTAAATCAAATCTTTAAATCAGAGAAGACATTATAAAAATCAATGGACTTTTTCTCCCTGCTTACTCCTGTGTAAATCATGAGAAATTCCATCAAAAAGCAAACAGAACAGTACAGGTGTAAAATGGGGTTAGTTAATGGGATGTCATTCCCAGTATTTTCATGCTGCTCCTTTCATAAATTGACATCACCGTATCCATGTCAAGTACTGTTCTCATTTGCACAAAGCAAGTCTGTAATAATTATTAGCAAATACTGCCCAAGTTGCCCACAAAAGTGGCTGTAAATGAATAAAAAGTGACAGGCACTACAAATACAAATGCAGTTACATAGTAAAGGCAGACAATTCACAGATATGCTATAGTACATCTCTGTATACCTCAGTTTACCTCAGTTTTCAATTGATATCTTTTAATTTTAGCTCTATGTCTGCAAAAAGAAAACAAATCCCTTCTGCACAGCATTCATTCACACGGCACCTGAACATCAGTTTTCCTATCAATAATTTCACATGGGCATAGTCCACATTCACTGTTTACATTTATACATATAACAAAATAACTAGAACTCAGGGCATTTGTAAGAGCCGAAGAGAACTAGGCACTAGAGGCTCCTGACTTCCAGCCTCTCCCACAATATTAACTAAAGCTACTTTACAGCACATATACACAGCAAAGACTCTTTGCTTAGCTATAGCATACTTTGGAATTTAAGACAGAAATCCTCAAAGCCATCGCTAACCAAAGGTAAGCCACTGGCACCGTTTTCCACATGTAATACCTCACCTCTCTGCTTCAAGGCGCATTTCCTCACGCTTTTGCCTCCTGAGCTCTCTGCGGCGTTCAAAGTCATCCATGGTGGGTGTTCAAGCGTTCAGAGCTCTGGAAAGATCCACATCCAAAAAGGAGATGATCAGTTAGACGAGAGAGAAAACACAATGGATGCATTTAACCAGCTGAGTCCATTTAGTTTTGTTTTGCTTTTTTAACTTCACTGTAACTATTTTCTTTTTCCATCAAAAAATTTAACTTCCTCAGTATTGTTGAGATAAACAAGATTAATGAAATGCCTCGTAGGATAAACATAGCCCATGCCTGCATTTAGTTTCCTAGTTAAAATTAAATCAGCATGCTTTAAGTAAGGACTGTATACATCTGCTAGCCGCAGACTAGCTATTTGTAACGTCACAGGTCTTTTCTACAAACAAAAGCAACAACTCAGCAGGATTTCAACTTCAAGCTTCCAGTTTTTACTGGAAGCAGTAAAAACGCTGCACAAGAGATTTCTTATTTTCTTTAGATGCATAGATAATTAAAAGTTTCGCAAAAGTTATTCCTCATCTGTCCTTTCTCACATACACGCCCCCCTTCAAAAAAAAAAGGGGAAAAGAAAGGGAAAAGAAGAGAAAAAAAAAAAGTGAGAAAGGAAAGGAAAATAAAGGAAAAGGAAAACAAAAAAGAAGGTAAAAATGAAAGAGACGAAGAGAAGAAAAATAAGCCACAGCTTTTAAATACCACCCAAGAAAAGCCAAACTATGTATAAATCCTGCTCAAAGAACCAAAAGTAGCAATATTTTTTTTGCAGTTTAATCCACGCGTTTTCCTCGTGCCCTACCTTCTTCTTTATGATTTAGTCCATGAAATATTTTCCCCTTTACAGTTCTTCATATGCAAAGCCTTTCAGCCTTCGTTTATATCCCATCAAGCAGAGTATTACAGAATTCCTCTGCAGCCCCCAAACCAAAAATGACTACCAGAAAAGGGAAAGCTGTTCTCTTTTTGTCCCTGCTTTGTTTACAGAGCTGTCAGTGGTTAGTTAAACTCTGCCTGGAATCTGGCATTTAAGGCCTGCTCTAAGATTGCTTCCTGTGCAGGGCTGGAGGCCTCAGCTTCCTCTGCAATCCTAGCCTAGGCGCTGCACTCAGAGGATTTCCACCCCCATCCACATCCCCCCCCCAAAAAAACATTTTCCAGCCCGTTAGTACAAGACCAGCCATTTACCCTGCAGAGAAAGCCAGTATGCAGATGCAGGCAAAATTTTTCAAAGGTGGCTTATGAACTGTTTGCAGTTTAACAGAAACAAAGCCAAGGTGCATTTGTAAGTTATTTGAAGTGCTCTGTTTGCAGATGTAGATCTGTCTTGCGGCTTTATATTCCTGCCCACTGGTGCAGCGCCCAAGCGCCCTCCTCATAAATTCACTGGCAAGAGCAAAGCCTCTCATGACTTAAGGGAGTCCGTGGCTTTTTCTACCCCATTTTGGAATTAAAACACTGCTGAGGGCAGGGGTTTTGGGAAGGTTGGTTCAGTAGTTTACTCTTCCTGGGGGTGTTTTTCTTTCTGATTTGTTCCTGGATTGGGGGATTTAAAATTTTGTTGTTGTTGTGACTTTCTTCATGTTTGGTGGTTGGGTTTTTTTTGTGAATGTTCAAAGGGAGTGTTAATTTCGTAAAACTAAAAGTGACTTTACAATTGCTGCTGTTTTGGGGTTTTTCTTAGTGCACAATTAGACAATATGTATATAAAAGGCAAGTTGCAACAAGACAGTTTTTCAAACCTCGTGTTTGTTTACTCTTACCACTATACATCCCTTGAAGAACGCTAAACAGCAAATCTACCTTTTTCTCCTGAGAAGTGTTTTCAGCTCAGAACTATGTGTGCAGCTAAATCCTGCTTCAGTTCCTTTGCCAGAGGACCCATGAGTTGCAGGACTGATGTGGTTCCCCCCACCTGGGAGACAACGATCAAAGGAGGAATGGTACAGTACAGAGAGCAAGTTTGCAGCATTATGGTGGGTTTCTCTGCACAGAAGACAGATGATGCTGTCCACAGGAACTAAGACTGCACCAGGTAGCAGCATTTAGTCTGTGCAGTACATTTACCATCAGGTATTTAAAATAGGAAGGGCTGACTGTTAGGCAGACACTTTGTGTTCTAGAACTGAGAATCTTCAAGTTCTTTTTCCTACTCTACCTCCTCAAAACAGACATGATTTGACATCTGATTTATTTGTATTTTCACTTCTTACCCAGCCGGCTACAATTCCTCTCTCCCTTCAGCTTCAGACTCTGTGTACCCATATTTCCCCCATCCGCCTTGCAAACGTTCCACCCAATACATCCACTCCTTCCCCTCCTACATGGTCATCAGCACCATATCTCTTTCTCCAAAACTTCAAGCTCTCTTCCTCATGAGGAAAGCTGAGGAGGATAATAACAACCTAGAACTATTTCTATTCTTCCTCTCCTTTTTCCTTTCCAGGAGTGTACGGGAGATTTCACAGCAGCTATGAAAAGTTCCCTGATGCAATAACCTTTTTCCACCTACAGGGTGCTTTTCTGTTGTTCAATGAAGATGAGATGGATAGACATGTCAGAAGGATGCTGAAGTTTACTAAAATGTCTCTTCTCAAAGGACTGAGGTCCAGTCACTTCATGGCATTCAGATGACTTGCAAGACAAGCCCTTTTTTTTCAAAAATGAGGAAGGCACTTGGGAAATGGAGGTCAGGTCAGCAGTATGACCTTTAGTTAGTAAAACCATATCTCTGCAAGAAAATGAGTTATCAGCAACAAAGTTGAAGAAGTCAACTATTCAGAGCTGTTCACAGTCTCCCCTAAAATGATTTGTTACCTTTAAAACTTCTGAAAAGTATTAGACAATGACTTCACCAGTCTCTAATAATGTTTCTTATTTCCTGAAAAAGAAAGTGTAAAATCAAACCTTCTCAGAGTGTTCTAGCATCTCAGCAGATTCAAAAATTGCTTTGCCTACAGATGCAGTTATCAATTATTTGAAATATTTCTACAAACCTTTTTTGAGAACAGGCATATTTTGATGCTTCTTTTTTTAAAACAAGAACTGCTAATGAGTGAAAACATCCTGGGACAAAATCTAACACTCCACCCAGCTCTGTTCCTGCTTGGTTCTACCTCTATTTTGTGGCCTTAGTGACTGAGCCTTAGTCAATTTTGTGTCTCTTAGTTCGTAAGTTATCTCCACCAATTGAAATTTTTCTCACTGTGCATTTGCAGAAGGCTAAAGCACAACCAGGCCCCAGGTTTTGTCTCAGACACTAGATGTAACTAATGCAACTGCTAAAAAAGCCATCTTCTGCAGATAGGCATGTCTGCTACAGAGAAGGGCAAAGACAAAGGTGATAAAATGGAAATTCTTTGTGAACCTTTCCTACAGAGGCGTAGTAAAGTGAACTTTTCCAAGTCCAACTGCACAAAGGTTCTCATGCAGCTGGTCCTCTGACATCTGACCTGTCCTCACAGTGGGATCGGGTGGTAACACAAGACTGAAGTTATTCTCTCATTGCCCTCTTTTTCTAATACTCCCACAAAAAAGGATGAAATGTCTGATTAAAGCTTGATAAACTGAAACTGCAAGCAGCTTTGTGAGTTGTACCCCATTAATCCAAATGTCCAATTTCCCATCTGTCTCAAGTTGTCCCAAAGACCTAGTGTGGAGAAGGGGACTTTTCAAATGTCAGTAAAGGACAGTGAGAAGCACAAAGAATATTCTACTCCAGCTGGCTACATGCCATGACATCCACTGTATCCCTAGGACTACTATTGCCCTTTCTTTCTACCTTCTCCAATTCAGAGGTGAAAACAGAACCATTACTCCTTTTGTAGCTGAGAGCAACTCAGCAAGGAAGACTCAATGTCTAAGTGTAACTTGTTTAATTTGGCATCCATGAAATGCAGGTATGACAAGCATTCTACTGCAATATGTGAGAGAATTAGAGTCCCTTAATCTATCTTTAGTCAAAACAAATAAATCATTTTCTATTAAAATCTATCAGAAAACTGGAAATCTTTTCCCTCACTCCCCTTCTGATTTTGTGTTAGAAGGATTCAGTGCCACTGAGATCTTTCAGAAAGAACAACTCCACTCAAGTAAAAAGATGCCGTCTAGTACATCGTTCTGTCCTTTGTCACATGTCATGTACGCTCTTCTTTTTAATGAGATGTTGGATACCACTGGCAATCATATATTACTAATAGTAAAGCTTATGTTTTAAGAGGCTTCTCTTTCCTCCATACATTCACAACGTACCTTTCATGAGTAGCCACATCTGCAATTGTTACTGTAAACTTGGCCAAGTATTTGTGTTTACTGCAGATAACAAAATCTTGTACATATATATATACACACACACATAGTTATATCAAGTAGCTTAATTTCTTCCCAAATTGAATAGCTCATTTGGGATTCAAGGCAAAATAAACTTACCAGGCCATGTGAACATATAGTTTTATTCCAATCTAGCCTGTGCCCTGTTTCATCTGACCATGCTTCTGAGCGAAACTGTGTGGTGATGACATAGATTAGAAATTCCTAGTTGGTTCTCTGCAGACTACTCGTGGCTCACAGGGACACACAAGTCCAGGCCTTTGATTTAAAGAGGTGCTGAGCAGGTTTCTCCTACCCTGGCTACATTACCGCAGTGAGTGCCACATACGTCCTTGCAGGTGCGAGCTCTCATGTCGCCTCCTTTTGCTGCAGCTTGAACCACATGAAAGTGTGCCACAGAGTTCAGTTCTTGGGTCTGCAACTAAATGATCCATGGCTTCAAATACCTGCTCAGGTCTAATTCTCATTTCCATGATCTAATCCAGCACTAGGGAAGGAGAAATACAGAGCTGCACCACCCCAGAGGTGTTAGCAAGTATCTAGAGTGGTTTTGCTAACTGCAATACACGTTTACGCATGCAGCAGTAAGACCTGTCTTCTCAGAGCCAGTCAGTTACGATGGAAAGTCTTCCTTTGTCTTTGTTCCCTTCGACAGGCTGAGTGTGGGTATGCCATTTCCACTACTCCCACTTCCTTCCTCACCTTTCTCCCACTGCACACTGACATATGGGCTAGGCAGAGCTTTCTCTTGACATTTGGGTTTGCGTATACTGGTTACACCCCTGATCTCAGTGACATTTGCCTATCAGTTCCCATTAGCAGACAAAGGAATAAACAAGACAAGCTGCGAGCTGCCTGGCACAGTCACAGGTTCTCATGTTAGAAGGATTGACCCTTGACTCTCTTCTTCAAGTGTCCTCTGAAGTATTTCAAATATGTTGTCCCCAAAGATCATAAGATACTGAAATATTATTCGTATACAGACTAGAGTCGGAATTCCTGGCAGACTTCCCAGAGACTTCAATCAGGGCTGGATTCCACACTAACAGGCCAAATTCATCTAATATATGCTACAAAAGATCAATGAGCTTATCCCGCATGTCAGAAAATGGTGTGATCTCAGTTTATGCCAATATAGGCTACTTTGTCCTCTCGTGCCTTTGTGCACTCATGTGTAAAGGCATATTTTCTTTTACTCTTGCAATGCTTACTTGTGGGAAACAAATTTTCATTCGTATCAATATCACTGAGGAAATAGCCTTTGCTGCAAACACAGAGGGCAGCTGAAAATTGTATTGCCCTTTACTACTGTTCAATCGTTAGTGAAGGTCTCTCAGGTAATGACAATGAGGTCCCCATCCCGAGGGACAAAACACACTTCAATTAAAGGAATTTCATATTCCACAAAGCATTTTGTAGAAGTTCTTAGTCCCAAAATGAGCTTTGACTAGCATTCACTTTTTCTCTCCATTCAAACACTGGGAAGAAGGCTCTTGGGATATCATTCACTAGATATCCTTGTCTTTCATCTGCTTCTAGCAGCAAAAACCCTCAGCTTCATCATGTTAATCTAATCACAAGAATGCACATCATGCATTTAGACCTCCTGCATGCTTCGCCATAAATCTGTGGCCTGACTGTTGAAACTTGTGGCAATGCCCTTGCTGTTGGCCAGCTTCATCTCTCACTAAAATCTCTAAGAGCAGAATATCAGTGCCCATGCCAATACCTTCCAGCCAGGAGCTATTTATTTCTTAGTGACAGGAAAAAATAGATAAAGACCACTAAGAAACAGGTTAGGTCTAGCTAAGCCATATGACAGGGGAGAATGTATGTCCTCTTGCCCTATAAATGGAAATTTATAAGGAAAACAAACAAACAAACAAAAACAGCATGGGAAAGAATGTCATACAGGCAAAAGAAGCTGCCACAACTATGAAAAAGCCAGTCTTCAGTTTCTGACCCACACAAATAAAACTGCCACGTTGTATTCCATTCAATTTGTCCCTCTCAAGGAACAGGGAGAAGTTATTTATTCTTGTCAATGTTCTCTCATCTGACTTCAAATCCTCTGGAGAACAAGTCTCAAGCTAGCTCAGTTGGCAGATGTCCCAGACGCATCTCATGCCCTCATCCTGCCAGCTGCCTCCTCTCTGAGGGAAACAGTGTAGCTGCAAGTGTGCATGGTGACGTGTGCATCAGGACACACGTACAGTGACACAAGTCTGAGAGAGGGGCAGATCCTGACCCTGAACTAGAGTTAGATGCAGTGGAGGTGCAGATAGGAACAGAAACACCTGCAGTAGCTCATGATCATGCACTAAGTGCTAATCACCATGATGCTGTTCGTCCCTTCTCAATGTGCAAAGCCACAACAAGCCCAGGTGGGGAGATACCTCCACAGTGGTGTGAAGCAGGACAAGCCAAGGGAGCAGAAAGCATGCTGGAGTAGTAGTGCAGCTTTCTGTACTTACCTCTCCACTAGAAAGAAGGGTTTCCCCCTCCAGGCAAGGAACTAATCAGAGATGGGAAGTATCCACCTCTCTGCCTTCCTGACTGCTGCTATGCTGTTCCTATCCCTTTCATTTGGTGCTCCCCAATTGTCCTACCCTTGTACTGCCCCTGTTGACCTTCATGCTTACATGTAGTATTTCAACAATGTATTGCCTGAGTTTATTTGTGTCCAAATAGGTATTGGCATCTTTTAGAATGTTTTAACACTCTATTCACACTCTCTCTGTATCTCTCGGGTCTTGAATTAAAAAGTTAAGGTAATACTATTAAAAGTAACAAAATATTCAAGCAAGTCTAAGGTAAGGTTCCAACAGCAATATTCACTCAGCCAGACTTCAAACTCCACATGTTTTCTGGAATGCATTTCAAAATACAAAATCATTATATATTAAGCTACATAGTCAGTCATAAAAAAGTAACAGAAAATAATATGAAGATAAAATGCAGCCAGCTTAATGTGGGTTTGGGTTTCCATTTTCAACCCTTTTTCTTTTCCTGTTAAAACATGCATCCCTAGAATCCAGTTCTGCCTAGTCCTGAGCCTCATAATCTCCAGCGAGACTTGAGGGGTCTCTGTTGCTCACTCTATTAGACCAAGAATAAGCACACTACCAAGTTTTAGTCATCATCCCTACATTTCTACAGAAATATGAAATACTACAAAAACAGATCCCTAAAGTTCACTGATTTGCTGATCTTACTGGTTATGCCGTAAGAGATGCAAAGTATTTTGAATCCAGACAGTTCCTCAGGAGAAATGAAGGATAAACTTTCAAGGTCTTGCTTGTTCCTCTTCAATCTTTCCCTCCCAGAGCCTGTACACCTACTTTACACAGACACAACACATGAAACCATGATAGACACATTGCAACTGAAAGTCCAGTTACTCAAAGACAGAACGTCATGGAAATCTGTGGAATTACACCAGGAATAGATCCAGCTGCAGCATTTTCTACAGGGCTTTTCCGGCTCACACTTTTAAAGTCATCTTTAAAAAACCGAAACTTAGATTGCTTCCTGCCCAGTAGCTATCAATTTATTTCTAATGAGCAGCAATTCTGTGTCATTTTGGATGAAAATTGAAGCATGAGGTAAAGCAGGTCAGCAAAAATGCAAAGTTTTTCAACAGGACAACTCAAAGAGGGTACTGCTAAACAGATGCCCCTCAAACCATGTGCCAAACTTGAAGCTTACATCATAGACCCCTACTTTATGCCGAGTTTAGCTGAAAGCAAGGAAACACTAACACACCAAACCAGAAGACCCAAAATAACAGGCAAGTTGACATACTTGCATGCTGTGCATGAGCCAGCATAAAACCTGATGCAGCAAGATTACGCTATTGCCAGCTCCGCTCATGAGACCCACACAGCAAAGCTATTAAATACTCTTGACGATAGTCTGACTGCTATCGAGACATTCAGGCACTAACTCTTATTGCCATAAAATACCGTGACAGCAATGCATTCTTACATCAGTCATGTTGTATGTGACTGTGCACTGCTTCACCCTGCAGGGGAAAGGCATCGCCAAAACTTTCAACAGAGCTTGGCTAAGAGTCAATTAAACAAGACAGGTGAGACCTGACAGTATCCTGTGCACTTAATACAGAGAGCACACAGACATGCATACTTACTCTGTATTCATGTGACAAAGGAAAGTTACATTTGAGCACTGTAGCAAGCCAATAAATTTTACAGTTGTTTAATTTTTTTAGGAACCGTGCCTCAGACAATGTCTGTGTGGTCCAGAAAAGAAAATGTTTAATTTTCCTTCAAAAAAATAAAAGGAAAAACAAATTCTCTGTACTGCACATTATCCGCTACCTTTCCCCAAGTCCTGTTCTGTAAGGATCTAAAGTCCCTAGGGGTTTTTTCTCCAGCCTCCATTGTTGCCATGTAAGGTCTGCACAGCTCAGAATGATACACAGTGCACACAGAGCTGATCACAGTCTTAAGTTTTAGGCACCAAGGACACATGGAGAGCATTTTTCACAGTTAACCTACAGAGCAGGGCAGTATGTGTACAAAGTGTTGGCCAAACCCAGAAAAACAAAAGTGCAAGTGGAGGGGTGGAAGGAAAGACAACTACCAGTCTGTTTGTAGATGCCCTCGGAATAGGAAAGCAGCCTGTGTTTACTAAGGAAATTGTTTTT
Organism: Cuculus canorus; assembly: GCF_017976375.1. Taxonomy (NCBI): domain Eukaryota; kingdom Metazoa; phylum Chordata; class Aves; order Cuculiformes; family Cuculidae; genus Cuculus; species Cuculus canorus. Next base: position 141,190,862 of record NC_071401.1, read on the forward strand.
CATAACTCAATCACCTCATCATAAGTTACAGGCTAGTTGGAAAAAAGATTGTTCATCTCAGACTTGAAATCTTATGCCTTCTTCAAAATGAAGGAAGCAGAAGTAATTGTACTTGTGACTGGCACGTGTACACTGAGGCCTTCTGACTGTGGATGCTTCCCAACTCCCCAAATCTGATGGTTCTACAGGAGTGGAGTACAACTAGACAGACAATCTCTGCAATGATACCCAATGTGGAAAAAGTGTTAGGAAGGCAAGGGAACAGAGGCAAGAATGGGAAAAAAAGTCTGAAAAAAAGACAGACTCTGGAAAAAGGTGCAAAGAAGGATCCAACTGAAATCCCAGATCATAATGATTGCAAACTTAAGGTGAACAAAGAAAATAAATGCCAAAGCTAAAATTCATAAGTAAACATGAGTAAATGAGCCAGATTTTTCAGTGCTTACCCAGACCAAATAAAGCCTTTAAGACTTGTAAATACTGATAAGTGTCATTTCAGATGTTATTAAAGGAATCCCTAAATATAAAAGACAGGTTGGTCTGCAGTTAAATCTTTTCTTCTCTGCTTTTCCAGTGCTGAAAGTAATTGAAAACAGAAGACATGCTTCTAGATGTAGCCTAATGTTTTAGAAACACAAAGTACAAATGCTAGTTACATAGCTGATACTGCACTTCACGTTTGCACTTTATTGCACCCATGTACCTTCACACAAAGCCAGCTAAAAAAAAAAAAAAGAAAGCATGAAGATTTACAGACATATAAAATACATGTGCAGTATGCCCTACAGCACTTATTAAGCGAGACACTCCACAGAAAATCCACATAAAGATGGCACCAGTTCTTCTCCTAGCCAAGGAGTGTCGGAGGAGACACAAACTCACAATGGACTTCTTTCAAACTAAATGGTGTCATACATGATATTAGAAAAATTCTGCCCAAAGTAAAGTGTTGTATGAGGAATAGATATTGTTGCAAAGTCTTCTGTGCACATACTTCAGAGAGGGCACTTATGGGAAAAGATCTGGTTTTTTACTATCTTTGCTACCGTTTTAAGTCCATATTATTTTGGCATTTACATTAAAAAGGAGATAGAAATATCTTTGGAGATGACTAAGCAGTTTCTTGATTTCTATTAAGCACCAAAAAGCAGTCCTGCCAATTTATTAATATTTAAGTTCTACAACTTAATATGAACTCAGTTCCAAGAACTACATAGGTCTCCTTAAAGAATGTGTAGCAAGAAGTCAACACTGTGCCAGCTGGCAGATTAAACAAGCCATTAAAGTAGGTTCCTACTGAATTTGAAGGATTGTTTTTCATCTTTTCCCTCCCTACTCCTCTACATCCAGATGTATTATTTAGGGAATATTTTCCATTCCCAGTAAGAAAAGTAAAAGAAATGCCGTTGGCATTTAATGAGTTTTTCCTCCAATGTGGTCTCCTGCTGCACTTGGAATTTATTCCATTACTATATGGATTGCAATGGTCCCAAAATATCTCTGACTACATGAAAAGATGGAGAAAGTCTGTTTGGAGGAGAGATATGGTTCTTCATTCAAAAGCGTGGACAGTCTGGGGTGATCGATCTTAGTGGATGCTTTCATTCAGACTATTGTTATCCGGTCATGCCAATCCACAACCCATGCCCTGCAGCCCTCTGTGCAGGAGACCAGCACTGTTATCTGCATGTTATAGTTGGGAAAAGAGGAGCAAACTCACTTCTCTGCAGCCCCTCCGGGACTTCAGTGTTGAGAAAAAAAAAACTCAACTGTGCAAAACCCTGTGCTGTCACAGAACAGAGGCCCTCAGCATATAATTTTTTTTTATGAAGAGGTTCAAATGCTTGTTTGAACATTGTTAAAGCTACTTGAACTTCTCCACCTAGCAGTATACAAAGGAAGAATGAGTCTAGAATAGAATCTGCTATAAAGCCATTCCTGGTGCCATCTATAACAGTGTAACATTTAAATAACAGTATTTCAGACAAAAATGCCCTCTATAACAGTTGTCCAGGTAAAATCTCCAAAAGACCAGTTATATCTGTTCCCTCTGGCCATTTCAGACTGACTGGAACTACAGGCAGCTGAAGGAGGAGCACTGGTTTTTGAAATGCCTGGAAATTAATTTTACAGAAATGAAAAGAGAAAAAAAACATCACCTAGGCCTCCCTCAGTATTTCAGTTCCTGGGTAGTAAAATGAGTTCAATCCCATAAGCTTGCTACTGAACTAGAAAACAAAAAGGCCTTAAAACCAAGTACAGGCACACAGCCAGCGGCTGAGATAGCCAGCTCTGGAGCTTGACCACAACCCGGATTATCTCCTTCCCCAGGAGCAAGAAGCCCCTCCAGACTCTTGCTCAGTCTGGTCCCATAAGGTGAACCAGCCCCTTACTCCCAGGCAGCCCCAGCAACCGTCTTGGTCCATGCAATAACTTCAGAATTTGGTTCAGAGTTTGATTCACCAAAATCATTCTGGGTATCACACGCATTCCTTGCCTAGCTCTCAAAGAGCATTTAAATTCTTAATTGTATTGAACAAAAGTGCAAAAACTGTATTTTGCACATATTCTTTGTTTCTAATACCCAGTATCTGTAAGGGGACTCCCTTACTTGGCTAGCAGTCGGGATTCATTAGACCTTTTATGATGATTCTTTCTGTTGTGCAGATATATGATGAATCTCAGATGTTTAAATAGCACATAACAGTGCTCCATTGACCTTGCTGAGTACAGTTGGAGGGAAAGAAAGGTAATTTTCCTCAAAGAAATGTTAAAAATGTGTCTCCACTATAGCACAGATGCAGAGGATAAAGAAACTCCAGAGGGATTAAAATATTTTAGATTAATTTGGAAGAAGGCCACATTGTGTAAAGCCTGGTTAGTTTGGGCCTTTCCAATTCCACGCCATATAAACAAACCCATTCAAACTGCATTTGTTAGAAGGAATGTTTAAAAAAAAAATCCCCAGAGTAGTTGTAACTCAAATGACCTCCAGTTCTGTATTCTCTTCTTACTGCCTAAAGAACAAACATATGTACGATACATTCTATCCAGAGCTTGTGCAGTTGCTTCATGATTCATACTGCTTGAAAATTAAGTAATTTAAGTAAAGGGATACCGAGTCCCTCAAGCAAGGTTTTAAAACTGAAGCAAGGTTAATTTGGTTGGGTTTGGACCTGAATTCCATATTTGAACAAGACCATTGCTTATAGATCTTTGCTTTGGTCTGGGTGGAAGGAAGTAAAAGAAAAAATAAAATTGATAGGAAGAGATGGAAAGAAAGGAGGAGAGACAAGAAGAAAGGAACCCATACCATCAACACAACTATATAAGGATTAACCTAATATTTAGTGTGCCACTGTCTGACAGAAGCAAGTCCTCAGTGTTTACTCACTTTCAAGGTCAAATTTTACCCCTTTTACTCACCAAGTAGAGTTTTTTTTCCTGCAGTCTTCCAAAGAAACAAGTCACAGAGTGTGTTACTAAATAACCATAAAAAGTAATGGTTGCTGACCTTTATGAGTTAATCAAGTTGAGACACAAAGGGATATGAGGGCAGCAGGGAACCAGCCAGAGGTGTAGTAGCGTGAAACATACAGTGAGTCATTTTGCATGATTAGCATCTACAAACAGCAAACACTTAAAGGGACTTTCCTTATCATAAACCATAAATCCTGGAGCAACTCATCATGAGGAATACCCTCCCTGTCTGCCTCATGGATGAAGAGAGTTCTCCAGCAGTCCCAGGCCTTCTTGAGCTCTTGAAATGGTATCCAAGTGCTTGACTGTAACACAGTCACTACGCAAATTCCTCTCCTCTCAGAGGATGTGCAGCATCCATCCCAGCTGAGGAAAATATGGTGTCTGCTCTCTCCCAAATGCCCAGAGGAGGCATTATCATTTCACCCCTGAATTTAACCATCTTAGAGAGGAATACAGCAACTTGACTAAAGTTCGTAAAAATACAACTCAACAGTTTAGAATAAAAAATGAAGGGAAATATAATTTTCATTACAAGTGATGTACTTTCAGAGGATAAAAGATTAATTTAAATTCTGGGATTTGAGGGCTAGAATCCTTTCTCTTATTGAGGTTATTATGAGATATTCTGAATATAATACTGCAAGAGGTTATGAAGGTTCTGACATTAGGGCCATAAAATTCAGCTGTGACGAAGGCTTCTGCAGCTACCATACGTTTGAGAGCACATCATTTCCTTGCTACAATGCAATCATGCTAGGGGTTTAAGTTTTGCACGTGATCTTTTTCTTCTTGATAGTTACTGCACATTAGCGAGAAAGAGGTTCCCCAGCATCTCCTGCACATATTTCTTTGTATCTATAGCCAGCCCTGTGCTCCTACATTCAGCCTAGTTGCCTGACTGAAAGGGATACATTAAGCTCTCTTTGGAGATACTCCAGGCTTACAGGGATATAACCAGAACCAGAAAGCTGGCCAAGGGTATTTTTACATCAACAAAAAATCAATTCAAAATGTAGAACTTCTTGTGGTTGAGTTTTGTTCTTCAAATGCCATGCACGAACCTTTGTTTGTTGACATACCACCCTACACATTCATGAAAACAAGATGTTCTCTAGTCACTTACACTATCATGGTAAAACATTTTACATAAATACTTCACATAATTTCAGAAACAGATGCTAGATAATAAAATTGCATGTTTGCAACAGAAATGGCCAAGATCTATTTATTAGTGCTTGGAATTGTCTATTTGTGCTTCACATTACCAACACAAATGCATGACAAACACAGCAGCTATTACATTCTAAAATTTCCTTTTGAAATGTATTTATTTTTTAAATTTACTCCAAGAAAGTTATGAGTAGAAGTTAGTATTTTTCAACAGTCTTAACTCTGCCCTTTCACTCATGACCGCTACGATTCTATGTCTACTTTTTTTTCTCTTCTGCATCTTCAGTAGGGTTTGGGGTTTGTCTGCTTTACTCTCTCACACAGTGACTTATATAAAGTCTTCTCTACTCTATATAAAAGAACATGCAGGACTTGTATGATAGTTTCTGCCATAGCCAAAGTATCATCAAGTACTCCTAACTTTCACCTACCTGAAATAGAAGTTATGATTTGCAGAGAAGTTTCCCACCTTTACTTCAGCAGTGGCATCCTTCCTTTGTGGAGTAGCACTTTAAATTTAGAAGGAGCAGTGCCCTTCACACTGCTTATAGTCCTAAAGTTACTGCATGGCCCCTTAAAAAAATAATCCAGTTTTGAAAGGTACCTTCTTTGAAATGCTTTTTTTTCCATTTACCATCTGCCCTGATAACTATTAATCTAAGAAAGTCTATACGATATTCAGCCTAAATTTTGCTTTTCTTAGTAGTTAAATGCTGTTCTTTGTAGTACTCCAAGTTAGACACTAATATACTAATAACACAACTCCATTCCCAACATCACCCATTTCCTTATTGATTCAAGTGGAGTATTTCTGTTCCCTGCAGAAATATATTTTGAAATCTAACTGGCACTTAGTCAAGTGGCAGAAGCAAGATTAATTTTGTTGCTTAATAAATCTCATTGTTTCGGTTTAGTTACATGCTACAGACAACTTTATGTTGACAGTTATTTAGGGAATATGCTAAGGTCATACAGATACACAGTGGGGACACAGATGGACAGTGCTCTAAAGTCACCTAAATGGCTTTTTCTCAGACCCATTTCAGTTTATGAGTAGGGTTTATGAGCACTGGTAGCAAAATATCACCCTGGCTGCTTCCACACAAAGTTCCTCAGGTGTATCAACTCTACATTTCCAACCCCTAGGCTCCTGTCACCCTCCTCTCTTGGGTGCTGGATGCAGCAGAGTTGCTGCACACAGCTACCTAGAACGAGAAATTAGTCTAGAATCAAGATGCGACTGTAGAGATGGCTCTGATGTCCCTGCATTTCTGTCAGGACTGTTTGGGCTGCCTCAAAGAAATATACTCAGTTAACAATGATTGTTAGTTTCTGAAAGACTATGTAGATTTACATTTTTTTTCTTATGGAATAACCCTTCCTGAAAATTCTATTAAGAAAAAAAATTGCTGGGTGGTATCAAACAAAAAATAATTAATGAAATTCAATTTTACTTTGAGATTTGTAATTCTTTTTTTTGCAGACTATTCTCAGGTTCTGTTATTGAGTATTTTCTTTGTACTTGCAAGCAAAATAGCTCTCAGATTATCCTCAATTTAACACAAGGCAAAAACATGACAGAGATTTGTCTTCCAGTGATAAAACTAGCAAAAAAATGAACACTTATGATAGCTCTGTCTTTGAAAAACATCAGTAAAAAGCCCCCCAAGCTCCATGAACATGTTGCAGACTGCACATGTCACATAACTAAGGACTACAATTTTTTTGCCTGAGGCTCTCACATTTAACAAAGGGAAACACTGCTTTCAACAAAAGATGCTATTCTAGTTATGTGCCCTTTTACCCTGTCAGAGAAACAGCTGGTATCATAAAGTCACAGCTAATTTGTATCATGTCTGCACTAACAGTCAGATTCAGTTTGTATCAAACTTTCAAAGATGGACTTAATACCAGTTGATGGATTACAGCTTTTCTTGCCTCCTCCTCTTCTCAAAATGTATTTAAACATTGCCTCCCACATAAGGAAAACCCCAATATTCAAAATACAACTGGAATATTTAACATTTCACATAATCAGAATAAATGAAAATTTTTAAAACTAGTAAACATTTTTTAAAAAAAAATCCCAAAGAAGTGTGAAAAAATTACACCAGTAATGCTGAAGTTCTGTGACAAATTGACAGTGCTTTAAGACAGACATGTGGGTCCAAAGTGTCACAGAAAAGAAAAAAACCCACAACTTTCTTGCCTCAGGTATTCTCTTGCAGTTTAGGGTACCTGTTCTCCTAAACCTATTTCAGTCTGCCTGCAAAGACTTTAAGAGTTCTTTCAAAGTCAGCACTCAGCAATTTAGGGAAGACCAGTTTCAGTTTTTTGTAAGGGACCTGTTTCTCATTTATTCTGTTAAACGTCATCTACGTTCAGTTTAAGACCCCTGAAGCAGAATGTCTGAACTGTGTAAAGGGACTTGAGTGTGAGTCAGGACAAAGACTTAACAGCTCTGAAGGCTCAGTACTTGTGTGAGAAAGACTTGCAAAACTCAGGCTCTTCTTGGAAAACAGGCATTGGGGGAACTTCCAGAGACTGGAGTTCAAGCTCAGTTCAGATAAACATCTAACAATGCTGGAGCACTTCTGAGGCTATCCTACATACCACCTGAGTCTACAACATCAGCTTCAGACAAGATATTCCTTTGAGATTTAGCTACTTCCCAGTTCCAGATGATCTAGAAGCATTTGGCCACGACTCTTTCATCTCATGATCTGAAAACATCACTGAAATGTAGACAAGGAAAATCTCACAGTATGCTGGGAAGTAGGGAGATTTTTTTTTTTTTTTAATCTTTAATGCTGCACAGTATAATGATTATCAGGGTTCAGAGCGGTTAGCCCCATTTATCAGAAACAAATCGTCCTTCTCCATAAACTTGAATACATCAAGTGAACAACGTCCCTGGGAAGTTCAAAGCAACAGTATCATAGTAATGCAGTTTTAAAGTGACAGAAGAGCTTGATGGAGCTGAGAAAGAACAGTTGTCAATGAAGACTGAAGAATCCCAGCTCCCAGCCTATCTTTTCCTCAGCATACACATTTCCTGCCTTAGAAGGCTAATATTGCACAGAAGACAGAATAATACAGATTCTGCTGTGCCTAAGCTGGGCTTGGCACTGCTTTCTCATGGATTCCTTGCCAGCAAACAGAGCCAAAGCGCAGCGGGCTCCTGCCATATCCTCTCCAGCAAGTTATATCTGCTCTATACCTACTGGGAAGATGCAGATAATCAACTCCACTCCCTTCACTCTGAGCACAGCAGTGACTCTACCCCTACATATGATCCTTGTTCTTGTTCGTTTTTATTTTTTTTTCTAATGTTCTTAAACCTCTGTCTGGCAAGGCCTGGTTTATTAGAAGCAGATTTCTCTTCAACTACTCATTGTGTCAGTTTTACAATTCCTAGGTGGTATAATTCCTGGAAAATAAAAAATGTTCTTCATCCAAAATTTTAGATGAGTCACAGCAGGTTTACTTGTTTTGATTCACCCTTAAATGAAGCATAACTTTCAATATCTAAATGATGTTCTGGTGTTCTTTGTTTCAGCCGCCTGTTAGCTCCAAATTTCTTACAAGAAATAAGAATTTTCTAGCAAATGACACCCATCGAGTGCTCTCGGCAGTCAAAGGAAGCCATCACATTTTCATGGGACTGTGAATTGCAGGAACAATGACAGTACTGCTTCCCAAGCTTGATTCTGCCAGTATTAAACTGACCAGAACTCCAAAGAAAGGTCTTCAACATCTTGATAACCCTTCACTGAAAGGGTTATCAAGCACTGGAACAGACTGCCCAGGGAAGTGGTGGAGTCATCATCCCTGAAGGCATTTAAAAGACATGTAGACATGGTGCTTAGTGGGATGTTTTTGCAGTGGGCTTGGCAGTGCTAGGTTTACAGTTGGACTTGATGATCTTCAAGGTCTTTTCCAACCTAAACTATTCCGTGACTCTTCAGGAATGTAATGCAACATAGAAACCACCAGGTTATCTTTCACAAAAGAACTTTTATCAAAAACTGTCCCCGCTGTACGCAAGAGTGACCTGAAGTACCAACAGCTAAAAGGAATCTTGGGCAAGATTGAATACTGTACCTCCTTTTCCAAGCAGGAGAGAGGGCGGATAAAAGAAGGAAGACCCTACACTCAGCTTAATTCAGCACAATAAAGTCATAAAAAAAATCTTCAGAAACTCTGCAGAAATGTTTTCAGTCTTGCATATTTAATAGAAAAGCTGAGCAAAACCTTTCTTACACAATGTTTCCTAATAGCAAACTTTTTGACTTTTAAAAAAATACGTAATTCCTAGGAAGATAAAAAACGATCATCACTAGTCAGTGACTTTGAACCTTAACCTTATAGGGTATCGCTTATTTTTGAAAGTAATTTATAAAAGTATGTCTGAGATTGTCTTATAAAGTCAGATTTGGCTGTATTCAAGAACAGAAGAGTTACAGGACTGTCGTGATAATACTAAACTATATTACTTCTTTTCATACTTGAATAAAGATATGTGCCTTGTTTCCAGTACTTTGCAGAAATAATGTTTATTATTTTCCTTTGCAAATGAGTGTATTGGTCCACTCCATTTGCTTTAACTGTTTCCTAAAGGCAAATAATGACCTTTTTCGTGGTATTTTCATTCATGCCCCCTAAAGACCATCCTCCTAGTCAGCCAACTTTAGAATGTGAAAGAGGTGGTTAAGTGTGGAAAGTAGTACCAGATTTTGTCTTTCTTTCTTTGCAACAGAATTCTTCCACCACACTGACAAGTGTTGTGCGGGCACCGTGGGGACTTCATCATGAGACAGATGACACTCGCGCTGCATCCTACACTTGGAGTAGATGAATGAGTCCCTGAAGGACAGATTTTCAGATGCAATATATGCATCAAAACAAGGCACCAACACCAACTCAGAAATACACTGAAGTACAGTCTCAGTTTTGCAACACCAGAGTCTGCATGCTCAAACATGTCCAAATAGAACTCCAGTTGCTGAGCTGTCAGAAAAACTCTGGAGGGCAGTCACTGCTCTTTGAATATCCTATCCTAAGCACAGGGGGCAAGCACTTGCATTTCTGATCCCACTTGCCTTTGGACAGTATGGGTCTCCCTCTCCTTGTGTCAGTTTTTTAAGGAATTTACATACCTCATAAATGTATCACCCAACAAAGCACCTGAGACTTTAACTCCAGTGATCTCACTAGAAGAGCTGTTTCATGTGAAATTTCAGAACACTTAGGCTGGTTATGAATCAGAAAGAAACCTCAACTTTGGAATGTCAACATTTCCTACAAAGAGGAAATCCCAGATTGTGTCTGGCTTCAGTCTTAAATACTCCCCCACACCAAGACTCAACAGTAATGCAGAAATAAAGAATGGCAGCCTGCGACAATTATCAGCCCATTCAACACTTGCACAAACGTTCTCAGAAGTGTAGGCAAAGTTAAATTTACTTCCCTAAGGACAACGACAAAAACAGCTAAAACAGGCCTAGACCCAGTGTTCCTGATGGCAGCAGAAGGGCTCAGGCTGCTGGAGATAAAAGGCAATGAAAGCCATTTTCAGCCTGCTGCCATGTCTCTCTCCTCCTCCACACTGCTCTTGCCAAAATGAGAGGGAATGAATCAGAGATACAGAGGAGGTCCAGGCACACAGAGAACATGGTCACTCATGAGAAAGAATAAGCAGCTCATTGTACCCTGAATTAACCGAAGATGATGGTATCTAAGGGAGTTGCCTTGACCTTGGTGAAATATTTTGGACCCCATCAGTGTGTTATCATCGACACTGCTTAAACTTAGAGCCAATTTTCAGTTTATCTCCAGTCTGAAATTTCCATATGTTGAGGAGCCGAAGTTTACACACATAAACACTTTCTTTAAATGGTTTGTGAGCCCTCACTTGTTCTGGCAGTGAAGGAACAATTGTTTCCAAATGATGCCTAAGTCCTACATGTTGCAAATTGTAAACATGGTTGCTTGGACTCTCACAGATGTCTCAGAGCCTAAAAAGAGCAGAAGACACGACAGAACAGTAACACACCAGCACACTATCTTAACACAAGTAAATATGATTGAAGACTCCTGTTGCAAAGAAAAACTTGCTGAAATCCAAGGAAGAAAACATCTCTATTAAAACAATGATGATATGCCCACAAAAGTATAACTGTAAAATTAAAAAATCGTCATTTGACTATAAAATTCAAGATAAAATCCTTTAAGTCTACTGTCAGTTCTGAAACAAGTTATCTCTGGTGACAGCAGTCCCAGAGGAATAGGAAACAAGGGTCCACTGCAGGTCTGTCCATGGATTTTCAGAGGGATTTGGATCATCGCCCCAAAAAGCAAGCAAGCCCAAGCAAGAAGGGGGTAGAGGGCAGGATAGAATTCAGTATAAATGCCTCAATACAAAAAAAACTTCTGATTACCACAGGGAAGGAAATCTGAGATAACTACTTTGATTGTACTCACAGGAAGATGATCAGGGAAATACTCTAGCTTGTCAGTAACAAACCAGCTGCTGATGATTTCAAAATAAGGACTCCAGAAAATAAAGGTGATCACTGTACAGAAATAGAAAATAAAGAAAATTATTTAGCAATAATTACTGCACACTCTTCCTTTTTCTTTGGTAAAGTCTTCTCTATCGACACCCCTATAGAGTTTTTTTTCTAAAGAAAAGTTTCACGAGAGACTGACAAAAACTACTATCAACAGCACTATAAATTAGAAAGCAGACTGATGTCCCAAAATCTCTTGACAAAGTCACTCACTAAAACCTCCTTAAGAAGTGAAGATGATGGAGGCTGAGCTGAACATTCTCTTGAGTAGTAAGAGACGAAGCAAATCATCAGACCTGCAATAAGGTTTAAGTTTTCTCACAACAGAGCAAGGTTTCCAGCATGTCTCCCTAAGGATCCATACTGAGACCTGTATTAGTCAACATATTCATAAAAGCACTCTGCAAAAGCAGATAAACAGTGAAAAGACAAAGTCTGTAGATGACACAAAATGCTCATTATTACCAAATCTAAAGTCAGTACAAAGACTTGGGGAAAGGATTCATAGTAATGATTTTCTTTAGGCAGACTGAATTCAATGTTCACAAGTAAAGGTACAGAGGAAAAAGCTTATATCGGTATGCGTGAATCAGTAACACCAAAAGACAGCAAAGACAAAGGCATGTAGTGACAGGGTGAGGAGGAATTGTAATAAATTGGAAGGGAGAAGGTTTAGATTAGACATTAGGAAGAAATTCTTCACGACAAGGGCAGTGAGGCATTCAAACCGTTTGCCTCGAGAGCTTATGGATGCCCCCTCTCTGGAAGTGTTCAAGGCAAGGCCGGAAGGGGCCTTGGGCAGCCTGATCTAGTGGGATGTGTCCCTTCCCATGGCAGGGAGGTGGAACTGGATGATCTTGAAGGTCCCTTCCAACCCTAACCATTCTATGGTTCTATGATTCTATGTTCTGCTCTCATTCATGCAATGGCATTAACAGCACTGCAGGCCCAGCACTCACCCAGCGTGGCAAATCTAAGCATACAGTGGAACTCAAATTCCAGCTAAGATAGGTACCAGATTCTCAGCTGACATAGGTCAGCATCCATTGAATACAATCTTAATAACAGAAATGCTTTTATCAGAAGTTCTTGAAAATACTTTTATCGGAAGTACTTTGTGGCTTAAGAAATGAGGAAGTTGTTAGCATCTTGATTACGGAAACTAGGGAAACCTAATCACATCCAAGTTCATTCAGAAGTTGACCTGTGACATTTAAATGTGATTTTTCATTAAAAACGTATGCGTTCAAACACAAAGAAAGGCATAGTTTCACTCCTCCCTACTCTGTTAATGAATTTGATGCCATTATACCCTGTAGCTTTGACTGGAAATAAAGTTACGGAGCCTGGTTACCAAAATTACATGCACTGCAGATGTTACACTTTATGCAAAAGCTCAACAGCTACGACTGTGACAGCGCTCGGATCTCATCTCTGCTTGCAGGAATTTTAGCCTACATTTTTCAAAGGACACTCCAGCACTAGGATGTTCTTCCACATTCTTTCCTTCCAGTGCTGGTGCTAAGAGCTGAACTGTAACACACTAGACTAAAGGCTCAGCTAGCCCTGTATCCCTTTTCCACAGCAATCAATATCAGGTATTTAAGGTAGAACATAAGAACATGGAAAGTATATAACGATGTTTCCAACAAATACTCTACAACAACTTGTGACTTTCAGAATGCCTAAGTCAAAAGTGGAATCTGTGTATTTACTGATCTCCATGGCAGCTTTTTTCCACTATTATTGCTAATAGCTGCCAACACTCAGCAAAATCCTGTAACATGTCCCACAACTAAAGTATGTGCTCTGGGAAGATATAGTTCACTTTGGACAAGTAATTAAACCTTCAGACTGACACTAGGTCTCATCTATGCCACTTCCCAGTTGAAGGCTCACTCACTTAAAACACGGTTAGGTGTGGTATGCTCATAGGAATTATTCTTCATTGCACCACATATATAGTGGAGCAATCCAAAATTATCCAACAGCACAGTGGTTAAGAAGCTGTTTTGCAAATAGGACACCTAGGTTTCAGTCCCAATTACATATTTAATCATTTAGAAAAGTGAAATAACATCAGTAGGAGAGAGTAGGAGCACCATAAAAAATAAGTGGAAAGCGTTCTTTACTGTTCTTTTGGACAAAGGAGGTAACCCAGTCTACCTACTCTGTTTCAAGTTTGTAATCTATTAGATAAAATAAGGATTCCTCCTTAAATCTTTAGAAGTAGCGATTCATTTCACAGAATCATAGAACAATTTGGGTTGGAAGGCAGCTCTGGAGATTCTCTAGCCCAATTCCCTGTTCAAAGGAGGTTGGCCAGGATCATGTCCAGTTGAAGTTAGAGTATCTCCATGGATGGAGACTCCATTGTCCCCTCCTGAGAAATCTATTCCAGTGTTGATCACTTATAGTAATAAAGTTTTTCCCTACATTTAAATGGAATATTCTGTATTTCAACATGGCCCTTTCCTCCTGTCCTTTCACTGAGTAACACTGAGAACAGTCTTATTCAGTCTTTTTTGTCCTCATCCCTCCCCACTCCCATAGTCATAAAGTCACAATGTAACAGCCAAAGAGTGGTTGTTAAACTTGAAACTCATTCGTTACAGGCAGGAATTTTTACTGATAGATTTCAGTATTAGCTCCTGTGGAAATTATTTTTTCCCCTCAAGCTGTGAAAATGAGAGCAGGAAATCACCTTTTTAATAAATAGTCTAGGTGAAGTATTTGTTTGTTTACCCATTTCTTCCAGATAATCTTTTGATTTTTATGTTGTAAGGGTTGCCACATAGTTTATTTACTTACAAAGACATTTGTAAGAAGGAGAACTTAAATAAAATTTTTCAACATTACCTCAGATATGCTATGACCACAAAGAAGTATTTGGCAAACAAGTATTGCCAAGAGAAGAGGGGAACAGGAAGCCTCAAACTCATCCATTACCAGCTAAACAAGTACCTACTTTGTTTTCTAGGATGACCTAAAAAGGGAAGGTGTGTTGTCTCCTGTGAACTGCTCACCTAACCACTTATATGCAGTTTATCAGTATAAAACATCAGCATCCAAAAGTAAATAAAAACACCTTTCGTGCAACAATTCAGGTAAGTTAGAGTTTAATCTAAAAACCATAGTCAAAATCTATTGACTTCAGGACAATCATACTTTTACATGCTCTCCTAAAAACAGACAGTTTGCTGTATTTAAGCTTTACTTCCCAGAGGGCTGCAGCTATCTCCCAGTTATCAGTTTTTCTATCAGTGTTAGAAGTGCAGTAGTACCACTAAGCCCCAGCTTTACAACAGCAAACCGGTGCTATACAACAATAGGATGATGAGGTAGTTGTTACTCCCAGGGAGTTTATTATGCAGGTACAAGAGGAATGAAGCTACACATTAGAAATTTCTCTTCTAATAGCTACTCTCAATGAACTTATTGCAACATTATGTTAACATTTTATTAAAGAAAAGGGTTGGAGTTAAGTGTCCACTTAATCTCAGCTGTAGAACTAAGGCACAGCCCACAAGGCTTCAAGGAATTACTTTCATCTTTCAAATACGCAGGTACATGTAAATACCTTTGTTAGTTTGCAAGTTTTATGAAGCACTTAGGCCATTAGAGCTTCATCATCCTGTGGCCTCATCTGAATAAGATGCAGAATATTATCAATAGCACAGACTCTTGGGAAGAAAGTGAGTTGTAGGAAAAAGTTTCCCACTCCACTATATTTTCTGGTTGAACCATACAGGCTGCATTACATACAGGGCTGATTGTCCAGATGTGTTCAGGGTCCAGAGATAAAAAGTCCAGGAAAGGAAAACATGCCTCTTCCAGCCCAGCTGCAGAATATATTGGAGATATATATTCTGGAGAGTGAAGAGCGGGGAGGAAAGAAACTCTTCTCCAACATCGAGCCACTCTTTGCAGTTCAGTTTCTGGAGAGCCCACTGGTCCTCACTTTCAATTCATTCCCAATGGCATGGGCATAGCAGAACAAGGAATAGTTCTCCAGACAGGACTCATGGGCACCCTGTGCTTGTCACATCTCATGTACTAAGGTGCTCAATGAACATTATTAATTACAAATTTGAATCAGAGCTTATAAATGTAATCAGTCTTTAAAACAATCCCAGACAGACATACATATCGGGAGAAAGTCTGTAGATGAGAAAGATCTGTATCTTCCCTTCAGACAATGTGTTAATACCCTTTTAAAAAGAAATTCATCTGACCTACAAAATGCTTCAGAAAATGGCATATTTCTTCTCCACCATCTTAAAATGTCTGTTATCCTTACACTGACCTCAGCAGTACAACACTAATACATTGGAGAACAGTAACTCCTCTCACACCACAATGCTACTCCCGCAATAGAAGTGAACATCTTTTTTATATGACTGCCCTACTTGGAGGCTTTCATTCTGCACATCATAGCATGAAACAGGAAAGAAACAGAACTTCTTCCTGAGATTAAACACAAGCAAGAGGACTAGATACAGCTCATACCGAGTGGAAGTAGACTGCAAGATCTTTGTGGGGTTATTCTTGAAAGTAGAGGCTAACAAAGTAAAATATGTGTCCATCTGAGGAGACGTGGGCTGTGATATCAACCTCGGCCATGCAAATACAGCACTTGCTTCCTTCTTTGGCCACATTCGTGCTACTAAGCACAAACCATTTGCTAACCGCACAGCAGTGGCATTTACATTAGCATAAAATCAGACTCCTCATCTCTTCCTGCTTCGATCAGCAGTTACTGCCCACAGGAATAAACAGAATGTTGTGTTCTTCACTTGCTCTATGCAGATCTGCAGTTCTCACATGGACTTCAGTGGCAGCAAGGACAGGCAAACTTGTTCCAGAATAGCCATTTGTCCTCATGTAAAGTTATTGCCCCAACAAAACAGCAATATGCACAGCAAGGAAGAAACAACTCAGGAAGAGTTTTCCCCTTCCAAATGGTGATCTGGAAGAACAAACACTTTAACATTTAAAAACCAAGGCTTGTCATATTCTTTTTTGGTCATCTGGAGATTGAACATAAGCTCCCTCACATCACCAGCCATGGATACAGGCATGTCTACTGCAGAACATGCTACTGAGAGAAATCATTTATGCCTAAAAAGAAGTCACAAATTCTTAGGCAATTTATTGTCCCTTTCAGAAAAGGGCTACAGAAAGCTTCAATCTCTAATCCAAATTATTAATAATCTATAAAGCATACTAGATAATAATTCAGGAAATAGTCACTTGTAACAGACAGCAAATGGAAACTGGTTGCTTTATAGTATATTTGGACAGCTGCTAGTATCATTCAACATGAGAAAAGAAAGAATTTGCTCAAAACAAGCAGAGTAGGGCAGCTAAAATAGCCTATAATAACAAAAACTTTGTCTCTTGTGAAAGTTCTGATTTTCTCCTCTCCCGTGTGTTCTTCAGTTATTAAACGTAAACATACTTCTGGGATGGGTGTCAGGAGAGAGGGAGCTGCAGGGAAAATTCTGCAAGCTGAATCCTTTTCAGGGAACTTTAATTAATGGCGTTTTTGAGAAGAACTCTGATTGACAGGATTAGTGCCAGCACTAAAATTTACTATTTGTGGATCCTGGAGCTCATAGCTCCCATAAAAATAAAGCCATTTAGAAAAGAGCTTTGTGCAAATGAAGGCATTCCCTCAGCGGGGAAGGTTCATGTGAACCTCTTCTGTGGCTTCCCTTCACATGGGTTTTTCCATGGAGATGGGACAGCAGAAAGTCCCTGAAGAACATATTCCCCTGGGTGCAGAAAATTCGATTCAAATTTTCTAGGTTAGCCCTTGGGGAATGGTTTTATAATGAGCCAAAATAAAACCCTAAGAATTAATGTTCTCAAAGTTAGTGGAGGGGAACATTTGGTTCCACTTTCTTTGCCTCAGGATTAATTTCAAGTTTGTACTGGATACCTTTTTGTTTTAGCTTTCCAGTTCATACCACCTTCCTACTAAGATAATCTACTAGTATTCTTCTAGTGACACTCAGCCCAAAACATAATTTCACTGCTCTAAGAACTTATAAGAACTTGGGACAAATTATTAAATTGACCACAAACATCACATTTTACTTGACTATTATCAAATCTCTAAATACTAACCCAAGTTAACCATCTTCTAGAAGGCATAAAGCGTTACATGCCAAAATAAGAAACTGGAAATACGAAAATGCTTCTTCACTTGAAAAGCAAGGGGAAGGAACACAGCATATCAGTTTACATAGGAAGCACCCTCTGGTTTGCTGAGCCATCTCCTAGAAACTGTGAAATGGAAGAAGAAAGAAGAAGAAAGGTCCTTCTTTCCACTTTACTCCATCCCTTTTAATCACCTTCCTCTAACAGGATAACATAATAATTCAGATAGTGAATTCTTCCCAGCAATTTTCAGGCATTTAATTTGCACCATATCTTCACTTCTCGCCCTATATTTTCCCTGCTTTCATAGCCATTGCACCTTCCCCACTGTACTGTGTTCCAACTTCTCTATTGTTAGCTCCTGCTCATGTTCTTTGTAGATCAGACTTTCACCAGTTTCTTACCCTAGATTCATTTCTCAAGAAGTATACAACAAGGGAAGAACAAACTGGTAACAGATAAAATAAGAGTTACCATAGAAGTTTTTCCAGAAAACTCCAATCTTCCTCAAATCCTTTTTGGGGCATTAAAAACTATTGGATAACATTATTTCTTCAGATCATAATCATTCATATGCATTTGTCCTTGCCTTTCTGGCTTCTGACTAAGGCAAGATGAACAGAACTAAACTGCCACAAAGGGAAAACATAGTACATCATAATGCTGCCATTTATTCTGTGCAAATAACTGTTTTTAAAGTACATTATATATGAAAAGCTTGCAAATCAAGCATCACAGAGACTGTACCAGTATTATTGGTGATTAATACACGTAGTTATATTTTCTTCCATGATCTGGTTCTAGTGACCCACAAACCACTACTTTTATTCTAGCAACTGCATTTCTGTCTTGGAATAGCTGTAGCTTTGGTACTGTCAGCTCCCTCTGCTGCTGGCAATGTTTAGTATGGATGACTGGTACATGAACCTCTAAGTCTACAGCATTACTGTCTCAACTTTAATTAGCTTTAAAATGCCTGCAGGAATTACCAGATACTTTTGCATACTCAGGGGCTTCTAAATGTCCATACAAAAACTTAAATTTTAGTCCACTTGGGAAACCAGATTGATTGTTACAGATGGACATCATCTTCTCCACTATATAAGTAATCAGCTCTGTCATGACATGCTGAGAAATGGAACCCCACTCTGACTCCTTCCTATTCTGTCCTATGAATGGAGGAAATGAAGTTTCTGGAGAAGGCATGGCAAGCATGATTATTTTCTAACTTTTCACTTAACGTGCAAACACAGAAACTGACAGTTTACAATCAATCATCTAAAGAAAAAAACACCAAGGCTGCTTGTCAACCTTTCAAACACTACCTATGTGCTCAATGATACCTGAGCTTTGCCAAACCCATTCCATTTATTTTAATGAACTACAACTCATAAATTCAATATGCAGTTTAAATCTCTCTTCACTTGGCAGCCATATAAACAGCAAGGAATGTGCAGATAAAAGTTATCCTGGTCACACCTATTACTTTTCCAAAAGGAAGGGCATGCTCAGATACTGTAGATGAGAATCTAGATGAGTGAGCCCCAGCTACTTGTTCAGACTGTTAGCCTTGTTTTCAATGGTAGGAAATAGTACATAAAATCCATGTAACACATACAAGCTAAGTGCAAATGAAAGAAATCAGCAAGGGAAAAGAGGCCAGAGAGCTGTTGTGATGGAAGAATAGCAGCTGGGAAAACTGAAGTCAACACAGCTATGTTATTTTTTAATTAAAAATAAACATGGGCTTTGTTGCCAAGGGATTGGTTAGCGTTCCATTTTTTTTTAAAAAAAAAAAAAAGGAATTTTGTTTGACTTCATTCTTATTCCCCTCCTAATCTCTCTCCCCTCTTCTGTCCCCTCCCATTCCCCCCCAGAAAAGCTATTTATAGATTTTGCAGAAAAAACGTGATCATAAAATTTAGGTCAATATGCAGCACCACACAGGGCACTTATTTTTAAGGCATTCTCCTTCTGTCACATGAGTGCTCCTTGATTAAAAACAGTCAGACTATCATTTTAATTTTGTTAATTACTTCTTCACTGCTGACCTCCTTGCTAGCTCTACAAGTATGCATGACTGCCCTGCCTAAGACTGCATGCGTGTAAATGATAAAGGTCCTCTTTGGAAAGCCCTTTTAATGAAGGTTTCAGCAGACTCGTATTAGTGCGTCCAAGTTCAGCCTTGCTTCTCTTCTATCAAATACTAACACAGCTTTTACTGGACATGGGTTTGTCCCAGTTTTTGTGGAATTTGCTTGTGTCCAAGAACACTAAAGGTCTTAATACTCTTTCTTTGCAGTCTCACTTCACAAACAGGAGTGTGAAGTCATAGCAGAGAAAAATCAAAGAATCCAAAGACTCAGTTCAGGCTTCTCATACATCCTAAGGACTTAAAGTTTAACTGTTCTTGAAGACTAACTCATTAGCCTCTTTCCCATATATATTTCATTATACATTTCTTGTGTGCTTTTATTACGCCTGACCTCAGGGAAGTCTTCTACTAGCGTGGTCTTAGGCACAGATCAGTCTTATCGCAATTATTTCTCTACTCTGCTGCCACATCACATTTCAAAATCTTATCTTGCTTTATTGACTTCTACTTTCTCTCTCCCCATCTGCTTTATTAGTTATTTACATTTCATTGAAGAAGGTTTGGGACGTATTTCGTACAAAATACCTATCCAGTGGGAGTTACAATTGTTCTGGCAAAATGTGTAGGACCTGAGGGGCTAATGTCTCCCAAAACAGATCAATGAAGTTGAAATTTTCAATAAAAATATCTATCTTTGACTGAGGAAAGGTATTAGTCCTGGTTGAATCAAAGAAAGAACTATCTAATGATTAGTCATTGAGCTGACTGGTTAAAAAATAAATCAGATTAAGTAAAAATACTTGCATATACATCTTTTATCTCAGATAAGTACCATCATGCAAAGTAAGTCAACAGCCTAAGGCATGTTCTAGGGCTTGCTTACATCTATTGGGAGTCATTCAAGTTTGCATGTGTCGATTCAGAAAGAGAACAGAATATTTAATTATTTATTCAATGCAGAGCAGCTTTAAAAGAAGTCTGAACAGAAACAGTGCAGTACAGGATGGTCAATGCAGCCACTTTTACATAAGTTGAAGACCCAACTTCCAAGCTAGCTGCACACAGTGGTATCTAAGCCTTTGATATAGCAAGGAGACCTATCCAATGCCTGCTTTTCTACCTAATGACATCTTTCTATGCTCCCCATTGCATTTCCAGAAAGATAGAAACAATTTTTTCACTCTGCTCTGATCAGTGTCTTCTGACTCATATCCAGATCCCTCTAGTATCTGAATCTTCTGCTGACTCCAGAGAAAATTCATGGTTGACCACAGAACACAAAGTTATCTACGGAAATACCACAATGCATATTATTTGTGCTTCAACAGTATGCGCAGGAGAAAGAGGATACTAGATTGCAATAAGTTTTTCTTCATACTTTGTATATTTTTTGGAAAAGAAAATGCATAAGGCAAAACAATACATTTGCTTTGTCTCAAGGATGTTGGCTCATAAAGAAATATTGCTGCAGCTAGTGAGACTTTGAGTCATTGTTGCTGAAACCATTAAAAAAAACACTCAGAAAGCCTTTGGAGCTCAAATGTTATCCCTCACTCCAAACAAATGTAAATAATTCAACAGCTTAGTGACCAACAGTACAAAACAGAGAATTACTTTTCTGTGTAATTAAGCATTGAAGCAGAGCGGAACTATTCTATGAATATTAATTCTCTTTTGTGGTAATCCAAAATTGGATTCAGCTATGGAAAATAAGAGAAAGGGGAGAGAAGAATAACTTTGCTCTGGTATAATCCAAGCATACTACACCTCAGCCTCCTTGACTTTTACACCCATTTCCATGTAAGAATAGAATTCAGTTGAATTAAACATGATGGGAGGGATGGTTTCATCTTTCAGATGGTCACCTTTTCCTCTAGTCTAAGGGTTATGTGAAAATGGAGAAGTCAGAGGCTTCTCAGTTAAACTCTTCAGTTTCCAGATAGGGTGACTATCTGACTATCAATATAGGAACTGTCTAATTCTGACTACTGAAGAGGATTCTACTATCCTTCCCACGAGGTTTTTTGTTTTGTTTTGGTTTTTTCTTTTCTACAAGATCTGCAACAGCTCAATCTAAAAATCAAACAAAACAAAAAGCTTTTGGGAGGTTTGTTCCAGTGCTTATATAATGGCAGGGGGTACATACAATCACACAAGTACTGAGGAGGACAGGGAAATCAAACTGAAACTCAAAAATATAAATGGAAGATAAGAGAGGATACAGACACCAAAAAGACAGATGATCTGCCCTGCTTGATTTTGCATCTAGAGAAATGGCTCACGCACCAACAGAGAAGGAATCTGTGTTGATTTACTGTCAGATACCATGATTGTGCAAAAAGCCTTATGATAAGAACTTCATGCAGCAGAGCTCATTCTACCTATCTTTCCAGAAGCATGGGATTAAAAATAGATAATCTAAGAAGTTACGTGGCTAGTACTGTAGCTCCGAGTTTGATCTGCAAAACAGCTTTCATCAAAAAAATTAGAATATTCTTCTCCAAGCCATTCATCATCTCAGCTATTTTTCTAATTTTGACTTTTCACTAGAGAGAAGAAACTATCTAAATAATTATCATCTAGGGATTCCTCAGTTGGAATTTGGACTGGCCGACATAATTCTTCCAGACAGTGCTCCTTGACTTTTTCCCATAGACCTCATTATTGCAGTGCAATGCCTGGAATGCCTGTTCCACACTGCAGAAATTAGCCTTCTGTGTGACACTGCCAAATTCAATCACTCCTCAGCAAGACCGTGAAAACTAATAGTGTGTTCTCACTTTTGTATTTTAGTCAAAACTTGTTTCTAGTCTGAATTTGAAAGGGAAGGGTGCAAAATATAGGTAATTGTGAGGTTTTCTGGGTGATACTGGATTAGCAGTCTCATAAAATGAGGTTTTTCAGTGATCTACAGAGCTGACTGAATACAGTGGGACCAGCAACAACTATGTCAGGGGAGTCTGGCTGCTGTGCATTTTCTTTGCATTAGTGCTAGAGTGAGGCAGTAGCTTTAGTGATCCTTTCAGCAGCAAAACAGTGATTCCACACACAGGATCACCCTCTGCATATCTATATAAAATCAAAAGGCCTGCATCCCTGCATCAGAGGAACATGGTTGAAACTCCCACAGGAAACAGGTAATACATTATCTCTTCTCTTGGCTAAATTTGTATAGTTTATCGCAATACACTAGTATAAACACATCTTTGATCACTTTTAGCCAACATTCAATCACAGTAAAGTTTTTTCTTTCTGTCTATAGTATGTATATGATTTCAACTGCAATACTAAGTGATTCACAGATTTCAATCTCACAATAAATCTATAAAGGAGGAATTTCTCATTTTACAATAGGCCGATTGTAACAAAGGAAAAATAAATAACTCACACAGTCACAGACATGTTCTGTGAATGAAGATCATACATGGGGACCTTGCAGTGCATCAAACAGGGGACGAATTTTTTTCATTTGATATTCCTTACAAGGAGGGATGGGGGGAGGAACTTTCTCTAAAAGAAAAAAATGTTTGATTTCATGGAAATGCAAAATTGGTTTCTCTCAAATTCTTTCAGTGGTATGCTCAGAAATGTGAGAGAGCGCAGTGACAAATGTGGCAGAAGATGATAAACTGCTGTCTTCTTTAGAAATAGCAATTCCTTTGCTGTCCACTTCCTTGTTTAAGCCAGAATCAAAGCACACACTTTACGCAGATTGCAGGGCCTCTTTATAGATCCATCAATTACATTCAAACTATTAAAAATAATGGGATGAGGAGGAAGGAGAAAAGAGAGGAAGCTTCAGACAAGCCCCAAGTACTGTCTCATTCTAAGCATAAGCATGCAGAACAGCAGCAATATCTTTAACGTCCTATTGGAATCCAAGATGGATCAGCTGTGCTTAGTGGTTGACCAAACATCTGAGTTCATACATAGCTTAAAATCTCTTTATATTTAATGTATATACTGTGATTTATCAGGCCCTAAACTGTGCAACGTTCTTACTTCAAGATAGATCTAATAAAATTTCAGGCAGACATTCATGAGAAAGTTGAAAAATTACATATAATCAAAATTATCTACGTATGTGCCAAAACTTTAAGGTTCCTGTCTCGCTAGGATTCTTGAAATCAGGATGCAAAGTTTGAAAATTATCCTCTTATCTATTTTCTTCATTTTTTTTAAGAAGATATTCCCTGAGTGCCTTCATAAGTGGTATGTGGTGTGTATATCTACATTCCGACATGAAATCTCAAGCCTTCTTGAATTACTTGCACTTCTTCCATGAGGTGTCTGTGGCCTAAGACACATGAGCAGGCTAACCAATTACAAACCAAGATTTTCAAGGTTTAGGAAAAACACTCATAAATAAGACCCCTTTCTCAGAGGTGCAGTTTTCTCTGTAGATGGATTTGTCACCATTTTCAAACACTTACTTCAATAAAAAGACTGTTTGGTCATACATAGCAGTAATAGCATGGTTTTCTCTCTCCTGATGCCCTATGCAACACATGGTAATGTGTCTACAGTCAAGTAGGTATGGACCACACCATTTTAGTAAACTTTCTTGCTAGAGCAGAAAATTTAAAAAAAAAACAACAAAAAACCACTTTTTTCTAGGAAGAAAAAGCTACACTACTTCAATGAGAGGTGCAATTCTGAATAGATGCAGCTAAGCCCTTACAAATATCTGGATAGAAACAGCTATTTCAGTTTGAGGCCTTAGAGTAAGGCTGGAAGACCAAACATTTCAAAGATGAAGTAAATCAAAGTAGCCTCTCCTTCCACACGGCCATTTCCCCTACTTAGAGCTCCTTCCGCATGGAGAGAAAGCATTCAGATCAGTCTCTCAAAGCAATGCACACCCTTCACTAGATTATGTGAAGTACTGGTTGTTTTTATTTCTTTCAGAAGTGAAAAAGAAGCTTTTTTCCTTATGTCTGATAGTATGGCTTAAAAACTTGTTATAATGACATCGTGTTGGGGGACTACTTGACTATAGAACATAGACAAAAAGTCAGTTTCTTTCCAATTTAAATTAAAAGGGAAACCTCAGCATTGTGGTATAAGGCAAGTGTGGTGGCACATGACAAGTACTCTTGTATCCACAAGCACATGTCAACAGTGAACTTTTCAGTACAACTTTCAGAATAAGAACACACTCTAGAAGAAAAGTCAAGCAACATTTCTGCCTTTGCATTTTCTGCCACCTCACCACTATCACAGAATCACAGAATCACAAGTTTGGAAAGGACCCTTTGGATCATCGAGTCCAACCATTCCTAACACTCCCTAAACCATGTCCCTAAGCACTTCATCCACCCGTTCCTTAAACACCTCCAGGGAAGGTGACTCGACCACCTCCCTGGGCAGCCTGTTCCAGTGCCCGATGACTCTTACTGTGAAGAATTTTTTTCTGATATCCAGCCCGAACCTCCCCTGACGGAGCTTCAGGCCATTCCCTCTTGTCCTGTCCCCTGTCACTTGGGAGAAGAGGCCAGTTCCCTCCTCTCCACAACCTCCTTTCAGGTAGTTGTAGAGAGTAATAAGGTCTCCCCTCAGCCTCCTCTTCTCCAGGCTAAACAACCCCAGCTCTCTCAGCCGCTCCTCGTAAGACTTGTTCTCCAGCCCCCTCACCAGCTTTGTTGCTCTTCTCTGGACACGCTCCAGAGCCTCAACATCCTTCTTGTGGTGAGGGGCCCAGAACTAAACACAGTACTCAGGGTGTGGTCTCACCAGTGCCGAGTGCAGAGGGAGAATAACCTCCCTGGACCTGCTGGTGACCCCATTTCTGATACAAGCCAAGATGCCGTTGGCCTTCTTGGCCACCTGGGCACACTGCTGGCTCATGTTCAGTCGGCTGTCAACCACTACCCCCAGGTCCTTCTCCTCTGTGCAGCTCTCCAGCCATTCTTCCCTCAGTCTGTAGCGCTGCATAGGGTTGTTGTGCCCCAAGTGCAGGACCCGGCATTTGGCCTTGTTAAACCTCATCCCATTGGTCTCGGCCCAGCAGTCCAGCCTGTTCAGATCCCTTTGTAGAGCCTCCCTACCCTCCAGCAGATCGACACTTCCTCCCAGCTTAGTGTCATCTGCAAACTTGCTGAGGGTGCACTCAATGCCTTCATCCAGGTCATTGATAAAGACATTGAACAGAGCTGGACCCAGTACTGAGCCCTGAGGAACTCCACTTGTGACTGGCCTCCAGCTGGAGTTAACTCCATTGACCACCACTCTCTGGGCCCGGCCATCCAACCAGTTTTCAACCCAGGAGAGTGTACGCCTGTCCAGGCCAGAGGCTGACAGTTTCTGAAGCAGAATGCTGTGAGAAACTGTGTCAAAGGCTTTACTGAAGTCCAAGAAGACTACATCCACAGCCTTTCCCTCATCCAGTAGTCGAGTGATTTTGTCATAGAAGGTGATCAGGTTAGTTTGGCAAGATCTGCCTTTTGTAAACCCATGTTGACTGGGCCTGATCACCCGGTTCTCTTGCATGTGCTTCATGATAGCACTCAAGATTACCTGTTCCATGGCTTTCCCTGGCACTGAGGTGAGACTGACAGGCCTGTAGTTCCCCGGATCCTCTCTGCAACCCTTCTTATATATGGGCACAACATCAGCCAGCCTCCTGTCTAGTGGAACTTCCCCAGTCAGCCAGGACCTCTGGAAGATGATGGATAGGGGTTTGGAAAGGACATCCGCCAGCTCCTTCAATACTCTCGTTAGTGCAATCAGATAATTAGCTCTAGTCTCTTTGGGATATCTTTATATGTCCCATGTGAAGGTGGCCAGCTCAGCTACTTGGACAAAAGTTATTTTAGGATCAGGAGCAGTGAGATGCAGCTGAAGCACCACTCAGCCTTAACAATGCAAATTACCATGGCCATAGAATGCAGCTGGTCTCCCAGAAGAAATAATCCTGGGACCACACTGTGCTATAAAGGAACTACACCACTGTGCTTACTGGGTTGGTATCAAGGATGAGCATACCATTTTGACCTTTCTCTTGCAGCACTTTTCCTATGTTCTTTCCTCTACTATGAAACACGTAACGCTACATAGACTGCCACATAAGAGGCTTGTCATATGCTTTACACTGTATAAAGGCTGATTTCAGCCTTGAAAAAAAAGTGAAATTAGTCTAGAGGACATACCCTGAGATACATTTATGTACTAGTATCCCCACTGGGTAACCATTTATAGAATAATTTAGGGTGGAAAAGACCTTTAAAATCACCAGGTCCAACCTGCTTCACCAGAGTAAACATAGACAAACTCTCAATGTCGAGAGCTTTGTTCAAGGTGCAAGATAATGTAATAGAAAGCAAGGCACAAGTAACACTAATATTAAACCTTAATAAGCAAGCTACCAAGAATTATTGAGGTTCTAGTCATAAATTTTTACAATGGGATAGAATATATTCTTAAGTAGAAATCAGCATGTTAACGGATTGTTAGTTACCATGAATAATGAAGAATGTTATTTTCCACTGATATCTATAAGATAAATAATTCATATTGGTAACTTGACTGTGACTTCCTGTCATCACACTTTCCTGCCCTTTATAAAATAAACTTGGAAATAAATTGCTAAAGTGATCATAATGGAGAAGCTTTGACCATAGAACCCTAGAAGAGGTTCTTCAAGATCACAGTCCACACTTGCCTTGCTCTCAAGCTCCAAAATGATTTCTAACAGAAAACTACTTAGCTTGGTCAACGTGTATGTTTCTAGGGAAACACAAAATACTGATTTCTGAAAACATAAATAACAGTTAAGTGTCCTAGACTCTTAGGTTTTAATAAGATTTGTGTGCCTTCAACTTTTGAAAATTTCTTTGAAAAAAATCTATTGCCTTCAACGAAGATTGAAATTAATGAGGTTTGAATAACCTAATTTTTATTCCCAGTTACACTCATTTAAATTTAAAGATTACAGAACACTCCAAGCATGAACAAATTAGTCTATTTTTTTTTTTTATATCAGTTTGAGATCAGGAAAGAAGTGCATATTGTTCATTGCAACTTCAGTAAGGCTTTTGACACTTCATTCATAGAATGTAACATCCGCATAGACAAACAAAGAAATGGATTGAAAATTGGAAGAACTGTCAGGCCCAGAGGATTGAGGTCAGCATTACAAAACCCGGTGGGAGGCCAATCACTGGTGGCAAACAGCAGTGTCAACAATGAGACCAGTACTGTGTAACATCTTCATTAAATGGCCTGGATGATGGAAGAGTCCACACTTAGCAAGTTTGCAGGCAATACAAATCTGAAAGGAGTGGTTGAAACACCAGATGGTTGTGCTGCTATGCAGAGGGACCTCACTAAGCTGAAGAATTCATCCAACAGGAACCTTATGAAGTTCAACAAAGAGATATCATGGAGTCTCCATACCTTGAGGCATTCGAAAACCCAACTGAACACAAACATGGGCAAACTACTCTAGATGACCCAGCTGCTTTAAGCAGATAGGGGCTTGGACTACAAAATATCCAGTAGTCCCTTGCAACCTTATCTGTTCTGTGATTTTTTCAATTACAGTAGGGTTTCAGGATAAATATGCACTGATACATCTTGTAATACATGTGGCACAAAAAAACAGTGTGCAACACACAAACCATACTGTCTTCCATAGTTTAAAAGTACAACAGGTCAGTTCCTTAGGTAATAGCTTCTCTGCGGAAACTAGTCCTATGTATTCCAATTTGCATCAGTTGAAGTTAAGAACAGGGCACATTAACATGGTTTTGTTCTAAATACAAGTTTCAATGTCACCCTGATAAAAAGACTTCAATCAGAACAATTATTTTTAAGAATGTAGCATCTTGCACGGAACTGTTATAATTATTGCCTTAATCAACATCATAACTTACAATACAATTTGTAATTAACATATGGTAAATAGCATCCGCCAATTAAAGTATCATGTGCACTGTACATCTGATTCCTGTTTTAACTGGAATGCAGCTATTTGTGCTGGATCTTGTCCAGGGTCTCTGCTTTGGCCTCTAATGCTCTTTGATGAGCAACCCTTAACTTTCTGCTGCAGTTACGAGGAAGACAAGATTCCTGCACATGTGAATTAGGTCATAGATATGAACCCTGAAAGGAGGTTCATTAGTCATTTTTAGAGCTCCGCTACTTTAAAGTAGAAGAAAATAAATCACAGAACATGTCCACTTCATCACTGCATATTGTCATCACAGACAGCAAAGTTGAATCTGTATTAATCACGAATATCCCACTGTTTCCCCCCTTGTTCCCTGTCCATCCTTTCACTTTTTTTTTTTTTATGTATCATGGCCTACAAACAAATACAAGCATTTTATTTAATTATTCAAGGTTGTATCTCTGCTGTAGCCATGTGTTCTATGGATAGCTAAGGATTTACACTTTTCCAGGGCCACCAATAGCTGCTCAGCATCTGCCAGGACTGCACAGTTTGTCTTGACAAATAATCACTTTACTATTAACGATCACTTTCCTCAGACATGCCACTTTCTCTAGAGCAAGGATTCTCAAGCAGCAAGAACTGACTGTTTCAAAGTTGTATATAGTCTAAAGGATTGACTTGCCCTGTGCACAGTTCTGCACAGAGCCCACAGCTTCTGCTCCTGACAGATCTACAATACTCAAACACACGGTGCTCGTCAAACCATAGAACACAGGTATCAGATTAAACCTCTCGCACACTAAGAAAAAGCATCAGACAACTAGAAATTCCAAGCAACCATATAACCACAGCATAAAGGAAAACTGAGAACTATCTTAAAACTTTCATAAGCATTGCTTTGGCTTTCCAAAACCAAAATCATCCAAAGGAACATGTTCCAAATTGGAAAAAAAAAAAAGAAAAAAAAAAAGAGCACCACAGAAAGAGTTTCTGCTTTTACTTGCCTCACTAACTCACTCTAGAGTGGCATGATGATCTTTCTCAAAAAGATTCCACCACTGGCTTTGGTGGCAATTCTATTTAGGGTCCAACAGGAAAAGCATGCTGAGCAAACAGACATCGCCACCATTATCAGTCAAGCTACAGAAAACAGTTTGAGTCTTTGAAAGACACCCTTTCAAAAAGAGTAAAGCTGTGACCTGATACTCAAGATGAGACTTACTACCTAACTCTGCCATGTGATTTGGCGAAAGGGTTTGGGTGAGATTAAGGGCAGAGGTTTGCCTCAATGCTGCTTATTCCCCTGCTGCCCTTTGATTCTCACCTGGTCAGATTTTAAGTCTTTGAGGTCTTGGAATTTTTTTCTATATAAGCAGTGCTTGAGCTCCTCACAATTGTGATGTAAACCTATTAATACAGATAATAGAATATGTGTTGATTTCTTTTGTTTAAGACAGAGAAAATACCAATAAAAAGTCAAAAGAAGCTCACAAAATTTTCCGCATTAATCTATTGACAACATGTTGCAGAGTCAAGGTCCATTACGACCAATGCAGACTTTGCTTCAGTCTGAAAGGCAAAGCTCAGTTATCATTTCCATCTGTGTAACGTACGTAGTAGTTTTATGTGCAATGTTCCATCATGTGTTCTTGTTGCTGTCAAAAACCAAAAGGGAAGAAAACGGAAACATGAATCAATGAAGTCATTTTCCATCCCACATACAACCTCAGGCTGAAATGATGTCAGATTTCATAAGCAAAACAAATTTGAGTGGCAGCAACATTTGAGAGGAGGAAACCCAAAGGAACCCTATGTTAATCAAAAATTGGTGCTGATGATTCAACAGGCAGCATCCCTACCGCAAAGCCCATGATGAATTGAGGTCTTTGTGTGATATGTGGCTGTCACGGCTGGAGAACTTTGACTTTCAAAGAGGAGGGGGAAAAAGCCTGTAAGGGCTATGCTCTCTCACACACCAAACAAATACTGAGGGGACTGTGAGACTGCTTCTCTTTACTCCCAAGGGATTCAACCTCCTAGTGTTACATAAAAGTCATATTAGTCTAGTAACGGTTGTAACCATTGAACTCAATGATCTGAAAGATATTTTCCAACCAAAATCATTCTGTGGTTCTGTAATTTCTGACAACTCTCAGTCATCCCAACTAAATTATGAATTGTGCATAAATAAATACAAAGAAAAATACCTCTTGGGTCCCTTGGATTCTCTTACTGGTGTAAAAATTGGAAGGGTGGACATGGGAGCCAGTTATTCTAGCACTGTGCTAGTTAGGATGTTGCCTCTGGCAGAGAATTTCTTCACAAGATAGCTGCGGTTAGATTGCATCCTTTTTTGCACCAGATAAAATGGACGAGACTGAGACTGATAACATAAATCTCAGTCTTGACCTTTCATCACCACTGGAAGTCCCAGTGCAATTTTTACGTAAGTAGAAGCGCTTGGGAGAATTAAATTCTAGTTCCCCTCACTCAATATCTCTTCTGTAGATTAAGATGTCTATGAACCCTACCTAGACAGGGTACGCATGGTGATATCCTGCCTGCCAGGATTCATCCTGCCATATGAGAACATAGCTCTGCTGCCTTCCCCTTTCCTTCTCTTAGTCAAATGGGCTTTAGCAAAAACAGAAATCACAGAGTTCAAGACAATCAAGTTGAAACTGCTTTTACTTCATTTCCCTCTCCCTGAATTGCTACCATTTCACGTGCCCTACTGTTCAGTACAGAACCCTCCATTTGAGGTAGGATTTGAAGAGGATGAGGGAAAGGGGGCTGAAGGAAAAACTGACCTGATTTTTCCCCTTGCATGTCACATTTTAGAAAGATCGCTGAGGAAGGTACATGGCACCTTAGCTGATGTATTAGCTCCTCCTGTCATTTCAGGATAATTTTGGGCTTGGAAAGAAACATGGCAAGCTTGAACCACATTAAAGTCGTGATATAGCAAAGTGCTTTGAAACACATGCTTACAGTTAAGCATGTGCCTAAATGCTTTGCTGAATTAGGAGCTGTGTTGGTAAAAGAGCAATTGATTAATCATTTCTGACAACCACCAGAAACTAATGAGCCACAGACCTCCACTTTTTCCTCCGAATGACTATACTTAAACTCGAGGAAATTTCATTATGGAAACAGAAAACACTTATAAATAAATCATGTGTCTCCTTTGCAAATATTAATTTTTATCTGTAATTAGTGCTAAACTCAAACTTCCTTTCATACAGTAATCGGAGACAGTGTCATTTGCCCTGTGTAACTGGTTACTCATTCAGACCCATAAATTTCTTTCTAGAATTGCACAGTTTATGGAAAGTTCTATGAACTCAGCTAAATCAACCATGAAATAAGCAGCACCCAACATACTAACCAAAAGGTTGCTTGATCGCTACAAACTTCAGAATTAATCAAGCTGGCACTGTACAATCCACCAAGAAATTAAGAGCTCAGTACCACAATGTGCTGAAAGCTGCTTCAAGCTGTTACTCACTGAGAAATTACAGGATCAAGTCCCAGGCAATTAACACAGGCTATTCAAGCTCTCCCACATGAGAGATGGAAAAGGTCTGAAAGACTGAGGGGAGAACCTTGGTCCTCCAAGATGCAATCCAACTCTCTATTTGCCAATCTGTACTATATCCTGAAGGCTTTTTAATTAGCAATGTATTTTAGCTGGCTTCATTTTTTTGTAATTAGAGAGAGACAGGAAAGTCTTGTGGCTAAAGCATATCTACATGAGCCATGACATTCAAGTTCACCATCAACCCTACCCAAATATCGCTAAACAACTCATCTTGTTTTTCCTAACACCATTATAATAACTGAAGAGCACAGACAACACTTCCAGTACAACAAAAGCAGTCTCTTACATTAACACTGTGAGGTCCTGATACAACAGACACACTAAGAAACTTCAAGTCTATAAATTTCAAAATAGGGACACTAATATCTGAGGTCTCGTTGACGTAATTCATAAGATGTCTAAAATTATTACCCCTTTTTCCATCTTTACACATACATTTTAATAATATGATCCAGATTTCAGGTGTAGACGTATGGTATATAATGAAAAATAAAGTTAGAAATACAGTATTGATGCCCTACAGCATAACTTTAATGGGTGTTTACAGTGCTTGAATGGGAAAGACGGAAGTGGCCTTCACACAAGTTGCTAACTGCAAAGAGCTGGGTTTTTAATTCACGTGCTCTTTCTTGAAAGTACACTAGTTCACCTATAAGTCTAAGGATAACTAAGGAAGTTTGAATTCATGATTGTGGTTGACTAGTTCCACTTAGGCTGAGGTTTCATAATCATTAGGCTTCTGCACAAACATAACACCAAAGCCTGTAAATCTGATCATCTGGGATCACATTTTTGCCCGATTAGCTTATGGAGTTTACACTAGCATTATAACTTAGTACCACCTCTGAGACCACTTTGCAAGGAAAAGCAATACCTAATCCACCAAAAAATCCTGCCAATATGAATTTAACCTGTCAGCTTCCTTGTTATTAATAGGAATCAGCAGAGAGAATTTATATCATAATTGCATTACACCATCCAACTACAATATTTCTTATTGATTACTAGGAGCCCTAACACATAATTTACTTTATCACTGAACTTTATCACTTACTAGCTAGACAGAGACTTCAGTTTCCACATTTTTATTTAAAAGCTTCCTGAATATCCGTTATGGCCTTTGTAACAGAGATGAACTCATAAAGGCAGCTCTGAGGAAAGAAAGGTGACATGACTAACGTGTCTGAGCATTGGGGAAATGACCAAAACCTATCAAGTTGGTGGAAAAAAAAATTGTTTCAGTTCCCTAGGTTTGATTCAGATCAAATATGCACACACTCTAACAATGCCTACGAGGAAAGGGCGGGGAAGGAAAAGGAAAACACTTTGTTTTTCTTTGTAAGGCTACATAAATAAGATATTACATTACTAAGTCTACACATAACTAAGTGTTTACACTCCTGTTACGCTGTGAAGAGGAGAACAAGTATTTACCTTTGTGCAAGTGACTGTTATCAATATGTTTATTCTAATTCAGAGCCTGGCTCAAAACCTACTTGAAAGCCTATTCTATGTTTCCATGGATTTTGATTAACATTTTGTAACTGAACTTAATACACAAACATAATTTCATTAACAATACCTAGCACTCATTTGAGGTCTACATATGTACCACAGTAACATGCACAAGACATTCGTAGGTTCAGACAGAAAACTTTCACCAGAGTTTCAAAGAGACAGACAAAGTGGTAAACTTAAAAACATATACCCCTATTCATTCAGTGAATGGGAAAGTTGGAAATCACAGTTATTTCCTATTTGTAGCAGAGTGAAAACCTACACTGCATCAGTTGTCACCCTAAGAGTGACAACCTTTGTATTTCTAAAGGTGAATACTGCAGTTAGATGTTCATCAGTGCAAGAAAGCTTATTCCCTTAGTAAAGTCTCCTGTGGGAACATTGGCCAGATTATGCCTGACCCACACAGAGCCCACAGAGTTGCACCATGGATATCTGGCCCTATCCACCACACCCATACCTGGGCAAATAACGTAAAGAACTTGTACTCTTCAAAGGATAAGAGTAATTTCTTTGCTTGTTTATAGTAACAGATCCATTCTGAACTTTTACGATTACACTTAAAATAACAAGTCCAGTTCTGTTTCTTTAGCCTTGTATTTCCAAAGCTTTTTTCTCTACTGGATAGTTGTACTGTCCGACACTCTTTTTCATTCCCTCTCTCTTTTACAAAGTAGAAAAAGCTGGCTTGAATTGAGTGGATAACTCAGTAGCGTTAAAGAATGTAGATGGATCTTTTCCTGCGAGACTGCTATTGGGAATTCAGCATATTCAAACCATGGCAAATGAACTGACAGTCTCTTTGCTACCAATGTCTCAATTTAATTCTTTAGAGAATGTATGTTACAAGAGAGCTGTTCTCTTCATTAACACACAACTGAGAATCTAGGAAACATCCGAGAGGCCAAGTTTGAGACAATCTGGATTATCCTCCCACTGCTATGGTAAATTCACTTAAAAGACTCCGAAATCTTTCAGTTGTGGGACAGTAAGGACAGTTAGAGGAGCAAGTAACTCTCCTTAAGCTCTTTGTTTAGTATGGAAGGAGCATGGCTTCCATTCTATTAAACATGACATCTTCCAGAGGACTTATTCCACTTTCAACAAGACATATTTGCTCTTCAGTCACAGCATTACCTCTTCTTTCTCAAGATTTCTAAAACTAGATATTAAAAATACATATGAAGCACACCCACAGCTGCTGAAGAAACTTGGCTCCGGATCCAGCCTGCTCTCCTAAAGTATTTCTCTAATTGCTGTTCTAACCACTTGCAAAAACTCACGGAGGCATTTTATGAATGCATTTCCCCTTCCCTCATTGTTCTAGGACTTGCCTCCCTATTTTAGCATATTTTGTTTGTCAGCCTGACCTATGCTTTGAAGCCACTTGGTTGTAATGTGGCTGAATACATTTAGCAGCCCTAGTCATTGATTAAAAAGATCAAAATTCTTTATTGACAAATTTTTCTGTTAGTAGCTTAAAAAAAATATAAAAGTCTTTTGGGAGTTGCAAGTGAATGAACTATTGACTGGAATCAGAACATGCAAAACCAGGCAATTTTCAGATTTGAGCATTCTAGACTTGCAGGCTATACCTCTATAAAAATCATTATAGTGGTTTGCTAATTGCTTTCACAAATACTAGATAGTTATTTACTAAAAGAGGAAGCAATTCTCCTTTCTTAAAAATGAAAAGGAAAAAAACCAAAGCCAGGGCTTATAACAAAACACATTGTATAAACAATATTGTATGACTGGAGATACAGCAATTACAAACAGTACTCTCTTGCTCTTGAGTACTGGTCAGTCCCTGGCTGGAGTTCTCAGTCTTTCTGCAGAAAATCAGATTCATAGAATCACAGAATGGTTTGGGTTGGAAGGGACCTTAAAAACCATATAGTTCCAACCTCCTGCAATGGGCAGGGACACCTCCCACTAGATTAGGCTGCTCAAGGCCCCATCCAGCCTGGCCTTGAACACTTCCAGGGAGGGGGCATTCACAACTTCCGCAGGCAACCTGTGCCAGTGCCTCACCACCCTCATCACGAAGAATTACTTCCTAAAGTGTACTTCCTCTCCAATTTATAGCCAATTTCCCTCATCCTGTCACTGCATGCCCTTGTAAGAAGTCCATCCCTAGCTTTCTTTTATCCTCCGTTCAGGTACTGGAATGCCATTATAATGTCTCCCTGGAGCCTTCTCCAGGCTGAACAACTCCAACTCTCTCAACCTGTCCTCATATGGGAGGTGCTCCAGCCCTCTGATCAACCTTGTAGCCCTCCTCTGGACCCATTCCAACAGTTCCATATCCTTCTTATGTTGGGGATTCCTGAACTGGACACTACATCACTTCAGGAAAGATGAGGACCAATTGAAAGAGGGTCCAGAAGAGGCAACAAAAGTTTTCAGAGGTCTGGGAAACATGGTCTCCATGGAGACCTTGGAAAGGTTAGATTTGCTGAGCCTAAAAGACATGGTAATTCTCCTCACATATATTAAAGAAGATAATTATAAACTCTCCATATCCACTGAGGACAGGGCAAGACTTAATGTGCTTACAATGGAGCAATGGAGACTGATTTTCTCCTTGACACTAGTGATCCCCATATCGATTAAGACACATGGGAAACTGTAAAAAGAAGGATGGTAATATTTTGTAATACTACCTGCCAGATTCAGAGAAAGTGCTATATGCCTGTCTTCAAAAAGAACGGCAGTAAGCTGGAGCTAATCAAAGGACCACAGCAAAGAGGAGGAAGTGCACAGTCATTACGTTCTCCACAGAAGCACTCGCAGAGAAACATTCCTAAGGATTCAACAGGCAAGTCAGTGTATCCTCATAGCCAAAAGGTATCAAAAATCGATGACAGACGTAACAAGACCAGAACCCAAGATATTTTGACTATGGACATTATGTTAACCATAGATAACAATCAAATCAACATACAAAACCCCAATCCAAAGCCAGACTGGGATAACTATATGAGTATAATGAACTCAAGATGCAGAATATTTTTTGCCAAGCATACGGTTTTAAAGTCCATTAATTCAATTTCTTTTCCTTAAAGTAAAAAAATATGATCTTGAAGATTTAAAGAGAGATTTTAAAGGGATACAATGGACAGTTACTAGCTTTGACTTTCACTGAGAGCCCGTTTCCTGTCCTTGAAACTCTCCTGCTAGTCATTACTATTTTCACTTGAATTTCCCCACATATTTAATTCGTTTATAAAGTTCCTTTTCCTGTTGTTATAGAGCTCTGATCTGTTAGGGTTTTTTTTTTTTTTATCATAAGCATAACATCAGTGATAGCAGCTGTAACTACTACACTACCAACATCAGCATTCTGCTTCCAACAGCGTCTATGAGGTATTCAGAAGATGATTAAACAGATCCACAATTCACCTATGAAACCATGCAATAATAAGCAGTAAAAGACAGGTGAACTCTTTTTCTGAATCCCTCAGCATCCAGCTTATGCTCTGGAGCATGAGATCTGCCTACCTTTAACTTCACAGGCACATTTACAGATTTATACATAAAGCAAAATCTTCTTTTATATCCAAGCTACTTAATCAAATTGTTGGCAAGATGATTAACTAAAATTCTGGAACAGAGAGAAGAGGAGAAAAAAACAGCAATAGCAAGACTTTTCTCCCCAAAACAGAAGTAGATGCAGTAGCTCACTCTGTTACATCACAGAGACATATTGAAGGAGGCATACAGAAAAGAACAACATCCAAAGTAACACCACAATCCCATCCCAGGAAGAACTTAGGTTGGTCATAATCAATCAGTGCTTAAAACCAGCTGCCTTTTAAACACATGAAATAGGCTGGACGCAGAACATGTCTGTATTTTAGTGCTGTACTGCTGGTTTACCACTAGGAAGATAAATCGAACCCCAAAATCTCCTACTGGGTTAGTTAGAAGTTCATCAAAGACTTTGAAGCTTGGATCCAGGCTGTAAAAAACTCATTCAGACTCATGTTCATACTCGTGGAAAACCTGAATTCTTTGTGAGCTCAATCACCCCAGCCTTCCTGCTGTCACAGGCATATTCATGTCATACAGGTGAATCCTTTAACAGAGTCGTTTGGCCTTAAAATGGACCACCTCTGAGGGTCTAAGACCCTCTTTGCTTGAATCGAAACTGTCTTTTGTCTATATCAGGAGTACTAATATTTAGGCTACAGTAGGGTTTACTAAGCCAGCCACTAAAAGACCTTTCTGGGGACCAGTATGGAAATCCAGTCCTCTTCTAAACAAACTCTACGACCCCTAAATAAGTCAGTCCGCATCTCTGCTCCATCTCTGCACGTGCCTATATTTGTCTGTTTTCATTTGGAAACACTTCAGGCAGGAATTGCATCTCACTAAATAGTCATGTGAACAGAGTTGTATAGCGTCACTGACATACAAAACTCCTCCTGATCAAGCGTATGTTGCCTAAACTGGTTCAGCCACATCAGGTTATTTCCAACAGGAAAACTGAGGTACAGTAAAACAAGGCATCTTGCTGAATTCCTGTCTCTGCTCACACAGCTCAGTCCGCTAGACCCGTCCTGGTGGTTTAGGATTTAGGCAAGGAAAGGTCTAACATACAGATGCCAGTAACAACTGGATTAGTTGTGGTGCTGACAACAACAATAATATTGCAGGAAGTTTTCCTGCTAAGGCTGCTCAAAGCCAGCCAAAACACAGGCTGCAGTTTCAGCAAGTGCAATGTGAGTCACTTTGGTTTCTGTGCCATGTTACCCTGCCACAATCTCCCCTCTCACTGGGGAGATTGCTGTCCTCCGCGCGTAACGATATATGGTTAAAACTATGCCTTAGTCTAGTCAAATATAAATTCTGAATAACTTTTTTATTTTCATATTCTTTATAAATGGTCAGTTGGGAGGTTGCTTGGTTGGGGAATTCTTCTGTTTGTTCATTTTATGTGCAAGCTGGGTGGTGTAGAGAGGAGGCAAATCAGGACCTCTTATATTCCTCTCTTAGTTAAAGTTGGATCAGAGTTCAGATGAAAAAGTGCCAACATTTTCAAATTTCTCTCAGAGTATTTTAGCTGGAATATCTTGTGGACAGTAGTTGTTCTTGGGAAGTCCACCTACGGCCAAAATTCCATAGAAATGCTTCTTGTAAGAGCTGAACTACAGCCCTGCAGCAGATCTCCTTTCCATACTGGGCCTAAAAAGGGAACTGATGGAAGTGTTTCTCTCTCTATTCCTTCTCCATTTCACTTTGGCAAATTCAACACAGAAGCTGCATATCAGAATAGTTTGTTTTGGAAGGGACCTTAAAGACCATCTAGTCCCAACCCCTCTGGCATGGGCAGGGACACATCCCACTAGATCAGGCTGCCCAAGGCCCCATCCAACCTGGCCTTGAACACTTCCAGGGATGGGGCATCCACAAATTCCCTAGGCAACCTCTACCAATGTCTCATCACTCTCGTAGTGAAGAAATTCTTCCTTACGTCTAGTGTAAATCTGCCTCTCTCCAGTTTATACTCATTGCCCCTAACTTCCATCTATTTTTCCTTAGTCTGATGTGTTGAGGGAACACAGAACACAAATAGTCACCCAGAACCTCTTCCCTCCTGCCTCAAGAGCTCATGTGCCTTTGCACATCCTCCTTGCCCTTTTCAAAACTTTCATGCATCTTTTAGTCCTCAACAATGGCTTACATCTATGGCAAAAACCTTCACCTGGGCAGCAACTTTCACACAAGTGGTTTTGTACTCTTGCATACTCTGTAAGCCGTTGTATAATACAGTGAAAAATTCAACTATTGCTAAGAAAACTTTTTTTCAATTATGTTTATTCTCGGCCACCTCAGAACATTTACTTCCAAATATAAACTTAGCTTACAAAAAGTATAAATCATGGGTATGTTTGTAAACCTCAGGGACCATTACTGCAAGTTTCTCAATTCACATAAGCAGTACCAGACCTGATTAAATAGACTGCCTATGAGCCAGTCAGGCTTTCAAGTATGTTAGAGTACTCAGAGAACCTCCCACCAGGTATCTACCACCAATAAACACCACCTCCTCTCAAATGAAGATCAAGTGGATGTTTCTGCACGGAAAACATCATCCACTTAGTACTTCACAAAAATGATAGATAGTGGAGAGTTGGACAAATCTGCCTCCAGCTGCATCTGCTTTATGCAGCAGGGTATGGAACAGTTTTCTTTAATCCATACATTGTGCCAGTGAGTAGATTACCAGACTGGGTTCCGAAGAAGCATTTGTGACCTGTCACCATTTGCGTAAGTTCAGAATACATGTAAAAATAATATTTTTTTCTCTCCATGCCCCACTCCTAGCTCTGTTATGTTTTTGATTACATTGCCTTCATTTCGCGCTGATATAAACATACCTAAACAGAGACAGGTCCACTTCCTTTTCCAAGGTTTTCAGCTGATTGTGTACTTGCTTGTGCAGGTCTCTCAAAATAACAGTCTACAGCTGGGGAAAACAACAAAGCAAATTCAGACATATTAAAATTAGGCTCTCAAAGGATCTCTGGTGAACTTAGCAGAGGTTACTTTCAATATATAGGTTCACCATTTTAATTTGATTTAATTCTCCTCTTCTCTTAGCAAACAAGGTGACAACTGGTTATGCACAAACAGAGGTTTTGATGATGATCTTCCTCAACTTCCACAAGCCTGGACAACACAAGCTTACAGAATGCGTAATGTGGTTTGCTGCAGTCTTTTGCTGAAATAGTTCACATTTCCACTTCTTTATATTTTCCAGATCATGTAGAAACTTGAACCAGCCTTCATAGCAGCATTACCAAATGCAGCCAATAAAGTGTTATCCTTTGACACACACAGACACAGGGGTCAAGAAATCAAATGTCTTGCATAAGATCATAGTCACCATCAGCAAAATGCCCAGTCAGAACTCATGATTTCAGGCTCTTGGCAGCACAGCGATGTCTTTAGCTATAAACCGCAGCCATGGTTTCAGTGTTGCCTCTTTGAAAGATGCTACCAAAATTCACAATCAAAAGGCTCAAAGGTTTAAATTTGGCCTTGTATAATCCTATTTCTTAGGAGTACACCCCAAATAATGCATGATGTGGTAGCAGAAAGAGTCCAAGCAATATTAAATTAAATACAAAGGCAACTTCACAGGGCAGAAAGGTATTATATCTAACACATCTCTGTGGTGATCACACCTGGAATACTTCATTCAGTTCTGGAGAAGTCATTTCCTGGATGACAACAACAAGGAGGAAGATCACAAGTGTCATAAAGGTGTTAGGCAAGCAGAAAGGGACTGACCTACACAGAGAGATTATAAGAGCTAAGGATGAGTTGGCTGACTAAATCCAAAGAAGGGAACAATGATTCATGTCTGCAAGTATTAAAAAAGTCATTAGCAAGAGCAGAGAATCTTGTTAGTGAAACAAGTGTTTATAGCTACAAGGAATAGTAGTAAATTAAAAATTATGAAAACTTTATTAAAAAAAAGTAATTTTAGCACCAAAATCACTAGAGTACGGGGTAGACCTGATAATATGCTTAACCAACACTACTGAGCCTCAACTTTTTGTCCTTTTGAAGTACAAACTTTATCAACCAGATCCAGAAAACACTCTATTCTGAAATTTTATGTTGAAAATAAGTTTTGAAATTTCCTAAATGGAATATTCTATCCCTGGCTGCGAAAATTTCAGGCATCCTTAACCTTGAATCAACACTGACAATGTCAGGCCCATTGCTTTTGCACTAGTCCAGGTATAAGCTACACACCTCCAACGATGAACTCACTGAAATGAGTACAACAATGTCCCAAATGGGGCATTTGCCAGCTGCCCCTGACACTCATCTAACCATCCAGAAGAACAATCATGAAAACTAATGCCCGATCCTGTTTTATTTGGCTTTGGGATAATTTGCAATGATGTATGAACTAAATAACTCAATATTTATAATTTTCTGCTTCTACTCTTTGTTTTCTCCAAGAAACAGGACAGACACCTAAGAGGACCTTGTTGACAGTCCATCAGGACACAGAAGGCTCCATCTGCCAAATTCAAGCAAACCTTCTTGCAACAGTTGAGAGAGTGACTGATCCATTTATTCACCCTGCCCCTCTGCTGAGGCCTAACATGCCGTAGATGAGCCTGCCAAAAGGAACAAGCATACTTGTGCCTTCACTGCACTCATGTTTTTCACCTGAATAACAGCATAATATCTAACTAATGGGCTTTTACTGGGACCTGATTTACAGACTGAGCAATATCTGTGGATGAAAAGCAGAAGAGAACCACAAACTTGTGCTATAACAATGCAAACTTTGGGTTCCTTCATCTTGGAAAAAGCTCTTTTTTTGGCTACCAAAATTTAATGACAATTTTTAAAGTGTTCCATTTGTCTTATTTTATTAAACCTGCTAGTTTTTAAGAAAAGCAGTGACTGTCTACTCCATAAAATATGCGCACAAACAATAAGTACATCAAAAGCCTATTGCTGGTTGGCCAATTTCCATATAACCTAATATGGTTAAGAAAATGTTTGACTGGAGCCCAGAGCAGAGTGCCAAACTTAACAACTCTGCAGTACGTAGAGTGCCACAGAGCCCTCTGCGTAGGCTCACTGTAATTTCAGCCAGTGTAGTTACTAACTGTTCACATGAACTAGACCATAATTGTACTTCTACACAGTTACAAAACCCAGATACCTTTGTTCTCTCCTCTGCCAATGAAGATTAACACTGCTGCCGTACAAGGCTTTCAGAGATACAGGCTCCTTGGAGTGTTTCCCTTCTTGGGCTAGATTTATTAAGGAAATCCTGGGTATCCCGAGGATATGAAAGAACACGTACTGTATGAGGCACTCTGCATTTATGTAAACACCCCAGAAAGAAGAGGCTTTAAAGGTCTCCAACAAAAGAACACACTTTCTGTATCTGCTCCTAATGTACATATGAGAGGTTTTACAATATCAAATATTGTAGGTATTTTGCTTATTATCTGCCTTGCTACTATTGCTGCTTATGAAACTTGGCCAAGCACAGATTGCTTACCTACCTCTATCTTTGTGCCCACTGCAAAATAAGCTTTACCCACTTGTATTATGTATTTGCATTTCCATCTTCCAAACGTCACTGAGCTGTGAGTGGCTTAGGATTTTTAAAATAGTTAAGTCAAAAAAGGGTGACAAAAAAAATGAGTTACGTTATCATGGCCAGCCAAAGTCACACTTTGGTCCTCTCACTTACTCTTTAATCTAATACTACTGAAAAAAAACTGTTGCAAAGTCTGATAACAGGGATTTGGAGACAGAGGAAAAGTGCATTATTGAGCTTGTATCAGTGAAACAAGCCACTTTAGGCATTAAAAGAACAATGCTACCTTGATTATGCAAAAGGGTTAGCTGGCCTCTCCCAGATGATTTCCTATGAGATCATATGCAGACTTGGAAACAGAAGGGACTGGTTTCAGGAAGTTTGGAAGCCTTTTATGGATTATATTAACAAGGCACAGGCTGTTCCCTAAAACTGATTGTACATCAAATTCCATTACTGCCACATTCTATTCATTGGAATGAGTTTAGCATATATGATAGTACCAACAACAACCAAAAAAAAAGCAGCAATTCTCTCACTTAATCCCCGTGGCTTTTTTTTTTTTTTTTTAAACAGTACTGAGTATTAATTGTAGCTTTGTGGGTGAGAACACTACAGAGAAGTTTACAATAGGATATCTGTTAAGTTCCCTAAACCTTAAAACATTCTACAGAGTTTAGCCACAACTTCATAAAAAGTTAAATACCTATCTTGGGTTAGAAAATAAAATCAAGGTTTTGGAATGATAGCTAATAATTAATAGAGGTCAATTTTTATTTTTTCTCTCCAGTAAGTGCTAACAAAAAATATACATCCATAAAAATAAATCAGTACTTGAAAAAACATAGGTTTTGCTTTGCTATTTGAAGTCTTAGCTAATGCATTTACTACCAAACACATTTTTCAGTCAGTTTAGTTACCATACATTCAATTCCTAATGTAGAAAATTAGAAAGCAAATCAGCAATTGCACCCCTCTATTAAGAATTAACGCTATGTGCTTTCTTATTTTTTAGATTTTACATCTAGGCATTATCCTGGCTACGCATACAAACACACATGCACCAAGACTGCCCTGTGGTTCCAAGCAGAGCCATAGGTCTATAAACACACTTTGAATGCTGTAACTCTGTTTGGAATTGTCAAGGTATTATCAAGCCTCTGCCCTTCAGCCTCCTTAACAAAGCTTATGCATCATTTGTTTTTCATGTTAACTCTTTGGCGATGCATAAGTTGCGTGCTGAGCTTTATAAGACCTGCACTGTAAGAGACTGAATTTCACTATGGGAGGCAAACTAATCTGTTAATTGAATTAGCTAACATTTATTAGCAATGATATCACTAGATTTTGGGTTCAGCAGAAAGTAACACAACGTTTTCAAACAGCATGACATCTTCTCTTCTGTTTAAAGACTGGGGAAGAGAGGCATGGGTAAATGCAGTTACCTGCCCAAGCTCAGCTGGTCACTCCACAGCAGCACCTCCTGCATTCCAGTTAAGTACTTTCTTCCACTGGATTGCACTTTCTCCTACTGTCTGCATGGTTCTAATGCTAATATAATCTGCATCATTCTGCTGTGACTGGAGAACCAAAAAATTTAGAAAGAAGATCGTC
Source organism: Cuculus canorus (assembly GCF_017976375.1). Classification (NCBI taxonomy): domain Eukaryota; kingdom Metazoa; phylum Chordata; class Aves; order Cuculiformes; family Cuculidae; genus Cuculus; species Cuculus canorus. The sequence continues at coordinate 141,235,064 of NC_071401.1, forward strand.
CTAGAGTCATTCTCATCTGTTATTAGAAATAAAACACATTTTTACTCTTGTTGGGATTCAATAAGAGTAAAAGGCACCTGAGCAAAGGAATGAAGGACTCATAAGATTTATTGTAGTTATCTGTCTAATGATAGCACTGTGTTCTGTGCTAAAAAGGATGCAACAATTAAAGACAACTGTTGCCTTTCCTCAGTCTGGGGAATAACAACTCCTGATACCATCTCCCAGGAATCCATGCTTAGAGCCTTGCCCATCACTATTTATAACTCAGTAAATATTAGAGGTTTCACATCTTTTGCCCTGAAAAACAAGACTTTTGGCCTTAAGATTTCATTGGAAAATGGTTCAGAGAAGGCTGTTACTCTGCAACAGTGTTTCCTTCCATCGAAATTTCCTCTTAAAATATAATGCCCTAAGGAGGAATCACAGACCTCAAATGTACCACAAATATGGACGAGTATGCCTACAGGCATTTGGAGACTAGGAATTTGCCCAAAATATTATCCTTAAAGAATTAACCAACTCTGTTAGTCAGCATAGTTAACAGTCCCAAAAAGTAATTCCACCCTGACATGCCTTTGTCAGAACAGCTCAGCAGTTGCATACTGCATTGTTTTCCACTGTTTAAGGATTAATTTCCCAAGCACTGAAACTGGAGCCTTTGAACATCTATGTGCAAATTAAAAAAAAAAAAAAAAAAAGTTTTGGGAGCCAATACTGTCCAACAAACTGCCACTTTCAGGTTTCTATTACTCCTGGCTTCATCCCAGCTGACCCTGCTTTGCCTTTCCTTCATCTCCTGACACAAGCTGTGATAGTCAGAGCCCAGACAAGCAGGTAAGGTATGGCCAACCACACAAACTCAGTATGGTCTCGGGTCTCTGCCTTGGCTGGGACTGTTGGATGCAACTGTTGAACACCAGTCATCACAAAAGGCTGACTAGAAAAACAGTGTGAGACAGATAACGTAATTCAAAGGCAGGCCTTTGTCTGCTTTCCATTAGGGTTTATGCAGACACACATCCATCAGTTCTGCCATGTATACAACCATGACTTCCTGGGACACTTAAAAAACATTACCCTCATGGGAAAATTGAGGATCAGATCTATGACATCTCTCATCTAAGACACAGCCTTTGACAGTCGCCAGTTATTTCAGAGAGGTGTTCAACAAACAGGCTAACCATTCAAAGCAGGTCTCTTCCTCACCTCTTAGTGACATTGATTTCTTCACTTAAGTTTCAAATCCCTTTAAATTGTTTTCCTTAATTTTCACTACTACAATGCTGTATTGTAGTATTATTTTTTTATAAATGCCTCATCCTTTTGGATCAGTAAATTTTCTACACATGACTTCATAACCCCCACCTGTGTAGTTAGAATGATGCAGTTCCCTCACTTGGAACAGTTTGTGCTAAATATCAATTATAAAACAACTGTAGTCTGGGAACATTTATTATTATTATCAGTGCTTAGCAAGACTATTAAGTGCTGAATCAACAATCTATTGAAAGGCAAGTTTCCTCCCACCTGGCAAACATAATTGTTTCACATGTCCCTATCAAACTAGAACCAGAACACCTAGGGAATAGAAAGTCATAGACTTTGCTAACATATTCAGCAATGTTATTATCTTAATGACATATAATAGCCCTCATAATGATAAGCTTTCACTAGGAGAAAGACTAGTGTGGCTGTTGAGATGATGAAATTACCTCATTCCATAACCTGTGTATAAAGTGAGGTGCATGTTTGCAAAGATGACCACATGTAGGTTTAACAATAAAGGCAAATGAGGATTAGGTCTTGTCAAGGGCAGAAACACTCCCTTCCCATTCAAGTAATGCCCAGGGATGATGGGAGCTGTGATGTGGAAGAAATTCTCCAGTGTTTCAGAAAGACAGATTATTATGCACATATTTACTCACAATCCTTAGCACACAAAAAGCTAACGAGGAAACATTGAGGCAGAAGACTACTAAATACCCAGGCTATTTCTGACAGTCATTTCAACAAAAGACTACTGCGAACTATATTTCTGATGTGTTAAATTAAGATGAATTGCCCTGAATTAAGCACAAAATGGCCTCCTTCCATAACAGACCTTGAGTTTCAAAGGAAACTAGGTTAACACTAAAGTGTTGCTCAGATAAATTTTCTCAACTGAACAGAAAATATCTCCAGGGGAAAAAAAATTATTCATTCATACCATATCTCACCAGTTACAACGACCTTGAGCCTAGATGATGCTGCCACTTCAGCTCCCAAGGGATTCCTTGAGTAATCAGAGCATTACCACAGGCACTGGAAATGGGTGAAAATTAAGAGGTCAAAGACAGAAGAACTTTATAGTATGGATGAACAAGAAAGAAGATGACTAGATCTCAATCCTCACTGCAGTTGCTAGGTACAGTTGCACCACTGAAGAAACTGACTTGCAGCTCATTTCTTTTTCCAGTGACTCCTCCTTGAGGAAGAAGAAATGCCCAAGCGAGAAAGAGCAGTTCTGACAGACTCTGCACTATGCATCTGAAGTCCCATTAAGGGAAGAGTCGCTTCCATTTACACTCACCTGTTCCTCCTGCTATGACTGTAACCCAATCACAGTATAATGCAATCCCGAGAAGAGCTTGGGAAGCAACAGCCAAAGAGATGAGAATTTTAATAGCCAAACTGCAACGATTAATATGGAGCCAAACTTGATTATGCCCCCATGATTCACTTCATGAAAAATATCTGAGGGAATTCCCTGTTTGTTTTGGCTGTAGACCAGCACGGTTCCTTGATTGCTGGCTGCCTCCAGTCAAAGATGCAAAAACGTTTGGCTATTTCTGCACAGCTGCTGGGCCGCTGGAGTGCATTTACACAGTTTTCAGTGACAGGTTGTTTGTTTGCTTTTACATGTCCATAGCCACTTTGTGACTGTTAAAGTGTTAGAACCAGCCACCTCCAAGTAATAGCCAAGGATAAATAATAACAGCTTGGGCAGCACGTGGTGAGACTGGAAATTGCCTCCGAGTCATGCCTCAGCAGGAGAACTGGAACGATTTCCTTGGGGAATAGAGTTGGGTATCTCACTTGGAATGATGTAATCCAACTGGTAAACTGCTCTAGGGGCTCCCATCCCCTTTCAGGAAGGAAAAAGACAAAACTTCCAAACGTCTGCATACTCAAAACACAAACACTTGGTATCACAAAGTCCAGAGAATTTTTATTTATCTGTTAAATGAAGTGTAAAAAGATATCTCAAAAATGAGCTTGGATTCACAATCAGCCTCTAATTAAACAAATACACGATTTACGTTCCCTGTTCTCCACCTAATCAGCACAATCAGCAGACGTCTTTAGAGTATTCATTAGGCTAAATGGCTTGAGCAGGAGATTTGACAAAGCTCTGGAAAAATATATTGTGTTTTTGCAAGTGATGCGTTGTATCATTTCTTTTAGATGTCTAAGTAGTAGCTTTGATGGGGTAGGTGTGCTTATCTTAGGACACTTTGAGGAGCTTGTTTTAATTTTATACTGCCTTCCAAGTGAGGTCTTATGAAGGCAGCATGTGGTGGGAGGATGGGAGACTCAAAGTCTCCACAACACATACAGTGCTATGCTCCACGGTGGCTAAACACAACATGTGCCCTGTTGTTTTACTAAAACAAGTAACACCTTTGTTGACCCAAGAACTACCAAAATGGAAAATCACAACTGTATCCAGCTGATGTGGCAATTCCTACAGGAAATTAATCTGGATGTTCCTAAGACTGCATTGCACTAAGTGCTGGAGAGATCTACTTTTTCTGAGGTTTGCCAAAGCCAGGAAATTTGGTAAAAGGAATAGAGATTCCCTCTGACTATTGCAGAGCTCCAAGTCACTGGACTCTCTCAGCCTCAATAAAACTCCCATCAAAGCCAGTAGCAGCTGAAAGTTGTAATCCAGAGAAAAAACTAGATCTGTCCTTGCATCAATAAAGTCAAAACTGCTCCAGTCAATAAAGTCCAATGAGGAACATGCTATTCAGTAATCACGTAGCAACATGGAGGTGATCCAGTTTTTTCAAGTAGGAATTCAGCTTTCACACTGCTTACCCCATATAACTTACAGTAGCCACGAAAAAAAAGAAACACGCTGGCATTGACATATGATGAGGAAAATAAAAATTCAGAAGTGCAATACTGTAGGTATTACTGTAGGTAAACACCAGTCAATTCTGTAACTTCCTGACTGCTGATATATTTCAGAGAGAAAGTTCCAAAGGTGGAAATTAATGAGAGTCTTAATGAGAACATGTAATTTCCATTCAAGGCTTTCACTTAGCCATGCTTCCTGTGATATCTTAGCATGGAGTCGTTCTTAAATGCCCAGATTCCAAGGTACTGGTGAAGCATGGTCCTTATCAGCCAAACAACATTACTAACCTGCTTGAATGTAGGCACACATTTGTTGAGGCAGCGTCAGAATATAAGTGCACACACATATAGCTGAGCAAGGACATATTTTTTTTCATAGGCTGGTTTTATTCTGTGCTCCAAAGCACAGTATCAATAAATAAATAAATCCATTTGCCACATTTTCAAGAATTGCTCAGTGAAACAAAACAAATGAATATTTTATACCATTTATTTCCTAATTGCAATGATATTTTCAATGTATAAAGTCTGTGTTTGAGCCCCCAAAGCTGTCAAAACATGAATTCTTTCCTAAAAAGAAACAATAACGCAACATCAATGAAATGAAAGACTACAAATGAGTGAACACTAGTGACTAGGCAGGATTTGAACCAGAGTCATTTCAGCTTAGATCACAGTGCATTATTCTAATATTTTTTAAAAATTCCTTCCCTCCAATTTAACTAAACCACCTCAATAACAAGTTGGATTCTATGGATTACATTCACATACTGGAACATGTTTTACATAAACAAAGTATAACACCATGACTCTTTGTACGTCAAGCAGATAGTATAAAGTTGGTTGATTTGTTTCTCCCCTTCCTCAAAGTATAAATTAATGGCATGCTACAAAAAAAAACCTGTAAGTTTTCTGAGCTGGTCCTTAAAACCTGGAGTGCATATAAGTTGTCCGGATCAATGTAGAACACAACTTTTTAATGGTTTAGGCCATTTTGGTGATAGGAATGAACACAAGATTTCATTCCCTGTTACACTGCTGCTTATTTGGTATCAGGTCAACGAAGCACATGAACTGCAGAATCAGACCTGAGCTCTGAGGAACTTGAGCTGCAGGGCTTTGCACACATTCTGTTTCAGAAAGATGGGACCTATGGACTGGTCCTTTCCTGCATCAGTAGTACTGTCAGGATGTTACATGCTGATGGGAAATTAGGTTAAGGCACCATAGTCTCTCATAGCAGGGCAATCCTTGTGGGCCTGTTCTATGGTATGAAACAAGGGAACACTTAATAGATCAAAGAAAACTGATGTCATTGAGGTCTACCCACTTCCATTCCCCTGAAAGGAGCTTGATCCTCTATTCTATAGCCTAGATGAAGCTTAATTTGGCTGAAATCCTGAGGACAACCCTCCACGTCATGGCACAAGTAGTTAAATACCTATAGAAATCAAACATGGATTTCTGAATATCTTTGGAGTTCTGGCTCAAGACTGTTAAAGCAGGAGGCGTGAACAACAGCCAAGAACCTCACTGAAGCCATGTCAAGTGTGGCGTTGATATGGAGGAAAGCATTGTATGTGTTGAATTACCCCGCTTTCCAGCAATTCTGGCTGGAGTTCCCAGGGATTGCTTGGCCTGGTGTTATTCAGCTCCTGAGATCAAAAGCCATCCCAACCTAAGTGGATCTGGGCTGCAGACAGCTTAAAAGAGACAAATGGCAAAAATATCTTTCAGTGCAACCAGCAACACCATCTCCCACTTATGATCATCTGAATAGAAAACATGAAAGCCACCATCAGCCACAGGGAGCTGCTCCTTTTGATGTCCTAACAACAAACAACCCACAGTGCCCAATAATACATATGCATAATCACATCTGAAATATTTAATAGGGTAGTCATCTTCAGATACATATTCCCAAATCTTACAGCTGGCCAAGGTGAAGACAGAAATGTGACAGAAAGCTGTAATAAGTTGCAGCTTCCCAGGTGCCTTCAAATATCTCCTTTAAAATGTTATTGTTTACAAGCTTTACATACATATATATATATATATGAATGACCAGTTAAATGGCAAAACAATAATTTTGTCTGTCACAGCAAGGTAACTTCTTTTACACTTTTATCTTACCTATTAAAATAAGTGCTTTAGTTTATCCTCTAACAGCATTTAAGATACCAAAAGCCACATTGCCTATTACTTGAAACAGAGTAGCACTTATTTTTTCAAAGTTTTTCACTGCTGATATGAAAAAGCACAGTTAGCCATAACCTTGCTTGAAGTACAGCTTTTAGTCCCTTTTGTAACTCATACATGAAGCTGAATTTCTGACCGTTTGTCTTAGCAATAGTTCAGTGACAAGTCAACAAGTAATGTTTGATTACATAACAGGAAAAAAAGAAATGCAGGTTACCAGTAGTTTGCTTGCCAGCCTACAAAAACACAGGGTATGTGTGAATACTGCAAATGTAGTCAGAATCCCGTTTTAAAATTTCTGATCAGACATTTTTGGTTAAAACTCCCACCATCTACCCACCTATCCTACTGTCTGTATCAATTCTGGTATCAATCATCAAAGGAAACATTTTCATTTTAGAAAAGAATGGCTTTTTTGAGAATCCTTTAAGTCTTGAACATATTTACTCCAAATAAGGTCACGTCCTATTTTACATATTTTTCCCAACGTCTTTTTCTTTATCAGAGACTGAAAGATAGAAATTCTGTACATTTTTGTGGGATAAATGTATTGGGCAGCCAGCCAGTTCCTAAGCCAATACCAGCAGTGAATTCACAGCTCAAAGAAATGAAAACTCTGAAGAGACATGGGTTTGTGGGAGGAACGTTTTGTTTGGGTTTGTTGTTTAAATCTGCAAAGCTGTTCTTGACAAGCTTGTCATCAGGCTCACAAAAGAGTGGAATTTAAAGCATCATCTGCTCTAAAGGATCTCTAGCACCCAGTCACACCATGCTAAGCACCTCACCCATCCCCAGCTTCTGTCCCTGGGGTTATTCCTACTTTGATACATACTGACAAATCTAATGAGTGCTCCCTGCACATTTAAACAGACCATCAGTAGTCCATATTATAAAATATAATTTTTACTTCATCTCAATTTCTTAATATAATTCGCTTTTGTTTTCATTTGTGTTGATGTAAGGAATAAAACGCAAACCAAGCAACATTTTGCCTAGTCTGAGACTTTGTGACACTGCTGAAATTTAGCCTTTGCTCATAAAAACGTAGAGGCTTTGACGCAAAGATCATCCTACAAGCCTCAGTAGGACAATTATAGTTCTACAAGTTGGGAATGCACTGAGCATCAAACACTTAATTTTAACAAATGCTGTGTCGACAGCAGGCACTCAGCATAGCTTTGGGACAGGCTAAGAATTGGATGGGACTGAAGGTTGTGTCAGCAACACGAAAGCATAACGTTGTCACAAAGTTGTCAAAGCTATCCATCTAGAGATAAAAGCAACATCCCGAGATGAGGCAGTGAATTGATGGCAAAGCCTTATAACTTCTTGCTCCAGAGTGAGAAAGACAGCTAGACAAGAAGATACAGCAGTGAGCGCACTGAAGACAGAGTATTAATGGATGTTCACATTCTGGCTAAGACCTCTCTGGCCCTCAGCTCATTCCCACACACTGCACTAAGTGAGCCACCAGGGAGCAATTTTTCCTGAGTTCCTGACTGATTCTAGCAGCCAAGCACATGTATGACCATGCAGGACATACTCCCTTGCCCAATGGTCCATCCTTTGCCACATCCTTGCACAGTGCAAACAAGGCCCATGGGACAGTCTCTCCCCACAGTCAGCAAAACTGTGACACGCGTCTGAGCATGCGGCATTCTGTCCTGTATCCTGCATCTCACTTTTAAACCTCTAGCCAGCACCAGTACAATGCTAAACACTAACTTCAGCAGGACAGCGTCTGCAGCACTTCCAGAAAACACATGCCTTTCTATAGACTAAAAATGAGAAGCAGGCAATTCTTTCCTTGTTTGGCTGCTGCTGATCTGCTGTTTTTAAAGCACACCCTTTAATTTTCGTTCGTGTTTCTGATAGAAGCATGATTCTGTGCCAGCTACACATTTCACAGAGGATCCCGAACATCCCTGAATCATTTCCCATGTAGTTAAAAGTACATTTTTAGAGTTTAAAGCTTTTTTTTCTTTCTACTAGTGGCTACAGTGTAAGTCATACCTTCCATTTATGAACTTCTCAAAGGCACAAACATTACTCTGTTCATTTCAGACTGGTATGGTTCACATAACTCGCTAATGAAATGTTGGGAGATCTCAGAATATAAAGGTGAGAAAGTCTCTCTTACAAAATCTCACCATTCCAGGAAAATATCCAAAGGCAGGTGCCTACAGCAACCAGAATAAACTCAAACACTCTTCATGCAAAAGAGGGCAGTATACAACTTACGCTTTGTATTTAAATGAAACAGCAAATAGTGTCTTGGGAACAGAGGAAGTAAGAAAAGAGAATCAACATTTATTGGCAAACAGACCTACTGAAGCAAGTTTATTCTGAGACATTTTAGTTGAAACATACTTGGGAAAACAAACTGAACTAAACATTTGAAAAAGATGCAGCTTTGGTTGGTACTACATGTTTTATTTGGTGGGAGTCAATTTTATTCCATAGATTTTAAGACATGTTTAAGATTCCATAGGTTTAGTATTACATCACTAATGGTTCATAATGAAATTCCAGGCGGTAGCAAAAAAAAAAGAAAAAAAAAAAAGAGATTTAATGATAGTACCACACAAGATATAGATACGGGGCCCTTTGTGCAGATTTACTGATAGGAGTGTTGAATGTAGGTTAAAATAACACAGTTGTCTGGCTCACTTGTGCATGCTAAAATGTCACACAGCAGAGCGCAAGTTATGCTATTACTTGAACCTCTTAAAAAGTTAATTTGATTCTGTCCATTGCTGGAGTTTTCAAAAGATTCATCATTTGCTACAGCTCTATGATGCCATGGACTACTGCAAAAAGTATTTTTCTTGCTTTTATATCCCATCTATCTCCCTGATGAATAATATTTCATTGGTTTTAGTAGCATGCCTGATACTAGTTAAACTGAGATAAGCACCCTTCAAAGCACAGAATGACACAGTGGACAAAGCACTTGGCTGGCGTAAACTCCAATCTAGTGCTGCTGCAGGAGTAATTTTTTATTTTGTGCTTCAGTTTCCCAGATTGACAAAACAGAAAACAGTGCCAAGCTCCTTTGTAAAGAACTTTGAGATCACAACAGAAAAAGCAATGACTGACAGTCTGATCTTGATGCCATTTTAAACTATAGAAGGAAGGCATCTTTTAAAGATTTCTTTAAAAATAAATAGTAGGAAAGCTATTTAACATCTTACAGCTACATTGGCTTGCAAGTTAAAGAGAATAACCATCTGTTCTCTGCAGGTAGATAACCTGCTTCTGGGAAAGATGATCTACTGAAGTTTGAAGTGAGATTAACTGGAATCAGTATATAGGAAATTTTTTTTAACTGAAAGGCATTCATTGTAGCAATACTTGCTTTGGGTCTGAAAGAGATACAATATCTCAAATAAATTTTTACGTTGTCTGTTCCCCAACAAATAATTCTGATTGAAGTTGTTCAATTTACTGGTTTTATGCCAAGGGCAGGTAAAGTAAGCAAAACATTGCAGAAGTACTGAGGAAGAAATGTGTCCATGGAAAAATGTATTCGAAGAACAACCTTTGCTTTAAAATGTAGAAAGGGATTATGTTGTCAGATCTGTGACAAATCACAAATAATTTCAGGCTGAGAACCAGCACAAAAAAAAAAAAAAAAAAAAAAAAAAAAAAAGAAGCAAATGAGCTGTTTAAAGTCTCCTCCTTTGAATACAATGATGTTACTCATGGGTCACCCAGTGATCCCTGTACAGCAGCCTTTTTCCATTAGGTTCCTGACAATGCTAAGAAGATTTACCCCAGATAAGGTGATTCCACTCAGCGGAAATACTCCTCCTCACTGCGTAGTAGGGGATGCACACAGCCCAGCTTGTTACAGTGGGTTGGATCCCACAGAATTCAGTTCCTGTCTTGTGTAGATGTTTGATAAGCATGGTACGCAGCTCTTCATTATTTGGCTTCTACATAAATGGAAAGAGCAAATAACTCAAGCACGGAAACAAATTTCAGAAAAATTGCGTATGGATGTGCATGAGGACAACAGAAAGCAGAACAAAGTAGACCACATCTTCAGCTCTTTAAATGACATGCTACTTAATTCTGGTTAAAAAGTGATATGTAAGAAAGGAGACGTGAATCCTCTGTTAAACATATAATTAGTGCCTTGTTGTTTTGTGCAGCTGAACAAAACCTATCACATTTAGCTGAATTTTTTAAAAGCTTTTAGTGACTTTGGCTGCCTATATTATGCTGCTGTAACAGCATTTGATTTCCAAGGTAATGACAGTCAGGTCTAAAATATCCTAATCAGACATCCAAGAATCAAGGCATTTCAAAAATAACCTGGAAAAAAAATCTGCCGTTTGTTTTGGCCTCTTCTCTTTTGACAGAAAGAGTGACCACTTGCCAAATTAAGTAAGGAGAAATATGAAAGACCAAACAGACCTTTGACCTATCACAAGAGCCAGACTATTGTTTTCCATCCCGTGACTGTCTGTGACAGCATAAAACATGAATTTAACAGGACTGTTTGGGAGCTTTAAATTATGAATGCATAGTCATTCTGGTGGGGTCAAGATTTTTATGGGGGTTTTGTTCAACTGGCCCGTTCTACTCTAGAAGGTCACTAACTTTTGATTAAACCTTAGAAATTTCTGTGCACAGGTCAAAAATATGCCAATAACAACAAGTCAAAATAAGTAGGTCTGAAATGTTGATATATTAGAATTAATGTCTACTGCACTGATTGATACTGCATTCAACTGGAATCAATCTGAAACATCAGGCATACCAGGATCTGAAATGGAAACAATCTGCATTTATGCACTAAGCATTCATGTAAAGTTTACAGACATCTGGTAGCCTAGGCTATAAAATATCCAGAAAACTGGTGTATTAAGGCCAGAGATCATTGCTGAAGACAATCAATAGCCAAAAATCAGTAAGACTGCCAAATCTCAGAATGGGCTACAACTGGAGAGGAGAGAATCTTTGTCATCAATTTCAAAAGTGCCAAAAATTCAGCATCTGTGTCTTACATGCTGGCTTTCACTTCTCTTAGAAATCACTGCAATAGTTACACTTCTTAGTTTTAAAGGAACCATGAACACTCATTCTGATGGCATTTTTGAAGGGGGGTGTTACGTTTATAAGAAGTTTGGCCTCCAATAAAATCTGTTTTTAAATGTAAATTCTGTGGTGTTTTGTGGGCGAAGTATTTCTCAATCTGATCCATAAGTCACTGAAGACCTTCAATCAGGCCCTTCATCCTGAGACTACCGAGAATAAATGTCACCAAATTACACCATTACGTCTTTGTTTCTGTAAAACAGGCAGAACCATTCATGCCATGGAATGGAGCTAAGGGACTTCCCTGCTCCATGAAGCCTTGAACCCCAGCTCTAATAATTCAAATACAACTCCTTGGAGGGATTCTTTAAATCAAAATTTATGAAAATAAATGTAAAATAAATGCTTACACATCATAAAAGTGAGGGTTTGTTCCATTCTTGAACACGAAATTAAAAAAATTATGCCGTTAACAATAAAATGGAACTTTCAAACACTTAAACAATATAAGGTTATGCACCATGGAGTAGTTTCTGGACAACTTTACTCACAAAAAATGGAAAGTGCATCAGAAATGCATAAAGTCAGCATTTCTGATATTTGTCAATTTCTCTTGACAAATACTCTTTCGGTATGCAGTAAATGCATATATTAGAGGATTTTTCATGCTGACATAAAAGAAAAAAGCAGAAGATTGTCATGTAACTAGCTTACTAGTCCTAAATCAGGTTTCTAGTTTTCCCTTTCCCATTTCATGTGTAAATTAAGACAAAATCCTCAGTCTTACAATGCCTCAGTCTCCTCTGTATAATCCAAAGGATACTTTCGATGATGTTTGGCATGAAATTCACTTTTGGAAAGATCTTTGAGACCTTTCAGATGAAAAGTGCTTTTACATGTAATGTATTATTAATGGCATTCCACCAAATGTAAAAAACCTCAATATTTGAATGCCAGAAAATTACTGCTTCTTATATTAAACAGTTTTTTTTGCACATATCCACTCTCTCCCCCCTCCCCTTTTTTTTTTTTTTAACCTTAAGCAAACTAACCATCTGCTTGAAAAGGTCTGGTCAGCTTTAACTTCTGATCTCCAAATTTCTGAGGACATTTACCAGTCATTTCGAAAAAACTCTTCAACATGCTGCACATCTACCATAGCACCTGCTTTCCTCAAAATTAATTGTATCAAAGTTAAACTGCCTTACCTTAAAAAAAGCAGAAATTCTATTAATATATAAATACTAACAGTTGATTCAAAGAGGAGGAAAAAACAATTTCAAAAGATAATTACCTCTCAGTTTACTATACACTGATAATCTGCTCTAGAGAAACCTGCTTTCTCTACTTGGAAAATGAGCTATTCCTCAGTTTTCATACTCAAGGCACCACAAGTTTTTCTTACTTCTCTACTTTTAAGAAAGCACAGACTGACTGCTGATTTTCACACTGGTTTTCCACAGGAGGGAAGTACAATCTCAGATCATTATCTCCTCTGAATTTTAGAAAAGGCATCTTTTCAAAACTAAGTTGTTGCTCAACTCATTTAGGTTTGTACAGTAAGAAATTCCCAACAGGAAAGAGAACAAAGTCCAGGGATGTGGGAGGATTATAATTGTGGGTACACAACTCTGTATCATAATAACTACTAGAGAATGGAACCTCCCTCATGACAGGAGGTACAGGATTGCCCTGTGGCTGAATGAGGATGCGTCACTGTTGACCCACTCTATGTGTATGCAAAACAGAGCCTGACTAGGCATGACAAAAATAACATGAGTAACTCACAGCAGCAGTAATCAATATAGAACAGCAAAGTGCTCAGCCAGAGACAGTGCAGCAATTCTTATCCCTCTAATCTTGCAGCCACCAGAGATGAAGCATGCCACAAAGTTGACTAGTCCAGTTAACATTCATCTGTTTCCTGACACTGGTGTGGAAGAACTCAAGGAAAAGTGGACTTTAGAAGACCTCTATGCTTGGTGCCTGCTGTTGGCAGTCGTCTTCCTCTAGGGCCATCTTTTCTGCTTAACTCTCCTCAATGATGTACATAGGTACCCCCATCAGGTCCCAAGATACCTAAATGTCAAGAAAGGGCAATCCAATTCTTGTGTTCAATCACACCCAAAATGTCACTATCAGTACAGCCATCAGCCATAGATTTCAAAAACTTGAATCCTAGTAATTTGCCAGAGGATACACAGGAAAACCTGAAACGAAAGGTAGGTCTGACAAATTGTAGGTAGTACTTTACTCATTAGATAACACTTTCTCTGAAATCTCTTTGTTGTTGCATCTGGAAGGAAGCAAAACATTTATGCAGCTCTAGCTTTCGTAGTGAAATTCTGCTTCTGCTGCTTTAGAGATGTTAATGCCACATATAAATCTTTTTACTAATGTTTTACTAATGGTATCGTATATCTTCCCAGGCATTTCTAAATAACCCCTTGTTGAGCTATCTACACACTTCATCACACAGGGTTACTCTGTGTCAGGTAGTAATATTAAGACACTGTGCCTTGTCTTTCATAAGAAAGTACATGTTCTTATCTAAATTGCTAAGACTAATAACTTGAAATATTGTCCCTGCAAACGTACTTGAATGTTGTATATTCAGATAACTAAAGGTCTTTTTTTTTTTCCTCCCCTCACAGCTAGTGAACATAAATTAAGTCTCCACAGGAATTAATCCAAGAGTAAGCTGCATTCCCAATTTTGAGGCAGGGAAGGCAGCTGTACTGTAACAAGGAATCTGGCATCTCATCTGACTGGGACCACATGCCATACTGGGCAGGACTCACCAGTGTGACAGTCTTTTCTCCCCTGCAAACCCATGTCTGTAGAAACATGCACTAGGAAACAACACTTCTTTTCCCCTAGAAGTTTCTTCATTGCAAGTAAACAGTATTACACACAGTCCCCATTGCTTAATCCATTCAGTTGAGTATGTTCTTTAAAATCTGGATACATGACAGTTAAGATTGTTTTCAGCTGATAACTGGCCTAAGGATGCCCCTTTGCTTATTACTTCTTTGATCCAGATAAGCATTTGGCTGTTTAATCAGTCAAAAATGAAAGAGGAAAAAGAGAACGCTCAAAAGCCCTACAAACCCACATACTTAATTTAGCCTAAAAGTAATTTCTGGGTAGAAAGAGAGAATTTAATTAACTCTTTTCTATAAAAATGTATGGTAAGATGTGTAGTGAGATCTTATGCATTCTTTTGAAGTTTGTCATACATTCCTGAATGCCTATGACAGCCTAAGAAGTTATGTGTCTGCTTCTGATTAGATAATTGAAATAAATCTACACCAAATAAATTCAGATCTCTTAAAATAAACTGCAGAGGTACATGAACTTTGTAAAATGCTTATAGTACTTCAACCAAAAGGCATTTCTGCAAAAATCAGCTATCAAGAAGGAATTTATTTCTCTACTTCTTTCCACGCATGTGGAAAGTTAGTGTCCAAGTTTTAATCCAGTCTTAGTTTAAGTCAGCTCAGTTCCTATGTGAACTGAAAACCACCACAACAAAGTGAAATCATGTCTTTTACACTTACTACTTTCTTCCTTTCACCCCTTATAGTTGAATGCACTTTAAAAAATGGAAGAACCCACAGCACGCATCCCTCCCTCCAGGTCCAGCAAATATTTGCCCAGTACATCAAGTTGAGGCAACACTAACAAACCTGACTGATAATCTATACAGAAGAGCACTACCTCACATAATCCATCTCTATCCATTACATTCAACTCAACAAACCACCAGCTAGTCCGCATCAACATACTGCTTCCGCCAGACTACAAAACTTGGAAAGATATACAATATATCCGTAACATGTACTATAGTGTAATATAATACATAGACTCAGACACATTACATAAACTGTAAGGTGGCAACAAAATTGTACATATTGCTTGGCAATACATGAAGAAAACGAGGATAGTTTGGCATAGTACAACTGAGTAATAACTGGTTGCAGTCATGCAGCTACCTAAGATTCAAATAGAACACACATAAATCAAAGCTTTGCATGAAATACCGAGAGTGACCACATAAACCCAAGCAGTGCTGATCAGATGGATCTTATCACACTGCCACCACTCAGGTAGTGCTGCTAATCATTGTGCAACCACAGGGAGGAGGAAGACAAATACAATGAATCCAAGACTAATCATCTTGACAAAATTCCTCACAAAGAAACATTTTGCAATAAGATGACCAAATAGAAACCTGAACACATGGCAATGCTCAACAGGGTGACAGGTCGTGCAAAGATATCAAGATGATACCATACTTGAAGCAGCCAGAACCTTTCTTGGAAACATGTCATCCAACTAATGGTCACAGGGGTCTAAGTGAACCCATTGTCTTGTTCCTGGGACACTGGCATTGTCAGATCCAATAGCAGGCAAAATAAACAAGGCAAGTTGAGACAGATGAATACTACGGAACAAGGGCCCTGTTGAAATCACTCCCAGTCATCTGTCTGCATTACATAGGAATAGGCCCAGTCCAAAGCACAATTGGCGTTGACAAGATATATGCAGACTTGTAAAACATCCTGGGTCACTAGCCTTGCATGAAGGTACATGAAGTCATAGAACTGATGAAGTGCCTAACATTTACAGAGATATATCAAGATGAACTGATGAAAGAGAAGCTTGCACAAACACTCATTTAAATATATATAGCTTCATGTTACTAGAGAACAATTGAAAAAGACTTTGCAGAGTCCTATTGAGAAGTTGAGCCTCGTCAAATTCCGGGGCAAAGAACAGAAACAAAAGTTCTGAAGATGCAAAGATGATGAAAAATTCTGCATTACACAGAGACTCAGCTGCCTTAAGCTAACCAGGAACCGCTTTGATAAATACTTACTTCTTCAAAGTGGATGTCACATATGATATCTCATGTGATGGCAGATCCACTTTCTGACTTGGGCCAAATTCATAAAGAGCAATTAAATATTTTAACACGTACATCTTTTAGTGCTTTTCAAGGAAAGAAAAAGCTGGAAGCCCTAACATTTTGTAGGGAGAGTGTTACCATCAACAGATTTTTTTTTTCTGCACTTGTATAAACACTGGAACTACAACCAGACCTGTCACTGAAAATAGCAAGTGTTAATGCTGCCTACATACACTATGTAGTAATAGATAACACTGAACAGCTCTGAACAGATAACACTAACAACTGAGGATCAGCTCTGTTATGCCAAAGACATATAGGACAAAACTGATGACATTCAGCTTCTCTCATTGAAAGTCTATCTGTTCCAGCTTCTTGTGTGTGCAAGCTATCATCGAGCAGGAACTGGAGATGATATTGCAAAGCAAGCCCCCTGTGACACATTCAAGTTACAACCAAATAGCTGATACCGAATGAAATTCAGACATTCAGGTATTGACTCACTCCATCGGGCTTTTAAAAAAATGCCATTGCCTCCACTCCTGCCAAAGCATGTAGATATCATGCACTAGCAACTGACTGACATTTGCTGAAGAGTACAAGATGCAAACCTACGCTACCAAAAGACTAATGATGAATAGTAAGATAGTATGTATAATCATCAATAAATTTTGGAGTAGAGCTCAGGAGGTTCATGTAAAAACACACAACTAACAACACAAGTGTCTCACTGTTTTTTTTCCCCAGGTTTGGAGAATGTTATTACTTGCTTTTGGTCCATTAAAGTATGGGGGGGAGGGGGTGTCCACACAGAACTCCCTTTTTAATATCAGATACATTCAATATCATAGAATCATAGAATCACTAGGTTGGAAGGGACCCACTGGGTCATCAAGTCCAACCATTCCTAACACTTCCTAAACCATGCTCCTCAGCACCTCATCCACCCATCCCTTAAACACCTCCAGGGAAGGTGACTCAACCACCTCCCTGGGTGATTTAACCACCTCCCTGGGATATCCATGCTAAAAATGAAAAAATTATTTTCCACCAGATGTAACAGTGGCACTATTAACAAAGGTGTCACTTCTAGGCTACAACATACTAAGCAACACCACATTCAAACAGAAATGCAACAGCCTTCAAAAAAATCTGTTAATTTGCCACTTTCGGCAATACCCAGAGCTGGCACTGATCAATCCAATGACTGTAGTATTCCAATCACCTGTTCATCTTCTGTTGGTTCTTTCCTATCCTCTTTTACACAGAATTATTTCAGACCGTTTCTTTCAAATGTGTACAAATCTTTCCCATTTCTGCCTGTCTTCTCTATCACTTCTGGCAGCTTTGCCCTCATTCCTCTCTCACAAATTTACCAATCCAATGCTATCTTAATTTTTCCTCACCTTTCCTGCTAAATTCAACAGTCTCTTTCTAAATTCCACTGCCATTTCTTACATTTCTTTTCTCTTAACTCTCCTTAGAACAAAATAAATAAATAAATAAAAATACCAAAACAACACACAAACTTTGCTGATTCTTCTTAATAGCTGCTTTTCTTTGCAACCTTCCTGCCTCTTTGGGATTATAAAAGCTACAGCAGAACTGTTCTTCCTTCCACTCATCTCACATTTTCTGAAAGTATCACACATGAAAAAAACCTACAAAAAATACGCATCAGCCCTGATTTTTGCAGAAAAGTTAGACTATATTTAAAAATTCTAAAGGGATGGGGGTTTGTTTTTTTGGTTTTTAAGTCATGCCGATGTTGTGCTGTTGAGCTGTTAATCAGCAGTCACTAAGTTAGTCTATTGATAAATACATATTGCAAGATAACAGTACTTTATTCCTAAAACTATAAAAGAAAAACTAATACAGAATGCACAGATAGCTCAAAGTCAATTCAATCCGTTCTGTATAAACTGTGAACTAAAGAAACTATTAAAGAACATTTTCCTGTTCAGTTATGTCACCAAGGCATCTACTGCCTACTGAAGCATTTTGTGATTAGAGATTATATCATGTTTAGTTATTGAAATTGCTTGCTCTCATACTAGAGATGCAGCAGAGCAGCACATCTCACATCGTGTGACCTTTCTCAATTTTACACTAGTGAGTCATTAATATGACTGTTAAATCTACAATAAAATCCAGTCTAAAAACTTTCAGGAAAGCACTCATTTTGTGGGTGCCTCTAGCGCGTACCTTGCTGGTCTCTCCCAACTCTTGCCCCTAATGCACAGGACCTCTAAGCCATTTTGCAGTAGGCCAATTTCAGCTTTCATGTTTCTTCTGTAAGAACTCATTATCTTCCATGTGCTGTTTTTTCATGTTTCTTGTCTTTCCAGATGTCTCTGGACAACTTTTCTGTGAGAACTCCTCCAGATAGATTCTATAGCACAGTTAATTAATCACTGTAAGAAAGCATTCCTAACGGGGTTTTAATTAAATGAGCTCAACACTCTTGTTACAGCAAACTAGCACTCCAAGCATGATCAGAAAGACTCTAACTTTTGGCAGGACTCACGATCCTAGAGCACACGTAGCTCCAAAATCTGTTTTTACATAGCACACTTGAAGGGACTACTAGGATACTACAACATAGAGCGAATGTTATGATTCATTAACAGCACTAAGAGATTAAGAATCAACCAAACCTTATTATTCCAGAGGTTCATCACCCTGTGTGTAAAAACATGTCTCTAATTTATTTGTCTGGCTTCAGATTCCCATTATTAGATAGGATTTTCACTGCTAGAATCATAGAGACTGTTAGTAGCCAATATTTCCCCCTAAGGAGGTACCAAGATTTGATTTTTATTAGTCTTCTATATTGTTCATACAGAACAGAAGATAGAGTCCCTCATTCTGTATTCTTGTTCCTGAATACATTATTTACTTTTGGCTGTATTACAACTACTTATCTGAATAGATGCACTTTATTGAGTGATACAGACTGCACCGTACAGCTGCCTTATCTTTATCACTACTCACTACCCCACCCACTGTCCTGATCCTGGTATCATCTGTGCTTCTTATCTGAATATAAGTAGTAGCAGCTGTAGTATCTCCCAGCAGGAGCTCTCCTTAACTTTTGTTTCTCATTTCACTTTTTTTCCCTGAGGTTTCCATGATAACAACTGTGCAAGAAAGACTAGCATGCCTGATACATGTTGCCCAAAATCACGTCTGAATTCCAGGGAGACCATCTGCTTTAAGATTACCAAACAGAACTACTGTTAGAAGAAGCCAAGCCTCCCATTTTAACTCATTTCACTTGAATAATCCCACCAGAGTCGTGGTACTTTTCATATCGGAAAAGAGTGTTTATGGGAGTTACAGGTTACAGACGTAGATCCACTGTATACTTTGTTGACCTTGGAATATATCCCACCATTGATTTTATGTACAAAGCTTCCAAGGCCCACTTCTCTTCCCACCCCCACTCTGTACAAACATTTTTCAGCAGGGGGCATGGTAAGGAGATTGCCCTTCTCCTAGTTCCAGTTCTGTTAATTATTTTTGGTTTTCTCATGCATTTTGGAAACTTAAAAATCAACAACTAAACAAACCCCAAAACTTGTAGGTATGGGACATGGCAGATCACAGAATTTCCACTACCATCAACTGAGCTCAAGGAAATCTTTCAAATACCATTTTTGCAAGTGATTTGCAAGAGGTTGGATAAATGCAAATATTTGGTAAGTACTTATAATTTTCCCTAAGGTTTCAAACACAATAATGAAACTGTAAGCCTGGAGAACTTGGAGCACTCCCAGTGCCAACTGGACAGTCTTAACCTCTAGACCCTTCACTATATAAATGTGTAATGTATTTGCTGAGTAGATATTTATATGCACTTCCTGTTTCAATGCTAACTTTTTAGTTACTGGAAAAGAACCAGAAGCTCTCTCTTCCCTTGGGAATCGTTTTCCATTAAAGAGGCTTTAGATAGACTATTTGTTTTTTCAGATTTGGAAAGAGAACCCAATGGAATGTGTATTTGGAGTATCTTTAGTCTTTTTACAATAACAGTCAAGGGCTAAATGGTTGGAAAGATTTGCAAATTTATTTTTTCTAATCAGTCTCATGATACCTGATGATGCTTTGTGCCAATGGAACATGTTTTCCTGAGACATGATCCTGAGTTTTTTACTTGACCAGAAAAACAGCTATAGATGTTATAAATGAGCGGGCTTACTGACAGTCTGCATTAAAAAAAAGGCCAACCACTGCATGGGTATGAAGTCTGCATGCATCCCTTCCTTCTTCCTAACAGCTGGGCTCTTTCAGGGCAGGAGTGAAGTCTAATAAAAGATTCTGTTTAGGCTATCTTCTTCTAGAAAGAAAATTAATTTCATTTCAACACAGCACATCCAGCACTTCTTATAAGCAAGCTTCCATGAAACTATATATTCAAAGAAACATGATATGAATGATCATGCTGAGCACTAGAATACCTTGCCATTAGCATGTCCTGCCATAAGGGAAATCAGAGAACAACCAAGTACTGAGGAAAAGACTACCTGCTTCTTTTTATTACTGCCTTGATCTTGCCAACATCAAGAATCATTACAGAAAGAACTGAAAACCTAGAAGCCCCAGGAAGGATGGCAATAAATCAGCAATGTAAAATAACTTTGCAGGTATTGTTTTAAGAGAATGTTCTAGGTCACAGGCTTCAGAGAATTTCTTGGGTGGCCAGGATTTCAAAAGGAGGATAAACTGAAGGAAAAGAAGAGAAATGAAGATATGGGCCAGTGATTTAAGCATCCCATCTGGACCAATATTCTGTCTTTGCTTATTTGAGTACAAGTCCAGAGTAAACTGAGATTTAAAACATGCCTCTGGATTTCTACCAGTGACCGCAAAAAAAGAATGTCTGCTTTTGGTGAGGTGTGACTTCTGAAAAAACTTGATTTCACACCCAAAAAGCAACTTCATTTAAACTGGTTCATAATTTTAGTGGTACTTTCAGGAAAAACAGCACTACCTTCAGCTGGCTCACAGGGGAAATTTTCACATTTAAACATTTGTGCCAATTGTATATTAGTCATTCACTGCAGCCTTTTTAATTTAGATTTTCTTCACCCTGCCAGTCATCATCGTGCAATTTCTCAACAACTAGGGAAAAGAAAATTCATGAAGGAGTTAAAGACTCAGATCCTTTTAAGGCACTTTTAACTGAGTGCAAAATTTAGCCCAACAACGAAAAATTCTGCATTTAGAGGAATTAGTCCAAATTAGTCCAGCACTGTGAAAGCAAAAATCAGTAAGTTGTTTCAAAAGAAAAGAAGTGGCTAGTGCAGCCACTACTGTATCCAGCTAAATGTACACATTATAATGAAGTCTTTTCTCTCTGGAGGACTTGCCCAACTCTATATCACTGTTTCATAGCACCACAGGTTTGACTCTTTCAGCACAATGTTGAAAATAACCTCATTGAACTGAACATGCATGCCTCAGAGGTTACTGCAGTATGACAAACAGTGAAATCAGTGCTGATGAAAGATACTGGATAGACAAACCTGAAGATGAAGTCCTCTTTTAAAAAAGTTATGGCAGAAGCTAAGCACTGTGTTATGCTTCCTTAAAGACAAAACTAAATCCAGAGCTATAATTTACTAATGATTAAAACTACTATAAATGGGTATAGTGGAAGAATATATCTTAAGAACTCAATTGAAAAACATTTCCTGAATATTGCTGGAGTATACTGTTTTGCATGCCAAAAGGCAGAGCTGTCAAATGGCAACAACTTTTGGTAAGCTCTCCGACATCAGACTGATCTGACTTTACAATTCTGCATCATACTGTGCTATCCAGTCACCAGAGATTCAGATCATGTATTCTCATTCAGCAGACGTCTCTCTAAAAACACAAGTAAAGGTCAAAGCCACATCCTTTGAACTCTCTTAAAAACTACCTGTAAGTAAACATAGAATCACAGAATCACCAGGTTGGAAAGGACCCACTGGATCATAGAGTCCAACATTCCTAACACTCCCTTAAACCATGTCCCTAAGCACTTCATCCACCCGTTCCTTAAACACCTCCAGGGAAGGCGACTCGACCACCTCCCTGGGCAGCCTGTTCCAGTGCCCAATGACTCTTTCTGTGAAGAATTTTTTTCTGATATCCAGCCCAAACCTCCCCTGGCAGAGCTTCAGGCCATTTCCCCTTGTCCTGTCCCTTGTCACTTGGGGGAAGAGGCCAGCTCCCTCCTCTCCACAACCTCCTTTCAGGTAGTTGTGGAGAGTAATAAGGTCTCCCCTCAGCCTCCTCTTCTCCAGGCTAAACAACCCCAGCTCTCTCAGCCGCTCCTCTTAAGACTTGTTGTCCAGCCCCCTCACCAGCTTCGTTGCTCTTCTCTGGACACGCTCCAGAGCCTCAACATCCTTCTTGTGGTGACGGGCCCAGAACTGAACACAGTACTCAAGGTGCGGTCTTTTAAAATGTCAGCACTAGCTTCAGATACCCTTCTGCCTCTCAAAAATGAATAGAATCATAGAATAGTTTGGGTTGGAAGGGACCTTAAAGATCGAGTTTCAACTTCCCTGCCATGGGCAGGGACATCTCCCACTAGATCAGGCTGCTCAAGGCCCCATCTAACCTGGCCTTGGACACCTCCAGGGACGGGGCAGCCACAGCTTCCCCAGGCAACCCGTGCCGGTGCCTAACCGCTCTCGTTGTGAAGAATTTCTTCTTAACGTCTAATTTAAATCATTCCTCTTCCAATTTAAAGCCATTCCCCCTTGTCCTATCCCTAAATGCCCTTGTGAAAAGTCCCTCCCCAGCTTTCTCGTAGGCCTTCTTCAGTACTGGAAGGTCACTAGATGGTGTCCTCAGAGCCTTCTCTTCTCCAGGCTGAACAACCCCGATTCTCTCAGCCTGTCCTCATAGCAGAGGTCCTCCATTCCTCTGATCATCTGTGTGTCCCTCCTTTGGACCCATTCCAACAGTTCCATATCCTTCTTATGCTGGGGATTCCAGAAACAGACACAATACTCCACATGAGGTCTCATGAGAGCAGAGAAGGAGAATCACCTCCCTCAACCTGCCAGCCACGCTTCTTTTGGTGCGGACCAGGATACGGTTGGCCTTCAGGGCTGCGAGTACACATTGCTGGCTCATGTCGCGCTTCTCATCAATAAGCACATCCAAGTCCTTCTCCACAGGGTTGCTATCAATATGTGAATGGGATGTGTGGTATTTAATTCAGATATATTTCCAAATCATATGAGTTTCTTTCTCCTCGTGCATAGTTTGACAGTGGTCAACATCACTTTATGTGCAAAATTCCTCCCAACACACCCCCAGCAAATGTAATTTACTTGACTGAACCTGAGTGGATAAAGGAAGACTTCTCAGGAAAGATTAATTCCATCAGTCCCATACACGTTGCCAAGGTAGAGAGTGAGGGAAGAACAAACAAAAAAGATGTACTTTAACAATTATTCAGGTCACTTTATAGAAAATATGCGGCATATAGAGAAGGAACTTCTACATTTGGCCTTTCTCCCCAGTGGTTTTCCAAAGAAACCAAGTTCCTCCAATTTCATAAATCATAAGACAACTTTAAATGAAAATGTGAGATCCTTGAAAATACAGGGATTTCGATCCAGCACTGGGCATACATTGCAAAGCCACCAAAACCTATCAGCATCTTTAGCCAATTGAAAGGCTTTTAATGCTCAACAGCTGCCTCCACACCAGAGACAAAAGCCACATTTTCAACCGAGTCCCTTATCAACTTCAAATCGCTGTTCATTGCCTCAAGGACTGAACATCTAAGGAGGGAAAAATAAATATCCTGCCAACATTTCTTTAAATCAGAGAAGTGTAACAGTAAAAAATATCTATTTTAATAACAGCAACACAAAACCACATCTTCCAAAGGTATTTCTATGAAGGAAAACCAATTCAGCATACACATGTAAAGACAATTTGATTAATTTTTGCATCCAAATTTTTCCGCTTAACCCTATAAAGCTTTGGGACAGTACATACTGCTGTGTGACTTAGGGTCATACTTATTTTTAAGACACTCAACTTGATAAACATTCACAACATAGCTCCTCCTTACAGGAAATATGCTTGATATCTTTTAGAAGTTGTGCTTATGAGGGGACAGGCAAAAGGAGAAGTCACCAGCCACCAATGGTCCACTCTGTCTTCTTGCAAGATCTAAAATACTAAAGATTTCCCAAAGCACTAAACGGTTTCAGGAGCACAATGTCTCTCAAAGTGAGATTTGTTAAACTCTTTTCTTAAAAGTCTTGCCAACACTCATATAGGATGACTGAGACATGAATTTAAATCCCCTGTAATTCTTTCACTATTTTAACCCAAAACCATTTCATTTTCCGCTAAGTGAGTCAAAGGAAGTATCCAAATTCACTTCAGAGTTACTCTTACCTACCCTTGACTGTAAGCTGTTGTAGCCCAAACGCATTCTGTCTTTGCCTACGTGTAATTTCCCTATAGTACCTGCAAAGTGAATTCCACCTTCCAAAAAGAGAGATGAGCAAACACCTTATCAACAAATGCAACACCCAGTGACAGACTACATCCTTTATATTACGTCTCTCACTAGGAAAGAAGAGCTGGCCTTCAAATTACTAATTTGCAAGCTAGATATAAGAAAACAGAGATTAGGTAAACTGTTGTTACAAACATCACTTTTCTATCTCTATACACCCAGAAAGCTTTAATCATACAATAGTATGACTAGATATATCGAACTTTAAACAGTTATCACTGAGAGCTATATTTTATCCACCCTTCTATTAGAATTAATTTTTCATGTTCCTTTTGGGTGGGAGGACCAAAAGGGTAGTAAATTATCTGTTCTAATGTCACAATACCCTAGTTAACGCCTCATCTTCTACCCAGAAAGCCTATGCTTTCCAGTCATACTCTTGCATAAAAGCAAGCTCTTTGATGAGCAAACTGCAATAAAGCCCAGTCAGTGCAGAGAAACCAAGTGTATGGATTTGGGTCAGGCAGAGGTCCTGTAGACTAGATGTTACCCTGTTTGCCCTTTTTTTTTTTAAGGCAGATGATATCAATCAGAAAAACTTTAATACTTCGGCTTGGAGCTACTACTCATTAATATAACTTCTATTAAAGCCCATCATTCCATGCATTCATAGCAATTAGGTTTGTGTAAAACAAAAAACAAACTAGATTCCTAAGAGGTGTAAATCAGTAAAGACCTACTGATGCCAGCAGAGTTGCAATGATTCATAAAATCCAGAAGTTCAGCTTAGGGAAACTTTCTGCATTTGACATTCTCAGAGCATACACTATTCTCTCCCCCTTCCCCTCCTCAGATTCCCATCAAATGCAGCCCTGTAACAGAAGTGTTCTTTTCCTAACTTGGCTTTAAGTCATGGCTGCAGTTCTCAATAGTATATAACCTGTCAAGATAAAATATGTTTGGGGACATACAATCTCTACTGAGTATTTTATTGACTTTACCATTTCTGAAAAGCAGCCAAAATTCCTCAAGGTTTTTAAAGTACTTTGTTTTATAAATATTATCCATGGAGAGATACAAGAACACAAAAATCCTCAGCTGTTTGTGCAGTTTGACTTATGTGCCATGCATTGCCCATCACGATATATTAATTCTCTTTTGCAAGCAAATAAAACAAATCTCAGCTACAAGTTGCTTGGTGTTAGGGGCCATATACAATACAGAATACCCTGGGAAACATTCAAAGCAGGAATTTTGCCCACATAATGTCTGCAGGTCATTCAAAACCCACATTTTTCATTCTTAAAAAAATGCAACCCAAAGCAAAACAAAAAACCACACACACAAAGTCTATGCCTCCACTGCAGCTTTTCTTTCCAGATGCTACATGAGAGGCAGGGGTGTTAAGATCAAAGTTGCTACTAACTCCACCAAACACTCACATTAACATCTCACAGGCAGAAAACGACTCCAGGAAACACCAGAGTATGCCAGTACAAGAATGAGGCCACCTCTCAAAGGTCCCATGTGTACTCCACCCTCTGTTAATTCCAAATCAAGTAGCCTAAAAGAGGAACAAGCCACATATCTCAACTTGAATGCACCCAGGGCTAAGTTCATCTGGTCCCAGAGCCAAGACCGCAGCAAAGACAGAGAGGTAACAACTTACGCAGCCTCAAATCAGAGACAGAGAAGTTAATGTATCCCCAGAACAAGCTGGGGCACTTATACAGATTGTCGTTGTTTCTGTTACTGCCACAAGGGCAGCAAAACCAGTGCAGGGGTAGGAGGTGAAATGGCTGCTACGTATTGCACCTATCCCTTGGTACAGACCACACACCAGGAATGATGCTTCTCCCTCCCAGGGGAATGCTCAGGGACAATTACACATCTGCCCACAGGAATACAAATGCTAATATTACAGCTGCTTCTCGCACTGGTATGGAATGCATAGGAAGACCCTCTGAGTCCTCTCTTTCTGTAGCCATCATGCTTCATCTGAGCTGACTGATTCTTGACTGTTTAAATCTGACTTTGTGTTTCTAATGTGGGAGGATGGAGGTACTATTTATCAATGGACTAGCTACCAGTTATTTTTTAGTAGTCGTGTCCCGTAGCCTACAATAGCTACTAAACATAGTAATTTTTAAGTATTGTTAAGTCTCCTAGAGTGTAATTTAAAAAAAAAAAATAAAAGCGGTGCTCTAACTTGAAACTGAAATTGTAAACCTAAAATTTGTTCCGTTTGTTTCAATTGGTGGCCCCAAATCAGTAGGTCCACATCACTGCAGCAACACACATTCCTTGCAAACAGGAATTTAAAACTGCTGAAAAGGAGGAATTGGAAACTTACAAGATCAAAAGCAGGAACAGAAAAAGTTTAGTAGTTGATGATAGCCTTATCTAGCCACTAGTTCTTATGGGCATCACTTTAGTTAACAATATCACAAATGCACTTGAGACTTCCAGGGCACTTTTCATTAAAGGCCCTCTAAACGCTTTGTAGACACTCATTAAGCCTCAAGTCACAACATTGCTGTGAGAAAAAGATTTTCTAGCTTTTGAAATTTCCAAAAGATGAGGAAATAAGTGTACTTCTGTAGCAGATGGGTAAGGTCATACCCATAATAGGAAATGTGACACCAAAGTTTGTTGAGGACCATCTGGAGAGTAACGAAGAGAGCTGTATCTATGCAAGCAGCGATATGCCAACGGTCTGACCAGAGAGAGATTTTCCACAGCCTTCCATGAGCTTATCAATATCACCATCACAAGCACTAGCCAACACAAGTGCTTTGCTGCAGTCAGCCCTTTACCCCTCTGCTACTACAGAAACCTGAAATGTTTTTTATAGATAAGTAAATAACACAAGGCCAAAGAGTCTGCTAAGGCAAAACCAAAGCAGCACCATTCTCCTGCTTTAGCAGACTATCACCTTGAAATAGATCAGTGACAGCTTTCATATGCCTTAAGCATTCTTGAAGATTTTATCAAGTGTTCAATTTTGAAGTAATCCACTTAGTTACAATTTTACCAGCGCTTTTTAAATTAAAAATGCTACTCTCACCAAGATGCTTTACGCAGAAGAAAATAGTGGGAAGAAATGTCAAAGGTCAGAACTGCAACTCGGTGTAATTCACTTTAATGTACACACAGAAGAACACAAGGCAATAATTTTTCTCCTCCATTCTGTCTGCATAGCACAGATCAAGCCATCACCCCTGTCTTCTGGCACTAGTCATCTATAAGAAACAGGTAACTTAACATTAAACCTGGCCAGCTGTAACACATTTGCTAAAGTAATTACATTTATTTTTACAGATTACATGTGCTTAGGTTTCACTTACTGATGTACTAGAAAATCTGAGGTTTCAATTTTGCAGATAAAGTTCAGTACTGTTATAATCAAAGACAGCATCCAGCACTTCAAGCTTCTAACCATACGCACATTTTAAAGGATGAAATACTGTAGCTAGCATGTACTACAGGATCTATAGTTCTCATCTGCTAGCTCAAAGTACTTCACATGCCTTTCTCTCTTTCCTTGTTGCAATTACATGGCTATGATAATTAGATAGCAATTACCTAAATGTTTAAATATTTAGAGTCCTTTAAATGAAGCTTATTTCAATCAAAATAATTTTATGCACAAGCAGTGACATTATTCTGAGTCAACACTTAATGTTCCTAAAAAAATCTGGTACTTCTGGCAATACATCCGTGACTGAACCACTTGTTTGATAGCAAAGCAGCGTTTAAAATGAAATTTCAGGTCACATTCCCCTCAGTCACCAGTGATGAGCACAACTACAAACTAGGTGCTGTAAAGCCACTGACCACACTCACATGAGTAAAAGTCAAAGTCAGGCACATGTTCCTTTCTTTAATGGTCTGCATTAGCTATTACTAGAAGAAGAAATGCTGAAACAAAATCAAACAGGTATTGATTAAAACCATCACAACAGCCAAAGAACTGCTTTTTTAGGAGAGTATGTCCCAATCCAAACTATAACAATTAGAAGTTCCTAAAAGCATTATATTTGTGCAATTCAGATATTATTGTGCACGTGTCACAGGACACCCCAAAACTGGAATGATTATTTCCAAAAGCTGTTGGAAATGTTCCCCTATTTATACTCTGAGACACAGTATCTACTGCTTCTGATGTGCAATATCTCTAATAAAGTATTTCGCTGTCTGTACGAATCACCTCTGAAAAGTGTGCTGAGGATGTTTAGAACAGGTGTTTTTTCTAGTTAACTCTTTTAGTCAGATTTTAGTACTCTAGTGAGCCTGATAAGCTTGTTCTAATCTCAAGCGAGAGGGTAAACAACTGCTCTTTTTGCGTGACTGCCAGAAATGTAGTCTCCTCCATCCCTACCCCTTGCAAACAAACAAATGAATGAACCCCTTCCTCACATCACTTAAGGAGCTTAATTCAGCTTGACAAAACTTCATGTTTGCTTTGGGAATTTGCACTTAACATTGGGCATCCAAATCTGATAGTGTGTATTGTAGGTCACATTAAAACAGCATGAATGGATTGGAACAAGATTCAGCTGGTGGTATCCATATAAACATTATAAACCATTAATTGCATTTCTTCTTATTGAAGAAAAAAAATGTATAAAAAATTTCCATCAGCAAAAATCAGTGATTTCAGCTGGGTGGAATTCTACAACTGCTTCTCTTCATCAAGCAGCCAAGCTGGGTAGCCATTACCTTCTTTATGAATACTGAATAGAGGCATTATGTCCTTACAGAAAAGGCACATATGTAAGGAGGACAGGTCACCTTTTATGCACACAACAAGAATGCCAACGCAAGTGGAGTGTGTTTGTTTTCTAAGACGTGTGTAAATGTCAAAATGTAATTTATATCAATGATATAAATGAGACATTCCATCTCTCACCAAAATGGTCCTTAAGTTGAAGCCAGTTGCACCTGTACAAATGCAAAGTCACATGTGGCACATAAAGCTTTTTTTTCTGGTATTTCAGAGAGATAGCTTCATGTTCCTTGTGCAGCAGGCAGTATCAAAGTTGTATGAGGAACACAGTTATTTCCATGTAGCCTCCTGTCCCTGTCTGTCATAGACAAGTTTCAGCATAGAATTGCAATTGTTCGTTTCTGGCACACTCACTGAAACTAACGCAATGCTTTCAGACTTGGCAAAAATGCATGCAACACTATCTGTCTGAGCTTCTCCTATCTCTCCATCTCACAGTTTTCATTCCTGCCCTGAAGTCCAATTCTAACACCAAATAAGTTTGCGCCTCCTCTGCTTTCTGAAATCAGCATGACAGACGTGCAGTCTACAGAGTCTATTACCCATTTGCGAAGAATACCTCCAGGAAATTATGAAGAAGAGAATTTCTTAGAAGCAGTCCAATAGAGTGTGGTGCTAGTACAATCGCATTGATGCAGACCATCTTAGTAATCCCAGCACCAGAAAGTATCCAGTAGCAGAAATCTCGTTCAGCATCTCTTACCTTGTGCTTTTACTGATAAAAAATAAAGCTTATCAAGGGTGGCCAGGCTTCTTTGGACAGGATACCATAACACACCGTAATAACCTTATACTTAACTAAATAGCAAAGGAGAAATTCGGCATATATTGAAAGACATCGCATCTCATGAAATCCAAGACACTAGACAACACCTACTTAGGTCCTCTTCACATAGAAGAATACTCATCAGATAACACTGTATTCAACGTGCTGGGGGAGAGGGGGTGTTCCACCTCTAGCACCTCTAAATATGTTTAAACTGCTTTTAAATTTTAAGCATTCTTCACAGACAAAATTCCACTGCTTACTTATCTCTTCCTTTGTGATCAATATGGTTGTTCCAGGAGGTATGTGAGTAAAAAATAAAAGGTAAGTAAATAGTAAGCCTATGAATATTATGGCCTGGGATAACAGCATAATTTAGCACTGTGCATCTTGCTGTAGAAGCAGGTCTTCTGTCTCCTAACATTTTCACTGCTCTCTGCTTCTACAGTTTTCACTGACTTTCCACACAACTTCATCCATTTTTGTCTCCCTGAAGGGGCCTACCACATGCATGATATTATTTGGCATATACAGCTCAGGTTGAATTTGGCAAGCTCTGTTCAGCTAAAGACAGTATTAAAATAGGAAGAGGTGGGGAAGTAGGGGCCTTAGGACAGAAGCTTGCTGGAAGCAAGCAGGAGAAACCTTTTCTGTGCTGTATTCAAGCAAGAGCTCCTTATTGAAGTTTCTCTCTCTCAGCAGCACTTAACTTGCTTAGGAGAAAAGTCCAAAGAGGACTAAAAATCTCATCACAAATCCTCTGAGCAAATCTACTTCATGCTTACCACTGTGGCAAAACATTACAGCTAGCAGAAGTCAATTCTGTCTGATGGCAGAACAGCAGCCGATGTGAAACAAGTTGGTGATGTCAGACCAGTTCTGTAAGAACACATTTCTGCATCACCAGCAGGAATAACTAGCAGTTTTATGAACCACAGGGACACCAGCTTCTGCTGCATTTTTTCTGTAGACAATATAATTAGCTTTGGTTCAAACAGTAAACAGTAAGAACCCTATAACAAACTGAAAGGAGACTTGTAACCCGTCTCCTTAAGAACTCTGTTTCAAATAAGCAGATAGGACCATTTAAAACATTCCCTATACCATACTCCTCTCCCCCTCAATTTTGACCTACAGACCAAGCTTAATTACCCTTATTCTGCTTTTTAGCAAGACGTCAATTAAAGTAAAAAAGAAAGTTAACACTATAACTCCATAGTCTTAAAATGTTTTCCCTCCATCACTGAGAGCACAGCATCACAATGCAAACCACATTAGAGCGAATCTTTACAGCACGCACCAGTAAACATCACTGTTTCAACAAGGGAGCAAAGCGAAATGTGTCTGAAACCAATGTTTACACTGGTGGGAAATCCTGCTAAAATCAAGGGAGCTGTGTTAAACTATAACCATTGTGTTTTAACAACATTCCAAAGCTCATGCTAAGAAGGCTGCAGACTCTGGTTTCAGACATGGGTGTACCTCATGTGTTGCTGTACAGGAGAGCAGAGAGCAGGACCAATAAAATGCAAGAAGTAGAGTTTTGCCAGCTTGGTTTCTTTCTCCCTGGCCTTTCTTCAGTCTTAACCAATACCTATCATGACTTCAGCAGTGTTTTCTCATACACAGAGCAACAGCAAAGCCCATCTCACAGCTGCAGTCTGTTGCTGTACTACCTAAGTATCCTACTTGTAGAGGACACCTCTGCTGGACTTCAAGAAGCCTTAAAGCTCTTCTGCATTGTTGAGACCAAAGCTACACTTCTAACATAGCAGACACCTTCCTGCAATTTTGCAAGATTTAGCAAAGCTGAAGGATAAGCTTGAAGAAGGATGTAATATTGCACCATTCTGAAGAGATGTTTGACTCCAGAAATACATGGTTCTTATTTCGTTGCTTGCTTTGACATTTTCAAAGCAGAAGAACTGCACATCTGGTGCTTTTGTCTGAGCTGGCTTCACAAGAGTCAACACAACCCCTCTTTTAATTTGATATGGTTGAAATTACAAAGAAAAAACTTGAAGCTGAACAGTCTTAGTCTGTCATATTTCCAAACTATCTCTTCAAGGAAATATTGGAAATCAAATAAAGAAACTCACCATAGCACTTAGAAAAATGAGATACTTTTTAGCCATCCCCAGCACATTACTCTTATGGCTCATTTTGGATTTATGTAGGTGTACAAAGCAGAATTTGGCCTCTTCTCCCAGGTGGCCTGACACATTTACTGAAACATGCAGATATGCCTATAGAATTTATATGCATGTAAAGCACATTTCCCTAAACTAAAAACCTCTCCCAGAGAGGCTCCCTAGGTCTCTGTCTGATTTTAGCCTCATTTACTCCTTTGCAAATGAAAAGCAGTTCCACTGAATTCAGTGAGGTAACACTTGTATTAAACTCGCATGAGATGACGTCAGAGCCGTGGTCCATAATAAAACCAGCTGCCGTTAACTATTCTACAAGTTTCCATTCATTAGGGTTTTTTGGTTTTTTTTTGATTTGAATTCACATGAGCAATATCCATGGGCCAAGAAACACATTTTAGAATCATAGCTATTTCCCCTTGCTAAAACTAGAAAGCGCAGTAAACTATCCCAATCCTCACTGAAAAACTACAGTTTATTGTATTTTGTTAATAAACAGAGGTGTTTATGGACAAAACACGTGTGGATATACTGTAGGGAATCTTATTGCACTGCGTAGAGGAAAAGGGCAAGATGACTTAAATATGTCTTTCTCAGGTTTTCATTTTTAGTTTTGTGGGGATTTTGGTTGGGGTTTTTTTTTTAATGCCTATAGCTTCTGGTATTTAATTCTAAATTGGGGAAAACCTTGAATATAAATATTTAAATTTAGCTCCAGTGACTTGTAAGCACTAAAACAAGATCAATGAAACTGGTTCTACGCCTGCTAATGCCAACAGCCTTTCCATCAGTGTCTTTCCATTGCCTTGAAGGGTCACAAGAGAGACAGAAATAATGTACTAGGATTATAATGTTTTTTCCAGTTCATCATACCAGTCTCCAGGCTTTCAGACTGTATAACTATATTTTGGTCATATAAAGTCAGATTCATAATCTGTCACCACTACAACATGTTCACTTATAACAAAACATTTTTCCTACACACACAGTAAATTCCTTTCATTTTTTACTAAGATGAACTGATCTTTATCAGATACTCTCATACAGAGGCAAACACACCATTACTCCTTTTCTTCTTGTTTAATATTAAAGTTTGCTATATATTGACTCCAAGAAAGGAGCTCATATATACTACAGAAGATAGTGAGCAGGAAAGAAAATAAACCAAAAAGCAAACAAACACCAGAAAAAGAATTGGTTAGTAGAGCAGATGGCCCAAGAATGACACACTAACTTTTTGATTTGACACGTGAAGCAATAAATGTCTTTACTGACCATGGAAGTCCTTTATTAGTCAATGGACTGAAGCTTTAAGGCAGTTCACAAGCAGCACAACAGGGAAGGGTGTTCTTCTAAAAAGCATGAATGCAAATCAAAAAAACTTATCTTGGAAAATGATGACTTTCGCAGCCTTTAATGAAGGACCCCGACAAACAAAGGGAAGGGGAGAACCCAATCATGGCCAGTGCAGAGCAGCAGAGTTGAACAATATAGGCTTCTGCCAAACTCCTTTATGGATAACCAGAATGACATTGCACAAACACCAAGCTTGGCTACAAATCATGTAAGATGAAGGGAAAGCAGGGTAAAATTACTCCAAAGCATGCATCATTTACACTTTCCTCTTTTAAGAGGAAAAAGAAAAACAAAGCAGTCTCACATCTTCCACATGGGCTCCTGAAGACTGAAGATGGTAAAAACAGAAGAAATAATAAGTTTTTTTCAACCATGCAACAATGCTTATTATTCAAGGACTTTTTCCAGAGAATCTAGATGCCATTTAAGGAGCTGATATAAAGCAAGGTTTCTTACAATTCAAATACTGAATGAAGAAATGGGAAGGAGATTAGATTGCTAGTGGCTATCCACCATCCTTCCAGGAGCTGGAAAACGGAAGCAGTCACATGATTTACTATTGCATTACCAAGCTGCCACAATCTGACAGTTTATCTTTCAGCTGTGTTAGGGTTCCTTAGTCGGCATGTATTAGCATGACTTCATGATAATGGTCAAATGACACATCCTCAGAAGAACTGCCATTCAGAGACAAAAAGCAGCAGCATGGCAAAGTAGACCTAATTTACATTCTTACTCTAACTTAAAAGATCTTGACCTTTCAGACACTGTCAAGGGACCCAGTTCCACCTTTAACAAAGCACTAGTTAAAAAAAAAACGCAAAAAAAAAAAACCAAAAAAACCCCACCAAAACCAAAAACCTACCTCTTCTCATTAGAAAGAGGTATCAGACACAAAGGACTACCTAATAGAAGGGTCAGTTTTCCTTTACCCTATAAAGAGAAGCAGTGCCATGTATCAAAAAGCAATTTTCTGGTACTGAGAAGCCAAATCACTTGAAGGCTGCCGGTGCATAGCTAGCCTAAAATGCCAGGTAAATCTTTTATTACCCCATGGTAGGTCACCTGCAAGAAACTCTGCTTGACATATTAAAAAAATCATATTACCAGTTGCATTTACTAAAAATTGTAGAGGTGCCTTATCACAGAGCTGCAGGGCCCCCTGGGGGCCCTGCATTTTGGAGGAGCAAAAGACTAGATTCAGATCCACCTGTCCTGTGGCTGACTACAACATCTATTTCAACCGTGTAAGCTCAAGCAGTCTCAAAGCAAGAGTAACTGGATGGTGTGCAACGAGGCATCTAGTCTGGGAGACCAGGCTGATCAATCAGCCCTTATGGCCACAAAATTTCATAGGGGTAGAATCCCAAACAAAATCCCTAAATGTACCAATATGACACAAACATCATATTTCTGAGGTGCTCAGAGTAATGCAAACAAACAATAAAAACCAGAAAATCTCCAGCAAGGAGAGAACCCTATGTAGCTCCATTGCTGCATTTGCTTAATCGTGTTTCTTCTTAGGAAATAAAATGCAACTGGATCAACCACTTACGCCCATCATAGTACTGAGTACTGATCCCTAAGCAAAACAAACTGAAAAGCAAGAATGTAAAGAAAAATGTGCTCCAATGACTTTGCATCTTAATATCTGCGTAGGATTTACACTGCAGAAAGTGATGTGGTGGAAGGGAAATCTCTGAAGGGTGTGTGGAACACTGGGGACCCCTTCTGCAGCTCCCATCCAAAGAACATTGTTCTCTTGCTCCCTCAGAATTCATTCCTACACACATTTCCCATTTGCTTCACTCCTGTTGTCCCATCACTGTCTCTGAAACACTGATGGTTAATCAATGCTTTTGTTAAGTTAGCGCTTTATACCAGGTGAGAATAAGATTTTGACTGCTAATCACAGCCTTTAGTCATATAAATCCATAATAGATGTACTGAAGACAGAGAAGCTACATTTATATACAGTGGTAGAGGAAATGTCTTTTTCTTGTTTGGGTTGTATGAGGGAAGGAAAGGAAATAAGTCTGGTGTGTCTGGTTTTATGAGAGAGGGTTAAGTGGCAAACCAAACTGACTGCAGTTTACAGGGATCTAAATAAGGGAACAAGAAAAATGGTTACAAAGCTTTTAATAACACACAGCAGAGAAAACTCCAAACAAACTGCAAGTGAAGGTTTCTGGTTTTCCTTTTTATTGTCATAAGGCATTACTCCTTGATTACATACTGTGTCCAGTGAATAAGCCATCTACTCTTGTAGCTGGATTGAATGAAGCTCAGACCTTTCCCATATATGGCAGGGCCTTTTAATCACCAGGGAGCAAACGAGCAGTGGAATTTTACTGGCTTTCTGGGTTTGCAGTGCCCTCTCTTGTATGAAATATCCAGTGAATGCTCGTTACTGGAATTTTGACCCAATTTCCTGCTGCCATTGTCCTTTAAGGGATGTGTAGAAAGCAAAACAAAAAGGGTTGGCTTCTGATAGCGAGCAGCCCACTGTGAATTCTGAGTAACTCAAGGAAATCAAACAGATTTGCACTAAAATAACTCAGATGAGACCAAATTTTTATTAATTTTTTTAACTAACAATACGGTTTACACCACTGCACAGCTATACACTATTGCTCAGGTTAAAACTTCTCCCCTATTTTCACCAATGCAGCAGAAAACAGACAACTGATGGTTTAAGTTACTGGGACAGTGATAGGAAAATTCTCAGCTGGCCTGCTTTTGTTAGTGTGATATACATTAGCCACAGAAATGCTTGGCTCAGTATCATCTGGATTGCCTAAACTCTCTTATTCATATTTACAGTAATTAAAATGCTGCACTTCAGTCTTTATAATCCAAGTTTTGTTTTAAGTGGCAAAGCAACAGCTGCAGCTTATCAGACATCTGAACGAAAACCCTCATTTTCATAGCAGGGGTGTGGCTCTGTGTATGGGGCTAAGCTTTTCCCAAAGCCATAAAATGAAGCAAACTCCTCTGAGGATGATACAGGGGTTGCAGCACTCCAAAGCCTCCCATGAAGGATGCTGAATGGAAGAATCCTGTAGCAGTAGCAGGTTAAGCTATGCAGGTAAATGAGACCTGACCAAACTTCTCCAGATCTCGGAGCTAACCCAACCCACTCCCATCTCCAAACACTGTAGCCAAGCTCTAGGAATTTCTTATCCAAGTCTACAAGCTTTAACCAGGCAGGAGCTAAGCTAAATTCTCGCCTGGCTCAATGGTTTATTAAACTGTTGAGAGAAAGAAGGTCATTAGGAAGATGCAGACAAAGTCCTCAGCCTTTGCTCCATCTGCAGCTGATCGCAAAAGACTGAGAGGATATTTTCCTCTGTACAAAGGCTAGCATTAGAAAGTGATTGTCTGGGCTAACAGACAAGAACTTCTAGGTCCTCTGAAACAGTGAAGGTTAAAACATATCCTGCCTCTGCTTCTCTGACAAGAGAAATTTTACAATTTTACCAGCATGAACACTGACTCAAAAAAAAAAAATGGAGAAGGGAGGAGGACCATTTCACTATTAGAGAGTTCACTGTCAAAGAAAAGAATGAAGTGGGAAAAGGGTAGTAACATGCCCTGTGGCAGTCAGAAAGACAACGGGAACATCAAAGCCTTGCAAATAAGAAACAAACAAGGGCCTGATCACAGACTTTTGCTGGGGCAGTGCTTCCTTTGAAGATGACTGGAATCCAACTGGCAGGAGCCTGCAGGACCGAACCTTGACTTCTGAGGGAGCACAGGAACCGCTGCTCCTGTGCTTATTTGCTGAGGGTTCATCCAGCCCCACACAGCTTCTCTTTAGCTGGAGCCAGCTGCTTCGGAGAAGGTCATAAAACAAGCTGCCAACAAATCTCAGGACCTTGGTTTACAGAGCTGTCAAATGTTCAGGCTCCCTTAGCAATGTAATGATTCATGAACACTAGTTCTCCCTCACACCAAGTTATTTAATTTTCAAAAGCACACACAGCAATTTCCATGCCCTTTAGATTTCCACATCCTTGAAGGAAGATTGGGAAGGTCAGTGCAGGTGGAGAGGGGTGCATGCACACACATGCATGTACATGCCCATCTGTGTGCAACAAAATCATCTTCCTGTATTTAGCAATACCCCCTCCTTTTCATATTTGTTGGCCTACAGAGTTACTCTTCTGAATAGATCCCAAACCAGAGCATTTACAGCAAAACTTTATCTCCACAAACCTATTTATAACCCTTCTATGAGCTAAATTCCAAAGATGTTTTTTGCCATTTAAGGACATAAACCAGAAATTGTGCAAACGGGTGGGTTCCACTTTGGTTCACACCCTTCACAGCAAGTCTCATGGGAAATACTCTTTATTTGTATTCTATACACAAGAGGGTGTGGAAACATGTAATGTTGTTTTCATTGCCTGAAATCTTTCCCTAATATTTCCCCCACTGCATCCTGGCCAGGTCCCAGAGGTTACAATTTCAAATGCTCTCATCAACATGAAACTGGACAAGACAAACAGATAAGGTTCACCAGCTTGCTTAGTAGTTTATACCCAAAATCTAGAAAAAGTTACTTTCTAGTAGAATATCTGTCTCTGAACAAACAAAATATAAAAAGTGTATGTTCTTGCTCATAAATCAGTCAAAAATAAGGCTTTAGCCAGTGCTTAAACACTGCATTTTGGTACTACAAATTCCTTATAAACGCTAATGAATTAAGCCCCAGCAGTCCCATGGGTTAGATACAAAAAGGCATGGGTTATCCTTTACTTAAAGATACAGAAACAGACATACACTCATTTAGTGACTCACCAGCTATTTATGACCACAGGAATAAATTTAAAGGAGAAATTACTCCAGTGGCTTCAGATATGGCCGCTTTTATCCTTTCTCTCTTTTCCCTGCTTTCTCAGTTATTTGCTCCTGCCCCTGCTGCAAGCCAGCAGGACAGTCCTTGTAAGCACTTCTTCCTGGCTTCAACCCAAAGTCCCATCAACATTGAGGAGCGATCTTCTAATCAGGAGGTGTCCCTATACTTCATGGACCAGAGTTTTCCCCTCTCAAGCAGCAGACACAAGGCACAGGGAGGGTGGAAGGAGGCATCAGTTAGCAGCAGCAGTTGCTGACCATAGGTGGAGGTTCTCCAGCTCAGAGCCCACCGCCTCACCATCGAGGAGCCCAGCAGACCTGGACACGGCTGTAGCTGGATGCACAGCAGTTGGTGCAAGGCAAAGCAGTAGCCAGGAGGTTTGCTTGTGAGAAGGTCCAGAAGGCTGCATTCCTCTCAGGGGCAGCTAGTGGTGCTCAGGGAGAGGAACACAGTAGGGATGGTGCCGCTAACATCGTTATCTGCTTGGCAGTCCCACACCAGCTCTAAGCATAGTTCCAAAGAAAATACACATGGAAAGAAGCACTTTCTTACTCCGGATGTAGATCATAGAGATAATATAAGAGGGCTAGCAGCTAAGTAACAGTGTTACATGCCCTAATCTTTTTGTTTAATCAAAGCTGTTTCAAGAAAAGTATTCAAGATCCAAGGTTCAAGATCCCCCAGGGGTGGGAGGGATCCCGAATTACTATGTACTGAGTGTCCTTCCCCACTGGGTTAGCTGAACTGTACAAAAATATCAGGGAAGGCAAAAAGAAATTGTTTCATAATTCAACTGTCTTGTGACCTCAGGGTTTCATTTAGAAAGGTCAGATATAATCTCATCTTCAAATGCCTCTAAATCAAATCTCAGGCAAATCCTCCACAAACCATTTGGATGCGTGTAACAGCTACAGCTTCCCAATAAGCACCAACATTGAGAGATAAATGTGAAGACATAGATTGGTGGCTTGCTTCCAGTACAGTTGCCCCCAAAATCTATTCTCACCAGGTTGTGGGGCTTTAAACCACACAGGAGGTATGAAGCAAACCAGCCACTACGTATGCACATCTGAAGGTGGGAACCCTGGTAAGGAAGCAGCTTTCTCTTTACAAGCTGCCAGGGGGTGGTTACTAAGAAGAGACAATTTTTAAAGAATGAAAACTTGCTTTGAAGATAGACTCCCACTCTTTGCAATCACAGGCCTGTGCCTCAGGCTTTGTACACCTGGAGCCCAATCCTACAAACTCCCCATAAAGCTCCTCTCAAAGGCAACAAAAAATTCACAGGATTGTGCTTCCCATTCTGCCCTGTTACTTTTTTAGGTGCTTTCTCCCGTACCCAGGAGAGTCCAGACAAGCACCACATACGGACAGCTAACCTTACGCTCTTGGCTCTCTCTTTCTTAGGCATACATGGTTTCCTATTCCTCTTTGTTCACACGCAGCATTCAAGTGTACCAGGTTGTACACTTGGCAGGGAGGGGTTAACAGCTCTGCTGGTATTTAACAGATATTAAAACCCAGGCAGCCAACAGAATAGGTAAGCAACTACTGAGGAATGATTGTACTTTAAACAGTCCTTGGGAATTCTAATGCTATTTGTGCTGCAGGAAGGAAGTCCTGCAGGCTCACACTTTTCTGTAATGAAAAGATCACCCCCATAGGCAGAGCCATTCCAGCTGCATGCAGGGAGAGGTGAAAAAGTAGGACTTCTAGCCAGGCTCTCCATAGACCCACCCTGGCATCTTTCTCCTCAGTGACAGAAGTTACATCCCAGAAGACAGCTGGCAAAAAAGCTTTGCTCTGTCTTTCTAGTCTCACCACCCAGAGTCAGTGGCACAGTGCCCTAAATCCCCTGTGAGTCCAGATAAGAGTTTGACCAGCGTGCATCCATGCCACACGTGGCCTCATGAATAAAACTTTGAGGAATAAGAAATCTTCCCATCTTAATGCACTTTAATTTTCCCTCTAATGCCAGCCAGAGGAACTTACATCGCCCCTTTCCTTTCAATTCACCTAGCTCTCAGTGCCATTACTGCATTGTGTATCAGTGTGGGGCAAGAAATAAAAGCACAAGGGAAGTTGCCCATTTTTTGAAGCTGCTCCACATCAGGATAATGCTGTGAGCATATGAAGTAGTAATTATGGAAAATCTTATTCTCCTAAAACATGTTTAGGTCATTCACTGTCAAAGTGTATTCAGAGTACAACAGGACTCCCCTTGCAACAGATCCTGCACCCATTAATGATGGTAATGATTTTACCAAGTCTAATCCTGTGAATGAAGGCTGTGAAATTGATCCTCGTGTCATTGCATGCTGCGACAAACAGAATTTTTCAGGTAACACAAGTGATTTCAATTTAGTCTCTTCTTCATAGGCATCTCATCCAGTCTTTCTTCCCTGCCATCATGATTTAGATATTACATTAACACGTACAAGTTTTATTGACTAAGATACTTGCCTATCAGAAAGCCTCCCAAAGAAAGGCAGACTTGTACTTTCTTCAAATGCATTGAGAATAGTTCAGACCCCCTCTACCTAAAGGCACTTTATTTAAGCGAATGGACCACTTACTCCCTTGAAGCATCGTTCCGTTTGCAATTTGTACTAAAACAGTCAATTTCATAGGGTTTGGTGTATGTAGTTTTAAGATCCTATCCTGTCTCCCAAAGGCAGGAGAAAAAGTTATGAAAGTTTTCTGCAGATATGTAGACTCTCAGAAAACCTACTGCTACTTTTAATGAGACAGAGGAAGAATGGAGGCAGGGTCACAGGGTTCTCTGATGGCAAATCATACAAGCATAATCATTCACAGTATGGTATCCAAAATAGACAAATTATAATAAATACACAGTTCTCACAAAAGAAACACACTCCCTCATTATTTTCTTAGAGCTGCTGCCAAGGAGGGAATATGTTATTTTCACAAATTATTCTCCTGTATGTATGTCTTTTAGTAAGAGAAGCTTTCCCAGCTAGGCAAAACTACATCAAAACTGCATACTCTGAAAATAAATACCCCACAAAAAGTCATTTTAAAACAGTTTTCCTGATCATCCTTCCAAACAGTATAAGATATATAAGAAAAATCAGTTCTGTTGCTGCGGATCTGGCCAGAGGTTAGTGGTTTGGTCAATGTCTGCTGCTCCCAAGTATCCATCTGCAGTCAATTTCCTCCCTCCCTTAATTTTCCCAGCTCTTTCTCTGAGAAATTCTCTGCTATGCAGAATATCATGCTATCAGCAGCCAGCCTTGCGCAACACTTTCAAACTGCTCGAGCATGTCAAAGGAGCTGGGAAGGAAAGCCTGCTTGCTGGCTTTCCCCAGCGGCACTCTGACACAAACACAGACTCAGACTTTTAAGAGCCCTGGTCCCACGCCGGAGCATTTTTCTCCCTCCTTTAATGGGAAAGACAACTTCACAAGAAACAATCTGGCATTACGCTGCTGCAAATGTTGAAGGCTGAAGGCAAAAACGGATGCCATCTATTGTCAACAATGCTTCTATGAAAGGCTGCCATGACAGACATCTGCTTCAGCAAGTATCAGATCAGTTACACTAACCAGAGCTTTACTGTATCTGTATCAGTTACACCATCAGACTGCCTTTACAGTCAGGCTACCCTGAAAGTTCAGGTATTACGTTACAAAATTAAAAGCAATTCAACAGCCACTACCACAGTAAAAACTTTAGCATTGCAAATCTTTTTAAAAAAGCAAAAAACAACCAAAATAGAAAAAGAAAGGACAGATAGGTTATTTCTCCACTAATAAGCCTGCAGCAGGATCCCACAGAGAGGGACCAGCACAGGTAATGCCTTGCACCCACACCTCCTCATTAGGTTCCACTGGGGTGGGCAAGCATCCTCTCTCAACACCTAACCAGCACAGATAACTTCCTTAGTTCACCATGAACATCTGGAAGTTGGGGGGTTGAGGGGGGGGGGGATTGGCGGGGGGTGGGGGGGGAAGCGGGACGAAAGAGAGAAGAGGAGAGGAAAAATAGCATCCAACGCTTTCGCACTATTTCCACAGCTCGTTAGATTTTGCATGCTGCTTAATCTCTAGCCGTAACGCAAATGCAGTCAGACCAGCTCGCTCCCAAAAAAATACATATCTTAAGCCCTTACCTCTGGTTGAAAAGTTTTCAACTAGTAGGAAGGAAATGAATAACTGGCTGCTTGGGCAGGAGCACAGCAAGAAAGGCACACCAGCAGCCTCACACACAGCCCTATTCAATAAAACTGCAGCTTTTCCTTGGCCCCTCCCAAAAGTCAATGCTAAGTGAATACATATCCCTTATGTTTACAATTGGCAGGCAGCGGTATGCATTGTCCTCAATTTATTCTAATAGGCAGCCAATGACTACGCACAAGCCAAGGTGGGTTCAGCCTGCCTGCAGAGATGCCTGTCATTCCCTAGGCGTGCTCAGGAAGCCACTCATCAGAAAACCAAGACCTAAAAAGCTCCGAAAATTCGTGCAAGCTGCCAAAACTGTCTTGCTACATGCCCTTTTTTGGTTATCCTTAGCAGGGCCTCTGAAAGTAAATCCTCTGTCAGGAACAATCATAAGAAATGTTAATCTTGGAGAAAGAGGCTGTCTTGTTGAACACAAATGGAGCTTAAAAAAGGAAATACACTGAATGGAAAAGGGCACAGTAAACATATTTACTTTTTGCACCAGTGGAAAAAAAAAATCAAATAAATAATTTCACCACAGCTAAACTTCATTGTGTTTTTTTTTAATGAGGGCCACATGTAAAAGGATACAGAAATGCTATTCTGTGCAAGCTTGATCCTGCAGAGAGACACACGAGTGGGAAAGGCACATGAAAGATGAGTCGGGAGGCTTCGCAGCCCATTTCCATTTCAAATAGTACAAAAGAAATTACGTATAGAATATCCGTGTTCTGAAAAATAACTTTTAAAAGGGTTTCAAAATTTTGATAGTGATCCTTTGCAAGTTGGAGGAGTTGGATAAACAGATTTAGTTTGTAGTTATACACCTATTTATCTAGACATTAAAACTGGTTCGTTTATTGTGAGGATAGCCCTACACCTACATATGACTACCTATATATTTCACTGTCTTTCAATAGCATAGATAAAGATTAATTTTTATTATTTGCCTTTTTTTTATTTTGTTTTGCTTTAGTGACCACACACTACTGATAACTTTCCAAATAGTGCAGTCAGTTTTAAAAATGAACAAATAGATGCAGACTGATTCTGGATTAACAAATGAGCTGCATAAATAAATAAGAAAGTGTGAGAATAAACACAAAAACTACTCCTAGAAAACAGCACAGTACAAAGATCCTAGCATGTTCATCTACTGTCCGCTAAGCAAGGCTGCAGGAGAACTGCTGACTGCTGTAACAGGACAGGATTCCAGACGAGGAGATATTCCGCAGATTCATATTTGACAATAATATACACAAAATCAGTTAGGGAGAAAATGTGTGTAAGACAACTTTGCAGCTGAATGGGCTAAACTATTTTAATGCTTTTCTGAGCCTTTTTTTCTGACCACTGGGCCCCAAAGATTTAGTTGCATACATAGTGCAAAAAGGATTCAGTCTATAGACAGTAAACTAATCTTTATAGCATGAAATAAGAATTCAAAGAGAGCCAAACCTATGCAGCTTCACAGCAAGCATTCATAATTATTCTAGTGTGATTTTAAATCTCACAACTTAATCACATCAAGTAAAAAAGTGGTGTTTCGTTATGGAAGGCATTTTTTATTTCTTTTAACAACCCTTTAGAAACTTCATTTATTTCTAGTTGTCTCCCATGATGCATCTGTGCTGGTTTTAAATATTAAAACTAAAACATAAAACTAAAACTAATACATACATATATATGTAACTTTGGGGTTTAGGCTTCACTAAACAAGAAAGACAAAA
Organism: Cuculus canorus; assembly: GCF_017976375.1. Lineage (NCBI taxonomy): Eukaryota > Metazoa > Chordata > Aves > Cuculiformes > Cuculidae > Cuculus > Cuculus canorus. The sequence goes on from NC_071401.1 coordinate 141,279,658, forward strand.
AAAAAAAAATCATTGTTCTCAGTCATCCCATTAACTATAGAAATTATTAGCCTATATATCAATGGCCAAGTAAAATGAGTCAGTGACATTATTTAGGAAGAAACTATACAACTCTACTAGATCCTACCATCCCCTAGATTTTTAGAACGCAAAACATTAAAGAATCTAGGCTGAGGAGTATACAGGATTAAGAAATGCCAACATACAAGGCAGAAAAATATATGTTAGAAGTACTCTAACTTCTTTATTTCAGAATAGCCACTGACCCCTGCAAGCTCCGTGTCCATTGCAACAGGGAGCTAGCAGTTATGTGCTGTCTGAAGTTGAAAACAATTGGTTTGTTTGGGGGTTTGAAATAATGTCATGAAAAGTAAAATTTGCATCCTTCTTGCTGAGCTGAATTTCACTTAGATAAACTTTTTTTTCCATGATTTGAAACTTTGAAGCCAATGAAGCACAGATACCACAGTTTTCCTGAAGATATTCTTGAAAGCCTGACCTACGAATAAATAGCTAAATAACACAACTCCTGGTTTATGATGGCACATATCAGACATAGAAAAAAATAGTATATGCAGAAATTAAACCCCTAAACCAGGCACAACTTTAATATTTTCAGGATAAGTAAGGACCCTACAAGTGCTCAGCTCTTGAGCTCAGTAACTCAGGGCAAGGGTGGGACTGTTTGTGATAAGAGCCAAAGCACTTTTATGTGCTGGGCTGTTAGCACGTTCCTGGAGACCTATGCCTGCAATCACTCCCTCAAAAGAATCATGTTAGAAGTACTGGGAAATCTCTGTCGAGACTGTGGCTCTTACAGGTTTATCAATTTTTCCTACGAAATGTACAATCTAAAGCTAAGGTTAGTCTGTGGTCTAGCAAATACATTATAAATCATCCCCTGGGATGCAGATCTGGTTGCTGCATACAGCCACTCTGAAGAACTTGCATTTTGGTATTGTAAAGCCCTGAAGATTCAACAGACCACAGTGGCCAAAGGGGCCGGTTGGTTTATTGCTGTTCCAGTCCTCCAAGTGCCTGATTCCCAAAGCAGCTAAGATAGCAGACCTCTACTCCCTGCTTGGAAAAAGTCTTTGGGGTATATGGGAGGAACAATCTTTTGCTTTTCAAAATGAAGTCTCTTTTTATTACTGAACTTCCTGAAATGATTTTTTCATCCCTTTATTTGACGTAGTGCACATGGTCATTACTGAATAACACTGAGTCTCCCACTACTGTCACTGCAATGTCTTCAGCTGCCATTTCTGAAACAAAGAAAATATGGTCGCCACCTCTGCTCATTCCCACAATACAGAGAGATACATAGAAAGCAACAAATACACCACCATGAGGAAGGCTATTCTTCCTATCTGTACCAAACCAATTTGACTACTGCCTCAAATCCTCAGTATCTAAATTTTTGGTGGTCTAACTGTGGGTCAAACTCTTCTCCTGCTTATAACATAAAGCTAAAAATGTTTAGAAAAGGACCTCCCATCCTGTAATTAACATGGGATGCTCTGTGTTTAGCTTGGGAAACCAAAGATCTGCTTAGGAGAATCACAGTAATGAGGTCTGTGTTAAGAGTAATTGACCTTATTCTCTAGTGCAGAGACAGACTTCTTCCAGCACAAGGGTAATGAAGATGTGTCAGCCTTGCTAGCAAGAAAGTGGTTGTTATTTCAAGTCCTTGTACCAGTAACCAAGATGTGACACACTTAAGTGCTATTGTGGGTCACAAATACAAAAGGTTATAATCCTGTCAGCAGCAAGGGTCAGCATCCATTGAGCCTGGCAATCATGTCTACAGCTGAATACCACTCTCACTCCAGCAAACACACTCAAACCTGACCAGCTACACTTTTATTTATTACATTTGGGTTCCCTTTGCAGCAGTCTTACAGCTACGCAGTGCACCTGTTTATTGTAAATAAAAGTCTGCCATTATTTGTCTCTGAGCAGAACAGGGAAAGAAGGGAGTTTATGACTTCCAGTGACAAAATATACCCCTGGAGGGTTGCATGACTGCATAAGGCAAGGGCTCAGCCTTGGTCCTACCCTGTCAACTCTCTAGTGAGCTAAAGGACATATCAAATGACTACGTCTTGAAAAGAGAGGTAGGACTCCCTTCCCTGGCAACATTAAACAATTTTCTCCTGCTCTTCACACTTTATTGGAGCATTCAACACAGCGCTGAGTACCTCCAAGCGCTCCTTAAAAACCAGGTGCAATTATTCTTCACTTTCAGCCCCTCCACAATATAAGCGCTCTCTAAATGGAACATCATGACCAAAGACGAGGGGAACTGTTGTGAGATTACACAAGTTTTCCAGGCTAACAAAATCTTGCAGGAAGCCCTATTGTATATTCTGGGGTAGGTGAGACCTGTGTGGCTTTCATGCCCAGGAAGGAAGGAGGATTAAGCTTCTATTGACCTCTAGAGGATACAATTGCCCTAGGAACTAAGTCGGATGAGGTGCATACCCAGAGAAAAGTCAGCACTAGGAGCAGTTAAGGAGATGGGACACCAACTTACACTTATGCTTTCTGCCATCTGTACCCTGGTCAGATGCAGGACAACAGGTGAGGGCACCCTCTCCAGCAGGCTTTCCTTTTTTCCTCCTTTGGTAAATCAGAGCAGTTGGCAGAAAACATGTTGCACGCCCTGGGCTAGCTCACACCTCCTTCCTTGCTTCAGGACAGAGTGGAAAGCATGGTTTAGCTCTGCACATTTTCTCATACCCCCTCATAACATAAAGAGAGCACAGTGTGGGTTCTCCCTGCCCCAGCAGACGATTTCCAAATGATGCTATGGCTATGCTATTTCCACAGCTCATCTGAAATCAGCCTAATCTTATATACAGAGGACACAGCCCAGATGGCGGTGCTCACAGCTGTGCATGTCTGACATGAAGGTGAGTAAGCTTAGATTTGTGAGCGAGCCACCCAGCTGGCAGGTCTGTCTGGGGGATTGCTTGGAAGTGTGTGTGAGGGAAAAGCCCACACACCATGAGCAGATTTGGTCATCCTTATGATTACCTCCTGGGTACAGACAAGTTTCTTCTATGTTAGAGAGGCAGAGGTAGCTTTTTAGGAAAATTTTACATACATTGCTTCAGGCAATACCTTTTGGTCTGGAACAGCATGAACCACAGGACTTCACAGCGACCAGTGCACTCAAAGAAGGTGTAAAAGCTACTAGAAAAAAAGAGCAGTGGAATATAAGCATCTCTTCTAACACAGCGCTGTGTGCAGTACAACGCCAGTCAGCTGGAAATAAAAAGCTAGTGCTGCTTAGAGTAACAAGGGCTAGAATGCAGATACCGAGAGGTATGCACATCTTTAACATGGATGCCAGCCTCAGTCCCCCTCAGACTCAGGTATATCCAGTGGAAGAGACAGAGCCTTCCAATGGGCTATTCGTATCATGGATGTTTAGCACGTCCAGAAGAGCTTCACTGACAAGTAGGAAACCCAAGGCACCAAGCCTCACATTCAAAGTGCCATGAATCTCCCACAATTGTCAAGAACTGTATTCTCTTTTGTTCCTGAAAGACATTATGAGGGTGGCAACAAAAACAATAAATTAAAAAAAGTAATGGACTTTAAGATGTAGGAATCAAAGAGCTTGACATGCACCATCCCACACCATAATAACCAACCAAGGAATGCATGACAGAAGCTGGTACCAGTTGCAGCTTGCATAAAGTTATTGGAATATAGAGACCCCGCTCTGTTTCGAGAAAGAGACACACCTCATATCCCGAGAGTAGGGATCAATACAATATTTCCAAGAACAGCACTCCCTCACACTGGATTAGAGAATTGAAAAAGCAGGTATGTAGTTACGTATCATTGCCTTTCATTTTGGTGTGGCATATCTGTCCAGTTTTGCTAGGCGTGGTATTTTATTTCTGCTGGTTTAGCCAGCTAAATATATGTAAAGCACATGTATATACTAAAAAGAACAATCAAAATGAAGACTGGATGGAAAGAGATATACTTTACCCACAATGAGAAAGAATTAATCACGGACACAGCAACTTTACCTTGCTGGAAGCAAAACAAACATAGTGCCTCACATTCCAAAGAAAACAGAATACCTGCACTTTTCCACCACAAAACTAAGCCTAGCTACAAGTACACAGTGCCCCCCAAAGAACAGAGACTTCACAGCACCTTTGTTCATAAGAAGAAAAGAAAAAAAAAAAAAAAAGAGCTGTTATGGATTGCTTTGCAAAGTAGGACCTTTATAAAGTGTTTCTGCAGGCTAATATATGGTAAGAGAACTCTGCCCTCATGGTCACCCATTTTCCTGAAGGGCATGCCCACTTCTCTCCGAGTACAAACTATGAACAGCAGATGTATATCTTTTTCCAAACACCCTTGTTTTCCATTGCTAGCCCTGAAAAATCATGCACAATAAAATCAGCAGTGCTTATAAAATTTGCACACATTCTCAATTTGTCTTAGTTTGAGAAAAAATAGTGCATTTGCTAAAAACAGTTGCACTGTATACACTCCTTCTTTGTAAATTTGGCTTTATTATGAGTATTGTTTTCCAGGCAGAAAAGATGGTGCCATCATTTACTTTTGCAACTGAGTTACAAATTGCACAGCTGCTGGCGCAGGCACTTTGAGGCTGAGCCATATTCCTTGGCCTTGATTCTCCTCCCACTTAGACTAGGGTAAACCTAGTGTCAGCCTAATCAAATCAACATTCTCTGATGTATCCTATTGTTACAGCAATGTGACAACCAGCACTAGTTGTGCTCCCATGCTAGTAAACTATTCCGATTCAGCAGTTTGGCTTAGGCAATCAGAAAAAGTTAGGTCTTGGTCATTAACTTGGATTCAACTTAAAAACACAACTTTAGCGGGCAAATTCCATTTAAGTCCCATGTTTGCAAACAAAACGTCCAATCTTCCCCTAGGTCTCCTGTTCACCTCTGGCTACTGTAACAGAATCACAGAATCACAAGGTTGGAAAGGACCCATTGGATCATCGAGTCCAACCATTCCTAACACTCCCTAAACCATGTCCCTAAGCACTTCATCCACCCGTTCCTTAAACGCCTCCAGGGAAGGTGACTCGACCACCTCCCTGGGCAGCCTGTTCCAGTACCCAATGACTCTTACTGTGAAGAATTTTTTTCTGATATCCAACCTGAACCTCCCCTGACGGAGCTTCAGGCCATTCCCCCTTGTCCTGTCCTCTGTCACTTGGGAGAAGAGGCCAGCTCCCTCCTCTCCACAACCTCCTTTCAGGTAGTTGTAGAGAGTAATAAGGTCTCCCCTCAGCCTCCTCTTCTCCAGGCTAAACAACCCCAGCTCTCTCAGCCGCTCCTTGTAAGACTTGTTCTCCAGCCCCCTCACCAGCTCTGTTGCTCTTCTCTGGACACGCTCCAGAGTCTCAACATCCTTCTTGTGGTGAGGGGTCCAGAACTGAACACAGTATTCAAGGTGCGGTCTCACCAGTGCCGAGTACAGAGGGAGAATCACCTCCCTGGACCTACTGGTGACCCTATTTCTGATACAAGCCAAGATGCCATTGGCCTTCTTGGCCACCTGGGCACACTGCTGGCTCATATTCAGTCGGCTGTCAACCAGCACCCCCAGGTCCTTCTCTTCCGTGCAGCTCTCCAGCCATTCTTCCCCCAGTCTGTAGCGCTGCATAGGGTTGTTGCGCAGCTCTTTCTCCATGGCCATGTCCCTAGGGATGGCAAGCTATGGAGGGAAAAAGACATCTCAGGCAACTGAAGGCTAAAATCAAGTAGAGATAGTTGGCAGGTTGCTGGCAAGAATATCTGATTCCACTGGTATTTGCTTCAAACAGTGAATCTGTTACAGTCCTCATTTTATCCATGCAGCTCATGCGTAAGCGGAGGAGCTTGAATACAGTCACTGCTTTCCAGCTTATTCACGCTATATCTTATTGTCATATATATCTTTGTATCTTCCCCAGAGTCCAAAAGCTCTAACCAGTTCAGCCTACAGAGAGAACCTAGCCTCTGTTTCTGTATGGTAATGGGCTTTAGTTCCAAGCAGGTAAAAAAACCCCAGAAAAATAGAAAGCAAGGCCTTTCTAAAGACAGGAAACAAGGTACAGAGGGTCCCATGTAGATCCAAGCTTAGGTCCACACATGGATTCAGATATTCAGCTTATATTTACACAGCTAGTAAGTCCCGCATCATTTAAGCACTTCAGCCCAATGGCTATCTGGCCATCAGAGACTTTCATAACATCATGCAGGCAGTGTCTGGCAGTGGCAGTAAAGGAATCCATAAGTTCTCCACCTTGGTCCAATCCCTATAAGGAGCAGAGACCACCTTCTGACAGACTGGCATGCCAGGCAGCTCACATGAGGCTACCAGCATGGAGCTTCAATCACATCAAGAGAGCAGGGGAAGTTGGAGAGCTGAAAGAAGGTAAAGAAGATCTGTTTGTTAGGCAAGAAGCTGTGGCACTGTAGAGGGACGAGGCAAGAGGCACCAGGGTGTGTGGCAAAAGACTGGAAAGAAAGACATGTTAGATACCTTAGCAGACATCAGCAGTAAGGATAACTAGAAGATGAAGACTGAGGGGGACGAGATCACCTAGTCCTCATTTTACTTCCCTATTGTTCTTACACAGAGTGGCAGAATGTGCTGTCCCAGCTCAGAAAAAAAAATTAACGAGTCACGGCTCTATGCCACACTCTGAGCAGATAGACGCTGTGCCAGTACTACTAGTGCTAGTGAGCAAAGTTGTTTAAAATGAGATCTCTAGTGTCCCGCATCACACACTGTCAGCTTGTGCAATGCAGCAGCAGAGCCAGGGCTAGAAGCCCACTAGAGCAGACCATGGCTGTGCCTAACATGATGGTTCCGTGGAAAGAACTATGCATCAGTCAGAATACATCCCTCCTTCAATCTTCCAGCCATGTAGTCCTTCTGGACAGAACAAGCCTTAACCACTTCCTTGGAAAAGCCAAGTCTCTGTCACTGCCAGTGACAAGTAATCTGTAGGGAAGAGGAGCGGGCATGGCAGACAGAGCCTCAGTCTAGGCAGTCCTAGGCATTTTGTTAAACCAACAATTTGTCTGCCCTTGGGTTTATCCAGTGAAGGGAAGACGAACTGCACCATCTTCCTTAAAAGAAATAAAATAATTAGAATGAAAAAAAGAAGCAAATGAAGAAACATTATCAATATGGCTTATGTAATACCATGTTTTGAGCATTGTAGTGGATTTGAAGAGCTGTTTATGTAACAGTCTGTGTGTTTCTCACTGTTCCAGTTTCCGGTTCCTCAGTGCTTAAAAATGATTTGGCTTCCAAGAGATTAAATCCCAGAGCTTTGCTACACAAGTCGTGTAGCCACAGTTGGTGGCAAAACTGAGGTCGATGTAGAATGTAGCTTTCTGCTTTGAGCACATTATATCAGATCTACTTCAGCCTGCCTTTTGGTCAGAAGGTGAAATTGCAATTGCTAGGTCTAATTCTTTAGGTGGCAGTCACACTTACCTGAAAAAATTACTTTGTGACCTTCTGGCTCTCTCATGATCATCATTCATCAAATATTCATTAAAATATCTGATCTCCTGAGTGGCTCCAATTTCCCTTTGTCTCTTCCCTTTCCATAATGACCCATGTTCACTTACTGTGGCAAGCTCTGAACTCCTGAACAGTGTAACCGCCACCGTATTGATATTTGCCAACACCTTGTCAGATGAAAATCACAAAATGTCAGATTTTCTGTTGTTTCTTCAAAAGTAATTCACAGTAATTGAATAACAAGTGCCAATTGTATGAAGTACACTGGTGTCAATTAAAAATACACGATATTGAAGGGACAATTCCATCTTTTCCCCATTCAGTCCTATGAATTTATATTTGAAGTCCTTCTCTAAATGCTTACAATGATCTTCCTCCAATTCTGTCTCTAAAGGAATGGAAATGTGATACCAGTGTTCCTACTGGGTTTCTGGAATTCTTTTATAAGTCACGGTATCTCCTCAGATACCACTTCCTCAGACAAGCCATATAGTGTCAGGGGAGATGGCAACATGCCTGTCTCTTTTTGCAGTGGTAACAACAGGGAAGAATTGATTCCAGGAACCTTTTATTAGCACTGTAAGGAAGCGCTGTTTATCCTCTTTAGAAACATCAATGGGAATCTAATAATACAAGCAGGTCACAGATTTCTATGGGTATAAAGCACGTTCTTTGCTACTGTATTCCTGGTTTATGTTTTCTCACAAAAAAAAAATAGCATGGAGATGCCTGTGTGATACATGTTCAGAGTATCCCTCTCAAAGTAGATCTACCAGTAAGCTTGATGAAATAAGGGTCTCAGGATATAAAGCTCAAAAAAAAAAAAAAGCAGTCTTTGAAAGGCTGAACTTTTTTGTATTAGAGACTGAAAAGATACCTTAAAGAACATTTGGCTGAAAATTCATTATATTTTCCCATAAAGAAGCAAACTCATTCTTCCACGAAACTCTCTAGATTATCACACGTTATCCTTTATTAAGGCAGCACCATTACCACATTCTTCTCATTTCTAATACTCTGTCTCATAAGCCATTAAGAGCAATTCCCAGTGCTGCAAGTTTACATACCAATGACGTAAACCAGTCACCAGTGGCTTATGGTTAATATCTTTGTTATTTTCAGCCACAAAGACAACTTCCATAAACAAAAAATAATCAATGAACTTTTTCTAAGCACAAATATGGAAATAATCATCCCTGCTATTACAAGTCTTTTCATCACTGTTAAATGTTTTGGGGGTAAAGGAATGATCCTTGCCAGAATCTGCCACATATGATGATACAACCATCAAGATAAACATCCATATGCCTCAAGTCAGAGCTGCTTCTGAGTGTCAGAATGCATGCATGAATTCCTAGCTAATAACTATTGTTTGGATTCATTAGAGGAAATACCATGAGTTCAGCTTTTTTCCAGAACTTCACACACTATAATACCACAAGCAAAAAAATTTTTTAAAAAAGTCAAAAAGTCATAGTTGATAGGTTTTCTAAGAAGTACCCTTAGGTTTTGAAGAGATTTTTAAATTGATCATGCATCAGAAACACCTTCCTGCATTTGTTTACCCACTTTTAGCCCTCAAAGCAGGTCTCAAATACTCCATCTTTGACTGAAAATGGTGATACTTGGCTTATTTAACTTGGTCTCCGACTAGTTATATGCAATTGAATGCTTCCTCAGAATCACAAGGCGTTTCCTTACACAGAAGCTTCCAGAAAAAATAACAAAGAAACAGACAGTTTGTCCAAGCCGTCCCCCCAAGTCTGATTGACACCACTTCCCATTTCTGACAAGACCATAGATAAATTCAGAAGCCTTCAGTAAAACACCAGACCCGTTCCTGACAGCCCCTCAACCAGATTATAAAGGGGTTGAGCTGCTGACTGCATAACTCTGCAGTAGGATAGCTATGCATACCAGAATGTATAGCTCTATATTTCAAACTATTGTCATCCTGCCTCCAGCGTATGTCAGGAACTCATAAAATCATAGTGAGAGGATTTGCTTGTTCTCCTCACCCCACATAAGCAGGGCTTACTCCTCAGCGTACACCATGCTTAACTGCAGAGTTCCATCAGCATTTGTTGTGCTCAACACCCACCCAAAGCTATGAAGGACTGCTGTGAAAATCAAGTGATGCAAAGAAGCCGTATTCTCCCTTGCAATGGATGTGACCTGTTCCATCCCCTAGCAGGGTCAGAGGCACACTGAGCATTAAATAATATTTGGACAATGCTGACGGGGTAAAAATATATTCAAACCCTTCTCTGGGCTAGCCAAACTCCCAAATATCTATTTCATGGGAAATTTCTACTATGCTTGAGTTCATTATTTAATTGGAAGACAGGAAATTTCAGATATACCTTCTCTTGAGAACCTCAAAGGGCATTCTTTCTAGTTCCCCACTGAACTTACTGAAGTATCAAAATAAAGATGAATGTTAGAACAACATGCTTTAACTCCTTCCAAATTTTCTTCAATAATGTTTAATGCAAAAAGAGACAAAAATCAACTTCTGCGAAATGCATTCTGGTGAAATTCAGATAACATGCAAAAAAAAGACAGCAATGAAAAAAATTTTAGCCTCTGTAGTCATATTATGCAATGTTTACTACCACAGCCTCTTTTTGAGAGACTGAAAATATGTGAAGAAGAACAGAGAAGCACCCAGAAAAGCATGTAGTTTAAGATTTTTGGTACAGTGACCAATCTCCCCATTGCTTTTTCAACTTATCTTTCAGATTAGTTGTGATTGATTGTAAAAATCATGTAGTACAAGTTCTGGCTTATGAACATGGACTCAGAAGGATTAACAAAAGACATTTTGATTAATTTTCTCCAAGAAAAAGAATATTTTTTTATAATCTCTGTCTAAATTCAATCAGAAAAATATATATTGGGGGCTAAATATTGCAGCAGTATGGGAAATTGGACTGCTTATTGTTTCAGGCCCAGGCCACCCAAGATTTGAGAGGATTTGGCAGCTTTCAGAATGTATCACATGAGAGACTGGTGAAACAGACAAACAAAACGAGAACCACCCAGATGGCTGTACTTCCCTCAATTACAAGGCTATGCCATTGGAGAGGCCTTTATTCACATAGAAGTATTTTCATTTTTTTTTTTAAAAATCAGATATTTTTAGAATTTCCACCTTTATAAAAGTCTTTGCATTGATTCTACTTTTATGGGAAAAAAATGATTTCTTTATATTTTCTGCAAGCAAATTTCTGCAAACTCTATACAAAAACAAGTAAAAAAAAAACTACCTCATCCTCACAAGATCTCTCTCCAGCCCCTTTTTCCTGTTTTTCTCTGAGATATAAACACCAAATGCAGGAATGTGCAAATTAAGAAAGTACAGGGTTTGTTGGGCTAGTCCAAGTATTTGGATACTTCAGTTGTCAGCCCATGTCTGAATTTTCAGGTAGCATTCATTTTTCTGTGTCTGGTTATGTTGACTTTTATGTTATTATAGGGATGTTCAATTTAGCTGTACTGTTTTCCTTCTGATTCATCCATGAAGAAAAACTATGAGCATCAAGAAAAACACTGAAAAATAATCTAACATTTTTCATTATATTCCCCAAAAACAACCATTCTGGCTTCCAATACCAGTTTGCTTCCCTGGCTTCCACTCTGATTCAGTGCATCATCTCTTTTTAAAGTCATTTAAACATCCATTTAAACATTAAAGCATCCTTTTCTGCCACACTGCTACATGCTCAAATCCAAACTGTAGACAGTCCTTATGTATGTACAGGGCTGGAAGGCCTCAAAAAGAGATGGTGTTTTAACTCAGAATAACAGCTTTGGTACATGATCACCTGCCATAAGCAATGTCTTACCTGATGAACAGGTTTACCCATTCCCGATTATTTCTAAACTGCTGGTACTTTATGCACGATGCCACTTTCCAGTGAACATCTGTACAAAAGTTCCTGTAGAGAAACCATTCTGTGAAAGACCAGAAACTAACAAAATACAGGATAGAGAAGGAAGAAAAAGAGGTGACCACATTCCCTAGAGAGGCCTGTCCAGTGGTAGGAATAAAATGTAACCAGGTTTGCAAAGAAGAATTTGCTTTTTTTCTATAATTGTGCATCTATCATGAACTGTGCCTATCAGCGCAGCGTAGACATTGTTTGAAAGTGCCTTTGCAAAACAGTCATGTCTCTTGCTTTCACCATTCATCACGAAGTTCCCATAGAACAAAAGAATAGTCCAAAAAAAAGCAAGAGTAGAGGTCTGGAGATGGCACAGAAGAGAGGTGAGTTTGCAGGAAATTGGAAGCAACTACGTGTCAGAGCCACAGCTCTCCAGAAAGAAACTGGAGATGGACCCCAGAAACTTGCTGAAAGACTGTATGTATACACATGACCACCAAATCTGAACATCATCCAGGATCGACGGGTTTAAAGGTCAATGGGCTGTTGGAGCTCAACACAGCAGTTAGATGTGTATCTCATTCTATGAATGAGGTCCAGTAAGACTATAGGTCAATTAGGGAGAAGTAGCGATGTAGTGTAGTGGTGCAGTGTCTCCAGTGGATACAAGGAAGTGATTACAAATATAGCCTTAGAGCTCATATACAACAGGAATAAATAAATCAAGTTTGACAATTTCCACACCCTTCCCCTTTTAATATAGTCAATCTCTACTTGTTGAAGTATGCAAAAATGTAGTATTTTATTTCTGCTCTCATAGCTACTAAGCCCCTAGTCTCTTTTTTTTTTTTTTCACACGGAGGTGCAAAGCCTTAACTAAAACATTTTAAAAGTGTGTAGCTTGTCGTCTTCTATGTTGCAGCCTTCCTCCAGACATGACAACACCCAAGAGATCCTTGCAACCCAAACTAGACTAAGAATATCCTATACACAGCACTGTAAATGAAGAAATGCAGAAATCACTGTGCCTCAGATCACCGTAGCCTCTAATGAGGTGTCAAGTACTTCAGACTTCATACCTAGCCAAAGACCTTTTGCTTTTAAACCATTTCTACCCACTGAATGTTTTCCACCTAGAGAATAGTAGTAGATCCTACAGACAGTGGGCTTTGTTCAGCCAAGTAAACAGATCATGCTGGAGAATGAGGTTAATTCTCACATAAAGGGTTTTGTGCTCCCCAAACATACTAACAATAAGTTTATCTAGAACAACAGGTGTTCAAGAGAAGGGCTAAAGGTATGCTAGTATAATATATTTCAGCAGGGACACACACAAACAGGCAATTCTCAGATGAACTATCACTTCACTCAGTGAAGCTTAAATTTAAATCTCCTTTTAATGTTCTTGGGTTTCCTCTGTACTATAGCAAAAGTAAACCTCTAAACCTGACCTGCAGTGTAGACGAGTGGAGTCCCATCTTTGCTCTGATTAGTTTAGATAAATCTGGAAAGAAAAATGGTGAGCTGAAGGAGGGAAACAGAGACTTGAATCAGTCTCTTCCATATCCTAGTACCTTAGCAACACAGCTTGTCTCCCATAAACAGCATTTTTCGCCAAAATGGAAACACTCCAGAGTTTTCAGTGCAAAATTGTTTTGTGCTGTTCAAGAGCCCGGTACGTAACCAGAGCGGGGCACCAGGGTCAGAACTATTACACATTTAGATTGTGTAGTGTAGCATATGGTTTATTTTTTTAAAACAATGGCTGTTTTCTTGCTCCAAAGACACTGATTGCTCAGCCCCAGACACCTATTCTGTGAGTTAGAAACATATTGTGAGCTGTTTATGCTGGTCACATCCTCTGTGTAAAATTTTTATGAGTTTTTTAGCTTTTTATTGTTATGGATTTGGCTATCATAGTGCTCAAGTGCGGCTGGCCCACCTTACGCAGTGTAAATCAAGTGGGACAGTAGTGAGTGATGAAGGATTTTATAACTGAGGAACTGGCTGAACTCTTTCCCTGTTGTTTTAAGACATTTATATTCTCTCTTCTAAAAGCATAAGATATTCTTAAGTGAAGGGAAGGCTGGACTTTTGTCTTCCTCTACCCACCTCTCCTGAGATTATTTTCAGCTTTAACTCCTTCCTTATAAAACATGCACAAAAATATGACAACTGCTGAGAATATAGACTCTAATTCTGTAGATACAACTTCCTCCTTCTATCAACAGCAAATGCAGATTTTCAAGTTGACTCTAATTTTGAAACTCACCTAGACTAGCATCTGCAATTTATAGAGTTTTTCGGGTGGTCTCCCATCCAGACATTAGCCACAACAAAACCTCATCTAGCTTTTAGGAAAAGGTGCATCCTTCCCCAGACAGAGGTCAGTTCTCTAAACACCTTAAATTTTGTTGGTTTCCATCCATGTTTTTTCATCCTCACTGCATTTCTTCCCCCTCTGTCACATCCAGGACTGTTTATGTTCAGTGCAGACCCCAACAGGACTCCCCACGGTGCACGGAGGAGAGTGGAGTTACACACACGTGGTTAGGACTTCAATATTAATTTAAACTTCTTCAGGACATCATTCAGGGCATGAAAACAACCATCCTCTAGACTAAGTTCCTCTTTAAAGAGAGGGGGGAAAAAAAAAAAAAGCAAGCATCTCTACTTTGAGATTACAAGGAAAAGATAAACAAAGTGCAGCTTCTGTCTGAGTCTGCAGAGCCCGGACCAATTCTTTTAGTTATTGTAAATATATCCTGCTAATAAAATTGCATATTTCTTCTGCTCAATGCCAACAACATTATCTCTTTCACTCCAATCCGTTGTGTCACAGAGTAAACTACTAGATCAACTTATTTTACTGTCTTGAACACAGAACACTGAGAAGCACAGCCACCTAAAAGAGAGGAGACACGCTAATAGGGATATGAAACCCCAATCGGGATTTTGAGTTCTGCTGAACTTAGGGGATGAGTTGAACCCAAGAGAGACAAGCAGAAGTCTTTCCAGGCTTAAGGAGCTACAGATTTTTGTGGGCAGCTGTTTCTGCATGGCTACTTCACATTCACTTACGTGAATGCACAGCTTTTACTGTGCAGCTTGCACTGTGAATTGGCTGGCCAGGGAAACCTTCTTCACCCCCAAACTCTTTTTTATCCTGCAGTAGACTGGGAAAGCTAGTTCCTGGATCAGCCTGTCAGTGATATATCAGTTTATTACGACCAGCTTAAAATCAGCTTTTTTAAAAACTGGACATTTCCAATCAAGAAGCAAGTGTTCACAACTAGGCTGGAAGAATTCCTACAAATTTTTACCTCCTCCTATGTTGTCCTGTGCCCTTAAAGTAAGGGAGAGTCACTGTATTCCTACTTAAATAGCTCACTATGCTCAGAAGCAGCAGAGGAAAAAAAGCCACACCTACCCAGAGCAGTGATAGAAAATAATACTAGGGAAGCTCTGATACTAAGCAATATTTGTACTTCTCATTCCTACAATTCAAAGATTTTGGCAAAGTTGGGTTATTGTTTTCTTATTCCTTTTCTTCCTAGATCATACGTGCAGGGGATTTTACACAGTCAGTTTCTATGAATAATCTTCTGCTTGTTGGTGTAACCCTTCATGTGTGTTTAAATTTTTGTTCACTCTTGCTAACTTAGTTCTTCCACATCTTTAGCAGGCTTCACATTCTGACAAGAAGAACTACTACAAAAGGAACAGCCACAAATCTTGTGGGCTTTTTCCTCTTCTTTTTCATGTCAAATCAACAGTTTGGATTTTAATTGCTTTGGCTTCAATTTTCATTTCACAATTATGGGTAGTATTGCACCATGGAAATAATTGCTTAAAAGGTTTATATCCTTTGCCCCTTACAAAATAATGAACCTTCTTTATTTCCTAATTAGAAGAGTAATGGAACATTTATGAGTCTTCAAACAAAGTCTAAAAATTCCCAGAAGGAACTGTGTTGGAGAAACAGCCACTGTGGCACTTCGCAGAAAAATTGACATCTATTGTGGTGGAGAAAGAAAGAAGAGGGGTACGCAAAGCAGCTGACAGCCTGTCTGGATTTTCTGGCAAATAAAATACTCAGCCCCTCCACTACACCCCAGGACCTCCTCTCTCTCTCTCTCTAGTAGCTGCTCATCTGCCGCCATCTCCCTAAATATACAGTCTAGTGGTGTGGGGAGCTGCTGACGAGAAGGCAGAACGGGTTAAGGGGTCCCTAAGCCCTGGACTCTTTCTTCTCTCCTCTGCCCACCAGTCCCCAACCTTTCTCTGGATTTAAAGGAAAGAGCTGAAGAGTTTGAAGCTGCAGACTGGTAGCCCAGAAAACAATAGGACATTTAAATTTGGTTTGTCTCTCACTCATCATCTTCCTAGTGGTAGAAAGGAAGAGACCATCCTTTGGGAGTAATTCCAGTGATTGAGCAAAACCAGGGAATCAAAGCTGGCACCCTACATATAGTTTCAGAAAAAAAAATGCTTTTGCCAAACCTGATTATGAATTATTTCCTCTGGCATTAAATTTGGATGGTTCCACTTGAAAGTACACACATTTATAATTTTTAAAAAACTACAACTAAAAACTAGCTTATAAATTCTACTTTTAGTTTGAAGTTTTATGTAAATATAACCTTGATGGCAAATGCTGCTTGTGCAGCTTAGATTGGATGGCAGAGGAAAAACAAGCCATCCATGGGTTTACAGTTCTACATACCAGTTGCAGCTTCACGTTTAGTTCACCCTGCATAACATTTTCCATTACAGGACACTCTCCCTTCAGTAGCTCATAACTTTGCTAACTGTTAACTGTCTGAATAGAATTTTTTTTTAATAGAAGGGTTTTTTGTGCCATGTTACCTTATGATGCTTTTCAGAGTGGTTTGGGCTTTTTTGTTGGTTGGGGCTTTTATTTTTTTAATTTAAAAAAAAAAAAATGGTTTTGTTTGCAAAAGTTAGACGAAAATGTTGGACCGCAGCAAATGTTTGAACCACATGAAAAACGTTCTTACAGCTGTTTCAGAGAGAATCACCAGGCTTTGGAGCAGAAGTTTAATATTTGCCAGAAAGTCATATTTCACATCAGGGCTTTTCCCATATACATGGAAAAATGCCCCATTTTATTTCCCTTAAAGTCTTGCAATGAGAGGCTGACTATCAGAGCACAGTGATAACAAGAATTCAGACTACACAAAGGAGTTCCTTCCAATTGTCTCAGTGAAAGAAATGAGAAAGAAACCATTCACAGCTGCTTTCACTGGGCACAAAGCATGGCTTCTGACAACCTGGTCTCCGCTTCACCAAGCACAGAAAAAGCAAAGAAATAGTAACTCATCAAATCAGTCTCAGAAGAAGCCTATGGTTCCTAAACTGATGTGCTCAATCTATGATTAACAGTAATATCTTCTACCCCAAAACACATCCTTCAAAGTGCATCTTCTCAGGCTCATAATCTAAAAGGGTGTTTTAGTTCAATATCTTTTAATAAACTGCATCTTCAGAGACTTCAGAATGTTGAAGCTGCCACTTTCCCCTCTCTATCCCTTCCTGCTCTCCTACCACAGCCTGTTCTGGGCAGCAGCACAACCCAACACATGCCTGTTGGCTTTCTGAAGGCATTTACATTGCCCACTTTGGAGTCTCGCAGCATCAGCCCCTATCTGCAGGCATAGCAGCCGTCAGTCTTCCAGTGATAGTTTTTCCTTTTTTTTTTTTTCCCCCCCTCCTCTCAGGAGACAAAGATCTGCTCCAAATGAAAATTAAGCAGCATGGAAGAGAACAGGAAGAGAAAAGAAACCCACAAACTTTATTTCTTAGACCATTAACCAGGAATCTTAAATTATCAGTCTATCAATCCCATAGAGCCTGGTATAAGACCTGCAAGTAACAGCGAAGTGGAGCCTTTGGCTGTGGTTGCCCCATATAAGCGTTTCCTCTTGCTCTTCTTGACCAGCTTTCAGGATATTCTAGCTGCAACTATAGGGCCGTAGATCTTATGGGATTGCATACTTAAACCAGTGGTTACAGTGACTGGGTAGAAAGACCTATAATCTGTAGGCACACACTTCTTAAACTCATTTACAGAGCATGTATCTCAGAAACATGTTAAGTAACTCACGGCAAGACTGGTTATTCACTGATTAAAACATGACACTTTTATAAGAACTGTCAGTGTTTCCAGTTGTGTCAATATATGCAAGTGTAATTCAATTCACTGAAGGCCCTGAAGTCCAGCTATGACCTTTCTTGGGCATGAACAAGATCAGTCAGGTTTTAATTCTTCCAGTCAGCCTGGCTTTTGCTTGGTTCAAACTGAACTTGTTGCCCATCAGCTCAGCTATCTGGCTGGAAAAACGAGAGTAGGGATGGGCTCAAGATGCAGCTGTCATTACCAGGGACCTGTACTCTGTGTTCCAATATCTCCAAGTTATATCCCTTTACTTACACAGGAAAAAAAAAACAACAATTACTTTCTGTAACATCCAGATTGACCCACATGCACGCTTTCGGCTCAGTCATCCAGACATTACAAGCATTATCTTCCTAAGGAAACCAAGCTATGGGTTCTGTGTTCAGTCATACAGAGTAGACCGCACCTCTAGAGGCACTCCTTGTTCTGTGAAATGGTTTTAGGTCAGTTCAAGCTACAATTTAAACCAGGTGTGCTATTGAGGTTTACAGTCATAAGTTGGTACTGCTTCGTATCAGACCATTTTAAGGCTCAGTTTGCCTCCCATCATGCAATAGTGCCACTGCTGATTTCATCAAGAGTAGGTAGGTAAGCTGCATGTCTAGCAAGAAAAAAAATCATAGAAATAGCATGGCTTAATGCTAACACTGCTACAGAAATCTTTCCTCTTGTTTCTGCTGACTGTTTAATGTTTAAACCATGCAAACTTAATTCTGTCTTACGTCGCTTTCTACAACATATTTTTGATTTGGAGACTAAGCAATGAGCCTGTTCCTTGTTTGGCAAAAGTACAAAGTCAGCTACTGGTTGGACATAAAGCATGCATCTGAGCAGTACGGATCTGGCCACAGAGTCCAGATCTGCACTGATTTTAAAACAAACACAAACATGCCTGTTTCTGCCTTCACATACACCTGTGCAGCTCCTCTGAGCTCAGTGTGTGTGTGTGCAAATTAGAGTGCAGTCTTGAATCCACATGGTCTGCACAAGAACTGTGCTTCCATTCATTCCTCCCAGCAAAGTCTGGAGGTCCACGTTGGACTGACATGCTAAACTAATTTTCTGGAATTTGCTTCTGTAGCCAGGCCCACAAAGCACGCCCGAGCTGCAGTCAGAGGACATGGCTGCTGAGCTGATGAGTTGAGACTGTCTAAATATTAGAGATTCTGCTTAAAAATACTTACTTCAAGAAAAGAGCAATTTAAATTAGAGGTGAAGAGGTATGTTTTTTTCATTGTACATAAGCTGTACAAGAGCAGTTCTGTACTACTCTTCTGAGTTTTCAGTGAAAGTCTATGACAAAAAAAATACCATTGGGGGGGGAAAGGCATTTTAAACACCTGCAGTTAATTTTTTTTTTATATCCCCTTCCCTATCTCCTTTACTCTGGCCAGACTCTCCTTAGACTTCAGCAGCAGTAAAAGTTAAAAAACCCATTTTGATCCTAAACCACAATTCTTACTTTCCCATGAAATGCAGACGGGATGGGTTTTTCTGATTTGGGTTCCTCAGGAGTCTTTGAATGACCTCAGACATTTGTCAAGTAAAGGGAGAGCAAATTTGCTAATCTGTCCTGGGGAATACTCTGTACACTCCTTTGTGCCTCCTCTTCATGGAAAGCCTGAACGTTTTGCTCTCATTGCACACAGAACTAGCATGATTTCCAAGGTACAAAGATAAACCGAGTACTTTTTGTCAGTTATTTATTTTCAAGTAGTGATTAAAAGCACTAGAATAGGCAAGTAAGTCTGTCGCAGAGGATCTTTAGGAACAAGAGGATTCTAGTACTTTCTGCAAATGAAGAATCATATCTTTGCTGGGGTGCAAGTTTCAGGCATAATCAGTCTTTTACACCTCCACCTATCATTATCATTTACACCTGCCTGCATTGCAGATTTGGGTTGTGGCCCTCTGCTTTTGCATCTGATATTGTGTTATGTCCAGATTGGGGGTAAAATATAAGGTTGCAATGTATTTTTACTGTAATAGGTTGATGATAGAGTTCCCTTTAATCCCACAGCACAGCTGTAACAAAAAAAACCCCAAATAAACAGCGAAATACTATCCACATATAGACTTCCTTCTATGTCTGTCCAACTTCAGAGATGCAGTACCTACACTTCTACATAAAACCATAGGGTTATCTAGATTGGGAAAGACCCTTAAGATTGAGTCCAGCTGTTAACCTACCACTGCCAAGCCACCATTAAACCATGTCCCTAAGCATCACACCTACCCGTCTTTCAAATTCCTCCAGAGATGGTGACTCAGTCACTTCCTCTGGCAGCCTGTTACAATGCTTCATAATCCTTTTAAAGAAGACGTTTTTCCTAATATCCAATCTAAACCTTGCCACAATCTCCCTAGCTGTAAGTTCTTTCCTAATTGCTTAACAGTAGAGTCAGTCATCATTGTTTTGTTTTAGTCTCAAAGTTCTTCCTTATGGCGAAAATAACCAATATGAAATATTCTTGTGGTTTTTAACAAACCTCTCTCCAACTGGGTAGACCTCTCTCCAATTCCTCCTATGAAGAACAACAAGGACTTGATGCATGCATAAATTATTCAGATAAATTGTTGTACATGTGGTTTTATATGAAAAAGGACCAGTGATCCCAGACAGTTAATATTATCTTTTCTTTGTTTTTATGGAAACTGTCTTCAGCCAAGAACTATAGAACTTTTGGTAAGCACTAACATGGATACCCTCTGTGTGTTTCTATTTTTTCATTTCACACATGCCTACACTTTTCTCTAGCCAAGAGAAAAGTAAAAATTCCAAAACATTTCATAAGTTCCAAGAAGAGAGAATCCATTCTTCACAGATTCATTTAGGAGGAACTCATCTTGAAGGAGCTGGAGAACATCAAAGCCCTTAAGCTTTTAGAAACTGTAACTCATCTTTTGAAATATGAGACGCGCACCAGACAGTTTTGCCAAATGTTTACATTTTGGTGCATAGCAGAACTGCTTATCAGAAGGTCAAATACTCTTTGTTTCTAGTTTCCCACTATTATTCACTCTGCATGCTCTGTTCAAACACAGTAATGGCCTTTGGCCATGAGAGCCAGCGATGCTCCTGTCCCATGTGAAGAACACAACGGAGACCCAAGTGCTCAGCACTTTCAGCATGTTGTAACTGCAGGGTACATAATCAGCATTTTCTCCCTTCATTTTTATCTTTACTAGTATCAAGAATACATGGACAGTAATACAAACTCTTATGCTCAGGGAAAACTTATAAGCACTTTCTCCAAAATAGTGAAGGGCCTCATCTTGGTAGTTCATACTGGAAACTGTCTGAAGTGGGTTTGTGCATCCTGGTCCACCTTGGTCCACCCTATGGGTCCACCACTCGATTCTTATGACAATAGCTCTGATGGGATTTTCCTACCCTATGAAATCCCAGACAAGCCTGTCTTCTCTCCCTCCCTTTCATAGGATGAGGCCTGTCCTAAATTTTAGTTTAAGATAAAGATACACACCACCTGAGGATTACTCATCCTGCTTTGGCATAAAGAATCCTCCAGAAGTACTACTCTGTGTAGGAGAATTCTGGAGCAGGAAAGTCAATCTAGATACTTATTTGGGCCCTGAAGTTCAGCAAGATGAATTTCGCAGCAAGCAATAGACAGTATGATACCCAGTGAAGTGAAAAACTAAAGTTTTTCACCATTTGTTTCAGTGTTCTGGAAGATACAATAAAGTAGGACGACACTGGTGATTTTTGAGAATAGGCATGGCTTCTGCTGTTTCATGACAGTAATGCAAAGTGAGATTTAGCAAGCATAAACCAAGAGGGGAAGTGGCAACAGGCTAAGAAACAAGACAAATCAGCAGCTTCTAGAACAAAGAAAAAAAAACGGGGACAAAATATTTTTTATCCCTAACAAAAATGCCCTTATTGTGGGGGATAATTTTAACTTAGAAAGAGAAAATTAAGAAAGGAGGAATTAAGGAGGAAAGAGAAATTGTTACAACAGCTTAGTTTTGCAGGGAGAAGATTAGCATAACTAGAACAGAAGAGGTCAAGTCAGCAAGTATCAGCAGGAAATATGAGACACATATTAATCATTCTTATTTCCAGACGCAACGTCAAAATAGTCTGTGAAAATATGTCAACGAATTATTTGCATGTAATTCAGCAAAGCCGCAGTGACTTCAGAGGAACTCCTTCCATTTATCCCAACAGCCCATCAGGGCAACAGACAGGATCATCTCCCTTCCAGGGCTCTGATGACATTTGCATTTGCTTGAGAGAGAACAGACACTATCGCATATTCAAGAAAGGGCTTTCTAGGATTGACAAGGGTAGGGTATCAGAAGAAAGGAAGCTGCTGATGACGGACATATCTAAAATATGCATTTTTCCCACTGCCATTTTGCAGCAGAGACAGATGGAAGCGTGTCTTTCTTACTCTGGTCACACGTGAGATAAGCCTGAAACTGTGCAAAGGGGGGGAAGACACTTCCTATGAAAATCAGATGTAATGGCTGAAGAAGCTCTGTATGGATATACAACCTTTCCTTTCTACTTCATTCATTCTTATTTACATATTGCCCTGAGAAGAGGATGGCTATTCTCAGGCATTTTGGCTTTTTATGATTTCAACAGCTATCCAAAATCTATAAAATTTGTAGGCATCTTACTTCATTGAACCACAGAAGTCAGAGGGGAAAAACGTACTTGGATATAGAGTCTTTATAGAGGATGTCTGCTCTTCAAGAAGTTTGTTTGGTTTTTTTTCCCCTCACTGGTCATGACAGAAGCTGAGTACAGATTCAAAGTGTTGTTCCGAACCCCAGTGATTGAAAGACTCTGCTGGGTCACAACTGCATTCATACCCCTCTCTTCAAAACCAAATGCACAGCAACGTTCTGAATTTTCCAAGTCAAAGGTCTCATCTCTCTTTAGCTACTTTCCTGCTCAGCTAAAAGGCAGAGAAGAAATCTAAATAACATTTATCAACATAAACAAGGAAAATATTCCCAGCAGGAGTTTACTGGAGAGAAAAGCACATATTTTTGCCTCATCTAGAAGGTATAATAGACAAAACAATATTCTCTAAGACAGTAACAAACATAAATCAGTTTTTATATCAGGATAGTACAGCAAGAGCCTTTCAGAACTGGCTCGACTAACAGAAATGTTGAACTGGCAATGAACTTATGTTGATTTGTCAATAAGCCTACGGACTTCAGGGGAAGCGAAGTCCCTGTGAAGTAGCAGGATCCATTCACACACAAAGCTCACCGAGAGGTCAGGCCCTAAACTAAGTCTTCAGAATTCAAATAATTCCCTAATTGCAATAGTTAAGTGTTACAGGGTAAGTAGGGGTACCAAAAAAACACTGCAAACACTGAGATAACTTTGCTTCCCTTAGGACTGGCACTTCTCAGTGCTTTCTACCATACTGTTTTTAATTAGCTTACCACAAATCTTGCATAGGCTTTTAAACTATATTTAGACATAGCTAGAGTCACTGGAAACTCTAGCACATTTTTATTGTCACAACATGACTTTGAGGCATTGTCTCTCACTCAAAAGGGCTAATAAAGAGCCTCTTTCCTCACCATCCCAGAACCAGAATAGATTATCCCAGCTTTTCCAGAGACAGCAATTACGACAAATATAGTAAAAAATGAACCTGACACATAAATATAAATATATATATAGATACACACATACAGACAAATGAGAACTGCGTGCATTGCTCTGGTGCGTGAAAAGGGAGGGGAAAATCATGAATTTGCAGTTTGGATAGATATATAAAATCTGTCATAACAATTTATTGGATGGTGAAAGATCCTGCTCCTGCTTTAGACGTGAGTGAAGTTTATGCTTTAGGTGAAGTGAAGAAACAATTAGAACATCCCCATCTTTTATTCACTGCTGCAGAAGTGATGGTGGTGGAGAAACACTGATTTTGAACTGTTACAAAACAGAACAGGCAACCAAAAATCAAAAAAAGATTCTAGGGATGATACTACTATCACTTGATCCTTAGAGATTACCAGGGTGGGAGGGAAAGGCAAATAATGGTGTCAAATAACATCAAATGCTGGAAGGCAAATATATAGCAATCAGTTTTGAAAAATTACTTGTATTTTGCGATGATAGAGCAATTCCCAGAGGAGATTCTCAAAAGCAAGCATTCTTCAACAGTTTCCTAACCCCTCTCTAGAAAGGTTTTCTAATCTCCTTGGAAAGTAAAGACCTTATACTGATTTTGCAAATAAAGAGCTTTAGATACAGAGTGAGCTTGTCTTTAGTACAACTGGGAACAAGCTACCACTCTCCTAA
The DNA here is from genome assembly GCF_017976375.1 of Cuculus canorus. NCBI lineage: Eukaryota > Metazoa > Chordata > Aves > Cuculiformes > Cuculidae > Cuculus > Cuculus canorus. The sequence goes on from NC_071401.1 coordinate 141,303,581, forward strand.
CTTGTATATTATGGCCATGAAACTATTCATCTCTTCTGTTACAGACTGCAACAGACACTTACGTGCGTTCTACTCAACAGAGGTTATAAGGGCCCTGGTAATTCATGAAACTTCCATCCAATTAAGACTGAAAAACTGTAGAGCAATTCTATTTATGATAGAGCTGCCAGATAAAAAAAAAGTAAGTTTTCTCATCACAACAGAAAAAAAGACTAGGCTAACGGATGGGATCACAAGCTGTCTAATACAAGTGGTTTAAAATAACTATTGGCACTGCAATAAAGCAAATCCACTTAGAGGAAGATGAGTAAAAAGGAAATCCACAGTTTTCCAGACTTATTTTCCAGACAGCATGTTAAGTTCCCATAAATATTGTTTGACACTTTCACAGTTCCTTTGCTACCATCATATTCAAGGTTGTAGCTACCTGAAATACTGAGGTCACTTGAAGTACTAGCTTCATGACCTTTACTGGGAAGAAAATACAGAAGTAGCAGTCAGGGAGACATGAGGTATACATGTAAGCATTATTAGTAAGATCTGCTCTTCTCTGGAAAGATGGCAACTGCCACAAACACAATCTTCTGAAGTGAAATTACCACTGGCTTTTCTGCAAGTACATAGTAACATTCTGGGCTGAAGAAGAGTTCAGTCAACACTAAGTACTACTGAACACAGCAAAAACTTGTCAGCACTAGGAATCTTATCCCAACCATTAAACCATTCTTCAGCAATTTTACTTTCATCAAAAATACCCTGACTGTCAATCTTACTTAAGGCTACACTTTGCAATGTTTAGACATCCACATCCTTTGACAAGTTTTTATTACTTCTCTGACCCATCCGAAGAAAATGCTCCCTGTGAGATTCAAAGGGAGCTAATATCTTGCTTTATACACAACTCTCAGTTGCAGAGGACTATTCTTTCTACACTTTAACAAAAATGAAAAAACAAAACTAGGCAAACACTTGAAACCAAATAGCCCAGCAAGTCTGCAGAGGAGCAATAGAGTTCAAGTGGCATTGAGGAGGTTGCAATTAGGATGCAAAATTATGAGTCATTTCTGCTAGTTAAGTATACGATAAATATTTTTTGCTACAGTTTAGAAAGAAAAGCAAGCTTCATCCCTCTGCAGTCTCCTGATTATTCTGAGTTTTTCCCAGACTTCATAAAGGTTCCCTGACATAACACAGAATGCTGGAGACCTAACTGAAAGAATGCAAAGCTGAATTTCTACACTTAATTGATTTCCCTTAAAAATAATGACCACAGGCTTGGGAGGCCAGCTGGCTCAAGGGATTAGTAATGGATATGAAATATTTCCACCCTAAAGTCAATGGTTCAAGGCAGCACATGCTTTGAAAGCCATTTGATGACCTATGTGAAATGAGCTGGTGGTCTCTGTAAAACTCCTGCTATGCACATGTCTATGTTACAGCTGACTTTCTTGTTTAAGGTCTTTGCAAATACTCCAAAAGAAAATAACTGATGTGTAACTGTAATGTACATAATGAGTACTTGGAGGACAAGGAACAAAAACTGCTGTTCAAATCAATGTTGTAGAAGTTTCTACTGATGGAGTTTTTGCAATAGGAGTGAAATATTAACTGTTGAACTTAAAACATGCATAAACACCTATTCTAAACACATGTTACATCACACGCTACCTCTCTGCATTGAGATTTTCTAGGCATTTCAAAAACATCTACAGGAATCACATGAGTCACCACCGAAACATGCAACACAAAACAAAAAAAGGAATTGTTCAGTAAGACAGCACCAAACAAGCACAAAGAGAACAAAGATGGAGAAACAGTTTTAGCCAGGTAGAGCATAAGTCAGCGAACCAGAATTTTCCTGCCTTCATTGAGACGTTATACTACCATGCCAGAGAAAAACATTATAAGGTCACTATTACAACTTATTCAACAGATTTTTTTTCCCCTAGCACCACATTCCCCATCAACAGTCTGATTTGGTCTGTCCTCCAACAATGTAACCAGATATTTAGTTCCAAGTTGAAAACCAGAGTAGCATTTACTGATCAAGACTCTTTCCTCTAACTTTGATGCCTCCCATCCATGCAGTTTCAGATAGCCCATTTCTAGTGAGTTTTTGAAGAATTAATAATTGTAACACCAGCTGACAGATAAGTAGACATATGCATGGAAACCTTCAATAATCAGGACATATCACTCTAGCCAGGAGCACTCTCTTGCTTTTCTATTTCCACAGAGAAAAAACGCAGACAGTGTCAGGCAGCAGGTTGGGTTTTTTAATTCACGTAGTGCATCCCATATTCCAGAAATCAAGCAATTTTTAGGTTGCCGAGGAAATTTCTCATACAGCAGACAAAGTTCCAATCCACTGAAGTTTGAATTCAATGGCCAATGCACGACACTCAGGACTTCTAGAGTCACCCACCCAATTGGAATGAATGAGCATCAGTAACACCTGGCTCTTAAGACTGAGCTTTACAACTAATATTACCAGTTTTACAGAGAGGCTATACTTTGTAATTCTGAGGCACTCATCTCCTGTGCTTACAACACTAACACAGGAGTTGGCTTATGAGATATTATCAATAAGCAAATTTTTTCTCCCCTAAGTATTGCACAAACTCTTCTTGCCTATACAGGGGATTTCTCCCCAGTATAGCACCATAATAATCACACATAAGGGAAGATAAACTTTCACTACATTTCACTGTGATACCCATTTTGTATTTAAATACATCAAAAGTACAAAGCTTGAGGTAAATCATAGGTGCTGTAATTTAGTTGTGCTGGGCTAGAAACAGTATTTTCAATAGAGATAAACAAAGTTTGTCCCTGTCATGAGCCAGTAGTGCAACAAGGTTATAGAGAAGTGGGTGCTGGTCTCTTCTCCCGAGTAAGAAGCGAGAGAATGAGAGGAAATAGCCTCAAGTTGTGTCAGGGGAAGTTTAGATTGAATATTAGAAAAATTTCTTTACTGAAAGAGTGATCAAGCATTGGAACAGGGTGCCCCAAGGAAGTGGTGGAGTCTCCTTCCCTTGAAGCATTCAAAAAACATGTAGACGTGGCACTTTGTGACATGATTTAGTAGGCATGGTAGCATTGGGTTGACAGTTGGACCAGATGATCCTAGAGGTCTTTTCCAACCTTAATGACTCTGACGTTACACTGGTTTGAGTTCTCAGGACTCCAAAGTCTGACTGCCACAAGAAAGTCCTCATGGACAACACGTTCCCCTGAAACATCTGTTATAGCAACAGAAGGACAAAAATAAAGCAAGAGAAATCTTACAGAATAAAATTTAGCATCCTTAATGAAAACTTGGAAACACAACAACAAAAGGATAAGAAAAAAAAAAATCTACTTCAGAGTAAACTTAGGAAGAAAGGCTATCCTTGGCAATTTCATCTCAGCTGCCTTTCAATAACACAATCAGTTCTTTCCCATATTTGCTTTTGGAGGAACACCAACCCCTGCAAATTTTCATACTCTTGGTCATAGACAGCACCCCCACAACAGCTGAGCAGAGTCAGCACAAGCCTTGTCCTTCACCTCTTTGACCAAAAAATGTTCCTTTTCACTTCATATCAGTTCTGTTCGTGTTCTTTTTCAACAGCGGAATTTCACTTCGCATAGTTGATTTCTATCAGCTACAGCTTTGAGGAGTCACACATCTTCTCCTCAGACTGAATTACCAGAAAGCTCTCCGGGATCAGATTTCTTCTCTTCCTGTGGGTTTCTCTGAATTTCCATTGTATTCTTTACTTGCACATTCTTTCTAGCTTCAGGCTCTTTTGCGAGTTGCAACACTTTCAAGACCGGCAAAAACTTTATAAAATATATACCAGAAGACATACTTGTTGTATATATGAGTTATGACAGTCAAAGATCGCAGCTTGCCTTTAAGTTTTCAGAGAGACCACACATGGCATACTAATAATATAGATGAAAGACTTGACAGTTACAACATTTTTTTCTAAATTATCTTTCTATTCTCACTTTAGATCATATTCCAGAGATTATTTTGGCCAAAAATATTAGCAGAGACAATAACTTTCAAAATTACATATAACGTTTCAAGTATGTAAAGTTCTGTCAAGAGTTAAATCTTTATACAACTTCTTTCTCCAGTTAGTGGCTCAATAGTAATATCTAAAAATAAGAGAAATTCCATTGATTTTAAGCATCAAATCAGAAGCAGGAGTGGAGTTAGGCCTTCAGGCTTCTTCACTTTCTTCTTGGGCTAACCTAAAGCTGAAAACTGGGTGTTAAGCAAGCCATTCCCCCCCCCCCCATCAAAACATCCCTCTTCTGAGGTCAAGTTTTTCAGTTGCCTTGGACTTCTCATGGTGCACTGTGTGATGGCCCAGCTGACAAAAAGCCCGAAATACATCCTAGGGTCATGAGGGATTGGAGGGGCAGACGATAGTGATCAAGTTTTAGGTGAGAAATCTACTTGGCAGTATTTTTATTATTTCACTTGAAAAAAATGTTGGGTTTTTTTTCCTGAATTAAATGTTCAAAAGATATTTCTTGTTAACAATGAGATTCTTACTGCCATCAGCATTTTGGGGACTCAGAGAAGCAGGCCACTAAAAGATCTGGTATTTTCTAAGCACTCCCCATCACTTCTGCTTTTAACTAGAATAAGGAAATATATAGATAAACACTGCTGCAAGTCAGGAAAACTGCATAGCAATTTTTTTTCACTATTTAATTCCCCTTTTAATACTCAATGCATTTAAAGAAATGTGAAGGGCACATTCAGTGTTTCATTTCTATTAAGAAACCTGCCAAAATCTGCTGCAAAACAGTAACATTCTTCAGAAGAAGAACTAAGCATTTTAGAGTAACAATTTAAGCCTGAGATTGATTTCATTGAAGTGCCCTCACTCGCAAAACAAGTGAGGAAAAACATCTGCCTTGTTCCATTAAAGGCACAAATACCCTAAAAGCAATGAAACGATGCTGTGACGGTGAACACCTGAAGTGCCTATAAATAATCTCAACAAATACATTTATCTTGAGCATATACAGTGGAGGAATAGATCATACATTTCTCTTTCTAACCACAGTGTCCTGCAACAAGTAGCTAGTATGATCAAATGCAGGCTTCATTTTACATTTATTTCTGCACATTACTCTCAAGGTAAGAGGGAATTTCCTTGACTTAAACCCTCAGGATTTTTGGTGATTGTCCAGAAACTATTTCCAGCACAATTTCAATAGTGCCATATACTGAGAGGTCTGAGTGTTCATTAATTACCAGGGATGAGTGTGCACACAGGGCCTCCACCTGTTCAAGAGAAGTTCTGGACTTTGTAACTTATACTGCAAATCACAACTGGAGAGGAATTCAGAACAAACATATATTTTCAGGGCTTCTTTAGTACAAAGAGGAAACTAGAAGCCACAATTCAAGTTATTAAAAAAAAAACCTCAAATATTTAAAAAACTAAAAAAAAAAAATCCATCAAATGTCTATGGTTGCATCCTGAAATGCAGGTTTCCAAAAGCTGCTTTGGTCCTCAAATAGAAAAATATTCTTTCAATACTTACTATCACAGTCCACCTATGTACTTTTTTCATACAAAAACTTAATTTTTGATGTCTTCTTTCATGCAAAGCACTGCCTTCCTACCAGATTAAGCCCATTACATTTAAAGCTAAATCGACTGGCACCATTTAAGTGAGTAGTAAAACTACTCTTGGCTTGAAGAATGGGAGTTTCCCACAGTAGCTTTGTATCCAGAATAACTTCAACTCAAAAAGAAAAAAGAAAAATAAATTTAAGAAAAAAAAAAAAATCAGCCTCCAAACAAGGATTCAGCATCAATTGTATCATTGCAGTTAGTGCCCATAAAAATGCAGAATATTTTCCATGATGCTTTTCGGGGTGATTTCCATGATCCCATTTTTCTTCCTAGTAGCTGCCATTTACAAAACATTGCAAAACCAGCAGCATTACTACAAAAGCCCGTACTTTCACAATGGGAACAATTCCACACAAACTAAAACAGAGAAGGAAAATCCATTCCCTAAGAAGCAGTTCCTTTCCAATGACAGATTGATGTGCTGAGCTTCCAAAAACCTGTTTCACACTTCTGTTTTATCTAGGGCAGTTACTTCAATAAGAGATACAGCTCAGTAAACTCCCAGTCTAGAATTTGACTCGCCTGAAGTGTGACAAGTTACCAAACCAGCTAACAAACACAGAATCACAGAATAGTTTGGGTTGGAAGGGACCTTGAAGGTCATCTACCTACAACCCCCCTGCGATGGGCAGGGACACGTCCCACTAGATCAGGCTGCCCAAGGACATAATTTAAGTATTAATGGATCCACAAATGGGACTTAAGGATATTTGCATCCATTTTAAGGTGACTTTATCCCACCAGGTGTATCCTACCAGATTTCTTTATTGGGAATCAGTCTAAAGGCCTTATTTCTTGATATCAACCAATATTTCTTCTTATTTCTTACAATCATCGTTGCTCACTCAAAACATAAAAAGTCACCTCTTTAAAATATACAGTCTAAATTCCACTAATGCTCTGAACTCTTAAAATTTCTTTTTTCAGTATGTCTCCAGGACTATTCCAATTAGCAGATAGACCACCATTACCTTATCTTTGTTATTCATGCTTTAAAGTATTAAAACTCAAAGCATAAATCTTCTCCTACATTCTCATGATATTTGCTCAGCTTCTGCACTTCCTTTGGCTTGGACAATTATAATAGGCTGACTTTTGTTTTGTTTCCCAGGTCTGTTTCACTTTAGGGGCATATTAATTTTTGTCAGTGTTTCCAGTGAAAAGAATTCAAGAGCTATTTCTACAGAGTGGGCCACATTCCACGAAAGCCAGTAGAGAGAAACTCACACAAAACTTGGAAGCGACCCATAGGATCTTTTAATATCCTGTTTTCTTTTTGTTTAACCTACAATTGTACTGGGCTCCAAGTACGTCAGTTAAAATGATAAATTATTGTGAATACTAGAAATGGACTTCTCCCAAAATCTTGTATTTGAATACTCAAATGTGCAGCCTCAATTATGGAATTCATTTTCCCACCAACGTTACAATCAACTGAAGCAAATTCCCTAAGGCCAAACATTAGCCTTGAGTTCCATATCTAATTACTGCTTATGCTATACAGAAGTATTGCTGCATAATTTGGTATAGAATACAACTTACAGGCACATCACAACTGTAGTAAAATACTCTGCATCTCTCACATACCTTTGAGAGGTGAATTTAAATTTCAGATAAGAGAGGGAGATGTTTTGAAGGAGCAGCTTTAGAATAATTGCAGATTTCTTAAGAGCAGTTGTGTAGGTGGAAGATATCACCCTGTCACTTCTCTCATGCTGTCAATAGTCATCACCAGATTACCAAATCATCAATTAGCAGAAACCTTGGCCTTACAAAACAGCTTTCCTCCCTGCATGTATTTTAGAGAGATGGACCAAAAGCTACATAATTTTTTACCTCCAGAAAAGAGTATTTAATTAAAGTTCCCTGTCTGTTTTTTCAGATAAAGAAGAAACATCAGACATTTATAGATGTCATCTGTACCTTGTTAAGGATTTTTTCCCCCAAAGACATTTATTTTTGCTCATTAGTTCTTTAATACCATTAGCATCAACCAAAAATATGAAATATGGCTACTGTTTTTTAGTAAAGTGCTGTTACAACCTTTTGCAAAAGTAGTTTGCCTCAGTTAAATGACTGTGTTGTTAACATCTGGAAAACTTAGGAGTTTTTAATTCACTTGACAATTAACAAATTGTGGAAATGTTAAGCCTATCCTATTTACTGTAAAGTAATTGCTCTTCAGGAGAAAATAAAAAACATGCAAAACAAACACCTCAGACTCTCTAAGCAGTCAAGATGCTGAGTAACTCTGAAGCTGCTATTATGCCCAGAGCATGTACCACCTCCTCCTGAAACAGCTAAGGCTGCCCAGAGACTGCCGACAGTTTATCTTATTTACTCTGGGCTCGGTAGGGCAACTCAAACAGGTAATAAAGCGTCCTTAAGGGACAGAAACTGCTACACAAAAAACCCAGCAGTTTCTCCTGTTCACAGTAAAAACAAGTCCCAATTGTCAGTTGTTATTATCTCTCTACTTTGTGAGGAAATGATCTACTGAGCGTCCAGGCAAAAGATTGCTGCGTGCGCATTGGGTGACTCAGTGGCATGTGTGATGTAGAGTCAAAATGCTCATACCCAGTAGGTTTGCTGCTACACACTCAATCCTATTACATCTGGATCTGATGATACTGGCAGACACATTCTCACCAGGCATCTACTAAGGACCTGCCATTCACTAAAGTGTCTACATTGCACATGCACAGACCTATTGTGCGTAAATGTGTACCTTTCATGAGGAATAAACACATAGACGTTGCTTCTAAAGATGGCAAACATGCACATGAGGCCTCCAATGATGCCACAGCACCAGACAGACATCCTGGGAAGAACCCCAAACTTACAAGACAATCCCATCCACTTCAGTAGCTTCTTACAACTGAGTTAAACAAGAGAAGCATATGACTCAAACCATGAAGTACGCTTGCTTCTGATTACATATGATTGCATATCATACATATATGCATAATTTTGTACATTATACTTGCTTTGTTCAACAGCTAGACTTTGAAATATCAGGGATTATCACCTGCTGTAAGTCTGTTTGTCAGAGCCCCTGCATTTTCTGGAACCTTAGCTACATTAACTGCCCTAACCCAAACTGTCACCAATGAATGTCCCTACAAAGCACTGCATTTTAACACTATGGGATAAATGTGGTACCTGGCTTTTGTGCCACATGCCTCACCAGTATCACTCAAGCACTTAAAAGAATCAGCCTTCTCATTTTCCAGAGGACTTGGAGAAAGAAACACTAAAAGAGCAAGTGTTTTCCCTAGTATTACCCAACAAATCACTGTCAGGCTCCAGAGAATCTGGGTTTCTACATACGTTGAAGATCAGGCACCAGAGCCATCCATTCCCCTGTTGGCACACAAGGAGATCTGAGATCATGCAGTTACTACTGCTTTTTAAGGACAGACTATAATATCCTTAGTATGGGAAGATCAAGCCAGCTCCAGGGAAACGCTGACCTTTGCAACACGGTTATTTCAGTGCAGTAAGTCACAATCATTGCATTTTCACTATTTTTCTCAGGCAAAAAAAAGGGGACGAAGGCTGATGGTGAAAGGAGGACAAGAGAGGCCTTACATGAAAGAAATACTGTAAGCTAGAAAGAGACCATTTATTATGAGTGCATGCCTCAGTGCTGTGGTTGACAAACAATTAGAGTATGCCTCTCCCATCTCTTTTAATTGCAAAACGTTACTTGAAATGGACTGGCATTAGGTTCTGCAAACAGTAAACATCTGCAAAAATGAAAAGCCATTGTTGATGAAAATCATGCTAGCATTTATTTTCTTCCCCTCTGTTGATAAATAAAAAATACAATGCAACAGGAAAGTTACTTATATACAGTACTAATTATAACAGAACTGAAGATGACAACGGGTTAGGTGGTCAGCATTTTCTGATCAGAAAATTTAATTCCACAAGGCTCTTGAAAATATCCTGCCAGAGATGACATGAAATTCAATTTTCATGAACTTTATTTGATAAAATATAAGGGCTCTAAATAGTTCAAGTGAAAAAAAAAAATTTGAGTGGCCTGTAACCTGTTCCTTAAAAAAAGTAATCTGCATCTCCAAGCACAAGCATGTTGGAAGCAGAATGAAAGGTTGGCACATCAATCATCTACAAGCAAAAAGGATCTTTTCCCATGTGTCCAGCACATTATGCCTTGAACTTTATCATTGAACACAGAAAAGACTTGGCACACTATTCATCAGCATTTGGAAAGTTCTGGGTTATCTCCCAGATAACATGATTGCATTTTCATGGCACCAATAAATTAAAAAATATGTATCTCTGAGAACAGGCGCTAAGAGTATTCCTAATTTTATACAGTCATCTGGATATGAAGTCATGACACCAAGTAACTTTTTTTACAAGTACTGTGAGAATAACCAGGACGCTCTATTAACTTTACCACACAATGTCATTACAACTTTTAAAGTACTCAGCAGAACAAAATGATAGTCACCATGAGTTCTCCAGATCCACAGGATCTTGAACAATGAGCACAAACTACTGCAGCCTATACAAGATGGACAGTTACAGGCATACTATAAGGAATGAAATGCAGTTTGGAAATTGGAAGTCTTTTTTACTGTTTAATAATACATCTCCAGCACAGAAAACAGCATAGCATGGCTTCTGAATGCAAAATGAAACTGAGTCAAAATCCTAAATTTTGCAAGTTTCTCAAATACACATGAAACTACATATTCCTTACAGTCCAAATGCAGAACTACAGGAGAGGTTTTAAATGGCTCCAAACTAAGTTTCAATTAATGCAAAACAAGGTTCAGCTTTGCTTGAAAGCATACATGGATCTGTGCTGTAAAAGTCTAGACTATGACGAGACACAGCAAGAGCTTTTCATTAATGCGACAGCACAAGTTCGGAGCTGACTGAAGTGCAGTTTCTGTGCAAATAGGCCGCTAGGTACCTTCTGGATTCTCAAGGATTTAGCTTGGATTAAAGAAAACACATATCTTATGGAAGCAACTACATGGAAGCCTTGTAAACATCTGCAAAGTTCCCAAGGAAGTCAAATTTTACAGCAAAACTATAAACAGAGTTTAGTTCGCCCTTAGCTCTCCTCCGACAGCTTCAATAAGCTTATTGAAAGCTACGTGGTCGCCACCATACCAATGGAGAGGATCACACAGATGGAAGTCCTAATTGCATGGCTATCAGTTATCCCATAAAACAATGATTTGAATCCTCTAGATGCATTAAAGAATATGTGCTGTTGACTGCAGATATCAGTTATGTTGCTGTTTGGGTCAAAAGAAAAATCAGCCAGCTACATACAGACGTCAGAGTAAATCCCTGTGAAATATGGCAGGCCTTTTGCACACTTCTATGTCTCCCGTCAACTTTCTGCCTTCCTTTGACAGTGGAATTTTGGGAAGCAGTGATCAAATATCTTAACCTAGTCAAGATTTCAAATCTTTGCAGTAGGAACATCTAATGCAATACATAAGGAGACTGGTTAAACGCCAAAAGTACGTCAGCATAAATCCTACTCCTCCAAGTAAAAATTATGTCATCACCATCATGAAATAGAGATAAACTTCCAAAAATTAATTCTTTCATTTTAAGCTGCGCTTGGATTTTGTCTTCCTGAGGTGTCTATCTAGGCTGTAAATTCCTCAAAGCAGGAAATATTTTATCTTGAGAAGTAAGATGAGACAGCCAAGCACACAGTCTGTGTTATGTAATATACACACTGAGCACAGACAAAGCATGCATATGTATGCATCTCCACCACCTCCAACTAGATTGACTACTGCATAATGGCCTTTTTTTCAGCAGATACATGAAAGTTTTATCGTTTTCTATGCAACTTCCAAGCAGTGTTTCCAGCAGGACTTCCAAGTAGTTGGCTTGTTCCCAGAACTCCTGGAAAACCCTTCCTTCCTGCAGCATGCCAGAAAGCACTTAGGTATGAGCGTGGATTCCCCACAAAATAAGCAGACAGAAATGGAGTCCAAGAAAAAGAAAAATGCTAAGAACAAGGCTCACAAGACTGCACAATAATCTTCTGAAGGCTCTGAAGAAGTCCTTTTGCACGATGAGTACTTGCAGCCCAGATGAAATGGGCAAAGCTTTGGATAAACTATTTGGTTCCCTGAAATAGAGCCAGATGGTGTTCTGGGAATTTTCAGTTTGTCCTGGGTGTGGGAATCCACCACAGACACATAGGTCAAAGCACTGGTTCCCTTTATCGCCTCCAAAATGGACGTCTTGGGGAAAGCCATCTGACAGCTCTCCCTGGTTCACATGGGACTGGGACAACAAGCCAATGAAGAAGCTGTATCAGTGAGGAGAAAGCAGTACAGGTCTCTCCTGCAGTACAGTTATCACAGCAATAAAGGGAGATTTTTGTACATCACAACACAACATACAAGATGTCTCATTTCCGTCCTGATTAATTGAGCAGAAAGAATATGCAGCCTTGTGAGAAACCTTGGGCCTACCTCTCATGGGTCTGACAGTGAGCCTAAGGCCTGAGATGCATCACGTTTTTCACATACAAAAAACTCATCTGTTTTGACCATAGTCAACAGCTCTCAGTACTTCCAGAGCAGCTGACTCATTGCACAGAAGCTGTGCGATCAGCCTGGTTTTGTGCCATGGAAGTGTCCACAATTTCCAGACATACAGCAGGCTGAAGGCAGCACTGATCAGCAACTCTGGCCAAATATAGAAGACTCTCAGATTACACAGAGGTTTCTGAGACAGGAAGGAATGGGAGAACAGAGGAGACAAGTCTATGAAAAATCAGAGGCACAGTAGCTGTAATTAGAACTCACATCACTTCTGTCCCTAAAAGTTATAGTTCTGGTGGGTCAGAACTTTCTTATAAATCAAAGCATCTACATTTGCCTGTCTATTAGAGTGTACATTTATCATTGTCACAGGGCAGAACACAAAGCTGCATATAACAACCTGCCTATCAAGCTATCAGTGATAATAGAGCCAAACAGTTTCTGATTTGTGGTCCTCTGGTCTCATACACCTTGAGCCCAGCCACAGAACCTTAATGTGTTCTGATGGCATCTGAATTCCCATGATTTTTTTGTATATCCAGGCTGGGTGGCTATGCAGTTTCAAATAAGATCTTATCCATTCAGTCCACAAAGGTGCACACACTGCATACAGAACTTTGCAGGATATTATATAGCAGAGATTACATCTAAGTTCCCAGGCTACTGCCTAATATCAAATCTGAGCTTCTTCTCTCATCTCTTATCACAAATCACTCTTGAACTAACTCCCAGATGAATGAAAGGGAATACTAAACAACACAGCGATAGAAACACTCACCAAGGAAGCTAAACAGATCTTCATTACAACTAAAGCAAGGACGGACCCAGAAAAAAAACCAAAAAAAAACCAGCAGTTTCCCCAAGTAGGGCTTTTCTTTCCACACAAAGGTTTTTCTTCACCCGGGTATTTCTTCAGATATGGCATCCCTGATTAATTTAGTGAAAAAAAGAGCAAAGTTCTTAAAGCATGTGGCCATATTTGAACAATTCTTCATGCCCTTTCAAGAAATGCAGTTCGCAACCTTTTCTTTCCTCATCAGTTTTTCCTACTGCATGAGGCTCAGCTCCTGTATTTTCCAGAAAGAAGCCACTGGAAGAAGCTCCTGTGTTGGCCTGGCATGAAAGCAAAGCTCTCCTCTCTATTTGGCCCAAACACTCAGTTGTAATACTATTTGAACGGCATCATTTGATGATCACCATTGCAGAACTCACAGCTTTTAAAAAATGCATCAGAAAGGCTCTTCATCCCTCCCTGTCTCAACAAAAATCAAAAACACTGTCAAAAATGTAAAATCATATATTTTTATATATGTATACACACACATACAAATCTCCTACCAGTTAGAGTAAAATTGTTTCTCAAGCTCAAAGTTGAAAACAGACGGCAAGTACAGGACTGAGCATCTGATAAAGTTTTGGTAGCACAGCTAAAACCGCTTATAAATGCTGTTTTGGGATCCTTCTCTCCCCTGCCCCTGCATATTGAAAATTCTCCAAGTTAAAACTACTAAAGTTCTCACCAGTCCTTTTTCCTTCCATTCCCTGGTCATATTGAGGGCTTGTTTTCCTTCAGAACAGACATTCCCTGCTGTGCTTTTCCTGGTTTCAGACTATTTTTAATATTTACTTTAAGTTGCTATAGTAACAGGGAATCGCAGATGGTAAGAGTTAAAATTATGCCACAGGAGACATTTATCATCATAGCTTTGTATAATGTGAGCTCTTGTTCTCTGAAATTTTCCCCGTGCTGGACAGTCCCCTGTTTATTTTATGATGGCTACACTAATGAATGCATATGCTTACTGAATAACATAAGCCTCTCAAATTTATCAGCGCATGTTTCATGGGGTATGATAATTGCTTTAATGAGAAAGCAGCAATGTTTATTTCTTTCCATTTCTCACCACTACTGAAAGGAATAGATTCCCGATACTAGATTTCATGCTTACTTCAGTCCAAAAATAGATCATTCATTTCATTGGTGCCAAGTTAAAAAAAAAAAAAAAAATAAGCAGTATTCAGTACCATTGAGGTTACTGGAATCCAGATTGGGTTACATAAGATATTTAAGTACTTTGGGCTATCACATGTGTCTCCGGTAACATAGTCACCCTAGGAAAGATCCAACAAAATGTAACTAGAGCCATCAGTATCTTTGAAAATGTGGCATGCACCTGCACAACCCAAGTCTGAAAGGCGCAAAATACTAGACCTGGGGTCAGCTAACACCTCTCAACATCAGGCCAGCTTTGAATACTGAGTTTGGAAAATATTGGTAATCATTATTCTGCTTTTCATGACGTTTCAGCCAGCTGAGCCAGTTGTAACTGTCACCCAAGGTGGCAACATTTGGCTAGCCGTAACACTAATATCTTCCCCTTAAAGGTTTTCAAAGCACATTACAATGGCAAGTATTCTGAAATCATCAGTTTTCAAAGGTAAAGTTCCCTTCCAAAAAGGTGAAATGATTTCTTGGAGCAAATCAGAGTTTGGCTGTACCAGCCTCCCTGGATATCTCCAACCATCACATTCCCTGAGACAGATCAGAACAACATACAGCAAAGATAGCCAGGGTTCTCCAGCTTGATCAGTTACTGTGGTTCAATACGTGCACACAAAACAGGTCAAATTCTTCCTCTGGGATCTAGCAGCTCGCTGCAATACAACAGCTCCAGCATGAAAAAAGAAGTTTTTATTCTTATATCTCAAGTACTGGTTAGTTCCATGTTCGGCCTCCTAAGGCTATAAAGTCACAGAACATCAAGCAAATTCTCAGAAAGACTTGGAGGTATTGGTGGATGAGAAGCTCAATGTGAACTGCCAATGTGAGCTTGCAGCCCAGAAAGCCAACCATATCCTGGACTGCATCAAATGTGACCAGGAGGTCAAGTGAGGAAATCCCCCCCTTTTACTCTGCTCTTATGAGACCTAATCTGAAGTCCTGCATTCAGTTCTGGAGTCCTCAGCACAGTAAGGGCTGTCCATTAGAGTGAGTCCAGAAGAAGGCCACCCAGGTGATCAGAAGGCTGAAACACCTCCCATGTGACGACAGGCTGAGAGCACCTGTTTTTTTCAGCATAAAGAAGACAAGGCTCCAGGGAGACCTTCTAGCAGCCTTCCAATACTTAAAAGGGGTCTATAGGAAAGATGGGGAAGGGCTCTTTATCAAGAAGAGCAAGGATAGGATGAGAGTTAATGGTTTTAAGATGAAAGAGAGCAGATTTAGATTAGATATTAGGAAGAAATTTTTTCCTGTCAAGGTGATGAGGCACCGGCACAGGTTGCCAGGAGATGACGTGCAAGCCCCATTCATGGAGGTGCTCATTGTCAGGTTGGATGAGACTTTGAGCAACCTGATCTAGTGGAAGGTTCCCCTGACTATGGCAGGGAGGCTGGGACAAGATGATCACTCAGGTCCCTTCCAATCCAAACCATTCTACAATTGTCTGATCCTAGTCACCATCACAACAACTTCTGTTCAGAGCTCATTGATGTCTGACAGAAAACACTACCTCCACAAATTTAACTAAACCTACAAAAATATGCAGCTGATAACACAGTGGTCATGTGGATGGCAAATGTACTATTGAAGCACATTATTTCACAAATATGTGCCAATTTAAGTATCTCTACATATGGTTACAGTTCAGCAGCAAGCCTGTGACAGGGCATAAATCAGCAAAATAGATCTTTCTGTTAATCCCTTCATAATAAAATGGTAACCTCTAGCACTGAGAACAAGTGTGTTCAAATAGGGTGACAGAGAAAGATGGAAAGGCTCAGTGTGAAAAAGGGAACAGATTAAACACATGTAGCAACAGCTTTGAATAAAGTTTACTGAACTATAAAATCTTATTTTTAAAACTAAACATTTAATAAATGTGCACATTTTCTCTGTAATAATATACTAGCTTGGACTCTAAAAGTGGCAAATACCAGAGACTAGAAACAATAATAGAGCTCTCTAAACAGATAATAGCTTACAGTTCCCAAGCTAGAATGATATCCAAAATGAACATCAAACAGAGTTAATTCTATATATTTGTGCTAAAATCAGTAATACAGGTATTTATCCAGACTTTGACTACTTTATGTATTGCTTCTCTTAAGAAGATGCTCAAATTGCTTTTTGTAAAGTAATGAGGAAAACAATAGTCATTGCAAAACTGGATGTAAACAATCTGGAATAGAAGGAACAGTTATTCAAAGGCAATAAGTGGGGAAATTATAAAAAAACCTCTCATGTACGTACAAAAAGGCAGTGGGTCATGCATAGGATGATTTTCAGAACAGATGACTTCTGGTGATACCCTCACTGCCTTCTGGCACCAGCCAGGGACAAGAAGGAAAGAGAAATTGTGAGCCAGGTAAGGCCTTCAGCCTCAGTGACTTCCATGGGGGCCACAGTGGCAGCCATATGGAAACGCACCAACATTACCATTAATGAGTGAAACAAAACTTCGTTCTCCCTGCATCAAGACTTCTACAGAGTTAACAGAAATTACTAGGTAAAAAGAAGTCATGTTTGTTGGTTTCAAAGTGAAGAAATCCTGTATGTGTACAGGAGACTAATCCACACAATAGGCAGATGTGGAGTTTAATGTATTTGCTTATCAGAAAACAGCATTTAAATCTCTTTGTAATTTTGGATGAGAACAAATGCTCTGGCAGAAAATTGCCACATAAGTAGATTGGTGTGCCAAACACAGGATTCCCTTTTTGGCACTATCATTAGTCTGTGCAGCAGAGATGCTCATGCAATTTGCCATGCTGCTTCAGTGGCCTGTCTGTCAAATAAGTACAAAGAGCATTTTAACAACAGAAGGGAATGGTGTTTCATTAATGTCACTAAATTTCTGAAGCCAGACCTAGACAAGAACTTGGGCTCTACCACTGCAGAGCAACCATAATGACATCCATAACTCATCAGGAGAGGAAAAACAGTCAGAAAAAGATTCACCTTTCTGTTTCCATCTATAACTACTCAAAACACAACTTGAAACAAAACCACAGAAAAAGAGGGAAAAGAGCAGCACCTATATAATCATCAAGAGAACTGAAACATAAGTTTCTAGACGTATACATTTTTCCCTCGATAAATCCAAACTAAATCTGTTTAGCAGAACGCACTTATTCAGGATGACTGATAATGTATTTAGCCAGAGGTTTTTCTCGGCTTGTTGAGTGACAATGGGAGCATACCACCACCACATCCAGCTTTCAAGAGCAACATGCAAATAGAGCATTTTGACACATTTTCAATTGAATGAACTCAGTAAAAGACACTGCTACTGGTGATACTGCCAAAGGACCCCATCCAGCATATACTGAAGCCAAAAGGAAGACTCCCACAACGTACAGTTGATTCTGAATAAAGGCCATCATGGCTGGAAATGTGTGATACATCCTTTCATTCTTTACTTGTTGAAATATAGGAGCTTTGGAGGAAGTTGCACAGCCCATAGGGTCTTTTTTGCACTTCCAGCTTAGTAACTGCTTTGCAAACACAGTAAAAGTAATGTGGCCAAAGACGTTGCTACTACATATGTTGTCTAAGTTATAAATAGAGCATGCTGTACATGCTTTCAGTGCTTAGGCCAACACCCTACAAGGAAAGGCAAACTGGCTGGAGAGGCCCTGTTTAAGCACTCATTAGTGATTTATGTCCAAAGGGACTCCAGGAAACCCATGTTCTGGAAGTTTATCAGTGTTATAATAGAACAAGTTCTTCCAGGTTTTGCTTCACTGCAGATATCCCCCAAATTCTTGCCAGATGAAATCGGGATCTGTTTGAGTCCAGTGCAGCTGTTAATGTATTGTTCTCACTGGTATCATGGAAAGGCAAAGAAGTTAAAAAATAAAGTCAGACTGGAACCATACCTCAAGCAGACATGAAAGTACTTCGGTAGCTGAGAAAGCACTTACTATGTTCAGATATACTTTAAAAACATTACAGGTGGAAACACTAGAAAAATTCACATTTTAAGAAAACAAGCTATTCATTATAAGATAACCACTGCTTATAGTTAGCTTAAAGCAGCTTTCTTGTTAGGATATTTCAGCAAAGAATGTTATAACTAACACTTGTTTCTGAAGTTCAGAGGTCTTGTAGTTGTGCATGTCACTAATTTATCATTAACAATTTTTTTCCTTAGTACATTCAACTACAGCCATGGTTTAACTCGAAGCATTATCACAAGCTGTCAAGTGTAGGTGATCCCACCAAGTTAGACTACCCAGCCTTTAAGGTGTTGTAACAGTATTTGCAGCACCGCACACTTCATCTCTTGTTCAAGAGCGGGCTCTACTAGCAACATACTCAATTTGTGTCCTGAATATTCTTCTTACTACTGTGCATCCAGGAGGAAGCATGACGAACGTAACATTAATACATCAGAACTGCCCACAATTACCAAAAACTTGAATTATGAATTTATCTTCATTCATTTAGCAATAACTGCCCAGAGGAAGCTGCCAAACTACTCTAAATTACGCAAACCAATCTCCTGTTTTCAAAGCAGAAGAGGAAAGCATCCTCCGTATCCCAAACCAGAGCTATGAACAAGGGAAAGGATGGACTTAGCAGACTGCATTTTTTTAATACATGACATTGATTACATTTGGAATGAATCGTCTTGCTAAATTCTTACATCAGCTCTATATATTGGCATAATCATGGTGAAATAGAATTATCTACATTAAGAAAGGGATTGAGAAGATGACATCTTTGCAAAACCATCAAAACCCATTAATATCAGCTTAGAAAGGTCATAATCAGACATTTATTTCACATTTTTCAAGTTTCCTGTCTTTTGAAGGCTTGGTTGTATTATCTAATGTAACTGCAGCTTTCCCAGTCAATTGTTGCAAGTGTTTACTTGTGTTAACTTAAATATCATTAGCTGGTTTTGCATTTAGTTTTTAATTTTTTCTTAGAAAGTACATGGAATGGGGAGAAGAAGAAAAAAGTTTAGTACTTTAGGCTTGACAAGAGAGCAAAGCTGTAGAATCACATTGTCAGCTTCTGTCTGGGAGAGAAAGCATAGCATCTTCTATTCCAGAAGGCAGCAGCAATAAACAAGAAGCTGTATCCAGGGATGGGAAAGGAGGACTGACTTATAGTAGTCAATGTTTAGTCCTAAGCAGTTATTCCACAACTGTCAGCTACAATTTTCTCTCTATGCATCTGATGCTGTCCATTCAGAGATGTTAGCAGACTAGACAGACCAGCAGCCAGATCCATAATGACAACTGGTACATTCCAAAGGAGGCAAAACAGGCCATCACGTAAGCAAGAGCACTAGTGAAAGCCAGCTACTTATGGGTCATAGACCACATCCCTAAACCTCCCTTCCAAGCACCATCAAAATAGTTGCATCCAATGGAGCAGCATGGGCTGAGGGGCCACCTCACTCCTAGGCTGACCAGACAGCTGATGGGACAAACCAAACAAATACACATGAAGTTTATGCTACATCTATTGCCTTCATTTGTCTTATATACAGATGTTGCGGGGGGTTGGGATTTTTTTTTTTTTTGGGGGGGGGGGGTTGGGATTTGAACTTGCCATCTTTGTCCAGCTTCAGTCAAATTTAACCAACAGACTTGCAGGAAAGTGGAGAGAGGAAGAGAGGGATTGCTATCAGCTGAGCATCCTCCTCAGCACATTAGAAAGTGAAGTTAAAAACAAATCACACCTTTGTCAAAAAGAAAGCTTACATGATAGCTTTGGATCTTCTAGAAACTCAAACTTCTACCACAAAATTAACACTAAGATCTGCTAATGTTAGTGAGACCATATTCATCACAACCCCCTTTCTAAAGCCTGTAACTTTGGTGAGAGCCAAGGGGTAGAACAGGGGGACAGGCCCAACCCCACTGGGGGAGCCCTCAGATATGAAGGGGGAGGCCACAGTTCTGGTCTACTCCAATATCTCTCAAAGGTCTGAGTTTCTTAACTAAGTGGGTTAGCATCCCAGTCCTAGAAGCAGAGTGACTGGAACGATCACAAATAGCAAATGCAAGCAAAGGAAAGATGCAATAGCAGCTTGGCGACTGCAGGTGCGTGGAGGCAGCACAGTGCTCTCTGGTTTCACAGCTGGCTCACACCTGGCTGCAGTCCACACCACGTCCTACTTCAGTGGAAGGTCTTTAGTATCTGTTACACGATTCATGGATTGACTCTTTACTTCAGAAGTTAGCCTGGCTAAGAGCAGGTAGTTCAAGGCTGTGAATTAAGTTTCGGGTCCAGCTCTGTCCATGCAGAAGGGACAGAGGTCTCCAACTAAGTCTCCATCTTTGCTAACACTACTCCTCACTGCCGTGTATATTCATTTTATCAAAGAAAGCTGTTTCCATTATTTAAACTAACCTGGCTCACTGTACTGAAACAGATCACACATGCATCCTAGCCAACAGGTACAGAGGTGCCAATCTCCACCCAGCCATCACCACTGGTTCTAGAAGAGGATGCCTGTGTCCCAGGTTTCAGTGCTGTTTAGCATTGTTGCTACACAACAGCCATAACATTTTGTTATCCTCATATTTCGGTTGTTTTTTTTTTTTCTTTTTTTACTCCTAGGCTTTCAATCTAGGTCACAGCTTCCTCACAATATGGTCATTCATTATTTAAAACAGATTGTTCCCTCTGCTACCTAAGGATTTAAAGCCAGCTCATACAGATTATGTCTTCCTCTAGGCAACATGAACATTCATCTTACCTGAAGGATGTAATAAGAAGGAAGGATCTTGCCTTGTAATTGTTACATATGCCTAGTTTTAAGATTGAAAGTTCTTGTTCCCTGTCCACATGGACACCATGTGTGTAAGGAAATGCTTTAATTAAATTCATTGAACTACAATATGAGCCATAATTTAAATAATAGAAAAATGAGGTATTGCATTTCCAAGGATATTTTGTAATTGGAATGAAAGGAGCTGACAAAAGACAAAAAAGCTTGAGGGCAAACAGACTCTATGGGTTTGGGCAACAGCAGGTAAGCAGAACACTGGATCTGAGACTGATTACATGAGTTTGTCTAGTTCTAAAAGAGATAAAGGCTGAAGAATTAACAAAGTACTCTGCAACAGAACACACGTGTAAAAAAAAATACCAGACTCTGAACATATTCTATTGATAAAACAAAAACAGCAGAGTCCTGTGAAGACATTCTTTTGTGGTTAGAACAGGAGAAACAGAAATACTGTTTTGTAAATGTGGTTTCACAGAAGTTAGAATTGGTTCAGGTAGAACTATTTATCTGATTAGACCTTGCTTATTTTTAGCTAATTCTTGGGAGAAGACCATCACATCTGTGTGCTATAAATGCAAGCAGTTTAGGGAAGCCTTCACCAAGTTCCATAGTACCTTCTACAACCGATTGGGAAAAGTTTCCTGGGTAAATCAGCCTTGAAAGTCAGGATTTCCCACAGCTTGCTCCTGCCATTGAAAACATCTTACCGCATGATCTGGGCAAACATCCTGACCATCTGAGGCTCCTACATTCTCATTTTAAATGAAATCAGCACCTCCTGTCCTCACAGGATGCTGAACACTGAGGAATTGTCAATGCTTTCATATATCATGGGGCAGACACAGTAGGACTGCACAATTAAGGAGGGCAGAAAACAACATGGCATAAAGACTACTAGGGCAAAACACCAGAGAAATATTCACTGGACCATCAGATGTACACTATGCTAAACAGAAAAAGTATTCTTTGTTGTCCAAAGCCACAGCTTAAAATTAAGCTAATATTACTCAGAAGTATCAGACCTCACCCTATCTTCCATTTCTGCAGCAACCACCACTTGCTCAGTAATAACATAGATGCATGTAGGAAATGAAGGAGTCTGAATGAAACTCTTAAACCCGGTTCCCACAGGCTACCCTAACATCAACTATAAAATATTTTAACAGGTCCATTGTTCTAATTTTAAGTCAGAAGGCCTAATATTTTATTTCAAGTTCTCCAATTATTTGCAATATTCTGAGAGACAAAAGCTCGTGTAAGAATTACAGGCTTACTTGGAAAATATGGTCCTACTATTGCAGGAGGGAAAAATGAAAATACAACATAAATATAATCCTAAAGGTTCACAAGTGAACAGAATAAAATAGATAATATTTTTTTAAGTCTCATTATCTTAAGCCAAGTACAGCATTTGGGAGGAGCCTGACTCATGATACTGGAATGTTCAGTGTTGTCAATGTTGGATAAGCTCACTGTCACACCTACCCTTTCTACATTTCAGCCTGGACAGCAAAACTGGGCTCAGATCTACATTTGAATTTTGAAATCCAGCAATGATAAAATTGTCAGATCTACCATGCGAGATATGATTTTCAGTGAACAATTAGAACCCCTTTACAGGTGAGCAATGTAGCACAAAGTAAATAGCATGGAAGATGCAATTGATTTAATTTAAAACTAAACATGAACGTTTCTATCCCAAAGAGTTGCCAAAATAAACCAGCATACCCATATCATAACACAGAAGGCAACATACATATCCTTTTCCTGAGATACTGAAGTCATCTAATCAATTTAATTTCATATTATTAGTCTTGCAGCAATAGGAGAGTCGGGGTATAATGGCATTAAATGTTACACATCCTTACACAGCTTTGAAAATTCAGCCATGGATCAGATGTCTGAAGACCTTCCTCAGAACTAAAAGGCAGAGCAGAACTGCATTAAGGCACATATTTTTTATCAACACGGGCAGATCTGTAAACCTTCATTTCAAACGAATGGTTTTCTTGTGAAACACTTCAGACCTTGTCCCTTTTGTTTTCCAGCAAGGCAGTGAGCTGTGACTGCTGCCAGACCTCTGTTTATGCAAATGGGAAGTGATTCCATTCCCCATTCAGTCAGTGCCACAAAAATGACCCTTTTAATTAGCTTCAGGTTCTTTTCCAGAGAGTTTACTAAGGGTCACAAGAGTAGTAAAGCCCACAAGAAGAAGTGTAAGAACAGCTCAGTTCTTGAACCCTTACCATCACATGCTAAACGTTCCTACATCCTCCTTTCCGAAAAGGTCTGAAGAAGGCCACAAAGATAAACTTGCATTAACTGCACACCCAGGATGACTTGTGGACCTCCTCTACAATAGTCTAGATCTCTAATGAGTCCAGGACCACTCACACAAGAGACAGCAAGGGTGCACCTGGACAATAACACTCCAGGTGTCGTGAATGCTTTGTAACATCTTCAGTTTTATTTGCCCTTTGGTGCAGACCAGGTGTTTTTTCCTTAAAAGCACCATTCCTTGCCACCATCCTACATCTAATGTTTTTCCAGGCACCTAAAACTATTCCTCTCACTGAGCTCTTAGCCAACACAGCTGGTTAAACCATCACAACACAGCTGGTTAAAGCCCTTCCAACACAAGTTTACTTGAAAGGATTCAAGAACTTAAACCCAAACCTTTCCTTCTTTCCACTGAACACCCTTGGAGGCATATCAAGACCCACAATCATTTCCACAAGTTAACTGCCTCACCTCCAAGCAACCAATACACTTTCCACCATTCCCATCTTGAAGCCTTTTCTAGCCCTAGAACAGGGTTACATCACTGAATCCAAAATTTTTTCCTATTAATAACAGTTTGGGAGTTCATTAACATGCTGCAATAAGAGCAGCCTAGAGCTCTGCAGTATAGGTACATTCCTGGAAGAAGCATCAAGCTGTGTAGAGTTGTCAGAAGAAAGGAAGCTGCAGCCAGGGGACAGTATAAGTTACTGGTAAGAGAAAAAGCAAATAAAACTCCTCTCTAGTCACTTCATTTGTCTTAAGACATTGACCAAAGGCAGAAAGGACATGGCCAGGTCTCAAAGGCCTATTTTGCCTGTAAGAAGGTAGAATTACTTTGATCAAAAAGAAGACAGAGTTTTGCTTCCAGCTCCTTATACTGGATCCAGATGCTAGGCTCAGGAGAACATCTGCTTCAGGAGCTGAGCTGTGGGCAAACATCCGTTCTCAGTTTGGCATATCCAGCACATTTCAAATATGTACTTGCTCTTCTGATATTTCTCTAGGACTTTGTGGTCCTCCCTATACTAAGACTCACTATAACACTTACGGAGACATGGTCATGTGCAAGGTCGAGCAAGCTTTGCTAACTCTGCACTTCCCAAGTACTATTTACCTCTTCAAGGATTGCTCAAAATAGCACAGACATTGCAAGAATACTTCTTATTGACAAGGTTTTGAAGCACATTTGGCCACTATCTCAAAATATTGTTAGTAAAAGCAATTTAAATGCCAGTTGTGATTTTTTTTCCAAGTCTGTAGACATTTAGCCAGATAAACTCCTCAAAATTGCAGTCTTCACTCAACAAAAAAAAGCCTCAAACATCAAGAATTCTGACAGAGCATCTGACAAAGCCCAGTTCACTAGTATCTTTAGCAGCCAATTCACTCAGTTCATAATTCACTGGTGCAAATATCCAGCAACGTCTATCCAATCTTCCTCTGCACTGGACTTTCAAATGAGGTGACTGACAGTAACCAGTGAACCTCCACAACTCAGACAGAGCTGATCTCATATGTCCATTGCTAAATCCATACCCTTTCAGCATTACCGATTCTGATCGGATCTCTCAGCCCCATTACCCTCCTTGATAAGGTCCCCAAAGTTTGGTCTTTTACAGCCAGCCACGCTGCAGACACAAAGCCCCTTCAAACACAAGGGTATCTTAAGTCTACCACTGCTACAGTATACTACATCTTTACAAAATATTCAGTAAGAGAAGATACCAAGATTATTCAAGGTCATTAAACAGAGTTTATTTCCCTAGAGAAGCACTTCCATAAGAAGTTGTGAAGTTCTTTGTCTGGGCTGTTTCTGTGCTCCACTTCCAAACCATTCCGGGCTTTATCAGCAGGTTTCTTGGGAGGAACATCATACCACTTCTGGCAAGACCATTATCTCCACTCTACTCAACTGAGTATCTTTTACTTTATGAAAGTATTTTCTGAGCAGATGCTGAGAAATTATTTCTGGCTGGAGGATAGCCTTCTTCATGAAGGGTCCTGATGCTGCTGAGCACATGCTTAACATCAAACCTTAAAAGGCTACCTCATGCCTGGAAAGCCTAGCCCCACAGCACACACAAACAGCATCACACAGATGCAGGGTGCTCACCTCCTTACAGAAGAGTGGAGATTACAATACAGGTGTATTCCCAGCCCATGCCACCTGTGATAACTTTGCCTGTATTAACCTCTCTTAAATTCAATTTTATTCACAATTCATCACATTTTGAACCACAACAGGTCTTTCCCCTTTCCTTCTCTCACCCAGCACTCCATTTCTTGGTTCTATGTCTTTCTCTATATTTGATAATAGTGTGTTAGCCTAGACTCAGCAAGTCAGACTCCTTGCTCTTCAGGTCCAAAAAAAAATTTCAGCTAATTTCATACAAATTCACTCCAACTCTTTTCTCACTAAAAATCATGGATTCCCTTTCATCATAGGCACCTGTGGAAACAGGCTTCTTGGCTTCTGCCCATCTGTTATTCCCTTTATCCCTTCCCTAGAGGCAATTTTAAATTTCATATATAGCCAATTTTGAATCTATTTGAAAGAATTTAATAGATTTTGAGAAATTCTTTCAGGTATTATGGAGAAAAAAAAAAAAAAAACAACCAAGGACAGGAATGCAAATTGGCACCCATACTGACAGCAAAGCTACAGCTTGAGTTCCAATGTTATTTGTGCTGTTTGACCTTTCAGGTAGCTGAGCAAGACACAGAAGGGCCAAGCCAAGCACATAACCACAAAATTTTCAAAGTGCAATCATGCCCGTAGCTGAGGGTAATGCCTCAGAGGCAGCACGCAGCTCAAACAGTCCCACAGGATGCTGGTAACACAGTGCATCAATAGCTCCAGGCACAGCAAGCAGCTAACCAAGACGGGAAACCATCCAGGGAGCCCCTTTAGGAGCAGCGGAGAACAGAGTCAGACAGAAATCTAGAAACAAGCAAGACACACTGGAGAGCCCGATCCAGAAGAAACATACCTACAGCACAGGTCTGATGTCCACTCAGGAGAGTGAGCCAAATGCAAGACTGGAGAGCAACAGTCCTACGGCATAGCCCATAGAATAACTGATGGTCTGTGGCTGAGCCTAAATGGGGCTCCTCTGCCCACAGGTGTGGATGGAGGCGGATGGAGGTCTCAGCTGAATCTGGTCAGGGACATTACAGTCTATTAGGGCCCTCACAAAGAGCCTTTTCTGGGGCTTTATCAGTGTAAGTAATAAGGCAAAAAAAAGATGAACATTGAATATGATAACATTCAACTGGAAGCAAATTCACCTATTCTAAACAGTGAAGGCATAGCATTAGGATTTTCACTTTAAAGAAGAAATAAGTACTAACCTCCAAAGTTTAGGTACCTTATTTTTTCTCAGAGCCTCACAATTAATATGAAAGATCATGCTTTTATTACACTAATGTACAAATTCATTATCAAAGCAAGCACATCAGAACATATCCTAAACACTGGAAATTGCCTCATACAAATCCTATCACAGCCAGTTTCTCTAGTAAGCCATTAAGGGTTTCAAAGTCAGGCCACAAAGACCTGTCTTCTGTCCATTCAGTGCAAATTCTGAAGGCTTTGACGTGGATCACCCCTAAACTGAACACATCCTGACTCATGTCTTCACAATACCTGCACAATACTGGATTCTGGATTTCATGAATGGTCAGTGAGAATGAGAAGAGACTCTCAAAGGAAGGATCCTTTTAAGAAACCACCATGGTCAGTGGAAGCACTCCAAAATTACTGTGACCCACTGAGGTGATGCTCCATATCCAGAACCTCCATCTCTGCACCTAAGGGTCAGACTCCTGCCTGTGATTTCACCCCTGAAGTCACCAAGATTTGCATGAAAGTGGACAAGCAGCAGACAACATGCCTTTGCATCACATTACACTGCCACTACAAACCAGGTCTCTTTTTGCGTAGACAAATAAGCAAGTGGAGAAAGAGTAGATGACTAGGGGATGGCAGACGTTCTTGGAGGAAAAGAGACACTGTCCCTCTTTGGAATTTATTTCTAACTGCTTTGGACTTTTGGCCTCTATGTAATATTTCCAACAGCATCTACCCTCACATTGTGTAAGTGGCTGTAGTTTTGCAGGTATTTTGGACTACCAGTACTGTGAGACACTCAACAACCACGGCTGTTGCATTGCTCGTGGCAACTGGTTTGATGCTTCTCCCTGACCCAGAGCAAACTTCTGCTTTTCAAGTTTCTGGATCTACCTCTGCACTTAGGAATGGTGCAATGTGTGAGAACAGACTGATGCAAACACACATTGCTGGGGAAAAGTTCTGCCATTTGCACCAAACACAAACTACAGCATCCATCTGATGTTCGGAGTCTTTCATGGGATGAGCTCTACTGCTGAGTAACCACCTCTCCACACACACACCACTATGATGAAACAGTGGCTCCCCAAGAGGAGGCAGCACTCGGGCAGTTAGCACCATTAGGGCTCAGAACAGGACCACATCTCTTCTCTCCTCCACCTGTCTTAGTCCTCCTGCAAACACACACAGATGCTACAGCATATCCATTCACATGCACAGAGGGAAAATATGGAAATGTATTCATGAGTAACAGGAAATCTCTATTGGAGAAAGATGGTGCCAATTAGATTTGTCACTGTCTTTTCAAACTTAGCCTAGGATGGGGGATGCCACAGGAAGAGGACAATACAGTGAGGATTGAGCTAGGAGTACCTAAAGCAGAGAGAGTCATTACACAGCCAATGAACATAGGAAACAAAAGGTTTCCCAACCAAATCATAAGGATTTTGCATTTTAACTGAGTTCTCAGGCTTCAGTTTTAATTGTGTTTTCACTTGGTGCTAAGCAGTTTTGAAAACCAGCTTAGAGGAAGAAAATGAAGAGATAGAGTTATATGAGGCTTAGGATATTTAGAGATAAAATGCTGACTGTTATCTTGGGCAGTTCACAAATAGTACTTACGCAAGCTGGGAACTGCTTCACCACTGCCAGTACTGCTTTAACTCCTGACCTTTTCCTGGACGTTAGATGGGAATGATTTTTAGTCTATCCAGTCTGGACTGAATTTGATCCCAAGCACCAGGGCGATGAAAAAAAAAAAAAAAAAAGTTTATTCTTTAAAAGCTTTACATACTGGATGCTTAAAATTTAACGCTCACCCCTTAGAGCTATATTCCTAGCTCAGAGCTGGTGAGAAGCAACATGTTTTTTGCTTTAATCCTTTCCAAAGACACATTCCATAAATCGTTACCATCCCTGCCAACCACTCAGTCTCTTAGTGAGCCCACATACCAGCTTTAAAGTAAGCTCTTCCAAAACCAATGCAACAGTCCTGTGGGTTAAGTTTATATTATTTCCAGATTCGTATAGCTGCAGGCTCCTTTTTAAAGTTGCAAATGATAAGTCATCTCTTTGTTGCCAGTACTTTTCTTTTTTAAAAAAAAAACTTTGTTTAAACATCGCTCACTGATGCACTTAGTGAAAAACAGACTGTACTAGCTGTAACATGGCTATATATGCTGCAGCAACAGGAACACTGCATGCATTTTGCAGCAGGGAGGTGAAGAATCCTTGCTTAGACCATTCAGTCTATTAATAATTCCAGTATAGATACCAGTGTTTAAAAATAAATTCAAGCAGCAAAAGCAGCACATTGCACTGACAGAGCACCTCTCATCTCTAAATATACCAGTTATATACCCTCAACAGCAGAACCGCAAGCTGTCTAAAGAAACTAACCTAATAAAATACAAGGGCACAAGAGACTTCCCTATAGTCTCATGCCACAGGTTAAAAAACAAGCATAGTACAGTCACTCCTCCTTCTGGCACATTGGGGTTGAGTAAAGTCCCATTTGTTCACTGATGGCTTTCTCTTTCCCTGCCCTGACCAGCACAGAAATCATGGAACCAGGTGCCAAACGCTTTCAGCATGTTTGAGTCCTTGTTTTTTCTGTATTTTCTGAGAGACTGTAAAAATCTGTTACAAAAATTACACTAACTCAAAATTATACTGTAGGAACATAAATGCATGAAATACTTCTCTTTTCAACTTTTACTCCCTTGCTTAACTTTGTGTTCCACCGTACTCTCTATCACTCCTGCCATGGCTCACCGAAACTTAAGCTGGAGATGAGAAATCATTTGCTTGTCTCCAAAACAGGAGGTAATTTCCCCTCCATCTTCCTGTGGTTTGAAAACCAGACGCTTTCTCTAGCTTCTCTCAGGAATTTGGTACCAGAAGCAGGAACAGAAAGGAGCAAATGCAGAAAACTCTGGGGTGTGATGCTAGCCTGTACCTTCAGACCTTATTCCACAGGGCTTTTTCCACTCCAGCTTGTTCCCACAGCTCACATCAGAGCTGCTTCTTGGTGGTCAGTGGGAGCTCTTGGTTTACTTAAAGGAGAATCATCTTTCATGCTCCCAACTGCCTATACATGTGTAGATCCATGCAGTAGTGCCCAGCAGAGAGACTGAATTTCATTTTAAATGATACTTCCTGCAATCTCATCAATTTCCAGCTTAACCCTGATAAACAACAGGGAATTGGTACTGGAAGTTCCAGTCAGAACCGGATTGAGGCCAGACGGCTTTTTGTCAGTATACCACATTTATCAGTATGCTGTGTTTGACCCTTTTTATGGATCAGCTGGGAAACCAAACCTCTCATGCCTGCCCGTGAACTCACACTGTGGTTCTGCAAACATTCATATAAACAACTTAATCCCACATACTTCACTGGTCTCCTAATTGAATATTTGCAGGACTTTGACCTTAGCGTAAACCAACTTCACAGGAGACCCAGCAGCAATTTCCATGCATTAAAAGACAAGACTGGTATTAAAATACAAAAAAAAATCGTGGCTAAATTCACCCTGAACCTAGTTTTTCTTCCTCAAAACAGCAAACAAGAGAAAGAAAGTCTGGGATGCATAATCAAAGTGAGGGTGAGACATGAGAATCGAGTTAACTAACAAGCATGCCCAGTTCCCCTTCATTTGGTCTGTTGTACTGTCATGGTCCGCCTGATTGCTTGTGGGCTACGAGAAATCATGTATGGTTCATCTGTTTCTAAAATTAATTCTCTATGTGAGAAAAGTCAGAGGGTTCCTTCTGATTCAGTTGCTTACACTCTTCAGCAGAAAGCAGCAAGCAAAGCTTCCACACACAATTGATGTGAATATATGTTGTCCTTTGGCATACATACGAGCTACCTAAGAAAACTACATTAACATATTGCAAGAGAAACACGCTGCCTGGCAGGCAGTGGAACAGCAGTGAAGTTGCATAATTATTTTGCAGGCAAAAGTGAGTGAAGAAACCTGCAAAGCTTCCTCCTGCCAGTGTCTCAAGCCAAGGGCAGGAAAGCTTTTGGGATAAGCTTTGAGCTGCAAAGAAGCTATTCCCCTCTCATTTCCCTTAAATGGTTTGTCTGACTCACTGTATTTGGGGGACATGCCTTGGTAACTCACTGACTGTTTATCTAAGTTCTAATCATGTGATTAAAATAACCGGTTTATATTCTCCAGACTGCAAGGTCCCAGTCCTGGTATCTCTCACATGGATTTAACTCCTGAGAGCAGGCCTACTTACATGAGCATTCACTGACCTCACCACAGAGCTCACTCTTGCCATGGGGAAGAGCACAGCCACCCTTAGCCTTTTCCAGTACAATTGCTCAGCCTGGGGTGGCATCAGGTTTCCAAAGGGACCTTGTGGGTCACTGCGGGAGTGAAAGAATGGTCCTGTGGCTAATCTGCTGAAGATAAACAGGCTCAGACCCTTGTTGAGCCATAACTTAAGGTTGTAGGATGGTGCAGAAAATTTACGCGGACTTTCTCTCTGTTCTAGTTCTCTAACTGAACAGACCCAGAGATGAGAGATAAAAAGAGATAAGTTGGGGTTTATTTCCTTCTCCTGCCTTTGTAGGCTGTGATTTCCCCATTAGCACCCGTTTCTAAGCACAGTGCATAGCACTGCTGGCTCAGGCTTTCAGAAAAGCTTTTTGCTGCAAGTACAATCTTTCATCTGTTTTGTAAAGCACATAAATTAAATCTGGATGGATGGGATAACCAAGTCGGTTCAGGACTGGGCCCAGTATGTTTTACCTCAAGTTCTGCTAGAAACAGTGAGCAAATTTAGCCATTTTTTGATGCTACAGAAGGGGAGGAAGCCTTCCTAGCTGCAGTGATGCTGACTTACTGTCGCACTGCTCAGCCACCAAGAAGGTGGGTGTTGGGGCAGGTCAGAAAAGGGAGTGTTCCCTGGACTGCAACCTTGGCTGGATGCACAGCACTGCTCTCTGTAATGGCAGAGGCCAAGAAAACTCATGAGTACATATGCTGGGAGTGTAAGAACACTAATTTGTTGACAGTTAACAAAGGCGATATCTAAGGGATATGTCATAACATTCCAAGGAACAAAACTACAGTTATGGAATGTGTTTTCACTTTAGATAGTGTCTTTCTGGCTAATAGGTGCAGAGAAAAACAAAGGACGAATCTTTATGAGAGAGGGGGAGGCAAAACTTATTACTTTGAGGTCTGTAGATGGCCCTTAGAGAAGGGCCAAGTAGTGGGACTCACCAGTACTCACTAGGAGTTAAATCACAGATAATCATACATGTGGAGAAAAGATAAAGGCTCATAACTAAACTCAACGAAGTCCCATTGCTGGCGTAAACTCTAAGCAACATCCATGGGGTTTGGATTAGGCCCCTAATAAGCTGCCTTTATCCCTTCAACTCTGCAGTTGTCAGAGGTGCCAAAACTGGATTTGGGGAATATAAAATGAGAGAGAAATTCCCATAGCAGAGCTGAGATCTTCAGCCGGTGTTCATAGAGACTGTATTTCTTTGCCAGCTCCATAAAGCAGAACTGCTACAGGGGGACTCATGATTGTTTGCTTTATCTATCCCGCACCACGTCAGACTATGCACTGAGTCCTCTTTACTTGTATGTCAGCTTCTCCCTAGTGACATGGCCTAAAATAAGACTGCCAAGGCTATTAGGCATCTTAAAGTGACAGAACACAGTATGAACACTTGTTATCCTCTCTATTCAGCTGGATTTCTTAAATACATTGTAGATGGTGGGTTTGGCTTACTTAACGACATAAGGAAAACAAGCCATGTCCTTGCTCAAGTATTGTTCTTCCTTCTGAGCACAATGTGTTGTGTTTTTGTCCCCACAGTGCAACAGGTTTTCGACACAATGGATGGAAATACTAACTCACAGCTTTAAAATGGCAACACATCACACTCTGGCAACTAGCGTTTGCTTTTGAACTTGAGCAGTACAGTCATTAAAAAGATTCATATCTCTTGACTTTGTCATGTACATGCAAAATAAGTGTGCTTATCCTGTCCTGCAAGATCTCGTTAGGAAACACATCCGACATGAAGGACAAAGTCTGCTCAATTTTCATTTAGTGTGCATGGAGGATAAGCAAGCTTTGGATCACCTTTCACCTATGCACAAAGCCACAGCTGAATGACAAATCTCATAAAGTTGGTTGAGCATCATCCAGTATTACCTGTACTGAAGAAGCATCTTGAATTCTTGCTCCATCAGCTAGAACCCTGAGCACTGTGCATGGTGCAGAAACAGTCTTGCCACACAGTGCTAGCACAATTCGGGTCCGTCAGCATCAAGGAGGTCAGACACTGGCATGCAGAACCAGCTTATTCACACACAGAGGGCCAAAGGAGTCCATGCTGGTATCTTCATGAAAGCACAGCAGCCAGTTTTCAAACCTAAGTATGCCAGACTATTATAGGTGCAGAAATTGATCTGGTGTTATACAGCAGCCAGATGTCTAGAAATGACTAGGTCACTAAATTGCCAAGAAAAACAATAAGTTATTTCCAGAAAGTAACTGAGCTGGCAAGTCTACAACCTGCAGCAAAAGGAGTCAGAGTTCAATCTGTCTTTTTAATATAACTGTTGATTGCCATCATCTGCTATGCAGGATGAATTAAATTGCTCATCTTTTTTAATTAAGTTATGTAGCTACAGTACGCACACTACAAAGTATCTAATAGCAGAAGTTGCTGTCACAGAGAAGCGTAGGGCAGCAGGCATTTTCAAAGTGAGGTTTCACACAGTTATCCAAGACAATTTTAAGAAAGCAGGGAGAAATTCAGGCTGTGTACCATTGATTCTACTGACTTGAAGTAACCATTTACCACCCTGCCAACTGCAGGTGAAAATGAAACACACACACACACACACGAAAAAAAAAAAAAAAAGGAACCCCTATAACATTCATCAGAGAATGCTTTACACAAGGGCTGCAAATTCACAAACTGCTGTTCATCTTACTATAAGCAGAAAAACTGAGTCATCATGGGCGAAAACACGAAGCCTCATACACTAGGTTTCCCTGTTTAAAGGCTCCTTGCAATCAAATAAACTTTTGTACAGCAGCTGTGCTACCTCTAAGGCATCCTTATGCTCAC
Organism: Cuculus canorus; assembly: GCF_017976375.1. Taxonomy (NCBI): domain Eukaryota; kingdom Metazoa; phylum Chordata; class Aves; order Cuculiformes; family Cuculidae; genus Cuculus; species Cuculus canorus. The sequence goes on from NC_071401.1 coordinate 141,337,296, forward strand.
TCCTGGTAGAGAGCCCTCTTTGGGACATTCATTTAGGTAACACACATATGAGCATTCTGCTGCTGGCAAACAAATGCAATGCGTTAGGACCTGTGTTGCTGTGTGGGTACGCAGTGGGTGCTTCTCTGCCCTAAAGCTCCTCTTATCTGCAACTTCATTTACCAATGAGGCAACAGTTACACAGTCTGGTATCAAGGACAGCACTCAACCCCAAGTGTTCCTTTTCCACCAAACCCACAGTTAGAGCAATGATCTAGAGCAGATTTACTGCCCTACTCTGCCCCTTGTGCATGGCAAGACTGGTGCCATGCAGCCCTTGTACACCAGTAAATTTTACATACAAGCTCACGTGTGGTCAGCTTTCTATTTTGAGCTGACCAAAACAGTTCAAACAATATTAATGCCTTGGGACAAAGCACACGTCAAGGTTTAAAAGAAAAAGTATTTTGAAGCAGTCCAATCATATACAAAAATGCACTCCATTGTACAGCGCTGGCCCATCTCTGCAGCTGGGGAAGGGCTGACACCACCCACGGAGCCTGGATCAGCTCCTTCTCCTCAGGTCTTGGTTTATCTTCCAAGCACAAAACTACTTTCCTGACCAAAACAGACAACAGAAACCTTTTAGATGTTGCTTCTCCCTGTCCTGTGCTCACTACACTGCTTAATGTTCTCTTACCCCACAAAAAAACAACAACTCACTGAGATTATTTCAGCTCTTTCTAGTAAACTCAGAGTAGGGTTTGATGATGGAGTAGGACTGGCAGGTCCTTGGACCTCTAAGGGACATATAATCTGTTATACTTCTCTTTTTTGGAAGATCACCCACTCAGCAGTGGATTCAGCAAGGGAACAGAAAAGGCTCATTTCAACACAGAACATTAGGCATTAACACTTGCTCAACATCTGGCAGAGATGCTGCACAGTGCTCAGGGGAGCTGGGACTGTTCCCAAGCCTCTATTCACGGTTATGTAGACTGTGCCCCTGATCACAAGCAGCCCTCAGCCTCTCATCTTTGCCAGCCAGTGCTTGGCAAGACACAAAATTTTGACAAAATGCTTTGGGCAACACTCTACCACATGCTGCTGCTGGATGCAAAGGCGTTCTTGCTCCTGTTGCAGATTTCTGCTATTGCTCTATTTCCGAGGCTGCATGTAGTCCACATCCTGTGTGTACTCTGCTCTCCATCCTGTAGAAAGTTAACAGGAGTAAAATTTAGATATTCTCATGACCCCCACCTCTCTTCTTCCCCTCTGAGTACCCGGCCTTTGAGTCTAGTTCTTCCTCAAGTCCCTGAGCTCTTGATCCATGTTCCCTTAAATTTGCATAATGCTCCCATTGACTGGACATTTGTCTCACCTTTGAGTATCTTAGTGCTTCTGGACTGCAGTCAAAGTGGTCACCCTTTGCTTACTTAGACATTAGCTCACTGCACCATTGGCCATTCCTCAGCTGTGCCACCCCTAGACTCAGGGCCTGCCTGGTGCTCTGTGCTGCTATATAATGCTGGGAAACTGTATTAGTTTAAACCAAAGACTGGTAGCTCAGGGTTAGCAGAGGTAATTTAAATATTTGAACTTTGTGAAAGTTATTTGCACTCTGATCTGGGAACCATCTCACTTCATTAGTGGTCCTCCATGCCAGATGAAGTATTACCTGCTTCTTCAGAGAGCCTTTGTCCAAAGGACAGCCCTTTTGATCATAAAGTAGGCATGAATGTAGTCACCCTCTTCTCTGAAGATGTTTTGCCCCTACCAAGGTTTACTTGGAGGGAACAAGCCATGATAAGGAAGAGTATCACAGCTGAAGAGGAAAGGATTGAGCAGTGCTCCTTATCTGTAAGGAAAGAACAAGAAGTGAAAAAAAGAAACAGGCAAAGCTTGAGCTGAACAAACCTTTCAGATACACATTTCCTCCTGCAAATTCTCCTTCCTCCTTCTCTGTTTTCACCTGCTGCCTTGGTTTCCCCACTCCAGGTCCAGGATTCAGGTACACCCTGCTGCTCATCACTGCACACAGGCTGCTGATGTCTTTCAGGGCTTAGATCAGGTCTCCTTCTGAGGGTCCATTTTTCTATTCAGACACAAATTAAAGTGGACTCTAGACATTCTCAGGCAGTCCCTTCTGTCTCACTGGCCTCTTTCTTACAGACAGAGCCATTGAACATTCTTTTTATTTGGTATTATTTATTTTGCTCCCAAACCTGGCTTCAGGAATGGCTGATGAATTACTTTAACATCCCAAATGATCAGTTTTGGACAGAGATCAAGTAAGAACTTGGATGGTAAAGAATTGGGAAGTTTACTGATGATGACAGACTGATGGTTAGAGAGAAAGATTAATATCAAAGTTACCTCCAGCATCTTGGCTCTGGTGACCCATGAAGCAGTGTTTTATATGACCACCAGCTCCATCACGAAGACAATCAGATATGCTCACCTTTTGAATGAAATACTTTGAAAAACAGCCGTAGTCCTTACTGTCCTTTGATATTTCTATTGCCTCCCAATACACTCATTCCTACTTTAAATCAATCCTCTGATGACTTCTCAGGGAAGGAGGAGACTGCTATCCTCTAGTCAACAGACACCCTGAACATTTCTGGTTATTAAACACCCTCTAGCACATTTCTTTTCTAACAGGGAGTCCTGGGTGTCCCTGGAAATTATGGTGTAGGTAACAACATTTCTGCCTGCATAAGAATTTCCAATATAATCCAGCAGGAAAACTGCCTCTTCCTCTCTGCAGGTCTGCACAGAAGTGCAAATGCACTGCGAAGTGGCACCCTGCCTCCGGACCAAGAGGGAACAAGTTCAGTAAAAATGTTTTCAGACTTTCCAACCCTTTGGAAATATCTGAATCTTCCCTCAAATTATGTACTAGAGAAGAAAATAGTAAGAAAAGACAAGATTTTTTACCAATTTGGGTCAGTAACAGGACACAGAATTTCCATAAGCCATTTTTCATCAGTACTTTTACAAACCTCCCTCTCTCATCATTCCCCACAAAGATGTGGAGACCCCACACTTTACAAATGTCCTTTCTAATTCTCTGACATAGCTTCTTTTTTTTGTGGTCTTAACAGAAGTAAGTGTAGACACAGTACTGGTTTGGATTTTAGGGTAATAACTCCATTTTGCAAAGACTCACCAGCTGCATTTGAGGGTGTTGCACATCCATTAACCTGCAAGGCTCAGGTTATTCTCCCGCTTCACAAGAAATCAAAAATGAAGGACACAGGACAGGACAATCCAGCATGAGCCAGGTGATGCTGTCATCAGTACAGAGATTCTTACAGATTTCTAAAATACAGAAAGGAGGAGATGATATGAGATGACAGACAAGATGTTAAAGCAAAGGGAAGAAGCAAAGATCCTCCCCAAGCACTCCCTCACTGTTCCTCTGTAAATAAACGAACAAAGAGATGGCAGGGAGAACCAGAATCTCAATCAAGATTAGAAAATATTTTTATTATTCCTGGCATTAATAACACAAGTCTTCTAATCTTAGCTAAGATGTAGAAGGCACACCTATAATACGCATTGTACATTCATTTAATACCAAGAAATAAAGTAAGACTCTGGAAACATGCTGTCAGCTGCCTGCAATGCCAGCACTGCTGCTCATCCTCCTCACCCTGCTCCTGGTCAGGCATGATTTCAGAAGATGGTCAGTAACATCTAAGGGCTGGAGGCTGCTGCACCATGAGGCCTTTGAGAGAGGACAAGCCAATGTCCTCCCCTGAGGGGCTCCTCAGCTTTGCTAGCCACATGGTAGCCACCCACTGAGCTCAGGTCCCTGTCCCACGCTGTGCCTGTGTAACAGGGGATTCATCAAAGCTAAATTTAGACCTTTTTCACACAGAGTCTCAGTGAGAAACTGAAGAACCTCTCTTTCCTAAGCATATAGACTACCTGTTCGTGTTTCCAGCTTCCCAAGAAGGTGCATAGTGCAAGATTTCAAAGTCACGACATTACCATACAAACAGTATCAGTCACTGGCCCAGAACTTTGCCCATCCTGGGCATCATAGAGGGAAACCTACACCTGAACAAAGCAGAAGAAGTCATTGCCGCACTTCCATTTGGTAAATAGATTTCTTGTAGAGGGATTCTTTGGTGTGGAACACACTGAGAAGAAGAGGGGTGTTGCTTTTAACGTTTCACATACAAGGAAAAGATTTGACCATTTCAGAGCTCAGTAGCAAATTCCAGCCCACAGCTAACAAAGTAAATTATGAGTGGCTGGTGTTCTCACCCCTCTCTCTTCCTTTCTCTTCCTCAGCTAAGGCATAGATTATGTAGGATCCTGCACAGTGGTTGAGCAGAGGTTTGACAAACACAGAGCTGAGCACATAACAGACTTTCAAGTTATTGTGCTGATTCAGTAATTCTATAGTTTGCTCTATTCCAGACTTTAACCTCAGTACCAAGAATCAATGCCATATAAAAATGAAAAGCCTAAAATGATTTTAAAGTACACAGACAGAGAAATAGAGTACAAAATATAGCTAAAAATAAAAGAGCAAAAGTAAGCAAATAAGGAATGCTCAAAATGGGCATGGCAGTCTCCTCTGGATCAAAATTGAGACTTAGATACCACTCAGTCCAGTGAACCTGGAGTGGATCTGGAAGACATTAAGGTTTTGGAATAAAAAATACAGAGTTGAAGAATTATATTTAAGTTTGGTTACTAATTAAAATAAACTGCAAAAATAACAGCAATGAGATGCCAGTATTATTTGTAGTTTTATACTGCTTCCAAATACCCTGGGCAGCATTGCTCTGCCCTTTGAAACAGTAGAACATTTGAACAAAATGCATAATCACTTTTAAGACTTTAAAAACTGTGCACAGGAACAAAACCATCAGCTGTATGTTCTCAAGCTTGAAAGCCAAGTATTGACCGCATTAGCTTTTCATGTTTTAAATGATCGTCATGGTACTAACTTGATCTGAGGGAGCAGCAGGAGTGAGGTGGGGGTGGGGACAGGCTGGGAGCAGCCCCAACACAGGCTATGCCCTCACCAGTAGATATAGTCTCAGGGGCTGACCACAATGAGCAGGTCTGAGGACTGCTAACCAGGTCCATTGGCAGCCCCAGGCAGGGCAAGGGATCAGCCAAGTCCGCATCCATGCAGTGGGGTCTGTCAGGAGCAGGAGGAAAGGAGCTAGACATAAGGCTACAGATGAGGTCATCAGGCCAAGATCCAGCCAGGAAATGTGGGAGAGGCAGGGGTCTGAGGTGCCAATTCATATACTACCATATACCACCATATATCACCTTAATTCAATGTATCTTTTGGCTACTAAGTGTACTGAACTCCACAAAGTGCCTTTGAACCCCTACAGAAATGTCTTTAGATACATTTTATAAAAAATGGATGTTAAGGATGCTAAAAAAAAGAAAAGCAAGGTACCTGCATTTTTTTATTATTTAAGAAAACAACAACAACAAAAAACAACACTTTCTAAACAAAACTGAGAATGATTTTCTGTAGACAATTTGGGCTGTGACTGCATCAATTTGCCAGGTCAGAGAGAGCAGGACAGAGCCCTGCTGAGATGTCTTCCAAAGGAAACACAAGAGCTGGCAGACACAGTGACAGTGATGTCCCAGACAACCTGGATCAGAAGTCCAAAGAGCTTTTTATGGATAAGAGACTGTGTCTTTCACATAAGATTAAAGATGGACTTTATGGTCCATGAAAAGATCCCCTTAGACATTTTGTGACAAGAATCTTGTCCCATTCCCCCACAACAGGACTCCAGTCAGCAGAAGAGATGCAGACCTCCCAAGCAGCTACTTAATTTTCAGTGGGACTTACCTTTCAGAGCATCTGGCCTATTCTCTCTTCCTGAATTCATTTTGGTGTTTACCCAATATACACGATACATCCAGTTTAACCCATGCTGAAGACACTGTACAAACAGTCTCATCAGATGGTGTCTTGGCACTTCCACTTCCAGGTCAAAATATCAGCTAAAATGGTCTCAAGTGGTCTACTGGGTAGGTTTGATTCTAAGTTCATCCAAACACACTCACATACAAAACAGCTCAAGGGACGTCCAGCTCTGTTCAATGTCTTTATCAATGACCTGGATGAAGGCATTGAGTGCACCCTCAGCAAGTTTGCAGATGACACTAAGCTGGGAGGAAGTGTCGATCTGCTGGAGGGTAGGGAGGCTCTGCAAAGGGATCTGAACAGGCTGGACCACTGGGCCGAGACCAATGGGATGAGGTTTACCAAGGCCAAATGCCAGGTCTTGCACTTGGGGCACAACAACCCTATGCAGCGCTACAGATTGGGGGAAGAATGGCTGGAGAGCTGCACGGAAGAGAAGGACCTGGGGGTGCTGGTTGACAGCCGACTGAACATGAGCCAGCAGTGTGCCCAGGTGGCCAAGAAGGCCAATGGCATCTTGGCTCGTATCAGAAATGGGGTCACCAGCAGGTCCAGGGAGGTTATTCTCCCTCTGTACTCGGCACTGGTGAGACCGCACCTCAAATACTGTGTTCAGTTCTGGGCCCCTCACCACAAGAAGGATGTTGAGGCTCTGGAGCGTGTCCAGAGAAGAGCAACAGAGCTGGTGAGGGGGCTGGAGAACAAGTCTTATGAGGAGCGGCTGAGAGAGCTGGGGTTGTTTAGCCTGGAGAAGAGGAGGCTGAGGGGAGACCTTATTACTCTCTACAACTACCTGAAAGGAGGTTGTGGAGAGGAGGGAGCTGGCCTCTTCTCCCAAGTGACAGGGGACAGGACTAGAGGGAATGGCCTGAAGCTCCGTCAGGGGAGGTTCAGGTTGGATATCAGAAAAAAATTCTTCACAGAAAGAGTCATTGGGTACCGGAACAGGCTGCCCAGGGAGGTGGTCGAGTCGCCTTCCCTGGAGGTGTTTAAGGAACGGGTGGATGAAGTGCTGAGGGACATGGTTTAGGGAGTGTTAGGAATGGTTGGACTCGATGATCCAATGGGTCCTTTCCAACCTTGTGATTCTGTGATTCTGTGATTCTGTCCTCCAACACAAAACCTTCAAAGGACCAGAGATACAAAACACTGATCAGATGGCAGGTTTGTTTTTATTCAGGAAACTACAGTATGTTTTTAAAAGCACAACAATCACTTTTACCTTCGATAAATTACTTGCTCTCCAGATGCCTGCTCTGTAGCTGCCACCCCACCGTAACATGTTGCATTTTTTCTCCATAGGAACTTTGTAAATTCACTATCCTTTTTTTGTAATCCATCTTTGTCATTATTTCTGTCAAGGAACAACTTCAGCTTCTCTAATTCATCCATGTTTTCCCAGGCAGAGTTAAAAGACTTTGGTTGTGTTCACAACAGGAAATGCCTGGTTATATGTTAGGTAAACTGAAGAATTAAATACCAAAATCTTCCAGGAAAGTTTGAAGTCTTTTAAAAGCAGTTCTCTGTCTAGTCTTATTTTCCTATATTCTTAATACAATCTGAGCACCTTTGACCTTGGTCTGGACCCCATGGCAATGATTAAAGACCCTACCGGTAGCAGCAATGGTCATAAATGGCCCAGGTCTTCACAGGGTTCCCATCAGCTCCTATATTTCAGCAAAAGGCTCTGGCACCCAGATATTTTGAAGGCATTTTCTTGTTGTTTTTCACAAAAGTGAAAAACTTTGTCATTTCTCTTACACAGGGTCAAAAAATCAGGAGTCAGTCACTTTGTTTTACACTGCCTGTCTTTTGCCTTCCGAATGCATTTAGCATTGCCTCGTAGGAAAAAAAATATTTGATTTTCAGATTTCTACAATTTCTACTTAATCCAAAAGTCTTCCCCATCTGTATTCCTTCCCTCTGCCTTTCTATATTGATTCCGTAGCTCAGGAAGGCAGAGTACAGTTTTCTGATTTCCCTTAGGCAGTTTTCCAATTTTTGTTAATTTTTTTAACTGCAAACGTTATTCTGCTTACTAGGTCAAACATGCAAATCTGAAGTTTTTGATGACACTTTTAAAGACAACAGGGTTCATGACAGTCCATAGGTAAAAATGCGGAAACCCTCAAATCGGGCTCATGTAACCAGGGAATATGTAGGATGAAAACATGACATTTTCACTGTAAGCTATGAAGGTCGTGCAAGGCCACCAAACCCCAGAAGTAAGATAAAAAGCTATGATTCTTAGAAATAATAAGCAATAACCTCCTTTACCTCCACTGTAATGTCCATAGGGAACGTATATTTCACAAATGAACTAAGCCAGCTCACAGATAGAGCAGTGAAGCAATCTAATCACTAGTAATAATAAAAATAACTACTCAAAATGGAAGAAGTCAAGAAGCACCACCAGTCTAAAGCTGCAGGGTAAGACAAACCAACTGCCTGACCTTGCAATTTGGCTAAGACAGGACTCCAGGACAAACACTGCAGCAAGCGTCACCTGGGCATCACTCAGCATTTGCTGCCAAGATCTTGGCAGAAAAATCAGGATTTTAGTTACAATCAGTAGTGATAGACGTGCTAGGGTGATAGACATGACAAACATAGCACAACCTACTGGACCAATGTATTTCCTTCAGCATGGTTCTGAGAGTTCTTCAAGACAAGAGTGGAACAGTGGACCGACCATAAGACTTTTTTACCAGGCAGGCTCCCAGTGCTGGATTTTGTGCTCAGAAAGGGAGAAAGTATATGTGGGAACAAGCTTCCCTTACCATTTCTTCCAAACCTTACACCCAGAACTTAAAAAAATAAAATGTTATTGTTCAGGAAAACATGATAATGGTACTGTTCAGAAGATTTATACCGAGGATATTTAATAGCACAGAACACTGTATAAAGGCAATAACTGAACCAGCTCCTCTGTAGATGACTATATAAGTTGCTCACTGTTACTCTGGCATTTAGTGTTGGACCAATAAACAAGGCAGCTAAGGCCATGCAAAAGCATTGAGATAGTCTCAATGAGCCCTGTATAAATTTTGCCTTAATAGGCACAACATAGTATTGACATATTTTTACGGGTTTTTTGGTGGGGAAAGGTAACATTCCTTCTTAAATCTTTTTTCAAAATAAAAAAATTGTTTTCATCTAAAAGCAGAAAATCCTGTTAGCCGTGGAAGCCCTAGGTCTTCAGCTTGTATATTTTCAGAATATGCATAATTATTTATTTGAAATATATGGCCTATCTATTACATGAGCTTAACCAAACTCAGAAGTAATAACAGGAGTTTTCAAATAAAATCAGGAAATTTTTACCCAAAGAAAATGTCACTTACTGTGTAGCCAAGTGTCCCCGCTGCTACCATGCTACATAGCAATCACATCTGGTTGAAAAATGCACATCATATTGTGAAGCGACAGGGCCTGATCAACAGGCCTAAAACAAAATAGGCGACCCATGGATGATTCATAATGCATTGCTACGTGTACTGCTTAATCTGTAGCTTCTCACATTGCAGTTATCAGTTGAATTGTGCCGTGCTATTTTTAATAAAGAAAGTGTGAGAAAATGCATTATCAGTAGAATTGGGCTGTGCCACCTTAATTGTAGCTTCTCCAGCATATACAGAACAAGAAAAAGAGCAACAATCCCTGGGCCATCAACATCCTGGCTGATCCATCTCAAGAAGCATGAACACTGTGTGAAAGAAGAAGACCTATGCAGGAATGCTGCACCTCAGCACCCTTAGTTCAAAGATAAGAGATATCTAGCCATTACCTTTATCTCCCTTCTTGGGCTCTGGCTAGGCTCCAAGAGGAGGGGGGCAATGGAGCAGCTGCAGTTTTAGAATGATGTAAATTGTTTATTTAGCAGTATAAAGGATGGACCCTTTTGCAGTGGAGGTCTCACCTACGAATGGATGTACTGCATAGGACCTCCCAATCATCCAGGGCAAGCTCTCCAAAATCCTCACTGCAGCAGGGGCTCCCCGGTGGCTGTGGATCTGGATGAGAATAATACGACTATAGGTGATGCATCTTTCTTAATTACTATACTTATTCTTTTGTAGTAAATATTAGATGCATTGTCTTTAAAGCTGTTACTATTAGCTCGTGGTTAATCACTACTAAACATCTGTCACCTTTCTTGTTTTGATAAGTTAAGTAAAACTTTATTTCACATCCTATTCAAGAGTTTGGGGCTTTTATGCTGATCACACTCTTTGGTTAGCATTCTGGGTTAAAACACATTGTCACCACTCCACAAACCACATGCTCAGAGCAAAGAGGTCCCTGGTCATGCACAGCCAGGGGGCTCAAGCAAGAAGTGGTGGAGGATGAGTCTGGTAGCAGTTTTGGGCACCCTGTCAGCAGGGTCATCTCACTGTCCACGGACACCAGCCACAGCTGTGACAACAAGGGCAGAGAGAGAAGACTGCAACACCTGGCAGGACTGCAAGGCAAAGGCCAGGCTGCAGAGAAAGCAGCAAGGTGAGGATGGTGCCCAGTGCCAGTCAGGCTGTAGGGTGCACCAAGGGCAGCCTGCCAGACTCCTGGGTATCACCCAGGAAAGAGCAGTTTTCTTCCATGGCTATCACACAAGATCCCAAAAACGAACTCTCAGAAAAAAATGTTCTGGTCTCCTTTCCCCTCCTTCTTTCTACTTTCCACTCACAGTTTTAATAAATGTCTCTTGGAAAGAAAAAGGGGAAAAGAAATAGGAGGGTATAGCATAAGGTGTGTCTAGCAAGGGATAGGCAAGATTGTCTCAGAAGCAGAAAGAAAATGCAGGACAGAAGAAGGAAGGGGCAAATCCTGCCTTCTCTGAGCTTAACAGGTGTTTTGCAGGCACCAGAGAGCATCCTGAGCATCTCTATGCTGGTATGCCCCATGTCTGCTCTTCTCTCATCAGTGCCCAGCAGGATGCAGCCCCTCATCTGTGAGCTGGTGCCCTTGTGTTCCTTCTTTTATAAAACAGGAATGCTTTTTTGGCTGCTGAACAAAAACAGTAAAGATGAGTTGTAACAGATACAGTTAAAGTACTTAAACCAACTTTTTTCATTTTATCTTTTCTACCCTATTTGATGGACATAACAAGTAAATCCACCCACTGGATATAAGCATAAATAGATTTTCATGGGAAAGGTCATTTAGAAAAACCCTTAAGTCTTTAAAAAATAATTTAAAAGACATGTCAATGAGCAGCTGTAAGCTAAAATCAACATCATTCTTACTGTTCCAACAAAATCAAACCTAGAGCCTTCCTGCGTTAATTCCCATCTTTGCATGAGTCAAATTCGTAAGTTATGTTACTTTTCCCCAAGCCCACTGCACAGCTAAAACTAAGCCAGGATGAACAACAAATTTACTCACTAGATGGAGCAAGAGTATCTAGATCGTAGAAGGTATGCCGAAGTACTGTAATATGAATCTCAGAACTGGGACAGCACAACTTCATTTGCAAGCTTCAGAAAACCACACACAGAGTTCTTGTCTTTTAGGCTTATCCCAGCAATGTCAGTGTCACGCTCAAGTAGCTGCGCAATACTCGAAAATGAAGGGTAATTCTCTGGGCAACACTGATATGGTGAAGCTCTTCTTAGCTGCCACTCTCAAGAACGCTGTTATTGGGAGCTTCAAGTGACCTTTACGAACCACGCTCCTACTGGCTTTGTTTCCTGAGGAACAGTAATTTTCAGGGGTGAAAGCTCTTCTTCAGAGCAGCCCTGCTGTGCAGGGCTTTCTCCCTTTAAGTTATTGGTAGTACAAGGACACTTCGCGTACTGCAACCCCATGGCAGGGAGCTGCTTTGTTTTTTGACCTGAAGGCACGCCTGTGTAGACATTGTTAGTTGTCCCCTGCAGTAGTGAGTGCCATTTTCAGTCATTAATAAAAGTTCTTCTGGATATTACCAGCACAGAGGGTCTAGCGTGAAGTAACACCAGTTCAAAGAGTGCTAGTTAAAAAAAGCTGGAGGATTACAGCGTCTCTTGGGACAGGAGCTACTGATGCTGGAATAAAATTTTCTGCAGGTTGTCTGGCAGCTGTAGGTCAGCATAAGCACTGGGACTTATTCCTATTTTCCCATGGTGTTCAATCCTATGGCAAGGTGTCATGGTTTAGCCCTAGTCAGCAACCAAATACCACACAGCTGCTCGCTCACTCCCCCCCTGGTGGGATGGGTGAGAAAATCAGAAGGCTAAAAGAGAGAAAACTTGTGGTTTGAGATAAAAACAGTTTAATAAGTGACATAAAATAATAATAAATTGTAATGAAATGAAAATATTTTTTAAAAAATGAAATAAAATAGAAAAGCAAAACCCAAGTGATGCAAATGAAAGCAATTGCTCACCACCAAACAACCGACTGTCAGTCAGCCCCCAAACAGTGTCCTCCCTGCCAACCTTCCCCCTAGATTTATTGCTGAGTATGAAGTCACACAGTGTGGAATATCCCTTTGGCTGGTTGGGATCAGCTATCCCAACTGTTTGCCCTCTCAGCTTCTTGTGCATCCCAAGCCTACTCAGTGGTAGGACTGTGTGAGAAGCAGAAAAGGCCTTGATTTTGTGTAAGCACTGCTCAGTAATGAACAAAACATCCCTGAATTATCAATGCTGTTTCCAGTGCAAATACAAAACATATCCTGTTACCTGTTACTGTGAAGAAATTTGACTCCATCCCAGCCAAAACCAGCACACAAAGTCATACATGACACAAGCTGCCTCCTATCTTCGGAAGAGATATATACACCACTGCATGAGAGCAGTCTCAAGGCTACCTCCAAAAACAAACTCATTGCTTGCACGTCACCTACTGTCAAAGACACCATCGGAGCACGGCTCCGAAGCAACCCGTCTGCTCTGCGTGGGGAGGCACGCACTTGTGTTTCACATGCACTGACATCTGTAAGAACATCCTAGGCTTCAGAGCTTGCTTATAATCATGCACCTCCCATATCAGTATCCTGTGCACATGGAGAGATGATAAATGGCTGAAACAGGACCAAATACAACCTGTCACAAGGATGCATGGGATTTACAGCATCTCCATTCAAGCTAACCAAAAGAACAACGCAAGCAAAAGCCCTCGGTGTTGTGGCACACCTAGGACTGCTAAGCTTTGTGCCAAGACGAGGTAGACAATATGGACCATGTGCAAGGAAAGTACAAAACCCACTTTAGAGCCATTTGTTTGCCAACAGAAAAGAAAAGCTGAGTATTGGTATCTGTGCCTGGTCCTCTGTTTCCATTTATCTGCACCAGTTTGCAGTTCGGTTATCACCTCTCTCTCAGTCATTAATTGCCACAAGTCTGCTGACCCTGCTGCCACCTTCATCACAGCCCCTCCATAGGCCTGTCAGTCTCACCTCAGTGCCAGGGAAAGTCATGGAACAGGTAATCTTGAGTGCTATCATGAAGCACATGCAAGAGAACCGGGTGATCAGGCCCAGTCAACATGGGTTTACAAAAGGCAGATCTTGCCAAACTAACCTGATCACCTTCTATGACAAAATCACTCGATTACTGGATGGGGGAAAGGCTGTGGATGTAGTCTTCTTGGACTTCAGTAAAGCCTTTGACACAGTTTCTCACAGCATTCTGCTGCAGAAACTGTCAGCCTCTGGCCTGGACAGGCGCACACTCTCCTGGGTTGAAAACTGGTTGGATGGCCGGGCCCAGAGAGTGGTGGTCAATGGAGTTAACTCCAGCTGGAGGCCAGTCACAAGTGGGGTTCCTCAGGGCTCGGTACTGGGTCCAGCTCTGTTCAATGTCTTTATCAATGACCTGGATGAAGGCATCGAGTGCACCCTTAGCAAGTTTGCAGATGACACTAAGCTGGGAGGAAGTGTCGACCTGCTGGAGGGTAGGGAGGCTCTACAAAGGGATCTGAACAGGCTGGACTGCTGGGCCGAGACCAATGGGATGAGGTTTAACAAGGCCAAATGCCGGGTCCTGCACTTGGGGCACAACAACCCTATGCAGCGCTACAGACTGGGGGAAGAATGGCTGGAGAGCTGCACGGAAGAGAAGGACCTGGGGGTGCTGGTTGACAGCCAACTGAACATGAGCCAGCAGTGTGCCCAGGTGGCCAAGAAGGCCAATGGCATCTTGGCTTGTATCAGAAATGGGGTCACCAGCAGGTCCAGCGAGGTTATTCTCCCTCTGTACTCAGCACTGGTGAGACCGCACCTCGAGTATTGTGTTCAGTTCTGGGCCCCTCACCACAAGAAGGATGTTGAGGCTCTGGAGCGTGTCCAGAGAAGAGCAACAAAGCTGGTGAGGGAGCTGGAGAACAAGTCTTACGAGGAGCGGCTGAGAGAGCTGGGGTTGTTTAGCCTGGAGAAGAGGAGGCTGAGGGGAGACCTTATTACTCTCTACAACTACCTGAAAGGAGGTTGTGGAGAGGAGGGAGCTGGCCTCTTCTCCCAAGTGACAGGGGACAGGACTAGAGGGAATGGCCTGAATCTCCGTCAGGGGAGGTTCAGGTTGGATATCAGAAAAAAATTCTTCACAGTAAGAGTCATTGGGTACTGGAACAGGCTGCCCAGGGAGGTGGTCGAGTCGCCTTCCCTGGAGGTGTTTAAGGAACGGGTGGATGAAGTGCTGAGGGACATGGTTTAGGGAGTGTTAGGAATGGTTGGACTCGATGATCCAATGGGTCCTTTCCAACCTTGTGATTCTGTGATTCTGTGATTCTGTGATTTTCAGGTCAAACTGCATCCTATCCTCCTTCTTCCAGCGACTTCACAGTGTCAAAATTAGCTTATTTCTGAACTGGAGACTCAGCAAGACCTCTGTGATTTGGCTTTTGACCCTCCATTCTGGGGAAAATTTCCGGTGTGGAAAATACCATTCTGCAGGGCTGAAGTTTAACAAAAATGTTAAGAAGTGAAAATAAGATCTAGACAAGCCTAATGAATTTTTTTAAATGTTAGGCAACCTTAATTATTGGTTCTGTTGACAACATCTTCTGCCTCTGTCACTAAAAAAAAAGATGAAACAACAAACAGCACTCAAGTCTACTAGGCAGAAAGCTATAAACACTGAGGATCATTTCTTCACAGTATTTGAAAGCACACAATTAGAGTGAGGCTTGGGTGAAACTTAAGGAGAAAAAATCATCTTCCTCCCCAGTCATGCCCATGCATAGAAGCAGCAGCTTATTCCACCCCGTAACCCAGGGCCATCCTGAACTTCCAGATGCCTTTGGGAAGCTGTAGTTTTTCGTGGAGATATGCAGTTTCTTAACACGGAAAACAGTTGATGCGAGGACAATGATTTGGCAAGATGACGTTTATGCTGTACTTTCAAGAAAGAAAAAGGCTGCTCACTGCAAACATTCTTAGCGTGATTAAACTCTTCCTATAACACATTTATCTGCCTTGTGGAGTGTTTTAGCAGAATGACTTGCCCCAGGAATGCTGTGTTGCAACAGGAGCCTTCTTCTTTGCAACTTTCCTTTGAAAGCATGACGTATTTAACAAAATTCCTTGATAAATCATATTGCATGCTGGGAAGGCTAAGTTATGACAATTAAGATGCAGAGTCAGATGCAAACAAAGAAGTAGAAATACAAAAAAAAATTCCAAGTATTTCTTTAGGAGATTACAAATGCATTTTTTTCCCCTCACAAAATGTTATCCTTTTGGATAAAGAAACATAGACTTAAAACTGAGCTTTCTCCTATTTTCTTAAAACAACTTTCCATTAAAAAAGAATCTTTAAAAGCCACTTGCCAAAATCATTTTCAGTTTTTACAAACAAAATATTTGTACCCCAAAGTTGTGGTTTCTCATTTCATTTTTTTGTCCATGAAAAAACATTTTTGTCTTCTGAAATGCTCTAAGGGGAAAACAACTTAACCAACTCTTCACAATAGTAGCACATGCTGGGTTTTTTTTTGAAATACGCTTGCTCCTGCCTGTTTTTTCTATAGCTAAGCATGGCTAGACTTGTTGCAGGGTTAGATGGGAGACTTCCCAGTCACACAGGAGATGGTAGGAGGATTGCTCTTTCTGCAGTAGCAGGCAGCTTGCAGATCTCAAACTGCTTTTTGATGGCTTTTATCTCAATGAGTACCTGTACACATAATGAGGCTTCCGATCCACATTTGCTTGGATTCTCACTGGCAAACAATATTTGATTGACTCCCTATAGAACAGTCTGTCTTCCATTCTGATGCTCTAAGAAGTGTTTGTATTATTTAGCTCACTCCTTCTGGCCAGGAGGTACTTAGAGAATACCTTCCTCAGTTGCTTTTTATTTGAATTTATCTAGCTATATTGAAAAGCTACAAGAAATGAGTCCTCCTACCTTGCTGCAAGCAATCTTCAGCTTGCTCCTTTGTACATGCAGGAACCCACCACTCCTGGAAGCATCCCAGCCCCTTCAAGCGTACAGCAACATTTCCATAACCATTAGCAGCCAAAAACACATGCAAGACTTTTTAAGGGTCTTCTCATTCCATCTATGTTGGAGAAACAAATGGGACTCACAGCCTGCCTGGGAGACCAATGAAAGTTATTTGAGCTCAAGGGCAAATCAAGTAAGTGCTCAAGGGGCTGCTGCCAGCTGTTTCTCACAATAGCAGTGTTCTAGCTCTGCTCCCTGCTTCTCCACCCCAAAAGTGATGGGATAATGCTCAGGGAGAGGAAGTAGCAGGTGTTACTGCTATGGGTGGCATAGTTCAGCCCCTTAGAAACCTTGCACTGCCAAACAAAGTTTCTTGTATATAAAATGTAAAAATATGTATGCTCTTACATATGCACTTATATAGAGATAATCATCTGTTACCTCCTTTGACATGTTTCATGCTAATTCTTAGCCCAGAGGGTAAAAAACTAAATTCTTTGAGTTTTAAGAAACAAAATTCAACCCTGGTTGTTGTGGCAGGGAGATGGAAACTGTTAAAAATCATTGGTTTGTTTAAAAGAAAGTTAAGTCTTTTTTGACTTAAAAGAATATCAAGTCGCTGTGTGCAAACAGAGTAGAACACGCAATTTTAATGGAATAAAAACAGAGTTGTCATAGGATCATAGAGCCACAGAATGGTTTGAGTTGTAAGGGACCTTAAAGATCATCTAGTTCCAACTCCCCTGACATGGGCAGGGACACTTCCCACTAGATCAGGCTGCCCAAGGCCCATCCAACCTGGCCTTGAACACTTCCAGGGATTGAGCATCTACAGCCTCCCTGGGCAACCTGTGCAAGTGCCTCACCACTCTCATGGTGAAGACATTTTTCTTTATGTCTAGTCTAAATCTGCCCCTGTCCAGTTTATACCCATTGCTCCTTATCCTATCACTACCAGCCTTTGTAAACAGTCCCTCCCCGGCTTTCTTGTAGCCCTTTCAGGTACTGGAAGATCACTATAAGAAGGTCTTCTTGGAGCTTTCTCTTCTCCAGGCTGAACAATATCAACTCTCTCAGCCTGTCCTCATATGGGAGTTGCTTCAGCCCTCTGATCATCTTTGTAGCCCATCTCTGAACCCATTCCAACAGTTCCATATCCTTCTTATGTTGAGGACTCCAGAACTGGACACAATACTCCAGGTGGGTTCTCACAAGAGAGGAATAGAGGGGCAGAATCACCTCCCTCGACCTGCTGTCCACACTTCCTTTCACAGAATCACAGAATCACAGAATCACAAGGTTGGAAAGGACCCATTGGATCATCGAGTCCAACCATTCCTAACACTCCCTAAACCATGTCCCTCAGCACTTCATCCACCCATTCCTTAAACACCTCCAGGGAAGGCGACTTGAGCACCTCCCTCGGCAGCCTGTTCCAGTACCCAATGACTCTTACTGTGAAGAATTTTTTTCTGATATCCAACCTGAACCTCCCCTGGCGGAGCTTCAGGCCATTCCCCCTTGTCCTGTCCTCAGTCACTTGGGAGAAGAGGCCAGCTCCCTCCTCTCCACAACCTCCTTTCAGGTAGTTGTAGAGAGTAATAAGGTCTCCCCTCAGCCTCCTCTTCTCCAGGCTACACAACCCCAGCTCTCTCAGCTGCTCCTCGTACGACTTGTTCTCCAGCCCCCTCACCAGCTTTGTTGCTCTTCTCTGAACACGCTCCAGAGCCTCAACATCCTTCTTGTGGTGAGGGGTCCAGAACTGAACACAGTATTCGAGGTGCGGTCTCACCAGTGCTGAGTACAGAGGGAGAATAACCGCCCTGGACCTGCTGGTGACCCCATTTCTGATACAAGCCTTTGTTGCAGCCCAGGATACAGTTGGCCTTCTGGGCTGCGAGTGTGCATTGCCAGCTCATGTCGAGCTTCTCATCAACCAGCACCCCCAAGTCCTTCTGCACAGGGCTGCTCTCAATCACATCATCCTCCATATTGTATTGAAACTGAGGATTGCCCCTACCCAGGTGTAGGACTTTGCACTTGGCCCTGTAGAACCTCATGAGTTTCCCACGGGCCCACTTCTCCAGCCTGTCCAGGTCCCTCTCGATGATATCCCATCCTTCTTGTGTGGCAAGTGCACCACTCAGCTTGGTGTCATCTGCAGATTTCTGATGACAGTCTCGCTGTCAGATTCATTGATGAAGACATTAAACAGTACTGGTCCCGGTATGGACCCATGAGGGACACCACTTGTCACAGATCTCCATCTGGACTTTGAGACGTGGATCACTACCCTTTGAATATGACCATCCAACTAGTTTCTTATCCACTGAACAGTCCACTTATAAAATCCATACCTCTCCAATTTAGAGAGAGGGATGTTATGGGGGACTGTGTCAAAGGCTTAACAGAAGTCCAGATAGATCACATCCGCTAGTTTTCCCATGTCCACTGCTATGGTTACCCCATCATAGAAAGCCACCAAGCTGGTTAGACAGGACTTGCCCCCGGTGAAGCCATGCTGGCTGGCATTAATCACCTCCATGTCCTCCATGTGCTTTAGCATAGCTTCTAGGAGGATCTGCTCCATGATCTTCCCAGGCACAGAGGTGAGGCTGACAGGTCAGTAGATCCCAGGGTTGTCTTTTCTATCCTTTTTAAAAATGGGGACAATGTTACCCTTCTTCCAGTCACCAGGGACTTCTCCTGATTGCCATGACTTTTCAAATATTATGGAGAGGGGCTTGACAACTGCATCAGCCAATTCCCTCAGGACTCTGGGATGCATTTCATCAGGTGCCATAGACTTACATATGTTCAGGTTCCTCAGGTGGTCACAAACCTGATCCTTCTCTACTGTGGGAGGAAGTTTACCCCCCTGGTCCCTATCCTGTAGTCCATTGACACAAGAGGAGTGAGGATGTATGATTCTCCATTACAATTACTGTTATATTAAGGATATGGAATGTGTCCAGAGGAGGGCTACAAGGACGATCAGGAGGGCTGGAGCACCTCCCATACAAAGACAGGCTGAGAGAGTTGGGTTTGTTCAGCCTGGAGAAGAGAAGGTTCAGAGGAGACCTTACAGCGACCTTCCAGTACCTGAAGGGGCTACAGGAAAGCTGGAGAGGGGCTGTTCACAAAGGCTTGTAGTGATAGGATGAGGGGCAATGGGTATAAACGGGAGAAGGGAATATTTAGATTAGACATAAGGAAAACTTCACAATGAAGCTGGTGAGGCACTGCCACAGGTTGTCCAGGGAAGTTGTGGCTGCCCCATCCCTGGAGGTGTTCAAGGCCAGGTTGGATGGGGCCCTGGGCAGCCTGATCTAGTGCGATGTCCCTGCCCATGGAACTAGGTGATCTTTAAGGTCCCTTCCAACCCAAACTATTCTATGATTCTATGATTCTATATTGTCATATAAGACAGTGTATATTTTTATATACATGTGCACTCACATACTATATCCTAGAATTTTTATTCCAAAAATTTTCTAGCATTAAACGTCTGGAAATATTAATTTGAGGAGAAGGCCTAACAGACTATAAGCTTGCAATTGTATTATTTTTTCCCTGGGGCTTACAAGTAGGACTAAATATAACTTTCCCTTTCTGTGGGATTTTTAGGTCCCTGGATGCCCATTCAGTGGTGCTGTGCAGCATTGCCACACAGGTTTTGTGAACTCAAAAGATCCAGAATATTAGTGGCCCGATGCTGAACACTCACCTCCAGCTCACAAGAAGTTACACGTAAAGTCATGTCATGGATGTCACAGGACAGTTTGTTAATGTTTGTTCATTAATGTCAGGTAGGTATCCACTCTTCCCCAAAAACAGAATTACTGAAGAGACAATTGAAACATTGCTGTCAGGAAGACTGGAGCTTCCATCATTTGAAATCTGTCTTACCTGTACAGACACACCAAATACAAACAGCTGCTGACAGGCTCAGCAGTGTAAAGGAAGCAGTTCTGAAAGGATAAATGGGATCAGGACTGAGCCTTTAGTTGTCAGACGCATCCAATTACACTGACTGCAAACTAATGATTGGATGCTGATTTTAATACAATAAAATATGTTTCATAATTACAATTACACCAGTGAAAACCTTGATACACCCATTTCCTGAGTCAGTTTTATTTACTTCAAGTGATTTGCACTTAAGAAAAACAACTGAAAAAGCCTAACAAATACATATTTCTTGGTGGTTTGCCTAGATTTGTTATGCAGCCGATATCTGGACACTTGTCAAATGATTCTTTATGGATGTTGGTCATGGTCTTTCCTTTTTACTTTAATTTCCTGTTACATTTCTATTTAGAATTTGAAAATATCTGTCCTGAGAATTTCCCTTGTGGTTGCTCCTCTTGAATCAGAGAAATTCACATGGGCATATTCTCAAAGCTAAGTATGCAGGGCTGAACTTTTTCTCAATGGTTCAGATTGCAACTTTCAACACTAGAATTCCATAAAATATTTAACACACCAATAATGAAACAAAAGACCCCAGTTCCCTCCACCTTGACCCATTTCCCCAGCAGGACATGCTGGAGACTGCAGGAGATGAAAACCAGTCGTGTAAAGCATTTGACCTTCTAAGAAAAGAATGTGGATCTGTTTCTCTCCTGAGTCACACTGTATTTACCCTAGTTTAATTCTTCAGACTTGTGCAATCATGTCCCCAAGATGTCTTTTGACACCATGAGTTTGTCCACACTGCAGCTGAGGAGCAAGAGCAGAACAGCAGTCTGCATACATTGCCTCAGGGGTTTTGGGGGCAGCGTATGAACTTGCGAGGCATGCTGGAAGCTGGTTCCATTGCCCTGGATGGGGTGGAATAGAAGCTGTAGTAGTGAGACCAAGTTTGCTTTATGGACAGCAAAATCCAGCTTTGGAGCAGATGACCAAATAGACTGCCATCGTACCCATCCATGGTTTTAGATTGCTTGTTATGTGTATCGCCAAACAAAATCAACACTGCAGCTAAGAAACGAGACCTAATGAGGCAGACTGATGCCTCTGTGCAGATGGTGCCTTCTGTAAAACACATGCTAGATCAGATCTAGCCACACAGGAGCTCCCTGACTCAATGAAGAGGAGTAAATAGTGGGAAGTCATCATTAACCTCACCTAAATGAAATGTCTGAAATAGGTCCAATGACTCACATCCTAAAAAGGCCTGTTTCTGTCTTGTCAAGAAAAGGAGCCAAGGGAGACCCCAGCTCAAGTCGGGATATTCAGTCTGCAGACATGTACAAGGAGGTGAGGTAAAGCCTGTCCCATCAGTCTCCCTTGATAAAGAAAACAGTGTTATCAGGAACATATCTTGAAGTGCCACATCACAACAGGCAGGAACTCTTCTTTCAGATTCAGCTTTGTATCAGGTTTCTTTAAATGTAACTTGAAAAAGTCCCCGGCCATTTGCAAGAGCACCATCAAGACTTGACAGAATGATCTTCTTGTCTGTTGCAGAGCTGGCTGTGGCCAGATTGACCAGTTGCAGGCTGGTTTTGGACATCTATTTACTTGTATGAATGAACTCTTGAAGAGAATCTCATTGGAACCTACAGCACGAGTCTATCAAATGCAACATAAAATGCCACCAAAGACTTCTGAACCTTTCTCTACTATTTTTATATTGTAAATGCTTATAACAGTTCTTGTAGGAAGAACAAGAAGGGGCACCAATACAGGAAATATATATGGATTTCTTCATCATAGCTCCTAGTTTCTCTGACTCCTAATAGCAGTTTTTGTTACTCCCTGCAAATCCTGTCTCAGGAGATGTCCTCCTGGAAAGGGTCACTCCCCACTGATTATGCCTACACAGACAAACAGCACTCAGAGCACTGCAAGCAACGAGAGGAGTGTGTCTGCAAGGATCTCGACTGCCAGAACTGTGGCCCACGCTGCTGCAACAGGAAGACTAGGAGCACATGTATGTGTTAGAGTGAGCCCAGAGGAGGCCAGGAAGATGATCAGAGAGCTGAAGTACTTCCCATGTGAAGACAGGCTGAGACAGTTGGGCTTGTTCCAGCTGAAGAAGGCTTCAGGGAGACCTTATATCGGCCTTCCAGTACTTAAAGGGGGCTACAGGAAAGATGTGGAGGGGCTTTTTATCAGGGAGTGCAGGGATGGGACAAGGGGTAATGGTTTTAAGCTGAAAAAGAGCAGATTTACATTAGATATTAAGAAGTACGTTTTTACTATGTGGGTGGCAAGGCATTGGCACAGGTTGCCCAGAGAAGGTGTGGATGCCCTATCCCTGGAGGTGTTCAAGGACAGACTGGATGAGGCTTTGAGCAACCTGATCTAGTAGAAGGTGTCTCTGTCCATGGCAGGAGGGTTGGAACTGGATGGGCTTTGAGGTCCCTTCCAACCTAAACCATTCTGTGATTCTAAGATTCCATGGCTGATCTTGGTAGCAGAGGCAGGAAATGTGGACATTGGCTCTTTCCACAGTCCTGTTCTGCTCAGTACACCACAAAGTTGTTTCTTGTACTACCCATTTATTTACAGGGGCCCATACAAAACCTCTTTTTCCTCACTCTGAGTAGCAGTACATCAGGAGACTGGGTATCTGTTGACGTGATCACAGGGTGGCTCTCACAAAGCAAGCAAAAACTGGGTTGCTGGGGCCACATGTGCGTGGGTGAAAGGACAGACAACTACATTTTGAAAACAAGTCAATCCTTTAAGCACACACAAAACCAAAATAAACAAAACTGTTGTAAACAGAAGGTGGAGTTGAAATCTCAAGCTGTCTGAGAAACCTCATTTTATTACTCAGAGCTCTATTAGGTGAACGACCAGGCTAGAATTTAGGATTATTCATGCTTTGCAATGTCTAGCCCTCTTCCTGTCTGTCCATCGAGGCTGCTGTCTTTAAGGGCCCTCCCAAGAATCTAGAAAGAAATACACACGTAGCTGACAGTGGAACTACTTCCATAGCAAGACCAATTTGGTGCTGCAGGAGGGTGCTATGACCTATGGGGCTGTAGCTGTGTGTTTCTGTTGTGTCTGGTTGATAGGAATGGTTGGACTCCATGATCCTAGTGGTCTTTTCTAACCTAGAGAGTCTATGATTCTATGATTCTATGACAAGATACGAAGGTTGCAACTCAAAGTCTGCTGCTTTATTTTGGCATGCAAGGAGGAAAGCATCTGTGGAGAGCCTGGTCCTCTCCCTCTGCAGTGAGTGGAACTTCCACCTTTCACTGCAAGGAAAGCAAAGTTCAGGATTCCGGAGTATAATAACCAGGGTAAATACAGTAAAACATGAGTGCAAAGAGCTAGAACCACTATTGTGTTTGCAATCAAGAATTCTATTGTCACCATCAAACACATGAGAGCTAAGCACTTGTCTCACAACTGGACCTACAGGACAAAGGCAATTCCTTGCCTCATTCTTCCCCCTCAATGCTGTTTCGGAGGGCTGCATAAGAGCACGTACTCACCCTCAGAGCATCCAGTTAGACAACTCTTCAAGCGACCTGGTTTTTCAGAAATGCTGAGTACAGTGGAAATCGTTATGTGTGACACTTACAAATAGGGCTGCCAGAGGCAAACACATTAAGCACCTTTTGAACCAAGACCAAACCACTAGGCTTTGTGAAAACTTTTTTCTCCTCTCCATGAAAACCGAATGCAAAGCTACATAAAACTGGAAAATGGATTGCACAAGTGTTTTGACAGCCCTTGGATTATCCTTTCTGGAAGTACAGGCATATTTAATATAGCACCACTAATATTTCGGTGATCAATTTTTCCCTTCATTAACTCAACCAATTCTTCTTCATTCCTGGGACGCTGCCCTTTGACCCTGCAGGAATTAACATCGAGTGGTGCCTATAAGTAAGTGTGAGGCTTTTGGGGGGGGACATCATCAACAAAAGACTTGATCCATTAGGTGATGAACAACCACAAATCTCACCAGGAGTGGTGGAGGCAGAAGTGGTTTGGCAAGCCATAGCAGTACAAGAATCATTCGTCACGTAGCACTGCTGTGCCCACACACAACAGAAACACACAGCTATAGCCCCTCAGGTCATAGCACCCTCCTGCTGCACCCAAGTGGTCTTGCTATGGAAGTAGTTCCACTGTCAGCTACGAAATACTGCTGTGCATGAGCTGCCATTTGTGAGAGAGAGAGATTTTCACTGCAGTAAAAGAAAGAACAAAACAAGTAAAGAAAAATTATTAAGAGAAAAATGGGCCACTTAATGTTTCATGTGAGTAGCTTTTTCCAGTTAAAATATAAAAATCCTGATTTTCCCCTGTGTATCACAGGAATGCCGAGCAGACAGGACTATAAAATATAAAACGTGATGCAGCTGGAAGTCCATACTTCAACAGAGCATTTCTTGGGTTTCTTTGGAAACATCTCCCTCCTAGATTTAATCCACACCCTACCTTGCTTCCTCCCAGCTAAGCACGTCCTTCAGCAGCTCTGAAACTAGCGGGGCAAACTGTTGAGGAAGTCAAGCTGCATGGGAGCTGCTGGAGAAGGGACTATGTCGTTGGATGTAGAAGTTTAGGGCGAGGCCACATCAAGAAATGGGGAAGATATACAAGCCTGCAAAGATGTGAGAACAGTAGCCAGAGGGATCACCAAGACCCAGGTGGTGACTCTTCACCTCAAACAAACATGAAGGACTACGTGAGTTTTCAGCCAGCTGGCATTCGTTTTTTTTTACTGTGTAGACAGCAACTTTCTATGGAAATTGTTTGGGCACTGGCTGGATTTTGTTTTTTCATTTATGTCCTGTTCTGAACAAAGATGTCAGGTAGATTCCAATCAAATCCAATTAATGTTTTCCAAGCTGAGTAATCAGCACCAAAATCCAAGTTCTTCTGGAATTTAAGTTCTAAGGTTGGCAGAAGGGAAGGGGAGAGAAGCTGATAAGGAAGTAGAAGAAGAGAGGAGTACTTCAGGGGTATCTCCTCATCTGTAAAACCCTAACAACTCCATTCTACTGGTGATTTATTGAATACTGCAAATGACACACATTATCAAGCACAAAGTAGGAATATTTGCCTTTCACTACTATGCTATCAAACAAAAGGGTCTACTTAAACCTGGGATGGAGTTTATACAGTAATTTTCCACTACCCAGTTTGCCTTCCTGTAGATTTGCACAGAGAGAACTTGCATGTTGTAGGCCTAATCCCAGTGCATACAATTTCAGGTTAGAATTAGTCAATAGCAGAAGACTAGCCTTAACAGGAGGCACTGAGTACATACATAAAACGGATTTACAGGATAATTAGTCTCTTTTTTATTGTTGTTTTTGTTCTAAGTCTTTCTGAGGCATAAAACTTGGTCATTTCAAAGCAGTTTGATGTATGCATTAAAATAATCAGTGGCGTCACTGGAACAGGTTGCCAAGGAAAGTTGTGGATGCCCCATCCCTGGAGGTGTTCAAGGCCAGGTTGGATGTGCCTTGGGCAGCCTGGTCTAGGGGAATGTCCCGGTCCATGGCAGGGGGGTTGGAACTAGATGATCTTTGAGGTCCCTTCCAACTCAATCATTATTCTATGATTTTCTTGAATATTTAAAGCCAGGCTGGAATCTGGATTTAGATCCTGAGCAGTGACATCATTTACTTGAACTTCAGCGAAATCTTCAACAGTGTTTCCACAGTCTCCTTCTAGACAAACTACCAAGATATAAACTGGACAGGCTGTCTCCAGGATGAGTAGGAAACTAGCTCACATGCCACACTCAAAGAGCGATGATCAATGGTTTTTACTCAGGCTATCGGCCTGTCACAAGTGGGGTCCCCCAGGGATGGATACTAAGCCCCACACTGTTCAAAGTTCTTCATAAATATTCCTCTCTTGTGAGACCTCATCCAGAATACTGTGTCCAGTTCTGGAATCCTCAACATAAGAAGGATATGGAGCTGTTGAAACAGAGAGTTGAGCCTGTTCAGCCTGGAGAAGAGAAGGCTCAGAGATCTTATAGCGGCTTTCCAGTACCTGAAGGGGCTACAGAAAAGTTGGAGAGGGGCTATTTGTAAAGGCTTGTGAGGATAGGACATGGGGCAATGGGTATCAACTGGAGAGGGGCAGATTTAGACTGGACATTAGGAAGAATTTCTTCACTATGAGAGTGGTGAGGCACTGGCACAGGTTGCCCAGGGAGATTGTGGATGCCCCATCTCTGGAGGTGCTCAAGGCCAGGTTGGATGTGGCGTTGGGCAGCCTGATCTAGTGGGATGTCCCTGCCCATGGCAGGGGGGTTGGAACTAGATGATCTTTAACGTCCCTTCCAAACCTTACTATACTATGATACTATGATAAATGATCTGGACAATGCAACTGAAAGCACCCTCACCAAGTTCGCTGGTGACACCAAACTGAGTGGTGAGGTGGACATGTCAAAAGGGAGAGCCATCTTACAGACCAACCTAGACAGGCTGGAAGAGTGGGCTAGGAAGAAGTGCATGAAGTTTAACAAAGACAACTGCAAAGTCCTGCATCTTTTACAGCGTAATCGAATAGCCCAGTACAGATTAGGATCCATGTGCCTGGGGAGTGACCTTGCCGAAAGCAAACAGAAGGTCCTGGTGGACTTGAGTCAGCAGTCTACTGCTGCAGCAATGAAGGCAAAGCAGATCCTGGGCTGCATCCACAGGGACATTACCCGCAGAGGTAGAGATATGATCACCACACCCTATTCAGTATTTGCCAGGGCTCATCTGTGGTGTTACATCCATCTGGTCCTCACAAAGTGGGGCCACAAAGATGGTTAAAGGGCTGGAGAACCTATCTGATAAGGGAAGGCTGAAGGAGCTGGGTCTCTTCTCGCTGGAGAAGGGACAGGGGGTACTTCACAGTATTTCACAGTCTTTAAACAGCAGCTACAAAGAAGACTGAGGCTCTCACTTCACAAAGAGCTGTGTAGAGAGGACAAGGGGCAATGGATGCAAGGTGTACAATAAATGAAAATCATGTCTGTAAGACATACTGCGAGTCACAGTGGAACTAAATAAAAAACTTGGACACAGAAAATTCTTAAACATTGTTATATACTCGTTAATAATTTTATTAAAACATTAAATTGAGGGTCATACACTTCCTTTTCAGAAATAACTGCATTTACATTTTTCCCAGGGTGATAGAGACCCTAAATATTTTCGTTATATACTACCAATATTAAATTTTTCGTGAGCATCTTTAGTAATAGTCCAGCCTGAGGTATGAAGGCAGTACAAAGATGGTACCCAGCGAGGGGAATTTGCCCTGATACATATTTGCAATACAACCACCACTACTTCTTACGCTGGGAATCCAGACTTACATACTAACATAAATCTTACTTAACATTGTGACATGAACAAGGACATCTAAAGCATAGGACTGATAATAATATAAAACAATTTCTAGAAAAGTTAGAGGAAATTTTAAAAATTATCTCAATATAGATAAAAATAAACGTGTATTTGAAATCATTATTTTTCATACGGCTGACTGCATCTGATGTTGCTAATATATGTTACTTAACATGAAAATGTAGTTCATCTACTACATAAACCAATGCATGATTTGGATCAGGGAGGATTAAAACTACAAAATGTAACAGGGTCTCTGAGAAACATAAAATTTACCTGTAAGTAAGAGAAGCCATGCAGTTCTAAAATTAAGAGCAATATTTGACCTTATACTACTAATAATCACTTGGTTATCACCGAATGAGATGAAGTGATGAAAATAGTTCACAGATCTCAGAAAGCTCTTATCAGCAGCCTGTGTGAAGGATTTCCAGCTTCATGGAAGCTATTCCTAAGGCCTTAGGAGACCTACTGAAATGAAAAGTGCCTTCTTTCAATACTGAAAATCTTATGTTCTGTGTCTTCTCTTCCAAGTTGTTGGCCCAAGAGATTTCTGCAGCCAGCAGTTAGGAATCCGAGATCTGTGAAAGTTTATTCTGCTTTGTTATTGCCTGGCAAAAACTGAGTAGCAGTTCCCACAATATTTTGTGAAATTGGAATTTAGGTGCACACGTGTATTTCAAAAACCATTCCTTTCCAGACAAAGCTCATTAGTTTTGTGTCACCATCAAGCATTTTTCACACTAACATCTTATGGAAGGCAGCAATATTGAGCCTTGCAGTACAAGACTGGGAATTTGTGTTGCTGTGGTGTTTTTCCATCAACTACACTTACAGACTCACTCTGCTTCAATAAGTCGTATCAGTCAACGTTTTACAAGGTATGTATGAAGTGAGGTCTGGACTGCCTACCTTAAAGGTCAATTTGAAAGCATGTAAAATGGCTACAAATTTCCACAACTTCTGATAGGGAATGGAAAATAATATACAGTCCTCTGGAAAAATTAAGATAAGGTTATCTGAAATTAGATCCCTGAAACTCAAGGCACCCCTGATATACCTGGCATCTCCTCATTGCTGAGCTCCTTTGCTCATGCAACATTGACTTCCCCCTCACCTTTCCTGACACAGCCTTATTAATGTATCATGACTGACCAGGATTGTGGAGTTTGGGGGACTTTTTTTTGCAGACTAAATCTCTCTCCTCAAACACTATTGATTTTATCTAGTCTGGTGAAGCTGCTGACACGGGACAAAAATTAGGACTGATCACCAGCCTGTATAAATGACCTAGATGAGTGCAATTTATCCCACACCAGAATTAAATCACCTTTGCACTATCTGTCAAACTATAGGGCAGCATGGGCAGAGACAAAACGTGCTGCCTTTTGGGAGACGTTGGTTCCACCTTGCTATCCCTATATGCACACATGAGTGTAAAATTGTTCCTGTTTTCCAGTATGCGATTACCACAATGCACTTGCTCCATCTGTTGTCCACTTCCATTCCTGCAAGCCCATCTACAGCTGCAATCTGTGTAAAAGTAATTGTTTTGTCTTTAGGGATAGTTATGGATCTTTATGCCTGCTTGCTCACTCCTAGCATAGCCAGGACCACTGTGTTCTGTTCAGACCATGGAAAGCACCATCTGGAGAGTGCAGGAATGGAGAGCCACAGATCTGAACTAGAGCACTAGCTCGGCTTTAATCATAGGACGATACAGTTACTGAGAGCCTGACAAGTATCTGTCAGGAAAGTAGGATTCACTAGGTTGTTAGCGTCTCAGCAAAGAGAATCTCCTATCGAGATTACAGGATTAACAGCAACTGCATATTCCTCCTTTCCAGCACTTTTGCTAGGTTAGCACTAGGAACAAGGAGGAAAAATGTCTTTAATTGAAAGAGACAGACACTTCCACTGGGCAGCTCTGGCAGCATCAGCGTCCTTCATGACACTCGGTTGGCTGTTTGCTCCTAATGGCTAGAAATAACTGACCTGGAAGATGGTGAAGTACTGCTTGGCTCCTCAGTGGCCACCAACAACCAAAAACTGAAGACTTACCATTGCTGGGCTCACACTGCTTCTCTCCTTACCTAGTTAATATGTACTAGCACTTTCTTTCATGTAAGTTGCCAGACTGAAGGTGGGAAAATGTCTAAAGGCTACGTGCTGTGCTGACAGGTAGCTAGAAGAGACCTGAAGGACAACACAACTCTTAACGAAGCATATGCTTGCAGATACAGAACTTCCAATGCCAGGACCATCAGGACCACAATGCCAATCCATTAGGACCACAACTGCTTTCTGTAGCCTGACAGAGCAATTGCAGCATCTGTGTTGCCATCTCTGACTGAGCTGTGGGTCAATGTCCTCTCCTTTCAAAAGCAGCAATTAGAAGTCATCTTCAGGCTACCTTACAGCACTGAATTTGACTACACAGCACAGTAACATTCATAGTCTGGTATCTGCTGCCCTCCCCTGCTCTATCAGCACAATGTGAAGAGCAAGAACAGGGAGCCTCTTTCCCCTCATCTCCTTCCTACTATAGAGCAGGGACACAGCACACCTGCTAAATTCTGCTGGAATAGCCCCAAGAAGGCCTGGGAGCTGAGTAACAAGCTAATAAGACAGTAGGAGGGAGGAGTGTCCTGTGATAGCCAGACTGCTCTCTCTGTGATGCTAAAGTCAAGTTCCCTTTTGTATTTATCCAACCGCAGAACCTCTGGCCACTATAATACAAGGAAAAGGCAGCAATACCTGTTTGGCACAGTTCACAAAGGAGAGGTTCTTCTCTCCAAACCCTTCTGCACTGTTTGAATTGCTAGAATCTATTCCTACCATAGCTCTGAGCTTTCTTGAGCAGTGGAGTTGTCATTACATCTGCTTTCTTCTTGCCCATGGGCATTTAAGGCTAAGGAGAAGTTGTGGCCAGCACAGAACACAAAGCAATTGCCAAGTGACATTTATTGTGAACTTAGGGAACTGGCACCTATGAAACAGGGTGACTGAAAATTTGTGAAAGCAGAGCTGAGTTTGTTTGGTATTCACCTGGCACTTAGGTACTTCGCATCAACACCATAGACTAAAAAGTTTCCTAAGAAAACAAAAAGTATAACTATGTCAGTCTCTCCTCAGGCTGCACAGACCAAGTTGACCAAAACAAACTCCCCTGCACTCTAAACTTTTCTAAACAAAACTTTACAGAGCACTCAACCAAGCCAGTATCTAGGTGGTCTTTTCCAGACACACAGATTAGTGGATAAGGCTCAGGAAGAATCTGAACTGTAACTAAGGAAGAATTCAGCCAAGGCAGAGCAAAGTAGAAAAAGTAACTGAGGGAAGACGGGGCATACACCTTAAAACACCAATAGAGCTTTGAACTGGCTGGCAGCACTCCCACATTAACCAAAAAATGTTAAATATCAGTACACAAATGGCTCATATAGATCTGCTCCATTCCCCACTCTCAACACAATCAAAGAGACCTTTAAGAAGTCCATTTCTTCAGTATGCTTTTGTTTAAAGCCATACAGCTGTCTATTCCCCATTTCTACTTAGGCATTCAACATTTTCAGGATCTTCATACTGCCCCCTATTACCCAAGGCCTTCTGTGTGAAGGTCAATAACAAGAAAGTCTTCAGTAAGCCTGCAGTTCCTTACAATCGTCATTAGAGTCACAATTCCACTTGATACCAGATACTTTGGAGAACGAAGGAGTTTGCTTTGATTCCAGAAGCTATGATTTTAAACACACTATCAGAAACTAACGCTACTTATTAAAAAGAAAAGCAAGCATGGGCAACAGTGAACACTTATTTAGCTCCATTGTTCTGGAACTAATGCTTAATTTGTTGCTCCTATACAAATACCCCCAGAGTTTCAAACAGGTATGTATTTCCCTCCAGCTCAGCTTCTTCACATGTAAACACGAGGCAGTGTTTGCTCTAACACTATTTTTACCAAAGTGACTCCATGATACAAGATCAACACTTGATGAGCTCTGGGATCTTGAAGGTCACAGTTTTTTATTTACCTGTCAGTCCCAGAAACAAAGGGGAAGGGAGTGGAAGGAAGGAAGAAAGACTGAAGCCAAGTTAATTTCTATTTCAGATTAATTTATTGAGTTAAAGAACCTGCCAGCTCCACCATATTTACAAAGGTTTTCAAGAGATTCTAGAGCTATCACTGCTACTGAACCACAAGTTAAAAATGCATAAACAAACCAAATCAATCACATCCGTAATGTCAGCTGTAGAAATACCCGTTACCTTACAGGACTTTTAGGCATACTCAATCAAACATAGGGGAATTGTTTTCCAACACTGATTTTTAATACCACCAAGATGACCCTCATTTCTCCCTCTAATGTTGCTGTGTCTGAAGAACAGGCATCCTTATGCCACTGTTGATGGAAGCTGGTTTCTCTTCTTCAGTACATGTTTTATGTATCAGGAATTTAATTAAAAATGCCATTCACAAGCAAGCATGGCAAGGTGTCAAAATAACGTTAAAGAGCACAACGAAATCCCCAGTTGTTTCCATCCAATATTTCTGCAAGGTGGTATTGCTGCCAGATGTGCAAAGAAAATCCTGTCATCACTTTGGAGACACAACTAAAGCAAATGAAGTCAATCTTCCCAAGGCACTGTCACTATTCACGTCTCAAACTGCACTACAGAAGCAGTGCCACCTGAAAATATGACACTTGTTTTTTATTGTCTGTGACCTCTTGAAAGGCTGTTTTCCATCAATTTCATCCATTCAGCTGCAAGAAGAAATATTTATGCTCTCTACATTCACTCACCCACCTTTCCATTCCCCACTCCATCCCCAGAAGAAATCATGAACTCTCTAAAAGAAGGAGAGGAGAGGGCATATCTCACAGTTCAGCTGGGTTCCTTTCAAAGGATATAACAGCTGCATCTCAAGCCCTGTAGAATTTCTATGTTATCACAATGCCAAAGAGATATGGACACTGATAGCCAAGGCCTAGAAGCCCACGCATCTGGATGCTTGCGGTTCCCACTGACAACACATGGGTGAACTTGTCTTGTTAATAAATCTACTGTAATTTTTCACTCAACACTGAAATTCACACATTATTGATGTTTTTGGGAAGAATCTAACCACTTGAGTGCCGGTGGCCCTCCTCAGGGCATTGATGTATGAATATTTGCTGATCAACAATCTAACTCCATAACACTGGTTTGTAGAGTATCAGCTAAGATTCTGAGTTACTCTATGCACAGAAAACTAAAAACCCACAAAGGAATAAGTCAGTGTCAACTAGGGTAGTCAGGAAACTGCTAATAGTATTTCAGAGGAAACAATAATACTGAAATATCCTTGATTGTACAAAGAAACCTACCAGCTTTAGGTGTGAAAGAGAAACATGTAACTTTGTGCCTACTGAAAGGGCTACAAAAACAAAACCAAAAAGAAGCCCAAACATTGTTCATAGAAGAGAAACTACCATCTAGTATGAGGTCTTTTAAGGAGTATATGCCACACTATTGCAAGCCAGCAGGCCTGGAAAGTCTACTTCCATGTGGCAGGGAGATGTCAGAGGCACACAACATTGTCACACTGCTGCCCTCAAAGGGAAAAAAAAAAAACAAACCACATCATGAGCTACAGAACTGCTCACTGCAAAGCACCAACTACTCCAGGATTTTAAAAGGGAATTCTCATCAACTTCTCTTGAGATTTGTAACTGAGTTACGCTGCCAACACTACATACAAATGTGCTGCCCGTGTTGGTAACTAAGGTCAGAATACAGATGCTCAGGTGTTGAGACACTAGGTCTGATCTAAATTTAAGTAATAGCTTCATATCTGCAAGTAGGATTAGAGCAAGTCTTCAGAAGTGGAATTACCCTGATGCTTGTGTGGATAGAGAACACTAAACTGCAGTACATGCTATACTACACCTAAGCACAGTGTGAAGCATTCAAATTTAGTGCCAAACACAACAGCGAGGCCACACTCAGCAGGAATCAAGCTATGATTGTGAGGAGTTTTACAGAACACTTTCAGGAATGCCAGAATATCCTTCCCTGCTAGCATGATGGCTGGAAGAGACGCACCTACATGCCTTACACATCTCTTCCAGCTCACCAGAAAAACTGGTACAGAGAAGGCCACAGTAATATTACCGTGGAGCATATTCATCAAGAGATCTTTGTAACTCAGGAAAGCTAGGGGGGTCCTATATCCAGTTATACTGAGGTAAACAGAAATTATTCCAACAATTTGATTAAGTGATGCTCAAGCCTCTACTAGACACTCCTGAAGTGTTTCAAAGCTATTCATGTCACTCTTTAAGAGCTAAGTGATAAGTTAAAATTGAGGAGGAGACCTTTGTGCCTGGTTTGTGGACTGAAGTCTGAGTTAAATCCTATTATTGCAAGCTAGCAAAATGCAATCATGCCATGCTTTGCAAAGATGGTGGAGGAAAAAGGATTCCTTAAAAACTGGAATATAGTATAACAAAAGACAGTTTATAACAGTCTGAACACCCCTACAAAATTTTTCTCAAGACCATGAACTGGCCTTGGAATACTCAAAGTATTAAAGGCAAAGAGTTGTACAGCTGAAAGTGTTCTGAAAGACTGAAGAAACATCCGGAACGAATTGTCTTGGCCTTTGACAGAGAAGAATAATACAGGGTAACTCTGTCACCTGGTGCCATTGTATTAGCAAGAAAGTTTTAGTGCCTGTAACAACATGGACTTAGTCCAGTAAGCTGGTGTTTTTCTCCTAAACAGATCAGGACAGACTATTGGTAGACACCAATAACATATCCCTTTATTTCAGTACTGGGCGACCCTCAATTCTACATCTGGGGCAGAATGCCCGGCCAGTTTCCATTACCCGAATGATCTCTTGATTTCTTTTTTCAGAATCCATAACCTCATGCTGAGATTTAAATTCCGGTTTTTGAAAGAGGGTTAATCTACTAACCTGAGACTCAAAAACTGTCCCTTCCAACTAGTTAGTGCTTGAAATTGAGACTTTCACTCAGTGCAACCTAGCAGTCATATACATAAATCATGACTTATTACCACACTTTGTAAACAGCTGCGTTGGTCAGTGCGATTTTATTTCTCAGCAGATTTTACTTTCCCTTGATCTTCCACTTTTTTGATAGCAGCTTGGATAGCTTCTTGATCACCCAGAAACTGGTGAGGGCCCAGAGGGTGCAGGTTCTCATCAAGTTCAAGAAGTATAGGCACACCAGTGGGCAGAGTAACATTGATGATGTCCTCATCAGAGATACCTGCCAAAAAAAAAAAAAAAAACAAACCACAACAGTTACACCTAGTGAACAGCTTCCTAACTGCCCATCTAGATCAGCTTTATTTCTGAGCTAGTCTTAAACCAGTCAAGGACATGTTCCAACCTCCATCAACAACACCAGCTACTCAAGGGTCAATTCCCAGCTAGAGCACAACTTGGTTAGTGCTTTAGAAGCAGTCAAAGGAAAGAATTCCTATGAAGGTGATGACAGTTTCCCCATTTTTTCAGTCCACGCATGTAAAATAAATAGGAAGAGATTGCCCTGGAGATTATACCTTTCCTTTAATACAAGACATTGAGGACAACAGGTCGTTCTCCATATCTTCTCAACTCATACATCACAAAAGAGGATTAGAGTCCACATGTGCTACTCCAACATGAAACAACCTCTGCTAAACAATCAACACAAACAGCCTCTTTAAAGAGGCAGGATACAAAGATTAAGCCTTCTCTTAAACTCTCTATACAAAGCTTCTAACATAAACTGCCTTAAAAATCAGTATTTAATTCTTCCAGTGTAAGTATTACTGTTTGCCCACAACTGATTTCTCAAAAGCAAGCTTATAGCATCTTGAATACAGTATTATTCTCAAAATTACCAAATACAGGATATTTATTTCCACTTCCAAATGGGACAGGAAGAGAAGAAAAGAAGGGAGAAAGTCAATTTACACAACATGGAGTATTTTCCTTTATTTTTCCACTTCACTAAAACAACATGTACCTGGAGAGAAAATCTATTTTACCTAGCTGTGCTTAACTAACATATTCTGAGATTCTAATTTCAATGAAATTCCTGGTTAGCTTTATGTTAGACAAGTCTCCAAAGCATCCAAGTGAATTTTGAGACCAAACCTCCTAGTTAAATTTCCACACAAGGTCCAAATATTTGCTATTAAGAAGCAGTAACTGCATTAAGAAGCAGTAACTGCAAAGACATTATTCCTCAAGAATTTCAGGCAAAATAAAGCTACTGTCATTTGCAATGTCAATACTTTTTTCTCCCCTTTCTAGAAGCACTGAGGTCACAGCAGCAGCCTGCTGCTGTAAAGTAGGACAGCTTCTAGCAATTCATGCCCAGAAAATACACAAAAATCAAGCTTCTAAACTGATAAAATATATACATTAGACCAAGGTGCGCAAAAAAAACCATCTTCTTGAGCAGCTGACAAAACAGAGGGTTCTCAGAACACACAGGTGCAAATTTACCAGTGACTTTCACATTAAATAGAAAAGCAGAGCCAACACGCTAACAGGAAAATCCACAGTCAAGCCACTTAGCAACAGTGGGATGGCAACAGGTCAGAAAATAGAGAACAAATCATGAGGTGAGAATCATTTTATGCCCCTGCTCAAAGACTACACAAGCATGCAGCTTTTGCAGTGACCTATTCTTGTTTCGATTAGGCTAAATACTTAGTTCAGCTATAGATCTGCCCTAAGCTTCAGAAGAACATGAAGCAAAACAAACCAAGAAAGCATTGCAAGAGGCTTACACCTTGTTACACACTGAGGCATCAATCCATTTATAAAAGTCATACTCTGCCAGTTTAAGCAATCTCTGTGTACAAGGGATAAATAATTCACCTGTTGTAGTCAGCTGAATCACAGACCTACGGAAAAGCACTCAAGGAGCATCTAAAATTTTTAAACCACAGACGTCAGTGGGAAAATTACTGAGCCCATTTACCAGGCACAAGCACTATTCTCAAGGACTGTGGTTTGCAAAACAAGCAGCCAAGCTGACTGAACCTTCATTTCAAGGATACTTAAACATATTGGATTTTAACAATATATACACATCACTGTGTACCCACAGCGCATCTGACCCTTGGAAGTGTTCTGCCTACCTCACAAATTCAGTCTTCCAGACTAAACCTTTCAGATATACACAAAGCAGATGAAGTCATGTAGGCGAATTCAGGCAAACCACAAAATGTAGTCAGCAGCTAGGATATTTAAGTTTCCTCTACGGGTGAATTAAACAAAACTAGCTGTAGCTACATGGATTCAGAAATGCATTTTACTGTTTTTACAGAACACAAAGTGACCACACCAGTGTCAGACAGTGTTGATTTACAAAGCAAAACAGTGCAGTCTAGGATAAACAAGCTGCAGCAAGCATGTTGGCTTTCTCCTCAAGATTTTTCCTCACATGTAAGCGTTGCCTCACAGCCAGGCAGCTGAAACTGCAAGCTGAAGTCAGATGAAAATCCTAAAGAAACAATAGCATCCTGTTGCTTTATTTCAGCTCTGTTACTGTATTTGAATAGTATTTCTGTTCTTCAGGAAGCAAGACACTGTTGATCAGGCTTGTCACAGAAGTTCTTCAGTTTCAGGCAAAATGCACGCAGAACACTCCCCACCCAGCAGGCCAGGAGGACAGCAAAGAGATCACATCTTACACTTAAAGCAGAAGCTAACTGCTATCAAATTACTTCATGTGCTGTAACTATAGCCAAGTGACCTTTTCTTGCACCTCATCTGAGCAAGCCTGTGTCACAACCCCATCCTATCTCACAGTGAAGAAAGGTGAAATCAGGGGAAGGACTCAACTGCTGACTACAAGGTGCAATGGGAAATAATACCATTGAAGAAGCAACACTCTTCCCTCCAAGAGAATCCTAAAGCCTGTGTTCCAGCACTGCTAAAGGGTACTGTATTGCTGGAAGCAGTCTTTTCCTGAGAAGGTTTAAAGCCAAGGTCCTACTCGCGTACACCCATAAGAACCCACAGACATTACTGAAGTACTCAGGATGTCTTCCTCAGGACCCCAGTTAAAATGCTACATACCTCACACTGACATCTTCCATGTCCTCCCTCATAAGCACCTTTTAAACGTTGCTCCTAATAGCAGCTGTACAGCAGGAAGCAGTCAGACACTTGAACACTAAGAATTTGTTACGGCACTTATTACAAAACAGACCTCTCCAAATCACATTCAGAATTCCTTCCCAGCTCATGTGTGTTCTGCTTAACTGAGAAATCAAACACACAGAGACAAGTACTGTCTCCATGAAAGGTTAAGAATTCACCCTTACCCCATACAGCCCATGAAGTGCTTTGAAATACGTGCACCCTGCAAAGTCCTACAGAGGCAAACTTCATTTAGGCTTGACTTCGAGCACGTACAACCAACTTCCACAAGAGCCGTCTCAGTTTCTCCTTCCTTCTCACCTGTTCTTACCAAGTTCTTTTCTTCTAGTCTTATAGTCACAGCAACACAAAAACCACAACAGTTATTGAGAATAGCTACACCTCTCCTTCCCTACCTGTGAACTACACCTGAGGCCAGGTGATTCATCCAAGAAAACACACAAGATTATACACATAAATTCAGCCACAATCGGCTTGTTCTAGAACTGCTGCTTTGTAATTGAGATCCAAATCAGGTCACGGCATTCTTCCTACAAGCTTAGTGAAAATACCGAAGCTCTAGCCTAATAAGTTAAATATTCAGGGCCAGATTCTGCCCTTCCTGCAGGCTGGCAGAGGACCTAGCTTCAGTAGGGAAGAAGATGGAAGTGGGCGCAGTGTTAGAGTCTGGTTATTAATTTTCACAGAATGTTAGCTCACCATGCATATTTTAAGGAAAGAAGGAATAAGATGGGCGGGCTACAACCATGACTGCAGCATACTGTCTACATTTGTTTCACCCTTACTTATGTCTGCATTGGCTTTGTGTGGCATTTTCTGGTGCCCCACTATGGTGGGTTGACCTTGGTTGGTTATCAGGTGCCCATCCAGCAGCTCTACCACTCCCCTCCTCAACAGGGCAGGGAGGGGAGAAAATAAGATGGAAAAAACTCATGGGCTGACATAAAGGCAGTTTAAAAAAGCACAAGCAAAGGCCAGGCATGGAAGTAAAGGAAAACAAAAGATTTATTCTCTACTTCCCACCAGTGGACTATGTCCAGCCACCTCCTGGGAAGCAGGGCTTCAGCAGGCACAGAGGTTGCTCTGGAAGACAAACATCAAAATAACAAATGCCCATTTCCTCCCCCTTTCTCTTAGCTATTATTGCTAAGCAGACATCACATGGCAGGGAGCATCCCTTTCGTCAGTTTGGGTCAGCTATATTCCCTCACAAGTTCTCTCCCACTCCCAGCCTACAGGTGGAGGGGAATGTTGGAGAGACAGCCTGAAGGCTGTGCCAGCACTGCTCAGCAGCAGCCAAAACACTGGTGTGTTACCAACACCTTTCTAGCTATCAGTACAAAGCACATCACTATGAGGGCTGCTATGGGAAAACCCCACTTCATTTCAGCCAGACCCAATACTATGTCATTACATAAACAGCTCATTATCACAGTCTGACTTTGACTGTGGTTATTACTGATGACATCCAAATACAAGACAGAGTAAGAAAGCAAACCATGAATCTATCATACTCCTACGCAGCAGAGAAACCCAGCCTGCCTTAACTCCTCAAGCAGTCCAAGATTAAATAGGCTGAAAGAGGCATGGGGTTTGCTACTACCATCACTAGTTATCATCTAGGGCATTGGTGAGAAAGTCGCACAAGTCTTGAGTAGAGACTCGGGCTGCGCTACCACCACCAGGAACTCAAGGCAACACTGACAAATAGAGTTTTCCAAGCATGCAACTCTGGAGCCTACTCGCACAAATACTGCCCTTGGACAGAGCTCTGGCAGAAGTTTTCCGTCTCTGGCTGAAGCACTATTGAGAGTCTCTCAAGACCACGTTTAAGGGAACCAGTCACTAACAACTCATGTATGAAACCTTTCTGTCCTAGTTGCAGGTCCTGGTCAGGCTGTTCCAGCCTCTCTGCACTAATCACCTGGTACTTGCCACGCCCCTCCCCAAGATGATTCAAACCACTGACGTGACAGAAAGCTACACACTCCTTGCTGTTTCTTGCTGGTTTACAGGCCAATTTAACTTGCAAAAAGGCCCAACAAGCTCGAGAGAAACAAACAAAAGCACAGAGCAAAGATTGGGATGAATAACAGGGAGAGTAAGATCATCTCATATCAACAGCAGTGAGCTGTGAGATCTCAAGCTGGTTTCTGTAACTGACCTCAGACACCACAGTCATCTAGTAGCATTTCCTTAAGAAGGTCAAGCGTTATTAAGTAGCCCTCAACAATCCAGACCAGAACTCACAATGCATAGCTCCAGCAGGTGAACTACTAGAATACTGTAAAAGTATCACACCCATAGTAACACAACAGTGTAAAATCCTGAAGGCACTGTTCTCCCTGCTCACCATCTGGTGAAACCAGCATCAGCCCTTCCCAGTCACCATGTTTTGCTTGCAAGCTCAGTTCCAGAGCTCTCTCCCAGCTCTATTACCACAACCAGACAAGGCCAATGGGTGCAACACCTACAT
The DNA here is from genome assembly GCF_017976375.1 of Cuculus canorus. Lineage (NCBI taxonomy): Eukaryota > Metazoa > Chordata > Aves > Cuculiformes > Cuculidae > Cuculus > Cuculus canorus. The sequence goes on from NC_071401.1 coordinate 141,377,551, forward strand.
CTTTCTTCAAAAGACCAGGTAACTCCTTCCCTCCTTTTTCACCCTGAGCTTGGCAAGGCTCAGTGACCACCACACCGTACCCAAGAGATCACAGCCTTTCAACACGGATGGAATTCTAGAATCAGGCTTTCCACCATACTCTGTCTTGAGGTACTTCACACCAGTTCTCTGGAATAAACGGTCAGGAGGGAAGAAAGGAGACAAGCCATCAATTCTTCTGCCAGTTGTCTGGTAAATTAGTCCATTAGACTTGGTCTCCAACCAGTACTTCAAGAGCAACAGGGCAAGCTGGTCACACCTATTATGCTAATGCTCTCTCCACAATGGGACACTGCTAAGAGCATCTCAATTTGAAGTATCATTTATTAGATAAAAAACTATTCCACCTTCAAAGAATTGAGAAAATCACCTGTAAATAGATCCTGTGCATCCAGGACGCTTATTTAGCAGATCTTAGCAACTGAAGCTTTCATAATTAATATGATTTTCCATAAATCTTATTTTGCATGCTGAAACATTCTGATACAGTTACTTTAGATAACCTTCTCATTAACATACTGTTGCCATTGCTTTTTCAATGTGTCAGAGGGGGAATCCCATGAAAGAAAAAATAAGGCCTGTCAAAAGATCTGGGTGCATGCCAATAGGTGTCACGAAACAAAGCAGTTGCTACGTTATGACAAGACACTTGCACCAAAAAGCACAAGAGGACTGCCTGAAGAATAAGATGTTACTAAGGTTGGAAAGGCTCTCTGAAAGTAATATATAATGAAAACTGTCCTCTTGCTCTGCCAATTTTGTAGTTGTGCCAACTGTCCCTAATGGACACCAGCAGCTCCAACCACTGAGATCTTCAGCAGAACCCTCCAGGAGAAATAGCCCTCAGCCTACTAGGACAGGAAAGCAAGTTCCCCATGAAGCTGCTGTTTCTCATCTCCAAGTGCATACAAGGAAAAAAATCAGATTCAGAGAACTACAGACCTCCTTGAAACAGTAACATCAAGCACACCCTGAAGTCTTTCAGAAAAGACATTACGTTTCACACTAAAACAATTAGAATTGTTTCATTAGATCAACCCAAATTAAAACATTCATATTTACTGCCATTTAAAGATCCCAAGCTACAGCTTCCAGGATTAAGTTATCACTTTGACTAAAGGCATCCATGCAGTCATGTAGGATAGCTGCTTGAGGCATTTGGATCCCAGTTTTCTAAGTGCCAAAAGTCATGGTTCCAGCTAAAATAGAGGAGCCTAGAAACTCCCTCTCACGTGCAGGACACACTAAGCTTGTCAAAAGAAGTCCACAAAAACAAAGCCCACCTCATAGTGGGTGCTATATATACAGTAGACTGAGAAACTTAAAGAACTTTTGGACTGGGTCCAACTCCAGAAAGGCTCCAGAGCAGCTCACAACTTGAATCTTTCAGGAGAGAAAGGGAGAGACAGTCAGCAATGCAGACAAGGAACTGCTTGGATCCAACTACAAATAGATTGGAGCTCTGAAAAAAGAGCAGGTTGCAATTCAGAGGTCCTAAAGCTCTGTTTGTGACACCAATCTGGCAAGCTCTGCAGCAATCCAAATCTTCACTGCATAAAGGGCAAAAGAGCCAACACATATCTGCCAGTTGCTCCTGCATGGGAGCTGGGGTAGCTGATGGGCAGCCCTCAGTCAATGGAACTAAATCCTCTGCCAAGGATTCCTCACATTTCCCTAAGTAAGCACATGCTGGGAGGGACAAGGTATAGCGTAGGACAGACAAGACATGGCTCTGTTCTACTCTGGTTGAGCGTGGGCAGCCCTTGAAGAGATAAACCTAATAGATTGTCCCCAAAAAAACCTTTGCAGCTGTTCTAATTTACACTGTTCTGCAGCAACGAATCCAGCCATACTAACTTTCAAGTAGCTTTTATCAGTCACTGACGTCATCAGCACTAGCCTTGGTGCATGTCTACACAGGAAAGGCCTCAAGGTTTCTGCTGAAGCTGTGGTCAGCTTGCAGCATTTCACCCTCAAAGAACTTGGCCAGCATGGTTGCACAGACCTGGGTCAATTCTTTGAGAGGGTCAGAGGAAACATTATAGTTGCAGATCTCCCCACCTCTTTTTCCTTTGCAATTCTTTACCATTTCACAACCACAGACTCCATTAGTGGAACTGCCTGAACCAGCCTTCTTCCTTCATCCAACCACTGATGAATTCACAATCTCTATAGTTCCAGAAGGCACGGGTACATGCTTATTCCCTGGGCTTCTGACTCCTGCTGAAGCATCAGCTGTCCTGACTGTTCCAGCATGCCTGAATGCAAAAAGTACTCAGCAGAGTCAGAGCTGTAGAGGCACACACCAGAGGGTTTTATAACTAAAGATTTGAACGTACACAACCCAGTCTGTGCATACTTGCAACTACACCTTTTGCAGGCTGCATTCACACATGTACAATCACTAAGGTCTCCTCTACCCACAGACAAAGGAATTAATACAGTCCATCTTCCAGTTTAAGATGACAAACTAGAAGCTATGTCATTAACTAAGAGGTGGGAGGGAAGAATCTAGCAATGACTTAAGGATAAATGACATCCTTTTCAAGACCCAAATAAATAAGCAACCTTATACTAAGCTAACAACTTAGCTGTTTATTGGTAGGTGTTTTCTATATTGGGAAATAATACAGTATTTGCATAAGCTTTAATAAGTACCTACTTTCTGTTGAGCTCCCTGTCACAGCAGCTTTTTTAAGTAAAGAATTATCAGAAATGAAGCCTCAAAAGTGAACCCCGCCCCCCAAGTCAGTCAAGAATGTCTTCCACAACCCAAGACAAGCACTTTATTCTACTGTGTTACAGCAATGCTTGTCTAATGAACAGATTATGACTTCAACTCTTCCAATAAAGCAGCCGAATAAATCCAAAAACAGCTGGAGCCATTAGACTTTCTGTTTACCTAGGCCAACCACAAAATTAGTTTGAATACAGTGGTTTAAAATGAGCAGTGAGAAAAAAGGGGAAAGCATCCGTCTCTCTTCATAACTACATTAACCTAACTTAATTCTCTCTCCCTTCCACATCCTTCTGCTTGATTCCTATTCCAGGAGGACAATTTCTTTCTTTCTTTCTTGTTGGAGACTGCAGATATTAAATGTTACATTGCCCAGATAAATAATATACACTACAGAACAAGATGCAAAGCTCTAAGCAGTTGAGTAAGGAGAGAAGGGAAGGCTACAAGGAAAGCCCTTACCTTCCACATGCTTCAACAATGCCCTGCTGCTGTTACCATGAGCAGAGATCAGGATCATTTTGCCACTTTTCAGTTCTGGCACTATCTTTTCATTCCAATAGGGAAGGAGTCTATCAAGCACATCTTTTAGACTTTCAGCCTTTGGGAGATTATCCTGAGAGACATCACTGCATTTATACCGACGATCATTGTATATCTCTTCATAGTAAGGATGAGATTCAGTAATGGGAGGTGGGGTAACATCATAGCTTCTCCTCCATATTTTCACTTGCTCCTCCCCATGATTCAGGGCCATTTCTGCTCTGTTGAGACCGATCAGTGCACCATAGTGACGTTCATTCAATCTCCAGGAACTCTGAATGGGAACCCACTCCTGGCCCATCTCTTGCAGGATAAGCCATGCAGTCTGGATAGAGCGGCTGAGTACAGAAGTAAAGACGAGGTCAAACTCAAAGCCCAGCGCTTTAAGGTGTTTGCCACAGTTCTGAGCTTCCTTTATCCCATCGCTGCTCAGTTTCTGGTCCACCCAGCTGCAGAATCGATTCTCTTTGTTCCAGGCTCCTTCCCCATGTCTTAGAAGAACAAGCCTGTACTTAGCCATTTTGGTTGCAGCTTAGCACAGATGGCAACTGGTCTGGCATCTAATAGTGATGCATCTGGACAGAGACATAAGGCAGATGTGTCAAGCATCCCATAGATAATGCATTACAACTAGACAACTATCAGAATCAAAACAAACGAAGAAACAAGTGTCTGATGAGTATGTTTTTACCTGTGAGGTCTCCTGGCTTTGAATTCCTTCCCACTCTCGTGGGGGAGGAAAAGCACCATCCTCCACCCAGCTTGTTGCAACTAGCCCACTTAACCGATTGATCAGTAACACATTTGCACAAGCTGTTCCTGCCTACAGATTTCCCTCAAGTATTTAAACAGAGTCTCACTAAGTATCAGAGGCTCCCAAACAGAAAATCAGATTTCATTCTTACCAGTGAGCTTAGAGGCGAGACATGGAGCCCAAGCTCTTAAGAGCTGCCCATACCCACAATGGAATGCAAGCATAGGCAGCAGCTGGTAACTTCAGCCAGAGCAACTGAAGAAGACCACAGAATTGGAACTGGCAATACCCAGAACTTTATCAGACTTCTTCAAAAGAGATGTCACTATAATCATGCTCTGCATAACTTGCTTCCTCACATCCCCATCCAATCCTGCTAATTACACCAGTCTCTGCTTGATTTTTCCCCAGGCCACCTACTCCATTGTTCCTCCACACTCAAGTGCCACAACACACCTACTCTGGGATGCAACGTACAACTAGTGACACCTCATTTCACTGAATCAGAAATGATCTCAGATTATCCCATTCCCTTCCTGACTTTAAAGTGTATTTTTTTCCTCTTGTGTCTATGAATTACAAAGACAGCTTCCCAGACACCAGAACTAATGTTTTTACTTTTGCAGTGGACATAAATGGCGTGCTTGCTGTCATCATTATGAAACTGTAGCTGTCTGTTTTTTAACATCAAGCAGCACCTTTCTCTCTCTGCTCCTGTCAACTAAACACCACAACCTGTGGATTGTCTTCAGAGATGGACTTTGACAACTCACTAAAGCTTTTTCAATGTGGCCAAAGACTTTCCAGCAGACTGTGTGATGCCCAAAAGGCTCGCCTAACACAGCACTGCAGCTCTGAAAGCCTTATCTGACCGTGACCCAAGATGTCTTGAACCAAGTAGCAATGGGACAGAGCAAAGTGGGGGAATATAAAAACATAACTCTCAGCACTGGGAGGGCTGCTGTATACTCAAATGAACATCAAATGTTCTCCAAACCACGGACAGTGCGAGATTGAGGTCTGATTTCTGCATACCCAACTTTGAACTAGATTTCCGTAATAGACATGCTTATTGGAGCTCCCATCTTCTCAGATCTGTTGGAGCTGCTTCAATCACACTCCAAGTCTTCAAGTGTCTCAAATTCAGGCACACTGTGAACCTGAATTAGGTCAGTATGATGGGTTAGACCCATACACTCTGGGTTTTGGGAAGCATCTGGCACAATATCAGTACTCACTTTTAACAGACTTTGAAATTGTGTGTAGAAGAGTTGAATTCATAAACAGACTCAGTAATTTCATCTTGACTCTAATAACAATTTAGTTCTCCTTTACTCTCACAGAAGACAGAGTCTGTATCACACAAGGACACTACACAACACTTTCCCAGCTCTACCTTCTGATCACTGGTACAGCTCAGGATCTAAAAAGCCTTTGAGGACTGACAGATTTTTACAAAACATCAGGAGGTATTGTCTGACGCACAACAGGCAGCTGGTAAATACAAAGGAAAGCCTTCTGTAATTTCATTCAATGGAGGATGGAATTTTGTGTATGACAAGGAGCATCTCAGGCAAAATCCCTTGCATGCTCCACTTTTTCCATTCATAATAACCAGATGCACATTGAGCAAACAAATCAGCTATTGCTAGGATTGAGATGTTATGTCAGATCAGAGACAATACTAAACTGCTCCCTTTAAGATCCCAGGTTTAGAACAAAAAGGAGTATCAGACAGCATTTCCATCTAAAGCCAAAGTGATTTTTCTCCAACATCCCACTGATATGATTAAAAATTGCAGTGTGTTCACATCATGAACTACTACACAAAACACAGCCCCATAAAAAGCTCCGTCTCTGCAGATACCTCAGTGTTCAGATGAATTGACTGTATTATCCACAGGAAGAGAGAACATAATTTACAAAAACAAATTATACCCAAATACAACAAACCAAAACCAAAAACAGAGGAGATGCACCTGTTTGCGCATGTTCTCAGTCAGGTACTTTTGGTCAAAACGAATAAAAAACTCAACAAATGTTACAAAAAAAAAAAAATCATAAAAAGACCTAAGATCATCTGAGGATCATAAGTTCCAGTTCAGTTACATAAAAGATTAGGCTGAATCAAACCACTCTCAAACAAATTTAGAAAGCACTCACAGTCATAGTTATTTCAATATCAGTCCACTTAAGGAAAGATTTAAGCTAGAAAGCCTTAGGGCAATACATGGAAAGAATCCTACCCACCTTTCCGATGGCAAAGGAACTGGCTACACAAATCCTAGCACAGACTCAAGAGTTGCTTTATACAGAGGCCACCACACACTCTTGGCCAGTTACCTGCCGGAAGGCAATAAACACCATGAGCTCACACAGAAAGAAACCACAAGTACAAATGGTTACACCAACCACTGTTTGCTCTCAGAGTGTAAGAAAATATGGCACACACCCCTTGTAGGGGCTGGGAAAGCTACTGATTTTCTTCTCCCAAAAAAATATGCATATGCACGGCTCCTGCATTTCCACAAGGGAAAGTTTCTTGTCTTCCAGATGCCCCAGGATATCATTTGCTACCCAAGATTTGTTTCGACTGCAATTACCATAGCTCTGGTGCCCAGAATCCTAACAAATCCTCTGGGACACAGTGGAGGACACAGACAGCAGACCTGGACCCAGCATAAAAAAGAAATACAGCCTCCCAGCTCAGCAGAGCAGAACAGAGCAAGGTACCCAGGATAACATCTCACACGGGCAGAGCTTTTAGCCAAGCACAGTTTTAAGGTCTAACTGCCAGAGGTGGTCTCCTCACTCCAGCCTCACCTGCCCAGCCCTGCTATAAAAACGTCCCTGCTCGGTGCATCTGCGTCTCTTCGCCTTCCCCAAGGACTCATACACACGTACAAACACACACACAAGATGCCTGGCGGTGCTGCCCCTCAGGAAGCCCCAAAGACACACACACACACACAAGATGCCTGGCAGTGCTGCCCCTTGGGAAGCCACACACACACCTTCAAAGACGCCCCCTCCCCCCACATACACACATATCCCCCTCACACACAGACACCCCCCCCACACACAGACTCCTCACACACACACAGGACCGACCCCCCCCCCACACACACACACACAGAGAGAGAGAGAGAGAGAGAGAGCGAGAGAGAGAGCGAGAGACACAGACACACAGACAGACAGACCGACCGACCCCCACATACACAGAGAGACACCCCCCCAGAGACACGGGTATCTCCCTCCACGCTCGCCCCTCAGCTCCCACCACTTCCCCCCGCGCCCCGAGACCCGCGCTGCCTTACGAGCACCGCTGCAGCCGCCACGCACGCCACGCTCCCCAGCTCCCTTCTCCGCCGCGAACGGAGCGGACCCCGCGGGGCAACCAGGCCTCGGCGCCCCCGCCAAGCTGGGGCCGCCCCTGATTGGCTGCCGCGGAAGATGGGCACTGTGCTCAGCCAATGAGGATGAGGCTGGTGGGCGGGGCTGTGGGAGAGCGGCGCGGGGATGCTGGTGTAGCTCCACCCTCTCCCTTCTCCCCACTCCACCGCTGTGCAAATCGCGACCTCAAAGGGCAGGTCGCTTTCCTGCGAGGGATCGCAGCAGAAGTGGATGTAGGCTCCCCCCCGCCGCGGTTCCAGACACGCAGATGCGGGCGGTGTCGGTGTGGGCGCCGCTCGCTGCTTTGTCAGAGAAACGGGGTCACGGCAGCGACCGGAGGCAGCCAAGTCTCTGGCCTCACTTGTGAGACCTCATCTGGAGTACTGTCCAGTTCTGGAATCCTCAACATAAGAAGGATGTGGATCTGTTGGAACGGGTCCAGAGGAGGGCTACAAGGATGGTCAGAGGGTTGGAGCACCTCCCATACAAGGACAGGTTGAGAGAGTTGGAGTTGTTCAACCTGGAGAAGAGAATGAAGACTCCAAAGAGACCTTACAGCAACCTTCCAGTACCTGAAGGGCCTACAGGAAAGCTGGGGAGGGACTTTTTACAAAAGCTTGTAGTGATAGGACTAGAGGAAATGGATATAAACTGGAGAGGGGTGGATTTAGACTAGACATAAGGAGGAATTTCTTCACTGTGAGGGTGTTGCACTGGCACAGGTTACCCAGAGAACCTGTGGATGCACCATCCCTGGAGGTGTTCAAGGCCAGGTTGGATGAGGCCTTGGGCAGCCTTATCTAGTGGGAGATGTCCCTGCTCATGGCAGGGTGGTTGGAACTAGATGATCTTTAAGGTCCCTTCCAGCCCAAACTATTCTATGATTCTCCCCAAACCACCCCCGGGCCCACTAATGCTGCATCGGCAGCAGCCCGGCTCCACTCCAGCTCAGGCTGCCCTCCACCTCCAGAGCATCCCCACCTCCTCTCCCAAGCAGTCGGGATGGAGGATGCAGGCTCCCCCGTTTGCTGCTGTCTGGGAAGAGGCGATGGAAGGAGCTGGGCTGCCCTCAGCCCCTGGATCATACAATCATAGAACCATTTGGTTGGAAAAGACCTTTGAGATCATCGGGTCCAACCGTACCTGTCTACTACTAAACCATATCCCTGAGCACCTCATCTATCTGTCTTTTAAATACCTCCAGGGATGGTGACTCAACCATTGGGGGATCCTTTCAGCTCCCCTGCCCAAATCCTTCTTACAAAAGAAGGAGCGTAGTACGATGCCCTGGACCTGCATCCAGCTCCCCCTCCATCAGTCCCGGAGGTGAGGAAACTGGGCACAGGGTCAGTCATATGTGAAGAGAAAGGGGGTTTTGTTATGCACTTATAGGGATTAGATCCTAATCTGTCAGTGGGAAAGAAGGACTACTGCTTCACTAGGCCCTCAGAACAGCACTTCATGTGCTAAGTAATCATAGAATCATGGAATCATAGAATCACTAGATTGGAAAAGACTTCTTAGATTATCGTGTCAAACCATTCCTATCTTCCCCTAAACCAGGTCTCTGAGCACCGTGTCTACCCATCTTTTAAATACCTCTAGCGATGGTGACTCAACACCTCCTTGGGCAGCCTCTGCCAGTGCCCAATGACCCATTCTGTGAAAAATTGTTTCCTGGTGTCTAGTCTGAACCTCCCCTGGTGCAGCTTAAGGTCATTCCCCCTTGTCCTATCACATGTCACTTGGGAGAAGAGGCCAGTACCCATCCCTCTACAACCTCCTTCCAGGTAGTTGTAGAGAGCAATAAGGTCTCCCCTCAGCCTCCTCTTCTCAAGGCTAAATAACCCCAGTTCCCTCAGCCACTTCTAATAAGACTTGTTCTCCAGCCCCTTCACCAGCTTTGTTGCTGTTCTCTGGACACACTCCAGAGCCTCAACATCCTTCTTGTAGTGAGGGGCCCTGAACTAAACAGAGTACTCAAGGTGCGGTCTCACCAGTGCCGAGTACAGGGGGAGAATAACCTCCCTGGACCTGCTGGCCATGCCGTTTCTGATACAAGTCAAGATGCCATTGGCCTTCTTGGCCACCTGGGCACACGGCTGGCTCATGTTCAGTCAGTTGTCAATCAACATCCCCAGGTCCTTCTCCAGGCAGCTTTCTAGCCAGACTTCTCCTAGTCTGTAGCACTGCATAGGGTTGTTGTGCCCCAAGTGCAGGACCCGGCATTTGGCCTTGTTAAACGTCATGCCATTGGTCTCAGCCCAGCGGTCCAGCCTGTTCAGCTCCCTTTGGAGAGCTTCCCTACCCTCAAGCAGATCGACACTTCCACCCAGCTTAGTGTCATCTGCGAACTTCCTAAGGGTACGTTCAATGCCTTCATCCAGATCATTGATAAAGATATTGAACAGGACTGGACCCAGCACTGAGCCTGGGGCGACACCACTTGTGACCGGTCTCCAGCTGGAATTAACTCCAAAATTGGCCAGGCTGTCAGTGAACAGCATCCCATGTCTTTTTGGTGGTTACTGCACTGACTTGTTCCTCCTTTATTTGGGACACTCTGAGAAGCATTCTGCACCTCAGGGAAAACATTTTCAATGATTTTCCTTATAAAAAGAGCTATGCCTGACCTCAATACAGAACCACAATAAAATCTCCTGCTTCTGCAAAGTATGTCTGTTGGATGTGACTTGCACTTACAGTTATATCTATAGTCCTTTTCTTCTCACCCACTAACTTTAATGTTAACAATTACCTTTCGTCTCTATAAACTTTGTCTAAGCCAGAACCTACAGTATAAAGCCAGTCCAGTCTAACATAATCAAAGTAGCACTCAAGTTCACAGTGCCAGAAAACTTTGATTTGCCACCCATCAGCTTTAGCCAGTAAAGAGAAACACTCCCACATCACTCTGCATGACCATGCACCTGCAGTCACCCTGCCTCCAGTCAGACCAAATCTGTCTCCTGTTGTATGAAGGTACCAGTGGTACAGCTCTGAGTATGTGTGCATCACAGGCAAATTGGTTAACTCTTAGAACCAAAGGTTCTAAAACCAAAAAGAAAAGTACTATTCTTGAGTATCAGCACTATGTATTGGCTATACTTCAAACATTAGGAATACAATTAACGGAAAAAAACATTATATGCCACTATGCAGTCGTAACTACCAGGGAGCAGACAGCTACCGGTGCCACAAGCCAAGTCCTCCACAGCCATTAAATACAGATTTCTTATCTCCGTTAGTCTTTGAACAAGACCACTTCATTAACATGGCAAAACCAGCCTAATAACTTTGATTCATGTCTCAAACCACGCAAGGACAGAAGAGTCAAAGCCATATCCCAATGCAGACGGCTATACTCATTTGGCAGCTACTATCTCTCAGACCAGCTGGGCTGTGTTTTTCAGGTTCTCTGCTCTGGAGCCCTTCCAGGCTGCAGCATTTAGCTGGAATGTTTATGGCAGAAGCAGTTCAGGAAACTCCTTTCCTCAACACAAAAACTTCCACTGAGGCTCCAGTACAAAGGCACCGCATTGAAGAAAGGCCTGGGGCTGAGCAAGGCAGAAACAGAAGAAAACAAAACTGGAAAGAAGAAAGGCTCATTAACGATGGATGAAAACTGTGGCAAACAGGACCATTCCTCACTGATTATGCCTTTCCTACTGTTTCATAGAATAGCTATTTTGTTCAAAGCTAGATCAAGTATTTGCCATTGAGCACTGCAGACTTTCCCACCATAATTTCCAGGAGATCCTGAACTCTTTGTTTGTCTCTATTTGATATATGATCTGTCTTCATTAATAATTTCATCTTCAAAAGAAACTTTTGTAATCAAATCCTTACACTCTAATAACTTTGAAACCTTCTCTTTAAAACTTCCTCCTGGGTGTTTTTCTACTGCATGAATTTGCGCCTTTCTTCTTAGACTCTCCTTACTCCTATCTCGTGTTGGCTGCTGCCAGCAGCATGCCCATTCTCTGCCATCCAGATGTGTGTCCAAGGAATCATCACCCTTTCCTTGGATGTGGACCCACTCAGGCCACTTCCAGTACTTGACAGTTTTTCCTCTACGAAAGTCCTAGATCCTCTCTTTTCTCTGTCTCCTATCCATGCTATTGTTGTCTCACATTTCTCCACAACTTTTCTTATGGTCCACCTTCATTCAAGGCCAAATTTGTATTGAGAAAGGCTTGGGAGTACAACACACTATGCAGAGAGATAAACATATCCTTATTTCCCCAAAAAGACTCAGAACTGTTACACTGTAAAATCACTCTGGCTCTATCCATCCTCCTTCCCATCACCCCCCAATACACAGGTTATCTCTTCTGTTGTAAACTGAACACAAGCTTTATTTCTTGCAATAAATCAACTGCAACGTGGAGAGGGTCGTGGGAAGACCACAGTGTGTTAAGCTTGCCATTAGCAGGACAGTGCTACCCAGGAGGGATACATTTCCTTCTAACACCACAACCATCTTATCCATCCCTGCCTTCAGTCACCTTACCTATTATTTCGACACTGCTGTATACTCAGGTTTTCTCACTTAAAAGACCACTGTATTCACTGCTTTTTTTTCAGCCACCTTCATTTTTTGCATCCCAGGAAGACAGCAAGTCCACAAGTTACAAATACCACTTTTTCACCCAAGCCTAGTCCTGTTTAGCCAACTTGTTTATCTGAATCCCAAGCAAACTTATGTGTATTCATGAACTGGAAGCTTTTTTCCTTGTTCCTCAGACCCCAGCCACGGCTCATGTAAAGTGCTGCACCGTCCTGTTGGCCTGAAGTGCTTTATGCATCTTTATTCACTAGAACTTGGTTTGTAATAGCAGGAAAATAAAGCCTTCTCCATCAGAGCTCAGAGAGCAAGTAGCAGGCATGGACATGACAGTCCCACTTCTGTCTTTTTGTTAGAGCGACTCACCACATCTTGCATTAACCAGACAAGCGGTTCTCAACATTTTCTTGGCTCAAGCACACCTGTGCGTGGGTTACGTTTCATTGCACACCTACACCTATTTGCCAATATATCACATCACCATGTCTTAAACCAAGCCTATTATTACCTAAAACTTGAGGGTGCACCTGACAGAGCAGTGAGAGTACTTTGCACACCAGTTAGTCACCCAATTACAATTTAAGCTCCTCAGCAAAGCACCTTTCTCACCTTTTGTTTTACTAGTACCTAAGGCTGCTTTCATGTGTAAATACAGTGGAGCTTTCATCCTGTTTGGGTATGGAGGCAACATATAACTTCTGCACCTGAGTGGCTTCTCTTTATGTCAAAATCAGAAGCAGAAGTCCACGTGGAAGGCAAATAAAGTATTTTACTTTCCTTCTTTTAACCCTAACTCCATTGCTTGGGAGGGAAATCTGTTGAAAAAAAAAGAGATGTGCTTGTAAGCACCTAAACTAACCTTGCATTTGTCACTAGAATCATAGCTTTAATCATAAGTAAATGCAGAAGTTTTTCTGAATCATTAAGCACCAAATAAATGACTGAGAAAGAGGAAGAAAGTATGTAAAAACCTTCATTATATGCAAAACAGATGGAGGGAAAATGCTATATGAGGTGGCATATTCCAAACTCAAAGTGGGAACTGAATTTCTTATGTAATCCCTATGGCTAGTTACCGGTAAGGTTATTCTCTAGTAAAACATGTGACATCTGGCTGTTCATCTGAAATCTTAAATCAAAAAAAAATTTCATTACTGCATATCCCAAGCTGAGAACATGGGGAAAACCTTACATTCTATATGCCCTCAAAACCATTACATGGACATCTTCAGCCAAATGCCTTACCATGACAGGTGTCTAGCTGGTACAGGAAAGTGTGTTTAAAAACAATGGATAAGAAGCCCTCATGGATACATTTCTAGCACTGAAAAGTAGCTCTTAAAGGAGTTGTACAGGGTCCCAACAGCTGTAAAAAAACCAAAACAAAAAAAAAACCAAAAAAACCCTCTTTCTCTCACAACCAAAGGTTTTCCCATCTTCAGAGCAAGAAACACAACTGAAGATCTATAAGGTTCACTTCTAAATTTTGTGGGTTTGGAATGGTTTACATTTTACAGGTTTTGGTTTGGAGCATTTCACTGTTTCCTAGTCATAATACTGTACAAATTAACTTTTTGTAGCAGTGTCAAAAGCAAAGAAAATCCCTTGATGAATCTGCCTTTTTTTTTTTTTGCCATGATAAACAAAGTGCTGCAGACATAAGACGTCAATAAGAAACTGTCTAGGAAGAGATAATTTAAAAGGGACTCTGAAAAAAAGACAGCAGCAGGGTGGTTTCTAGTCAAGGCATGATAAGTTAGTTAAAAAACAGACTGGATAGTACTGATACTAGAGCATGGTAAGAGCACATAAGAACCTGGGGAAGTTATAACCAAAAGGGTAAAATGGAAACCCCGATGTCATTGTGGAGAACAAGGAGAACAACAAAGACACACGACATATTCAAGCTTGCTTGCACTAAAGTCTTTAAAGGAAAAATTAATGGTTTACCTTAAAAAAAAGCTGCTTAAAAGATTTTTACCTCCATGTTACACTGAACACTGGGTTAACTAAGAACTTGCTGATGTATCTGTGCAGAGCTAACTCTTTATTATATTTGTTTTCTCACAAACACTCTACAAACCACAAAGATTTGTCTTGGGTTTCTTCAGTTTCTTTCCACGGTATGTGGCTCTCTTGCACCATAACAGTTTACGAAACAAGTCTGACTGATGTTTAGCTTGGTTTTGAATAGAGCACAAAAATTAGTCTCCTGCATAAAAAATCTGTCCCGTGTGTCATGATTAGATAATCTAAAGAAAAGGACTGAGCCACACTCTTGTTCTACTTTACCATAACTTCTCAGAATTCAGTGGCGCTGCTCCTAACTTCAAAAAGCAACAAAATAAGGCCTTTCTTTTACAGGACTGCTTCCCAGGAAACTTTAGGAATTAAGTTGCTAAATAAATAGCTGTGTATCACAAGTTAATTCATGCTCCCCACTCCCTCGCCCTCATTTCTTTGATGAAAAAAGAGCATGTGTGGAAAGGCAGACAGGGCAGTCAGGATATCCATCCTCCCAGAATTTTTCCAGGCTAATTTTCCTCTCACATCTGTTTTACTCACATGGAAATCCATTCATTTAAATAATTTTGTGCCTGACTTCTACTGCTTTTTGATTCAGAATTAGTCTATTCCTCTCTATTGCGATCAGATCTACCTGTCTACAGAAGAGCTTAGAAAAACCTATTTTGCATCTAATTCAGCATCTCATTTTATTGTACAAAAAGGACACTTCTTTGCTTCTCAGAGGTGTGAAATGCTATCCAACATTTAACATTTTGAATAGGTTAAGTATTTGTTTAAACGTTCAATACTACTGTCATTATTCTTCCTCGTGGAAGTCTGCATCTGCAATATACCAAATAAGTAGCTACACCAAGATGAATTCAGTGGATATACAAGAATAAAACAATAAAACTTGAGCAGTATGGTCCAACCCTTCTTAAGAAGGCATTTGCAGAAATAACATATATCTGCTAACAAGCTATGTCTTCTTTTTTTGGGGTCGGGGAGGCTGTACTACCTCTAGAAAGATACTGTAAGCTAAGGTCCATGCTATCTGACCAAGGTCTCTTGTCCTTCTAAAGATATAGGTGTTCACAAACTTTAAGACATAAAGAAGCCGCTTTGTCTGGTCTTCTGGGTTACACCTAGTTTATGGGGACAGCTGGGAGCACATACAAGCCAAATCAATTTTCCTGGCTTCTGCATCAGCCCACACCTAGCCACCATCTTCTCCCAGAGCCTCAGCTTACAGGCACGTTCTGGTTACAGGACAAGCAAGAGTCCCCAGGCAAGACAAGAGCTGGAAGCATCCTGCCAGAATAATTTACAGCTCACGTCCTCCTCCCTGCATGCCCTGAATTACTTCTGGAAATGACAGATGCTGAGAGGGCAGAAGCCCATCTGACCAGCCCTACAGCAAACCTGGAGCATACAGCACAATAACTGCACATCCATGTATTAGTGAAGGACAATAAGCCAAACTTTTGTGGGAATTACCGGACCTTCCACATCCTCACTAAATGTTCATATTGCCCATGGGTCCTGCCATGTGACAGGGGAAAGACCACATGAGGTTCTGCTCTCATAGTCACAAAACCTGAGTAACTCTGTCAGCTAAAACAGTCTGGCTCCCTTGTTGTGTATGAGTTCAGGTTATAAAGCAATTTCTATTCAGCTCTAATTGCACAGATTCCAGAGTGGTATTTTTCATGTTGTTTCTAATCAAGAGGAACTCATTGATTTTACTGTGTGCTTCATTTTATTTTGTTTTTCAAACATCGGGAAAATATTTTCAACACTTTTGTGTTTCACAAATGGAAAACATATCCCTTCCTCCACTCTAGAGGCATTTAAAGCACCCCTGTTGTTGGCAAAACTAGACATAGATGATTGCTGAGACTTGAAATGGAGCATGAAAATATTTTTTCACAAGGACAAGAGCCTCCACTTGGCAAGAAAAATAGCAGACTGTTCTCAGAAGTGAAGAGCCTTGGGAAACCTACAGTCTGCATAAACAAGAGAAGAAAATCTTGTTTCTGTGATAACCATGCCTACCAACAGAACTGGATGGGAATTTAGGTCTGGGATAGGCAAATTTTTGATTTGTAGATGTGTTGGGTTTGGAGGATGATCATGGTGTCCTTCATATTTAACTTAAGTTGCTTATCTCCCCATTACGAAGTCCATTTGTCCATAGAAGCAACCAAGAAGGTATGGTCTTTATTGATGCTTTAGTAACTGCTCTTTTCATAGGGCTTGACCTAGAGAAAATCAAAGTATTTGCCTGCCCCACATTAATCCAACTCTCCGGTCTATGATCGGAAGGGGTTTTTTTTACAAGTTCAAGAAAAGACAGAAAAGACACTGAGGTGTTTCTGCAGCAACCAGTCCCAGCCTGTGCAAGGAAGTTGCAGTTTAATTAAACTGGTTCAGGAACTGATGCTGTTAAATTAATGCTAAATCTGTGGGAGGACAGATGTTATTTTGCTGAAGAGTGCTTTCTACAGTTTCAACTAAAGTGGTAAGAAACAGATTTAAGCTAAACCAATATACAATGTACTTCAACTGATATGTGTCCAAAAAAGGCATTTGCATCAATGTAATGAAACAGTGCGAGATTTTCAGGTAGACAAGACTCAGAAGAAAATGTAACCATATTATAGTTTTGGAATACTGTGAACATGCCTTGTTTTGCCCTTGTCTGCTGTCAACACCTCCTCCACTGCCTCCAGGGGTCTGCTCCCCACTGTCTGACAGTTTTATTAACTGTCTCTTCCTGTCTTATTTACCCTCGGGTACCCAAGTGTTGGCAAGTTAGACTTCTCTTGATCACCAAACCACCCCATTTGATGCAGCTCTCAAAACTGTAGCTTCCTGCAGTTCTGCTAAGTTAAAAGGTTGTTCTTCAGGGTAGTTTCAAGCTAATGTTCCACAGACCAAATTTCCTCTATTTGTAACAATAATAGTTACTACAGCCTCAGAGCCAGACTGGCTGGTGTTTCCTCAGAAACAAAACTATTGTACTTCAGGCTTCTTGTGTATTCAATGCTGTGGAAATGTCAAAATGTGACTGCTCATTCTGGGAAGTCCATCTCTCTCCCGAGAGTGACACACAGTGACTGAGTAAAAGTATAAAAAAGGGCATAAACGACTTTTTAGCAGCTCTGTTTTCTTAGCCTGGCATGATACCCCAGCACCCATTCAAACAGCTTGAGCCTATTGGTTTACGCTACAAAGTGGGGGAAGTGCTTGGGAAAAGATTGGTTCTTACTTTTCTTGCTGTTCTTGATTCCTTCCTCCAGATGCCAGCATGCTCAGGCCAAGGCTGGGATGCAGATCCTGAGGAATTTTGTCTCCCTCATTGCACCCAAGCCACCACCACAGCTGTATTGTGAGCTGGAGGGGGGAATGTAGGGGATCTCTGGTGATGATGCACTGGAAAACACAGTGTTGAAATTATGACATCTAGCCATTCTGAGGACATCAGGGCCAATATACAAAATACGTTAGCCAGAGTTTGGTATTAGACTGACTGAGCACAGAGAGCCAACATGGTTGGCAGACATTGCAACAAAAGGCTTGCTCCAATGCCGTTGAATCAATGGCAAATCTCCCAATGGAAGTAGCCTCTGGATGCAAATGTGTACTTGAGAACCGTTTGAGCAGGCACAGGCAGGATGCAGGAACAACCACAAAAGCATGGATGAAATGCAAAGAGCAAATTTATTTTCATTACCTCGCCAACCAAGAGATTCTTGAAGCAGCACCCGGGCAAAGGCACACAAGCGGGGATGCAGGCACTGCAAAGCTCAGTCCATGCTAGCTGATGGCCAAACCTGCTGTCTGTGCCTGATTTTCAGGGATTCGTGCAGGCATAGTTTACAACTGTTCTTTGATCTTTCCCACAGCAGGGCAGGAGTTTCAATCATGTTTGATGTGGTGCCTCTAAGTCTATCACAAGCGTATGTTATCTGAACGCAGAGGTTCTACTTATCAAACATGCAAGGACAGACAACAGTTAGAATGATTACATATTTTTCTACACTCTAGCCGCAAATTACCTGAGTGTGTTTACAATCCTCCTGGCCGGTTTTCCGTTATTTTCCCACAACAACCCAACTCTGTACAGCGCATACTGCTGTAGACAGCCCACAATCCCCATTGATTGCTACGAAAACAAGCTGGAGGTGCTGAGCACATTAGAATCCTACTGGTCATAGTAAATTCAATCGTTCTACATTTTAGACAGTCTTTCTGTTTCCCCTGGGATACACAACATGTCGTAAGTGCCTGGTTAACAGAGGGGAGAAAACAGACTTGAAAACAGACTTAATACCTCTCTACTCTCCACCTCCCCTGCATTACAATGCTTAAAAGCTTGAGTTTTGGAACATCTTTGAGAGAAGGGGGGGAGTTGAGGCAGGAAAAGCAGTCTCATACATTTCAGTGCAAAACACAGCAGGGGAAAGGCAATTATTTTCTGTGCCTTTAATCTAGGGATCAGACAATTGAGAAAGTTGATATGTTAGCAATAATTGCTAATTTCCTCTTCAAAACACAGATTGTATCTTTTGAGTCCCTACCAGATAATTTTCATGCCTACTTATTTATTACAAATGTAAGCCACCTTCCTTTTTTTTTAATTCTTAACCTTTTCAGGAAAAAAAAATAGAGGAAGAGTGATTTCCCCCTTCTAATTATCATAAAATCTAAGGAATGCAATATGCAATTCAGTCCTCTCAGAGATTACTGAGGAAATTCAGAAGCAGCAGTCACACACGAGTTTAACTCTGCCCCCGTGTGTGCAATCATTAAAATACAGCCTCTTATCCCCTACCTGGATCCTGCTCTATCTTTGTGTAAAAGGATGTATTAGTTTATGACAATAATAACATATGACATCCACAATGACCACATAGCTACAGGACACCTTTTCTTTTCTACACTTACATTTCTCCCTCTGCATTATGAAACTCTCTTTTATGAAAGCACTGACCACTAAAAAGCAAGAAATATCCCTGTTGCCTGTACTAATAACACAAGAAATAAAAGTGAAAAGAAAAAACAAGTAACCCTGGAATTTTACCAGAGGGATGGTCCTGTTAAGATTGGAAAAAAAATGAGGACTTAATTTTACTTCTCACCTTTGCCACGCATGCCCTGTGTGAACTTCCCTGTTCTCCCCTGTGCCTCACTTCCCAGGCTATGAAGTATAGTTACAACTGACATGAAAAGGAACTACTTCTTCTGCTGTAACTCACGCTGAGGTTTCTCTAGCCATCTCACTCCATCAGCACACAGCATCGCAAGGCTCTGTCAAGAGGAGAGCAGCACAGACCACCATCATGGCCATGGGGACACAGTGGTCCAGCCTTTCCTCAGCCCATGGCTCACAGCCCACAACCACATAGCCAACAGTGTGGGAGTAGCTCCATGATCTGAGAGAGAGACACCTCCGTCTCATGCCCTACACCGGTCCTCCTATTACTTTACTCATTACAGGACACTTTCCTGGCTTTACCGATGACAAATCATGGGACAAAGTGCCACCAAATCAAACAGGCTCTCTGTCCCATAACCAATGGGGTGAACTGCAGCCAGGTGTTGCAACACCCAGCACGTATCACAGGCAAGAGACACAAGAACAACCCCTGGCACAAGGACAGGGCGCTGCAGGAACTGAACCTTGCACAAACACAAGCGGATGGGGACACAGCTGCCCTCAGTCCCTTTCTCCTCCTCCTCCGGGAGTAAAGGTCCACAGGGCACAGCGCTGATGGCCCAGCTGAGCAGTTGACTCTGTGATTTTTAATTGATTTCCACTTTCACATTAACTGGCCTGAGTTGATTCTACAAAGTCACAGCCTTGTTTGCCGGATACTAGGGGACCCAGAGCACCGACACCACTCTGCCATCTCCTGCTTGCCAGCAACCAGTCATTGCTACACTAGCCAGGCAAGAGGCAGCTGCAACAGGGCTGTCGGGCAGTGTGCAGGATCATGGCAACCTACGTGCAGCTGAACACCACAGCCAAGATGCCACTTGTGGGACTGGGCACATGGCAGGTAACACCCTCAGAGCTGCACAGGTATAGCAGAGGTCCCTGGTACAAAACTCTGTTCCTCCTGGTCCAGCTCTGGAGACCTGACCTGGTGCTGGGGCTCTGCTCTACCTGGCTGTTGGGTTGAACCCGTGTGAGACAGGGGCTATGGAGAAATGGTAGAAACTGTCTTCAAGCCCTGATGCCCATGTTATTGACTGCAAGAAATACTGTTCTTGTAAAGAAAAAAAACCCACAACCTGGGGAAGGGGGTAACTCCTTTCACTAAGTTTTTCCTGTTTTTATTTTTCTAGGATACAGGATATCTAACATGCACTGGTTTGAGATTCTTAAGATTTATGCATTATTTTTAGTCCCCATCTGGGAAAGCAACAGCTGCAGTGATGACTGCCATCGACTCTGGGTACCGTCACTTTGATTGTGCCTATGTGTACCAGAATGAGAATGAAGTTGGAGAAGGGATCCAGCAGAAAATCAAGGAAGGAGTCGTGAAACGAGAGGACCTCTTCATTGTCAGTAAGGTAAGGACATGATGACCTTCTACCCTGGAGCAGGGGTGGAGGAATGTTTTGCCTATACTATTTCCATAGCAGGAAGGTTAAATACTGGAGATAAACTTTATGCTGTAGGATAAAGCAATTTGTATCATTCAAGTCATTCCTGATACAAGCTTACTGCTTCACCTCATTATGTATGGAGCGTTAGGAAGGATAGGGTATGTCTGTGCTCTGCTGTGTCTGGCACTCTGCTGAGGAGACCTAGAAGTGCTGGGGATGGATGAGGAGAGGCCATCTGCAGACCAACTGGTGAAGAAGAAGGGAAGCAGAACAAGGTAGAGAGAGCCAGGTAGCAGCAAGCAAGGTAGAAATCTGTAATGCAGAGGTCTGAAATCACTTTGTGTTAGTACAGAGGCAGAACTAGTTTGGTTAACAGCACCTCACAGAGTGCTAAAGCATGAGCCTGACAGTGGCTGCTTCTTGTGCCAGTACCTGGGCTTACAGTCCTGCCCAAGGGATGTCTCTGTTGTGTGAGTAAGATGAGGTTCTAGGCACCTTGGGACAGTGTAATCTGCTCTGCACATGTCCCAGAGAACGTGTGATCATCAAGTTCTCTTTCTCTTGCTTACTAAGAAAAACAAGATGTTCAGCTGGATTCTGAAGTTACTTCTCACCTTGGTAAAGGATAGTGCCAAACACTTCTTTGTGACTTGTCTTACCTTTTCTCAGCTTTACCTGTTAAGTTTTTTACAGGAAATGTATGAATGGTCAAATCTGACAGGAAGCTTTCTTGAGCTAAGCCACCCTCTTCTACACAAGTCTGACCTTGCAATTGGAGTTTTTACTACAAATCTGTCTGATCATCTGTGGTGCAACTGCACATACCACCTTCAGTGTCACAGGCCAGTCTTATCACAGAACAAGCCCCATAGGAAGAGCACTATGATGGACTAGTTCCACATTGCCTTCCAAAGAAGAGGGAGCATTTCTGTCCTGTACAGGAGTACTTGAAAACTTTTACCTAGGAGGTCACCATGTGCTTTGTTTTTTTGTCTCTAGCTGTGGTGCACATTTTTTGACAAGCCTCTGGTGAAGGGAGCCTGCAAGAAGACACTTGCTGCCCTGAAACTGGATTACCTGGATCTCTACCTCATGCACTGGCCTTGTGGCTTCAAGGTACAGTAACAGCAGTAACTCAAAACTGCTAGTAATGCTGGCACTGCTACAAACAGTTTCTGTTTCTGGACAGCAGTCCAGAAACACCATGTGTCTGTTGCATGCACCAGCACTGCTCCGGTGCTGCTCATTCTGCTTTACTCTGGCCACACAAGCCAGGCTCTTGATCTCTGCCTCTGAGACTGCTGCTTGCATGGTGTCCTCTGCCCTTTTGGGAGTGAAGATGGAGACCCAGCACTAAGATCCGGTCTCCCAGCTGTGAGGATAAGCTATGCCGGTTTCCCTTTCTCTTACAAATCTCTTACAAATCCAAAAATGCCAATCTGAATATTACCCCTTGCAGGAAGGAGGACTGAGCTTTGCCGCTTAACAGAAGTTCTTTCCTCTGCATGTTACAGAATCACAGAGTAAAATAAAATCCCTGTTTTCCATTTCCGTCTTCAATCACCAAGTACTGAATACAGCCCAGAATAAGGTGACCTTAGTGTTGTTCCACAGGCCTTGGGTTTCAAAAGATGAGGCTTTTCAATACCAAACTCTCACATGTAATGTTACTTCAAAAGATTTATGTCAGTTTCTATATAGGTACACATATACTCTTAGTCTTTCCTTTCTGCTACACCCAGGTCAAAATCTCTATTTTACCTAATGCATCTGAGCTCCTCAACTTCATTTCATTCTCCCAATATCGCTTTAGTTATCTCTGTGTGGACAAAGTTGCCAAGTGAAACTGCATAATAGTGTGGCATCTAGAAAATACCAATAATTCAAAACATTTTGAACATAGTGTCTAGTTACTGGCTGTTCTAATTTTCCTAAATACAGCAACTAAGACAGTGAGCCTTGCCATGGGAAATCTGCTAGCAGTAGCTTTTTCAGCAGATGTACTCCAGTATAAACATGTACATTCACAGGACCAAAGACAATCCTCCACATACCTTTTTAAAAACAACTAAAGAAGTTATTATTCCTAAATGTGCATAGCAGAACAATATATTAAGTGAACTCATCTGAGGCTGGAGGATATTGTTCTGTGACTAAATAGCTTCCTTGCATGCTTTTTGTGGATCATCACTTCAATGGGTCCAGTATAAGTACCTGTCTTTATTGGGATAGCAGCTGGCAAAAATGTCATGACCCTATATGAACTAAGAGTAAGAAATGACTGAAGAATTAATGAAGTTATGATGAGAATTACTTGAGGTTTTTTTCATGCACTGTTAGCTTTAGCTCCTTACATTTCTGTTTGGTTGTTTTACGTAGCCAGCAACCCACCAGAGATTATTTCAAGCATTTTCTCTCACTGACAGGCAGGAGAGGAGATGTTTCCCAAAGATGACAAAGGCATGTGTATACCTAGCAACACTGATATTCTACAGACATGGGAGGTAAGTGCAGCCACAGCGGAGGAGTCACATCCTCTGTCCTCACCACTCTCTTCCACGTCTTCCTCACCTTCAGCAGTCAGAACTGTTGTCTCATGCATGCAGAATTAGTTGGAAGGAACATAAGGCAGTACGAAGTAGCTTTTCCTAATGGGCATGCTTAGTCATTACCTAGTTATCCCTATTGTTCGAGTGCCTGACCCACAGACAGCTGCACAATCACTTTCAGTGGAGCTGCAGACCGGACTGAGGTTAAAAAAAGTTCTTTGCTTGACCATAACAACACTATAATTGTCTTCACCAAAGTTCTTGTGGCCTTCTTGAATTGCTCAAATACATTTCACAGAAATAAAGGCATTTGAAGTTGACATCTTGCCTACAGAGTGAGGCACTGCCCTCCAGTGCTTGCATAATAGTGGGTTACTGAGTGTTGTCATCCTTTTCCTCATGCAACTTGGTGTGAATTTCCTCAAACTCGGGGAATAAGAATTTGGTCTTGGGTGAGGTGGCACTAATGTACCAGTACCTGCTTCTCTCTTAGAGAACTATGCAACCCAGATAGTTATTTCGTGCTGCTCACGATGGGAAACAAGCCACATAAAGAAGAACATCTTCTTAACAACCTTGCTTACCGGATGATGATTTCTCTCCCCTTTCTGTTAGGCCATGGAAGAACTGGTGGATGCTGGTCTGGTAAAAGCCATTGGAATCTCCAACTTTAACCATGAGCAGATTGAAAGAATCCTGAACAAACCAGGCCTGAAATACAAGCCTGCAAATAACCAGGTAAGCTGCTAAGTGACTCCTGGTGAATAGTTTTCAGGGATTAGAAAGACCTGATTACAGTTGAACGAGGAAATGGAAGATGGGAGAATACAGCACTCTGAATATTTATGGGTACACAAGGCACTGGGATAGTTCTTTCTTTTGTCTCACCTTGCTGAAACACTGTTTACAAATCTTGGAGTATTTCCCCGTGAAACATACTTTCTGCAAGAATAAAGAACTCAGACATGGGCTTTGTGAAACTGCTGCAGAAAAAAACAGTATAAGCACTTGCTATAAGAACAGGTGTCTTCAATACTAAGGGTGCATATTATCATATAGGCTACTGGCAAATTAGGTCATATGGCAGCCACTAATTGGATCAGGACATCTCCCATGGAGCACAGCACAGTATTATAACAGTTCTGCTACTATCAGCCTCTGTGCCTTTCTGTTGGCAGATTGAATGTCATCCATACCTCACCCAGGAGAAGCTGATCAAGTACTGTCAATCCAAAGGGATTGCTGTGACAGCGTACTGTCCTCTTGGCTCTCCTGACAGGCCATGGTAAGAAAGCATTGCAATTTTCAAGGGATCTGGCATGGATTACACTTCAGACATTGAGGCTACATGTGGATCATTAATCATTCATCTATACATATATCTCCCTTGATAGGATGGAGGTTCCTCACCATTGATCTTCTTTTTTTCTGCATAGGGCTAAGCCAGAGGATCCTTCCCTTCTGGATGATCCCAAGATCAAAGAGATTGCAGCCAAGCACAACAAGACCCCAGCACAGGTACATAGGTGCCAAACAGTGAGTTCTCCTTCCGGTAACACAGCCATTGAGGAATCTCCACCCCAAGAGGGAGTACAGCCTCTATCAGTGTTCCTTGTGACCTGTCATGCTCTTTTGCAGTGTTAAGCAGCAATGCAGGTTGTCTGCTCTGTGGCCTCCAAGATAGACTTGAAGAAGCTCTTTGGCCCAGCCAGAAAGATTCTTAACCTCTTTTCAGATGTTGCTTCCCCTCTCAAGTTCTCTTGCGGAGAATGAAAACCTTGCATAGACTGGGGAGAGTCCGGGTGGGAAGAAAAGGAATTGACTGTGTCAAAGCTGGATGGGAAAGGAGGCTTCCAAGTGGGTCTCCATTACCTTTCTCTTTGCCCTCCAAGAAGAGATACCTAGGACACAGGAAGAGGAATTATTCAAATTGTAGTTCCACAGAAAGGCTTTAGTTCTATGAAATGGACACTTGATGGCAAACAGCTGTTGGAACAGGCTCTGCTTCCTCCATAGCAGGAGCCGTCCTCTCTCTGACTCGGTGGTCTGTCCCTGCAGGTTCTCCTTCGATTCCAGATTCAGAGAAACGTGATTGTGATTCCCAAGTCTGTCACACCACAGCGCATTGTGGAGAACTTCAAGGTGAGTCATTACGAGTGAGCAAAGAACTGCCCTTCAGGGACAGCATGGCTTCTCCCTGCAGAGCAAGCAGCGATCCTTTCTCACCCTTCCCAAGCCCTCCTCAGGCAAAAGGACTGGGCTTTTTCTTTCTTTATGCTTATCTACACTCTGCTGAGGGTTAAGCTAGACATACGAACTGGTCTTATATGATGTTTCCAGTTCTGTGGCTTGTTTATGAACCAGTATGCACAGCTTGCTCAAAGCCCACACACAGTAACAAGACAGAAAACTCTTACACAGAATAAGCAACATTCATAAAGTAATTGTTGCATCCTTAAAACAAGTTGTTCTTCTATCTGTTAATTCAGTGGTCCATAACTGAAAATGGACTCTCCAGTGTGGATCTCCTCCCTAATCTTGTGTTCACAATGTTTGTTTTTTCAAAGAGGTGATTTCCATGTGTTTCTCTTGCTAGGTGTTTGACTTTGAATTGACTAAAGAGGAGATGGGAACCCTTCTCAGCTTTAATAGAAACTGGAGGATTTGTGCAATGAGCATGTAAGTGACACTGCTGGTTTCCTTCCAGCTTTTAACTTTTGAATCTTCTTTACAAGGAATTTGCATCACAGCTACTAAGTAGTATGAAATTCAGTTTATTTAAAAATTGTGACAACTCAATTCCCAACTGGTTTGTCCCAGAAACACTTTTTCAGGAGACGGTTTAATATTTTCATTTTAAAAACAAAATAAAACAAGATGAAGACAAACTACATTCTCACTTTGAATTCA
This sequence comes from Cuculus canorus, assembly GCF_017976375.1. Lineage (NCBI taxonomy): Eukaryota > Metazoa > Chordata > Aves > Cuculiformes > Cuculidae > Cuculus > Cuculus canorus. The sequence goes on from NC_071401.1 coordinate 141,403,668, forward strand.
GTTTCCAGGAAACTCTCTGGAACTTGAATTACAAAATATGAGTTCAGGATGTTCATTTCATCTTTGTCTGTATTAGAGAAACGAGGCTACACGTCTCCACATATTCTTCCTGTAATTACATGATGCAGATCTTCCCTTAGTGGCTCCTCCAACCAATCAATGCACCTCTATGTAACATTTAGAGAGGTCACCCATGAAAATAACATTCCTCCTTTGATGTCTTTCAGGTCCAAAGCTCACAAGGATTACCCTTTCCATGCAGAATACTGAAGATTCTTGTAATGTGGCCTTCACCCAGACCTCTGGTGTCTCATGTGCTTCTGCTCCAACTCCTAGCTATTTGTCTAGTTTTATTACTGCATCTGCCTTGCTGCTGCCAGTGAAGATATGAGATGTTCATCCCATGAAATTTGTTTGGGTTCTTTTTTTGGAAGAAGGAAAGAGTACTTTCTACAGAACAAAACGTGGGATGTAATAGTTTTCTGATTATTAGAAGAGAAGACTACTACTGTAGGGCCCAGGCAAAGCTGCAAAGCAGAAAACAGGGAGTCTGTACCACCATTCAGCAATTGCCTTCAGTCTTGCATTAGCAGAAACCAGATGTTGACAAACCACAAAACCCACACACACACATTCATAACGTTATCAGAAGTGTCCCTTACCTTAAATAAAACTAATCTGAAAATGCAAAAGCATTATTGGCTGGAAGTCTTCCGTCTGGTGTAGGAAAAAACCAACCCCCTCCTACCCAGAGACACACTCTGGATCAGCTGCAGTCCCCTGCTCTCTGGAGACACGAATCCACCCTGGGACAATAAAGCCACTCGGCATTTTGCCTTGTGGGCACCAGAGGGCAGCCAGCCCACAGAGGAGATCCATCCCACCATGCTGAAAGACTCTCCTGTACCAAATTGAAAGGTCTCTTCTCTCATCCCAGGGCACTGACAACAACCTCCTGAAAGGAAGGAGACATCAGAGGGGTTTAGCCAGATCGTCTTCCTAAATCAGACACCTTCCACTAGACTAGGTTCCTCCAAGCCTCATCCAACTTGACCTTGAACACCTCCAGGGATGAAACATTCATGGTTTCATTTTAAATACACGGTTTTGCCAGCTCATCAGATTAATAGCCAAATACCAGAATTATCAAAGACCACAGTCTTCAACAAAGCTCTTGAGAACATGCAGAGGTGGTGGTGGTGGTGGAAGCTCAGAGTATACACGTGGCTTGATCAGAACTCAATGTAAGAAAGAAGCCAAGCTCTTAGAAATGGATTATGCCTCTCTCCTCCCTTCTGTATTCCTGTCTTGCCAACAAAGAAGTTGAACTAATGCACGCTATTTAACAAGATAAACATTCTGTTTCAGTATACTTCTTTCCAAAAGACCATTTTTCCCATCATCTCACAACCTCAGCCATGCTTTCAGGACAGAGAAACAACTGCTGGCTCCCATGTCTTGGCAAGATCTGGGGAAAGTCACACCAATAGGCACAAACAACAAAGCAAAATGCAGATCTTCTGCCTAAAATGCTCTGTTAAAAGACAGTTTGCAGAGGAAGCAATATAAAAATATCAGAGGAAAATGAGAGGGCGGACAAATTGCATTTCTCAGCCGTGCTCTCTACCAAGCCTCTTTATCCATCATCATCCACTCAGCTCAGCTCCTCTCCAGAAGAACGCAAGACTTTGAAACCAAACCTCTCCCCAAAGAGACACGTTCAGAAGAATGAGAACAAACACTTCAGAGTTTTCTCCTCTTTCTTATGAGAGACCCCATCTTACTGGCCAAACAGCTGAGCTTTGCAAGCTTCCACAGACTTACAGAGCACAACTCTCTGCTGCTACCAGTTCACTTTGGTGCTGCTCCAGAACAAAATCTGATTCCAGTAGTACCTACACCAAGGCATGAAATCCACTCAACATTACTAGTTTGTGCTAACACTGAGAAATGGCTGGCACAGCACCACAAGCTTAAGTGCCTTGGGAACACAAAGGCAAGCAAAGGCAAACTGGTGCTTCAGCTGGTCTTCAGACTCACTTGAGAAAATATATTGCAATCAAGGCTAAATGAATCATTTTGCATATTTCATTCACTTCTGTGAACAACAAATCAGCACTTAAGAAGCTGAGCACACTCACAGCAGGTCTATGAACAAGGAATCGCCAAAAAAAAAGGAGGAAAGATAAGCCTAAGCTGTGTTAACTGTTATGTGATTCAACCGAAATGCTACATCCTGCTGAGGACAGCTGATGGCACTGGCACAAAACAGGAGGGAAAAAAAAAAGGAGGTTTTAGAGAGGAGGGAGCTGGCTTCTTCTCCCAAGTGACAGAGGACAGGACAAGGGGGAATGGCCTCAAGCTGCACCGGGGGAGGTTCAGGTTGCACATCAGGAAAAAAATCTTCATCAAAAGTGTCATCAGACACTGGCAGGGGCTGCCCATGGAGGTGGTCGAATCGCCATCCCTGGGGGTATTTAAATCACGGGTAGATGAGCTATTTAAGGATCTGCTCAGTGACAGACAGGCACGGTTGGACTCGATGATCTCAGAGATCTTTTCCTTCCTTACGACTCCATGAACTCCTCCGGGACGAGAGACCCACCGGGTGCATCCCTAGGAGATCCTCACCCCCGCAACCTTCAAACGACCGTAGCCGAGGGACACAGCCCAGGTGCCCCCGCGCGGCACGCCCACGGGCCGCTGCCCCCGCCGCCATTGGGCGGTGCTGCGCGGGGCGGGGCGGGGCCGGCGGTGGCGCTGGGGGCGGCGGGGCCATGGCGGGCTGCGTGCGGCTGAGCGCCGCCGGGATGCCCCTGCTGGGGCTGGGCACCTGGAAGGTAACTGCCCGCGCACGCTCGGGGCAGCGCCGCCGCGGCTTCTCTCCCGCCGCGGCTTCTCTCCCGCCGCGTCTTCTCTCCCGCCGCGTCTTCTCTCCCGCCGCGGCTTCACTCCCGCCACGTCTCCCTCTTCTTCAACCCCCCATCGCATATCCTTCTTCTCCCCGCCCTTCCGCAGCGTCTCCTTCTTCTTCCTCCCCACATCATCATCTTCCTCCTCCCCGCTGCATCATCCTCCTTCTCTGCAACATCATTTTCTTCCTCCTCCCCAACGCATCTTCTCCTTCCCCTTCCTCCTTCCTCTTCCTCCTTCCTCTTCCTCCTTCCTCTTCCTCCTTCCTCTTCCTCCTTCCTCTTCCTCCTTCCTCTTCCTCCTTCCTCTTCCTCCTTCCTCTTCCTCCTTCCTCTTCCTCCTCCTCCCCACCGCATCTCTTTCTTCATCCCCCTCCCCGCCACCTCGTCTCCCTCCCTTCCCACCAGGTGCAGCACTGCCTGCACCTCAATTCTTGTGGCCCACGTTCTCCAGTCGGGTCGGCATTTGGCACTTGGGGGCCCTCCCTGCCTGTTCGCAGCATCCCCAGCTCTGGGGCCATGCACTGTTGAGGCTCCTCGGCTGGCAGCTGCTGGGGCTTCTTTAGGAAGCGGCATAGGGAAGGAAGGACGCTGCAGCCTGGCTTTGGAGAAGTGGATGGAGCTGGGGGCTTGGCTCTGCAAAGCTGCTGGGATGAGCCCTGCCTGGGAACAGGGCGATGGCAAACGACTGGAGGCTGTCTTGGAGCTCCGGAGCCTGGGCTTGGGCCCCCCAGTACAAGAAAGACATTCTGGTGCTGGACCGTGTACAGAGAAGAGCAACGAAGACAGTGAAGGGTCTGGAGAACAAGTCTTACAAGGAGTAGCTAAGGGAACTGGGTTTGTTTAGTCTGGAGAAGAGGAGCCTGAGGGGGGACCTTATCACTGCCTACAACTGCCTGAAAGCAAGTTGGAACGCAGTGGGTGTTGGTCTCTTCTCCCGGATGACAGGACAAGAGGGAATGGCCTCATGTTGCTCCATGGGAGGTTCGGATTGGGCATTAGGAAACATTTCTTCATTGACAGGCTTATCGGGCACTGGAACTGGCTGTCCAGGGAGGTGATTTACTCATCCTCCCTGGAGGTATTTAAAAGACAGGTAGGTGAGGTGCTCAGGGATATGATTTACTAGCAGACAGGTACGATTTGGCTTGATGATCTTTTCCAACCTAGTGATCCTATGAGACATGTACAGACCTAAGAAAGTTTTGTGGAAAACCCTCTCTTGGAGACCCTTTGCATGTTTATCTATGCTTAGGCTACCTAAGGAGCAGCATGTGAGCATCCCAAGTTGAGACATCTCATACTCTTTTCCCTTCAGGCCCCCCCAGGTAAGGTGGGAGCTGCGGTGATGGCTGCCATTGACGCTGGGTACCGCCACTTTGACTGTGCCTACGTGTACCAGAATGAGAAGGAGATTGGGGATGGCATCCAGCAGAAAATCAAGGAAGGTGTTGTGAAACGAGAGGACCTCTTCATCGTCAGTAAGGTAAGGATCAGATGGTTTTGGATCATGGGCAAACCTGCTTTATTTGTGATATTTTTCTAGTGGGAAGCTAAAGTAGTTTTATGATGCAGCTCTGGAGATACTCATAATGTAAATGAGATCACTACTGATACTGCGTTCTCATTTCATCAGCACAGAGATACAGTTTGACTCTTTCCCATCCACTGATAGGAATTTTTGTTGTTACAGCCATTGGACAGAAAGAGTGAGTTCCCTGAGCCTTGAGCTCCCTATCCTGTCTGGCGGCAGCTTTCAGTGCAGGAGCTTTATGTGCAGTCGGGTCTGATACATACTCGTCTTCATTTAAAACACACCTATTGCAAAGGCAGGCCCTGTATCAAAGGGGGTAGTACAAATGATCTCTCAACTCATGGAACCAGAGGACTTGGTTGTGATCCTGCTCAAATACTTGTGCTGCCACTGTGCTCATCACCTTCGGTGTCATGGGCCAGTCTCATCACAGAGCAAGCCCCATTGGAAGAGCACTAGGATGGACTTGTTCCACATCGCCCTCGAAAGAAGAGGGAGCATTTCTGTTCTGTGCAGGAGTACCTGAGAGCTTTAACCCAGGAGATCACAGCGTGCCTTGGTTTTTTATCTCTAGCTGTGGTGTACGTTTCACGACAAACCTCTGGTGAAGGGAGCCTGCCAGAAGACTCTTGCTGACCTGAAACTGGATTACCTGGATCTCTACCTCATGCACTGGCCTTTTGGGTTCAAGGTACAGTAACGATGATGCCCTTGGATTTGTTTGGTTTGACTGCTGCTTTTGGGGAGCTGTATGACTTTACAGCGGAACAGTTGCTTGGCTGAGACAGATAATCATGTCTGTGCGTACCAGCGCTGTTCTGGTGCTCAGCTTTACTCTGGCCATGTAAGCCAGGCTGTTGATCTCTGCCCCTGAGACTGCTGCTTGCATACCCCTTTGATCCTGGACATGACAGTCTGGAAACTAGTGGCAGGTCCCTCAGGTGCAAGCAAAAGATAGGCTGCTCTTCCTTTCTCTTACAAATCGGTACACACTCGTTTGAAGATTACCCTTTGTAGGAAGGAGAGCTGTACTTTGCTGCCTGATGGAAATTTTCCTCTGTGTGTTACAGAATCACAGAGCAAGAGAAAATAGTTCTATTGTCCATTTTTATCTTTAATCACTAAGTCCTTAATACAATACAGATTGAGCTGACCTTGACTTAGTGTTGTTCCAGTGGGACGAGAAATTAAAAGGTGGAACTTCTTGGGGGCCTAAACTCTTCCACAGTTTAGTGGAGTTGATGTCTCGGGTTGGCTATTTCTAGTCTTAGCCTTTCCGTCTTACTACAGTCTGATCAGTTTCCTTCCTACCTGTTGCTTTTGAGATGCTCGCCTTTATTTCATACTCTATTTTAGCTTTATGTTAACAAAGCTGTGAAAATGAAACCGTCTCATAGTGATGACTGCAAACAGCTGTTAAACACAGTTCAGTCTTGGTGTCTTTTCATAACTTGTACACAAAAGCTCTTCTGATTTTTCCTAATATTAGCAGCTTTATGTTGAGGTTTCTTGTGGAAGAACTGTCACTGCACATATGTTCCCAATACCCAAGTCCCCTGGTGCCCTTCTGGGAAAAGGACAAAACAGCTCTTCCTAAGAAGGCACAAAAGAAAAAGACGTGAAGTAAACATGTATGAGACTGGGAGGTATATTTTTAAGTGATGTGTATCCCTGTAGGTGTTCAAGTCATCACTTTGAGGGGTCCAGCAGAAAGACCTGTCTTTATGGGAATGTCTTAAAAGTGTCTTAAATTCCTCCTGCTCCTCAGGAAGGCAGAAATGATTGTAGACAAGAACTGGTGTTCCTGCTTGCACTAGAAGTTTAGACTATTGTGGTTGTGAGCTCTCATGGTATTTGAGTGAACTTCTCAACAGATTTTAAAGCATCTCCTTTGTCACTGACAGGCAGGAGAGGAGCTGTTTCCCACAGATGACAAAGGCATGTCTATACCCAGCAACACAGATTTTCTACATACGTGGGAGGTAAGTTCAGCAACAGCAGGAGAATCATGCCTTCTGTCCTCAGCAGTGGTGTCGGCTTCACCGAAGGGCTCGTGCATGTATGCAGAATTAGTTGGAAAGAATTCACAAAAGTATGTGGTAGCTTTTAAAAATGTGCATGCTTAGTCAAGCTATTATTCTTGTTCACTGTAAATTAGGATCTCAAGTCACTGAGCTGTACAGTCACTTGCAGTGGAGACGCAGACCAGGCTGAGGTTAGAATAAGTTAGTTATTTGACTACAACTGCATGAATTTCCTTCACCGCACTTCTCATGCAGTTCATGAACTGCTCAAACAGATTTTGCAGAAATAGACACTTAGGTTGTGATACTACCATCCTCCTAGGGCATAGCGTTCCGATGCTGTGACGACAGTAGACTTAGTCTTTTTTTCCTTGTGTAACTCAGCGAATCTCACAGTCAAAACAGATTATTTTGGGCTTTAATGTGAGAGAAGACATGGCACAGATACTACCAGTACCCACTTTCCTCTTGAGAATTCGAAACTTGGCAGGTCCAAACAAGTCATTTTGTGCTTCTCGTGAAGGGAAACCAGCTGCATCAGGAAGAATGTACTCAGGTCATGTCTTGTGCTCTGGGTGCTGTCTTGGCTCCTCCTTCTGTTAGGCCATGGAAGAGCTGGTGGATGCTGGTCTGGTAAAAGCCATTGGAATCTCCAACTTTAATCGTGAGCAGACTGAAAGAATCTTGAATAAGCCAGGACTGAAGCACAAGCCTGCAAATAACCAGGTAAGCTGCTAAGTGTCAATCTAGTGTCAACTAATTCATACTGCGGATGAATAGTTTTTGCAAGGTTTAAAAGATTCTGATTGACAAGTTGAATGAGGAAGTGGAAAAAGTAGATGCAGCGTGTACTCTAAATCCCACTCTGTGGATATTTCCCTGTATGAAAAGACCAGAATATTTCTTTTTTTGTCTCACACTGTTGAAGCACTGTTTACAAATTCTGGAGTATTTCCCTAGGAAGCATTCTTTCTGGAGGAATGAAAGAATCCAGACATGAGCTATCCTTCTGACTGTAGTTAATGACTTCTATCAAGCCTCTCAGAACAAAATCCAAAGAGCACATAAGGACTCAATACAAAACTTGGTGCCTTATAGAATTAGTGTTGTATTGTGACACAGACCACATGGAATGTAGGATTAAGATAGCCCATACTTAGAAATCAAGATTCAGAAGAAAAACTGTGGAAGATGGGAATACAACACTACTTCTACACAGTCTCTACTCCTGTATTGGCAGATCGAGTGTCATCCATACCTTACCCAGGAAAAGCTTATCAACTATTGCCAATCGAAAGGGATCACTGTGACAGCATATTGTCCCCTTGGGCGCCCTGACAGGTAATTTCCAAGTGGGTTGCTGTGGTTTAAGTTTGAAGTGTTCAGGTTAATTGAATGAGGAAATGGTGAACTTACGTGTGCGCACGTTTTTATTAAATACTCCATACTAGGTAGAATCTTTCTGCAGTGATTCTTTGCCAGTTCTTTCATTTGTCTCTGTGTAGGACTAAAGCCAGAGCAACCTTCACTTCTGGATGATCCCAAGATCAAAGAGATTGCAGCCAAGCACAACAAGACCCCAGCACAGGTACGTAGGTGCCAAGCAGTGAGTTCTCCTTCCTGTAACAACAGCCATTGAGGAATCTCCACCCCAAGAGGGAGTACAGCCTCTATCCGTGTTCCTTGTGACCTGTGATGCTCTTTTGCGGTTTAAGTAGCAATGCAGGTAAGCGAGTGTAGCTTAGAGTAGACGAGCTGTTGGAACACATGCTCTGCTTCCTCCACAGCAGGAGCTGTCCTCGTCTCTGACTCAGTTTTTTGTTCTTGCAGGTTCTCCTTCGCTTCCAGATCCAGAGAAATGTGATTGTGATTCCCAAAGTCTGTCACACCACAGCGCATTGTGGAGAACTTCGAGGTGAGCTGGGAGGTCCTTTTTCAGGGGCCCTCTCCCTGCACAGCAGGCAGCGATCCTTTCTCATGCTTCCCAAGCCCTCCTTACGCGAAAATACTGGGCTTTTTCTCTGTCTGGAAGCTAAGGCTGCCTTGAAAGCTACAGTTGAAGACAAGATAGACAGAGCTCGTGGAAACAGAGTGCTGATAACCTTATCAGTCACGTTTACATTGGCTCCTGTTCTGTGACTTGTGGGTGTAGTGGTGGGCAGGGCTTGCTTGGAGACCAAGAGCAGTAACATCCATCAAAACATAGACTAAGCAATGTTAAGGGAATAGTCTTGGTGTCAGTAAACCCACATTGCTCCTCTGATGTTGTCAGGGGTTTTATCATGATATTGAATATAAAGATTTGAGGAGTAACATAGCTGGATTTATTGAAATATTGAAGTAAGTTTTCTAGATGTTTCTTTAGAATTGGAGAGAAATGAGTCTTCCACAAATAGAGGCCTTTAGCAACACTAACTTCTCACCAAACACCTTTGAACTGCTGGCACATGGAACTGCAACTGGCGATCTCTTTTGTTTCTTCCATCTGCCAGTAGAGTCTTGAAAATCCAAAGAGGCTTTCCTTTTCTGGTCTCATAAAGTCATTTCTAAGCAACACTCCTTCTGATGTAAACTTGTTCTTTAATCCTGTGAAAATTGCTTCTGATATGATTTGTTCCAAGAGGTGATTTCCAGCTTTTTTTATTTTTTAGGTGTTTGACTTTGAATTGACTAAAGAAGAGATGGCAACCCTTCTCAGCTTAAACAGAAACTGGAGGATCTGTGGAATGATCACGTAAGAGACAGCTTGTTTCCTTCAGACTCTTGTATCTTTATTCTAATCTCACTGATACTGGTTTAGCTATTTAAATTGGGTGTATTTTGATCTTTGAAATCATTTGAAGGATGAAGCATCTGTTCTTTAACATCTTAGTGGAGTTACATTTTCACTTTGACTAAAGGATGAGTATAAGTCATACCGTGTACTCATTGTGAATGCTTTCTCCAGGAAAGTGGTGAGGCAGTGGCACAGGTTGCCCAGGGAAGCTGTGGATGCCTTGTCCCTGGAGGTGTTCAAGGCCAGGTTGGATGGAGCCTTGGGCAGCCTGATCTAGTGGGATGCCCCTGCCCATAGCAGGGGGGTTGGAACTAGATGGTCTTTAAGGTCCCTTCCAACCCTAGCTATTCTATGATTCTATGAAACTTTGTGTGCTGAAATTCCAAAGGGGAGGTTCTAGTTGATAACTTTGGCTATGTCCATATTGGAAAAATGAGCACTAGGCAATTTTAAACTTATCATAATTTCCTTTCATCTTAAACTGATGTCAGCTCTTACATAGGCAGCTGGGGGAGGAAGCACAGCATGAAGAATGACTGCTTGCACATATGCAGCTTGGAAGCCTATAGCTAAAGAGGTCTTGGCCGAAAGGCCACAGACTACTGTTTTCTCTGTAAGCAGTGTGAACTTCTTGGAGAACAAGCCTTATGAGGGGTGTCTGAGGGAACTGGGGTTGTTTAGCCTGGAGAAAGGAGGATGAGAGGGGACCTCATCACTGTCTACAAACACCTGAAGGGAGGTTGTAGCAAAGTGGGTGCTGGTCTCTTCTCCTAAGTAACAAGTGATCGGATGAGAGGAAATGGCCTCAAGCTGCACCAGAGGAGGTTCAGATTAGACATCAGGGAAAATTTCTTCACCAAAAGGGTTATCAGACACTGGAGGAGGCTGCCCAGGGAAGTGGTGGAGTCACCATTCCTGGGGGTATTTAAAAGATGTGTCGATGAGGTGCTCAGGGATATGGTTTAGAAGTGGACAGATAAGCTTGGACTTGATGATCTCAAAGGTCTTTTCCAAACAATTTTATAATTCAACTCTTTATCTAGAAAGTGGACTTGGATCCCGACACCATTCAGTGCTTGAATGAACAGGAACAAAGAACGTGAACTTGGTGGTCATAATTGCAATTTCTACACTAAAAAGTCTCTAAGTGCATTCCTGCAGTTCCACCATCAAATCAGAGCCTTACGTTGAAGGCTCCTCCTCTAAACAGCCAGTGTAGTTCTATATAGACATTTAATTATCAGCACTCAAGAATAACCTTCCTCTTTGATTCCTTCAAGGTGCAAAAAATTCACAAGGACTACCCCTTCAATGCAGAATACTGAAGATAGTTTTCATCCGGCTCTCCTAATGAACTGCTACACTTGGCATAGAGTTGTCCACTGTGTAGCTTGCAACTCTGGTAATTCTTCCTGCCAGGCAAACGCATCAGATAATATGTATCCAGTGACCTTGGGGTTTCTATCTTGGTGGAAGGGAAACTAGTAAAATTGTTCTAAAGAAAACAAAATATGGGCTATAATAATTCCTCATGCTCATTAGATGAGGTGTCTCTGCGTGGCTGAAATGGCAAAGCAGAAAACACTAAGAACTGATTTTCTTGCACTGACCGCTACTTACAGTTGCAGGGTAAGGGGGGTGTGAGCACAAGAAGAAAGATCCAACTTGAAAGTATGAACTATATAATCACTGCCTGAAGATAAGAAACAACAACTTCTAGAGTGCAGCCCAAAGCTTTATTGGAAAGAAGAATAATGGGAGAATGTCCAGTCCTACACATGGATACTAACTCATACTGGGCCTTACTTCAGTCGCATGCTTTGCAGGTTGAAACTTAAACAGAGTAGTGTTCAACTTTATTCCTATCCAAAATGAAATCTTCAGATTACTGCTGGTTTGGAAGTTCTAGTCTAATGTGGAAAAAAATGATGCAAATAGTTTGGTTTGTCCACCAATGTCATTTGAAATTATCATCCATATTTAAATTCTAAGGGATGTCACAAGGAGCGACGAATCTTGTCTTGATCAAAAGTTGAATAACTTGGTATAGGTCAGCTTTGGTTGATACACCAATGCTGACAAAACACTAGAGCATGACAAGCCTTAGCATGGAACCGTGGGATCAACATGGCAAACAGGAGACCAACTTCTGAAACTGATTGGAAAGCTGTACAGTGGTATCACTGCGCTTCTGTGGTTGGTAACTAGTAACTGGGGACAGGTTTCTGTGAACTGTTAACTGTGTGTATGAGTGAAGTTATTCCCCTGACAAAGCCTGTCCCTGGTGGTGGAGGATGCAGGTGAGCCTTTTCGGGCAGTGCTAGGATAGCTAGGAGGTGTTTCAACAGCTGGCACTTGAGGGTCCATAAGGCAATGAGCCGCGGGCTGGTGGACACGGGGTATCTGCAGTGCAACTACTTTTTGCCTTGATCAGAAGTGGAATAACTGGATGTAATGAACTGTGGCTGATGAGCCAGGGCGAAAAAAGGACGGTGTGAGGAGTCTTGGTACATAAGAGAATGCGAGGTGTGAAAGTGACGTCAGAACAATAAATACCTGGAAGGGCTGGAAAGCTATGTGGTGGTGCATGGACTGATCTGACTGCCAGCCTGTGCTGACATCTGACTATGAAAGCCCACAATAAAAGAGACGGGGAGAAACATCATCACGCAATGCTGAATGATGAGGACCACAAAGTGTAATATCTGTTGTTGCTCAGTCACTGCCCAGAAGGCTGATATTGAGAGGTCAGAGTTGAGTGCTGTATTTCTCTCCTAGATCAGAGTATATTGATTAATGAGAGTGAGAGATGAAGGGTGGTCTCAGTTAACTGTTATTCTGTGCATATTTAACATTCTCCCTGATGGGCTGTTCCTCCATTGGTCCACTTGATGAATTCAGCTTAGCAGTGTTGTGTTGCCTGGTGCTCCCTTACCCCATGACAAATGCAAAAAGAATCTAGCCCTTTTTCTGCTATTAAAAAAACCTAAACCTTTGTTTCCAAATGAGGTGTGAACAAAGCTTGTACTTGTGGCTTCAGTTATTGTGGTATGATAGAGATGGGACAACAGACCTCAGATACATTACAGTTTTTAGGTGTTAGAACTTACTCATCCCAACAGGAAAGAAACCAACAGGAAAGAAACATGCAAGTATTCTGCTCAGTACACTAATATTTTGAGATTCTCGTAAGACATTCTAAAATATATATGTAAGTACTCTAGAATATATCTATACACTTTTCACAGATGGATGTCGTCCAAATATTTCCAACCAAAACTTCCAAAAGTATGTAACTTGCAACTCTAGAGGAGCCAAAAAAAAATATAGAAGAGGTATTAGAGCACAAACCTAAATGCTAAAACTTATTAAAGGTAACAAATGAATCAGAATTTACAAGGGGCAGGTGCGTGCTTTGCAACACACTCGCTGGGGGAACTCGTGTCACCTTACTTTAGGTGTCCACAGTGTGCAGGCATCTACCTCAAGGCCAAGCCTCCAAGCTCCAGTCACAGCCAGAGAAGTTTGGGCAAAAGAAGGCAGCAGCACTTCCTTACACCCAGGGCCCAGGCTAGTCTCAGCTCTGGCCCCATTGTCATGGAGGCAAGCCCCCAAAACAGACCATCAGTCACTGAAAATAACAAGGATTTACTTAGTGCTATGACAAACGAAAATAAGCCACGGGTCTGGGTGTCAGTCAGCAGTTTATCAATAAACTTTAAGAACTTGTAAGTTTTGCAAACACATCCTCTGGAAGGATGACCCCAATATGAAGTACAGTTACTTTTCACAAAGGAATTCTCTCTCAAGGGTATCCAAAAGATAGAATTGCTCATCCAAAGGGGTGAAGGCTCTCTCAAGGATATAATCCCGAAGAAAAAGTCACTCACTGAAAGGAGGGTGAAGGCACTCAGTCCCAGGAAAGTTACACTCAGCCAGTGTCCTGATCCAAGGGAAGAGTTTCTGGTCACAGCCTGCTGTTCCATGAAGAACCACCAAACAGGATCTCCAGCAGGACTCAGTTTTATATCTAGTGAGTGTGATCTGTGGTTGTTCTGACTGTTTAAGGACCCACATCTTCTGGAGCTGTGGGCCTGGCACAAGATCCCTTCCTCCTCCCCCATGGGAATGAGGATTTCAACAGCCAGAAAGCCGCCAGTCTGTCTGTGGCAAACTTGGTATTTGCCAGCCCTTAGCAGGGCAGTCACACCCGCCTAACACCCAATCTTGCTCTTTAGTCTCTGCAGACCTGCAGAGACTCCCTCTCCTGTGAGCAGAGGTGAAATCAGCTGCAGTCACTTGCACTAATGCACATAAACCTCCCTGGGACCATTCCCACCAATAAAAACACTGGTGCTTTTCACTATAGGCATCAGAAGGCAGCCAGCCCTCAAGGAGACTTGAATTTATCTGTTATTGTCTGCTAGGGAGCAAACCAGGCAGCCTTTCTACTGATAAAGATTGTGCCCACTGAGACCTACCTACTTTCAATCATTTGAAGTCTCGTTCTTCGCAGATGCCAAACCACTACTCCATCTCTTGAAGCTACGAATTTTTGGCGAATTAATATTATGGTACATAAATGTCAACACAACAAACACGAAAGGCACTACAACAAGCATCCACTTTCAGTGCAAAACCTCACATACGGGTCAGATCAGGCCACTCCTCACTCACAGCTCCTCATCTCCTTCAAGAAACCCTTGGGCGCTTTATCAAGCACACGGTTTTAATATTTCCCAAGCCAGCTCTCATCCACTAATGCATGCACTATTTCTTTCCCAGAGGACCTACCACCATCTCACAACCTCACCGATGCCTTCAGGGGAGAGAAGCAAGTGATGGCTCCCATGGCTTGGCAACAGGAGCAAGCAGCAAAGCGAAATACAAACATTCTGCACAAAATCCTCTGTTGAAAGACAGAAACATCTCTCATTCAAAAAAAAAACGTTGGGGAAAGCCAAGCACCCACTCTCAAAGGAGAATGTGAATAGGCTGCAGAGGAAGAAACACAAAAATCTCAGAAGAAAATGAGAGGATGGACAAATTGCATTTCTCTGCCATACTCTCCACCAAGGCTCACTATCTGTCATCACCCACTCAACCCAGGTCCTTGCCACAGGAGTGCAAGGCTTTGAAACCAAACTTGTCCCCAAAGAGACACATTCAGCAAGAATGAGAAACAAACACTTCAGGGTTTTCGCCTCCTTCTGTTTAGGAGACACCCATCTTACTGGCCAAACAGCTGGGCTTGCAAGCTTCCAACAGACTTGCAGAGCACAACTCTCTGATGGCACCAGTTCATCTTGGTGCTGTTCCAGTACAAAGTCTGATTCTGGCAGTTCCTACCGCAAGACCTCCCAACATCTCAAGTCAAAGCAAACACATTTCTGATACTAATAAATCATCAGCACACCACCACTAGCATCGACGAAATCACAGCCATGTATTGACAGGTTATTTTTGAAAAAAAAAAATAATTGTAAAGTGCACAAAATTTAGCAGTTATCAGCAAAAAGTGTACTGTCTACTAACAATGCAAGTGATCGTTGTGATGTTATTCAAAATAAGGTGACTTCTCTAGACGGGAGACAATCTTTGCCAGGATAAGTGTTCTTGTGACTTCAGCCAGTAACTAAGACAAAACAGAGGTCAGGCATGGAAATTATTCTCTCTGAGCTCAGCTAACACCACATAGTCCACCTCCCCCACTGGGCTCACTCTGCACACCAGCTCTGCACCTCTGTTAACCTCAGCCCTGGTCCCCTGCCCACCATCAGCAGCTCCCAGCAGGAATGCCCAGACACAAAGCCACAGCTGACACAGGGAGATTTCCTACTGCTGTGCAGATGTACAGTCTCTGTTTCCCTGAACTGATGGAGGAACAGTAGTAAGGAAAAGAGAAGCATGAAAACCCCTTGGCTGGGATGGCAGGAAGACTCAATCAAACAGCATGTTTTTAATACTGTCATCAAAACCAAGAAACAGACTCTGGATAATCACAATATTTCAACTGATTTCAGTGATGCCTGAACCAAACACCAGGAGCCTGAGCGTACAGAGAGCAGATTTACAGAGAAAGAATCCAGAAAAAAAAATAAAAAGCAAACATTGCATTACATAATCCTTTCACAATACAACTAAAACGTCACATCCTGCTGAGGATGGCTGATGGCGCTGACAAAAAAAAAAAAACAGGAGCAAGATTAAAGAAACAACCTATAGGCTTTGTCTGCAAAAGGGACAAAGCTACAAAGTGATACATTGGAGGTACCGCTCGGCGAGGGAGAGATGGGTTCGCACCCCATCACCGGTGCTGTCATCCTCCCGGGGCGCTCCGGGATGCTCTGATGAACCCCAGGTTGGGAGGGAGCTTGGGAAGGGTGGCTTGGGAAACCCTTAGCGTGCTCTCCATCCTTCTTGCGGCTCTCACCGAGAGGGGGAGAGGCGATCCTGGGGTCTCTCTACCTGGTCCACGAGAGGTGGCTCTGTCCCGCAGAGGATCCTGGTTGGGGTCTCCCGGGTCCCTCTCTTTGCTGCTCCCCATCCTTCCCTGCAGCCGAAAGCTCGCGTGTAGCTAGCAGTGGGACAGGGCTTGCCCGCCGCTTCTGTGCTCAAGTTACTTAAAGCCAGGGTGAGGTCACTTTGAATTACCTGGAAATAAGATCATGGAATCATAGAAATCATAGAAGGGTTTGGGATGGAAGGGACCTTAAAGATCATCCAGTTTCCAACCACCCTACCATGGGCAGGGAGACCTCCTGCCAGACCAGGCTGCTTAAAGCCCCATCCAACTTGGCCTTGAACGCCTCCAGGGATGGGGCATCCATCCAAGATATGGCTTTAGAAGCACAATTCATGCTTTTCAAGCAAGTTCTGACAAGATATCTGCACTACTGTTAGAGTGACTGAAAAACCAAACATTGATCCGTACAATGCCTGAAAACAAACATGACTGGATTTGTCTGAACAAGATAAGCCAACGTTACTGTGTGCACAGCTCTTAATTGTCCTGCACGACATTCTTGTCTTTTAAATGGGAGGGACATGGATTTGATGGATGGACCACTTGGTCTGGAACTTTGTTGGGTGGTCGCACTCTAAGAGTTGTGGTTCATGGCTCAATGTCCAAGTGGGGGCAGACTGGTGACAAGTGAGACCTCACTGGGAGTCCTGCATTCAGTTCTGGAGTCCTCAGCACAGGAAGAACCTGGATCTGTAAGAGCAAGTCCAGAGGAGGGCCACAAAGATGAACAGAGGGCTGGAGCAATTTCCCATATGAAACAGGCTGAGAGAAGCTGGGTTGTTCAGCCTGGAAGAGAGAAGGCCCCAGGGAGACCTTATAACTGCCCTCCATAGACAAACAGCTCCAAAAGATTAAAAACATGAGGCTGAGACGTGAAGTAGGGTTTGGATGAACCTGTGCATAACATACGACCTGGAGATTATGTATATGTAAAGTAGGTTTTGCAGAGAGGACTCTGGAACCGCAGGTGAGAAGGACCATTCCAAGATGTTCCTTGCCTCCTTCACAGCAATTGAAATCAAGGAGTAGAGTGCATGGATTGCATCGCCCCGAGTGAAAAAGGCACCTCTAGCCAAAAGAATACTGAGTGGCCTGGGCTCAAACTTCTATTTGGTATACTGGAGCCCTGGGAAATATTCTGATTGGAAGGGTGTTAAATCTATCAACTGTGGTTATGCATGAAAATCAAGTATATGTGAGGCAAGAGTGGACTTGTGATAGAGAACAAGGGATTCAGCAATTTCAGGAGGAGAAATCAAAGTAGGATGCTGAAATGGTTAATAGGACTATCCATTAAAAGGGCATCCCAAATTACTATCTCACTACACTACCGATAAGAATGCAAAGACCTGTATTTCCAATGAATTAGACTGTTGGCATAATTTTACATTAGTACAGGCTATTAAGGTGGTTTGTTTCTGGGCCTGTGATACCATTGGGCTCTCCTTCAAATTTAAAATAAATATTATAGCAAATGTTGTTCAACCCAGAACGGTCTCTTAAATGCAAACTGATATTTCTGAAATTCAACCAGCATGCTTTCATTTCCTAAAAACATTTTTTGAGGGCTGGACAATCTGGCTGTGAAAGCAGTGCCCTTCAGGGGCAGAACACAAACGGGGCCTAACCAGAGTGTTACAGACAGGATTGAGGTCCTAAATGGAATTGGCTATCAGAAATGTTACCAAAGTGGGAGAAGGTGGAGGAACAAGACCATGAATTAATAAGAAAGGTACTCGGTGTGATCCAAGAAAACATTTCCTTTGGCCCTCAGTTGTATACAGGCATAATTATGGATGCAATCAGTGGCCGCCTTAATTATAAGAGACGGTGGTGAGGTACTTTCTCACTGAAATCTGGAAAGTGCTTTGGAACAGTGCCACTCGTCTTAGAGAGGAAGCTTCAATCCTGATAGCTCTGGTAAATTTCACCTGTGACCCCATCACTAATACAGCCACAAGCCCTTTTGTGTTTACCGTACGTACCTCGGCAAGATATGAAATCTGCTCCATCATTGCATTAGGATTACACCATGATAAAAACTGTGCTCTATCCTTTTGAACATAGAACAGGACCGCAAATAGTGAACGGGAAATGGCAAACTGTGAAATTTAAAATATTGCATTACACGAGAACAACAAGGATTCATTTGCTAAATAATGCAATCGGGTGCTCAAGGACATCTGCCTCGACACTGAGCAAAACATCTGTCGCTTTGAGATCCATCTAGATGCTAATCACGAGGATTGTACTTGTCATACTGGGCCAGGGTTGTGTGTGTTTGAAAACTGCTTGTACCTCTGTAGTAATAGATGAGATAAGTATAGGATAGTGAGAATCACTCTAATTCTAATTTCTGTATTTGTTAAGCTTGTTAAGATTGTTGGGTGTGACTTTTCTTATTTAGCACCAGTTGTATCTCATCAGCTGATATAGTCCCGATTATACAATATTTCACAAATTATCACCTCTACCTATTGGAATGAATCTTACATTGGTATTAAATAATGAATGAAACAGTTAATAAAACATCAGGACTTGATTATAATTCTGGACGAGGTCCAGGAAAGCAGGACACGACCCTGATAACAGTCCACCACAACTGGAAGAAAGGGGGTCCTAAAAGGGTAAAAGAAAAATTTAAACTGTCATTGGAGGGACGTGTTGTTCAGATGGTCCCCTACTGCGACTGGCATTCTAAAATAAGTTGTGTCACCCCATTATTGCCCTTCTAATGCTAGTTTTATTTAGCTTTGTTTTCTCTGCTTACACTATTTATTTTGGAATTTGGAGAATGCTAACAACGACTAATAATTTTGACTTCTAGTGTCTAGTGCCCATAAGAAAAGCATAAAAAGGTAATGTTCTAACAAATATCATACTATTACCCCTTTGAGAGGATGAATTACAGAGCTGGCAAATGAATTTGCCCATGACAAAAAGACGGGGGAATTGATGTGTGAAAACAGACAAGGGGGGCTGGAGCATTCGTTTAGAGCCTTGGTGTTGTTCACCTTGAAGACCTTGGAAGTTGATAATGAAGGAGCCAGCTAGCAGCAGTATTACTGATAAAGTAGGTATTGGAAGAGACAAGAAGGCAGAAAGCTGGCTTATTTGGTTTCAAGGAGTTTGAAAACAGCCAGAGGAGACTGAGTCTGCGCAAAGTTCAAAAAGAACATGTATTCATCCCGAGGAAGACTTCCTACTTCCTCCCTTAAGGCCCTGGCCCACGACCATCAGGAGGCACTATGCAGGCACAAGATTGGAGCAAAACTTTCCAGATCTAATTATAATATGAAATGGGGAAAGGGGTATGAATATGTAGTAGGCCGCTATATACCTATGCATGTTCTTTACACTATAAGTAGCTGCTTATTAAGCTATACAATGTGCAAGCTAGGAGGAGAACCCTCTTGCACCCCAGCGGCTGGAAATAAACGTACCTGCTTTATAACTCATTTTGGGTTATAGCGTTTGATTCCGCAAAACAGAGAGATGTGGAGGGAGCTTGGGGGGGATGGTGACAAATAGTGACCCAGCTCAGCTGGTGTGGATTGAGGAGGTGGGATTTGGACAGGACGTTGCTGAACTCAGTTTTCCCTGCGTCGTTGTGCCCTGCTGTGTGCAGCTCCCTCTCCGACAGCGAGTACAAGCACCTGCTTTATGGGTGTGTGGCCCATTCCCACAGGGCCTGCTGACCTTGCTTCCGTTCTGTTTTCTGCCTCGGCGGTCCGTGCTGCGGGCAGCCCGTTACCGGACAAGGAATACCGGGCATTCTTTCTCAGCCTGTGGTCCCTGTGGAAGAGAGAGGTGTCCTGCCCCGTGTGCTAGGTTGACATGGCTGCCTCAGCCTCACAATCCTGAGCTGGAATTCAGAATCTGAATAGGATTCAGAGTCCTGAACGCTCCCTAGCGGGGCAACATCAGGCCTTTGGCTCTGCTGTAGAAGATGAAAGCTCCCCTGTGGAAGAAGGTTGGGTGGCATGGAGCTGCAGTTGGGCTCCCCCTGTGTGCCTGCTGATCTCCCATAACGACCTCTTGCCCATCAAGAAGCTTCTGGGTGGCTTCAGAAAGGTTTCCTCAGCACCGCCCACTCCCTTCCCCCACTTCCTCCCCCCACACTCCCCCCGGTGTCCTGCTCTGTCCGAGCTCCAGGATAGGCTTCTGGTCTCACCCGCCGGTGCCCTGCTGGACTCCCGAGAAGGACACTCTCCTGAAAGGCTCCTACACACAGCGGAGTCTGAAATCCCGGCTGGAAAAGAAGCTCCCCGTGACCCGTGTCAGAGGTACCAAGAGCTCTACAGGAGAGAAGGTTACTGCTTCCAGCCCCGCCAACTGTGGCAAGCCCTTCTTCCCCTGCCCCCTCCGCCTTCCAAGCTGGAATCCCCTGCTCGGGAAGAGACATTGTGGAAGCAACGCATGCAGAATAGCGTTGGGAAAGTACTGGGCCTTCTCTGTGGAGAACTCGCTGGGCACGAAGGGCTGTTGTCTGCAGCGCAGCCCTGAGTCAAGGGCAGGGGATCGGCACCCGCGGCACCGAGGAGGCAGCGCAGGCAGCATGTCTCCGTGGCAGGTGAGGACCTTTGCTTCCCATGTTGCTTTGGATGAACAATTAATTGTTACCAGGTTTTTGCCTTTCTGTCTAATCCATTGGTTCAAGCAGGAGAGAGGCTTAATAAGTTAGGTGGTTGAGAGCTAAGCAAGGCTGCCCCGTGGTCAATGCTCAGCCATCTTCTACAGACATCCCCTTGCTGTGCCCATCAGACGGACAAAGCTAGGCAGCAAGATCCTGCCGGGCCCCTGGACGAGCTCCTCGAGCTGTGCTCCCCATCTAGTCCCTCTCACATCCTCCCAAATGCACACAGAGCTCTATAGCCTGTGTGTTACACAGGCATGTAAAGACTCTGACGATTCCGCCATTCCTCCATGCTTTTGGCCAAGAGTCCAGGGTTTTGTTGGGAAGGGTATCTCCTTGTGCTTTGGCGTTGTTTACCCCACTTGCGCTTTTGAACTAAAGGTCTGTCTCTTCAGCTGATGACCAGAGGTGCGGCTTGTTTTCCTCCATCCCTTCTCAGTCTTTTTGCCCTCAAAAATGACGAGGCAGTGATGATCCTGATGAGATCTCAGGGAAGCTTATCCTGGCTCCCCCTCATCACCCGCAATCGCTCAGCACCCACTGGTGAGCACTGCTCCTCCACTGAACCCCACACCAAAGAGGAGCTCGTGTCAAAGGCATTTTCTAATCTCCAGCCCCCCTCAAGGCAAAATAGCAATAGTCTCTTCATTCCCTTAGTATTTGATCTAATTTTTGGCTTGAGATTGGAGTTTTTTAATCCACTTTTCTTTCCCCTGGTTTTCTATACCTAAATTGAAAGCCATCCCATGCCAGAACCAAACATGAACAATTCACTAAATTTTAAACAATCACTAGTGTTTTAGTTTCCACCCCCCCACACCCCGCCTTAGTCCATCATGAGGGTCTTTAGGGGTTGCATTTACATGTCTTTATTTGGGCGGTGGGAGAGCTGAACCCGAGCAGAAAAGGCTTACAAAAGAATCGTCGTTGTGTTTTCATTCAGATTTACTGTGCCATCCTTTAGTACTTTGTAGCCAAGGAATGCTTGCTTTGAGTGAGAGTCCGAGATTATTTTTCTTGCCAAGAGACAGCAAACTGACGTCTAGATGTGGCTTTCCTGGAGAAGTCATTTTGGTTTCACTCAGAGAGAGAGAGAGATTGCCCTCAGGGATTCTGATATGCTCATTTGGTGCTGTTTAATGTGAACTGCTTTGGTACCGGATCGCTTGTTTCCAATCCACTGCAAGTGCAGAGCGTGGTGCTGGTTGTGAGCTCCTCCATCTGTGGTGTGTGACAGGGCCAAGAGATCTTTTAAGGAGGTGCACCAAAGCTGTTCCTGTTAGTAGCCCTAATGCTCAGCCATATTCTCTTTTGGGAATGCACACCTAAACCAGCTGAGATGCCAGGTGTCTGCGTGTTTCTGTGCAGATGCTGTGTGTCTCTCCCGTGGCCAGGCATGTGTGAAGACCGGTCATTGCTTACAGCTCGATTTCTTCCAACAGCATGTAATCCAAGAGCCTAAGAGCAGAGAGGTTGGTAGTGAGCCCTGAAGGAAAAACTATCGTTTGTGGCTGAGCTGCAGATCCTTCTCCTAAGTGGAATTTGGGATATCTATCTTTGTGAAGTCTCCACGCTGTGGAGAAAGCACTTCATGGGCTGCTCCATGCTGCACAGCCTTTATGTCAGGCACCTGCAGCCAACTTGTGGCTTGAATGGATCTCATTCCAAATCCCAGTCACCAACAAGTCGGCACGCTTTCATCTGCTGACAAAGAGAGCCTTCCAGCAGATCCCCATCTTGAGAAAAGCCCTGACTGACTGAATGGCCACCCATTAACGACTTTGCTCAGCTAATGAAAGCTTTATGAGATTCTCCCTCTAATGGGAAAGTTTTGCAGGCCTTAGGAAGTCTCATCTTCACAACCTTGCTCCAGGTTCTCCCCCTCTATTTCATTTGTAGAAATACCATCCCTGCCTAATAACAGTTCTGTACCATGTGTACGATTTCTGCTCTTACTGAGTCTAATGCTGTGGCTCAAGCAGGAGGGAGGCTTAGTTAAGTTACACACTTGAGAGCCAAACGAGGCTGCCCCGTGGTCAGTGCTCAGCAGGCTTCTACCAGGCATCTCCTTGCTGTGCCCTCCGATGGACAGAGCTAGGCAGCAGATCTGCAGGGCCCCTGGGCCAACTCCTCAAGCTGTGCTCATCGAATAGTCCCTCTCACATACTCCCAAATGCACAGCTCTGTAGCCTGTGTGTTACAGCACAGAGATGCTGTTGTGGGGTTCTCTGAGCCTGGGGACAGCCTGGCCAGGTCTCCAATGCCTTTGCAGGCTGTTGCCAGCCCCCACCGTGTCCCCCAGCAGAGGGGGAAGCTCCCAGGTCATTCCCGCTCCCCCTGCTGCCTTTGTCTCCACAGCCCAGCTTCCTCCTTCCTCGTGGGGTGCCCGTGTCCCCTGACAACCCACAGGTCACAGCCTGTGCCTCAGCCCCACGCCCCTTGACAACCCTCTTTGTTACATCACCCCGACTCGTCCAACCTCCTAGTGTTGCTTGGCCACCCAAAGGACAGAGCGTCTGGACTTCTGGAACAGACATGCGTCGTTGGCGTGCCTACTCGGTGAGTGACCCTACCCAGCCCCAAGCCACCCTCACGGGGCCACCTTGGAGCCCGCTGTCTTGGGAGGGAGGGATGCCTGACCATCCTGTCACCACCGCCACACTCCTGCAGCCCCGTGTCTGACGAGCACCACCCTGCCAGGCACGGCAGCCGTGCCAGCCTCCCGCCCAGGGTGGACAGAGGCTCTGGGAGGGGATGTGGGGCAGCGGCAGGGAGACAGAGTCTTGAGAGGACAAGAGGGGAAGGGATGGAGGGGTGTCCCCTCGGAGGGACGAGCATCTGAGAGCGAGTTTTCAGAGGATGAAGGGAGAAAGGGGTGGAGGGATGTCCCCTTGGAGGGACGAGCATCTGGTGTGGTGGTGCGGCAGCTTTGCAGGAGGGCAGCCCAAGCCTATGCCACTGCAGCTGCCCCCAGAGGCACCCGGCAAGCGCAGGCAGGGCTTTGCTAGAGAAGAGCACTCAAAACCCCAAGTCCAGGCAAATGCAGGTTCTCCCAGGGCCCTGTAGGCAGTGATGGTCCTGATGAGACCTCAGGGTAGCTTATCCTGGTTTCTCCCTCAGCACGCGCAGACCGGAGCAGGCAACCTTGCAGCCGCTCTTGCCTTTCCACCCACTGTTCTCCCCCCTTCGGAGGGTTAAGCACAGTCTGCCTTTTCCCACAGGCTTGCTGACCTTGCTCAGTTGTGTTACCTCATCTTTGGCCCATGCTCCGGGCAGCCCGCTTTCAGAAAAGGAATACCAGGCCTTCTTTCTCACCCTGTGGCCCCCCTGGAGGGCAGAGGTGTTGTGCACCATCCGCCAGACGTATGGCTGCCTTAGCCCAGGAATCCTGAAGATGGACCGGCTGGAGAACCACGGGGTTGTCCCCAAAGGTAAGGGCATCACGCCCCCTTCAATGGCACAGGTGGCCATTGCTCCCCCAGAGCAAAGCTGGCGGTTTCTCTGGCCTGAAACACCGCCAAATTACAGGAATGCTGGTGGGATGGGTTACTTTCAAGTCTCTAGCCCAAAGCCTGGCTTGGAGCAGGACACTCCCAGCAGTAGCACCATGACTTTGTGCAAGGCCGTTTGCTTTTGTGGCCTCTCTGGGCATCCCTTCCAGTGCTGCATGCATTTCCTAGAGAAAAAAAAGCTTTTCTTAATGGCAAGACCTACCCTCCCAAGCAGGAATTTGCAGTGTTTTCCCTCTTGTTTTCTCTGGCACAACCAAGAAAAGTCAGACTTTGTCGTGTTGTAGCTTTCCTCCAGGTCCTTGTGGAGGAAGAGCTTTCCTCTATCTCCTCTTCAGCCAGCTGAACAAGCACAGGTGCCCCAGCCTCTCTTCAAGAGTCATCGGCTGAAAGCCATGATGACTTCAGTGCCCTTCCCTCAGTTCTTCACTTTCTCCACCTCTCCCTCAGTGGGATGACAGCAGAAAAAAAAATGGGCACAGCTTTCCGAAGCTCACAGAAGCTCATCGCCTCTCCCCAACAGTTTTTCTTGCAACCAGACTGGCTCCTTCCAGCTTGATCCGAGGTTTAGCGCAGAAGCTTGGCTCATTAGAGAGACCAGCAAAGAGAGCCCAGCAGAAACTTAACTGCATCAAGTTTTCCTTCACGTCCCAAGTGCTGGAATGAAAATGTACTTTTCTTCTCCCATCACCCCAAAATGCAAAGTTTTTCTGTACCATCACAGTTTATGACAGGAATGGTTTATTACCTCAAGCTGGAATACTCCAGGTCTGGCCTGATACGCACTGCTGGGGATGGAGTCCTGGCCCAGGAGAGCCAGGCTAACGCTGGGAGTCAGCAAATTGCCATCTCCAAATCACCCAGGGTTTTCAGCTCTCCTGCATGACCTCAGCTATTCAGCAATCTCCGCAGGAAGAGCTGCGGCTTTTGAGCTACATGGCTCAAATCACCCATCCCCTCCATGGCTTAAACCAGTGTCAAACTACTTTGCTCTGAAGGGGTTGTTTTCTGTAGTGTTTCTGGCCCTGGGCTGGTCGTCTTTTAACCCATCACAGCGCTACTTGTTTTTTTATCTTTATTCAACCACTCAAGGACTGATAACAAAGTCCTTACCAGACCCTGGAAACACAACGTTTTGGTCTCTCTGAAAGGACAGAGAGCAGCGTGACAAAGGGCAGAAGGACAAACTGAAAACCTGGGTGGTTTGACTTTCCCTTCTGCCTGTCAGCTCTGCTCTCTGCCCCCCTACTCTGCTCTCGGGAGACCTCGACTGCAGTTCTGCATGCAGTCCTGGGTTCTTCAGCACAGGAAGAACGTGGATCTGTCCAGACCGAGTCCAGAGGAGGCCACAAAGATGATCAGAGGGCTGGAGTGTGTCCTATACAAGGACAGGCGGAGAGAGTTGTGTTTGCTCAGCCTAGAGAAGAGAAGGCTCTGGGGACACCTTAGCACCGCCTCCCAGTACTTAAGAGGGGGCTACAGGAAAGCTAAGGAGGGCCTCCGTATCAAGGAGTGCAGGGATAGGATGAGGGGTAATGCTTTGAAGCTGAAAGAGGGGAGATTTAGCTTACGTATTAGTAAGAAAAGGTTTTCTGTGTGGATGTGAGGCACTGGCACAGGTTGTGTGGGTTGTGCAGAGAAATGGTGGCTGCCTCGTTCCTGGGGGTGTTCAAGCCCAGCTTGGATGAGGCTTTGAGCAACCTGATCCAGTGAAAGGTGTCCCAGTCCATGGCAGGGGGCTTGGACCTGGATGATCTTCATGGTCCCTTCCAACCTAATCCATACTAGGATTCAACCACAAGCCAACTCTGAAAACAGCCAACCAAGAGGTCCCCAACTCTTACTGCGCCCCAGCCCAGGGGCCACAGAGCTAAACTTGCAGCCTGACCCCATCCCACACCTCTCTCTCTCTCTCCACTCTCTCCAGGGTCGATCTGCTCCGACTTCCCAGAGAGGATGCGGTTTGAGAGCTTCTGCCAGTTCGCCCACTACCGCTGCTTCCAAGGCCAGTTCTACGTCAAGGTGGGCAGTGGGATTCAGGACAGGGAATAGGGGGGAATGTCTTGGAGACGCAGCGGGTCAGGAGGAAGGGAACCTAATCGGAAACATTTTTCTCCTTCTCACCTCTGCTCAGCGAATCCGGTGTCCAAATACGTCCACTCATAAAAACCTCTTTCTAGCGGGGCAACATGAGGCCGTGGGCTCTGGAGTAAAGGATCAGAGCTCCCCTGCGAGAGAAGGTACGGCTGCATGGAGCTGCACTGGGTGCCCCTGTGTGCCTGCTCATCTCCCACAATGACCCTTGCCCATCAAGCAGCTTTCTGGGTGACTCCAGAAAGGGTCCTCAGCCCACCCGTGTCCTGCTCTCTCCCCAGCCCCAGGGCAGGCTTCTGTCTCACCTCCTGGTGCCCTGCTGGAGTCGACGGGGCTGCTTCCTCTACCACCAACCGTGCCATCGCCGGCTGCCCCTGCCCCCTTGCCTAACAAGCTGGAATCCCCTGCCCAGGAAGAGGCATCGTGGAAGCAACGCCTGTGGAGCAGCATCTCAAAGCTCATCTCCTGGGCCCTCTCTACAGAGAACCCATTGGGCTCCTCTCCACAGCGCAGCCCGGAGGCAGGGGCAGGGAGCACACCCAGCACTGCTCAGGAGGCAGCACAGGCAGCTGCTCCTCATGGCAGGTGAGGACCTTTAGCTTCTCATGTTGCCTTGGATGAAGAACTAATTAATTGTTACCAGGTTTTTGCCTCTCTGTCTAATCCAATGGCTCAAGCAGGAGGGAAGCTTAGTGAATTCCATAACTGAGAGCCAAACGGGGCTGCCCCGTGCTCAATGCTCAGCAGACTTCTACCAGACTTCTCCTTGCTGTGCCCTCAGATGGACAAAGCTAGGCAGCAGATCCTGCAGGGCCCCTGGACGAGCTCCTCAAGCTTGCTCCTCTTCTTGTCCCTCTCACATCCTCCCAAATGCACACGCAGCTCTGAGCCTTTGTGTTACACAGGCACGTAAAGTCTCTGATGATTGCCCCGTTCCTCCACGCGGTTTGGCCAAGAGTCCAACGTTTCTTTGGAAAGGGGTTTTTTTGCTGTGCTTTGGGGTTGTTTTCCCCACTTGCACTTTTGAACCAAAGGTCTGTCTCTTCAGCTGATGACCAGAGACGAGACTTGATTTCCTCCCTCCTTTTCTCTGTCAGTCTTTCAGACCTCAAGAATGAGGAGGCAGTGATGATCCTGTGCTCTGTGGTGATGAAGGAAGACTGTCTCACATCACTGCTCACCAAGTCTTGGAAGGAGCTAGAAGAGAGACTCTTTGGCTTTGGAGATTCGGTAAAGATGCTGATGGTCCCCTTTGTGCGGTCTGTGTGTAGGGCTCCCTGAAGTGCTGAGCACAATGCTCTGACGGCCAGAGCACATCAGCACTGTCCTTTCGGGTGTCCCCTCTTGGGTAAAAACTGAGCTGGGTGACAGGGGAGGCAGGCTTGGAGCCAGGGATATGGGAGCTCTTCAGTCTCCTTTCCCTCCTGACCTCCCCACTGCATCCACACTAGGTGTGTGACAGCATGGGTCGGCGCCACATGGACCTGCACCCTCACTCTGCTTTCTGTTCGCTGAAGATGGAGCAGTGTCAGAACATGAAAAACGTGAAACGCGTTCACTGTGATTCAGGCAACTTCACCAACTACATCAGCCCTCAGGTCTCAGCCCAGCTCCAGGCTGCAGAGGAGGAGGTACTAAGCATGTTGCATGTCTTGCTGGCCTCTGAGGAGAAGTCTGAATCGCCTGGTGGACAAGCGGATGGAGAAGCACGGTTGTTTCTATCCTTTTCCAGACCAGCTCCTCACAGCCCTTGCAGGTCAACAACGTGGAGAATTTAGGAGGGCCGAGGGTAGAGCGGTGGTGCAGCCGGATAGCGAGCCATGGTTGCGAAGATCCTCGTGTGTCTCTGTGGTTGAAGGCAGAGTACAATGCCTTCCAAGAAGGAGATGCCCCAGCCCAGGTGGGTGTCCAGTAGATGCTCCCATTCCTCCTTCTCCTCCTCCTTCTCTGGCCTTCATTCCCATCTCCCCAGATCTGCGACTCAAACGGAGTGAGGTACCCGAACTACTGCACCTTCAAGAGCCACCAGTGTCTCCAGCAGAGCCTCTACAATCAGACGGTGAGAAGCAGCCTGCACTGCCCTTCACACAGCCTTTTCCTCCGTGGCCGGTCCCTTCACATAGAGCCCCAAATCCCTGCAGGACTCACTGGCCCACTGCTTTTCCCTCCAGTAGGAAAGGACCGGGGGTGTTTGGGGCGGGGTGGGGTGGGGTGGTGACAAATAGTGACTGAAGCTCAGCTGCTGTGGAGTTGAGGCAGTGGGATTTGCACCGACACTGTAAAAGATGGCAATGGAGACAGCCACGAACATTGGACAGTCTCAGGATGCCATCCGTCATGGGGGTCCTCTTTCCCTGCGGGTAGGATGGGCAGTGGTATTAGTCCTACAAACTGGGGCTCTCCTTGCAGGTGTCTCGCCACGGCTGCCAGAGAAATGCGAGCTACCGAGTGCTGAGTGAGAAGGAGGGAGAGGAGCAGGTGCAGCTGTGGCGCCAGAAGTTCCGCAGCCTGTGGATAACAGGCTGATGCACAGGAGCAGAAGGACGCATGGGAAGCACAGCGCTCCGGGGCAGCCCCTGTTGCAGTGAGAATTTTGGAGAACCTTCCTGGGACTATTGGGAGGTCCTATGCAGGGTCTGCATTCGTAGGTGAGGCCTCCAAAGTTGCTGCAGGAGCCAAAGAAGGCGGCGGCAGGCCGGATGAAAAAAATAACAGTGGTCACGAGGAGCTTGGAAGGCCAGGAACACACTGTCGAAATTTTTATGACAGACTTGTGGGACCAGTTTTGTCATTTTTTGTAAGATATAAATACAAGCTTGTAACAATAAACTTCCTCTTAGCTTGAAATGAAAGCTGAGTCCTTGCTTGTTAATACGCAGCAAATGGGCACCCGATTTAGAGTCTGAACAGAGGGTCGTGTAAGGAGCACAATCTGGTGGTGTACGTCGGCAGAAGCACTTTTGGAGTGGGCTCAGGATCAAGAGCCTTCTTTTGATGTTTGCTCCAAAGAGCACAGCAAGGATTCGGAAAGGAGTGCAGGACCGTCAACAGCTGCACTAACCCCTTACCCCCCCTAAACTGGCCGTGCTTGCCTCTGCACCCCCCGAAGGGGATGCCGACAAGCCCTTTGATCCGGGTCCGACAGATCCCGAGGAGGAGCCTCATCTATTTCCACCCTGTCCCTCAGACAGATGCGCGCAAGTCAGGAGGGAGGCGTAGCTGCGGGGACAGGTTGAAGCGTTGCAAGCTTTTCCTGTGATTTATTCAGGAGACGCCAGTCCGCACTGGGAACCAAGTAGTTAGGAAGGGATAAAGGAGATTCGCAAAGCTGTAGAGAACGGACTAACTGCTGCGTTTCCGTTCAATTTGGTAGAAGGTACCGGTGACACGTACCATCTCACACCACAGGACTGGAATTCAATTGCTCGATTAGTTATGACTTCTAAGCAGTCATGTCTTTCCATCAAACTGGAAGGAGTCGGCGACTATAGCAGCCCTGGGTAATTTGCAACGCCCGCAGGATAGTCCCTTGCGGCCTGTGGGGCTCGATGCTTTAATGAGCGAAGTCAATCATATTGATAATGTAGCCCAAGCGAGAATACCAATGCAACGGCTGCAACAATTACAGGCTACTGTCTTGAAGGCATTTAGAAACGTCCCTGACGCTGGGACTCACGGACAGTCTTTTGTTAATATTTGACAAGGAGCTACAGAACCACACGTGCCTTTTTTTAGACAAACTACAAGAAGCCTTAAATAAGCAGGTAGACAACGCCGCTGCTAGAGAAGCTTTGCTTAAACAACTGGCCGTACAGAATGCAAAGGCGGACTGTCAGAAAATTTGACTGCCTTTAAAAAACAAAAGCCCATCACTTACTGAGACGATGGCAGCATGCCAAAAAGTCGGATCTCCATCTCACCACCTAACTTTAACAGCTGATGCTTTTGCGGCTATGCATACACCGAAGCACAGGGGAACGTGTTCCACCTGTGGAAAATCCGGACATCTGCAACGACACTGTCCTTCCACAAATAGGGACCGGTGTAGCTCCGGAAATCGAAGGATTAGATCACGGTCCCGGCATGTGTCCGCGATGTCAAAAAGGCCGGCATTATGTCAACACCTGCAGATCTAGATTTCATGAAGACAGTCGGGCACTGGGGCACAGCCAAACATGCAGCCGAGCGCGATAAGCGAGAGGGCGCGCCCCGATACACGGACCCTCTCAGAACCCTTCTGTAGTGCAAAGCCAGCTCTGTGCCAGCACAGCAGGGAGCGCAGGGCTGGACCCGGCCACCGCCAGCGATAGGGTTAACAACCGCTGCGGTTCAGCTCATCCCTACGGCTGTTACGGGCCCCTTAGGAAACGGACTTAGTGCACTGTTAATCGGACCATCATCTGCCACAAAGCAAGGATTGTTTCTTTCACCGGCATTGATCGATGCCAATTTTACGGGAACAATGAAAGTAATGGCTTGGACGCCTATGCCTCCTTGCTTTACACCAAAGGGCACTAGAATTGCTCAGCTGATTGGCTTTCAAGCAATTGTACCCCACGCAGCAAACCACATACGAGAAGAAGGAGCCTCTCGCTGGACTCACCAGCCCGCGATTCTATGGACGCAGAACTACACAAATCACCACCGACGTTAACCTGCAAAGTACGACACTCACGGAACAACAGGCAACAGTATTTTACCGGTATTAGAGACAGCGGAGCCCACGTAACAGCTTTTTCTTTAACACAATGGCCATGGAGCGCACCGCGTACCGCTCTGACGGGGGTAGGGCAGTGACAGCCCACGACAAACTTCACACTCCGTAATCACATGTGGACCTGAATATCGTGTGGCAACTGTTAAACCATACGTTCTGTCACTTCCCACCATCTTATGGGGTAGAGAATGCGCTGCACAATGCGGGCTGACTTTGAGCACCCATTTTTAACGCGGGCCACTGCGGTGCGGACCACCTTTCCTCTTACCCCGACTACGTATGAGCCGATTTGGGTGGAACAGTGGCCCTTCAGCAAAGAGAAGCTGCACCGCCTTAAAGGTTTAGTGCAAGAACAATTACAAGCCGGACACATTGCACCAACTACCAGCCCGTGGAACATGTGGGATTCAGAGTCCTGATATCTCCCTAGCGGGGCAACATCAGGCCTTTGGCTCTGCTGTAAAAGATGAAAGCTCCCCTGTGGAAGAAGGTTGGGTGGCATGGAGCTGCAGTGGGCTCCCCTGTGTGCCTGCTGATCTCCCATAACGACCCTTGCCCATCAAGAAGCTTTCTGGGTGGCTTCAGAAAGGTTCCTCAGCACCGCCCGCCCCCTTCCCCCACTTCCTCCCCTCCACTCCCCCCGGTGTCCTGCTCTCTCCCGAGCTCCAGGGTTGGTTTCTGTCTCACCCGCCGGTGCCCTGCTGGACTCCCAAGAAGGACACTCTCCTGAAAGGCTCCTACACACAGGGGAGTCTGAAATCCCGGCTGGAGAAGAAGCTCCCCGTGACCGTGTCAGAGGTACCAAGAGCTCTACAGGAGAGAAGGTTACTGCTTCCAGCCCCGCCAACTGTGGCAGCCCTGTCTTCCCCTGCCCCCTCGCCTTCCAAGCTGGAATCCCCTGCTCGGGAAGAGACATTGTGGAAGCAACGCATGCAGAATAGCGTTGGGAAAGTACTGGGCCTTCTCTGTGGAGAACTCGCTGGGCACGAAGGGCTGTTGTCTGCAGCGCAGCCCTGAGTCAAGGGCAGGGATGGCACCCGGCGGCACCGAGGAGGCAGCGCAGGCAGCATGTCTCCGTGGCAGGTGAGGACCTTTAGCTTCCCATGTTGCTTTGGATGAACAATTAATTGTTACCAGGTTTTTGCCTTTCTGTCTAATCCATTGGTTCAAGCAGGAGAGAGGCTTAATAAGTTAGGTGGTTGAGAGCTAAGCAAGGCTGCCCTGTGGTCAATGCTCAGCCATCTTCTACCAGACATCCCCTTGCTGTGCCCTCAGACGGACAAAGCTAGGCAGCAGATCCTGCAGGGCCCCTGGACGAGCTCCTCGAGCTGTGCTCCCCATCTAGTCCCTCTCACATCCTCCCGAATGCACACACAGCTCTGTAGCCTGTGTGTTACACAGGCATGTAAAGACTCTGACGATTCCGCCATTCCTCCATGCTTTTGGCCAAGAGTCCAGGGTTTTGTTGGGAAGGGTATCTCCTTGTGCTTTGGCGTTGTTTACCCCACTTGCGCTTTTGAACTAAAGGTCTGTCTCTTCAGCTGATGACCAGAGGTGAGGCTTGTTTTCCTCCATCCCTTCTCAGTCTTTTTGCCCTCAAAAATGACGAGGCAGTGATGATCCTGATGAGATCTCAATCTCAGGGCAGCTTATCCTGGCTCCCCCCTCAGCACCTGCAATCGCTCAGCACCCACTGGTGAGCACTGCTCCTCCACTGAACCCCACTCCAAAGAGGAGCTCGTGTCAAAGGCATTTTCCATCTCCAGCCCCCCTCAAGCCAAAATCAGAATAGTCTCTTTATTCCCTTAGTATTTGATCTAATTTTTGGCTTGAGATTGGAGTTTTTTAATCCACTTTTCTTTCCCCTGGTCTTCTATACCTAAATTGAAGCCATCCCATGCCAGAACCAAAACATGAACAATTCACTAAATTTTAAACAATCACTAGTGTTTTAGTTTCCACACCCCCACACCTCCCCTTAGTCCATCATGAGGGTCTTTAGGGGTTGCATTACATGTCTTTATTTGGGCAGTGGGAGAGCTGAACCCGAGCAGAAAAAGCTTGCAAAAGAATCGTCGTCGTGTTTTCATTCAGATTTACTGTGCCATCCTTTAGTACTTTGTAGCCAAGGAATGCTTGCTTTGAGTGAGAGTCCGAGATTATTTTTCTTGCCAAGAGACAGCAAACTGACGTCTAGATGTGGCTTTCCTGGAGAAGTCATTTTGGTTTCACTCCAGAGAGAGAGAGAGATGCCCTCAGGGATTCTGATATGCTCATTTGGTGCTGTTTAATGTGAACTGCTTTGGTACAGGATCGCTTGTTTCCAATCCACTGCAAGTGCAGAGCGCGTGCTGTTGTGAGCTCCTCCATCTGTGGTGTGTGACAGGGCCAAGAGATCTTTTAAGGAGGTGCACAAAGCTGTTTCCTGTTAGTAGCCCTAATGCTCAGCCGTATTCTCTTTTGGGAATGCACACCTAAACCCAGCTGAGATGCCAGGTGTCTGCGTGTTTCTGTGCAGATGCTGTGTGTCTCTCCCGTGGCCAGGCATGTGTGAAGACCGGTCATTGCTTACAGCTCGATTTCTTCCAACAGCATGTAATCCAAGAGCCTAAGAGCAGAGAGGTTGATAGTGAGCCCTGAAGGAAAAACTATCGTGTGGCTGAGCTGCAGATCCTTCTCCTAAGTGGAATTTGGGATATCTATCTTTGTGAAGTCTCCACGCTGTGGAGAAAGCACTTCATGGGCTGCTCCCATGCTGCACAGCCTTTATGTCAGGCACCTGCAGCCAACTTGTGGCTTGAATGGATCTCATTCCAAATCCCAGTCACCAAAAGTCGGCACGCTTTCATCTGCTGACAAAGAGAGCCTTCCAGCAGATCCCCATCTTGAGAAAAGCCCTGACTGACTGAATGGCCACCCATTAACAACTTTGCTCAGCTAATGAAAGCTTTATGAGATTCTCCCTCTAAGGGAAATTTTGCAGGCCTTAGGAAGTCTCATCTTCACAACCTTGCTCCAGGTTCTCCCCCTCTATTTCATTTGTAGAAATACCATCCCTGCCTAATAACAGTTCTGTACCATGTGTACGATTTCTGCTCTTACTGAGTCTAATGCTGTGGCTCAAGCAGGAGGGAGGCTTAGTTAAGTTACACACTTGAGAGCCAAACGAGGCTGCCCCGTGGTCAGTGCTCAGCAGGCTTCTACCAGGCATCTCCTTGCTGTGCCCTCCGATGGACAGAGCTAGGCAGCAGATCCTGCAGGGCCCCTGGGCCAACTCCTCAAGCTGTGCTCATCGAATAGTCCCTCTCACATACTCCCAAATGCACAGCTCTGTAGCCTGTGTGTTACAGCACAGAGATGCTGTTTGTGGGGTTCTCTGAGCCTGGGGACAGCCTGGCCAGGTCTCCAATGCCTTTGCAGGCTGTTGCCAGCCCCCACCGTGTCCCCCAGCAGAGGGGGAAGCTCCCAGGTCATTCCCGCTCCCCCTGCTGCCTTTGTCCCCACAGCCCCAGCTTCCTCCTTCCTCGTGGGGTGCCCGTGTCCCCTGACAACCCACAGGTCACAGCCTGTGCCTCAGCCCCACGCCCCTTGACAACCCTCTTTGTTACATCACCTCGACTCATCCAACCTCCTAGTGTTGCTTGGCCACCCAAAAGGACAGAGCGTCTGGACTCTGGAACAGACATGGCGTCGTTGGCGTGCCTACTCGGTGAGTGACCCTACCCAGCCCCAAGCCACCCTCACGGGGCCACCTTGGAGCCCGCTGTCTTGGGAGGGAGGGATGCCTGACCATCCTGTCACCACCCGCCACACTCCTGCAGCCCCGTGTCTGACGAGCACACCCTGCCAGGCACGGCAGCCGTGCCAGCCTCCCGCCCAGGGTGGACAGAGGCTCTGGGAGGGGATGTGGGGCAGAGCAGGGGAGACAGAGTCTTGAGAGGACAAAGAGGGGAAGGGATGGAGGGGTGTCCCCTCGGAGGGACGAGCATCTGAGAGCGAGTTTTCAGAGGATGAAGGGGGAAAGGGGTGGAGGGATGTCCCCTCGGAGGGATGAGCGTCTGGTGTGGTGGTGCGGCAGCTTGCAGGGAGGGCAGTCCAAGCCTATGCCACTGCAGCTGCCCCCAGAGGCACCCGGCAAGCGCAGGCAGGGCTTTGCTAGAGAAGAGCACTCAAAACCCCAAGTCCAGGCAAAAGCAGGTTCTCCCGGGGCCCTGTAGGCAGTGATGGTCCTGATGAGACCTCAGGGTAGCTTGTCGTGGTTTCTCCCTCAGCACGCGCAGACTGGAGCAGGCGGCCCTGCAGCCACTCTTGTCTTTCCACCCACTGTTCTCCCCCTTCGGAGGGTTAAGCACAGTCTGCCTTTTCCCACAGGCTTGCTGACCTTGCTCAGTTGTGTTACCGCATCTTTGGCCCATGCTCCGGGCAGCCCGCTTTCAGACAAGGAATACCAGGCCTTCTTTCTCACCCTGTGGCCCCCCTGGAGGGCAGAGGTGTTGTGCACCATCCGCCAGACGTATGGCTGCCTTAGCCCAGGAATCCTGAAGATGGACCGGCTGGAGAACCACGGGGTTGTCCCCAAAGGTAAGGGCATCACGCCCCCTTCAATGGCACAGGTGGCCATTACTCCCCCAGAGCAAAGCTGGCGGTTTCTCTGGCCTGAAACACCGCCAAATTACAGGAATGTTGGTGGGATGGGTTACTTTCAAGTCTCTAGCCCAAAGCCTGGCTTGGAGCAGGACACTCCCAGCAGTAGCACCATGACTTTGTGCAAGGCCGTTTGCTTTTGTGGCCTCTCTGGGCATCCCTTCCAGTGCTGCATGCATTTCCTAGAGGAAAAAAAAAGCTTTTCTTAATGGCAAGACCTACCCTCCCAAGCAGGAATTTGCAGTGTTTTCCCTCTTGTTTTCTCTGGCACAGCCAAGAAAAGTCAGACTTTGTCGTGTTGTAGCTTTCCTCCAGGTCCTTGTGGAGGAAGAGCTTTCCTCTATCTCCTCTTCAGCCAGCTGAACAAGCACAGGTGCCCCAGCCCCTCTTCAAGAGTCATCGGCTGAAAGCCGTGATGACTTCAGTGGCCCTTCCTTCAGTTCTTCACTTTCTCCACCTCTCCCTCAGTGGGATGACAGCAGAAAAAAAAATGGGCACAGCTTTCCGAAGCTCACGGAAGCTCATCGCCTCTCCCCAACAGTTTTTCTTGCAACCAGACTGGCTCCTTCCAGCTTGATCCGAGGTTTAGCGCAGAAGCTTGGCTCATTAGAGAGACCAGCAAAGAGAGCCCAGCAGAAACTTGACTGCATCAAGTTTTCCTTCACATCCCAAGTGCTGGAATGAAAATGTACTTTTCTTCTTCCATCACCCCAAAATGCAAAGTTTTTCTGTACCATCATAATTTATGACAGGAATGGTTTATTACCTCAAGCTGGAATACTCCAGGTCTGGCCTGATACGCACTGCTGGGGATGGAGTCCTGGCCCAGGAGAGCCAGGCTAACGCTGGGGGTTAGCAAATTGCCATCTCCAAATCACCCAGGGTTTTCAGCTCTCCTGCATGACCTCAGCTATCCAGCAATCTCCACAGGAAGAGCTGCGGCTTTTGAGCTACATGGCTCAAATCACCCATCCCCTCCATGGCTTAAACGACTGTCAAACTACTTTGCTCTGAAGGGGTTGTTTTCTCTAGTGTTTCTGGCCCTGGGCTGGTCGTCTTTTAACCCATCACAGCGCTACTTGGTTTTTTTATCCTTATTCAACCTCTCAAGGACCGATAACAAAGTCCTTACCAGACCCTGGAAACACAACGTTTTGGTGCAATCCTGGGTTCTTCAGCACAGAAAGAATGTGGATCTGTCCAGACCGAGTCCAGAGGAGGCTACAAAGATGATCACAAGGCTCGAGTGTGTCCTATACAAGGACAGGCGGAGAGAGTTGTGTTTGCTCAGCCTAGAGAAGAGAAGGCTCTGGGGACACCTTAGCACCGCCTCCCAGTACTTAAGAGGGGGCTACAGGAAAGCTAAGGAGGGCCTCCATATCAAGGAGTGCAGGGATAGGATGAGGGGTAATGCTTTGA
Organism: Cuculus canorus; assembly: GCF_017976375.1. Lineage (NCBI taxonomy): Eukaryota > Metazoa > Chordata > Aves > Cuculiformes > Cuculidae > Cuculus > Cuculus canorus. The sequence goes on from NC_071401.1 coordinate 141,440,459, forward strand.
AGCTGAAAGAGGGGAGATTTAGCTTACGTATTAGTAAGAAAAGGTTTTCTGTGTGGATGTGAGGCACTGGCACAGGTTGTGCGGGTTGTGCAGAGAAATGGTGGCTGCCTCGTTCCTGGGGGTGTTCAAGCCCAACTTGGATGAGGCTTTGAGCAACCTGATCCAGTGAAAGGTGTCCCAGTCCATGGCAGGGGGCTTGGACCTGGATGATCTTCATGGTCCCTTCCAACCTAATCCATACTAGGATTCAACTACAAGCCAACTCTGAAAACAGCCAACCAAGAGGTCCCCAACTCTTACTGCGCCCCAGCCCAGGGGCCACAGAGCTAAACTTGCAGCCTGCCCCCATCCCACACCTCTCTTTCTCCACTCTCTCCAGGGTCGATCTGCTCCGACTTCCCAGAGAGGATGCGGTTTGAGAGCTTCTGCCAGTTCGCCCACTACCGCTGCTTCCAAGGCCAGTTCTACGTCAAGGTGGGCAGTGGGATTCAGGACAGGGAATAGGGGGGAATGTCTTGGGAGACGCAGCGGGTCAGGAGGAAGGGAACCTAATCGGAAACATTTTTCTCCTTCTCACCTCTGCTCAGCGAATCCGGTGTCCAAATACATCCACTCATAAAAACCTCTTTCTAGCGGGGCAACACGAGGCCGTGGGCTCTGGAGTAAAGGATCAGAGCTCCCCTGCGAGAGAAGGTACGGCTGCATGGAGCTGCACTGGGTGCCCCTGTGTGCCTGCTCATCTCCCACAATGACCCTTGCCCATCAAGCAGCTTTCTGGGTGACTCCAGAAAGGGTCCTCAGCCCACCCGTGTCCTGCTCTCTCCCCAGCCCCAGGGCAGGCTTCTGTCTCACCTCCTGGTGCCCTGCTGGAGTCGACGGGGCTGCTTCCGCTACCACCAACCGTGCCATCGCCGGCTGCCCCTGCCCCCTTGCCTAACAAGCTGGAATCCCCTGCCCAGGAAGAGGCATCGTGGAAGCAACGCCTGTGGAGCAGCATCTCGAAGCTCATCTCCTGGGCCCTCTCCACAGAGAACCCATTGGGCTCCTCTCCACAGCGCAGCCCGGAGGCAGGGGCAGGGAGCACACCCAGCACTGCTCAGGAGGCAGCACAGGCAGCTGCTCCTCATGGCAGGTGAGAACCTTTAGCTTCTCATGTTGCCTTGGATGAAGAACTAATTAATTGTTACCAGGTTTTTGCCTCTCTGTCTAATCCAATGGCTCAAGCAGGAGGGAAGCTTAGTGAATTCCATAACTGAGAGCCAAACGGGGCTGCCCCGTGCTCAGTGCTCAGCAGACTTCTACCAGACTTCTCCCTGCTGTGCCCTCAGATGGACAAAGCTAGGCAGCAGATCCTGCAGGGCCCCTGGACGAGCTCCTCAAGCTTGCTCCTCTTCTTGTCCCTCTCACATCCTCCCAAATGCACACACAGCTCTGTAGCCTGTGTGTTACACAGGCACGTAAAGACTCTGACGATTCCCCCGTTCCTCCACGCGGTTTGGCCAAGAGTCCAACGTTTCTTTGGAAAGGGGTTTTTTTGCTGTGCTTTGGGGTTGTTTTCCCCACTTGCACTTTTTAACCAAAGGTCTGTCTCTTCAGCTGATGACCAGAGACGAGACTTGATTTCCTCCCTCCTTTTCTCTGTCAGTCTTTCAGACCTCAAGAATGAGGAGGCAGTGATGATCCTGTGCTCTGTGGTGATGAAGGAAAACTGTCTCACATCACTGCTCACCAAGTCTTGGAAGGAGCTAGAAGAGAGACTCTTTGGCTTTGGAGATTCGGTAAAGATGCTGATGGTCCCCTTTGTGCGGTCTGTGTGTAGGGCTCCCTGAAGTGCTGAGCACAATGCTCTGACGGCCAGAGCACATCAGCACTGTCCTTTCGGGTGTCCCCTCTTGGGTAAAAACTGAGCTGGGTGACAGGGGAGGCAGGCTCGGAGCCAGGGATATGGGAGCTCTTCAGTCTCCTTTCCGTCCTGACCTCCCCACTGTATCCACACTAGGTGTGTGACAGCATGGGTCGGCGCCACATGGACCTGCACCCTCACTCTGCTTTCTGTTCGCTGAAGATGGAGCAGTGTCAGAACATGAAAAACGTGAAACGCGTTCACTGTGATTCAGGCAACTTCACCAACTACATCAGCCCTCAGGTCTCAGCCCAGCTCCAGGCTGCAGAGAAGGAGGTACTAAGCATGTTGCATGTCTTGCCGACCTCTGAGGAGAAGTCTGAATCGCCTGGTGGACAAGCGGATGGAGAAGCACAGTTGTTTCTATCCTTTTCCAGACCAGCTCCTCACAGCCCTTGCAGGTCAACAACGTGGAGAATTTAGGAGGGCCGAGGGTAGAGCGGTGGTGCAGCCGGATAGCGAGCCATGGTTGCGAAGATCCTCGTGTGTCTCTGTGGTTGAAGGCAGAGTACAATGCCTTCCAAGAAGGAGATGCCCCAGCCCAGGTGGGTGTCCAGTAGATGCTCCCATTCCTCCTTCTCCTCCTCCTTCTCTGGCCTTCATTCCCATCTCCCCAGGTCTGCGACTCAAACGGAGTGAGGTACCCGAACTACTGCACCTTCAAGAGCCACCAGTGTCTCCAGCAGAGCCTCTACAATCAGACGGTGAGAAGCAGCCTGCACTGCCCTTCACACAGCCTTTTCCTCCGTGGCCGGTCCCTTCACATAGAGCCCCAAATCCCTGCAGGACTCACTGGCCCACTGCTTTTCCCTCCAGTAGGAAAGGACCGGGGGTGTTTGGGGCGGGGGGGGGTGGGGTGGTGACAAATAGTGACTGAAGCTCAGCTGCTGTGGAGTTGAGGCAGTGGGATTTGCACCGACACTGTAAAAGATGGCAATGGAGACAGCCATGAACATTGGACAGTCTCAGGATGCCATCCGTCATGGGGGTCCTCTTTCCCTGCGGGCAGGATGGGCAGTGGTATTAGTCCTACAAACTGGGGCTCTCCTTGCAGGTGTCTCGCCACGGCTGCCAGAGAAATGCGAGCTACCGAGTGCTGAGTGAGAAGGAGGGAGAGGAGCAGGTGCAGCTGTGGCGCCAGAAGTTCCGCAGCCTGTGGATAACAGGCTGATGCACAGGAGCAGGAAGACACGCGGGAAGCGCAGCGCTCCAGGGCAGTCCCTGTTGCAGTGAGAATTTTGGAGAACCTTCCTGGAACTATTGGGAGGTCCTATGCAGGGTGTGCACTCGTAGGTGACGCCTCCAAAGTTGCTGCAGGAGCCCAAAGAAGGCGGTGGCAGGCCGGATGAAAAAAATAACAGTGGTCACGAGGAGCTTGGAAGGCCAGGAACACACTGTCGAAATTTTTATGAGACCAGTTTTGTGGGACCAGTTTTGTCATTTTTTGTAAGATATAAATACAAGCTTGTAACAATAAACTTCCTCTTAGCTTGAAATGAAAGCTGAGTCTCTGCTTGTTAATACGCAGCAAATGGGCACCCGATTTAGAGTCTGAACAGAGGGTCGTGTAAGGAGCACAATCTGGTGGTGTACGTCAGCAGAAGCGCTTTTGGAGTGGGCTCAGGATCAAGAGCCTTCTTTTGATGTTTGCTCCAAAGAGCACAGCAAGGATTCGGAAAGGAGTGCAGGACCGTCAACAGCTGCACTAACCCCTTACCCCCCCTAAACTGGCCGTGCTTGCCTCTGCACCCCCCGAAGGGGATGCCGACAAGCCCGTTGATCCAGGTCCGACAGATCCCGAGGAGAAGCCTCATCTATTTCCACCCTGTACCTCAGACAGATGCGCGCAAGTCAGGAGGGAGGCGCAGCTGCAGGGACAGGTTGAAGCGTTGCAAGCTTTTCCTGTGATTTATTCAGGAGACGCCAGTCCGCACTGGGAAACAAGTAGTTAGGAAGTGATAAAGGAGATTCGCAAAGCTGTAGAGAACGGACTAACTGCTGCGTTTCCGTTCAATTTGGTAGAAGGTACCGGTGACACGTACCATCTCACACCACAGGACTGGAATTCAATTGCCCGATTAGTTATGACTTCTAAGCAGTCATGTCTTTCCATCAAACTGGAAGGAGTCGGCGACTATAGCAGCCCTGGGTAATTTGCAACGCCCGCACTATAGTCCCTTGCGGCCTGTGGGGCTCGATGCTTTAATGAGCGAAGTCAATCATATTGATAATGTAGCCCAAGCGAGAATACCAATGCAACGGCTGCAACAATTACAGGCTACTGTCTTGAAGGCATTTAGAAACGTCCCTGACGCTGGGACTTACGGACAGTCTTTTGTTAATATTTGACAAGAAGCTACAGAAACATACGTGCCTTTTTTTAGACAAACTACAAGAAGCCTTAAATAAGCAGGTAGACAACGCCACTGCTAGAGAAGCTTTGCTTAAACAACTGGCCGTACAGAATGCAAACGCGGACTGTCAGAAAAATTTGACTGCCTTTAAAAAACAAAAGCCCATCACTTACTGAGACGATGGCAGCATGCCAAAAAGTCGGATCTCCATCTCACCACCTAACTTTAACAGCTGATGCTTTTGCAGCTATGCATACACCGAAGCACAGGGGAACGTGTTCCACTTGTGGAAAATCCGGACATCTGCAACGACACTGTCCTTCCACAAATAGGGACCGTGTAGCTCCGGAAATCGAAGGATTAGATCACGGTCCCGGCATGTGTCCGCGATGTCAAAAAGGCCGGCATTATGTCAACACCTGCAGATCTAGATTTCACAAAGACGGTCGGGCACTGGGGCACAGCCAAACATGCAGCCGAGCGCGATAAGCGAGAGGGCGCGCCCCGATACACGGACCCTCTCAGAACCCTTCTGTAGTGCAAAGCCAGCTCTGTGCCAGCACAGCAGGGAGCGCAGGGCTGGACCCGGCCACCGCCAGCGATAGGGTTAACAACCGCTGCGGTTCAGCTCATCCCTACGGCTGTTACGGGCCCCTTAGGAAACGGACTTAGTGCACTGTTAATCGGACCATCATCTGCCACAAAGCAAGGATTGTTTCTTTCACCGGCATTGATCGATGCCAATTTTACGGGAACAATGAAAGTAATGGCTTGGACGCCTATGCCTCCTTGCTTTACACCAAAGGGCACTAGAATTGCTCAGCTGATTGGCTTTCAAGCAATTGTACCCCACGCAGCAAACCACATACGAGAAGAAGGAGCCTCTCGCTGGACTCACCAGCCCGCGATTCTATGGACGCAGAACTACACAAATCACCACCGACGTTAACCTGCAAAGTACGACACTCACGGAACAACAGGCAACAGTATTTTACCGGTATTAGAGACAGCGGAGCCCACGTAACAGCTTTTTCTTTAACACAATGGCCATGGAGCGCACCGCGTACCGCTCTGACGGGGGTAGGGCAGTGACAGCCCACGACAAACTTCACACTCCGTAATCACATGTGGACCTGAATATCGTGTGGCAACTGTTAAACCATACGTTCTGTCACTTCCCACCATCTTATGGGGTAGAGAATGCGCTGCACAATGCGGGCTGACTTTGAGCACCCATTTTTAACGCGGGCCACTGCGGTGCGGACCACCTTTCCTCTTACCCCGACTACGTATGAGCCGATTTGGGTGGAACAGTGGCCCTTCAGCAAAGAGAAGCTGCACCGCCTTAAAGGTTTAGTGCAAGAACAATTACAAGCCGGACACATTGCACCAACTACCAGCCCGTGGAACATGTGGGATTCAGAGTCCTGATATCTCCCTAGCGGGGCAACATCAGGCCTTTGGCTCTGCTGTAAAAGATGAAAGCTCCCCTGTGGAAGAAGGTTGGGTGGCATGGAGCTGCAGTGGGCTCCCCTGTGTGCCTGCTGATCTCCCATAACGACCCTTGCCCATCAAGAAGCTTTCTGGGTGGCTTCAGAAAGGTTCCTCAGCACCGCCCGCCCCCTTCCCCCACTTCCTCCCCTCCACTCCCCCCGGTGTCCTGCTCTCTCCCGAGCTCCAGGGTTGGTTTCTGTCTCACCCGCCGGTGCCCTGCTGGACTCCCAAGAAGGACACTCTCCTGAAAGGCTCCTACACACAGGGGAGTCTGAAATCCCGGCTGGAGAAGAAGCTCCCCGTGACCGTGTCAGAGGTACCGAGAGCTCTACAGGAGAGGAGGTTACTGCTTCCAGCCCCGCCAACTGTGGCAGCCCTGTCTTCCCCTGCCCCCTCGCCTTCCAAGCTGGAATCCCCTGCTCGGGAAGAGACATTGTGGAAGCAACGCATGCAGAATAGCGTTGGGAAAGTACTGGGCCTTCTCTGTGGAGAACTCGCTGGGCACGCAGGGCTGTTGTCTGCAGCGCAGCCCTGAGTCAAGGGCAGGGATGGCACCCGGCAGCACCGAGGAGGCAGCGCAGGCAGCATGTCTCCGTGGCAGGTGAGGACCTTTAGCTTCCCATGTTGCTTTGGATGAACAATTAATTGTTACCAGGTTTTTGCCTTTCTGTCTAATCCATTGGTTCAAGCAGGAGAGAGGCTTAATAAGTTAGGTGGTTGAGAGCTAAGCAAGGCTGCCCTGTGGTCAATGCTCAGCCATCTTCTACCAGACATCCCCTTGCTGTGCCCTCAGACGGACAAAGCTAGGCAGCAGATCCTGCAGGGCCCCTGGACGAGCTCCTCGAGCTGTGCTCCCCATCTAGTCCCTCTCACATCCTCCCGAATGCACACACAGCTCTGTAGCCTGTGTGTTACACAGGCATGTAAAGACTCTGACGATTCCGCCATTCCTCCATGCTTTTGGCCAAGAGTCCAGGGTTTTGTTGGGAAGGGTATCTCCTTGTGCTTTGGCGTTGTTTACCCCACTTGCGCTTTTGAACTAAAGGTCTGTCTCTTCAGCTGATGACCAGAGGTGAGGCTTGTTTTCCTCCATCCCTTCTCAGTCTTTTTGCCCTCAAAAATGACGAGGCAGTGATGATCCTGATGAGATCTCAGGGCAGCTTATCCTGGCTCCCCCCTCAGCACCCGCAATCGCTCAGCACCCACTGGTGAGCACTGCTCCTCCACTGAACCCCACACCAAAGAGGAGCTCGTGTCAAAGGCATTTTCCATCTCCAGCCCCCCTCAAGGCAAAAATAGCAATAGTCTCTTTATTCCCTTAGTATTTGATCTAATTTTTGGCTTGAGATTGGAGTTTTTTAATCCACTTTTCTTTCCCCTGGTTTTCTATACCTAAATTGAAGCCATCCCATGCCAGAACCAAAACATGAACAATTCACTAAATTTTAAACAGTCACTAGTGTTTTAGTTTCCACCCCCCCCACACCCCCCTTAGTCCATCATGAGGGTCTTTAGGGGTTGCATTACATGTCTTTATTTGGGCGGTGGGAGAGCTGAACCCGAGCAGAAAAGGCTTACAAAAGAATCGTCGTTGTGTTTTCATTCAGATTTACTGTGCCATCCTTTAGTACTTTGTAGCCAAGGAATGCTTGCTTTGAGTGAGAGTCCGAGATTATTTTTCTCGCCCAGAGCCAGCAAACTGATGTCTAGATGTGGCTTTCCTGGAGAAGTCATTTTGGTTTCACTCCAGAGAGAGAGAGAGATGCCCTCAGGGATTCTGATATGCTCATTTGGTGCTGTTTAATGTGAACTGCTTTGGTACCGGATCGCTTGTTTCCAATCCACTGCAAGTGCGGAGCGTGTGCTGTTGTGAGCTCCTCCATCTGTGGTGTGTGACAGGGCCAAGAGATCTTTTAAGGAGGTGCACAAAGTTGTTTCCTGTTAGTAGCCCTAATGCTCAGCCGTATTCTCTTTTGGGAATGCACACCTAAACCCAGCTGAGATGCCAGGTGTCTGCGTGTTTCTGTGCAGATGCTGTGTGCCTCTCCCGTGGCCAGGCACGTGTGAAGACCGGTCATTGCTTACAGCTCGATTTTCTCCAACAGCATGTAATCCAAGAGCCTAAGAGCAGAGAGGTTGGTAGAGAGCCCTGAAGGAAAAACTATCGTGTGACTGAGCTGCAGATCCTTCTCCTAAGAGGAATTTGGGATATCTATCTTTGTGAAGTCTCCACGCTGTGGAGAAAGCACTTCATGGGCTGCTCCCATGCTGCACAGCCTTTATGTCAGGCACCTGCAGCCAACTTGTGGCTTGAATGGATCTCATTCCAAATCCCAGTCACCAAAAGTCGGCACGCTTTCATCTGCTGACAAAGAGAGCCTTCCAGCAGATCCCCATCTTGAGAAAAGCCCTGACTGACTGAATGGCCACCCATTAACAACTTTGCTCAGCTAATGAAAGCTTTATGAGATTCTCCCTCTAAGGGAAAGTTTTGCAGGCCTTAGGAAGTCTCATCTTCACAACCTTGCTCCAGGTTCTCCCCCTCTATTTCATTTGTAGAAATACCATCCCTGCCTAATAACAGTTCTGTACCATGTGTACGATTTCTGCTCTTACTGAGTCTAATGCTGTGGCTCAAGCAGGAGGGAGGCTTAGTTAAGTTACACACTTGAGAGCCAAACGAGGCTGCCCCGTGGTCACTGCTCAGCAGGCTTCTACCAGGCATCTCCTTGCTGTGCCCTCCGATGGACAGAGCTAGGCAGCAGATCCTGCAGGGCCCCTGGGCCAACTCCTCAAGCTGTGCTCATCGAATAGTCCCTCTCACATACTCCCAAATGCACAGCTCTGTAGCCTGTGTGTTACAGCACAGAGATGCTGTTTGTGGGGTTCTCTGAGCCTGGGGACAGCCTGGCCAGGTCTCCAATGCCTTTGCAGGCTGTTGCCAGCCCCCACCGTGTCCCCCAGCAGAGGGGGAAGCTCCCAGGTCATTCCCGCTCCCCCTGCTGCCTTTGTCCCCACAGCCCCAGCTTCCTCCTTCCTCGTGGGGTGCCCGTGTCCCCTGACAACCCACAGGTCACAGCCTGTGCCTCAGCCCCACGCCCCTTGACAACCTTCTTTGTTGCATCACCCCGACTCATCCAACCTCCTAGTGTTGCTTGGCCACCCAAAAGGACAGAGCGTCTGGACTCTGGAACAGACATGGCGTCGTTGGCGTGCCTACTCGGTGAGTGACCCTACCCAGCCCCAAGCCACCCTCACGGGGCCACCTTGGAGCCCGCTGTCTTGGGAGGGAGGGATGCCTGACCATCCTGTCACCACCCGCCACACTCCTGCAGCCCCGTGTCTGACGAGCACACCCTGCCAGGCACGGCAGCCGTGCCAGCCTCCCGCCCAGGGTGGACAGAGGCTCTGGGAGGGGATGTGGGGCAGAGCAGGGGAGACAGAGTCTTGAGAGGACAAAGAGGGGAAGGGATGGAGGGGTGTCCCCTCGGAGGGACGAGCATCTGAGAGCGAGTTTTCAGAGGATGAAGGGGGAAAGGGGTGGAGGGATGTCCCCTCGGAGGGACGAGCATCTGGTGTGGTGGTGCGGCAGCTTGCAGGGAGGGCAGTCCAAGCCTATGCCACTGCAGCTGCCCCCAGAGGCACCCGGCAAGCGCAGGCAGGGCTTTGCTAGAGAAGAGCACTCAAAACCCCAAGTCCAGGCAAACGCAGGTTCTCCCAGGGCCCTGTAGGCAGTGATGGTCCTGATGAGACCTCAGGGTAGCTTATCCTGGTTTCTCCCTCAGCACGCGCAGACCGGAGCAGGCGGCCCTGCAGCCGCTCTTGCCTTTCCACCCACTGTTCTCCCCCTTCGGAGGGTTAAGCACAGTCTGCCTTTTCCCACAGGCTTGCTGACCTTGCTCAGTTGTGTTACCGCATCTTTGGCCCATGCTCCGGGCAGCCCGCTTTCAGACAAGGAATACCAGGCCTTCTTTCTCACCCTGTGGCCCCCCTGGAGGGCAGAGGTGTTGTGCACCATCCGCCAGACGTATGGCTGCCTTAGCCCAGGAATCCTGAAGATGGACCGGCTGGAGAACCACGGGGTTGTCCCCAAAGGTAAGGGCATCACGCCACCTTCAACGGCACAGGTGGCCATTGCTCCCCCAGAGCAAAGCTGGCGGTTTCTCTGGCCTGAAACACCGCCAAATTACAGGAATGTTGGTGGGATGGGTTACTTTCAAGTCTCTAGCCCAAAGCCTGGCTTGGAGCAGGACACTCCCAGCAGTAGCACCATGACTTTGTGCAAGGCCGTTTGCTTTTGTGGCCTCTCTGGGCATCCCTTCCAGTGCTGCATGCATTTCCTAGAGAAAATAAGCTTTTCTTAATGGCAAGACCTACCCTCCCAAGCAGGAATTTGCAGTGTTTTCCCTCTTGTTTTCTCTGGCACAGCCAAGAAAAGTCAGACTTTGTCGTGTTGTAGCTTTCCTCCAGGTCCTTGTGGAGGAAGAGCTTTCCTCTATCTCCTCTTCAGCCAGCTGAACAAGCACAGATGCCCCAGCCCCTCTTCAAGAGTCATCGGCTGAAAGCCGTGATGACTTCAGTGGCCCTTCCTTCAGTTCTTCACTTTCTCCACCTCTCCCTCAGTGGGATGACAGCAGAAAAAAAAACGGGCACAGCTTTCCGAAGCTCACGGAAGCTCATCGCCTCTCCCCAACAGTTTTTCTTGCAACCAGACTGGCTTCTTCCAGCTTGATCCGAGGTTTAGCGCAGAAGCTTGGCTCATGAGAGAGACCAGCAAAGAGAGCCCAGCAGAAACTTGACTGCATCAAGTTTTCCTTCACGTCCCAAGTGCTGGAATGAAAATGTACTTTTCTTCTCCCATCACCCCAAAATGCAAAGTTTTTCTGTACCATCACAGTTTATGACAGGAATGGTTTATTACATCAAGCTGGAATACTCCAGGTCTGGCCTGATACGCACTGCTGGGGATGGAGTCCTGGCCCAGGAGAGCCAGGCTAACGCTGAGGGTTAGCAAATTGCCATCTCCAAATCACCCAGGGGTTTCAGCTCTCCTGCATGACCTCAGCTATCCAGCAATCTCCGCAGGAAGAGCTGCAGCTTTTGAGCTACGTGGCTCAAATCACCCATCCCCTCCATGGCTTAAATCACTGTCAAACTACTTTGCTCTGAAGGGGTTGTTTTCTGTAGTGTTTCTGGCCCTGGGCTGGTCGTCTTTTAACCCATCACAGCGCTACTTGGTTTTTTTATCTTTATTCAACCTCTCAAGGACCGATAACAAAGTCCTTACCAGACCCTGGAAACACAACGTTTTGGTCTCTCTGAAAGGACAGAGAGCAGCGTGACAAAGGGCAGAAGGACAAACTGAAAACCTGGGTGGTTTGACTTTCCCTTCTGCCTGTCAGCTCTGCTCTCTGCCCCTCTACTCTGCTCTCGGGAGACCTCGACTGGAGTTCTGCGTGCAGTCCTGGGTTCTTCAGCACAGGAAGAACGTGGATCTGTCCAGACCGAGTCCAGAGGAGGCCACAAAGATGATCAGAGGGCTGGAGTGTGTCCTATACAAGGACAGGCGGAGAGAGTTGTGTTTGCTCAGCCTAGAGAAGAGAAGGCTCTGGGGACACCTTAGCACCGCCTCCCAGTACTTAAGAGGGGGCTACAGGAAAGCTAAGGAGGGCCTCCGTATCAAGGAGTGCAGGGATAGGATGAGGGGTAATGCTTTGAAGCTGAAAGAGGGGAGATTTAGGTTACGTATTAGTAAGAAAAGGTTTTCTGTGTGGATGTGAGGCACTGGCACAGGTTGTGCGGGTTGTGCAGAGAAATGGTGGCTGCCTCGTTCCTGGGGGTGTTCAAGCCCAGCTTGGATGAGGCTTTGAGCAACCTGATCCAGTGAAAGGTGTCCCAGTCCATGGCAGGGGCCTTGGACCTGGATGATCTTCATGGTCCCTTCCAACCTAATCCATACTAGGATTCAACCACAAGCCAACTCTGAAAACAGCCAACCAAGAGGTCCCCAACTCTTACTGCGCCCCAGCCCAGGGGCCACAGAGCTAAACTTGCAGCCTGACCCCATCCCACACCTCTCTCTCTCTCTCCACTCTCTCCAGGGTCGATCTGCTCCGACTTCCCAGAGAGGATGCGGTTTGAGAGCTTCTGCCAGTTCGCCCACTACCGCTGCTTCCAAGGCCAGTTCTATGTCAAGGTGGGCAGTGGGATTCAGGACAGGGAATAGGGGGGAATGTCTTGGGAGACGCAGCGGGTCAGGAGGAAGGGAACCTAATCGGAAACATTTTTCTCCTTCTCACCTCTGCTCAGCGAATCCGGTGTCCAAATACGTCCACTCATAAAAACCTCTTTCTAGCGGGGCAACATGAGGCCGTGGGCTCTGGAGTAAAGGATCAGAGCTCCCCTGCGAGAGAAGGTACGGCTGCATGGAGCTGCACTGGGTGCCCCTGTGTGCCTGCTCATCTCCCACAATGACCCTTGCCCATCAAGCAGCTTTCTGGGTGACTCCAGAAAGGGTCCTCAGCCCACCCGTGTCCTGCTCTCTCCCCAGCCCCAGGGCAGGCTTCTGTCTCACCTCCTGGTGCCCTGCTGGAGTCGACGGGGCTGCTTCCGCTACCACCAACCGTGCCATCGCCGGCTGCCCCTGCCCCCTTGCCTAACAAGCTGGAATCCCCTGCCCAGGAAGAGGCATCGTGGAAGCAACGCCTGTGGAGCAGCATCTCGAAGCTCATCTCCTGGGCCCTCTCCACAGAGAACCCATTGGGCTCCTCTCCACAGCGCAGCCCGGAGGCAGGGGCAGGGAGCACACCCAGCACTGCTCAGGAGGCAGCACAGGCAGCTGCTCCTCATGGCAGGTGAGGACCTTTAGCTTCTCATGTTGCCTTGGATGAAGAACTAATTAATTGTTACCAGGTTTTTGCCTCTCTGTCTAATCCAATGGCTCAAGCAGGAGGGAAGCTTAGTGAATTCCATAACTGAGAGCCAAACGGGGCTGCCCCGTGCTCAGTGCTCAGCAGACTTCTACCAGACTTCTCCTTGCTGTGCCCTCAGATGGACAAAGCTATGCAGCAGATCCTCCAGGGCCCCTGGACGAGCTCCTCAAGCTTGCTCCTCTTCTTGTCCCTCTCACATCCTCCCAAATGCACACACAGCTCTGTAGCCTGTGTGTTACACAGGCACGTAAAGACTCTGACGATTCCCCCGTTCCTCCACGCGGTTTGGCCAAGAGTCCAACGTTTCTTTGGAAAGGGTTTTTTTTGCTGTGCTTTGGGGTTGTTTTCCCCACTTGCACTTTTTAACCAAAGGTCTGTCTCTTCAGCTGATGACCAGAGACGAGACTTGATTTCCTCCCTCCTTTTCTCTGTCAGTCTTTCAGACCTCAAGAATGAGGAGGCAGTGATGATCCTGTGCTCTGTGGTGATGAAGGAAGACTGTCTCACATCACTGCTCACCAAGGCTTGGAAGGAGCTAGAAGAGAGACTCTTTGGCTTTGGAGATTCGGTAAAGATGCTGATGGTCCCCTTTGTGCGGTCTGTGTGTAGGGCTCCCTGAAGTGCTGAGCACAATGCTCTGACGGCCAGAGCACATCAGCACTGTCCTTTCGGGTGTCCCCTCTTGGGTAAAAACTGAGCTGGGTGACAGGGGAGGCAGGCTCGGAGCCAGGGATATGGGAGCTCTTCAGTCTCCTTTCCCTCCTGACCTCCCCACTGCATCCACACTAGGTGTGTGACAGCATGGGTCGGCGCCACATGGACCTGCACCCTCACTCTGCTTTCTGTTCGCTGAAGATGGAGCAGTGTCAGAACATGAAAAACGTGAAACGCGTTCACTGTGATTCAGGCAACTTCACCAACTACATCAGCCCTCAGGTCTCAGCCCAGCTCCAGGCTGCAGAGAAGGAGGTACTAAGCATGTTGCATGTCTTGCTGGCCTCTGAGGAGAAGTCTGAATCGCCTGGTGGACAAGCGGATGGAGAAGCACGGTTGTTTCTATCCTTTTCCAGACCAGCTCCTCACAGCCCTTGCAGGTCAACAACGTGGAGAATTTAGGAGGGCCGAGGGTAGAGCGGTGGTGCAGCCGGATAGCGAGCCATGGTTGCGAAGATCCTCGTGTGTCTCTGTGGTTGAAGGCAGAGTACAATGCCTTCCAAGAAGGAGATGCCCCAGCCCAGGTGGGTGTCCAGTAGATGCTCCCATTCCTCCTTCTCCTCCTCCTTCTCTGGCCTTCATTCCCATCTCCCCAGGTCTGCGACTCAAACGGAGTGAGGTACCCGAACTACTGCACCTTCAAGAGCCACCAGTGTCTCCAGCAGAGCCTCTACAATCAGACGGTGAGAAGCAGCCTGCACTGCCCTTCACACAGCCTTTTCCTCCGTGGCCGGTCCCTTCACATAGAGCCCCAAATCCCTGCAGGACTCACTGGCCCACTGCTTTTCCCTCCAGTAGGAAAGGACCGGGGGTGTTTGGGGCGGGGGGGGGTGGGGTGGTGACAAATAGTGACTGAAGCTCAGCTGCTGTGGAGTTGAGGCAGTGGGATTTGCACCGATACTGTAAAAGATGGCAATGGAGACAGCCATGAACATTGGACAGTCTCAGGATGCCATCCGTCATGGGGGTCCTCTTTCCCTGCGGGCAGGATGGGCAGTGGTATTAGTCCTACAAAACTGGGGCTCTCCTTGCAGGTGTCTCGCCACGGCTGCCAGAGAAATGCGAGCTACCGAGTGCTGAGTGAGAAGGAGGGAGAGGAGCAGGTGCAGCTGTGGCGCCAGAAGTTCCGCAGCCTGTGGATAACAGGCTGATGCACAGGAGCAGGAGGACACGCGGGAAGCGCAGCGCTCCAGGGCAGTCCCTGTTGCAGTGAGAATTTTGGAGAACCTTCCTGGAACTATTGGGAGGTCCTATGCAGGGTGTGCACTCGTAGGTGACGCCTCCAAAGTTGCTGCAGGAGCCCAAAGAAGGCGGCGGCAGGCCGGATGAAAAAAATAACAGTGGTCACGAGGAGCTTGGAAGGCCAGGAACACACTGTCGAAATTTTTATGACAGACTTGTGGGACCAGTTTTGTCATTTTTTGTAAGATATAAATACAAGCTTGTAACAATAAACTTCCTCTTAGCTTGAAATGAAAGCTGAGTCTCTGCTTGTTAATAGGCAGCAAATGGCACCCGATTTAGAGTCTGAACAGAGGGTCGTGTAAAGAGCACAATCTGGTGGTGTACGTCGGCAGAAGCGCTTTTGGAGTGGGCTCAGGATCAAGAGCCTTCTTTTGATGTTTGCTCCAAAGAGCACAGCAAGGATTCGGAAAGGAGTGCAGGACCGTCAACAGCTGCACTAACCCCTTACCCCCCCTAAACTGGCCGTGCTTGCCTCTGCACCCCCCGAAGGGGATGCCGACAAGCCCGTTGATCCGGGTCCGACAGATCCCGAGGAGAAGCCTCATCTATTTCCACCCTGTCCCTCAGACAGATACGCGCAAGTCAGGAGGGAGGCGCAGCTGCGGGGACAGGTTGAAGCGTTGCAAGCTTTTCCTGTGATTTATTCAGGAGACGCCAGTCCGCACTGGGAAACAAGTAGTTAGGAAGTGATAAAGGAGATTCGCAAAGCTGTAGAGAACGGACTAACTGCTGCGTTTCCGTTCAATTTGGTAGAAGGTACCGGTGACACGTACCATCTCACACCACAGGACTGGAATTCAATTGCCCGATTAGTTATGACTTCTAAGCAGTCATATCTTTCCATCAAACTGGAAGGAGTCGGCGACTATAGCAGCCCTGAGTAATTTGCAACGCCCGCAGGATAGTCCCTTGCGGCGTGTGGGGCTCGATGCTTTAATGAGCAAAGTCAATCGTATTGATAATGTAGCCCAAGTGAGAATACCAATGCAACGGCTGCAACAATTACAGGCTACTGTCTTGAAGGCATTTAGAAACGTCCCTGACGCTGGGACTTACGTAGAGTCTTTTGTTAATATTTGACAAGGAGCTACAGAACCAGACGTGCCTTTTTTTAGACAAACTACAAGAAGCCTTAAATAAGCAGGTAGACAACGCCACTGCTAGAGAAGCTTTGCTTAAACAACTGGCCGTACAGAATGCAAAGGCGGACTGTCAGAAAAATTTGACTGCCTTTAAAAAACAAAGGCCCATCACTTACTGAGCCGATGGCAGCATGCCAAAAAGTCGGATCTCCATCTCACCACCTAACTTTAACAGCTGATGCTTTTGCGGCTATGCATACACCGAAGCACAGGGGAACGTGTTCCACCTGTGGAAAATCCGGACATCTGCAACGACACTGTCCTTCCACAAATAGGGACCGTGTAGCTCCGGAAATCGAAGGATTAGATCACGGTCCTGGCATGTGTCCGCGATGTCAAAAAGGCCGGCATTATGTCAACACCTGCAGATCTAGATTTCATGAAGACAGTCGGGCACTGGGGCACAGCCAAACATGCAGCCGAGCGCGATAAGCGAGAGGGCGCGCCCCGATACACGGACCCTCTCAGAACCCTTCTGTAGTGCAAAGCCAGCTCTGTGCCAGCACAGCAGGGAGCGCAGGGCTGGACCCGGCCACCGCCAGCGATAGGGTTAACAACCGCTGCGGTTCAGCTCATCCCTACGGCTGTTACGGGCCCCTTAGGAAACGGACTTAGTGCACTGTTAATCGGACCATCATCTGCCACAAAGCAAGGATTGTTTCTTTCACCGGCATTGATCGATGCCCATTTTACGAGAACAATGCAAGTAATGGCTTGGACGCCTATGCCTCCTTGCTTCACGCCAAAGGGCACTGGAATTGCTCAGCTGATTGGCTTTCAAGCAATTGTACCCCACGCAGCAAATCGCGTACGGGGAGAAGGAGCCTCTCGCTCCACTCACCAGCCCGCGAATCTATGGACGCAGAACTACACAAATCACCACCGACGTTAACCTGCAAAGTACGACACTCACGGAGCAACAGACAATACCGGTATTTTACCGGTATTAGAGACAGCGGCGCCCATGTAACAGCTTTTTCTTTAACACAATGGCCATGGACCGAACCGCGTACCGCTCTGACGGGGGTGGGGCAGTGACAGCCCACGACAAACTTCACACTCCGTAATCACATGTGGACCTGAAGGTCGCGTGGCAACTGTTAAACCGTACGTCTGTCACCTCCCACCGTCTTATGGGGTAGAGACTGCGCTGCACAATGCGGGCTGACTTTGAGCGCCCATTTTTAACGCGGGCCACTGCGGTGCGGACCACCCTTCCTCTTACCCCGACTACGTATGAGCCGATTTGGGTGGAACAGTGGCCCTTCAGCAAAGAGAAGCTGCACCGCCTTAAAGGTTTAGTGCAAGAACAATTACAAGCCGGACACATTTCCTTAGTCCAAGGAAAGTTAAGTCAGCCAGTGTCCCGATCCAACGGAAGAGTTTCTGGTCACAGCCTGCTGTTCCATAAAGAACCACCCAAACAGGATCTCGAGCAGGACTCAGTTTTATATCTAGTGAGTGTGATCTGTGGTTGTTCTTACTGTTTAAGGACCCACATCTTCTGGAGCTGTGGGCCTGGCAACAGGTCTCTTCCTCCTCCCCCATGGGAATGAGGATTTCAACAGCCAGAAAGCCCCAGTCTGTCTGTGGCCAACTTGGTGTTTGCAGCCCTTAGCAGGGCAGTCACACCCGCCACACCCATCTTGCTCTTTAGTCTCTGCAGACCTGCAGAGACTCCCTCTCCTGTGAGCAGAGGTGAAATCAGCTGCAGTCACTTGCACTTAATGCACATAAACCCTCCCTGGGACCATTCCCACCAATAAAACCACGTAGTGCTTTTCACTACAGGCATCAGAAGGCAGCCAGCCCTCGAGGAGACTTGAATTTATCTGTTATTGTCTGCTAGGAGCAAACCAGGCAGCCTTTCTACTGATAAAGATTGTTCCCACTGAGACCTACCTACTTTCATCATTTGAAGTCTCGTTCTTCGCAGACGCCAAGCACTACTCATCTCTTGAAGCTACGATTTTTGGTGAATTAATATTATGGTACATAAATGTCAACACAACAAACACGAAAGGCACTACAACAAGCATCCACTTTCAGTGCAAAACCTCACATACGGGTCAGATCAGGCCACTCCTCACTCACAGCTCCTCATCTCCTTCAAAAAACCCTTGGGCGCTTTATCAAGCACACGGTTTTAATATTTCCCAAGCCAGCTGTCATCCACTAATGCATGCACTATTTCTTTCCCAGAGGACCTACCACCATCTCACAACCTCACCGATGCCTTCAGGGGAGAGAAGCAAGTGATGGCTCCCATGGCTTGGCAACAGGAGCAAGCAGCAAAGCGAAATACAAACATTCTGCACAAAATCCTCTGTTGAAAGACAGAAACATCTCTCATTCAAAAAAAAACATTGGGGAAAGCCAAGCACCCACTCTCAAAGGAGAATGTGAATAGGCTGCAGAGGAAGCAACACAAAAATCTCAGAAGAAAATGAGAGGATGGACAAATTGCATTTCTCTGCCATACTCTCCACCAAGGCTCACTATCTGTCATCACCCACTCAACCCAGGTCCTTGCCACAGGAGTGCAAGGCTTTGAAACCAAACTTGTCCCCAAAGAGACACATTCAGAAGAATGAGAACGAACACTTCAGGGTTTTCTCCTCCTTCTTTTAGGAGACCCCATCTTACTGGCCAAACAGCTGGGCTTTGCAAGCTTCCACAGACTTGCAGAGCACAACTCTCTGATGGCACCAGTTCATCTTGGTGCTGTTCCAGTACAAAATCTGATTCTGGCAGTTCCTACCGCAAGACCTCCAACATCTCAAGTCAAAGCAACACATTTCTGATACTAATAAATCATCAGCACACCACCACTAGCTCAACGAAATCACAGCCATGTATCAACAGGTTATTTTGAAAAAAAAAAAATTGTAAAGTGCACAAAATTTAGCAGTTATCAGCAAAAAGTGTACTGTCTTCTAACAGTGCAAGTGATGGTTGTGATGTTTCAAAATAAGGTGACTTCTCTAGAGGGAGACAATCTTTGCCAGGATAAGTGTTCTTGTGACTTCAGCCAGTAACTAAGACAAAACAGAGGTCAGGCATGGAAATTATTCTCTCTGAGCTCAGCTAACACCACATAGTCCACCTCCCCCACTGGGCTCACTCTGCACACCAGCTCTGCACCTCTGTTAACCTCAGCCCTGGTTCCCTGCCCACCATCAGCAGCTCCCAGCAGGAATGCCGAGACACAAAGCCACAGCTGACACAGGGAGATTTCCTACTGCTGTGCAGATGTACAGTCCCTGTTTCCCTGAACTGATGGAGGAACAGTAGTAAGGAAAAAGAGAAGCATGAAAACCCCTTGGCTGGGATGGCAGGAAGACTCAATCAAACAGCATGTTTTTAATACTGTCATCAAAACCAAGAAACAGACTCTGGATAATCACAATATTTCAACTGATTTCAGTGATGCCTGAACCAAACACCAGGAGTCTGAGTGTACAGAGAACAGATTTACAGAGAAAGAATCCAGAAAAAAAAATAAAAAGCAAACACTGCATTACATAACCCTTTCATAATACAACTGAAACGTCACATCCTGCCGAGGATGGCTGATGGCGCTGACAAAAAAAAAAAAAAAAAAACAGGAGCAAGATTAAAGAAACAACCTATAGCCTTGTCTGCAAAAGGGACAAAGCTACAAAGCAGCTAGGCATCTGCTGTGGGAAAGGCACCCACAGAAAAAAGCACCATTATACTCCCACCTAATGCTTGCACCCGAATAAATTCTCCGAGCATGAGCAAGAAGCAAAGTTTTCCAGGTGGTCTTAACAGAACATCCTGGACCCTCTATTGGGTCTTGCGAGTACATTTCCTTTTTCCACTGTGCTGTGATCACTTCAACAAAACAGTGTGCTCTTATCTGCAAAACTTCAAAGCTAGTTTGTAATGTGACATTCACAGAACCACTAAAGCTGGAAGAGACCTCTAAGATCATCCAGTCCAACTGTCAGCCCAATACCACCATGCCTTCCCAAAGTGCCACATCTACACCTCCAGAGACGGTGACTCCACTGCTTCCCCAGGCAGCATGTTCAATTGCAGACCATTTGCCATTTATTTCTACTGTTCTGTATTTTATTGTAAAACATGGTCTGCACCTCTCTCAAAAATAGAAGGACAATGTGATCATCACGACACTCATTAAAAATTCGCTATTTTGCAGCTTTCAAAAACCATTAAAACAAACTTCTCCCAATGTTAAAAAGAACCTTCTTTAAAATCACTGCTTTCTAAGTTACTCCTACCAAACAGCTTGCTTTTTGTCTCCTGTTAACACAAGTATGGGCTACGTTCATCTCACCTTTTTGGAGGAGCGAAAGCTCCCAAATAACACACAGAGCCACTCACCCTGTGGGAGCTCTGCAAGATCTGGACCACCACCACTGCTGTGGGGACACACTGCTCTAGCCAAAAGGCTTCATACAAGAAGCAGTTACTATTAAAAAAAGTAGAATAGCTTTGATTTAAGCTAGAGTTAAGTTTCATCTTAGGTGATAGTATTTTTTGAAAGTCAGACAGAATGTCCCTCTGAGAGCGTATTTTTTTTTCAGTGTTTTTCCAGATACTGTACGTTCTTTGAAGATGATCACATCTTGTGTGCTGTGTGATCTGTGCTGAAGAGGTGTCTCCTGTTCTGTGATCACCTCTGTTTGGAGTCTCTCCCTATCTCAAAGGCAAGGTCAGGCAGAGACCTGGAGCCATCTCTGAATTAGCAAGAGTTTTGGCTGTTGTGAAGTTCATAATAACATTAATATTAGTCCTTGGAAAGTTATAGAATATGCATAAGGTTTCTGAGAGAATTTATCCACATGCATGTAAGTGGGAAATACATTCTGTCCCAGCTCTTGTCTGGCCACACACGGCTGATGGAGACCACTGCCTCGTGTTGCCCAGGACTGATAAAGGATGCTTGCTTTCTAAAACTCCAAATCGAGTCCTAGGGAGTTTATTTGCCGGCATTTTCGCGGCCAGGCTCGGAGCCGCTCCCGACGCTCCGCGCTAGCTCCGAGGCGGCGGGGCTGCGGCTGCCCGGGCGGGTCCCGGGGCGGGACGGGGCGCTCGAAGAGCTCCTTAAGGGCTGGACGAGCCGCCCTCCCCGGCAGCGTTCCGGTCTGAGGCCATGGCGACCTGCGTGCAGCTCAACACGGGGGCCAAGATGCCCCTCCTGGGGCTGGGAACTTGGAAGGTACCGCTCGGCGAGGGAGGGATGGGTTCGCACCCCGTCCCGGTGCCGTCTCCTCCCGGGGCGCTCCGGGATGCTCTGATGAACCCCGGGTTGGGGAGGGAGCGTGGGAAGGGTGGCTTGGGGAGCTCTTAGCGTGCTCTCCATCCTTCTTGTGGCTCTTACCGCGTGGGGAGAGGCGATCCTGGGGTCTCTCTGGTCCACGAGAGGTGGCTCCGTCCCACAGAGGATCCTGGTTGGGGTCTCCCGGGTCCCTCTCTTTGCTGCTCCCCATCCTTCTCTGCAGCCGAAGCTCGCATGTTGCTGCAGTGGGACAGGGATTGCCCGCCGCTTCTGTGCTCAATTACTTAAAGCCAGGGTGAGGTCACTTTGAATTACCTGGAAATAAGATCATGGAGGGTTTGGGATGGAGGAGACCTTAAAGATCATCTAGTTCCAACCACCCTACCATGGGCAGGGAGACCTCCTGCTAGACCAGGCTGCTTAAAGCCCCATCCAACCTGGCATTGAACACTTCCAGGGATGGGGCATCCATCCAAGATATGGCTTTAGAAGAGAATTCATGCGTTTCAAGCAAGTTCTGACAAAGATATCTGCACCACTGTTAAAGTGACTGCAAAATCGTACAAAGTACATTGTACATTGATCCGTACAACGCCTGAAAACAAACACGACTGGATTTGTCTGAACAAGATAAGCCAACGTTACGTGTGCACAGCTCTTAGTGTCCTGCACGACATTCTTGTCTTTAAATGCGAGGGACATGGATTTGATGGATGGACCACTTGGTCCGGAATTGGTTGGGTGGTCGCACTCTAAGAGTTGTGGTTCATGGCTCAATGTCCAAGTGGAGACTGGTGACAAGTGAGACCTCACTGGGAGTCCTGCATTCAGTTCTGGAGTCCTCAGCACAGGAAGAACATGCATCTGTAAGAGCAAGTCCAGAGGAGGGCCACAAAGATGAACAGAGGGCTGGAGCATTTCCCATATGAAGACAGGCTCAGAGAGCTGGGGTTGTTCAGCCTGGAGAAGAGAAGGCCCCAGGGAGACCTTATAACTGCCTTCCAGTACTTAAAGGGGGCTACAGGAAAGACAGATCAGGACTCTGTCAGGGAGTGCAGTGACAGGACAAGGGCTAGTGGTTTTAAGCTGAAAGAGAGGAGATCTACTTTAGATATTAGGAAGAAATTCTTAACTGTGAGGGTGGTGAGGCACTGCTACAGGTTGCCCAGAAAAACTGTGGATCACCCATCCCTGGAGGTGTTCAAGGCCCAGCTGGGTGGGGCTTTGAATCATAGAATCATTAGTTGGAAAAGATCTTAGAGATCATTAGCTACAACTATACCTGTTTACTACTAAATCGTGTCCCCAAGCACCTCATCTGCCTGTCTTTTAAACACCTCCAGGGATGGTGACTCAACCACATCCCTGGGCAGCCTTTGCCAGTGCTTGATAACCCTTTTTGTGAAGAAATTTTCCCTAATATCCAATCTAAACTTCCCATGATGCAGCTTGACACCATTCCCTCTCGTCCGATAACCTATCACTTGGGAGAAGAGACCAACACCCACCTCTCCGCAACCTCCTTTAAGGTAGTTGTAGAGAGGAATAAGGTCTCTACAATCTCTGAGCAACCTCATCTAGTGGAAAGTGCCCATGGTGAGGGGGCTGGAACTAGTTGATTTTTGAGGTCTCTTCCAACCAAAACTATTCTATTATTCTATGATTACATGCCCTTTCAGGGTGCAGAAACACATGGAAATGTGCATCTCTTACATCTCTGAAGGAAGCAGCTGGTGTACCCTTCAAATGACAGCTGGGATGTGCCCAGGGGAGCGGTTGGGTTACAGCATGGTACAGTACTTGATGGTGATATGGATGACCAAGCTGTAGAACTGTGACCCCTCCATCGAACTAAAATTCCCCCAGCTGGGCAGTTGCTGTTTCTCCTCTCAGACACAGCATTGGGAAGTGAGCAGTGCTGGGCAAGAGGCACCGCAGGGCTCCCTGACACGAAACTGTGTTCCTCCTGGTCCAGCTCCTGGAGAACTGTCTTGGTATTGGGGCCCCTGGTCTCCATGGTTCCTGGGGTGAACCTGCATGGAAGTGAGGTTACAGAGAAACAGTGGGAGGCAGGCTTCAAGTCCAAGAGCATTTGTAAGATAAATATAGCTTTAAGAACACTGCAGGAACTAACTCTTCTTAAAAACCCTTTGTATGTGTTTCTTAAGTTCCTATATGATTAGGAAATGGCTTGTCTGCTTTGTTTTGGCATCTTAACCTCCTTTTCTTCAGTCTACTGCTGGGAAAGTAACAGCTGCAGTGATGGCTGCCATCGATGCTGGGTACCGCCACTTCGACTGTGCCTATGTGTATGAAAACGAAAATGAGGTTGGGGAAGGGATCCAGCAGAAAATAAAGGAAGGTGTTGTGAAACGAGAGGACCTCTTCATTGTCAGTAAGGTAAAGATCTGGTAACCCAGGATCTAGGGGAAGGCTTGCTTTGTGTAGAACGTGTTCATTGGAGAAAATTCAGAGTACATTCTCCACTTTCATGGGACTGTCCAAAATGTGGATTAAACTCACATGGTCCCAGAAAGTGTGCTGGTTTTTCCTTGCTTATGCAGGAAATCCTAGATTTGACTCATCACTGAAAGTATTGACTTAAAGAGCTCTTTAACCAGTATCTGCCTGTTGTAATAAGTGGCGTTTACATGTCTAGACTAATGGGACAGGATTAGTTTTTTTCTGTTGACATCCCTGTTTGATCATATAAACCACCACAGCACATACCACCCTCAGTATCACAGACCAGTCCTGCTCACAGAGCAAGCCCTGTTTGAAGATCAGTAGGATGACCTAATTCCACATCACCTTCCAAAGGAGACAGACGCTGTCCTGAACAAGGCAGAAGGGTTCCAAGAGCTTCAACCTAGGAGGTCACGATGTGCCTTGGTTTTTTGTCTCTAGCTGTGGTGCACATTTTTTGACAAGCCTCTGGTGAAGGGAGCCTGCAAGAAGACGCTTGCTGCTCTGAAACTGGATTACCTGGATCTCTACCTCATCCACTGGCCTTGTGGCTTCAAGGTACAGTAACAGCAGTAACTCAAAACTGCTAGTAATGCTGGCACTGCTACAAACACAGCAGTCCAGAAACACCATGTGTCTGTTGCATGCACCAGCACTGCTCCGGTGCTGCTCATTCTGCTTTACTCTGGCCACACAAGCCAGGCTCTTGATCTCTGCCTCTGAGACTGCTGCTTGCATGGTGTCCTCTGCCCCTTTTGGGAGTGAAGAGGGAGACCCAGCACTAAGATCAGGTCTCCCAGCTGTGAGGATAAGCTATGCCAGTTTCCCTTTCTCTTACAAATCCAAAACATGCCAATCTGAATATTACCCCTTGCAGGAAGGAGGACTGAGCTTTGCCGCTTAACAGAAGTTCTTTCCTCTACATGTTACAGAATCACAGAGCAAAATAAAATGCCTGTTTTCCATTTCTGTCTTCAATCACCAAGTACTGAATACAGCCCAGAATAAGGTGACCTTGCCTGTAGGAACCTTAGTGTTGTTCCAAAGGCCTTGGGTTTCAAAAGATGAGGCTTTTCAATACCAAACTCTCACATGTAGTGTTACTTCAAAGGATTTATGTCAGTTTCTATATAGATACACACATACTCTTAGTCTTTCCTTTCTGCTACACCCAGGTCAAAATCTCTATTCTACCTAATGCTTCTGAGCTCCTCAACTTCATTTCATTCTCTCAATATCGCTTTAGTTAGCTCTGTGTGGACAAAGTTGCCCAGGAAACTGCTAGCAGTACCTTTTTTAGCAGATGTACTCCAGTATAAACATGTACATTCACAGGACCAAAGACAATCCTCCGCATACCTTTTTAAAAACAACTAAAGAAGTTATTATTCTTAAGTGTGTATAGCAGAACAATACATTAAGTGAACTCATCTGAGGCTGGAGGATATTGTTCTGTGACTAAATAGCTTCCTTGCATGCATTTTGTGGATCATCACTTCAATGGGTCCAGTATAAATACCTGTCTTTATTGGGATAGCAGCTGGCAAAAATGTCATGACCCTACATGAACTAAGAGTAAGAAATGACTGAAGAATTAATGAAGTTATGATGAGAATTACTTGAGGTTTTTTCATGCACTGTTAGCTTTAGCTCCTTGCATTTCTGTTTGGTTGTTTTACATAGCCAGCAACGCATCAGAGATTATTTCAAGCATTTTCTCTCACTGACAGGCAGGAGAGGAGATATTTCCCAAAGATGACAAAGGCATGTGTATACCTAGCAACACTGATATTCTACAGACATGGGAGGTAAGTGCAGCCACAGCGGAGGAGTCACGTCCTGTGTCCTCACCAGTCTCTTCCACGTCTTCCTCACCTTCAGCAGTCAGAACTGTTGTCTCATGCATGCAGAATTAGTTGGAAGGAACATAAGGCAGTACGAAGTAGCTTTTCCTAATGGGCATGCTTAGTCATTACCTAGTTATCCCTATTGTTCGAGTGCCTGACCCACAGACAGCTGCACAATCACTTTCAGTGGAGCTGCAGACCAGACTGAGGTTAAAAAAAGTTCTTTGCTTGACCATAACAACACTATAATTGTCTTCACCAAAGTTCTTGTGGCCTTCTTGAATTGCTCAAATACATTTCACAGAAATAAAGGCATTTGAAGTTGACATCTTGCCTACAGAGTGAGGCATTGCCCTCCAGTGCTTGCATAATAGTGGGTTACTGAGTGTTGTCATCCTTTTCCTCATGCAACTTGGTGTGAAATTCCTCAAACTCGGGGAATAAGAATTTGGTCTTGGGTGAGGTGGCACTAATGTACCAGTACCTGCTTCTCTCTTAGAGAACTATGCAACCCAGATAGTTATTTCATGCTGCTCACGATGGGAAACAAGCCACATAAAGAAGAACATCTTCTTAACAACCTTGCTTACCGGATGATGATTTCTCTCCCCTTTCTGTTAGGCCATGGAAGAACTGGTGGATGCTGGTCTGGTAAAAGCCATTGGAATCTCCAACTTTTAACCATGAGCAGATTGAATAGAATCCTGAACAAACCAGGCCTTGAAATACAAGCCTGCAAATATACCAGGTGAGCTGCTAAGTGACTCTGGTGAATAGTTTCAGGGATTAGAAATTGACCTGATTACAGTTGAATGGAGGAAATGGAAGATGGAGAATACAGCACTCTGAATATTTCTGGGTACACAAGGCACTGGATAGTTCTTTCTTTTTGTCTCACCTTGCTTGTAACACTATATTACAAATTTTGGAGTATTCCCCCATGAAATATTCTTTACTGCAAGAATAAAGAACTCTAAGATATGGGCTTTGTGAAACTGCTGCAGAAAAAAACAGTATAAGCACTTGCTATAAGAACAAGTGTCTTCAATACTAAGGATGCATATTATCATATAGGCCACTGGCAAATTAGGTCAAAAGGCAGCCAATAATTGGATCAGGACACCTCCCATGGAGCACAGCACAGTATTACAACAGTTCTGCTACTATCAACCTCTGTGCCTTTCTATTGGCAGATTGAATGTCATCCATACCTCACCCAGGAGAAGCTGATCAAGTACTGTCAATCCAAAGGGATTGCTGTGACAGCGTACTGTCCTCTTGGCTCTCCTGACAGGCCATGGTAAGAAAGCACTGCAATTTTCAAGGGATCTGGCATGGATTACACTTCAGACATTGAGGCTACATGTGGATCATTAATCATTCATCTATACATATATCTCCATTGTTAGGATGGATCTTTCTATGGAGGTTCCTCACCACTGATCTTCTTTTTTCTGTGTAGGGCTAAGCCAGAGGATCCTTCCCTTCTGGATGATCCCAAGATCAAAGAGATTGCAGCCAAGCACAACAAGACCCCAGCACAGGTACGTAGGTGGCCAAAACAGTGAGTTCTCCTTCCTATAACAAAGCCATTAAAGAAACTCCACCCAAAAGGAGACTACAGCCTCTATCAGTGTTCCTTGTGACCTGTGGTGCTCTTTTACAGTGTTAAGTAGCAATGCAGGTTGTCTGCACTGTGGCCTCCAAGATAGACTTGAAGAAGCTCTTTGGCCCAGCCAGAAAGATTCTTAACCCCTTTTCAGATGTTGCTTCCCCTCTCAAGTTCTCTTGCGGAGAATGAAAACCTTGCATAGACTGGGGAGAGTCCGGGTGGGAAGAAAAGGAATTGACTGTGTCAAAGCTGGGTGGGAAAGGAGGCTTCCAAGTGGGTCTCCATTACCTTTCTCTTTGCCCTCCAAGAAGAGATACCTAGGACACAGGAAGAGGAATTATTCAAATTGTAGTTCCACAGAAAGGCTTTAGTTCTATGAAATGGACACTTGATGGCAAACAGCTGTTGGAACAGGCTCTGCTTCCTCCATAGCAGGAGCCGTCCTCTCTCTGACTCGGTGGTCTGTCCCTGCAGGTTCTCCTTCGATTCCAGATTCAGAGAAACGTGATTGTGATTCCCAAGTCTGTCACACCACAGCGCATTGTGGAGAACTTCAAGGTGAGTCATTATGAGTGACCAAAGAGCTGCCCTTCAGGGACAGTTTGGCTTCTCCCTGCAGAGCAAGCAGCGATCCTTTCTCACCCTTCCCAAGCCCTCCTCAGGCAAAAGGACTGGGCTTTTTCTTTCTTTATGCTTATCTACACTCTGCTGAGGGTTAAGCTAGACATACGAACTGGTCTTATATGATGTTTCCAGTTCTGTGGCTTGTTTATGAACCAGTATGCACAGCTTGCTCAAAGCCCACACACAGTAACAAGACAGAAAACTCTTACATAGAATAAGCGACATTCATAAAGTAATTTTTGCATCCTTAAAACAAGTTGTTCTTCTATCTGTTAATTCAGTGGTCCATAACTGAAAATGGACTCTCCAGTGTGGATCTCCTCCCTAATCTTGTGTTCACAATGTTTGTTTTTTCAAAGAGGTGATTTCCATGTGTTTCTCTTGTTAGGTGTTTGACTTTGAATTGACTAAAGAGGAGATGGGAACCCTTCTCAGCTTTAATAGAAACTGGAGGATTTGTGCAATGAGCATGTAAGTGACACTGCTGGTTTCCTTCCAGCTTTTAACTTTTGAATCTTCTTTACAAGGAATTTGCATCACAGCTACTAAGTAGTATGAAATTCAGTTTATTTAAAAATTGTGACAACTCAATTCCCAACTGTTTTGTCCCAGAAACACTTTTTCAGGAGACGGTTTAATATTTTCATTTTAAAAACAAAATAAAACAAGATGAAGACAAACTACATTCTCACTTTGAATTCAGTTTCCAGGAAACTCTCTGTGACTTGAATTACAAAATATGAGTTCAGGATGTTCGTTTCATCTTTGTCTGTATTAGAGAAATGAGGCTACACGTCTCCACATATTTTTCCTGTAATTACATGATGCAGATCTTCCCTTAGTGGCTTCTCCAACCAATTAATGCACCTCTATGTAACATTTAGAGAGGTCACCCATGAAAATAACATTCCTCCTTTGATGTCTTTCAGGTCCAAAGATCACAAGGATTACCCTTTCCATGCAGAATACTGAAGATTCTTGTAATGTGGCCTTCACCCAGACCTCTGGTGTCTCATGTGCTTCTGCTCCAACTCCAAGCTGTCCATTTGTCTCGTTTTATTACTGCATCTGCCTTGCTGCTGCCAGTGAAGATATGAGATGTCATCCCATGAATTGTTTGAGTTCCTTTTTCTGAAGAAGGAAAGAGTACTTTCTACAGGAACAAAACGTGGGATGTAATAGTTTTCTGATTATTAGAAGAGAAGACTACTACTGTAGGGCCCAGGCAAAGCTGCAAAGCAGAAAACAGGGAGTCTGTACCACCATTCAGCAATTGCCTTCAGTCTTGCATTAGCAGAAATCAGATGTTGACAAACCACAAATCCCCCACACACACATTCATAACGTTATCAGAAGTGTCCCATACCTTAAATAAAACTAATCTGAAAATGCAAAAGCATTATTGGCTGAAAGTCTTCCGTCTAGTGTAGGAAAAAAACAACCCCCTCCTACCCAGAGACACACTCTGGGTCAGCTGCAGTCCCCTGCTCTCTGGGGACACGAATCCATCCTGGGACAATAAAGCCACTCGGCATTTTGCCTTGTGGGCACCAGAGGGCAGCCAGCCCACAGAGGAGATCCATCCCACCCATGCTGAAGGACTCTCCTGTACCTCCTTGAAAGGTCTCTCCTCTCATCCGAGGGCACTGACAACAACCTCCTGAAAGGAAGGAGACATCAGAGGGGTTTAGCCAGATCGTCTTGCTAAATCAGACACCTTCCACTAGACCAGGTACCTCCAAGCCTCATCCAACTTGACCTTGAACATCTCCAGGGATGAGACATTCGTGGTTTCATTTTAAATACACATTTTTGCCAGCTCATCAGATTAATAGCCAAATACCAGAATTATCAAAGACCACAATCTTCAACAAAACTCTTGAGAACGCACAGAATATGCACCTGGCTTGATCAGAACTCAATGTAAGAAAGAAGCCAAGCTCTTAGAAATGGATAAGCACTAAGATAGCACCAAGATAAGGCCTCCCAGCAGCAAGCATGAGGCTTTGCATTACTCTTGGCTATGCATTGGCTCCTACAAATCCAAAAGTATACTCATCCTCCAAGTACTTAGCCTTCCTACTTTGTCGGAAGGGGGCCTGAGCTCTGCTGCCTAACAGAAATTCTTTTATCTGCTTGTTACAGAACCACAGAGCAAAATAAAATACCTCTGTTTTCTGTTTCTGTCTTTAATCACCGAGTCCTTAACACAGTACAGATTGAGCAGACCTTTGCTGTAGGAGCCTTAGTGTTGTTCCACAGACCTTGGATTTTAAAAGTGAAACTTGGAGGTCAGAAAGTTTCATTAATTCAAAGGAGCTGATGCCTCAGTCTATTTCTAGTCTTAGCTTTCTCTTTCTGCTACAGACAGTTTAAGACTTCCATCCTATCTATTTCTTTTGAGCTTATCAACTCTGTATTATACTTTCAAAACTGTCATTGTTAATTTTATGGGAAGAAAGCCCTTGAGTAAAAGTGTCATGGCATAAGGCTCTGACATCTGTGCAATACACTAGGTGTAGAGCAGTGTGCAGATCTGGGGATCCAACTCTGTTATCATAAGTCTGAGATGTTCTGATTTTCCTAGTGTCACCAACTTAAACTGAGACTCGCCTCACACAAGATCTGCATGTGCACACAATACATTGTTTAGCAGATATGGCTCATCCTGGGCCTAAGCTGAATGTCTTTCAGACCTAAACAGGTCCTTATACTTTTATAGAAAACCAAATCTTAAGAAACCAATTCTTGTTCTCCCTTAGTAGGCATGATAGAGGAGTACAGCAAGCTTGGTTATTCTGCTTTGTTCCACGAGAAGTGTGACTTGTTTATCTGTATTTGTTTTGGTGAGTCGCAATTCTGCTGGGTCCAGGAGACACACCTGTCCCTCCTGCTAGGAATGTTTGCTGGCAAAATGCCATACACCTGCATGAACAACACAGACAAGTAATAGTATGTCTTGCAGTAGAAGTTAAAGCTATCACGGTCCTCATCTGTCTCTGTATTAGCTTCCAAATAAAGTGTATCAAGCATTTTCTTTGTCACTGACAGGCAGGAGAGGAGCTGTTTCCCAAAGGCATGCCTATACCCAGCAACACAGATTTTCTACATACATGGGAGGTAAGCAGGAGAATCACTTTTTCTGCCCTTGGCAGTCTTTTCTATGCCTCCTTTACCTTCAGCAGTCACAAAGTTCTTATGTATTTATCTTATGGTATGCAAGCTTTTCAAAACATAATGCTTAGTCAAGCTAATAATCTCAACAGAGGTGCAGACCAGATTGCTTCACCATAATAACTGCAGAACTGTCTTCACCATGGTTCTTCAAACTGCTCAAATACACTTTGCAGGAACAAAGACATTTTAGATTGTGATCTTGTCTACAGCCTGGGGCACAGCACTCCAGCACAGCACCACTGCTGGCTCTGTAGTGCATTGAATATTATTATTGTCCATGTGTAACTAACTTGCTGTTCTGCCATCTCAAGAAATGAGCCTTTGGGCTTGAGTGAGGTGGAAGGCGTGGCACAAATACACCAGTGCAGACATTTCCCTGAGAGATAAGCTTTGCAGCTCCAAACACTTGTCTTTTCTTTCCCATGAAAGGGAACAAGTCACACCAGGAAGAACATCTTCAAGTCACATCTTGTATACTGGATGTATACAAGATCTTTCTGTTAGGCCATGGAAGAGCTGGTGGATGCTGGTCTGGTAAAAGCCATTGGAATCTCCAATTTTAACCATGAGCAGATTGAAAGAATCTTAAACAAGACAGGACTGAAATACAAGCCTGCAAACAACCAGGTAAGCTGCTAAGTGACTGCGGTTGAATAGTTTTCAGGGATTGTAAAGATCTGATTACAGTTGAATGAGGAAATGGAAAAAGGGAGAACAAAGTTGATAACAACATGATTATTATTGAGTACACATAAGGATATTCTAGATCTCCTGTATCTGACAGACGATGAATCTGGGGTACACAAATCACCACCATAACTTCTTAATATACCTTATTTGTTCTGTTATTAGTAATAGCATCAATCTGATATTATTAGCAGATAACTGTCCAGGCAACAGATGCATTTCTTCTCATGCATCCATGCAGAATTCACTCAGTCACCCAGTTGAAAACGGGAGGTCAGTTTTAAATGTATTTGCAGAAGCAGAGCTTGTATTGGTGCACCAGTGGCTTCCTGCTGTCTGCCCTGAAGACTTTTTTTATTTATCTAAAATAAAAATAAAGTGTGTCTATGCACACATACAAAAAAATCACCTAGAAAAATCATTTTCTGCACATAGCAGAACTGCCCTCTTGTATGCTGTAGCTACATAACCTGCTGCATATGCTTATTTCATCAAGTGGCATTGCACAGATTCAGACACATCTTACAGTTCTGAATTCAGTAATTCTTGCAGGTTTGCTAAGAGTACTAGTCTCCAGAGCTTATCCATCCAACAATACTATAACATTTTCTCTGCATGTAGTTACCAGAAAGAGCAGGCTAAAAGAAAAATGTATCTCCGTCCAAAACTACATATATCTCTAGAACCCTTTCATACAAACTCAGAAGAAAGGGACTTTCACGACAAGAACAGAGAAGGGAGAACAGAACAGGTGCAGCATGTCCTTCTAATCCGACTCCACATTATCACTGAGTATACAAGGCACTGGGGTTTTCAATATTTGCTAAACTACTGCTTAGAAATCTCAGAGAAGCACCTCAGAACATGCCTTCTCAGGACCAAAGAACCCAGAGATGAGCCTAAGGAAATGCTCTTTTCCCAGAGCAAAGAACCATAGATGCAAGAAGCCTTACTGCAAAAGTAGGCATTGTACAAAACTAATGCTGAATAATACTTTACAAAGACACATACATTGGGGCAAAAACAGAACTGTAAGTTGTGACGGTTTAGCCCCCCTCATTCATCAATGACTATACAGGACCACTAATGCTGCAGAGCAGGCACGAGGGAAAAGGTCCCAGGCTGGACTCAGCAGCAGACAGGAGCTGAGTTCAAGAAATGGATTCAGGAATGCACAGATTTGGGATCAGGGGGGCAGAAGGATGGCTAAGGTCTTTAGATGCCAGTCATCAAAGAAGAGGGCCTGACCCTCATGGTCCCTCAGTTTTATACCAAGTATGATGTATATGGGATGGAATATTCTCTTGGTCAGTCTTAGGTCACCTGTCCTGTCTGCTTCTTCCTGCAGCTGTGACCGTTTTTTGCCCTTTTGACTTGTAGCATTCCACTGACTCGAGGACAACCTTGGTTTCCAAAGACGCAAATATAAACAAGGGTCTTCCTGCATTCCAGAGCCCTGTTACTTTAGTATTACCTATAAACTTTAAACATTATCACTTCTACAGACAGACACTGAAAAACAAGTTAACTTTCAGAAAATGAAGTCACTTAGACAAGGTTTCACTGAAATGTTAGAAAATTGGTTCTACTTTAGCTCCAACCAGAAAAAAAAGTGCATTAGGAGATAATCCCTGGAGTGAGTTATGGCAGTTATCAATCTCTGTATTCTTGTGTTGGCAGATCAAATGTCATCCATACCTCACCCAGGAGAAACTGATCAAGTACTGTCAATCCAAAGGGATTGCTGTGACAGCGTACAGTCCACTTGGCTCTCCTGACAGACCATGGTAAGAAAGCATTGGAATTTGCAAGGGACTTGGCATGGATTATGCTTGAAGCACTGAGACAGTAAGTGCAACATAAATGATTCATCTAAATACAGACTTCTGTGGCTATCTTTCCTCTGTGTAGGGCTAAGCCAGAGGATCCTTCCCTTCTGGATGACCCCAAGATCAAAATTGCAGCCAAGTACAACAAAAACCCAGCACAGGTACACAGGTACTGAACAGTGGGTTCTCCTTCCTGTAGCACAGGACAGCTAATGACAAAGTAAAGGACAGGCTGGCTCTTCATTCCCTGCCAACTGTAGTGCTCTTCTGTGATGTTAATTAGCATCACAGGTTTGTTTACTATGTGACCTGCAACGTATGCCTGTAAGGGCTCTGATCATCAATAAGAAACACATTCTTGACCCATCTTCAGAGGCTGTCATGTTTCAGTCTTCCCATCTCAAGTCTTGTTGCAGAGAATGAAACCTTGATAAAACTTCAGGTGGGAAAGAAAAGACCTGATTGACCAAAAACTGGATGGGAAAGGAGTTCTTCCATGTGAGGTTCCACCACTTCCCTCTTTGCTCCTCAGGAAGCATTACCTGGGCTGCAGGGCTAGGAATGATTTGAAATGCAGCTTTGCAGAAGCGGGTACAGCTTAGGGAAAAGAGCTGTTGGAACAGGCTTGGCTTCCCCCAAAACAAGAGGAATTATTCAGTTCTTTCTTTGTGCAGGTTCTCCTTCGCTTCCAGATCCAGAGGAATGTAACAGTGATTCCCAAGTCTGTCACACCACAGCAGATTGCAGAGAATTTCAAGGTGAGTCATTATAAGTGAGCTGGCTGCGTGGCATTTTCAGGGATGGCATAGCTTCCCCCTGCAGAGTAAGCAATGATTCTTTCTCACCCTTCCCACATTCCCCTCAGGCAAGAGGATTGTTTTTCTTACAGTCTCCAGTTTGTCCAGAGAGGTGATTTCCAGCTTTTTCTCTTGTTAGGTGTTTGACTTTGAATTGGCGAAAGAGGAGATGGCCACTATTTTCAGCTTTAACAGAAACTGGAGAGCATATACAATGAGCATGTAAGCGGTAGCTTTCAGTATTTGTTTTTTCCAAACTTTTAAATTAAGCACACTATATAGACAGAAATTTTACATCTAAACATTGCTTAGAATGCTGAGAGTCTGAGTCACTGACAAAGTGACTTAGGTGTTCCCAGTGCACAAATGGCACTTACTGTCCAGGAAAACAAATACGGAACAAATCCTTCTAGAACTGTATAGATCAGATCCTGCCTCAGTGACTCCTCGAAACACCTACTATGCTTGATATATTAAAATACTTTTTTAAAAAAGGCTGAAAGTAATTCCTTTATCTCTTCAGGTGCAAAAATCACAAGGACTACCCTTTTGATGCAGAATACTGAAGACAGTCATATCCTGCACTCGTATCCTCCAGAATTTGGTCTGATATTCTTCTTATCAATTTATTTAGCTTTCTTATTGTGTCTCTTCTCCTGCAGCCAGTGAAGTCACAGCATATGTATTCAGTCATTTATTGTTGTGGTTTTCCTTTTTTTGAAATAAGGACACAATAAAATTGTTCCAAAGAACAAACTGTGGTCTGTAATAATTCTCTGCCAAATTGTGGAAATAAGGAGAAAACATGGAAAGACACACTGACAGTTGTAGTCTATCTTCTGTCGACAGGCTAGTGAGGGTAATCAGCAGTTGTGAGCTCTGGAGGGAAATCTCTGAAAAATATGAACTGAAGACTAACTTCCTTAGGGTAAGTGAGACAACCAGGAGTTTCCTCACTCCAAAACTAACTGGAAAAGGGTTTTTTACTATTTATCCCTCTCTTAAAAAAAAAAAAAAGAAAAATCCATATGCAAGAAACACAGATGGATGCGGGGCAGTACTTATACACGGGCTTTTTCCTATGTGTCCAAACACAACAGAATGGCAGGGTTTGAATACAACACAATTTCAGCATGCGCTTCACATTATTGCTAGCTGTGAAATTCTGTTCCTATGTGGAAAATTGTTAACAAGCAAAAAAAAAAAACCAAAAAAAAAACCCAAAGAACCTGAATCTGCCATTGCATTCAAATGCTCGTCTTTGAGAAAAACTGATTTTTAAATGCAAAAATGAAATGGAAGATTCCTCCTTGATGAAGAACATCTTTTGCTTTGAAAGTGTGTGTTTATGCTTTTGCCTAGACCTTATAGCATCCTGTTGCACTTCTAGCTGTCAATATCAATATCATTTGTCAATGTCAATATCATTTGACTTTAAGAATGGATTTCATTCTTTACTAGGTCCATTACTTTTAAGTTTATATTCTGCCTCTTGCAGATAAAATGTTTGGGTTTGTTTTTTTTCCCAAACTAAAACTTTCAGAAGAAGGTAAATTATAACCCCCTCTGCCAGAAAGAAAATGTGGCAGAGGGATGCAGTACAAGCATTTTGACTGCTTCTGTACAGAACTAATAGATTTTAGCCGACCACAGCCAAACAAAAGAAAATTAGGATTTCCTTACTATTCTGTTTTTAAGATGCACTTTGTATTTCAAACCCACTCTGCACAGCTGTATGTATAATCATAGAACAATTCAGGTTGGAAAGAGCATTTAAAGGTCATTTAGTTCAATTCCTCTGCAATGAGCAGGGACATCTTTAACTACATTAGGTTGCTCAGAGCTTTGTCCAACCTGACCTTGAATATTCCAGGGATGGCAACATGTTCCAGTGTTTCACCATGCTCCTCACAAAAAATTTCTTCCTCAGATCTAGTCTAAATCTCCCCTCTTTTAGTTTAAAACCATCATCCCTTGTCCTATCACAAAAAGCCCTACTAAAAAGTTTGTCCCAGTCTTTCTTATAAGCCCCCTCTAGTACTGAAAGGCTGCAACAAGGTCTCCCCAGAGCCTTCTCTGAGCTGAACAAACCCAACTCTCTCAGCCTTTCATCATAGGAAAGATGTTCCATCCCTCTGATCGTATTTGTGGCCCTTCTCTGTATCTGCTCAAAAAGGTCCACGTCTTTCCTGTGCTGAGGACTCCAGAGCCAGATGCAGTACTCCAGGTGGTGTCTCACCACAGAGGAGTACTGGAGAAGAATCACCTCCCTCAGCCTGCTGGCCATGCTTCTTCTGATGCAGCCCAGGATACAGTTGGCCACCTAGGCTGCAAGTGCGCATTGCTGGGTCATGTCCAGCTTTTCATCCAGCAGCACCCCCAAGTCCTTTTCAGCACTGCACCTCTCAATCCCTGCACCCCTGAGCCTGTATTGATCCTGGGGGTTGTCCTGACCCAGGTGCAGGACTTTGGACTTGTTGAACTTCATGATGTTCACATGAGCCCACTTCTCAAGCTTGTCCAGGTCCCTCTGGATGGCATCCTGTCCCTCAGTTGTGCCAACTGTACCACTCAGCTTGATGTCATCTGCACTCCAGTCATTGGATTCATCCCAACCAGGTTTCAGTAACAACAAATAGGTCACAGCATTCTAGCAGCACGGTGGCTTCCAGCTCCTCCTGTTTGTTGCCCATGCTGCGTGCACTGGTGTAGAGGCTGGTGGAGCTGGGCTGCCAGCGATGTCACCTTCTTAGAGGAACACCCCTTAATTCCTTTGAGGTGTTTCACTGGTGTTTCACCGTTCGCTCCTATTACACCAGGAGCTCCTGGCTCACCTCTGTAAGACACCAAGTGTGCTGCAGTGTACCCAGCGCATCTCAGAGCAACTGGCTGATGGCCCGTGCAGGTACCCCATCTCTCTAACCTTGGCATGTCATCCCACAGCTTGTGACAGGCAAACCTGACCTTATCCCCCTGCCCCATCGAGTCTTTGGCCTTTGCTGCTAAGTCATGGGCAGCTGCCAAAGAATTCTCTCCTGGGAATCATCTCCCCTAACTTTAGGTACTGAGCTCAAAGCCAACCTCAAAGCTCCAGTCGCAGCCAAGAGAGATTTGGGATGAACAAGGACAGCAGCCTTCAGCACCATCCATCACAGCTGTGGTGAGAGCTGCCCTTGTTTCAGACCCAGCTTGCTCTCTAGCCTCTCCAGACCTCATGCACCCTCTTGTCCGGTGAACAAAGGTGAAATACGCACAGATCCCCTGCCCTTCGGGGACATCAACCCTCCCTGGGACAAAGCCACTCGTCACTTTCCCCCGCGGGCACCAGAGGGCAGACAGCCCGCAGAGGAGGCACGCGATGTCCTCTCCACGGCGGCCACCAGCCCCCGAGGTCCTGCCAGTGACAGGGGACATTTCAGAGACCACACTATTGGTCAGCCCCTCGGTGCTGTGCCCAAACCACTGGCATCCCTACTGGCCCTCCCAGCCCCGAGGACCAACTTCTCTGGCAGGACTAAATGCACTGGGAGCAGAGCAGCCAGCCCAGGACAGCTGCTCAAGGGTGATGGCCCATCTTGCTTCAACCACCTCCTCTAGCAGTTTCCTTCAATGCAGCCAGGCACTTCCACCACTGCTCTGGTCCCCCAGCCCCAGGGCTGCAGATGGGGGCTCCGAGCCCTCTCGCAGCACTGCAGCAGGAGAGGCTTCCGCATCCCCACAGGGTGAGCTCACAA
The DNA here is from genome assembly GCF_017976375.1 of Cuculus canorus. Taxonomy (NCBI): domain Eukaryota; kingdom Metazoa; phylum Chordata; class Aves; order Cuculiformes; family Cuculidae; genus Cuculus; species Cuculus canorus. The sequence goes on from NC_071401.1 coordinate 141,478,285, forward strand.
ACACCTTTGGACCTTCTGCCCCAGAGGGAGACACAAGTCCCAGCAACTCAGTCACAGCAAAGCTGAGCACCACAGCCCCCCCACACACACACACCCCTACATGCATGGATACCCATTCTGGAGCATATCTGGCACAGGGGAGATGTCCAAGTGTAGGTCTCAAGCAATCAATCCCCAAAACTCCTTCTCACCGAACACTCAAACTCAAGCCATTCATATAATCAAGGGTCCTTTAACTACACTGAGTGAGATGAGGAGGTATTTGCTTTTGTGGCTGTGTCACCTTTCTGTTTCCTCCTACTGGGCAGGTGATCAAACGCATAATCATAAAGCTGCACGTTGGGTTTCATGGGAAAATGCTAAAATCTTTTGTTCAAGAAAAGAGGCACCTGAGACATGTCCTTCCAAAATTTCCACTTTCAATTAATGAATATGTAATCCAAGAACATTTGTTTCGCAGCTTCCTGAAGGAAACAATTGATAAAACCCTCAGCAGTCCCCAGGCAGAGGTGAGACAGCTCTGCTGAGACCAAATACACATTCTTACTGGACAGTAAAGGTAGGATATTTGCAATGGTGCAGGGAGACCCAAAGGATTAGATCACTGTCTTTTCAGTGGTGTACCTTCTCGAGCATGGGTCACCCAGTGGCCGCTGTGCTTGCAGGCATTTCCTTGGTCCAGCACAGCTCATCCAACACTGCAGTCCCCTCAGAAGTAAGCCCTTTGGGCACAGAACTCCTTCAAAGAGTGCACCTCTTTCCAACTGTCTTTGAGCCCGGGCACCGTGAGCTTAAATTTTGGCATAAGATAGGGTGTTTACATCGGTTTTGGAGCCAGCTGGAATTGGTTCTGGTTGGCACTGAGCAGTTCATGGTCTCCACACAGGTCACCACTGGTCCCCTGATACACTCTGCAATTTACTTTTCAACCTTCACCTCATGGAAAGATATACTAAGTATTCTTTCACTCTTACATAAATTCTATCTCTAATATTACCACAATCTAAATGTATATTCATTATAAACTCCTTGTCCCTGCAGACCAGACTAGCATAGTTAACATCTCATTAGTGTGAATGTAACTCACATCACAAACACGACCCTTCCCCAGCAGACAAAAATATCAGGATCAATGCTGCAGCAGTCTTAAGACATACTTTCCACCCCCTTCTGAAACTTTTTCTGAAGTCAACCATACTAATGGACTCCCAGCATTATCCTTGGCCATACCACTAATATCCTGCCTGCCTTCTCACAAGCTCCCTCTAGTACAATGCATGTTAGTCACTCCTTGACATCCTACCAGCTTATCAGGTGATACCAGAGGGCAGTAGTAACTCTGCTCAGACATTGGAGCTTCCAAGCCACAGCATCAGTGATCACCACTTTTTCCAGGTTCCTTCCCCCCACCCATAAAAACAATCCAGCAGTCCAAGCAACCACAGTCGATTACCTCCTTCCCAGTCCCAGTGTGGGGGTGTCTCATCTGTGGGAGCAGCAGGACTGGGCCATTGCTCCACACAGCTCTTCACTAGTGGATCCCACAGCTCTCCTCCCTTGTGCTTGCAAGTAGAAGAGAGCCCACACTCCACAAACTCTGCTTCTCCAAAGCAATAGCTGTATTCCATTTGCTCTGGCTTCCCAGCACCGTTACAGACACTGCAGAGACACCAGCTGCTGCAAGTGTTCAGCATTTCTGCAACTTCACTCTGAGCAAAGGACTGTCAAGAAAGCACTCACACTCTGGGAAGCAGCACTCCAATCTCCACAGATCTATTTAACTTTGCAGCTAAGGATTCCTGAAAGGCTTTTGTTTTTGCTTTGCCATCAGTCTTCATTTTCCAGCTCTACATGCTGGGATCACCCTCTGAGGCAATCACTTTTAAGACCACTTGCTACTCCTGCAGCTACAGCCTGGCCTCTCCGGCACACAGCTATCCATCTGGTCAATTCAGCAACACTCTCGCTCAGTTCTGAAGAAGGGCCTCCCCTTCATCCTCAGCACTTCGTAACATACATTACTGCAACAAAGATCATCAGCCTGACTCCCTCGCTCTGCTAAGTGGTCCTGGTCTCTCTGAAACCCCATTTGCAGCCCAGCAGCACACTTTGGCCCCCATGTTTCAGGGGTCCTCACGTGACAGGGCCATGCACTCTCCCACAGCTATTGGCCCAGGCAAAACACTACCATCTCAGGGCAATCTAAGCTGATTTATCGCAAATGAACGCAGAACTTCATCTCACTGATTCAGGTACCGAGGGAGTAGAAAAGAACACAGAAGAACCAAACACTTCAGTAAATGGAACCCTCAGCACAGGAAAGACATGCTTCTGTTGGAAGGGTCCAGAGGAGGGCCACAAAGATGATCAGATGAATGAAGCACCTCTCCTGTGACATAGGCCCACAAAAAAACTCAGAAAGGACGTTTTACAAGGGTTTGTAGTGACAGGAGAAGGGGTAAAAGCTTTAAACTGAAAGACGATAGATTTGGCACAAATATTAGTAAGAAATTTTTACTGTGAGAGTGGTGAGGCACTGTCACAGGTGCCCAGAGAAGCTGTGGATGTGTCATCTCTGGAAGAGTTTAAGGCCTGGCTGGATGAGGCTTGGAGAAACCTGGTCTAGTGGAAGGTGTCCCTGCCCATGGCAGAGTGGTTGGAATTGGATGATCTTTGAGGTCCCTTCCAACCCAAACCATTCTATGATGCTATGAAATGCCTTTCTCCCTCTTCCCCTGTTTCTGCCTAAGCCAAACACCAATCCTCTCCCTCTCTTTATCTCTGCTTCCCCCATTTTCAACACAGATTACACCCAGTCCACCCCAATCCTTCAAGGGCTTCTTGGAGAATGGGGCTAGGTGCCTGATGCCTTCTTTTACCACTCTGTCCTGCTTCTTGTGTCTTAGTGCTCCCAGGCAGGCACTGCCTGGTAGGGGTGGCCCAGGCCGCAGCCAGCCCCCTTGGGGTGAGATGCCACACTCCTCCTCCACTGGCAGGGGGATCAGGAGGGCTACATGGGTTCTTCCCGTCTGCCGAAGCTCAGTCACCCCAACTGACAGCACCAGTTTCAGAGCCAGCTGGAAGTGGTGCTGACTGGCTCAGGGCAGTTCATGTTTTCCTCCTGGCCAGGTCTCCCCTACAGGGCTAAACCTGCCCTTCCTGCCCAGTAACTGCTACTTCCTCAGTGCTTGGCTGTGCCTAGGGATGTGTTTCATAAGCAGATGGGATTAACGGACAAATACCAGTGAATCATAAAACCATAGAATCATAGAATCACCAGGTTGGAAAGGACCCACTGGATCGTCGAGTCCAACCATTCCTAACACTCCCTTAAACCATGTCCCTAAGCACTTCATCAACCCGTTCCTTAAACACCTCCAGCGAAGGTGACTCAACCACCTCCCTGGGCAGCCTGTTCCAGTGCCCGATGACTCTTTCTGTGAAGAATTTTTTTCTGATATCCAGCCTGAACCTCCCCTGGCGGAGCTTCAGGCCATTCCCCCTTGTCCTGTCCTCTGTCAGTTGGGAGAAGAGGCCAGCTCCCTCCTCTCCACAACCTCCTTTCAGGTAGTTGTAGAGAGTAATAAGGTCTCCCCTCAGCCTCCTCTTCTCAAGACTAAACAACCCCAGCTCTCTCAGCCGCTCCTCGTAAGACTGTTCTCCAGCCCCCTCACCAGCTTCGTTGCTCTTCTCTGGACACGCCCCAGAGCCTCAACATCCTTCTTGTGGTGAGGGGCCCAGAACTAAACACAGTACTCAAGGTGCAGTCTCACCAGTGCCGAGTACAGCGTGAGAATAACCTCCCTGGACCTGCTGGTCACACCGTTTCTGATAAAAGCCAAGATGCCATTGGCCTTCTTGGCCACCTGGGCACACTGCTGGCTCATGTTCAGTCAGCTGTCAACCATTACCCCCACGTCCTTCTCCGTGCAGCTCTCCAGCCACTCTTCCCCCAGTCTGTAGCACTGCATAGGGTTGTTGTGCCCCAAGTGCAGGACCCGGCATTTGGCCTTGTTGAACCTCATGCCATTGGCCTCAGACCAGCGGTCCAGCCTGTTAAGATTCCTTTGCAGAGCCTAAAAAGACAGGAGATGCACCCAAATACACTCTTGGCTTGATCTGAGCTCAGAGCAAGAAAGAGGCTGAAGTCTTCTACAGTGCAGTTCAGCCAGGACCCTCAGATGCACCTCCCTGCAGACAGAGTTTGAACTGGAACACCTCTCCAAACAAGATAAACCTTCTCTTTTAAAGTCTTCAAGCAAGGGAGAAATTCCTGCTGCCCTTCCCTGGGATTTGAGCTTGAAACTCACACATCCTCACCTCTAAACACATGTTTAGCTATGCTTGTATCTGTCAGCACCCCTAAAGCTGCAGAGAACTGCAGCTCTCCACTTACATGTTGAGATGATCACCTCTCACCCCTGTACTTTGTCTTTGTGCTTTTCTGGCAGGCCACAGGGTCTCTGCTGGTGAACACTGCTTCCGCAGGACATACCTATTTCCACTATTCCTTCACTACAAGAGTGGTGAGGCACTGGCACAGGTTGACCAGGGAAGCTGTGTATGCCCTATCCCTGGAGGTGTTCAAGGCCAGGCTGGATGGAGCACTGAGCAGCCTGATCTAGTGGGACGTGTCCCTGCCCATCGCAGGGCAGTTGGAACTAGATGATCTTTACGGTCCCTTCCAACCCAAACTATTATATGATTCTATGTTTCTATGATTCTGCGATTATTTTGGACCCTGTTCTTCTGAGATATCAAACACTGCTGGTCTCCAAAGTCACAGCTTTGGAGAAGTCGCAATTGTAGAAACTACAATTACAAAATACAAAGTCATCAAAACAAACCAAAAAAAGAGCTCGTGACACTACACTACACATCCTGTTTCAGTGCAAAGCCTCGCTTACATATCACGGGAAAAAACCAACCCTTTCTACTGCACAAAGTTCCTCTTTGCCAGCACTCGCTGTAAAGAAACAGCTGGCCATGCTACCGAGGACACAACACGCAAGGTTTACCAGGCTGGCTGTCACACAGTGACATGTGCAGTACTTCTTCTTTCCCCAAGGCCCTGCCACCATCTGAGAGCCCTTCAGGGGAGGCAAACAGTGGAAAGCCATCTTGCTGTATAGCTGTGAGGGGAAAGGCTCCCATTCACAAAAGCGAACAGCAAAAACAAAGCACAGGACTTCTGCCTGAAACTTTTCGCGATGGGATGGAGACATCTCTCCAACAAGAAACTGCCAGGGAAAAACGGACCCAAATGGTAAGAGAGAAGCACTGAGTTATATAAGGGTTTCATGATCCAAGTGAAAAAACATCACATCCTGCCAGGGATGGTTGATGGCGCTGACACAAACCAGGAGAAACATTAAAGAGGAAAACCAATTACCTTGCTCACCCTTAGTTAAATGGAGCAAAAAATACCAAGCTGCAGCAAGCAGGGGCCTCTGCTGTGGGAGAGGCACCCAGAGCAAACACTTGCACCTGAAGAAACTCTTCACGTGTGAGTAAGCAGCAAAGTCTCCCAGGCAGGTCTGTTTTTTTCCACTGTGCCAAGACCTCTTCAGCAGAACAGCATACTCTTGTCTGCAAAAAAATGCAAAGTCAGATTCTGACGTGAGATCGCTGGCCACCTACCACGTATGGTTACAATCGTGCATTTTATTCTGTAGTGCCCTCAGTACCTCCGTAAAGAAGGAGGGAGAATTTAAACATTATGTCACCCATCAAAAAGTTACTGTTCCTCTTCTGTAACTTTCAAAACGCTTTAAAAACCCCTCTTCCAGCATTCAAAATAAAGTTCTTTTTTTAAAACTCACTTTATCCTAAATTACTCCTAATCCACAACTCACTTTCCCTTGAAGTGGAAGGGAATTTGTCCCATCTGGAATGGGGGCATGGGGTTCTCCCCACTCTCACAAGCCAGCCATGCTGAGGTTTCTCTGGCCATCTCGCTTTATCAGCACACAGAGCCAAAAAGCTCCAACAAGGTAGGCCAGCCCTTTGAATTTTACTCAAAGTCAGCGCAGTTTTAAGCATCACACACTGAATTTCACTTGAAGTTAGCACAGTTTTAAGCACCGCATGCTGAATTTCACTCGAAGTCAGTGCAGTTTTAAGCACCGTACACTGAATTTCATTCCAAGCCAGCGCAGTTTTAGCACTGTGCACTGAATTTCACTCCAAGCCAGCGCAGTTTTAGCACTGTGCACTGAATTTCACTCAAAGTCAGTGCAGTTTTAAGCACTGCATGCTGAATTTCACTCGAAGTCAACGCAGTTTTGAGCACCGTACACTAAATTTCACTCTAAGCCAGCAGTTTTAAGCACTGTACACTCCATTTCACTCGAAGTTGGTGCAGTTTTAAGCACTGCATGCTCAATTTCACTCGAAGTCGGCAGTTTTAAGCACCGTATGCTGAATTTCACTTGAAGTCAGTGCAGTTTTAAGCACTGCACACTGATTTTCACTCAGTGCAGTTTTAAGCACCGTATGCTGAATTTCACTTGAAGTCAGTGCAGTTTTAAGCACTGCACACTGATTTTCACTCAGTGCAGTTTTAAGCACCGTATGCTGAATTTCACTTGAAGTCAGTGCAGTTTTAAGCACTGCACACTGATTTTCACTCAGCGCAGTTTTAAGCACTGCATGCTGAATTTCACTCTAAGTTAGCAAAGTTTAAGTACCATACACTGAATTTCACTCAAAGTCAGTGCAGTTTGAAGCACCACACAGTGAATTTCACTTGAAGTCAGCACAGTTTTAAGCACTGCATGCTGACTTTCATTCCAGGTTAGCACAGTTTTAAGCACTGCACAGTGACTTTCACTCAAAGTTAGCAAAGTTTTAAGCACCACACGCTGAATTTCATTCCAAATTAGCAGAGTTTTAAGCACTGCATGCTGAATTTCACTTGAAGTTGGTGCAGTTTTAGGCACTGCATGCTGAATTTCATAGAATCATAGAATAGTTTGGGTTGGAAGGGAACTTAAAGATCATCCAGTTCTAGCCCCACTGCAATGGGCAGGGACACCTCCCATTAGATCAGGCTCACCAAGGCCCCATTCAACCTGGCCTTGAACACTTCCAGGGATGGGGCAGCCACAGCTTCCCTGGGCAACCTGTGCCAGTGCCTCACCGCCCTCATCATGAAGAATTTCTTACTAATGTCTAGTCCAAATCTGGCCTTCTTCAATTTATAACCCATTGCTCCTAGTCCTATCACTACAAGGTTATTGTAAACAGTCCCTCCCACCAGATTTCTTGTAGGCCCTTCAGGTACTGGAAGGTCGCCTATAATCTCTCCTCAGAGCCTTCTTTCCCTCCAGGGCTGAACAAACCCCAACTCTCTCAGCCTGTCCCTCGTATGGGAGGTGTTCCAGCCCTCTGACCATCCCTGTAGCCCTCCTCTGGACCTGTTCCAACAGCTCCATCTCCTTCTTATGTTGAGGATTCCAGAACTGGACACCATACTCCAGGTGAGGTCTCACGGTAGAGGAAACAGAGGGCAGAATCACCTCCCTCGCCCTGCTGGCCACGCTTCTTTGGATGCAGCCCAGGACACGTTTGGCCTTCTGGGCTGCGAGCGCACAATTGCCGGCCATGTCGAGCTTCTCATCGTCCAGCCCCTTGCTCTCGGTCACATCATCCCCCAGCCTGTACTGAATTTCACTCGAAGTCAGCGCAGTTTTATTCACCGCACACTGAATTTCCCTCCAAATGCGCGCAGTTTCGGCCTGCCCCTGCCTCGGGTGCCTTACCTGCCCCCCCTTCCCCGGCCCGGGTCTCCCCACCACCCCCCCGGACCCGGGTCTCGCCCCCCCGCCCTGGTCCCTGGTGCAGCCCCGCCCCGCGGGCGGTGCCGCCGCTATTAAAGGCGCTGGCTCGGCAGCCGCCGCGGCGCTGCTGCTGCAGGAAGCGGGGGGCGTCATGGCGAGCTACGTGCAGCTGAACACCGGGGCCAAGATGCCCATCGTGGGGCTGGGCACGTGGAAGGTAACGGGGCGGCGGTGGCTTTCCCGGCCCCGCGGTGAGGAGGGAAGGAGGGAGGGAGGGAGCGCGGTCTGGGCACCGCTGGCGAAACATCCCCCCTCCCCCCGTGCTGGGAGCTGCTGGGGCTTCTCCTTTGGGAAGCAGTGTAGGGAAAAGAGGAGGTCTGGGCCTGGCTTTGGAGAAGGGCTTGGCTCTGCAAAGCTGCTGGGCTGAGCCCTGTCGGGGAGCGGGAGTGATGGGGAACGGCTGGAGGCTGGCTTGGAGCATGCACGGATGGGAGAAAGCTTTATGGAAAAGCCTCTCTTAAAGCCCCCTTGCGTATTTATCTCCCCTAAGGAGCAGCTTGTGAGCATCCCGAGTTGGGACATCTCGTGCACTTTTCCCTTCAGCCCCCTTGGGTAAGGTGGAAGGCTGGAATCTGGCTTGGAGCATGCACAGACTGGATAAAGCTGTATGGACAAGCCTTTCCTAAAGCCCCTTTGCGTGTTTATCTTCCCTCTGGCTTTGTAAGAAGAAGCATGTGAGCATCCTGAGCTAGGACATCTCCTGCCCTTTTCCTTTCAGTCCCACTCCGTGTAAGGTGGAAGGCTGGAGTCTGGCTTGGAGCTCCTGGGCTTGGGGGCATGCACAGACCGGATAAAGCTTTATGGAAAAGTCTCTCTTAAAGCCCCTTTGTGTATTTATCTACCCTAAGGAGCAGTATGTGAGAATCCTGAGTTAGGACATGTCATACCTTTTTCCCTTCAGCACCCCGTTCAGATGGGCTCTGGCTTGGAGCTCTGGAGCCTGGGCTGGGGACCTGCACAGGCAGGAGAAAGCTTTATGGAAAAGCCTCTCTTAAAGCCCCTCTGCATGTTTATCTTTCCCTCTCACTACCTAAGTAGCAGCATGTGAGAATCCTGAGTTAGGAAATCTCATACCCTTTTCCCTTCAGGCCCCCTGGGTAAGGTGGAACGCTGGAGTCTGGCTTGGAGTTCTGGAGCCTGCAGTCAAGATGTTACAGGCTCGGGAAAACTGGGGGCCTTTTTGATGCAGTTTGGTTTTTTTTCCTATTTGGAAGATTGCTTTGGGTGGGGTTGCGTTCTTAATTTTATCTTGCAAGGAAAAAGGTCTTCAATATACACTGATAAAGTGTTTCTTGGATATTATATTTTCAGTCCCAGCCAGGGAAAGTAAACAGCTGCGGTGATGGCTTGCTATTGATGCTGGGTACCGCCACTTTGATTGTTGCCTATGTGTACCAGAATGAAATGAAGTTGGGGGATGGGATCCAACAAAAAATAAAGGAAGGCGTTGTGAAACGAGAGGACACTCTTCATTGTCAGTAAGTATGGATCTGGGGATATAGGATCACAGGACACCCACATGTTTTCATAGTAACCCCTCAGTTTTTACTTTCTTACTCTGTGGTGCAGCATGGAACAATTCTGGACATCACTTAGGCCACTCCCCGAGAACAAGATTCCTACTTTTCTTCACTGTATGTGGAGAATTATGCAGGTTACGTGCCACTGATGTGGGAGATGCTTTGAACTTCTCCAGGCACGAAGCTATGCTGTCCTCCTTTATGCAGTATCTAACCTTCTAGTAGGTGGTTTTTAATGAAGGCTTGATAAATGGAACTAGACTGCTTCTGCTGTCTGCCATGACACCATTCAGTCGTGTATGCTGCCACAGTACAGACAGTCCATGGTAACATGAGCTGGCCTTGCTCACAGAGTAAGCCCTGTTTGAAGATCAGTAGGGTGACGTAGGTCCACATCACCTTCCAAAGGAGATGGGTGCTCTCCTGAATGGGATAGAAGGGCTCTTAGAGGTTTAACCTAAGAAGTCACGATGTCCCTTGGTTTTGTCTCTAGCTGTGGTGCACGTTTCACGACAAGCCTCTGGTGAAGGGAGCCTGCCAGAAGACGCTTGCTGCCCTGAAGCTGGATTACCTGGATCTCTACCTCATCCACTGGCCTTGTGGGTTCAAGGTACGGTAACAGCAATACCCTTGGCTTTGTCTGTTTTGAAGAGCTAGATGGCTTTACAGCCAAGTAATTGCTGCAACCAACACACATCACTGTCTGTTGTGCACCAGTACTGCTCTGGTGCTCAGCTTTACTCTGGCTATGTGAGCCAGGCTGCTCATCCCTGCTCTGAGATTCGTGTGTGCATAATGTCCCCTGCCCTTTTGATCATGGAAGAGGTAGGCCTTGAACTAGGGACAGGTTTCCCTGCTCCAAGCATAAGTTAAATTTGTTTTGTTATAGTTCCTTTTTGTTTATTGCCTTTCTGTGTGGTCTTCTACAAATACAAAGTATGCTCAGCTGACAATGATGTGGTTCCCCCTTTGTGGGAAGAGGAGCTGTGCTTTGCTTGGCAGAAATTCTTTCCTCTGCATATTACAGAATTGCAGAACAAGGGAATGTTTGTCTTCCGTTTCTGTCCTTTAGTCATAGAGTCCTTTAGTAAAGTACAGATTGCACCGACCTTTGCTGTAGAATCCTTGGAGTTCCACAGCACCTGGATTTCAAAAGGTGAAGCTTTTTACTTCCTAACTGTTTTACTGGCAGCATGCAAAGGAACTGATGTCTCAATTTGACTATTTATAAGCTTAGTGTTTCTGTTAGAGCCTGATCAAAGTCTTGTTTTCACTTGTTGCTTCTGAGGTCAGCTGTTTTCTCATAGCATCTGGAGGTTCTTTAATTGGTTTCATGTGGACAGAAACTAACAAGGGAAAATGTATTGTGGTGTCATAATGTATCAGTAAGAAAACAACTAGTTTTGAGTGAATTTGATATGTAGCTCTAGCTGGGCCGCAGGCTGTTCTAACATTCCCTGTGCTAGCAACTTGAACAATGAGTCTCTCCATTAAAAAAGGCCCTGTCAGCAGATCTGGTCCAGCAGAGACTGAATGTGTTCCATATTCCTAAGTGGGTCTTTATTAGACAATTTTATTAAAGCACTTCAGTTTTTTGTAATAACAGAAAGTGAACTTGTAATCTGGCTATATTTCTGCCAGTGGAGAGTTTTATGTTTCACCATATGTATTTTGATGAGCCAGAAGACATTGTGTTCAGAAGTACCTGTCTTTATTGGGATGGCTGTGGGTTGAAAATGCCATAGTCTCATGTGAAAGCAAAAAATGTGAAGAATGTAGATAAATATAGTGTTACCTAATAGATATATAAGTAGTAAGTATTAGTGTGTCCTGCAGTAGGAGTTTGTACTATCATGGTCTTCGTAGAATCATAGAATAGTTTGGATTGGAAGGGCCCTTAAAGATCATCTAGTTCCAACGCCCCTGCTGTGGGCAAAGATATGTCCCACTAGATCAGGCTGCCCAAGGCCCCATCCAACCTGGTCTTGAACACCTTCAGGGATGGGGCATCCACAGCTTCCCTGGGCAACCTGTGCCAGTGTCTCACCATCCTCATGGTGAAGAAATTAATCCTTATGTCTATTCTAAATCTGCCTCTCTGCAGTTTATACCCATTGCCCCTTGTCTTCTCACCACAAGCCTTTGTAAACAGTCTCTCCCCGCACTCTTCATCTGGTGTTAACCTTGCTTCCCAACAAAAGTGTGCTTGAAGTGATTTTTTTTTTTTTGTCACCAACAGGCAGGAGAGGAGCTGTTTCCCACAGATGACAAAGGTGTGTCTGTACCCAGCAAACACAGATCTTCTACATACATGGGAGGTAAGTTCAGCAACAGCAGGAGAATTGCATTTTTCTTTACTCAGTCACTTCCATGTTTTCAATATCTTCAGCAGCCTAATAGTCTCATGTGTGCAGAACTACTTGGAAGGACTCAGTAGTCCTATAGTGGATTGTTTGGTATCATTACTTTGCTCTTCTAACTTGCTGTGAATTTCCACTGTCTCTAAGAATGAGTCTATGAGCTTCTGAATGGGATGTGGTACGAATAGATTAGTGCTCTGGTTGTTTTCCTCAGACTTGAACTCTGAAAATCTAAATGCTTATTTCATGCTTCCCATCAAGGAAATAAGCTGTATCAGGAAGAAAGTGTTCTTCAGGCCCTGTCGTGTACACTGGATGCTGACTTTGTGCTTCTTTCTGTTAGGGCATGAAGAGCTGGTGGATGCTGGTCTGGTAAAAAGCCATTGGAATCTCCAACTTCAACATGAGCAGATTGGAAAGAATCTTGAACAAGCCAGGTCTGAAATATAAGCTGCAAAATAAACCAGGTAAGCTGCTAAGTGACTGCAGGCAAATGGTTTGAGTTGGTGATGTTTGTGTGGAGTTTTTTTAAAGAATTGCTGAGATCTTTCTATGAACTGAAGCTATAGAAAGAGAATGGAATAGATGCAACATGTTCATCCTTAACTGATTTTCTGGATGAACAAGGTGCTGTTTCTTATGGACTTCCTACACTACTGTTTGGAAATCTGGCAGGAAACAGCTCCAGAATCTTTTTTAAGCAGATGGGGCAGACACTCAGATGAGGTTTTTTTTTTTGAAGTGGAGTAAAACTTTGTGTATAGATGAGGGCCTAACAGAGAATTATATGACCTTTTGCAAGTCTTCCAAGGAGAGGTCACTTCCTGTTGCTGATGACTGAGGGAATCGGAATAAGAACATGCTTTATGGACTGATTATGGACTTAATGAGTGTCAGGAGGATGGAGGGAAATGGATTTGCAAGGTAGGCTATGGAGTATAAGTGTCAGAGTATCGACCACACTTGAATAAAATCTTAGGAAAAGTCAGATGGCAGAAGACCTTGGGAGATAATTTGCTATAATTCATAGGTCAGAGCAGCATCAGCTGTGAGGTGAGATCAGGTTGTCTCGGGCTTTATTTGTCTTTAATATCTGCAAGGATGGAGGCTGCGTAGCTTCTCTAGGCATTGCACTCTGCTGCCCAAGCACCCATCTTGGGCTGTTTAGGGGAGGGAGTCATCTTGTATCCAGTCTCAACCTTTGTTTCAACTTATGCCCTTGACTCTTGTCCTCCCATTGTGCAGCATGAAAAACTTGGTTTGTTGTTAGATGACCTTCTTTTGGGTATTAAGAAGTGGCTACTAGGGGACCTGAAGCTTGCTCTTCTCCAAGCTGAACAAGCACAGCTCCCTCTGTCTTTCCCCAATACAGCAGGCTCTCCAGCCATCCTGGTGGGCCCCTTACTGAATTCGTGAGTTCTTTCTTCTGCTGAGGAGGCTGTGAAGGGGGAAAAGTGGATGTGGCATTATAAAGGTGGTCTGACAAGCACTGAGTAGAGACAGATCACTTTCCACAATTTACTGTCTGTTTCTGCTGCTGGGGCTCACTACTAGTTTGTGTTCAGTTCAGTATAATGTGGTCCCTGGGTTGTTTTTAGCAGAGCTACTTTGTGGGCGGTCAGTCAGGCTCCAGCTTGTGTTACTGCTAGGGTCTTTTCCTTCCCAGGCGGAGGGCTTTATGTGCAGCCTTGTTAAATTTTGTAAGGTTTTTGTTGGCCTGTTCTTTGTGCCTGAGCGGGTCCCTCTGAAGTGGCAGCTCTACCCTTGAGTGTAATGACTGGCCCTCCCCCAATTTGGCATCACCTGCAAGCCTGACAAGATTATAGCCTGGTGCAAGTTGTTGGAAGAGGATAGGTCCCAGGACAGACCCATGTGGGGTCTGTCTAGACTTGTCCTGGATTGTGGTAGTGCTTGAAGGACTACAGTTGCAGTTATTGATACTTGATTACAAGAACTAATTTATTGTGGTAGCTTGAGTATGTATACAGAAAAGGTGTTTCTAAACCCTTTTTTTGAAAAACTAAGAGGATTGTTCTCTGGACTTGTATTCAACATCAAACTGAAATATTTTGAGAAGTGCAAAATTCACAACTCTACTCTGCACTTTCCTCATTAGTCCCAATGTACTTTTAGGATACTTAGAAGTCTCATGATATCTTTCAACATTTGCTTGTTGCTCCTGTCACTGCAGTCAGTAATTACTTGCCTCTTGCACAGAAGTCATGGACCTTCTCTCTTACGCTTACAGATGTTAAGCTGATTACTGCAATAAAATTAAGATCAGAGCAATGGATCTTTGGTCCCTGTCTGTCAAAACCTATTACTTCTGAAGAAATGGCTGAAAGCTTGTCTGTTACTAATGCTTACCAGTTGTCTGAATAGTTATAGTGCTTCTTGCAAATACTTTCTCTGTTCAGATGTTTCATGTGTAATCTGATAATCTCCTGTATTTGGTATCATTCCCATTCTTAATTTGAATGGAGTCAGTATGCACGTTGCTGAGAAATTAATTTGGCAAGGGAGCAATTACATTACAGTGGCAGGAAGGGAATCTGCCTCTAAATGTACTTGATGGTTATCACAGTGTGGATAGCAATAGCTTAAGATACTTGTTTAAATGTGCATCATGGGCTTCTCACCCTGGTCAAAACATATGACTGGGTAGTGTAGCTAAGAAGTTTTTCAACTTGAGTGCCAAAGATGACTTTGGCTCATTTGTATCACATAAATTCTACTTCTTGAATAGTTGAGAAAATAAACAGATGCTTTATTAATCTTGAGTAGCTGTGTTTCTGGAGCTGCTGAAGCAAAATAAATATATAATCTGGCCCTAGGAAACTCAGTTGTGTCCTGTTGTCTAATATTCCAACATGTCCCAGAAGAGAAACAGCCGTGCAGGTTTCTGATAACGGCAAGCAGCTAGAGCCACAAATAAAGCACTAGTCTGTAAACTGATCCTATGGTTTGCACTCTCCTGCTCCACCTGCCAGTAGCACAAGTTTCCAGGGACTTCCTTCAGCATGTAGCACCAGGCTGCAGAAGGCTCAAATGACAGTGCAGTCAAAAAGCTTCTTTATGTTGCCTGCTGAAAGAGAAATAGTGCTTCCTGGTGTGAAACTATCCTGAAAGTCCCTCCATGCAGAGTATCAAATATTCAT